>NW_026694841.1:995000-2372705 GCF_021218885.2 Marmota monax
AAAATATCTCTGCTCTCTGTATACTATCAGCCAGCGATGGCAACAATGTTTGACTCATTAAGAGGAAAAATGAATGGATACAGCAGGCAACTGGCTCAAATGTCAGAAATCAGAGGGCTGAGGAGGCTTCTGAAATGTTCAGCCCTAAAGTGTGTGAACAAATATATATTTCCTCAGGCACATGCATGTGTGTGTGTGCGCACACACACACACACACACACAGAGTTTTCTTTTACAACAAAACCACATTTTATTTACAAGGCTAGGCCTCCTCCCAGCTGGTAAACGCGTTTAGAAGCAATGAAATCAAGCTTCACAAATAATAATGGGCATCGTTGTTAAGTGGAGGGGGAGCACTTGATCCCAAGACAAACTTCCCCATGTCGCAGCTCTGTTGGGAAGGAATTTGGGGCAGAAGGCAGAAACGCAGAGACAAGGTTAACAGGGGCCCTTCGAGGGCTCAGCAAGGCCTCACCTGGGGAGTTCTTTCCCCACATACTGGGCTCCTGAGGCCCCACCCGACCGGGTCCATCTCTAACCACCACCCCTGTACCTGCCCTACGGGGAATTCCAGCCAAGAGGTCAGTCACCTGCTGTCCCCAGAGTACAGGGCATGTGCACAGCTCCATACATGTGGGCACACCACACACACACACACACGTGCCCTGCCACATATACAGCACATAGGCTCCTGTTCCCCTTCACTCTGTGTCAATTCAAATCCAAATCTCTATCTTTAATGGCTAACCCACAGTACAGAAGAAATCCAGGCAGAATTATTGTTTTGGTGATGGGGGGCGGGAGGGAGGGGTGAGGAGAGATGCACCAGGCTCTTAAACCCGTGTACCGCCAACGTCACAGCCGCCATCGTGATGTGTACTCGTGTTTACAAGAGATGTTGAGCATCCGTCGCCCGAGCTCTGCACCGAGGAGACTTTGCACCTGCTTCCTACGAAGTCGCAGCCTCTGCTAGCAAGCCCTTGCTTACCAGTAATCTGCAAAGGGATCTTTTTATTCTCTTCGCTGTGAACGTTCAGGGAGGGACTGAGACTCCAGGCGACACTGAAACGCCACCAAGGCGCGCACGCGACAGAGCACAACACTTTCTGAGCTGCCATCAATTTTTAATTTATTGGATCCAAGGGAAAATAACAACCATGGGGAGGGGCAAGAAGTGGGTGGATGGGAGAGAGCAGGAATCAATTCTTGGTGTAGAAAATAACCTATGACCAGATGATGCTCAAAAGGCAGGACAAGAGATTTCATGAAGTTCTCCCAGCTGAGGGGATGATAAAGCCTGGCAGAGGCCGAGACGGAGGCAGAGCGAGACGTGCTGGGAAGGATGTCCACGCAGGGCCGCGCAGGGTTAGGACATGAAGAAGGGAGGAGGGGAGCAGCCAGGGGGCACGGCCAGGCAGGGTCTGAAGCAGGAAGCATTATGTGGAGGAGCCCTCTGCGCCCTGACCATGCTCAGTGAACTGCAGAGTCCAACCTGTTCTGGGTGTCAAAGCCCTGTGCCTTCCCGAGACCCTCCAATGACCACATCCATGGAGGGACAGCTGCACACTAAGGCCACCACCCCGTCCACTCTAAGCCAACCATAGCACAGGCCTTGAAATAAAATGTTCACCATTATGACATCTGGGAAGAAGATACACAGCAGGCAGCCAGTGCAAAACATGGTCACCAACTTGGGTCAGGTTCCCCCCTCTGGAAGGATGACCAGGCTCCTGCTCACGTGGCCAGTGGGGAAAGGTGTGGGCCAAGCCCCCAGTCCAAGAAACAAGGAACTCCTGATCAGTGAAGAGGTTGTGGCTACAGGGAAAAAGAACCTCACTCACATTGTCAATAAACTTGAGTGGAACATTGAGTGGTACAAGGGAGAAGCCCGTGCACACAGACAGTCCTGGGAAACGCCAGCCTAGTTTTGGACAGATGAAGGACAGTTCCTTACAAAACACCCAGGGGTGTTCCACAGGCTTAGTCCAGCCTCCTCCCCTCCCCACTGCACTTAGTTGTCCAGAACCCCAAAAACTGAGCTCAGGAATCTGGGTCTCATCAACCCTAAATCAGAAAAAAAGGAACAAACCAATAAGGAAGCCACACCCCGAATATGCACAGATCCTTACTTAAAGGCTACAAATGAAAGATTAAATCCTCAACACCAAAGAATGAAGTGTCCCATGTTTTGAGTAAAACACTTCCTTAAAGGAGGGTAGAAAAAAACAATTTCCCACTATAGAACACCTTCTTAACACATTCTTCTACAAAACTGCAAATTCCTTAAATCTCAGAGCCACAATGGGGCTCATAATGATGTGACACAAAAGCATTCTTTGTGGCCAAATGAAGAGATTTGTTTTATTTAACATCATGCTTTTTCAAAGGCGCCAGTCCTTTTTCAAAGGACTTCCATAAGGGCCCCTGGACCACGAGGCTTGGACTGGAAGAATTCAGATTCTCAGAGGCCGACAGCAACATCACGAGGGCAAGAGCTGCTTCCAACATCTCGTTTCCAAGGTAGAAATTTCAACATGACCCCATTACTAAAAAAATTCTAAACAGTGCATCCATTTGCGGCACATGTTAATCACAATAACATTGGCATTGGACTTTCTTGAGTCAGCCTTGCATGTTACAAGACTCATTAGAATGTTTCACAAATGGATTTGTATTTCAGCAGTTCAGTGGAAGGGGGTCATAAAAAAGTTATGGAAAAACAGAGGAGTTTTTTCCCCCTCTTTTTACTTTGAAGTTACTTAATTTTGTGTGGTCTGGGATTTCATTACAGTAAAATAGCTCGGGCTGGCTAATTCAACACCCAGGCAAATTATCAGCTGCCACAGAGGAAAAAAAAAAAAAAACAATGAATTTCTTGAATTTCAGCAACTACACAGAAAACTTGCATATGTCAAAATGCTGGACCCAAGTCCCCATGAATCTAGCACTATTTATCAAACCCCGATCTAGTGTCACTTTTACCAGTAAGAGCGAGGCCACTCTGCTCACCCCCTCCATCAGCTCATGAAGAAGACAGACACAAGAAGTGTGTCCCTGTGCTTTCGTGAGTCTCCAAATAGCCTGCTCTCGGGCTTTGCATACACATCCTGGGAAAACCTACTGCTCAAGGGAGGCAGGCGGTGAACAAACGGTTGTTCCCGAGGAGCAGGGAGAAAAAATGTGAACGATATCACCAATGTTTGGCTCCCTGGGGCGGGAAGGCAGATTTGCGGGATCAGAGAGCAGGGAAAAGACAGAACACACAAGACCCCAGGTTGGATCATGTGAGTAAATAAACCGTACTGCAAAGTGACAAAGCCAGTCGGCAGCTGGAAGACACTGATGTTCATCCCTGGGTCAGCACCTCCCCATACATTCTTCCACACCTCGGTCCCATTAAAATGTACATGAGTGTGTCTACAACTAGCTCCGTCTTCAGAGAGGGTCCCTCGGCCAGAATCAGTAACTTGGCCTTGCTGTGCTGTGCAGAGCATGGTCCCCTGAGAGCGTTTATTTTCCCCTTGTCCTCCCCAGATGTAACACCAGAAGCCAAAGTCCTTAGAGAGTTTCAGCTTAAGGTGAGGCCCAATCAGGCAGCCAGAGGGTCCTCCTTTCAGCCCCTGGAGATGAGTGGAGAGAGTCCTCAAAGGACAAGACCCTGACCCATCCCTCCAGTCCTTCTTATTGTCTTATGTGCACTGTCATGCCTGTGGTCAGGGCTCAGCCACAGCCTGCGAGCTCCCCAGGTTCCAAGGCAAAGGACTGGGGATTTCTAAACTGAATTTTCTTAACAGTCTTCTGCAGGCCAGAGGCCACTGCTGGGCCGGAGCCTTCCAGAGGTGACGGTGGCTCTTCCTCCCTAAGTTGTCCAGAGAGCTTGCTGTCACTATATGCTTACAACCGGCTCCATTCGAACATTAACTGAAGTAGAGAAATCATCAGATAAATGGCTGGCCCTCTTTCTCCAGCCGATGACAGCACTCGGCTTTTGTCTGACCTAATTTATCTCTCTTTCAGGTTAGAATAAAGCACTCTTTCCTGTCACAGGGCAACCTCTTCTGCTCACGTACTGAATTCGAGCATCAGATTCAGGCTGACTGTGCTGTCTGCAGATTTGTCCAGCTTGGTAAAGAAGATGGTATAGACCTAAAAATCCCATGACCAAAGCATGCATCTTCCCCAACACTAAATGACATGTTGTAGGGGGGGACGGTCTCATTACATGCCATCCATGAAGGGCATTGCCTGGGGTGAAAGGTCTCCAACAGGGGCCCTGGCAAGCACATGCTCCTTCTAAACAAAGTTTAGCACATTATTTGAGTTGGCATCTGATATCTTTGGGGAATAGTGCTATTTCCTCCAGTACAGGGGGAGCATTACCTAATAAGTGGAATTGAGAACCCAAGTGTTATAAACTCTGAGCTAAAAGGATTTCCATTCATCAAACTGTTTTAGGTACAAAACTCCCCAATGCAGCGATTCTCTGTGTCCCCAGATCTGTAACATGCAACCCAGAAAGAGACGGTGCGCCTTACTCAAAATGATGAACCCTCTTCCCGACCCCCCCAGCTGGATCACAAATGCCTTAACAACAGAGTGTCATTTTCAGAATGTCAAGACCACAGATAAATCAGGAAAACACACTCATCCAAAACTAATAATTTTAATTGTTAAAAAAATGCAAGAAAGAAAGAAAAGAAGAAAAAGAAAATTAAAGAAAAAGAAAATACCTCCATCTGCCAAGGAAAGGCTTGTAAATCAATGGCGATGGCTTGAAAATAGATTTCTCAAACTTATATTCTCATTTTGTCCTGCACGAATCTCTACAGGAAAATCAATATTACAACTTCACACTTAAGACATTTTGCAGCAACGTAAACTGCCGGCTGCTGATGGAAGCCCATTCCTAGCCATTGTAGCAGGGGCGCCACCAGCCATGACACGGGCACCGAGCTCCCCCTAGCTGCCGAGCGGCGCTAGGCGAAGCTCAGTATTTCAGGCTTGCCATGAACCAAAAGCCAATTCCACTGAAAGTTTATTTTGGAAAGTATTTTATCACAACAAACAACAGAGAATGCAAAGCAATCGGGATAGGAGATGCACAGGGCGAAGGGAAGGCACGGTACAAGCTGTGTGGCCTGTAAGACAGAGCCAGGAGTGCCCTGCTGATAAGGCCCTGGAAACTGGTATGCTCACTCCTCAGTCGGAAACCGGGATCCGCAATCGGACTGTTTACATGCTTCATTTCCCCTGAGACATCATTCTAATTACTGTCAAATGCACCCAAAATTGGCCCCCTGTTCGATCAAGGAAAACCCCCTGGGTCTACACAGTGGTCACCAGTGCATCTCACCCAACCCTCTGATCCCAGCCCCCTTGGATGCTTCTAAGGCCCGCTTCTAGACACAACCGTGTTTGCCCTAGAACTGGAGAAATGGTTTCTTTTGGGTATAAAATATTCTGAAGGCCAAGCAAAACCACCAACATCAAGGCTGAGGCAGATAACAACACTCCCCACCCCCCCCCCAAAAAAAAGAAAGAAATATGCCTAAGTACAAAATCTTCAGGTAGGAAAAAAAATACCCTTTAAAAATATTAGGAGTTGTTAAAATATGCTCACGACTGTTTTCTCTCAGGTGTGAATTACAAATGAATAAAACCAGCCTGGCATAACACCTTGCATGAGCACGTTCTTATTCTCCCGTGGAATCGAAGCAGCTGACATATCACACTTCTAATGATATGGGGTTCCCTTCTGTGCAGAAGGGAGACAAACTTCACTGTCCCCACCCAACTACCAAAAAAGAAAAAAATAATAATAACAGAAGAAAAGGAGGGCCCATGTCTTATGAAATTTATCAGAGGCCCAGTTTTGAAAGATAAGTGGACCATTGTAGATATACCATCCTCTAGGGAGTTAGGGTAATTGTAAGCACAGCCACCTTCAAAACATACAGTTACAGCAAAAGCTAATTTAAAAGGCGACCGTGGAATTAAAACAGCCTAACTTCCCTGTCAAATCCTGGGTCTCTGTTTTGCAAAATCATGAATTCATACCGAAAATTATTGATCTTCCGAGGAAACCTGTTGGTGGGTTGCTGAAAATTCACCTTAATTGAGGTCACATAATTTATCATGGACATCTTGGTTTATTCAGTTTCTTCAGACAGCCTCCAGCCCCTCCAAGGATTTGAGTACATTTCCCTTCACCCTGGCCCTGTCTAGCACGGCCGGCTCTGGGTCCTTCTCGCTGCCTGGTCAGCCGCTCCCCCCTTTCGTCCTCTTTCACTATTGTTACTGTGTTGTTTTGTGTTTGTTTTTATTAATGGCTGTGACTGTCCTCCAGTTTTAAAAGCTATATTCATCTAGGTCAAACATTTGAAACAAACCAGAAGCCCAGGTTTTCATTTCCAGCTGTCTCCCTCACTCTCTCCTACCTTGCTCTTCTCCCCACCAGTCCTGTCTGTAAATTGAACTAACTCATTATGGAGCCCCTCTCCTTACCCCTGACCAAGAACACGGATGCTATTTGTGTGCTCTTCTGGTTTCCCAGGCCATCAGTTAGCCCAAGTTGCATCATCCCTAAAGAACCTAAGGCTGCTGCCCCACAGGCCCGCAGGCTGCCGCCCAACTGATCAGGCTACTGATCATGCTACGTTTTAGGTGGTTTCTTTCATATTTAAAAATCTCAAATGGTAACACCAGGTGGGATTTGCAAGGGCACCTGCTTTGCTAGCCTGAGCTCCAGAGCACCCTAAGGCTCCTCTACAGTCTGGAGAAAGGCAAATCCCCAGGCCAGGCAGCCTCAACTGCCTCTGATTCTTGCCTTCCCCTGCTAGCTCCCACCTCCCGGGTGACACAGGACAGGCAGAAAAGCCAGCTGCTTTTGGATAATAAGTAGCCTTGTCTGAGAACTGGTTGGACCACTCTCCCTGCTTAAACCCCTGCACAAACCAGGACTCCCTGTGCCCCTGGAAGGCAGGCAGACTGCTTCACGCCCTCATCTCCGTCCCCTCTTTCTACCCACCACCCTTCTTTGCTTCTCTTTCCCTCGCTGCCCCTGCTCCAGTATCATCAGCGGCTTTCCCCAGATGGAAGGATGTTGCACCAGGCACCCCTCGCCCCCATGCCCAGCTGCCACCAGTCCTCCTGCCCAGGGTTTTCTCCTGACGTCCCAGGAATGCCAGGAGAGTGGAGAGCAAAAGCAGGCAAACCTACCTGCCTCTTTCCCCTCACACACAACTGCAAAGGCTCCTGGTTCCTGTCTCGGCTGCCAGCTCGGCAATGCACCCCCAACATCTCCCCCTTCCCCACCCCCCCTACTCCCCCTCCTCAAAAACAACCCTTGCAATTATACAGAGGCTCCGTGGGGCAAATTGCCTCCTGGAGAAATTAGGCGTCTGCAAGTATAGACGTTTTAACAACCACCCCATCTAAAGCGGGGGGAGTTGTAGAATAAGCATAAGCAATTGCTGCTGCGGCTTGGTGAAGGAACGAAATGTCAACTGGCGAAAAGGACCTTGATCAAACCACGCTCAAATCTGGTTGCAAAACATTTTGTTTTAAATGCAACCAGCGACTCTTCTTTGATGTTACAATAGCGGGGGAAAAAAAAAGAGAAGTCCTCTTCCCTCCCTCCAAAAAGGCATTCCTCTCCCAAGAAGCTCACATTAATATCTATTCCTCCCCCCCCCCAAATAATAATAATAAATCCACAAATTCTTACTAATGTATCTGCTGTAACAAAGGAGAGATGGCAACAGCAATTGCTCCGAGCAGATGGCTCCTATGCTGGGTTTTCAGGGGAGGGGAGAACCCCTTTATATATTTATTTATTTATTTAAATTTTTTAAAATATAACATAAATATTCGGCTCTCGGCCGCCCGGCAGCCAGTCCTCGGCGGCGGCTGAGCGCGCAGCCCTCTCCAGCTCTGAGCCGGAGCACGGCCCCAGCCTGGCGAGGTGAGCGGAGGACTGCAGGAATACAACTCGTCTCCGGTCTCGATGACACCCAGAGGATGTTTTATTTCCATTGCAATAAAAAAATAAATAAAAAAGCAACGGCGACCCAGGCACCGCGACAGAAAGGAACGGCGGGGAAATGTTCGCGCGCCGTGAGGAAGAGTCCCCGGCGGGCTGCGGCGGGCTGGGAGCGATGCGGGCGGACCTTCCCTGTGCAACAGAGCGGGAACATCGTACCTGGGCCGCTCGCGCTCGCGATTTTTCTTTTCTAAATAAACCCAGCTGGAGCGTTGGAAACTGCTGCGTGTCTGACCCGCTGCCTGACTCTGCACGCCCCGCCACTTGCTTGAAATCCACACGATTTCATTCGGTGGATTTCCGCTGCGACCTGCCTTGTTTATGTAGATAGGGAAGATGAAAGATACTGAGATAGATGGATAAGAGATTGATAGGCCTCTTTTTTTTTCTTCTTCCTTTTTAATTTTTTTTTAATTTTACTATTTTACAGGCGCATCCCTCTCTTCCCACTCCTGACAACCTTTTTTTTTTCACCGTGGCGGGGATTTTTCACCAACCCCGATTCCCACCCCCACCACCATTTTTTTTTTCCCCTTTTGGAGTGGGGGAAATCGGGCAAGACCGTCCCAGGAGACGGAGGTGGGGAAATGGGGAGGGGGCCGCTTGTGCCAGGCAAACAGCCGCGCAGCTGGATTCTTTTGCAAATAGCCAGCGGAGGGGAGGGAAAGGCGACTACGGAATCCTAGGACCGGCGTGGCCGGCGCCCTGCCGGCCTGGGCTCAGCGACCGAGAACCGGGAGCCGGCGGCCACCCCTCGCTCAGCGGTTCCCCGAGGCCGGAGCGCACCCCAGTCTCCTCCGCCCGCGCCGTCAGCGCGGACCCACGCGCTCGCCAACTTTTCCCCACTTCCCGGCTCCCCCCTCCCCCTCCGCTCCCCCAGCCCCCTCCCCCTCCTCTCCAAACCCCGCCACCAGCGCCGCCGCCGCCACACACGCCGCTCGGAGGGGCTAGCGTCCAGCCGGGCTCGGCGAGCACACACACACCTCCTCCAGCCTGCGCGCCCTCTCCCCGGCCCGGAGCCGGCTCCGCAGGCCCCTGACCCCGAGGCGCGTGTGGCTGCGCAGCGCCCCGGCTTCCCCGGCTGCAAAGAAACTTTCCTTTGGCCCCCCGCCCCCCACCATGCTGCGGGAGGATACCACTGGCTCTGCCAGCCAGCGAGCGGCCCCGGCGCCCGGCCGGGCCTGGCTGCGCCGGGCTCGGTGTCCCCCGCTCCGGGCGCCCAGAGCCCCATTCTTCGGCCCCTCTCGCGCACGCGGCAGACACTTACGGGTGATGAGCTCCCTCTGGGACAAGTGCTGCGGGTTGCCCTGTTTGCGGCGGGACATTGCCCCGGCATCTATTCTGGCATCGCCCGGAGAGCTGCACTGATGGGGGCCGGGGAGGGGGTCTGAGCCGCCGCCGCCGCCGCCGCTGCCGCCGCGCCGCCGCGCCTCCTCCTCTGCCCGGGTTGGTTTTTGTTTTTTTTTTTTTCCCTTCCTCTCTTGCCCTCTCTTTTTCCTCTTCTTCTTTATTTTGCTCTTTCTTCTATGATGTTTTTTGTTTTGTTTGCAAAAAGAAAAAGAAAATAATAAAACAAGAAAGACCTCTCGATCTAAAATGAGAAAAAGAGGCAAAAAAAAAAAAAAAGAAGAAGAAGAAGAAGAAGAACTGTAGCTTGCCGCGGACCGGCTGGTCTCTGTAAAATATATATTCTTTCGAAGGAAAAAAGATCTGTTACACTTCTTCAAACTGCTTGGCCTCTTGGACTTCTAAATGTCTTCTTGAACTTAAACCGGATTTTGCACCGGCTCCTGACACTTTCTTTCAGGGTCTGGTAGGTGGAACGCGCACTTCCACCAGAAGGGGAGAAAGAAAAAAAAATGCAAACAAATAAAAAAAAAGAAAGAAAAAGAAAAAGCAAAGAAAACTTGGGGACTTGTCTCGTACCCCCTTACCCCGCCCCCTCAAAAAACCCAAAGCAATGTAAAACTGCCGCGGTTCGGTTGTTTCTGGGTTTTCTGCGGGCTGCCTGTTTTTTTCTCGGAGACTGACCCTTCCGAGGCTCTGGGGGGACTCCAAGAGCGGCTGCTTCCCAGTTCACCTGGCAGGCTGGCGCCGGCCGGAGGGGCTGCCGAGTCCCCGCGAGCGCTCCCCAGCGCTCCCCCGGCGCCGCGGGCCCAGGGGGAGCGGGGCTGAGGGGCGGCTCGCCCAGTGCGCCTGGGTCGGTGCGGGCGCGGACTGGGAGCTATAGATTGCAACGTGAAGATGGCGGAGTCCGGGTTCTCTGGGAGCTCTCGGTCTCTCTATGGCTGGGGCTGCCTCTGTACAATGGGATAAAATTCAAGTTCAAGTGCGGACGTGACGTTTAATCTGCACTAGAGACAAAAAGACCCAGAGAGTCGGAGCACTGGGGGCGACTAGCGGTGGCTTTTTAACATTGTACCCTGTAAGAGAACAAGAAAGCACACAGAGACACACGCGCGCGCACACACATACACACATACACATACACACTCGCCCGTGCGCACACCCGCAGCCCAAGCCGGCCACACGTGCAAACCGCGTTTTTGTGCGCTGGTCTTATCCCGGAGCACCCGCTGCTCAGAGCTGGGGGAAGGGGAGTTGCGTGGTGGGCAGCATATTTTTATATAAAAGAAAAATCTTCCTCAACCCACTTCCCCTCCCGGGAGCAGGACCCCCTGAGAAGGGGGGCGGGTTGCTGTGTGAGTTTAGTAAATTGAATCAATGAAAGTCCCCACCCACCCAAAACCTCTTTCGGACTTGGGGGAGGGGGGCTGTGGGAAAAGGCTGGGGTCCACCTGAGAACTAGGAGATGTAATCAATCGCTTCGCTTCCCTGGAAAAGTAGCTTGGTTGCTTTTACTTTTGTTTTATTGGGGGATCAGGATAAACTTCCAAAAAGTGTCTCCATATAAATCCTGGTGTACAGACTGGCAAATTGAAGTGGATGAAATAAAGGACACTAAGAGGCCACGGTCAAAAGCACGTGGGGTGTGTGGGTACAGGTATCTGAGACCTTTTTTTGAGTCCCATTGCAGAAGGGGTTTTCACCCAAATCTTTGCCCTCCCTAACCTCATTAACTCCTAGAGGTCAAACCCGCCCCACCCCTAATGCCAGGGTCTGCAAGAAGCATGGGGGTAAGGGGGGGGGGGACTCCACGTGGGAGAGGTATCTGGACTTGCTGACCCTGGAATGGGTGTGGCCACATATCTGCAGACGGGTGATTCCACGAGCCCCCCCCCCAGCTTCCTCCTTCCCCCCTCTGACAATCACTGCAACCTGGAAGTCACCTCCCCCCTGCTCCTCAGCCCAGGATAGGACTTGAAATTGCCTGTCAGAATGGGAAGGACACAGCTGCCTTGTCAGCCGTTTGATCTCCAGCCGGCGAGGACAAGAGGAGTTGTGGGGGCCTGTCCGTGGCCCTCAGACAAGGCCAGGCCGCAGTCCCCGCGGACACCGGCCCCTCCCGTCGCCCTTCCCCACGTCGCTGCCAACTTATCCTATTTGATGACCTGGCCTGCGGGGCTGGGTGTGCCAAAGGTCTGGACCCCTCTACCTTCTCAGAGTTTCTCTGGTCTCGCCAGTAGGCGGCCTGGGCGGGTTGGGGCCTGGCTCCAGCAGGGCTTCGCGGGTGAGCACCGCGGCACCCACCCCACCCGGTGCCTCAACCCAGCTGCGGCAAGGCCTCCAGGCTCGCCGCCTCCCTCGGGGCCTTTTCCTCTGGGGGCACCTGGGCTTTTTGTTCTTCATTAAGGCTTTGGGTGGGGCGACCGCAACAACTTAGCGCACAGCACCGAGTGAGTCTGGACAGAAAAAGCTCTCTTCCCGTCCCACCTCCCCAAAAATAATAACAATAAAATGTGTCGTGGCTTGCAGTTCTGCGGACTGTGGGCTGCAGGGTCGGCGGACACGAGGCTGAGGCCGAGCGGGTGGTGACGCAGGGTAGGGGCGGGTTTGCCTCTCCTCCCCCGGCCCAGCAGGATGCACGCAGCTGCCCAACTACACCACCACCACCACCACCCCCCGCCACCGCACACACCTCCACGTGGTCCAAAGTCTAGAAGTGCATCCCTCTCTTCCCATCCCGCCCCACCAAGAAAATCTTTTCAATGAAGTGGCCACATTTTTTTAATGCCCACACCCACCTTTAATAAACTTCTTAAGAAATTCATAAAGTGGTCATCTCGATTCGCCCAGGCTCTTGGATTTAAGAGATCAATTAGCCCTCTTTTTCTGAGAAGTGGAGATGTGAAGCCCAGAGAGGTTTAGCACTTTGCCCAAGACACACACCGCAACGGGGACAGGTCTGGACTCCAAATGCCGCGGCGTGCCAGCTGCCCTGCGCCGCCTGCGGCCCCAGGCGCGAAATCCCAACACATGACCCTCACCCTCCCGCGGTTGATTACAAGGAAAGGGGACCCAGCCAGTAGCTGCGGGAAGCGGGAAGGCCCTCTCAGGAAAGAGGGCCCCTCACCCGGCTGCGCAAGGGAGCTCAGGGGTCCCCGCTGCAGCTGCCAACTCGCGCGCGGTCGCGCCGCGGGGACTGGGGAGGGGGCACACCTGCCCCACCCCCGGCAGGAAGTGGCGGGCAGGGGGCGGCGCGGGCCGGGACTGACCCAAAGAGCACTTCCTCATTGGCCCCGCTCTGCCCCGACGGCGGGAAGAGGGACGCGCGGGCGGGCAGGCGCAGGGCCGGACACGCCGCCGCCCGCCGGCGCGCTCCACCTCGCGGCAGCCGGGGAGAGCCTGCCCTGCCCAGCCCTGCGCTGGCCCCTTCGCCCTCCGCCTTCACTTTCCCCTCCTCCTCCTGCTCCTCTTCCTCCTGCTCCTCCTCTCCCGGGAGGCGGCCTGGCGCAGGCAGCGAGCGATCCCCGCCGCCACTCCAGTCTCCTCTTTTTCCCTCTGCCCGTCTGGCACGGGCATCATTAGCGCTGAAAGCTGTTAATGTCTGGTCTCACAGCTCCCCCTTTAGTCTTGCGGCGCTCGCTGTCTCGCGTTCCAAGCCGGATCAATAGCCGCCTCTCGGCCGACCTTGACCTCTCCCTCGACCCCGCCCGGCTCCGGCAGCTGGCCCACGCTAATGTTTCCCGCTCTTGATGCCCAGACAGCAGGCGGCGGGCGGGGAGGGAGGGGGTGGCCGCGCTGGACCCGCAGCGCAGGCCCCACCCCTTCCTCGAGACCCCAGGCCGGCGAGGGGGCACCCGGTACCCTTCTGAGGTCACTGCAGCCCCCACCCCTAATTTGCAAAGACTTTGTTAGAATAAGCCACAACTAGACCCCGCAAAAGGGTGCAGGTCACTAACTTTAAAAAATTAAGGAAACAGGGTAAATACTAAGCTGGAGTTGTAGACAAGTCTGACTCAGTGGAGAGCTCTTCCCTCACCCCAAGCCCAGCTCTGAACTAATAAGAAACTTCGGATTAATTCTACAGCACCTGCTGTAGGCCTACTGTGCTCTGGGACTTCTCACAGACGGGAATCAGATGGAAATAAATGCCACATTTTCTAAACCATCTTTACACATACACACACACACACCAGATGTCAGAAAGCTTTTTGAACTCACAAATATTTCCCTGCTTTTTCCCCACCCTAGCTTTCCAGTGCATTCCAGCAGATAATCCTCCGTGGTCTCAGCCCCTTCAAAAGGGATAAGGGAATAGTTTCTTTATAGAGGAATAGTTCAGACATCGAAAATCATTTCACCAAATTATAGCGCAATTTTATTAACTTGTGTGGCCATTGCCATGCCCTGGGTGTGCTGCCTGTCACAAGTCATACAGCGAGGGCAGATTGAGCAAACTCATGATCCCCAAATCAAGCTTTTTGTTTAAAATTCTGTGAATGATTCTCAACACTTAGCCTGGCAGGTTGGGCCCTGTTAGAGCTTCTACAATGTTATCTTTGCCTTGGGAGCTGTTATATTTTATCTTATGTCTTTACTAAAATTTGGAAAGAATCAAGATAAGAAGTGTCAGTAGAAATGGAAACTCCTCCTGTCTCTGCAGAAGAAAACTGACATTTCATTTGTTTTTGTTGTTTTCTTTTTAACAAAGATCCTCCCTCTTAAATGTAGTCAGAAAACTTTATAGCAACATTAAGACCTAAGAAGGGCACCTTACCAAATTAATTTAGGCTTCATTTTGGTGCTTTAAAAAAAAAATCTGTGCAAAGAGAAAACAAACCTTTTTATTTTCACAGGAATGTGACAAATTCAGAAGCAAACCATCTCTCCTGGTTTCTTTTCCTCCGAATCTCTAAACTCTTGACTGTGAAGATGAGGATAAATGTGATGTGCTGATCTGATCAGTGGATCGACTTATTCTAACTTCCAAGCAAATGACAGTGGAGGATCTAAGCAAATCAAATTTATCTGAATATCAATAAGGTCCCTAATATGGTCCTTATCTCTCTTCTTATGATTCTAGAATATTTAGGAGCTATCAAATCCAAAAGCATAAAGAGGCAAGAGAGGCCTTTTGAGCTTTCTGGCATCTCTTCTAGAATTATTTTATGCCATTTCTGAAAATTATAGCAAATGTCTAGGTGCCACAAGCACTCAACTAAGGTTTTGCTGGATTGGGAAAGGGGTGTTTTGTATTGTCACCTGATAGCAACGGCAGGACCACAAAACTTACCGTTCAACCACTGTTTGATTGATTCTTTCTATGTGCTGAATTGAAGAGCATCATTTTAGTTAAAACATGAGTGGTTTGCCTCTTATTTTTTTTCTACAAGTAATACCAGGTCTTGAAACACAAGCAGATTTCTGACTGTTGTTTAGCTCCCTGAAGGGTGAACAGGCTCTAGGAAACCAAGGAGCACCATTGCCTGCTGTCTCCATCTCTGCAGACTGCAAGAGGTTAAATCAAATTCACTGCTCCTGATTCATGTATTATTTTCCTTAAAAAATACTTACCCAGCTCCTCGTATATGAAAAAGATTCACACCCACATTGAATGTTCCTAGCTCTGTCCCTGTCATCAGAAATGATATTGAATGGCTCGGTACTAGGGGATCTGGAACTATTTCTACAGCTTTCTCACCTCATTTGGAATTTTCTTGCCTTGCTAATTTTAATTCTCTAGTTGAGTCATCAATTCAAATTTGGTAGGGACTGGCATCACCCAGTTGGTCGGCTTGGGAGAAATATTGTTCATGTATATGATCAGACTCCACCAAATCCCACCCTTACCCCTCACATATACAGAGATCTGAGTGGCTGTGGTGTGTGTGTGGATGTGGCATGTAGTGTACAAAAGGGTCTCTTTGCTGCATTCCCTCATGTCATTGTGTCTCCAAATTGTCTCACTGAAAGTGCAAAGGGGACCATTTTGCTGGATGGGGAAAGCTCTTTTTG
Source organism: Marmota monax (assembly GCF_021218885.2). Taxonomy (NCBI): domain Eukaryota; kingdom Metazoa; phylum Chordata; class Mammalia; order Rodentia; family Sciuridae; genus Marmota; species Marmota monax. Next base: position 1,010,401 of record NW_026694841.1, read on the forward strand.
GAACACACACACACACACACACACACATACACACAGTGTGGTCTGGTGACCGTCAACCTGCCTTATTTAGAGCATAGACGAGGAAGAGAAAGGGAGTTTAAAAGGTTCATCTGGGGAAAGCACTGGGATTCAGAAGGGAATTTTCAGTTCCAACTCTGGCTGTCAGCCGCTGTCGCTAGGAACTGGAACGACAATGAGGTGTCTGGTGATAGGAAATGGGGAGGGGCAATAATGATCACCTTCCTAACAAGGGTTTTATGAGGCTGCGAGGATTAATTAGTTTGTATCCTTAAGCAGTTTGAGAAAGAGGAAGTTTCAGTAAATGCTAAGCTGGAGTTGTAGACAAGTCTGACTCAGTGGAGAGCTCTTCCCCCACCCCAAGCCCAGCTCTGAAAACTCCTATCTGTGCTGTGATGCACTAGGAAGTGAGGGGGAAGCACTGGCTTCTGGAAGAACAGAGGAGAGAGAAGCATGAGTCAGGCTAGCATCTCTCGGAAAGGCGCAGCTAATGAGGGTGCTGCAAGGGGGTGCTTACCAAAAAATAAAAATAAAAACCAGCCAACACCTTGTTTCAGATATGTCTTCTAGAGCTAGAAAAGCAAAAGGGCTCTGGGAGCGCTCAGCTGTTGTTTTGTAGTTTTAGAAACAGCCACGTATGCTTTCGAGTGAATTCAACAAAGGTAGCTTGTCTCCTAGAAAACATGGAAGTGGCTTCCCTCCTGTTTAATAGAGAAGGGCCAAGGCTGCGAACCGATGACGCTCCACGCCACAGTTTTAACTGAGGACGCATTATTGAAGATGGAATAATATTTCTATAGAACGTGGAAGTTTAAAAGTTGTTCCATTATGTACATATTAAAACATGCATCGGCTTGAAGATGCTCTTTCGGCTCAATTTACAAGGCAGACAATTTGCTACAACAAAAGATAATTAATGCCACCCAGGGAAAACCGAGAGGCTGGATTGCTGCGCATTCTGATATTAGTTTAATCCGGGTCTTTTAAAAAAAAATGATTTCACTGTGATTTTAAGCCTTTGGGATCTTTGAAACAACAATGGCTTCTAAAATATGGATGTGGCAATAACATTCACCATTTGAACTTGCCACAAAGCCCCTCTACCTCCCTCTCGCTCGCTCTTTCCCGCAAGCATAATGAAATGGAGCCCTGAACAGGAGCAAAGAGCCCATCTCTGACCTGTGTCCAGACCACCCCGATGATCTGAATTCTAAGTAGGGCAGATTTATGGTCAATTGCTAAAAATCTGTATTTGGACCTCCAGATGCAAACGATGGATTCCTCAGCTGCTGGGATTTAGCACAGGCATCTGCAGTTTCATTATTTGTATCTGCTTAACAGGGACAATTAGAGAACTGAAGAGTGAGGACGCCTGTTTGGGGACCGGTTCGGTATTGTACCCAGACCACACATTCCGGCTGGGAAGGAACACAGTAATGTATAAAGCATTAGTGGATTGAACACTCTGCATTGTGCTTGGGGAATCGAATCGTTGATGTTTCTGGCAAGAACTCATACTCCAATTGAAATCTATCAAACACCTTAATTAGCTCCGGGTACCTAAATGCACCCAACCCAGAGGCAAGTTAGAAAGCAAGAGAAGAAAAAGGCAGGAGCTGGTGCAGAAGCAGCACGGGCCTCCCCTGTGCCCCCAGAGTCCTGTGTCCCCAGTTTCCACATCAGAATGCATGGGCCACGGTGCAAAGGAGGACAAACGTGGCTGTCCCCGTGGCAGCCACGGGCCGTGATGGAAGGTGTTTGGACGGTTCTACCGGTGCTGGCTAAGGGGATGAGAAAAGGCCACAGTGACACACAACGCTGTTCCGACAGGAACTGGAGCCTTTTTCTGAGCCAACCGTTCCACCTGGACCTCGGTACAAATTATTGTTTTCAATTACCACCTGTGTATTCCTTCCCATGCAACTTATTGATGTAAAATTACAGCTACACCGGTATAAATAAGTTATGCCGCAGTTGTAAAATGGAAGAAATTTTGTTGTAGCAATTATGTTCAGCAAGATGACAAAATAAATTTCCAGAGCTGTGCCTGTAGTAACCTGGGGAATTTAAACCTCATAATTTCCATTCATTTCAGATAATTTGGAGTAATTTCTATATGTAATAACTTTGTAATGAAAAACACAGCGGTACTGAAGTGATTTCACTCCGTTTTTTTCCTCCTATGGTATACATGGCACAAAATAAATGATAAAAATAATATTTCCTTTTTATATGTGTGTGTGTTGAGTAATTCCTTCAGTAAAAATCATAAACTAATACCCGGACTAAATCTCTGTCCACAAAATGAAAAATAAATTGAGTTAAAGAAAGTGAAAAAGTATGAAAGCCGTTGGATGTTTTATGTGACTTTATTGAGTTGTCTGATTCTCAGGCTCCTCCTGATCTCTGAGGGTTACGGTTCCCAAGTCAGGGGCAAACACTGGCGAGCCCCTGGACTGCCAGGGGGCTGCAGGAAGACCACCGAGTAGGCTGGAGCTCCTCTCCACATGATGGTCTCACCCCAGAGGCCTCGGGAAGCACATTCTTTCTCCTCCTGAGATGAGGGGACTCTCCTGTGCTGTCGATTCCCATCAAAGTCTTTAACTGTAACTTTCACTGCCACTGTAAATGCTCTGTAGGCTGGACACTGGTCATGTAGCTTCTGACATATTTCCTCCTTTAATTAAGGACTTGGCAAGGCGGCACTGCATTCCCCCCGCCGCACCAGGGCCCTGCCCGACCTCTGCCAGTGACACATGCGACTGATGTACACAGCCCCTGAACGCCGCGTGTTATTCATCGGAAGCTCCTACTGAGTGGTTAGAAGGTGACAGGAATTACAGCGGCTGCATTAGCTCCCGGCTCTGTGCAATTAGCCTCCGCCACCGACACTGCGTCCATCAAGTCTTTCCACTAAATGAAAAATGGGAGCCGGGCCTGGATGAGACGTCCACCCCCAAACCTGTCTGCCAGGAGTGATGCTCAGGCCAGGGGTCAGCCCCCTCCCCACCACCCTGCTGCCTGGAGCTAGAGTTGCTCTCTGCCCTGTATGCTGGCCCCCTGCGTGCTCCGGGGGCACAGACCTGCAGGCTCCAGCTCTGGGGAAAGGGCTCAGGTGCCAAGCAGCGTGGAGAAAGGACATCACATCTGGCCGGGTGGGCTCCCTCTTCCCTGGGGCTCAGCACACCTGCGGGGCTGACTTTGGTAAGCAGGAATAAGGGGGCCTTGGTAAACCACCTGGTCTCCGCCCCACAGTGCGTCTTATAGGCATCCCGTCTTATAGGCATCGCTGTGATTTGTTCCTTGAACACATGTTGATGGGAAGCCTGTGTCATACCAAGCACACCACAGGGTGCCAGGGCCCAGAGTGGCAATTTTGTGTAGTGGTTAGTATCCAGGTTTCTAGTTCAGACAAACCTGAACTTGACACATCACTCCAGCAAGGTAAAGCAAAAAGCCAGTGACATAATTGTTTGTAGCAGTTGTAACTCAGCCCCCTAACGGTGCTCACTCATGGATAGACGTGTGTCCCAGATGCCATGGGAGGAAGGAGTGGGGGCCGGGGTCCTGATCACAGAGTTCAGAATTCTTCCAAGACCTCCAAGGCCTGCTGGGTCAAATTACATTGTTAGGGGCTGTTAGAGTGCTTGCTTTGCATGCACAAGGCCCTGGGTTCAATCCCCAGCACCAAAAATAATAATAACAATAATAATAATAATAATTACATTGTTAGGCAGTTTATCTTACCTAATCCTGGGACGAGAAAGGCTTTCATTCCCCATTATTCAGGGAGCCCATGGCCCATCGCCTCGAGGCAGAGCAGAATCACCACCAGGTCTGACTTTGTGAATAACCGGCACACTGTTCACCAGGTCCGATTCCAGCTGTCCTGCCAGCCAGGAGCCAGCAGCTGGAGACTTGACTAGATGCAGAACTAGAAGGGCAAAGCCAAAGGTCGATTCTGGATCAGGACGTGGAGGAAGGAAGAGAAAATGACAAAGAAGAACAAGGTCTGGGTTGAGCAGAGAAAGCCAGCTTAGTAGAAGAGTTTGGGGGGGAAGCAGTAAAATGGGAGAAGACATGAACCATGGCTATGAAAGCAAATAACTGTGGCAGAGAGGAAAGGGGTGGAGGAGGAAAGATAAAAAGACGTGAGGCAGAAGAAATGGGCTCAAGGTGCAGCAGGAGGGAGTGGGGTCAGACAGAAACTTCTGCTGGTCAAATTTTGAAACAGACAATATCATTAAAAAGTTTCAAAGCATACAAACGCCTTTGTCTCCTTAATTTGAGCTCACCCTTCCTGCAACCTTGTGAGAGATGTGGGGCTGGGCACCAACAGCCTGATGTGCACCTCCTAGAGGCACTGGGTTCAAGTCCCTCCACGCCTGTGCCGGGCTGGGAGGCCTCGGCAAACTCTTTGCCTTCTAGGCATCCTGGGTCCTCCTATCCCAGGTCCCAGGCCTCAGATAGTCCATCAGAAAGCCCCTGGCATAGGGCCTGGCACATGGGGGGCATTTAATAAGTTGTAGATATTATTATGGAGGCCTACACTTGGTTCAAAAGGAAATTCACATTCAGCCCATGACAGACCCTTTTTTCCAGAAGGAGAAATTCACCTCCCCCATTCTTTGTGAACATACTCAACTAAAACTGCCCAGAACTAAGTAATTTACAAAGAAAAGAATGTAACTCCTCACAGTCCTGGAGGCTGGGAAGCCCAAGATCAACGCTGGCAGGTTCAGTGTCTGCTTGGAAGATGGCGCCTTGTTGGTGAGTCCTTCAGAGGCGACGGACACTGTCCTCCCATGGTGGAAGAAAGAGGGGCCAAAAGATCTCCAGCTCTTTTATAAGGCACTAATCCGTTCATGAGGATGGAGTCCCCATTATCAATCACCTCCCCAAAGGTGCCACCTCTTAGGATCACCATAGTGGGAATTAAGTTTGAATTAAGATGAATTTTGAAGGAGACCCATGCAAGTCAGAGCACGACTATGTGGTCCAAGGGACCAGGATAACCTTTGGGAATACCCAGAGGGCAACATCTTAGTTTGACAGAAGGAGGGGTATTTGTCACTGGGCTCTGAGCTTCTCAAAGCAGACTGCTCGGGCCCTGCCTTGTCTCCTCTGCTCAGGACGGGCACATAGTAGGAGTGTGCTCTACTATGCACTGATGGAGCCAGCTAGGTCTAATGCAAAGACCTAATATATCTGCAAACTAGAAATGCCATGCCCATGAGGGGAAGACTGGGAAGAAGGACCTGCACACATTAGCAGGTGTGATCTCAGAGATGGGGAATAGGGGGAATCCTCACTGTTTTCCTTTTCTTCTCTTGGTCCCCGAATTTCCTGTAGTCCACATTTAGAGGTTTTATAATCTGCCCAAAAAATTAAAAATTAAAATTTGTAACAGATGAGCCATTTGGCTAATTACTGGGAGTTGGGGAACAAACTACCTATGAGGGGACAAAGGACTAGAAGGCCATTCAGAGATGAGGGCTGCTGTTGTGTTAGGGTTACGGGATTAGAGGGGTTTTTAAAAAAAGCATTTTATTTCCCAAACCTCCTAATGTGACATTACAGATTTGTCATACATTTTTATAAACAGTTTTGTTAAACTATTCTTTGTAGAGGAATCTGGGGAGCAAGGAGCCCACTCTGAAGTCGAGTGCTATGGGAGAGTCCAAGGAGGGCTGTGTGGGGTGGACAGTGGCTGGAGGGGACCCTGTTTAATCAACTGCTTCAGTGTTTCCTTCCTTCTCTCTGTTTGGGGGTTTCCATCACCTAAGGCTGAAAAGTCTCCACAACTCTCTGAAAAAGTTCAGACCAGCTGGTTTTAAAAGCCATCCCTCCTTTCCATGCTGGGGACACTAAACAGAACCTGATGGCCCCCAAGCTCTCCACCCTCAGAGAAAGCCGTCTCGGGCTCTCTGCTGGGTACGAGCTAAGTGTGGGGTACTTGCAGACACTCACAATGAAGAATGTCCTCTGGAAGCTGCCTCCTCCTCCCCGCCTTCTGTCATCCGGGGAGATAATTCATTTATGCAGCTTTCGCAGAAGACTGACATTTTCGACTTTTTTAGCAGAATAAATTTATAAGGTAAATTAGGGGGTGGGAGCCCTAGTGTCCTAGGCAGATTCAAACTGGTAATTACAGAGGGCTTCATTATGTATTCACCACAGAGCCTTCTGGAACAAGGAAGGCTACAGGATGGCTTGCCTTCTTCCTGCAGAGGATGTTCCCCTGGAACCTCCTGGAAACTTCACAGCCAGCCTTGAGACACCTCTGCTTCCACCCTGAGCTGTCGGGAGCACTCGTCTCCTAGAACATGGCCTGATAGTGCAGAGTCCTGCCCTGCTCAGATTCTCCCGGGAGCCATGAGACGAAGTAAGACACGGAGTCCAGACTTGGATAAAATAAAAGCCAAAAATTCAAGGCAGGTTTTTTAAATCTTGCTCTTTTGAGTTCTAGGTCTACATTCGCTGCTCTGGGTATCAAAGTATCCCACCCGCAGCCTTCTCCTCTGCGGCCCGCGCTCCCTGGAGGCAGGAACTTCTTTACTTCTGTCTCTGATCCAGGCCTCTGGCCTCCAGGACTGTCAGACAGTAAACATCTGTTGCCACCCAGGTGGCAGTAGTTTGTCATTGCTGCCCTGGAAGACTATTGCAGGCTCCCACTGCATGCTGGACATGGGGTGACACACAGCAAAGCTGAGCTGAAGGACAGACACTGCCCCTGCCCCGGGGACTTGGAGGCCACAGGACTTTCCTAGAAAGCCACCAAACACTGTGGAGAGTTTCTCCCACTTTTTGTATTCGCAAAGAGAACCTTGACAGGAACTGCTGGCGCTCTGTGTCAACTGAAAAAGAGCAATAATGGCTGCACTGAAGACTTCCTGGGGCGGGGCGGGGGGCTGTGGCGGGTTCATCCTGATGTCCCACTCCTGCATCCCATGACAAGCAGCCTCTTGTCACTGCTCAGCCCTTTGCATCTAGTTCAAGCTCCAGCTATAATGGCAGGATTTGGTTTCAAGTAATACTTACGTGGAGGAAATATTTGGGGGCTGAAGGACATTCATAGTGGCCTCAAATCACACCCTCTGGTAACCACAGATTCAGCATCTGCAGAAGGGGGCCCTAAAATAAGACTGTAACCTACAGAGAGGTGTTGGCCTGGCGTGTGGTTGTGCTTCATAAAGAAAGACAAAAAGCAAGAGGCAGAGAGCAACTAGCTCCTCTTCACAGCAGTGGGAAAGGGCCAGGAGGGGTGAAGGAAAGTGGATTGGGGTAAAATGTACCTCTCTTTCGTTTTCACTGAGAAACACTTGGATGTATCAGGGTGAAGACGCCCTGTTCCCTCTCCCCCTCCACTCCAGAAGTCATTCAGGCAAACACGTGACCTCAATCCCACTCCTGCTTGTGGGACACCAGAAAGAAGCCTCTCATCTCCGCCCCGTGCAAACTCTTCAGGAAGCCTGGGCGCAGGCGGCTGGCCGAGGCGGGCTGCACCTTGCTCCTGTATGCAGCGAGGGGGAGACCAGCGCAGGGTTCACACTCTGGAGCAGCTCTGGGTTCACGCCCAGGCCCAGCCTTCTGCAAGTCTGACCAGCACACACATGGCAGGCCCATGTGACCTCGCTGACAGACTGTGAGCAAGGCCATGGTGCTGGGCTCACAGACGAGAGCTGACATGGACTGTGCCCCTGCTATGTGCCGGGCACAGACTGGACACCAGACATCTGCTCTTCCAGCATGCCAGCCCTGTCACTTAGACACTGGCACCTATCAAACAGGAAGGAACCCAAGGCACGCCCCTGCACCTCCAGCAGAGGCAGGGCCTGAACTGGTCAGGTTCCTTCCTTAGGCTTATTGGCAGTCCTTCTGCTCTGCTAGCCACCTCTGGTGGCCTGCAGGGCCACCACAGCAGGGGAAGGAGATAGGAGAGTCACACTGGCTCTTCACAGTCTCATCCCAGAAGTGACGCCCAGTTCTAGTACTGACAGTCTATTGGCTAGCCCTAGTCACATGGCCCAACCAAACCGCAAGGGAAGCTGGGAAATGTAGCCATTCTCTGAGTGTTGGAGGGCTGGCTTGTCCACTGTCATGTAGACGTGGTGTGCTCAGTTAACAGGCATTGATGGAATGGGCAAAGGAGCCTTCAGCTAGGAAGAGGACCATGGCTCAGTGCCAGACAACAGGACCTGATGTGTCACCTTACTCTGAGCTGACGGATTTTTTTCTTTCCATCCTCTGATGTTTATCAAAGGTGCAACTTCTTTATCCACCGGCACTGCACTTGCCCCTTCCTGTGGAAGAAATCTGAAGCCTTCCGGGCCACAGAGAAGTCTTGACCTAGGAGGAGAACACAGCCCTCTTGAGCCATCTGCTATCAGGAGCAAATGAACTTGCAGGATTCCGAAGTGACCAGTTAGCCCCTTAGAGAGAGGCTCAAAGTAACACACCCTGCCAAGTCCAGAGCGGTGTCCATTTGACGTGCCAATCAAAAGAGCCTTGAGAACTTTGGAAGGTGTGAGGTAGGTGTGTGAGAGAAAGTAAAAACACCCAGGTTTCTCTTCAAAGCCCTCAAAATAGTGTTTGATGGACGGATTTAGAACATAGAATTTTTAATCTGGAAAGAACCAAGAAATAATGCAGTCCACCTACCTCAGGAGGGAGCCTGGGCCAGGGGGAGGCTGGAAGTGTGCAGGCCCAGGGCTAGTGCCTGAGCTGTGGGGGACCTCGTGCGCCTGACCTCCAGGACGATGACAGTTGCCCGCACCCTTCCCTGACCCCTTTGCTGACCCCTTATCAATCTCCAAGCATCAAAAGAGAAACACGTGGCTAGGAAGCCACATAACTTAGTCTCCTATTAGCCTGACCCAGGCTTGGAAAAGGCTCATAAATCCCAGTCACCGGAATGCCACAGGGTGATGGGAAAATGCAGGTAGAGGGGCAGTTTAATCATCAGAGAAGGGAAGCAGAGCGTGCGGGGGCTTCCCTCCTTCGGTCTCAGTCCAAGCTGCTAACAGAATACCAAGAACTAGGAGGTTTAAAGGACAGATATTAGTCAGCCACTTCTGTCCCAAGATCAAGGTGCGGGCAGATCCAGCAGCAGGTGCTTGCCTGCTTTCTGGCTGTGACCTCCATGGTGGAGGGAGATCATCTTTCTCGTCTCTCTTCTTATAAAGGCACTAATCCATTCATGAGGGCTCCACCCCTAGCCTAATCCTGCCCTAATACCATCATACTGGGGCTTGGGCTTCCACATAGAATGTGCTGGGGAGGGGACACACATGCCCTCCATGCCCTCCACCCCTAGTCATCCCTCTTCATAGCCACTTACGTTCTCAAGTGCCTGCTCCACACCTGAGAAGCCAGCCCCAACCCCTAAAGGGAGGCCACACATTCTTCAAGAACACAGAGATTTACCTGAGGAAATGAAGAGTACGTACAATTCCACGTGGGCACCCACGGATGGGTGTGGGGATCCCAGTCAGGAGAGAGGCCTCTCCTGCCACGGCAAACACAGTGCCACGCTGATGAGTCTCAGCTGCCCTGCTGTGCCCTGTGCACCGAACGTTTCCACCTGATGCTGAGAGGGGGGAGCCCAGAACACTCCACACTGCCAGCGACACTGCCAGGGACTTGGGATCTGCTTCTAAAGATGCTCATGGTCAAGTGGGTGAGGACAGATGTTACTCCACAGTGCGCACAGAGTTGGAGGATCCGGGGATTAGCATTTCCTTAGGTTCTGGATGGGGAAAGAAGGCCTCCAGTGGCAGGTCTCGAATGCAGCCCACTCTGGGGCCAGGGCAGACCAGCACATCACCCACTGGGTGGTAACTCCCTAGAGGTCCATCGCTACCACTGAACTTGAGATTGAGAGATGAAGAGGAACCATAAACATTGCTCATCTGTGAGATGGAAGAAAAAACCTGGGTCACATTTATGTATACACGTGTCTATGTAAAATTTCATTTGTCTACTGAGACCCTGGTAGCAATGGGCTCATGTATAGAGAAGATCTTGGTTTATAAATACCATTGTCCACTCAAAGGAATGAGGAGAAATATGGCAGATGGCAACCTAACCAAGCAATCAAAGCTAGCATTACCAGCCCGTGCCTCTGACACAGTACCCTGGTGTGGATGCACTTCTGAAGTACTTTGCTAAGAGTGCCCAGCCTGAATATGAGGAGCTAGCAACAAACCCATTCTACCCAATAACTGGACAGTGCTCTAAGCGGTGACGGGGTCACGAGACAGAACCTGAAGAGGCAGGGCCAGTGGGCACAACAGATGACCTGGCCCTTCTTGGAGTACAAAGGACATTATAGGCCCAGTTGGTGAAATCTAAATAAGGACTATATTTTAAACAATAGTTTTGCACCAGTGTTAATTTCCTGATTTTTTCACCACTATAGTGTGGTTACATAAAAGAAATTAAGAAGTTATACACAGTGAAATATTTAAGGATGAAGAGGCTTCTTTCTCTTAAATAGTTTGCACAGGAAAGAGAGAGAAGAAGAAAGTAAATGTAGTGCACTATTACTATTTGAGGTGTTCCTGAGAATTATTAACTATACCAAAGTGTCAGGAAAAAACTCAGCAGGTTTTATATACACCAATAATGAATCACCTAAAGAGAAATCAGGAAAACAGTTCCATTCACAATAGCCTCAAAAAAAAAAAATTAAATACCTAGAAATAAACCGAACTGAAGAGGGCTTTCATCTCTTTGAAGTTATAATTACATAGTGAAAATTATACAACACTGAAGAAAGAAACGAAGAAGATACTAGAAGATGGAAAGATCTCCCCCATTCCTGAACAGGCAGGATTAACGTCGTCAAAAGGGCAGTTTTGCCAAAAGCGATCTACAGATTCAATGCAATCTCCATCAAGATACCAACGACATTTTTCACAGAACTAGAAAAAAAGTTCAGAATAACCAAAGCAGTTTTGATCATTCTTGCACCTTTCTGTAACTCTGAAATTATGTCCAAAGGAACCCCTCAAAGAGTAAAATGGCCACGCCCGCCCTGGCCGCCCTCCTTTGCTCTATCTTTGTCTGGAGCAGTTACTGCCGTATCAGTACAGCATATCGTCAGTATTTTGATAACTGTCCGTCTTCACCCATCAGAATGTAAGCTCCAAAATGGCAGAAAGTCATGTCTATTGTTCACTGCCCTGTCCCCATCAATGGAACAGATATTGCCACAGAATTTTAACGATATTTGTTAAATTAATGAATCTGCACAGAGTTGTGCTCAATATTTATTTTTTGAGTAAATGAGTGAATTAGTGGAGGAAAAATTGAACGTTGAGCTGAGGGCCTGATCTTTCAGGCCCTCTCCAGTCAAAGACATCTCCAAGGTGAAGGGCAGTGCCTGGAACCTCATAGTCAATGTGTGAAGATGAACCTCAGTGAGGAGATCCCGTAGAGCTTCTTGCAGCCTGTCACTGGGAATTGCATGGTTGGGCTATTACCCCAACCCAATTCTGATTCTGATGAGTCTAATCACACCCCTCAAGAGGGATGAGACTGATGTGAGAATGGCCCCGGGAGAATACCAGAGACACAATTCTCCTTAGCCCCCACCTCCAGGAGGAACCACCAGCAACCACCAGAACCCAGTCTGCCAAAACCCCAGAACTGTGATCAAGCCTCCCATTATTATCTCACAAGACCTTCAGTGCTTCTCCTCCTAAACATGACTGCAGGGCAAAGGAAATTATAAGAATATCTGATTTGTAACACAAGTATGGAAAGAACTTGGGAAGAGTCAAAGGGGTCCAAGTGAATTGAAGCATATAGAAAATGTCTGTTCCCCCAAATAGCCAAAGTGACTGACCAACAGCAGTGATGCTGGAGATGTCACAATACCTGACTTCAAAATATGCTACAGAGCCACAGTTAAGAAGACAAGGTGGGGGCTGGGGCTGGGGCTCAGTGGTGGAGCGCTTGCCTGGTACATGTGAGGCCCTAGGTTCGATCCTCAGCACTGCACATAAATACATAAAATAAAAGTCCATCTACAACTAAAAGATACACTTTAAAAAGAAAGAAGAAGAAGACGACGATGTGGTATTGGAATAAAAATGGACACCTGAACCAATGGAGCAGAATAGAAGATCCAGAAGTAAACCCACACATCCGCAGTCATCAGCTTCTCAAAAAGATGCCAAAAACATGCACCAGAGACAAGACGGCCTCTTGAACAAACGGTGCTGGGAAAACTGGAAATTGCAGAAGATTGAAAACTAGACTGCTATCCCCATCCCACCCAGAAATCAACTCTAAGTGGATCTAAGACCTTCATGTAAGACCTGAAGATTTAAAACGACTAGAGGAAAATCTAGGGGAAGCACTTCAAGATATTGGCACAGGCAACCATTTCCTGAGTGGAACCCCAAGAGCTCAGGAAATAATAGCAAGAATTGACATATGGGATTGTATCATATTTAAAATCTTCTGCACGGCACAGGAAACCACCAACAGCATGAAGAGACAATCTGCAAAAGGGAGAAAATCTTTGTCAGCAATTCATCTGACAGATTAATATCCCAAATATATAAAGAACTCAAAAAAGTTCCAGTAATTCAAGAGAACACATAATTCAATCAATAAATAAGTAAATGGTCTGAACAGATACTTCTCAAAAGAAGTATAAATGGCCCAATAAATATATTTAAAAATGTTCAACATCTGTAGTCATCAGGGAAGAAATGCAAATCAAAACTTCATTGAGATTCCATCTCACCTGAGTCAGAATAGTTACTATGAAAACAAACAAAAGAATTTACAAATGCTGGTAAGGATGTGGAGAAAAAGGAACACAGTGTAAAATAGTGTATCCCTGATGGAAAACAGTAAGGAGATTCCTCAAAAACAAAAACACTGTGTATGGGGTGAAGGTGGGAGTTCATAACCCACTAGAATCAAAGTGTGGAATATGATATGTCAAGAAATTTGTAATGTTTTGAACAACCCACAATAAAAAATTAAAAAAAAAAAAAATAAAAAAAAAAATAAAATAAAATAAAATGAGAATCATCGTAGTACTGAGTTCATCATTTTCTGAGGATTGCTGTTGAGGGAAATGATGAAAAAAGCTGGGGCTCAGGGGTAGAGTGGGATCCGTGACCAGGAGAGGAGACCCTTCTAAATGGGTCTTTCCATTTCCTGTGACCCCCTAGGGAGAGGGTAACCTAGACCCCCCTGCTTCCTACCACACCCTCCTCAACTCTTCACAATTTGGATTTCTAAATTTGACCTACCATGGAAATGTTTTTGACCTTTGAAAGGTCAAAAAAAAAAGTGCCCAACTTTCATTTCTCCTTAGCATCTGAAATCTGAAACTGATAGGGTTTCTTTTTGCCCCTTAATCCTTTTTCTCTCTCAGCTGTCAGGTCCCATGGCTTCATCTAGTTCTCCCATCTCTCTGCCCCTCCATATTCCAGACCTTCTGTTCTACCCTAGGTGTTGCCCAGAGTTCTCTTCAAGACCTTTGACCTGTTGTCCTCTGGCTCCTCTACCTTGGCAAATCTCCTCCTGTTGAGTGGTCACCTCTGTGGAGGTGACTTCCGTGGCCAGTGCTCTCTCCCAAGCTCTGGTCTCCATTCCCATTACTCACTGGTCACCTTCTCTACCTGCCAGGGCTACCTCAAACTTAACAACCCAAAACACAACTTGTGGCTTCTCTCCTGAGTGACCTCCTCTCTTCTCTACCTTGTTTGAGTTGACTTTGCATCCCCAACTCCCTGACCCCCAGCTCCTTCCTCCTTTACCCTGATATCCAATCAGCTACCAAGTCCTAAAATCCTGTCTCCTTGAAGATCCTTCCCATTCACCCCTGTCTCCTCTCTGTCATTGTCCCATCTTGTCCTCCAGAGCTTTACCATCTATAGTCCCCACCTGTCCCACCCTTTCAGCCCCCCACACCCATGTATGCACACACTCATGTACACACACACACACATACACAGCAATCAAACGAGCCTTCCTGGGCTACAGTTTGAATGAGATTACGCCCCTGCTCAGAAACTTTAAATGGTTCCATATTGTTTATAGCGATGTTTCTCAAACTTGAAAAAAAAAAAAAAAAAACAAAAAAGAAAACTAAAAAAAAAAAAAATCTACTGAATAATCCAACTATGCCATTCTAAGTATATAACTGAAGGAAATGAGGTCAGCTTCCAAGAGACACCTACATAACCATGTTTCTTCATAGCCATGACGTGGAGTCAGCCTTAGTGCCTACTGACAGATGAACAGATAAAATAATATATCTATTATTTTATTCAGCCATGAAGAAGAATGAAATCATGTCATTTTCAGGAAAATGGATGGAACTGTAGGTTTTCATGTTACATAAAATTAGCCAAACACAGAAAGATGAGCATCACATTTTTCTCTCATGTGTGAAAACTAAAAATTTTTTTAAAAATATTGAGATGGACTACTGGGCAAGGGGAAGGGAACAGGGTGGAAGGGAAACAGGAGGGGAAGGGAGAGAGACGGGGAAGGAGACCACAATCAAAGCACAGGATGTCCCTGGATGGAAGTGTCACAGCCAGACCCATCCATCTGTACAATTACTACGGTGGGATGGTCTAAGTGAACAAATTAATAAACCAAGGAAACAGGAAATGTCTGTTTCTTCCTCTTTCCTTCTCCACTCCCCCCAGAAAATCTGGATGCAGCTGCAAAGCTTTGGCAGCTCTTACCACTCGATCATGCTCACTCTGTCCCTCCCTGCATGGGGGTGGTAGTCCTCCAACAGGTAGGATCACAGAACTTATCTGGGAAACAAGTTCAATAGACGTGGAAGGAAGTGCAGGTGTCCGTATTCTTAGCAAGATAAAGGATCAGAAACTAAAGCCAGGAGTCCACCTGTAGCCCCAGCTACTTGGGACTGAGGCTGGAGGCTCCCTGGAGTCCAGCAGCCTGTGTCCAGCATGGGCAACATGCTCTCAACCACGCTTTTCTGATTCTCTAGCAGAATCATACACGATACTCAACTGCTAGTTACAAGGATGTCCACTGCAGCATTTTTCAATAAAACAAGACTGAAGATGAACTTAATATTTACCAGTAGAAGAATAATTAAATCAGGATGCTGTGAAACTTGCTTTTAGCTATGATGGACAACCTTATAGACCAACATGCCTATTAAGAACAACTAGAAAATCCAGATAAGTTAAAAAATATATTTTTTAAAGAATCAAGCCTGGACCATAAATTGATTCCTAACAAATTTTGAAAGACTAAAATAATTCAGAGTCTGGTCTGGGACTATGGTGGAATTAAGTCAGAAATCAACAACCAAAAAGAAAACCAAACAAAGTCCCCCAAATGTTTGGAAATGAGCCAAAACACTTCTACATAACCAATTGGTCAGAGAATAAGCAAAAGTAGAAATTAGAAAATACGCTGGATGCCTTGACACCTAACATACTACACATAAAGATATGATACAGAGCTAAAGTTATGATTAGAGGGAAATTCATAGCCTTAAAAGCAGATATTGCAAAAGAAGAAAGACTGGAACTTGATTCAAGTTGGTGGGGGGCGGGGACAAAGTGGACACAAAGACAAAAATAGGAAATACAGTAGAGGACAAAAATAAGTGAAGTGAGCAGAAAATACAGAGTAGAGAAAACTGGCACAGGTAAAAACTATTCCTTGGAAAAGGATGATCCAACTGATAAACTTCAGAAAAACCAATCAAGACCAAAAGACAGAGAGAGAGGAAGAAATGGCTAATGTCAGATGTAAAATGTGGACATCATTATAGACCCTACAAGCACATAATGAACAATTATTTTCCAAAATACTCAAACATTTAGAGATACATTCAAGGTCCTAGAAATCTGCTTTCTAAAATGGACATAAGATGATATAGAAAATCCAACCAGCATATAATTAAAACAAATTTTTAATTATTTTGTAATTTTAAATCTTATTATAAAGAAATATCCAGGCACAGACAGTATCCCTGGTGAATTTTTTCAAACACTTTAAAAAAATCAATGCCAATATTAAACAAACTTTGAGATAATAAAAAAGAGGATGTACTTTTTTATTAATTTTAGAAAGCCAGCACAACCTTGATGGATGTCAAAATTATGATAAAGACATTACAAAAATATAAAATTGCAGGTCAATCTGCCTCACAAATATAGGTGCTAAAATCCTAAGCAAAATATCATCAAACTGAATCTAGTGATTATTAAAAGAAAGCGAGATCTCTGAACACATTTGGTTAATTTCATGAACACAAGTCTCTTTTAATATTTGAAAACAACCAATTTAATTCCCAACATTCTCAGAAAATGCAGAAAAAGCAAATTACTATCTCAACAGATACAGAAAAACATTTGATAAAATTCAACATTCTTCCTAATTAAAAAAAAAATTTTGAAGCAAAGAGCACAGAAATGACTTTTCATACTCTTGTAAAGAGTGTCTATTAAAAACCCTGCCGTGATGATCTCCCTTTTGCTCTGCCTGGGATATGGAAAAGAAGAGAAAGCGTTCCCATTGCCACCATTTATATACACACATTGTTCTGGAAATCCTAAACAGGGCAATAAAGAAAAATAAATAAATAAAAGGTATCAGGATTGGAAAAGACTGAATCTAGTGATTTCATCTAGCAGTCATATTCTCAGACAACAGAATGGCAGGTGTAAAAAAACTACAAAACAATCCTCAAGGTGTTAGAATTAGTAAGTGACGTTAACAAGATTACCAGAGAGTAAATCAACATAAAAATGTCATTTTATTTTTTACAACAGAATACTGAAAATGGAGTTTTAGAAATGATGCCATTTCGACGTCTGGCTTCCTCGTCATCGCAGAGTTGATCATGCAAATGCTCTCAAAGATGGCAATTATAAAGTCTGGTCAAAATTTTTGAGAGAAAAAATTATTCAAAGGCATTGTCCAGCCATCAAAAGGAGACAGAAACCCAAAGGAGTCTTTTGTCATAAGGTGACCGTTGCGATTAAAAACAATGGCAATTTTATGGCTTTTTTCTTGACAGAAGATGACCGCTCAGCCTCACAAGTTCCATGAAGGAAAACCTCATTCCCACAGACTTGAAGAGGTCACTCTAGGTTGGCAGAGTAGCTGGACTTGAGGGAGGGTGTGTTCCTGGAAGCGAAGGGGCAACTCTGGGTAGAACTGAAGAAGTCCCACATGGAAGAAAAAAAATCTGAGCGTTAACTCTTCATAAATTCCTGACCAGTTGCTGATTTGCACACACATAGGAAAGAATCCAGGAGGCCTGGTGGAGAAGCAGGGAGAAACCAGAGGAGGTTCCACCCTTGAAAGACAGAATGTCATGGGAGGGAACTCTTAAGTTTGCGGTATTTTTTTATTAAGGGCGTTCCCCAACTTGCACACCTCAGGCAGCCGAGAACTGGATCCTACTGGTGCCAGAGGTCAGAGCATAAGATTGACAGGCAGCTAGAAATTTAAGACAGAAATTATAGGAACAAAAAAAGTCACAGCACGTGTGGATTCCAAAAGGTGGGTACAAACTGTCCATATCCATGCCTGTCCCCCAAACTCTGCATTGCAGGGGAGACCCAGAGAGTCAAGCTAAAAATGTAGCCACTGGAAGCTGGAGATATTCAGCTTGGGAAAGATGACATTTAAAGATTGAGTCCTGGAAAATTAACTGTCTCCTAGATCTCCTCCCAACCCCCCAGAAAACTTAGGAAAACATAACGGAATCTAGGATCACTACAACACATTGTTCACACTTCCTAGTTTTCAAACAAATACTAGACATGTAAATAAATAGGAAAACTTAATACACAGTCAAGGTAAAGAGCAACACATAGCTCCTCACCAAGTGGCACAGATATTGGATGAGCAAAGAGCTCAAAGCAGCTGCCATAAATATTGAAAAGAAATAAAAAGAAATGCAGTATTTTAAAAGAGTAAATGAAAATGTAGTCTTAATGAGTGAACAAATAGGAAACCCCAACAGAGCAAATGAAATTTTTTCAAAAGCCAAAGGAATATCCAATTGCTGAAAAGTATATAACTTCTCATTTTTCATTTAAAATGGAAAATTTACTAGATGTGTTTAAAAACAATTTGGAGATGGCTGAAGGAAGTTGAAGATAAATAAATCTTCAGTGGCTTTGAAAATAAATGAATAGAAACTCTCCAATCCAAAGCAGAAAGAAAAAAGTTTGCAGGAAATTGAACATCAGAGACGTGTGGGAAAGTATCAAGGAGCCAAACAGATGAACTGGCGTTCAAGAACAAGAGCAGACGGAAAAGGTCTGAGGAACATCGGGAGAAAAGTTTCCACCTTGATGAAAAATCAAAGTTCCAGAGCAAGAAGCTGAAAACATCCAAGTGGGATAAACACAAAGAAAATGAGACACCGGCACCTGGTTGTCGAAAGGCTGAAAGCGAGATGGGGAGAGATCCTTGAAAGTGGAGAAGAACAGAGCAGGACATGGAGTAAAAAGAACCAGCAACTTCTGGGCACAACAGTGAGGACCAGAATGTATTGAGCACATTCGAAAGAACAAACCTGCCAGCCAAGAATCCCACACCCAGCAAGAACAGTTCTCAACAATGAAAGCAAAATAGTGAGAAAACAGAGAAAGAGATACTCAGTCCGGCAGTGCAGGAAATTCTAAAGAGCTGGCTGAAGGGCATGACACCAGCTAGTGATTTGCATCTAAAGGGAAAAAATAAAGTGCCCAAGAATCGGCAAATGTGTGGGTATTGTGGATATATTTTTTCTTAGTGTTTTGCAAAGGCATATGATTATTTAAAGCAAAACTAACCACACTGTACTATGTGTTTATAATCGATATGGAGGTTACATATAAATAAAAACATTGTTGCAAATTTCCTACTTTTTATCTGAAGTGTTTCAGTATAAACTCTAAGTAGACTGTGATGAAGATACATATTGTAATTTCTAGAACAACCATTAAAAACAGTGCTGATAAAGCGGTCAAGCCAATGGAGGAATTTACATAAAACAACCAAACGTGATTAAGAGGAAAACCCAAGGGAAATAGAAAAATAATTTTTAAAAAATATTTTTAGTTGTAAATGGACATAATAACATTATATTTTGTGTGGTGCTGAGGATCGAACCCAGTGCCTCACACGTGGTAGGTGAGCGCTCTACCACTGAGCCACAACCCCAGCCCCCAGAAAAATAATTTTAAAAAGAGAAAATGTATAGAGAACAGCAAAAGGATAGACCTAAGTGATAACAAATCGATAACCAGGTTAAATATACATAGACTACACACTAAAATTAAAAAAAACAGATTATCAGACAAGATGAAAATGCAAAACCCAGCTAAGTGTCATCTGCAAGAAATACTCTTTGAATACAAAGTCATGGATAGTTCCGAAGCAAAATGAGGAAGAAAGGTGGACCATGTAAACGTGAGCCACGCAGGGGCAGTGTCGATGTTGGGGGGCAACTTGAGTGCATCCAGGGATGCCTACAAAACTGGTAAACGACGCATTCAGGTGCCAGGGAGAGTGTTCCCAGAAACTGCCATGTGGAGTGAGAGGGACCTGCCCTCCATGCGTCTGGGGACCTTGATGGAACAGAAAGACCATCCCCTCTTCTTCTTCCTTGAGTCGGGTAAGTTACCTCTTGTTGTTTTACTTAAACACCAGCATCCGGTTCTCTGGCCTTGGGACTCTGGGACTGGCACCAGCGGCCCTCAGAGGTTCGTGGGACTGCAGCCTCCGGCTGAAGGCCATGCCACAGGTGTCCTTAGTTCTGAGCGTCCATCTCCTCTGGCTCTCCAGCCTGCAGAGTGCCATCCTGGTGCTGTTCAACTCCTGGGATCATGTGAGCCAATCTGAAAAGTAGTGCCACACCTGTAAGCCCAGCAGCTCAGAGGGCTGGGGCAGGAGGATCGAAAGTTCCAGGCCAGCTTCAGCAACTTGGCCAAGCCCTGTGTCCAAATAAAAAATAAAAAGGGCTAGAATGTGACTCAGTGGTTAAATATGGTGCAAATAAAAAATAGTAACAATGAATTTCACTGATATATAATAGAAATGTATCAACAAACAGTAAATATAAATATAGTCTATTGGTTCTGTTTCTTGGCAAACTAATTCAAATGACTATATTGATACTAGACAAAGTAGATTCCACAGTAAGAAGTATCACCAGAAAGAACGGGACATTTCGTTTCATAATGATAAAAGAATCAACAGAGCAGAAATATATTCAGTAATAAATAAATGTACACCCCCCCCCCAAAAAAAAAGAGTCTCAAAATCCTCAAAACAGAAGCTGGTAGAACTAAGGGGAAGAGGAGAAAACCAACACAGTTGGAGAACTGAAGGTGTGTTTTAAATTGTTGATGTATATAAGAACAGCATCAAGCACACTACTGATGTCCGTAGTGTGATCCACCCAACGTCTGCAGGAGACAAACACTTTTCAAGTACATGTAGAATGTTCTTCAAGATGGATCAGTGCTGGCCCTTAAAACAAGTTTCAATATACTTCAAAAGACTGACTCATACAGAGCCTATTCTGTGACTTAAGTGGAATTAAATTAGTCATCAATAACAGAGGGGTGGCTCGAAAAGCTCCAAGTCCTGGGAGATTAAACAAGACACTTCTAAATAACCCAGGGCTCTGACACAATCGCAATCAAAACTGCAAATATTCTTAATTGAATGAGAGCAAAAATATGACAAAGAGTGAGATACAGATCGTCGTGGAAAAGGGAAAGTTACAGTTTTAAAAGACATAGTAGAAAAGAAGAAAGGCCTAAAATCTGTTATGTGCTACTACTATATCTTGAAACGAAAATATATATTTTTAGCAAAACAAAAGAAAGCAGAAACAAAGAAACAATAAATAGGAATCAGTGAAATAATACATAATAAAGAGAACGAGTAAAACTAAACGATCCTTTGGAAAAAATAAAATGATAAACCTCTTAGTAGAATAATCAAGAAAAAAATAATCAATTTCAAGAATAAACAAGGGTCCCAACCAGACGTTGGTGCTGCAGACATTGAAAGGAGAACTGGCCGTTTCATGCCGGCAGAGCAGGTCTTTGCAGCAAAGGTAGGAAAGGTCTGAGCTGCCCTCTTTGCCAGCAGGTGCTGGGAAGTTTCTTTTTGTTAATATAGATAGTGGCCACACAAGTGGCTGGCTTTTGAGAAGTTCACTAAGTTATATGATGTAGGGTGTGTGCATTTTTATATGTACGTTACGCTGCAGTTTTTTAAATTACAGTCCCATGCTGCCTACCAACACTTTGGTCATCAATGGATCACATATAGAAACACAGTCGGATAAGATTATATCACCTAGTGACATTGCAGCTGTCTTCGTTTGTGCAAGTTCTGTTTGCAGAATGAAATCACCTAACCAGGGGTCTTGTAGAATGTGTCCTAATTGTTGAGCAAGACTTGACTGTACCTCCAAAATTAGCTGCCTCTCCTCTATAAAATGCCATGTAATTGTTGCTTTAACATATACTCATTTGAAAATCTCTCAATGTCACTTTAAGGGAAAAATAAATGACATATAACATAATACTAAGTTTAAAATTGTATCTATTATAAATTTAAGATAGTATAATGTACATTTTAGATAGGTGGAAAAATGGATATTAAGTTGATAGTTTTGAATGAAGCACCAAGATATTTTAAAAATTGACGTTCAAACATGAGAACTCTGGTTAGGAAGACAGTGTTCAACAAGGTGTCTAAGCCAGGAGCACCTCATGGTGCATCAGGGTGGGCTTGGGACACTGGACTACACCCTGTGTGCAAGCAATCATCTATGGGTAATTTTAAAACAATAACCAGACCCACAGAAAGGTGATTTGCTCTTAACACCATGCACTGACAATCCTAAATAATACCAATGACAAAATGCTTCTCCTGGAGAAACCTTTCATTGGTCTCAGCTCTATATACTTGCTGCCATTATTAGTAATACGATTGTTAGCTTAGCATCAGCACATTTTTATTACTTATTCCTTGTTAAATATTGTATCTGATGTGAAAGTTAATTCAGAGAACTTCCTGTTAAACGGTTTTCTGTCCACCACACTGAACTCTATTACATGGGCTCACTTGGAAAGTAAGCTCACCGTGGTTAGAAACCGTTCAAGATTGCAAACTGAGAGGTAGGGTGTTTGTGTTTGACAAGGGCAAATTTGAGTTCATATATAAAATATTTTACTGAATGTAAATATATTTAACATTAAAATTTCTTTTTGCAATTTACGATTTTAGAGACAACCAAGAAAATAATTATTATTGATTATTACATAATTCTTCCTGAAAATGATTTTATCATATCGAAGAAGAAAAGTGTTTAAAAAAAAATCACCTTTTTGTGGGTCTGGTTATTGTTTTAAAATTACCCATAGATGATTGCTTGCATATTGGTGTAGTCCAGTGTCCCAAGCCCACCCTGATGCACCATGAGGTGCTCCTGGCTTAGACACCTTGTTGAACACTGTCTTCCTAACCAGAGTTCTCATGTTTGAATGTCAATTTTTAAAATATCTTGGTGCTTCATTTAAAACTATCAACTTAATATCCATTTTTTCTATCTATCTAAAATGTACATTATACTATCTCAAATTTATAATAGAAACAATTTCAAATACATGAGGCAAACAACTGCCTAATTCACAGTGATGCTGTAAAGATTAAATAAGAAAATGCATATGAATGTCCTGGCATGGTGGCTCCCATATACTAATAGCACGTGATCACTTGTTGTATGTAGCCGTAAGTATGGATAGGTGGATAAACACGGATACTTGTCCCTCTATTTCCAGACCTTGTCTGACAAGTTGAGATTCACATGGAGATTCAAAGTGCCAACTACGCACCAAGCTCAGTGTTTCATGTGCATTATCTAATTTTTTTTCACAAAAACTCCATGAACATCATCTTTATCACCACTTACTCTATTACAAATCTACACTCAGAGTTGAAGCAATTTCCTCAAATTCATTCAGCTAATAACTGTAAGTTTTGTGATTAAGCCTGATTTTGTTTGATATTAATCCTGCACGTTTGGTATTTAAGACACTATTCCACGGCTTCTGCCTTCTGTTGTTCCTGTGGAAAAGCCAATTCTCTGCCTGTCCCTATTTCCTAGGTCATCTCTCTTTTCTCTTCTGCTTTTTTATAAAAGCTTTTCTTTGTTTCTGTCGTCATGATAATTTCATTGTCTTATGTTTTTCTTTTAATTTAACATACTTGGAATTTATTAGCCTACTTAGGATTGTTCTTTCCCCAATTCTTGAGTATTCTAACCATTATCTCTATGGGACATTGGCTTTGCCCCATCACCTCCCCCACCCTTTCTCCCTTCCTTCTACCCCCTCTCTCTTCTTTTCTTTTTTAATTCTTCTTTTTTAATATACCTTTATTTTATCTATTTATTTTCATGCGGTGCTGAGGATCGAAACCAAGGCCCTGCATGTGCGTGGCGAGTGTTCGACTGCTACGCCACAACCCCAGCCCCTAATTCTCCTTTCTTTTTAGAGCTTTAATTTAAAAACATTTCAGCTGGGCATGGTGACCCACACCTGTAATTCCAGGAACTCAGGAGGCTGAGACAAGAAGATCAAAAGTTCAGAGCCAACCTCAGCAAATTAGGATGTAAGAAACTTAGTGAGACTCTGCCTCAATATTAAAAAATAAAAATTAAAGGGGCTGGGAATGTACTTAGTGGTAAAGTGCCCCTGGGTTCAATCTCTAATATCAAAAATAGATAAAAATAAATAAATAAATAAATAAATAAATAATTTAGAATTTTAAAAATAAAAAAGAACATTTGAACTTCTCTTATGTTTTAGGTTTCTAAGACTCTTGTTCTTATTGTCCATATCTATCTATTGCTGGGATTATATTTCAATAATTTCCTTATTTTATCTTCAATTTTATTAATTCTCTCTTCAGCTTTGTCTGAATTCTGTCCACTAAATTTTTAACTGCTCTTATCATATTTTTTAATTTCTAGAGCTTCATTTTATGATCTGTTTATTTCTTATCCATTTCAAATCTCCTCTTATTTCTTGAATATATTAAACATAATTTCCCATTAGTGGCACAATAATCCTAGTATCTGATTATATAGTATATCGTTCTGCTGTCTCCCATCCCCCGTTTCCTTGTGTATCCACTGATTTTTGCACAGGAATTGCTCACTGCCCACTGAATTTAAATAACTGTATAAGTTTTTAAAGGCTGGGATGAAAGTGCGTCCTCCAGAGAGAATTTGGGTTCAATTCTGTCAGTACCTGGGATGGCCACTGGTATGTGGCCACTTGAAGCTGGTCTTGGCTTGAAACTCCCTGTGCTCGCAGGTTGTGTGATTCAGGTTTCAAGCTCCTTCGGTGCCTTTTGTCTCCTTGCTGGACTCTGGCAGAAACACTTTGCTGGTCCAGAAGAGAGCCCAGTGGAGTCTGACGTGGCCTGGTCTGTCCACACTTGGTCCAGATCACCCCACTAGCCTCGGGCTTCCTTATCTTGGACACGATGTGGGGCTTTTGGTCTCAGCTCTCACAGAGCAACGGCAAGAGCAGTGTCTTGGGCCCCACCGTCTTGGGCCAGAGCTCAAGGGTCCTCACCTAACAGGTTGTAAGCAGTCAGCCAATGTTTCTATCCTGAGAGGCAGGGTTGAAATGCTTTCAGGAGTACAGACCTCCACGGTGGGGCCTTAGTGGCGTCCACTTGACTCTCGGCCTCTTGCTGCTGTGACGTCCCTCTCCCTGTGAGCAGCAAGCTGCAGGAGAACCCCTTCCGTTGTGTGTGGGTCGGGCCAGAGGGTCCCAGTGGGGCTGGGGCAAGACAGGAAAGGAGCGAGCACGTCCAGCAGAGGGGACAGAGTGGACAAAAACAGAGGCCTGCAAAGGCAGGATGAGCTCAGGGAACAAAGGAGGACAGTGATGGACCAGGAAGGAAGGCAGATGGTGGACGGTGGGGCCCAGAGGCCAAGCTGAGGAGTTCCCACCCTCCTCCAGCCCTGGGGACCCCGGGGTCTGTGAGCAGGGCAGTGTCACAATCAGGCCAGCCGAGGCGAAGCGATGTCCACGTGACTCATTGCTTCACGTGCAGCACCCAGCCCACTGGGGACACTCAGCATCCGTGTGACCTGGCCTCCTTAAGCTGAGGAACCCAGAGATCTTGTCCCAGATCGTTGACTGGTCCAGATGAGGGCCCAGTGGAGTCTAGACCTGTCCTGGTCTGTCCACACTTGATCCAGATCACTCCACCAGCCTCAGGCTTCCTTAGCTTGGACAGAAGAGTGGGCTCCATTGTGCCATGTTGTACGTGCGCATCCCATAATCGATCAGTCTCATCCCCCAGGCCCCCCAACCCCCACCCGCCATCTGCCCGTTCTCCTCTGTACCGGGTCCACTCTGGATGTGTAACTGTGGACGCCTTCAGTGAAAACCTCTAGTCACATACTCGGTCATTCAGAGTCCCCCACGTGTCACCGGCTGCTCCCTGACAGCACCAGAGTTCCCTCCTGATCCTTAAGGGGCCTCCCGAGGTCTCCCATGCCCTCCCTGGACATCCGTCCACCTCCCTAACAGTCTCACCTGGCTGCGCCCAGCCCAGCCCAGCTACGCCAACACCACTGTCTTGGAGGAACAAGTCCCACCCCCTGCCCAAGGGATGGGCTGGTGATCGAGGCTGGGCCTTCTGATCATGGTGGCTAGTCCAGATGTGGCCCGGGGATGCCAGCTGGTTCAGTCCTCCCCGAGTCTTTTAGATGGAACTGGGCGAGTCCTTAGGATGGAAGGTCTGATTCCAGAACTGCCTCTGGCCACGTTTCTTCCCCAGCTTGCCCTACACATGGAGGCAGGCGCAGAGAGGAACAGAGAGAAAACGAGCAGGGAGGTGGGGCTGGGGAGAGGGTGCAGAGTTGTCCAAGGCTCCATGGAACGGGCCCTGGAGGAACCAACAAACCACACTCTGTCCCTCTCTTCAGCCAATTAAGTCGAGATTCTGTTACTTGCAATCGAAATGATTCCAGCGAACTCAGAAAGCTCGGCCGGGTTCGCCGCTGTCGTGCAGATCTGCGTTTGCTCCTTCTTGTATCTCTTCAATCAATCGTAGTCTCCTGGGGGCACAGAATCTCTCCAGGTACCTTTCTACCTGGCCCCTCTTCCAGCCACCTGTGACTGCTGGGGCTCCTGGCCAGGTGCTCTCGGTGACACGAGTGACAATGAGAAAGTCAGGAGAATCCATCGGAGTGTGTGCGAGGAGCCGCGCGCTTTTCCAGGGTGCTGTGGCCCTGATATCCCACCCCAGCAGTGGCAGCCTTCCCCAGGACACCGGGAGCCCACCACAGGTGTGAGACAGTCCTCTCCCAGTTCACACATCTTTATCAAGTGGGCTCAGCACTCCTTCACCTCATGGAAACCTTCATCCGACAGGTGGCAACTCCAAGCTCAGAGAGGTTCAGGATGTACCCAAACCACACAGCTACTGGGTGATAGGACTGAAACCGAGCCAAGGTTTCCTGGTTCAAACCTGGGATTATGATTAGCTCATGGCTGAAGCTGAACAGAAAAGACCCAGATACAGGTGGCACCCACCCTGCTGGGTGACCTCGGGGAATCGGTCAACCTCTTCCCATCTGTTTTTGCCCCTTCACCACACGAGAAAGCACTTGCTCAGGTGGGGAGCATGTTAACTGTTGTTATCTGTGGAGGGCAGAGAATGGATCAGTGGGACGGGGGAGCCTACGGAGAGTGAGCAGGTGACACACAGAGGGGCAGCACCAGGCAGCCCCTGGGCACTGAGAGAAGAGTTCTGTCTCTTTTCTGTTTGTTGCAGAGCTGGGGATGGAACCCCAGGTGTCCCTAGGCCAGAGCTCTACCCCTGAGCTACACCCCCAGCCTGAGCTTTGCGTCTGATTGTGGTGGGAGCTTATGGATCTGTGGCCACATGGCGTAGAGTTGTACACAGACACACCAGTAAGAGGTGCAGGCCAAAAGTGCAGAATCTGAGGCGGGGTCCTTTGTCTGGTTGGTGTGTTCCACCAGTCAGGGCCCTGGTGTCCGTATTGCACCTGCCTGTGTACCGTGTGACCAACGGGGAAAGCTAGTGATAACTAAAGAGACCTCTCTGCAAGTTTTGCAATTTTTTGTGAGTCTATAGTTATTTCAGATAAAAATTGTTTTAAAAAGAAATACAGGCAAAGGGGAAAAAAAATAAAACTGAGACATGCAGCGGTCCCCGTGGCCTTGTTGAGATACCTGCAGTGCTGGGTTCGTTCACTGCCGCTTTGAGATCGTGGGAGTCGATAGCCTTGTGGCTGGGACTTGTCATTTCTTGGGTTCATAAAGAAGCACATGTATCATCTCCAATTTGTTTTTAAACACTTTGATAACTGCATTTCAATGTCACTAGTTTCCTTTGTGTCCAGTGGTTCTCTTTGAGGCACTGGGAAAGCATTATTCCGAGAGAGCCTCCGGCTTGCTCAGGTCAGAGCTCAGAGAAGGTGAGGTCACCTGCCCTGGGGCCCAGGCGAAAGTGGGCCACCCTGCGGGATGGGGAACTGAGGTCCAGAGGGGGCTCCCCAGGCCACAGGGCCTCCCATTCCCAGACCTTCTCGTGAGAAGTGTGCCCCTTCCAGGAGGAAATGAAGGCCCCCGCCGCCGCCCCCGCCCCCACCCGCAGCCACCTCGGGGTGTGTGCTTGCTCCTCCAGGTAGAGTTTGTCCCCGGTCCACTCTGGGGCTGCACTGTGGCCTTTGAGGTGGAGAACAATGCCACATTGTGGCCCCGGCTGAGATAAAACAGAAACTTGGCCCGGCTGCCCAAGCAGGAGCCACTGTCCTCTTAATATTAATACCAGTGGCCGCGCCCACCCGCGCCCTGCCACTCGGGCCGTTGTGGCGGTTGCGAGCCCGCGATCCCCTGCCTCCGATGGGTGGTCAAAGGCCAGCACGCCGGGCACTTTTATTGTCAGCTGCCTCAGTAATCTTTAACCTCCGCTGGCCAAAGGCTGGAACCCAGAAAGACAGAGCAAACATGGGCTGGGCCTGAGGAGAGTGAGTCAGGAGGCGGCTGGAGGGCCCCGGGCACCCCCAGGCACCCCCAGGCACCCCCAGGCGCCCGGCCTCCCAGCACCAGGACGCCCACCAGGGGTCAGAACCCAGGAGGAGCACCCAGCCCACCCCCGGGATGCTACATGTCCCTCAGGTCAGGGATGCCACTCCTGGCCAGTGGTGGGAACAGACACTTCGGTGGGGTCAGTCTAGGACAGAAGGGACGACCCAGCGGAGGACGGACCGCCCACCATCCCTCTGTCCCCCTGGGTCCCAATGTCCTCACCTGTGAAACAGGCACATGGGCGTCTCTCTCAGCATCATTGCAGACACCGCCTCTTGTCACACATTTGCCACTAGCAAGGACAAGCCGTGCTTCGGTTCTCATCACCTCCTGGAGGGGGCTTCAAGCTCCTGTTTGGCAAACGGGAATCAGAGTGGGCGGAGGTGGACTTGTCCCATGGTGGCGCTGAGACCTGGACCCAGGGCTCGGTGATTCCAAAGCTGTCCCCCTTCAGCCCCAGCATTAGCAGCCCTCTCGGCAAAGATGCCCGGCCCCCGTCATGGTAGGACCACGGCTCCCTGGGGCAGATGAGGACGCTTGCCCTCTCCGCCTGGAGCCAGGGGTCACGACCCCTGAAGGTTCCCGCCCGTCCTGCTTCCTCCCAAACCGAGGAGGGATGTCCCATGTCATTGGGGAGTCCTCTTGTCACCATTAAGAGACGGGTTAAACATGGTGCTAGACCCTGAATCTGTCTTAAGGTGCCCTAAGGGTCCCTGGGGACTCTGGAGTGCCTGTCCCCATCAGCTGCCTCAGTCTCTGCTCAGAGGAGGAAAAGATTAGGAGAAACGGGCTGAACCCAACCCCATCCCCTGCCCTGGGCACGGGCTGGTGGAGGAGGAAGACGCCGGGGGTGGACGAGGATGCCCCCCGCCTGGACGGCTCTTCTCCACCCAGCCCCGGTCACTGCCATGTGGCCACCCTGGGCTGGGCCTGCTAAGCCTCCCAGCCGCTGATCCAGTTTCCTCCTGCACCTGGGGCAGAAGGTCAGGGAGCCGGCAGCGGTTGGAGAAGGTTATGGTCCTGGGGATCTACGCAGGGTGGGGCGTGGGAGGGAAGGAGATAAGAGTGGACAATAAAAGATAGGCAGAGAGACCAGGGGGGCTGGCATGGAGTGCGGCCCCCGCCGTGCCATCTCTTTATGACCCATAAAGGGCACAGCCAGGGCCTTATCTCCCCCTCGGGACCTGTAAATGATCACCCAGAGCCCACCGCTGGCCTCTGAAATGACAGCTGGTGGCCACACATGGGAGCAGCCACAGAGCACGGGAAGCCAGGGACAGAGGCGGGTAGACAGGGTGCCCGGCCAGTTCCACTCAGCTCTCCCCTCAGCTGCAGGGCCCGCAGCCACTGGGCAACAGGGCCCTGGGTGTGTCCTGTGAAGGGCACCCCCTGTCCCGAGGAAGGAGGTCACCCTGTAGGGAGGCCCGCAGGCTGCGGGGGAGTCTTGGCAATGAAACATCCCTGGGCCACGAGGACCACGCTGGAAAGGGGCACTGACGCGGGTGAGGGACAGGCGCCCTGAGGCTCCGCAGCACCAAGGCCCGGCAGCTGTGTGCTGTGACTGTCCCTCGGCAGCCTGCTGCAGGCCTGTGGGGCACATCTCCGTGGGGAGGTGCCTGGAGGGCCTCCAACCTGGGAGACCCTGCAGGCCTCGTCCCGACCCCGGCTCTGAAACCCACACCCCACATTTTGACAGTCAGAGGCTGCTGGTGGCAGGGCCCCCCACCCCAGGTCCTTCTGGTTTACAGGGGCCTCTGATTTACGGTGTCTCTGGACACCCTGGAATCCACAGCCAGGGCCAGGGCCACCTGCAGTGTCTCCCACCTGCCCCGGGCCACACCCACAGCTCACCCCGCCCTTCCCTGCCAGGTTCTGCAGCCCAGGGGCCGACTCTGTCATGGCTGGGCCACCTCAACTGCTTTACCCTGTGACCTCCTGCAGAGTCCAGCCGTGGGGGCCGGAGGTGGACGGTGCAGCAGAGGTCCTGTGTCTTCCCCGTTCCCACCTGTCTGCAGGGGCTTAGTCTTCCACCCGAGGCACCTCCTTGCCCCCGCTCTCACCGGGCTCTGGTGCTGGGCTGCGCCCCAGGCCCGGGGGGATGCGAAGCTTCCTGCTCCTTCAGGCCCTCGGCTCAGGCGACTTTCCAAAGTCGGCTCCTGTAACTCTGCTCACAACTCTGTAAAAAGTCCCTGGGAGGACGCCCACACGCTGCTGACCGGAATGTAAATTAGCACAGCCATTATGGAAACAGTATGGGAGTTCCTCAGGAACCACAAATAGCACTGCCATCTGATCCAGCAACCCCACTCCTGGGGCTGTATCCAAGGGAAATGGAATCAGTATGTCAAAGAGACATGTCACACCCACGTTCATTGCAGCATTATCCACAGTGGCCCAGACATGAAATCAAACTAGGGGTCCATGGGTGGATTCTTGGATAAAGAAAATGTGGTATGTGTACACCGTGGAGTATTATTCAGCCATGAAAAAGGACAGAAGCAGGTCATTTGCAGGAACTGGAGGACATAGTGTTAAGAGGAATGAGCCAGACACAGAAAGACAAATACCCAATGTTCTAAGTGAAAACTAGAAAGTTGATCTCGTTGAATCGGAGAGTAGATCACGCTTACCAAAGGCTGGACAGGGGAAGGATGAAGAGAGGGCCGTTAATGGGCCCCGGGGACCAATAACTCCTAATATTCTCTAGCACAGTAGGATAACTCTAGTGACAACAATTAATCATTCATTTCAAAATAGCTAGGAGAGAGGATTTTGAATGTTCACATCTCAAAGAAAGGACAAATGTTCAAGGTGATAGATATGCCGGTCACTCAGATGGGATTGTTATGCACTGTGTACCTGTACTGAAGTGTCACACTGTACCCCATCAATACATAATTATTATGTGTCAATTGAAAATAGTATGTATTTTTGAGGGGCTGGGGAGATAGCTCAGTTGGTAGAGAGCTCGCCTCTCATGCACCGGCCCTGGGTTCAATCCCCAGCAGCAAAACACCCCAATAATAATATGTATCTTTGAAAACTCCCTGCGCTCCACCCTGGGCTGCTGTTTACTGTAGGTGGGTCCTGGCTGATAGAGACGCCCTCCTGTAGACCAGGGCCCTCCCTCGGGGCACCAAGAGGCTGCAGCAGCTGGTGCCCTTGACCGTGTCCCCAGACCCCGGCCTCCCTCCCAGGCAAAGCAGAAGTTGCTGGGCCATGGCTGGGAGAAGAGTGACCGCCCCAGGCCAGCTGGCAGGGTCGGGGGTGAGCTTCTTTCTCCCTGCTGGTCATCTCTTTGGGAAGTGCATTCACTGATCTGCCCACGACCAGGTCTCTCTGGGGAGGGGGAAAGAGAACACATGAGGGTACCAGGCAGTGGCAGAGAGGTCACAGGGCAAGGTTGCGGGGTCTGAGTCCTCATGCTGGCTGCCTCCCCACCCGAGGTGGCCTCCTAAGAAGAGAGAGGACACTGGCAGCAGCCAGCTGGGGAGTGACCTGCTGCCAGGCCTGGGCCACTGGGCTGGCCAAGGCCGAGTGGAGCTGGCCATCCCAAGCCAGGGAGCCTGCCATTGGTGGCCCTGGCACTCACGCTCACCCATGACACCCATGAGCACCACGGATGGGCCACCAACCACCCAGAGGGACATCAAGTCTCAAGGCCCACACTGGAGGCAGCCGTGCCCGGGTGGGACTGGAGATTGCAGCCTCCTGGGTTTCCCCACGGGGCTGACAGAGCCACACTCAGAGGGAAGGGAGGAGGGAGACCGTGTGGTGGGCCCGCCCAGCCGGCCAGCACAGCACAGAAGGGCCGGTCCCCAGGGATGTAGAGCCAAGTTTGCAAAACAAGGAAAATGACCAAGCCATGGGGCTGGGAAGAGGGCTGGGCCCCAGACAGCCTGCCCCACTGTCCCTTCTGCTGCCCCTTCAGACATGTTTCGCCCCCTCTGTCCCCCTCTGTCCCCCTCTGTCCCCCTCTGTCTTGTGCTAATTAATGCCATGGTTCTAGAATAATATGCTCTATCATCTGTGTGACCAGCAGGGAATCCGGGGGGCACTGTGCCGTCTTCAGTAGAGGCACAGTAAGAGTGGCAGCCCGTCACCTTGAGAGCCTGGAGAGGGGAGAGGAGAAGCATCAGCCCCAGTAGCACCTGGCTCACACCTGCCCTGCGCCAGCCCCTGCACATGCGCCACCCCCAGGCCTCACAGTTGACCTGTCCCTATGAGACTCGGTGCCTCTCTGAACCTCAGTTTCCTCGTCTATAAAACAGGGACCATAATACCTCCAGCTGCCTCAGACTAGCACTGGGGAAATGAGCACCCAGAATGCTTCTAAGAGGAGTGTCTGGCCACGGGCCTCTGAGGCACCCAGCTCCATGGACAAAGCCTGGTGCAGGGGTGAACCCTGGGACGTATCCCCTGGGCAAATGCAGTCACTCCACTCTGTTTTTATAATTCGGAATCTTGTGGTTTGTTTTAAAGAAAAGGTCAAGGCCCATCCAGGGGCATCCCATTTGTGGAATTGCAGATGACAGAGATTCTCCGTAGCAGTCGCAGGACATGAATGGTCCTCGTTGAAGACAGGGCTGCAATGAAGGCCAAGCTGCCTCCTGACCCACTTTTAAAGGGCATCAAGAACCACTTCATCTCCCTGTGGGTGGGGCAGAGGGCACGGGCAACTGCGCTCTGTGTTCCTGCCACCAGGGGGCGCCACTCTAGCTGGGAAACCCTGGTCTTCACCCCAGGTGCCTCTGCCATGGCTAGTGGGCTGTGCCCCTGGGTCACTCTGGGTCCCACTCAGAGTGGACAGGCAGTAGGTGGGCACTAGAGTGGGCACAGAGATCCCCCAGGGAAGGGTCAAGGTGTGCAGGCCAGGTCAGCTGAATTGAATGGACTAAGAGGGCAGATGGGTCTGGCTGTACCCCAACCAAGGGTCCCATAAGTGGCTTCTTAGGGATACAGGGAGGCCAGGGAAGAGACCCTGGAACAGCGGTGCCGTGGCCTGTGGAACTATGCTTACAGGCCCTGGGAAAGGAGCACTGTCTCCCAGGCCTGGGGCACTGCAGGTCTGAGCCTGGGCCAGCTGGCTGACCACACACCTGGCCAGGGCGTTTGTGCAGGAGGTGAGGAAACCCCCCTGCTGAGCTGAGCATGGGCGGGGCTCTCACCTCCTCCCACCCGGTTTCCTCCCTAGACTCCGCTTATCTGCCTAGGCCCTGACCAGGGCCCGGGGAAGCCAGGAGGGAGGACACAGTGGGCCCCTGACACAGCAGATGGCCAATGGGTGGTTCTTTCCAGGGAAACACAGCACTTTACGGAGGTGCAACTTCCGGTGGGGCTGTCCCATGGGCTCCACCCTGTGAGGTGGCCCAGGAGGCCATAGTCCTGCTGTCCCCCACGTACAAGGCTCAGAGCCCCGGCCAGCCCACAGTGACCCCTCCCCTGTGGTGTGGCCATGATTCTGAGCACCTGCTCAAGTGCACCTGACCTGTGTCCCCCACCCTTCTCAGGCAAGTGGACAGAGGAGCCCATAGCCAGCTGGTGGAGGAGCTGGCCCTCTTAGGTGACATGGATGCTGCCCCCATGTGGCACTGTCACCAACACCAGGTGGTTGCTAGGCTCAGGCCATCACCAAGACCTGGGCACACAGCTGTCTGCCTGGACAGCACCTGTGGACTCAGAGTCCTGCCAAACACAGCCTGGGCACGGCTGAGGTCAGTCTGCCGGACCTTGCCCTTCAGGCACCTTCACCCAGCGGTGGGTTAGTGGGGGTGACGCACTGTCCCCTCCTCCCCCGGGCCCACCAAGCAGTTCAGGGAAGAAGAGTCTGCGGCTGCCGAGGTGTGTCTAGAACCCTCTGTGTCCCCCAGCCCTGGTCTCACCTGCCCACTGCCATGTGCTCCACCTCAGGCTGAGCTTCAGCTTCTCTGGTAAACTTCTGGATGCACGTGTGAGCGGGCGCACACCTCTGTCGCCTCCTCCAGATTACCACAATGGCCCCTGCCGCCAGAGAGCCCTCCTGGGCCTCCCCGGGGCAGTCAGGGTGCCCCGTGGCCGCAGGGCGCCGGTCACCTCCCATTTCTACCTCCTCCTCTTCTCTGTGACTCCCTGAGGGCAGAGGCTGACGTGACCCCAATGCCCATGGCCGGAGCCCACCCAGAGCCAGGTGACAGAGTCCCGACGGAGCAGGAAGGAAAGCAGGCAAGGCCGGCTCCTGGGAGCATCTGCGGCGGGGAGCTCACCTCCGGGCACGGGGAGGGTGGAGGGTGCCGGATCCGTGTGTCTTGCTTCCCCGCCTCCCCGCATTCGCCTGGGGAGCGAACTCTATGCTTGGCAGCGACCCCAGGACTCGGTGGCTCTCTGTTCCTCCCAAGGCTCCAGGAAGCATCTTCTTGTGTGAAGAGGTTTAAATGCTGACGAGCTTCCTGGGGACGCTGAAGGGGCTCCCCCTGCCCAAGGGGGGTCTCCTCCCCAGCACCCCAAATCCTGCCTCCAGGCCTCTGGGGAAGGAGACGGCATGAGAAAGAAGTTCTGGGAAGGGCCAGACAGCGACCTGGCCCTGCCCTGGGAGCCAGCCATCTCATGGCACAGCCACCCCAACTCTATTGGTGGGTGTCCCCAGCACACCGCTCTCCCTGACCTGCGTCTGGCCAGCAGCTCCTGACCTCCCTCCGCTGCGGCTCCTGCTACGCCTGTGCCCTCAAAGCTCCTGACTGCTGGGGCTCCAAGCCTCAGCCTATTCCAGTCCTCCTCCCCCGGCCCCACGTGCCTGGTCTCCTGCCTGGCTGTCCTGGCCCCCAACAGGGCGGCTGGACATGCTCTCCCTGACGAGGTGGAAACATGTCATTAGGAAAACAACTTTAGCAAAGGCTGGTTTCTGGCCTGCTGCACACAGGTTGGGATGGTGCACAGGTTGGGACGGTGAGGCCCGAGCACGGCCTCCCCCAACCCATGAGCCAGGGTTGGGTGCACTCATCTGACAGCAGGGTCAGCAGCCCTGGCCCAAGGGGCTGTGGAGCCTCAGAGAGTTTGTGCACCCATTCCTGTGCCTCCCCACAACCCAATGGCCCTGCCCCGGTAGACGCTAGTCATGAATGGGGGTCCCAATTTGTCCCCCTCCCCAGGATTGACACATTTTCAGCTGTTGGGACTGACCCTCCTTGTGTCCCTTTTTAATTGACATAGGCTTAGCCAGAACTTAATTTGAGTCCAAGCTCCCCCCATATTAGCTGTGTGACGCAAGACAAGTGACTTAACTCCTCTGAGGCTCAGCACCATTATCTGTGAAATGGGGATAATAATAAGGATTAATCAAGATAACGTGTGTGGTGTGGTACTGTCTGTTGGTAAAGAGACTAAATGGTGGCTACTATTATTGTTATTACTATCTGTCTGGAAGGACCAAGGACCCAGGGCTGTATTTTTCTGGGGGACAGAGAACTTGCCCTAAGAAGCAGTGAGCAGGCACGCCTGAGCCTGGGGACCGCAGGTGCTGGGGGGCATCTGGGAACAGGACACCACAGCTGCTCCCAAGAGCAAAGCCCGCTAGGCCTTCCTGCACCTCTGTGGGCACCCAGGACAGCAGTGACCCCTGGGGTCCATGGGCCACCCTGGCTCTGGCAGCCACAGGAGCAGGGCTCCCTGCTGGGCACCAGATCCAGTTAGGAGAGGACTATAGCAGCCCTCCAGCGTCAGGTAGAGCTGACCACAGGAATGTCACTTGTGGCCAGAATTGTCACTCTGTTTATGCCCCTGATTTTGTGGACTAGAAAACATATTTGTCCCTTATTGAAAGAGAAAGTTAATTAGGAAATTGGACATCAGCCCTGGTGAGGACAGTCTGGTCACCTTGTGTCCTGCCGACGGTCCCTGAAGAGCCCTCTCACAGTAGACACAGGGAAGGAAGTTGGCCTCATGAACAAGCCTGATCACTTCTGTTTTTAATTGACACATGACCACTGTATACACTGACGGGGTGCAAGATGACGTTTTGAGACACGGATACACTGTGGGGTCATCTGACTCGACAGATCTCCCCTGGGTGCTTCCCAGGCACCAGATCCTGGAGATTCTGTGTTGAACAAGCAAGTCCAGCCCTTCTGCTGCCGCTGACCCGGGCCAGCAGCCCAGGCTGAAGGGGCTTGGCCTCGGGCTGGTCCACGCACCACAGCAGCCTCTGCTCACCCCAGAGACGCAAGGTCTGATTCCACATGGCTCAGGGAAGGCGAAGAGAGGTTAATAAGAAACAATAAAACTAAACAAGATGCTTCTTCCAAAACTTACATGTGAAAACGATGTCATTTTATTTTTTATTCAAATATAAGATTCAGGAGCATGTCACCTGGATGAGGGACAGCAGAGGCCCCTGATAGAGTAGGTCATGGACCCTGTTCAGGATCTGTGTCTGTCGGTGGTGGACGGTGGGGTTTATTGTATACGCCGGTAGGTATATATTGTATACCTCTTATCTGAGGTTTCAGGGTCTGCAGTGTCAATTATCGGAGGTCAACCTTGGCCTGAAAATATGAAATGGAAATTTCCAGAAATAAACAAGTCATGTTTTAAATAAATTTTATTACAGCATATTCTTATAATCATCTGATTTTATAAGTCATTATTAATCTCTTACTGTGCCTGTTATGAATTAAACTTTAGCTCTTATAGGTCCATCCACACAGGATGTGTATATGTGTGTATGCTCACAGCCTGGGACCAGCTCGGTTTCAGGCACCAGGTGCATCCTGTGCATGTCCTCGAGCACAAAGGGGGGCTGCCATGTAGTAAGAGGAACACATCAGGCCAGTCAAGAGCAGGCGATCCACCGAGGACCACTGGGATCAGATCCTGGGTGCCTGAGGTCCTCAAAAGAATTAAGGAACAAATAGGGGACTGGGACTCACACAGGCACTTAAGTGCCCCTCCCCACCTCCCTTCCTGGAGTGTGACATTTTGCTTGCTTTTGAAAAAGCAGACTTCCGCCATCCCAGAGAATTTCAGAGGCAAACTCAGTCTGCTTCCTCCTTGACACGGCTCCAAGCCCCTCAGCCACCACACAGACATGCCATCACTCCTGAGGGTGGACCTGTGCCCAGCACCCTGAGGTGGGGTGCCGGGGAGTGGGCAGGCTGGACACCCAGCAGCAGTCCAGGTCCCCGTGCAGGTCTGAAGGCAGCAAGAAGCCAACGTCCAGTCCAAAGGCCACCAGGCAGGAGTAACTCCTGCCTTTTTGCTCTATTCAGGCCCTTGACTGACTGGGAGGCCAAGGGCAATCTGCTTCCCCTAGTCTGTCCAAACAATAAGCTTGTCTAGAAGCACCCAGCGTGCTGTCTGATCATATACGTGGGCACCCCGTGGCCCAGCCACGTTGACATAAAATGAACCATCGCAGCCGAGAGCCCAGCCAAGAGCCCAGCCAAGAGCCCAGCCGAGAGCCCCTGTGAGCCTGCACCATGAACTGCAGGAAGGTTGTGCCTCCACCCAGGTCCAGGGCCGCGTGCAAGGCTCCTGGAAGCTCCTGGTGTACCTGTGCGTCAAGGACACTGGCAGTAAGGCCCTGTCACCTTCAGCAAATGCAAGCATTGGGACACTCAGCTACATGTGAACTTCACTCAACCAAGGGACTAGCCTTTAGCCTCTAAATGTTCCATGCAAAGCCGCACGTGATCCTCGCCCTGCACGTGCTCACAGCTCCTTCTTATCTTCCTGCCATTTGGAAGGATGGACAGACAGACTGGGAATGGGGCCAGGCTTCCTGCCCAGCCCTCCCCTGGGCATGAGTCACCTCCGTGTCCACTGTGTGCCCGGCCCCTGGTGGCTTCTGACCTTAATCTCCCCCAAGGCAGAGCCCTCTCTGTCCTCTCCGCCGACCGCTGTGCTTCCTTCCCTTGGTGTCCTGCAGTGTGACCAAGCACCAGGACGCTATGGCCCCTGCTTCCTGACAAGCAGCCTGAGCAGTGCTGGTTGCCCATCCCAGGTGACTCTGTGGCCCCTGAGGCTCCCGAAGGCCAAATGTCCTGACCCTAGGGCACACAGAGCCTCCAGTGGATGTGTCAATGTGATGGCCACCAAGCAGGCAAGATGCTCCTGACTGGGGTACCCACGAGCCCCAGAAGATCTGCCTGCCTGGCCTGTAACTGGCCAGCCCTAAGCGGTGAGTGTCCAGGACTGAGAGTGGGATAAGGTGACTGCATGACCTTGAACAATCCACCTTCCTTTCTGGTGCCTTCTCTGTCGCCAAAGTCCCGGCTGTCCATCTATCGTGTGGTCTCCTCCCAGAATTCAGTGAGCCCGGCGATGCCGTTGTGGACACGGCAGACAACCGTGTGGAGATGAGCAGAGAGCGCGGCTGGGTAGATCCACCCTGCCCCGAAGAAACCATCCACCGTTCCACAAGCAGCCAAGGTTTGCTCACGGAGCAGCGGAGAGCGAAATCACCCACACGCTCGAAATGCTCGCTGGCTTCCAGAGACGCCAGCTCAGGGGTGGTGGCACTGGAAAACGTGGCTTGGTCTTCCAAGATTAGATGTCAGCTACGCCACTCTGGCTGACGCCAGAAAGAGCTGATCGAAATTGACGTTGACTGGAGTCCAAACGTTGCCATTTGATTTGTGTCACGCGCAGAGGACGGGCAGAAACGAGGGGTGGAGACGGGAACCATCCCCGCCTGTAGCGAGTAGGACAGATGTTGGAGTGTGACCAGCTGGGAGGCTCAGCATCGTCATCTCAGGCTCAGCTTCCCCCAGATGACACATTCCAACCATGTGTCCCTCGAGAACGGCTCCCAAGTCTTCAGGAACTTCTCTTCAAATGGGGATGATTCTAATACATCACCTAAGCCCTGTGTCTATTATGGTTTGGAAGTGAGGTGTCCCCCAAAGACAGTGCAAGTAGGTTCAGAGGAGGTGACTGGGTTGTGAGAGTCTTGACCCAATCAGTGAATTAATCCCCTGATAAGGATTCACTGGTAACTGAAGGGTGTGGCTGGAGGAGGTGGGCACTGGGGCATGGCTATGGCTATATATTTGTATCTGGCCAGTGGAGTCTCTGTCTCTGCTTCCTGGTCACCATGTGAGCCAGTTCCCTCTGCCACTCTCTTCCACCATCATGTCCTGCCTCACCTTGAGCCCTGAGGAATGGAGCCAGCCACTTATGGACTGAGACCTCTAAAACCGTGAGCCCCTGAGTACACTTGTCCTCCCCTATAGTTGTTCTGGTAGGTCCTTTAGTCACAGCAGTGAAAAAGCTGACTAAACCCATCTCCATGTTTTGAAGATGGGGAAACTGAGGCCCAGCAAGTGACAGTGACTTGTCAGGATGCATTGATGGGCAGAGCTCTTTCTAGCCACTGAAGCAACTGAAGACAGAGCCCCCACCTGGAACAGACCCCCGCTACTCTGAGCACCAGGCAGAGCAACCCAATGGCGGGAAACTGCCAGCCAAGCAACCCCCGCCCTGCTCTGGGGACTCCACACACCAGCAGTGAGTACCCGAATGGCTCCTGAAACCAGACCCAATTTCAAAGGGGTTGTCCTCCAGTTTTGAGACAGCACAGTTGGAGGATGAAGAGATCCTGTGCTGGGGCCCAACGTGCTTCCAGCTGGTTTGGAGGCAAATGGAATCCGGACTGCACTTGGGGCACCGCTGACCCCCTCCGCCAGGCCCTAACCCTAGGCCAGCCGCTCCCCGGGTCTCTAGGTAGGATGAAGGGCCAGCTCTTGTAGTCAGGAGGTGAAGGGTGGTGATCCAGGAGCCTGATCTTTCAGCGTTGCAAGGGCTGGAGCCTGGGGTGAGAAACCCCTTCCTGTCTCTTCAAGTGGCTTCAGTGCTTCTGGGAAGGGCTCCACAGACACCCCCATCACCAACAAGGAGGCTCTGAGCACCACTGTGGGTCAGGCCAGTGGCCACCAGAGCTCATAACTGGACGGACACAGCCTCGCGGGCCCTCTCTCACGTGCTGGGGACCCTGCGCTCCTTGTCTCCTTGCACACTGGGTCATGTCATCCCAACCAGGTGCTCAAAGGCCGTGATGAGCACAGAATGGGGTCCAGATTCAGATGCAGTCCTTAGCGGGGACCTCAGCCTAGCATGACGGTGTCCTTATGAAAGGGGACACTTGGACCCAGCACCAAGGGAGAATGGCACATGGAGAGGAAGGCAGAAATCAGAGTGGCACATCCAGGAGGCACGCCATGCCAGGGGTCACAGCCACCCAGGAACCAGGAGCCAGGCCTGGGGCAGGTCCTCCCTCGGAGCCTCAGAGGGAACCAGCCCTGCCCAAGCCTGACCTGACTCCCAGCCTCCGGGACTGCCACCATTCGTGGCTGCTGTCCCAACTGCCCAGAGTGCGGGATCCTGTGGCGGCAGCCTAGCTAATGAAGATGTTCTGGGGGGAATCCGAGGAGCGGGTGTTCGCTGGGTGCAGAACAGCAGGGTCAGCGGCACCTGCCTTGGAGGAAGAGGGCTAGGAGTGGACCCCGGTGGCCACAGCAGTGCTCTCTGAGCATGTGGGTGCCTCACACACCTCTGAACCTGTCCAGCTTTACTCCCCTGCCCCTTAGAGGTGGACACTAGCACTGTCCTCTGAGAGGAAGGGAGACACGCATGGCTGGACCACGGCCTTCTGGGGTGGAGGTGGATGTGACCCTGGGTGTCCAGCAAGCTCTGCTCTGTCGGGCAGGAGGGTTGGCCCCTGCTCTGCCTCTTACTGGCTGAGCTCTCTGGGCCTCAGGTGTCCCCATCTGCAAAACGGAGCCTCCAGGATCTTCCCCACAAAGTGGTGAGGGCAGGAGGAGTCAGAAGGCGAGGGGCCCAGGACTGAGCCTGCAGAGGTGACTTCCTTGGAGGGAGAGATAGGACCACGGCATGGGCGATGATGGTTCTCAGTCAAGGTCAAGGGTGCTCAGGGTCACCCGAGGGGGGACAGTGAGGAAGCAGCAGCCACTGGCAGGAGGGACAGACTATCACCCGCACACTGACAGGCAGCAGGATCACTCCAGAGCCATAGGAAAGGGCTGCTTACCCCGTGCCACCTTCAGGAGAATTGGGGTCTTGACCTCCACATCTGGTTGCTCCAGGTCCCCCACTTCTCCTTGTCTCACCCCAGGACTTTGCAGGGAGGAGTCCAAGCATCATCTCTGGCCCTGGTGGCATGTCCAAAGACAGCTTGGGAGGGAGAGCTGAGGGGCAAGGTCACTAAAGGTCCACCAGCGCCCCCTCCCCACACCCTTGCCTGCCACATCAGGATATCACTGGCTCCTGCTGACCTGAGTTTCCATAGTCTGAACCCCACTGCGAAAGGGCCACCTGGGGAAATGGGGTTCCTCTGCTCCTTGTCCTGGGATCCCCCTCCCCCCCAGGAGGCTGTTCCCCTGTTGCCAGCTGGGCACATGCTCCAGCCTGGACCCCCTGCAGCACCCAAGGCTTTCTACTCTCAGGCCAGCCTGGCTCCTCACAGCTGCCACATTGACAAGAACCCTCCGGTCACCTCGGAACACCCAGCGTCCCCACGCACAGCTGGGCCTCCCCTGGCTGCCTAGGCACACACGTGCCCTCTGCCCACAGGCCCTTCCTTCCCCTCTCCTCCCTCTAAAGCCCAATCTCTGCCATGAATTCCTCAACACATTCCTCGTCTGGCTGCCAGAAGCCTCCCAGGGGAGGCAGTCCCCACCCCAGCCCTCTGCACCACGTGAGGCCAGACTCAGTTCCCTTCAACATGCCAAAGGGCATTTGCCTCTCCTGCTCCAAAACCATCCATGGCTCCCACAGGCCTTCCTGCGCATGGCCTTCTGCCCCCCGACCCTGGGTCCGGCTGCCCCCAGCCCTCCGGGCCTTGCAACTCCCCTGGATCCTCAGCTTCCTGCCCGTCTGGGGCTGGACACACCTGGATGTAAATTTCTGTGCCCATGTGACTCTGAACATGTTTCCCCAACTGTTCACAGGAAGGGGAGTTCAGGGAATAGGGTTTGCAAAGGTTCCCTGCAGCCTGATTTTCCAATGCGGAGGAGACGCAGAGTTGGGAGCATCTCATCCCAGGGTCTCCAGACGGCTTCGAGAAGGACGCCCC
Source organism: Marmota monax (assembly GCF_021218885.2). Classification (NCBI taxonomy): domain Eukaryota; kingdom Metazoa; phylum Chordata; class Mammalia; order Rodentia; family Sciuridae; genus Marmota; species Marmota monax. The sequence continues at coordinate 1,052,611 of NW_026694841.1, forward strand.
CCCCCCACCACGAAAAGCAGCCGACAAGAACATCTGTGGAGGGCTCGTGTGTGACCCTGCGGTTTGATCCACACAAATCACTAACCTTTGGAGTCTCGAGAGGATTAAAATAGGAAGCCGTCTCCGCCTCCCACGCAGGGTAGACGGTTCTCACAGTTCACATGCCGCTCTGGCTCCAAGAAGCAGGGCTGCCGCTGCAGCTTCCAGACACGATGATCCATACCTAAAGAGGATAAGACAGGAAAGGTGGCTCTGCACCAGCTGGGCGTCTGGCTGGCGAGGGCTTCACCTGCCCGCCGGGACAGCTCCTCCTGCCCCAAGCAGGGCCCAGCCGGGCTGTGCACACACACCCACGTGAACTCTACTGGCCAGTGGACTCACTGTGAGGCCAACAGAGCTCCAGCCTTGGGCCCCCCACCTGCGAGGCCCCTTCCGAGGTGTGGAAGAAGCAGAGGGTGGGTGGGCACCCGGGGGAACCAAAGTCAAGGCTGGGAAGTTAGCAGAAATCAACTCCAAGAGACCGGGGGAATTCATACCATGCCACGCCGAGCACAGAGCTGGCCTGAAAGGGTCCCTAGAGGTCATCTGTGCCCACCCTTCTGCAGCTGAGGCCCCGTGAGGCAGCTCAGCAGAGGAGCGTGCGGGAGGACCCCCCTTGCCATGTCCCCGGTCCTTGCATCAGATCCCTGGACACAGATGGCTGCCAGGACAGGTGGGAAGGACATGAAGGCTTGACCCCAGCCCCACACAGAACACAGAGCTCTGGGAGGTGTCATTGCTCCTGGATAAGTACCCCCAGCAAGGTCCTGGGGCACAGAAATGCAAGTGACCTCCACACTCAAGGGGCTCGAGGTCTGCGGGAGGCAGGTCAGTGGAGGCAGCCAGGAGGTGCCTGAGGAAGGGCATGCTGGAGGTGGGGGCGAGGGCTCCCGAGAGCTACAAGTGGTTTGGCGGGGCTGGCGCCTGGGGAATGGAGCGAGCCACGTGGCACTTGTTGATGGCTTGCCTAGAGTCAGGGTGGGCTGCTGGCACCAAAACCCTTTCTTCTCGAGCTCCTGGCTCCGAGAACCCAGACGAGGAACCTCCCTCGGCTCCTCTCTCACAGTTTGCTTTCTGGGCAACCTTTACCAGCTCTGAGCTACATGCTCAGAGGAGACTTCAGGGTGTCGCGCTGACATTTCAACTTCTCCAAGCTGCTTGTCACCTCGGTGTTTTATTTCTATGCAGCATGTATGAGTGGTATCTGGCCAGCTCGGAGCCCAAAGAACAGGTCTGGCCTTTTCTTGGGGAACATTTGAAAGGTTCTTGGCAGGACCCCAAATGCATACCAGAGGGGGCTGCTGAGCCCACGGGAAATACTCCAGCGGGGGACGGGGGAGAGTTCCAGAAAGCAAGGGGACTTTCTGAGCCTCCAATCCAAGGAAAATACCTGCTGGCAGGCTTCACCCACGCCAGACCCAGGGAGCAGGGTCACAGCCCTGCAGAAGTGACCTCCCATCAAAGCAGGGCGCAGAGGAGGGCTTCTAGTTTCGCTCCACCTCATTCCAGCTCTGTGTGAGGCTTTTCTGATGCTGGGCACCTCTGAGTTGCCATCTTGTCCCCTGCAAAAGTGGGGGACACAGCTCACAAGTGTCCTATGCTTTGTAAAATGGAAAAGCACCATCTGGACAGGGGAGATTGTCGTTGTCAAAATAGGAGGAGAAAACTGAGTCCCTTGGTCACCACCCAGAGCAGAACTGCCACTAGCAGGAGGGCACACTCAGAGCGACACCAAGAGATGCAGCTTCCACTTTGGGGCACCCTTGTCAGTGCAGAAGAGGCCTTGAACCCAGACACAGAACACTGCCCACCTCCCAGGAGAGAGCATCAGTCCTGGAGAGTTTCTGTCCCCGTGTGATGCCACTGGTAACTGACAGGTGGCCATGCATCATGCAGGTCAGCTGTGACTTCTGGAAGAACGCTTGGAAGGGGGTGAAGTCCAGTTCCAGTGTAAAGGGAGGGGGACAGTGAGGATTCACAGGAAGGCCATGGGGGACAAGGAAGAGGGTTTTGTTTTTTTTAAGCTTACTTAAATATTGATGGTAAGATTGCAAGTTCAAGGCCAGCCTTGGCCACTGAGCAAAACCCTGTCGCAAAATAAAATAAAGAACTAAGGGTGTAGCTCAGTGGTACAGCGCTTGCCTAGTGTGTGCTGGGCCCTGGGTTCAGTCTCAATAAGGGGAGGAGGGGTCGGCCATGTGGAGAAGACCCATCTCAAGTCATTGGGCTTTAATAACAAAAACCCCACCAGGTACATGGCACAGTGGTCCACACAGGACAAGACCATCCAGTGTCCAATGATAGCACCTAAGGACGGGAATAACCATTTGCCACATCTAATGCTGGTAGGCATCTGGTGGGATAATCACATGCCTTTTCTAATGGAACCTGTTGATGTGTTTCTTATTCTAATAGATTTTCCTTAACATTAAATCGTTCTTACATTTCTCAGAGTCTACTGGACTTTAATGAATCATTGAATCTGATTTGTGTTTTTTTAGAATTTTAACATTTGTGTTCATAGATGAGATGGGCCAATTATTTAAGTTTAGGGATGCCGCAGTCCGACTGCATCAAAATAACCGGGGGGGTGACGAACAACTTGTGTAGATTGATAAAGCAGGAGTGGGAGCCGTTTATTGTAGGACAACAGAGGTATTTATACATTCCATACAGCTTATCTTAATTAGCATAAACTAGATACATCAGTCAACCAATAAGGAATCTCCACACTCAATGGCTCGCTAGCGTTACTTCACAAACCACTCCCATCCAGACTTGTTTACAGACCTTAACATTAACCACTCCCTCTAGCAAAATGCCAGGCGCCATCCAGACTTGTTTACAGACCTTAACATAGGGATATATTATTTAAGTTTTGGGATACAATAATTTCTGGTGACAAATTATTTTAATTTTGTATGATGATTTGGAGGGATTTTGGTCTTTTCTAAGCCTTGGAAAAGTTGTTTATATATATTTATACACACACACACACACACATATATATATATATATATATAATCTGTTCCTTTAATGTTCTTAATAGCTTACCTTTAAGATTACCTGGTCTGCAATCTTTTCAAAATGTTTTTATGAAAATCTCAATGAGTTCTATAATTGTTGAAGTTTTTGTATCTTGTTAGGGGTTCTGATAATCTATGTTTGGGATAATTGCCCATTTTCATTAAGATCATCAAAGCATTGGCATAAGTAAATACATATAAAATTATTTTTGTACATCAGCTGTCAATTATATTCCCTTTGTAGTATTGTTGATAGTTTATAACTTTTTATTTAACTAGACTTACCAGATTATTGAAGTTACTTTATTTTTCAAATCAACTCCCATCTGTCAGCTGTTTGTGGCCACACTGAGTTTTGCTGTATCTTTTTTTATTTTATTGGGGTCGTTCTCTTCCCTTTTCTAGTTCACTGACTTGAATGCTTAAATAACACGTTTTAGCTTTATTTTTTGATAAACGGCGTACTTGATGCCATGAATCTGCGTTGGAGAATACCTTTATTCTTATAACTTATAGTAGTTTTATTTTCATTATTTTCCAAATTTTCTGTAAATTGTATTTCATTCATCTGCATTCTAATAGTTACTAAGAATACTTTTTGAAAATTTAATTACTTATGGTTTAATCTTTTTGGTGGGTAATGGGAATTGAACTCAAGAGTGCTTAACCGCTGAACCACATCCCCAGCTCTTTTTTATATTTTATCTAGACACAGGGTCTTGCTGAGTGGCTTCAGTTCTCACTAAGTTGCTGAGGCTGGCTTTAAACTTGCAATCCTCCTGCCTCAGCCTCCTGAGCTGCTGGGATTACAGGCATGCACCACTGTGCCAGTTTATGGTTTAATTTTTTATCAGAGGTGTACTCTATGAAATTTATATTTTTTGGAGACCAATGGGATTAATGTATTCTCAGCTCAGGTCAGTATCCTGCAGATATTTGAAAATAAGGCACATGTTTAACTTTCATGTACAAAGGAAGAAACTTAATTGATTATAATAGTTGTCAATATATTCTTATAAATGAATTTCTTATTGCTTAAAAATGATGTGTTGAAGCTCTGCTCCTAAGGCATCGCTGTCACCCCAGTATCCCTGACAGTTCTGCCCATGACATGAGGCCACAAATCGCCCACCTGTGGCGTAGATCATGCTCCCTTTCCACTCAGATCATCCTGTGGCCGTGCCTTGGAGTCTATCTAATGATATTAGATTCTTGTTTGCTTTCTTTTTAACTAGTGGATACACATCCAGGTGTGTCCACCAGGCACCCCCCTCAGGCACACCCGAGCCCAGTGCTTGCTCTCCCGCTGCTTTCTCCCGGGACGCTCCTGCCTTCCCCACACCTCTCCGCCCTGCCCTCCTGTGATCGCAAACTCTTTACCTTTAGGCACAGTAAGTGCCTGCACCAACGGTCCCCTCCTCCAGGGAGCCTTTCCTGCTCTCTCCTTCCTCCCCAGCACTTCCTCCATCCTTCTCTGAACCACTTGACAACTTTGGAAGATAACGATCTTCAAATCTGTTCTCCCAATGACCAATATGTTTTAAAACTCAGCATGAGCGTGTGAGACCACAGGGAGTGTGCTTTAGGAGGGGAAAAAAGCAACTTCATGAACTCAGAATTTTCCTGGGACATCTTGGGACCTGTGGTTGCTACATTGTTCATCCTCCAAAGTGGAGCTGGGCAGACCCGGGACGCGCCTTCTGCCTGGGCAAGCCAAGTGGGTCTGAGCCTCATGTTACCCTCTGTAACCTGCAGGCAACAGTGTCGTCATTGGGTGTATTCAGTCGGGGCAAGAGGAGCAGAGTGAGGTGGTCATACTGAAGGAGAGTGGGCCCTGGAAATCGCAGACCGTCAGTGCTAGATAACAAGCCCCTGGTAGGTAGGTTCCACAAGGGTCTCCTCTGCGTCCTCTCAGCCCCCAATGTCCTCCTTGTCTCAGGAGACTCTGGGACAATCCTCTCGGTTTGGCCTAGAATTACAGTCACTACCATGTAACTATTTTCCCCTCTTATGGAAACCGATGGGACTAACAGATTGTAACTATTGTCTCTTGTTCTTAAGCAAGGTACACAAGGATCTGAGTGTCCCCTTAACGGTACAGGCTCTCTAGCCACCACTGGGAAGGAGATGCATAAAGTCTACAGAGCCCCAGAGCCCCTCTTTGTTTAGAAATCAACTTGCTTGGTGTTTCAAGAGGGTGTTCAACTGCATGTGACTGAACCCCTGCCCCCAAAATACAAGTGACTCAAACACATAAGAAGGCCTTTCTCTTCCATGTCAAAGAAATCTGGAAGCAGGGAACAAAATACTGATGTGAAGGACACAGGGCTCAGGAACCTGGATTCTTTCTGACTTATTAGGCCACTGACAATTGAAGTATGGCACACATGACTGCAAACGGCAGCTAGAGTTCCAGTCATGGCAATCTGTGCTCCAGATAGCAGGAGAGAGGAAGAATGAAGCAGATGCTCCTACCTTTAATAGATGACTTCCTGAAAGTCCTGCAGGACACTTCTGCTTATACTTTCTTGGCCAGAAATTATTCATTAGTTTATCATTTTGTGAGCTAAACGTCAAGGTGCTGGGATAGCCCCATCAAAGGTTAGCTGGCAGAAGATCCCCGGGACAGCTCAAAAGGTAAATCATGTTGAGAAACAAGAAATCTGGCCAGGTGGCCTTGAGTCTCTTGCTTACCGCGTTCGGCCATCCTGGTACAAAAACCAGAATCTAGACAGCTAAGCTGGGCGTCTCAGCCAATTCTGCTGAGGGACCCTCTTCTCATATCTGTTATGAAGACCTCCAGCCTCAAGGGGGAGCTCCTGAGCCAGGCACAGCGGGGACGCTGGGGCGGGGACCCTGGCCCAGTGCACACCTCAGACTGCAGGAGGGAAGAAGGACCCACCCGTGAGGGTCTTTGAGTCTAAGTGATGTAAATACTCGAAGTGCCGCGTGCCCCTGTGGTATCCTGAGCAGCGCGAGAAAGAGTCCACTGCAGGTGGAAATGTCCAGCTCTGTCTAAATGTCAGTGGGACCTGAGCTCTTGTCTTGCTGGGGTCCTTGGGCGAAAGGCGAGGTGTGAGCACATTGTACGTCCCCAAGAGCCTCACACTTTTCTCCTGGATACAGAAAAAGGTGGTGCCTAAAGCATGGGACCCGGAGGGCACGCAGAGGTCAAGGTGTGCTATTGCCAAGCACACACAGGCACACACAGCCTCCCTCCACAGAGGAGGGACGAGGCCAGAGAGAGGGACGTGGCTGAGGTGGCACAAGGATGGCATCCACTCTGAGGAGCCAAGAGGCACTGGCTGGGAGAAACGGGCTAGAAATGGGGACTAGCTCCTGCTGCTGCTTCCCGAAGCCCGACAAGCCAGGCCCCAAGGAAGAGCCCTGGAGGGGCTCCCTGGTGACCGTCACACTGTTAGGCTTGTCCAACCCTGGAGCCCACTCGACTCCTTACATCTGTCCAAGGGGGAAACAGAGCCAATCAGTTCCCAGGCACAGGGTCATGATGAAGCCAGCGGGTGTGGCTATGGGCAAATCCATTTGCTCTGGAAATGGTGCCCAGTGTTCCAAGTCCTCCAGGTGTGTTCTGGGCACCGGAAAGATGAACCGATGAAGAGAATCTGATGCCAGCACCCAAGTACCTGACCCTGATACCCAAGGAGTCTTGGGCAGGTCAGGTAATGTGCCTGAGAGTCTGTGTCCCCATCGGCCTCTGGACCAGCTGATCTTACAGTGCCACCCAGCTGGGTGTCCTGCTGTCTGCAGAGAGGACAACACAGACAGGCCCAAGTCCAATGGGGGCTTCCTCTCCTCTGTGTGCCAGCTTCCTCATCAGCAAAACACAAACGAAGTCCCTGCCCTGACTTCCTCATGGAATTACTGCGAGCATCCTCTGCTGTCAGACACATGTTCCATGTACAGGTGGGCATTGCTTAAAATTGAATTTTTAGTTAATTGGATGGAGAATCCGGAAACAGAGACTCCAGCATTGTGGTCTTGGGTGCCACTTCTCTGTGGTCTCAGGTTCTCACTGTTGCAAAGAGAGGTTGATCCATCACATGATCCCAAATGTCTCTTGGCATTTCTATGGGCCAAGTGTGATACCACCTGAGTTTCAAGGCCTAGGAGATAGGAGCCCTGAGCTCCTAAGCCCTCTGATTCCAAGCCTGCCCTGGGCATGCTCACATGCCGATGTCTCCATCCCTCCCTCCCAAACTCCACAGTGGTAGCGGGGGGAGGGAGGAGATGGTCTGTGTGTGTTATTGTATTTAGGATTGCCCCCAAAGTCATTGCGTTTCTGTTTTGATTGACTCTGAGTGCCATGCTGATGAATAAATGTCCCCAGAGGAGGCATCTGTCTTGTTTATCTTGGCTTTAGCTCACTTAAGCGTCCATCTTGGCTTGAATTGCAAACTGCTTTAGGTAGCTGGACAAAGGTGCATCCGAAGCCATCTGTCCACTTTGCCTCCGTCGCCCTGTTTAACCAGTGCAGTATTTTAACGCCAAGGAGTGTCCTCTGGGGACATAATGCAGAACAAGACTCCATAGAATTCTAAGGCGCTGTGCAGGTTTTTATAACATTTGGTGTTGTCACATGGTGTCTGACAGGGCTCTACATGATGTTCTGGGTAATGTCAGTGGGGCTCCCAGGAAGACTGCTGAACTTTAGGAAGGCCAGTCGAGAACTGCCAATGATTCACAAGTTGGGAGAGAGGTCCCGAGAGGTCTCATGTGGGAACTGGATGAGAATCCAGGGAAGACCAGGCTTAGAACACAGTGGGTACAAACACCCTCACACACCGAAGAGGGGGGCCCTGCAGTGAAGGAGGGGCCCCTGCAGTGAAAGACAGGGCTCAGACCTGCCAGGGAGGGGTAGAGTATTTATCCCCAAAGGAAATCAGAGTCCACAAAAATGAGTAACATTTAGAAGTGACTCAGATCTAGATATCTGAAAATGAAAAGAGGCTTTGGGGTAACCCTGGCACCTCCACCTGCTGTACTCTTCCTTGCGGGAAGGAAGTTTTAGTCTTGGCCTGAAGGCCCCTGGGTTCTGGGGTCAGGACAGGAGGGGCAGCCCTGTCTCCTCACTGCCTCAGGCGAGGATGCCAGCCCAGCAGTGACACTGCAGAAGAGCATACTGGTTTAAAGCGCTGGTCTGTAAAGTTTTTGCATCATTGGTGGAGAGTATTTTCCACCTTGCAGGCCCCATAGTCCCCCTCATAGCCACTCTTATCTCTGCCACTGCAGAGTGACAACAGCCACAGACAATGTGCAGATGCACAGACATGTGCTCCAATAAAACCCGATCTATAAAAACAGGCAGGGCCAGCTTTGGTCCATGGGCTGGAGTGGACTGACCCTTGGTGGAGGGTACCATCAGCTGCTGCTGTAAACACAGCCACAGCCTACAGCGAGAAGTTGAACTTTCACTTATGAAAATCCCCCAACAGGCATCTCTGGCCAGTGGATGGCTTTCCTCCAAATTTGGATTCAGATCCCCAGAATACTGCTCCTGGGGGGCTCCAGCATCATATAAGTCGGCACTGAGCCTATGAGCAGGCCAAAGGGGAGAGGAGATGGCCCCTCGCTCTGCCTGGAGGTGTTGCACATCGCTCCCCTCAGATCCCACTGGGGGAGCTGGTCACAAGCTTCCCTAGATGCAGAGGGGGCTGGAAAGGTCTCCACAAGGAAACCAGGGAATACAACCTCTGGTGAACACCGAGCTCACAGGTAGTGGGGAAATCGGTCTTCCCCACTTTTTTATGGGGGGATACATTCTATGACCATTAGTGAATGATCCTACAGATATACCAAACCCTATATAAACCAGGCTTATTCCTGTACATACGTCCTATGATAGAGCTAAAAATTATAAATTAGGCACAATAAGAGATTAACAAGAATGACTAATAATCAAATAATAATGACAATACTCCATAATAAAAGTGAATATTCTCTCTCTCTCTCTCTCTCTCTCTCTCTCTACGTCTGATTATACTGTGCTCACTACTTCTTCTTCCTTTTTTTTTTTTTTTTTTTTGGTACTGGAGATTGAACTCAGGAGCACTCAGCCACTGAGCCACATCCCCAGCCCTGTTTTGGTATTTTATTTAAAGACAGGGTCTCGATGCATTGCTTAGTGCCTCACCATTGCTGAAGCTGGCTTTGAAGTCACAATCCTCCTGTCTCAACCTCTCGAGCTGCTGGGATTACAGGTGTGTGCCACCGTGCCCAGCTGAGCTCACTTCTTCTTGTGATGATGGGAGCTGACACAATACAGTGCCCATGTGATGAGATGAAGTGAGATGGACAGGGCCTGTGAAGTAGCATCAAGTTACTATTGGTTTTCTGATGATACATCAGGAGGAGGATCATCTGCTTCAGTTGATCCAGATCCTCAAACCATGATGATGCCGGGTGGGTAGCATATACAGCGAGGATACATTGGACAAAGGGATGGTTCACACCCCAGCAGGTTGGGACAAGACAATGTGAGATTTCATCATGCTACTCGTAACAGTGCACTATCTAAATTGCTTGTTTCTGCAATTTTCCATTTCATACATTCAGAGCATGCTGGGGTAACATAAACTTCAAGAAACACAACTTCAAATTAGGGGGGACTACTGTTCCAGATGCATTTGTGAGGTACAGAAGAAATACTCAGTCTGGAAAGGAGGTTCAGAGGGAGTCACTGAAGTGTCTCAGACACAAGAGGGCAGAAAGGGTCTTCCCGAGTGAGAGCTGAAGAGGGGAGCAGCTTGGTGGAGGGTGAGGAACCAAGCAGGAGGGAGGCAGGCAGAGCAGAAGGCTGGTCCAGCTCGGAGTGCTCTGTGGGCTGCACGGAAGCAGGGCTTCATCCCTAAGATAGGAAAGCCAGGAGAGCAAAATTATTAGGTTGGTGCCTCAGAGAGGACGCTTGTGACCGTCTGGAGAGGAAGGAGATAGGAGGCAGGGGAATCACAGGATTCTTTCAACAGGAGCAGGGAGGGGGGATGAGAGGGAAGATTCTAGAAGGCTTCAGGAGGTAAGTGCATGCAGCCAATAGGAGTGTAGGTTCCTCAGCTGAGTGACTGGATGGGTGCTAGGGACCTTTGCAGGAAGCCAGGAGGAATAGGGCCCCTGGGGGCACGGGATGAGTCTTCCGGACATGATGAATTGTAGCCACCTGTGAGGGTAAGTTTCCCAGACACCCAGGTGATGGGAGAACGTGAGTCCAGTGTGCAGCTGACGGGGCTTCTGGAAATCATCGGGCAGCCCAAGCCAGAGGGTGTGCATCTGAGAGCCAGCCGAGGGTCGCACAGCAGAGCTGTCTGGAGAAAAGCTGGACCGTGCGTGGCACCCTAAAGGACCTGTCATAACTTTCCACTGGAGAATATTGATTTCAAACAGGTGGAAAACATGAGTGGGCGAGGTAGCCAGGAAGACCTCGACCCCCTTCATCAGGGGCTGCAGGTCAAGGAGACCAGATGGTGCTGCACAAAAAATGCAAAGAATTTGATAATTTATCCTGCAGACCAGAAGAGCCGGTGAAGGGTGAAGGTCGGGGCAGGCAGGCTGGAGTTTCAGGTTGGACAGGAACTCCCAGGCAGGGGTGCCGAATGTGGCTGCCGTTTCCAGCTGATGACAGGCAGTGTCAGGCAGACACCCCCCACGCTGCTCAGAGGCAGTGGGAAAGCCGGCCTGCGGGAGCAGCCTGGCCCCAGACGTCTCCGCATCCCCCCTGGGTTCCTGTGACCGGAGAACACACAGCTCCAGACAGGCCGCCACAAGTGCAAGGGCCAGCCCTCCAGGTGTCCCAGGGGCAACCCGCCCGTCTGGCTTCGTCTGCACCACACCCAGGTGCAGGGACAGCTCCTGCCACACCCAGGGAGAGAAGTGAAGAATGTGCCCAGCTCCCACGCTGGACACAGCAGGGCCCGTGTCAACCCAGGCATTGGTGCAGGATCCAGGAGGAACCATGTCCTTACCTCTAGGAGCCGAAAGAACCAGGGTCTAAGGAAGCACAGCGCCACTGGGACTCCAGAGGCCAAGTTGATTCTCTCCTGCGGGCTGTTCCCAGGGTCCTCACCACTGATGGTGCGAGGGGCCTGGATGATTGGCACAAGAGCACTGCTCCTTATGTCCTCTGAATTGGGCAGAAACTAGTTTGCATTTGCTGTTGGTCACAGTGAAGTTTTCGGTCCTATAAAAACCTTTTGCCTTGCTCTGCCTGGGTTCAAACTGAGCCCAGGACACCTGAGGAGTCACCAGGGAGTATGGACTGAGAATCCTACTTGGCTCACATTGGTCCCTTGAAAGGGACCTTATTCAAAATCACCAGCCCATCACAGGATCTCCCTCCCCCACCCCCACCCCCAGGGTGTGGGGGTGCAACCATGGCCTCTGCTCTAGGGCAGGTGTCAGCCAATCAAGAGCTCCATGGGAACAGGACACACTGCTCACAACAGATGACCACAGGAGCAGGGTCTGCGTTTGAGTCCCCAAGAACAACAACAAGAAAGCCACAGGCCAGGGAGAGACACAGCTCCCACCATCCACCTGCCAGAAACGACATCACTGCCGTGAGTGACAGCCCTGCAGGGAGGGACTCTGCCACCCTGGGCCTGGTGGGTGGCAGATGTCCAACAAGCCTATGTGGAAGGGGATGGAGAAGGTGGGTGTGGGGAGGAAAGAGGAAGAGACCCAGGGGACCCTGAGGACCCAGCTCTCCGGGGCAGTGGAGGTTTGGGGGTGGCCTGCCTCGGTGGTCCTTAGAGAGGAGCCTGGTCCTGCTCCCCTCCCGATCTCCACCTGGGCCTCCTCTCCCATAATCCTGACTCCGCGTCCCACGTTCTGGCAAGAACGTGCCAGTTTGGGGCCTCTGTGGGTGCAGGTGCTGGGCACCCAGGCTGCTCAGGACCCTTTGTCTAGAAGGAAGGGCTAGGCATTTCAGATCTGCACAGCTGGGTGGTGGGGGACAGGGAGGAGAGGCTTCCCCCTCCTCTGCCCCCCATGGGTCCCTGTCCCGAGTGGCTGGGCCCCAGCGAGGGAGCCAGCAGACCAGCAGCATCCTGCCTGCCGGGAGCGGTGACTCAGCCGCCATCTGTTATTTAATGAGAAGATGACAAGCCAATTGGCGTGTTCCCCCTTCTCTCTAATATGGCAAATCGAAAATGTGACTTTCTTGATCTATATTTTAATGATTCTGACTTACTCTCTCTTACTTCTTCTAATTCCGCAATAAATGAAGCTGCGATTTGCCCAGGAATCCCTACTGGGGATTCTTTTGGTTTGGTTTTAAGGGTTTGGGTCTTCTTTTTCCAACAGGGAAAAGGGCTGTGCCCAGACCATGCCCTCCCTGACTCTGCCATGGGCTTGAGCCTAGGGTTTGTTCCTTGAATCGCAAAGAAATGGGGTCCCAGGAAAGCCCCCAAGCCCCAGCCCCCTTGAGAAAGGACAGGCTACAGTGGCAACTGCAGGGACAGGCTGGCCTTGTGGGCACATAAATCCTAAGGCTGCACCATCCAGGTGGCAGGACTGGGCTCCTGGTCCCGAGAAGGGCTGGCCTCTTCTCCGGCCTCTAGTTGTGAGTCTATGGGAGACCTGGCTGATCCCAAGGTCCTGAGGTCAAGCATTGCAGTTTAGGATTCTTCTGGAAACATTTTCTTGAGGCTTGGAGGAGCTCTGGGCTTCTCCGGGCAGAATGGGCATTGTTTAAGAGTGGACCTGGGGGCTGGGGATATAGCTCAGTTGGTAGCGTGCTTGCTTGGCATGCACAAGGCCCTGCGTTCAATCTCCAGAATAAAAAAAAAAAAAAAAAAAGTCGATCTGGCCTCACCTCACGTAGTCCTTGACCCGAGCAAACTCCAGGGAGCCTGGAGCAGGTCCACGCAGTGGGAAGGACCCTAGCGCGAGTGACTGGGGAGGTGCTTAGCCACAAGCAACCGCCACACAGTCCTTTGCAGAGGCCAGCAGGCCCAGGGGCAGAGCCGGCCTGGCTCCCCTTGACTGTGAGAGTTCCAGTGCCCAGAGATCCCCAGGCCCAAAGAATATTTTTTGTCCTTTTTTTGTCAGAGCTTCAAGCTCAGGGGTCCACACAGCTGGGAAGAATGTGCGCTTGGCAGTGGGACCAACCAGGGCTGGAGACTGTTGGTCAGCTTCGGGAGGGACGCTCTGGGGCTCAGTTTCCCCATCTTAGTTTCAGAGGTGGAAGCAAGGGATCAAGAAGAGTTGGGGACATATGATGTCAAGGACTAAACGTTTTTCCTCCTTAGTGACAAGTTCAGCAGCCGGGTGCCCCATGCTGTGCCCTCTGCTCCTGCACAGAGCCCCCACCCCAAACGCTGGTCACCAGCTCCCCGTTCCCTGCCTGGACAGAGGGCCTGGGGGTGGCTGAGATCAGCCACGTGCTCTGCCTCAGTCCAAAAGCCACGCTCACGTGACCATCGACAGTGGATTGATGAAATTAAGCACAGATGGCTACTTTGTTGCTGTTCTTTGAACTGACAGATGCTGGTATAAAAATAAATTAAATTAAATTTCACATAAGTCAGACTTTTTTGTATTTTTTTTAAATGATCTAAGTTTCTCCGTGTTGTTGTCGTTAAATTGTTTTCTTTCTTTCTAACATACGGAGGCAGAGACAACTCCAGGGCAGTAGAAACAAGAATTATAAGACGACTGCTTGGTGTGACCCCCGGATTCGAAGCCGTCTCCTCGCTCCTCCCACGCCCCAGCGTTCTGAAAGGCCAGAGCTGCGGGGCCATGGCCCTGGCTGTTTTGTCTTCAGAGCTGAGGGACAGGAGGTCACACAGTCCTGTGTTGGCCACCGATGAGCCACGTGCCTCGGGCAGGTCATTTCGTTTCTCCGTGCCTCCCTCTCTGGGTCTTGGGACGCAGGGGGGTCTTGTGTAGGCTCCTAAGTGCCCTACGGGTTTGGGCTGGTCACTGCTCGCTGTGTGACCTTGAGAGTAGAGCACTTTCATGGAAGGTCAGCGTGAAGATTAAATGCAGAGTGTGTGGAAGGAGGCCTCCCCCGGCCCCTGCGGTGCTCTCAAAACTGGCTCCCCCATTGCCAGCCTCGCCCACTCACTCAACCCACCTTCCTCCCTTCCTGTCCCCACACCCCGGATGCCTGGTCAGGCTCTGGGCACAGCCATTTGCATACAGAGAAGGAGGAAGCCTGGCAGGTTGCTGAGTGTCCATCTGCCCTCCACCCCTACTCCAGGACCCCCTTCCCCTTCCCCATGGCTGCTCCGGGAGTAGCCTGTTCTCAGCCTGCCTCTGGCCACAGCTGCCTGTCCACTGGGAGTATCTAGCCCAGGTGGCCAATCAGAAGTGACCTATCTCCTGCCCTGTGGCAGAAGGTAGTGTGGAGAGAGAATGGGGCTGGCCAACAAGAGGGGCAGACAGAGAAGGAGGGAAAGGCCCCGGGCCCTGCCGCCCCCACGGACCTCGGCCTGCAGTCCTGCCACATCCTCCCGCTCCCTGCAGCTCAGCTGCCCACCTGGGCCATGCACCTCCCTTTCTGCCTACGCAGGCTCCAGTTTGCGGCTGTCACTACAACCAATTTGCTCCATTAGTCCCTTGTTGGCCAGCAGAGGTGAGAATGTCCACTCCGGCCACCAAGCACACAGGGTGGGAAGGGACGCCATGGAGGAGGCTGCAGACCACACTTGCTGGACTCCCCATGAGTGGAAAAGCACTCTAACAAGGAGTGTCCAAGCTGTCTGGAGGACACAAAGGAAGGGCAGCTGCGGACATATGAACAGGAGCAGGGGAGGAGGAGGGCGAGTTGGGGAAGCCCTCAGCACATGTCGGGTGAGCGGGTCAGTGGGGAGGAAGGCTTGGGCAGGCAGGCCAGAGCTGCAGTGCTGCGGTCAGGGCCGGCAAGAACACACACACGTGCTGCTCTTCCTCCTAGAACCAGGGGCACCCGCTTCTAACTGGTCCCACAGGGGTGGGAGTCCCGCGCTTCAGAGTCTGTCTCAGGGATGAACACTCTGGGCTCCCTGCTCCAAGCAGCCAGGCCAACTGGTTGGAGTTGGCACTTGGGTAGAATCTATCTGGCAACCCTGTTGCCCGTGACAGGAAGGTCGTGCTTGGCATGCACCACACTCCCACTCTCCCCAGGAAAGCCCTTTTGTATCTTTTATTTAGAGACAGGGTCTCTGCACAGACTGCATCAGGGGCGCGCTGGCTTCTGGGAGGGAGAAGGGGAGGCAGCAGGGAGACCAGACAGGAGGCTACTGCAGGGAGCCAAAGGGCGACGTAGGAGTGAAGAAGCAAAGACGGGGTGGGGGGGCAGTGTGAGGCTCAGAACCTGCGTGGGTGTGAGGAACAGGCAGGAGGCGCTGAGGGTGAGCCCAGGGTCACATTGGGAGCCTAGAGGCTGACTGGGTTTGGGCAGCCAACCTATGCCCCCTCCATGGATTTCCCAGCTGACCCCCAGGACACCTCCCAGGGAGGCAGTGTCTCACCCCTTCCCAGCTGGAAGACCCAGGCAGCTCAGCGGACGGGTGGAATTACAGAAGGCCTTGAGGTTGGGAAGGAAGATGAACTTCCCCCAAAGATGAACTCACCTGCCCCCCCCCCCGGGAAACACCTTTCTGAGAACCAAAGATAGGACCAGGGCTTTCACCTGGCCTTAGACAAGCCCCCGCCCTTTATGTCCAGATGGATCTGTCGGTCCATTCGGGCTGCTGTAGCAGAATGCCTTAGACTGGTGGCTTATAAACAACAGGAATGTCTTGTCACCATTCTGGAGGCTGAAGTCCAGGAGATGGCAGACTCCGTGTTTCGTGAGGGCTGGTTCTAGAGTCTGGATGGCCATCTTTCCACAAGGCAGAAGGGGTGCTGGAGCTCTCGGGGTCTCCTTCATGAGGACTCTAATTCCACTCTTGGGAGACCTGCTCTCATGATCCCTCTCCTCCCAAAGTCTCACCTCCCTATACTGTCACCGTGGGGGTTAGGTTTCAACATATAAGTTGGTGGGGGACATATTTGGTCCACAGCTGCATCCATAAAACAAGGCAGATGAACAAGACCATGGCTGCAGTCGGCTTTTTAACCCTCACCGGAATTCCACTACACCCCTCTGCTCAAGTGGGAGGGTGAGGCCCATTAGGAGGAGACAGAGTTCCATCTGAGCGTCCCCCAGCCAGCCCTGAGGGTGGGCCCAAGGGGTAAACCAGGACTGTTGAGTCCAGAGGGTGGGAAACAGAGGGCCATTCAACAGAGGTGTCCCCCAAAGGGCACAGGGCCAGTCCATCCTACATGAGTACCGGGGATGACTCCTTGAATGACAGCCACCGTGAGTCTAAAGTGCTTAAGTCCAAACCTGTGGCCCAGGGGCCAGAGGAAGTTGGCAGGCTCAGCCTGGAGAAGAGGGCACAGGCCTCCTCCTGGGGGCTCTAGGGCCAGTCCAGGGCCTGAGCCACAAAGGCCCCACATCCTCCATCAGTTGGACAGGAGGTCAGGGAGCTGGGACCACTCCCAGGAGGAGCAGGACACTGGGTCTCCTGGCTTATGGCTGCATCTGAGCAGTATAGGTGGCCCAGGAAGACTCCATAGGCAGGGCCTTTTCTGGCTCTGTGACATTAGCCCTCTCCCAGAGTCCCCAGACATGGAGCTGCTGAGACCCGACTTGGGGACCCCTCCTGCCGCCCTGCCTGTTTCAGATTTTTGGAACTGGGGACTGAGCCCAGGGGTGCTTAACCAATGGACTGCATCCCCAGTCATTTTGTAGTTCTTATTTAGAGACAGGGTCTCGCTAAGTTGCTAAGTGCCTCGCTAAGTTGCTGAGGCTGGCTTTGAACTCACGATCCTCCTGCCTCAGCCTCCAGGTGTGTGTGCCACCGTGCCCAGCTGCCCTGCCTTTTGGTAACCGTGAGGGCCCCCTGCTCCTCCTGCCTTGGTGACAATTTCCAACTCAGCAGGAATTGCCCTGACAGACCCACGGAGCACCGACATGCTTTTGTTTTTCCGTGGTGGGGATACGAGGGAGGAAGGTAAAACAGGAAGGCGCCCGGGGCCAGGACTGCCTTCAACTCTGTGAATTCTCTGTAGGACCCAGGGCGAGCAAGCATTTCCTTCTCTTGACCTTGGTTTCCCAAATTGTAAAGAGCATTGCACCAGGTCAATTTTTGGGTCTGGAACAGCTATAGCTTTCTCCAATGCTAAAACATGTGTGTCACAACCAGGACCATGACAAGACACTGGGCTAACAGCTTGACCCTACGTTTCAATCCCCATCACCGAAGGGGAGGTTTGACCTTCCTTCCACAGGAGTGGAGGCCGAGGCTCAGAGGGGAATTGCCACATCTACCAGCAACAGGGTCAGTGCGGCCACTACCCACTGCTCTCCTGCCCAGACTCATGGGGTTGATTCCACCTGTTAGGCCACGTTGGAAGGCCCCCTTCCCCCTCCTCATGGGAGCTGGGGAGCCTGTGGTGCTCTATGACTGGAATCCCAAAAATCAGTCCACAGACATCATCTGGTCCATCCCCCCAGTCACATGGTGAGGGAAGGAGTCTACTAGAGGCCCATGGGGTAGTGATCTGTTCTCTGCTGTGTTAACACAATACCATGGGTGGGTCAGTTATAAAGAAAGGGGAGTTTATTTTGAGAGATGGCAGAGCATGTGCATCTTGTTTCTCCCTCTTCTTAAAAAGCCACCAGGACTCCATCATGGGGACCCCACCCTGATGCCCTTATCTAACCTATTCACCTCTAAACATCACTGTCAGATTAGGTTTCGAGGCTCTGAATACCTCACAATAGGGATTAAACTCCAATGTGGATTTCAGGGGGGATAAGCCACAGGAGGTAACCAGTGAATAGTACAGCGGATAGACACCCCCGCTCAGAAAAGGTTCTGTCGCTTGAGACAGGCTCCTCACTAGTCAGGACTAGTCCTTCCGTACGGAAGGAACCTATGGGCAAAACGGACAGACAGGCCAGCTCTGCCCCTGCACCTCTGAGAGCAGCACTGGTTAAGGGACCTCAGTCCTCTGAGTCGGCTTCACCACCGGAAAACAGGGTGACAACGGCTCTCTCCCACCATGGGGTCAGCAGAGGCCCAGCTGGCACAGTGGAGCAGACCCAGGCACAGCTCTGGACACAAAATGGTGCCTAATCAGGGATTCCTCATCACCAAGGCCTCAGGACCATGGCTCCTCTCAGCTCGCTGCTCCAAGGTGCCCTCAAGGCTCAGAAATCCTGACCAGGAGAGGGCCTCCCTACTACCAAAACGTCAGGCCCTCGCGAAGGGCATCGAGTCATGGACCAGGACCAAGAACATCCCCAACAGGGCCAGTCCTCAGGGATGAGTCTCCCACCACGTGGCCAGAAGAGACTGGCAGCTGCCCGTCCCAAAAGCACCAAGAAAAGAGGATTTCAAGTAAATTAAAAACAAGCATGTGTGTTTCTCTTTTGCCCATCTGTGGCAGTTTCTCGAAGCACCAGCTCTTGGGGGGGGGTGGGGACAAGGCGGAAGGAGAACGGCTCTTGGAGAAGCTGGAAAAATTAGCAATTAGGAGGGAAAATTGTAATGAGAAAATGAGCCTTAATAAGGCAAACACAATACTGCTGTGGCTTTTTTCTTGCTCTCTTGCCGCAAACAAGTGGTGACTTCATGTCTGGGTTTCTCTGCTTTCCTGTGGCAGAGCCAACTGGGAAAGAGCTAGAGAAAAATGTCTCCATTGTCCCTAGACAGTATCCCTGGCATCTGGGAAAGAGAAGGCCTGTGTAACCGTGATGAGCAAGAGACCCTTACCAGCCACCATTTGTGGACCACCTACTCTGCTCTCAGCCCAGCACAAGTCACCCCCACACTTTATTAGTCAGGATGGGTTAGGTTGTGCTGCAATAACAGCCCAGAACTCTCAGAGGCTGAACACCACAACCAAATGCACCTCTCACTCACACTGTATATTTAGCTGGGGTTGGCAGGGGAGCTTGGCTCATCATAGTCCTTTAGGGACCTATAGCAGCCAGAGACAACATATTGATTCATGCCTCCCAGGTTGTCATCATGGGGTTGGGGACAGTGACTCTCTCACTGCCTTTTAAAGCTCTTATCCAGAGGAAATACTCCTCACTTGCACATATTTCATTTACCAAAGAAGTCTCTTGGCCACATTTAACTTCGAGGTGGCAGGGAACTGCATTCCAAAAGTGCACCCAAAAGGGCAGGTAGAAAATGTGTGACCAACCTTAATGACTTCCTCATGTGTGTCATCTATCCCTCCCCACAGTAGACAGAATAGCAATGAATGGGACCAGCCTCACCTGAGCGATGGAAACCCCGACTCCAACCAGCTCATCCACTCATTCAAATATTTATTCAGTCCCGATCACATACACATTCATTCACCAATTAAGCATGTCTTGACTTCTTGATTTCCTGTCATTCATTCGATGTTCAGCCAACATTCCTTGAGAGCTAGCATTGTGCTAGCCCTGGGGATGCTGAGGTGAATAAACACACTCAGCCCTGCTTCATAGAGCTCCTGTTCCAGAGGGAGACAGATGAATAAGAAAGCAAGTGAGTAAACAAGAAAAGTATGGAGATTATGAAGAAGCCTAAGAAGGAAATTATTAGAACACTGAGTTAAGCTTGCTGCAAGGAAGAACGGTACACACATGACCGAATGAGACCTTTCCAGCCTGATCCTTCACTAGCCAACTCAAGGGCCCCCCAGGAGGCTAAGAGTGGGCGCAAGGGCACTGGAATCAGAAGCTGACTTGCGGGGTCTGGCTGCTTCATCCCCTAGAGCTGTGGTATTGGGTAAGTTAGTTAATCTCCATCTTCATATAAAAGACGAGGAAGCTTACCATCAAGGGCTTTACCTACTTCAAGATAGTTTATGCAAAAGGAGCAGCATAAGCCAGGAAGCCAGTGCACACTCAATAAACAACCCCTCGAGTGCTCTGAATACAACCAGCCACAAAAACATGGTTAGGTGAAAGGAAAATAAAGGGGCCTAGAGTTTACTCCCAAGCAAAGAAAACTGAGCACAAGACTGGATGGGGGCCAGGCTCCGCTTCCCTGGGCTGCCTTTCCAGGGTGGGAAGTTGGGAGTTGGGGTTTTCAGGACCCTCAGCTCCAAATTCCCAGGCCTTTAGGGACCAGCAGACAGACACCTTCAATACAGAAACAGCTGCCTCTTTTCTAAATACAAATGTTGATCAATATCTCTGAGACTTGCAATATATGACTTCAACAGTCTGTCTGGGAAGGCATGGAATTCACTAGGAGTGACATTGCTGAAAGTCTTGTACCTGGCCGGCTGTTGCTTCACAGCTTTTAGTCACCTCCAGAGGCCTGATCTTGGTCCTGGTCCAGGGACATCCTGAGTTCTCATGTGGGGGCAGCGGCACGATTTGGAAATTCAGTCCCAGGGTGCTGGCTGGGTACCAGAAGCTGCTGGAGAAGGCAGGGGCTGTACCCTCGCATGGTGAGCGCACAGGGACCGACATCCGGGAGAAGTCCGGATCACCCCTAGTGAGCAGCCTTCTAGAGCCTTCCAGAGGGGCTCTGATTGGCTCGGGTTGCTGCGCTCTGGTATGGGGCATTCCTATTGGCAGATCTCACACCGGCTATGGCCGTCTTCAACTGCACCCCAAGCTTTGAACCAATCAGCAGGCAGTCCTCCAGTGGGTGTGGCTGCACCGGCCAGGAGTTGGTGCAGAACTGTCCAAAGCAGTGCTGGCCCTGCTCTGAGGCCCAAGGGCCAGATACATGCCTGGGTGAGGAGAACTCAGAGTCTTGGCTGCCAACACAGCTAACTTCCCAGTGATCCTGGAAGTGTCGCTTCCTTTCTCATCTGCAAAATGGGACAAATAGTTGGGAAAATTGTTGCTGGCCTGCCAGGATCATCTTCCCACCTGCTCAGGGACTTCCTCCCGGCCAGTTCTGGAACATTCTATGCATGGGACTTTGAGGAGTCCAGTGGAGGAGAATCAGAGTGGAATGGAAGGAAATCGCAAGGGGGCTAAAGCACCCAACCCTACATACACCAAGTGGGCTGGTGGACGTTGGCACCCTGTACCCTTAATTCCAAGCCCGATTCCTCTCCATCTGGATTTTCAAACTTTGGACCAGCTAGCGAGGCCCCAGCACAATACCTGCTGTGGACAGAAGGTTTCTCTGCCAAGGAGTGACAAGCGCTGTGCATTGAGGCCCAGAGAAGAGGAGTGTTTCCGGGCCTCCCGCTGCCAAGCCAGTCCCTTCCATCCGGGACAGGCCAGAGCGGGAGAAACAGCTGGGCCGCCTGCGCAGTGCCAGTTAATGGGAGTTATAACTTCTGCAGGCCTCCATGTAGAAATGGGAGTAGTGTACATAATTTATGGGGGTCTGGGTCTGCGCAGCCAGGCTGGGCACCCGCTCACTGTTGGACGGATATGAGAGGATGTAAAGTGCCCCAGGCGGCCTGCCCGGAGCTGCACCCCTTTCTTTGGGAAGCTGAGCATCCAGGAGCTAGAGAAAAATTCTAGAGCTAACATTTCTCTGGACTCTACATCCCGGGGTGACAGGGTAAATGGAGATCCACTGGTTTTATTATTTGATAGCTTTGACAGCTTTGATAGCTCTGAATCACCAGTCCAGCTGAGGAGGGCCATTTGAGCAGCTATGGGGTTCTCTCAGTGTCTTCAAACCCAACTCCTAGCAGAGTATTACACACACACACACACACACACACACACCACTACTGTCCTCAGCCCCGTGAGGACAAAGATCCTTGTGGATTCTATTGACTGCTCCCCTCATTCTCTAGAATAGGGTCAAGACCATAGTACTCAATAAATTCTGTTTGTTGATTGACTGAGAGGGCTCAGGACCTCAGCAGGAAAGAAGGAGATGGTGTCGTAAAGCTGAGAGAGATAGGACTTTGACTCAGTTCTACCACTGACTTGCAGTGTGGCCTCGAATGAGTCAAACTTCTTTTTAACTCTGAACCTTTTAATCCCTTCTGTGAAACGGGAATAATCGGATCATCCTTTACAGATCCTACTGAAGGAAGGGAGGCACAGGAAGCTGGCAGGGTTGGTGGGGGGCCATGGGGCCCACCTCAGGAACCAACCTGGGGCTAAGGAATCCAATGCATGCTCCAGTGTTCCCAGCTGGAGGAAATGCCCCCACCCTCAGGACACTCAGCAAGGTCTGGGGACATTTTTGGTCGTTGCCCTGTGTAGTCCAGGGATGCTCCTGAACATCTTGCAGTGCACAGGACAGCCCCCCACGACAAAAGACTCCCCACTCAAAATGTGAGTAAGGCTGAGGAGGAGAGATCCCAGTCTAGACCATAAAGGGTCTTCTGAGCCCCAGGTTCCCTATCTGTAAAATGGGGAGAAGATGAGGAAATCACATCTAGTAGAGCTGTACTCAAGCAGAGCCTTATAAGCCCCCAAGCCTCCCAGAGCCACGGGGCAGCTGGACAAGAGAGTACAATGAGCAGGTGTGCCCCCCTTCGAGGTTTTCTCCTGAACTCTTGAGGGAATAGGTGAGTAAAATAGCTCATGGACTTCTTCCTGGCCAGTTCTGGAACATCCTATGCCTGGGACTTTGAGGAGTCCAGTGGAGGAGAGTCAGAGTGGAATGGAAGGAAGCCGCGGAGTGGGGGTGGGGGGGGCTAAAGCACCCAACCCTACATACACCCAGTGGGCTGGTGGACGCCGGCACCCTGTTCCCTCAATTCCAAGCCCGATTCCTGTCTGTCTTCCTTTGTAAAGCAACTCAGGAACAAGGGTGTGGGGGCAGCAGCAGCCCTAAACAGTGCCTGAGCAACTTAGCACAGCAGCCCACAGAGCAGCCCTCGGCCTCTTTAAGGACCGAGTACAGGCACCTACCTTCACTCCTGCCAGGAGCAAGCTCCATAAGCTGGGTTTTCTTAAATGGGCTGTGTCCCCAAAGGGCAGAACGGGTTCTCCCAAGTGCAACACTGTCAGGTTTCTGGCCTGGAATGGTACTAGGACCACCGACTCTGAGGTTCCAGAGCTACCCATCAAGGATCCTGGAGCAATGACTCTGGGACCCCAGAACTGTGACCCCAGGCATTATGGCACTCGAGAACTAGACCCAGGGGTTGAAGAGGTCGAAGTTTCCAGGATGACAAGCCCCCTGCTTGTGGAAGCATGGGCTCTAGTGTGTCACACCTTGCTTAGGGGGTCCGTTTACGCAGATCACCAGAAAACCAGGGTCACCAGCCCGACAGCCTCGCGAACTCGGAATCCCATGGCTGACCACAGTGACGAAAACCGACATGTTCCAAATGCCGGGCTTTCCTACTGGAAGTCCCCTTCCCAAGGATCCTCTTGCAGTCCAAAAGGTCCTCACAGGCCCTGTGTGCTGGGGGTGGAGTCTTTGGTGCTTGGGGCCCCCAGCAGTGGGGACACAGCTGAGCCATTTTGTCCAGGAGTCTGCTTGGAAAGAGCCCTTGTGCTCAATAATGCATTCCCCCAAATGAGAACATCCATCAGGTGGCGGAGACAGCCCGCGCCCCCTCCTGGGTCAGGCCAGGACGACACATCTGTCCTAGCACGAGGCACCGGCTGCCTCTCTGAGCCCTGCAGCTTCCCCGGCCCACAGGGGCCTTTTGTGAGAGAACAGCTCAGCCAGCCTGACAGGCCCATTCCTCTGCCCAGCAGCTGAATATTCTATGGGCTTGAATAATGCAGGTCTCCCCCACCGAAGGGAACCAACTGGGGCTGCTGGAAAACTGCAGAGAGAAAGGGTGAGGGGGTCCCAGTTGTTGTTGCAGCCCTAAGACTGCTTTGAATGAGAGGAGCAGATTCCAGCTAGACCTGGAAGGAGGCCTGACAGATGGGGCAGCAGGGCAGAGACACCTTACCATCCCCACCTCCGTGGCGTTTGAAGTCCCTGTGATTGGAAGGAAAGGGGCTTGGAGGAGGGCTCATCTGGGTCCAGATCCTGGCTCCACAGGTGACTAGCTGTGGGTCCTTGTATGAGTCACTTAACCTGGCTTAGCCTTAGTTTCCAAATTCGTACATTGAGAATATTGTCCTGGAGCCTTAAATGAGGCCGGATGGGAAGAGAGCGTGCCAATTGGAGATCCGAACACGCATCGACCCCACCTCGTCCTCCTCTCCCTCCTCCTCCATCTCCACCGTCACCTCCACACCCTCATCAGTCTCCAATCCCCAGGACAGAGGCGAAGGGCACCTCCCTCCCTTATGACTGCTGCAGAGGACACAGTTGGCCAACATATATGAGGACTGGAAAGGATAGCAGAAGAAAGAAGAAAGCAAAAGGGACCCCAAACTGCATCCGGCTCTCTTTTTAAAATCTTTTAAGTGTAAGAAAATAGTACCCACTCATGCACTTGGAGCCATGGGGGCCTAACTGTGAAGCTAATGGCCTTCCCATGGCGCCCCTTAAGACCACAGCGTTAACACTGGGAGAAGGGGCTTTCCTCGAGCATGGACACACAGATTAACGTCCTTGTCCACCGTCACTCAGGGTGTCATATGCTATGGCTGCCACAACAAAGTATCACCTACTGAGCGACTTAAATGATATTAAATCACTGTCTCACCATAGTCTGATGTCAGAAGTCTGAGATAAGGTATGTGCAGGGCCACAAAGGCTCTGTCCCAGGCCACTCTCTGAGCTTCAGGTAACTCCTTGGCTCGTGGCTCACTCTGTGTGTCTGTCTGCATGTGCACATCTGCCTGTCTGTCTTCAAATGTGTCCCCCCTCCTCCAGTTCCAGCCTCCTCTTAACCAATCACATCTGCAACAACCCTATTGCCACGTAAGGTCACATTCTGCGGTACTGGGGGTTAGGCCTAAACATGTGAGTTTGGGGGACAGAAGATTCAACCCTTTAACACGTCACAACTTTCTTTTACACTTAACCATTTTTCATACAAATCCTTCTGAATCAATATTTTTTGGAAAAAAATATAAAAACAGCCTTAATGAGATAGAACTGACTCATTTAAAGGCTACAATTCCATAATTTTTAATAACTCACAGATAACTCAATTTCAGAACACTTACTATGCAGATACAATTCACTCCCTTACCATTCAACAGCACCACCCTCCACCCCCCGCTAGCTACACATTGTGTCTTTATAGATTTACCTGTTCTGGAGATTTCATATAACTGAAGTCATACAAAACTTAATCTTTTGTAGCTTCTTTACTCGATTAAGTGACTTATAGGGACCACAGTGGGGATTGAAGCATGTGTCCATATATCATTCCTTTTTAATGGTCAAATAATACTCCATTGTATGCGTAGACCACATTTTGTTTAATCATTCATCAGTTGAACATTTGGGTTGCTCCCACCTTTTGACTATTATGAATAATGTTGCAATAAAATTCCCTGCATTAGTTGTATGGGCATATGTTTTTACTCCTTGGGTAGACACCTAGGTATAGAATTGCTGGATCACATAGTAAGTAACTCTGGTTTAATCACTAGAGGAAATGACAGTTTTTAAAAGTGGCTGCACCAACTAACCATCCTGCCAGCAATGCCTGGTGGCTCCAATTTCTCTGTACCCTAGTTATCACTCGACTTTCCAATCTGTCCACCCTTTGAATGTCGGTGGTTAGTCTCACTAGGGTCTTGATTTGTACCACCCTGAAGAGTCTAAAGATGTTGAGCTTCTTTTCATGTGTTTTATTAGGTCATCTTATATGAAGAAACGTTTACTTGATTCCTTTGCCTATTTTAATTGGGTTATTTGTCTTTTTAGTATTGAGTTCTATGAGTTCTCTATACATTGTTGATACGAGTTCCTCATCAGAAAATGACTTGTAGATATTCTCTCCCATCTGTGAGTTGCCTTTTCACTTTATTGATAGGGTTCTTTGAACCTGAAATTTCTCAAAAGTCCGCTGAAGTTCAAGTATCCTGGTTTTCTTTTGTTGCTGCAGGTTTTTGATGTCGTGTCTATCAATCCAGAGCTGAACAGAAGTCAAGATTTACCCTCAGGCTTTCTTCTAAGAGTTTTAGAGTTTTCATTTAGTTTAGGTCTTTGATGTATGTTGAGTTGATTCTTGTACATGGTGTGAGGTAGGGGTCTAGCTTTCTCTTCTGCGTATCACCATGTAGTCATCCCGTCACCCTAACTGAGAAGGCTACTCTCCCCTCACTGTGTTACCGCTATTGACCGGTGAGGAGTCCTTGCTTCCCCAATGTTGAAGAATAACACCAGAGAGCAAGCTGAGGCAAGGTCAGAGTAGAAATTAGAAGTTTATTAAAGGACAGCAGAAAAGACTTCTCCCGGAGGAAGAAGGGGACCCAAGAAGTGGAATCCGTGGAAGTGCGGTTGTCTCCCCTTTTTATAGTTTTGATGATGGAATGTAGGTTGGAAGGCCTGAGGGGTGGGACACAGGTGGGCCAAACAAGTAATCTGGGCAGGAAGGACTTCATTATCACTTCTTTGGGAGGGGCTATCTCCAAATCTGTTGGGGGCTGTTTCCTGGGTTCCATTAACATTTCTTTGGGGTGGACTTTGGCCTAGGGCCTTTCCGGGACTTCATTAACATTCCATGAGTTGTCATTATCAGCATGGCCTCCATTTTAGATTTCACTCGGTATTAGACCCTATTTACCTAACTACACTGACTACCTAATTTTAAATCTGGCTTCAACTGCATGAATAGTCTGGGCACCTTTGTTGCACATCCATTGACCATAGACCTGGGTTTATTCCTAGGCTGTCAGTTCTGTTCTGCTGGCCTGCGTATCTATCTTTATGTCGGTACCACACAGCCTTCGTTGTTGTAGTAAATTTTGATAGCAGGAGACCTGAGTCTTCCTACTTAATTCTCTTCTTAAAGGTTGTTTTGGGCACTCTGGGTTCCTTGAAATTACACATGAATTTCGGAATATTCTTAGCAATTTCTACAAAGAAATCAGTTGGGATTCTGATAGTGAAAGGATAAAGAAATTGAAATGTAGTAAAGGATAAGGTTTGTCCTGTAAAGTTTTTAAGTTGCATTCGGAACCTGAAATTCATGTGGCAGTTAAAACAACTCCCGGAAAAGCCACTGGAATGTATGTTGAAATCTCCCCTGACCATCTGGTTGTTCTGCAAAAACAACCCCCTCCCAGAAACCATGCAGTCCAGCACGTGCACACCTCAGGGCTTAATCCAATCAGTTTGAATGTATACCCTTCCTAGTACTGACCAATCACCCCTTCCCGACCTGTTCCCGCCAGTGAATGTGCTAATCATGTTTTAGAGTTGTTATTTGATTTTCCCGCAGTGTGTGATGATTTGCTAAAGGATGCTATGATGTACGTAAAGTCCCTGCCCCCTCCAGAGAATGTATATAAGCTCTGCTTAAGTTGTTCCTGGGGCTCTTTGTTCTCTGCTCCTCTAAAGTGAGCTCTGAGCCCCAGCATGCTGGACCCCCAATAAACCCTTTGCTGTTGCATGAGACGGTCTCTTGGTGGTCTTTTCCTCCGACGTTCGCCCGACCTTTACAATAGGGATGACATAGAATCTGTAGATAATGCAGGCATTATTGACATTTTAACAATACCAAGTCCATGAACATGGGGCGTTTATTTAGGTCTTTAGTTTCTTTCAGTAATGTTTATAGTTTTCAGAGTATAAGTCTTGTGTATAAGTATTTCCTTCTTTTTAGTACTATTACTTTCTGAATTTCATTTTCAGATTGTTCTGAATCTGTATGGCGTCATCTATTAATTTTATTGGAATTCCTTTAGAACTGATTCAATTTTTCTCTCAACTTTCCACATTATCTCCTTGGGCGTGGCTCTCGGTAGTCTCACCATGGTGAGCCTGTTTGTGGATCTCTTTATATTTATCATCGAGTTTGTTGAGCTTTCTGAATGCTTAATGTTATTCCAAAAGTGGGTGAGTTACCAGTGCTTGTTTTTTGAGTTTGTTTCTTGCCACTCCCCTCCCCCTGGGCTCCCACGCCCTGAGGTCGGCCCCACATCTCTCCAAGCTCCGTTCCCTTTTCTTCTTCCTCTCTTTTCCTCGGGTTGCATAACCCTTATTATTAATCCATCTTTCTTCAAGTTTGCTGAGTCTTTTTTTCCTGGAGCTCAAATCCGTTGTCGAGGTCCTCTAGTGGATTTTAAAGTTAGTCATGTTAACTTTAATGCTTACCACTACTCAATCCAGAACGGATGTTTGTACCTGGCACAGGGTTTGGTCCTGACTCCTTCCAGGTGACAGCCAGTTGTGTCAAACCACTTGCTAAATCACCTGTTTTCCCTCTGACTGAAGAAATGGTGTCCTAATACCAGCTACCTACACACATGTGCATCTGTTGGTGAGCTCTCTTTTTTCCCTTCACTGATTTCTGGGCCAGTTCCCTATTTATTTGATCAGAAGAAATTTATAGGAAATTTTATTATCTAGAAGGACAATGCTCTCCTAATTGTCCTTAAAGTTTTGGGGGTTTTTTTGTTTTGTTTTGTTTTGTTTTTCTGAATCTCTGGTAGTACTTATTTGTCCATATAAACCTTGAAATTATTTTGTCTAATTCACCCTCCAAAAAAAAAAAAAAAAAATCTGTAGGAATTTTCAAGGGAACTGCATCAAATGTTCACATTACTTTCAGGAATGCTGTTTTTTCAGTGATACTTTCCTCTCCAACGGGAGCACTATTTGGATGGGACCTGGGTGAGGGCTCTGTGTCCACACATCGTCCTGAGTCTTAGGGTACCTGAAAGGAAAGTGACCACAACACTCGGAGTGACCAAGAGATCTTTACTGCAGCAGTGCAACAAAGAGAAAGGAAAGAAGGAAAGAGAGAGAGAGAAAAGAGAAGAGATGAACAGGGAGAGAGCAAGAGCAAGAGACAGACAGAGAGCACGGGCAAGAAAGATAAAGAGCAAGAGAGAGAGCGAGAGAGAGAGGGAGAGAGAGGGGGGCCTGGCAGGAGGGAGTTTTTATAGCCCAAATCTAATGGGGCCTCTGGGTCTGCAAGCTGCCTTGTTGGCCCAAGGGGGCGTTAAGTGTTCAGCCTTGAGAGGGACTTGACACAAACAGGTGATAAAGGACCAGATAGAGGGGGGTTTGAGTGCGTGGGCTATCTTGCAGCCAACATCTGTTCAGCCTGCCCTGCAGACAACACAGTTCAGCCTGCTCTGCACCCTACAGTACCCGTGGGCCTGTGGCTTGTTCCTCTTTATATACTCTGCGCTTCCACAAATACTCTATTACATGGACTCAGCACTGACCCATGCTTTGTATTCTATCACTTAAAATGTGGCTTTCTTCCCCTCGTGAATGTGATGAGCTTTCCATTTCCATTGGTGTTTATTTATCTAGTATCCAGCCCCCTTGGCTTTTTGCCGTGGTTAAATCCACTTGGATGCTGCTGGAGCTACACAATGAGATCATCTGTAAACAAAGACAGTTTCATCACTTTTTCAAATATATAGATCACCATTTGGATTATCTAGAACAGTGTTCAGAGACAGTGGTGGTTACAGGCATTCCCCTCTTGGTCCTAACTTTAGTGGCAGTGGCTTTAGAGATTTTATTTGTTGTTTGTTTCCATAAAAGGGCTTTTGCCACAGTCTGGCTGGGCACAAAATCACGAGCCACTCAAGCAGGAACAAGCTTTATTTCCAAACCTTCCGCCAATGCCACGCATGAGGCCTTCTCCCGGGACACACTACACCAACAGGAAATCCCTCCTCTGGAAATCCCTCCTACCGCACTTCCCCAACCAATGGGAACTCTCCCGGAGTCCCGTGAGAGCTCCAAAATAGCAGGTCTAGGCAGACAGCAGGGGTCTAATCTCCAATTGAATGCAGATCTTAACATAATCATTATCATGTCAATGGCTTGCTGGGGTCACCTTTCAACCAAAAATGCCATGCCTCATTCCTACTTGGCTATGGCTCTCAGCAGGCTTTCCATGTTTAAGTAGTTTCCTGATACTCCAGTCTTATTTAAGATCTATAGTTCAAAGTGTGTATTTGGGGGCCAAACAGTATAAATATGGATCATAAGTTACTAGATTTTTAACCTTTAAGAACTTGCTCTAATTTCTCCAATTTCTATCTGCAAAGTGGGGGTGATAATAATATGGACCTTGCAGCATTATTTAAATGGTTACATTACTCCTCTGTCTTCTGACTTCCAGGGCAGCAAATGAGAAGTCTGATTTTAGCCTATAATCTCTTAGTAAGTGGACTTTTCCCCAGAATTTTGAAATATTTTAAGAGTTTCCCCTGGGATTTAGAAATGTCACTAGGGCTAATACTACCTGAGACTTGGTGTCTGTTTTGTTTCTGTAAACGTTGGTGACTCTGCTGAGTGGGAAGAAGCAGTAAACCAAGAATCCCGTGCCAGGTCATGACATCATTCAAATAGAGTGCCCATCACATTTTAAAAACATTTTAGACAACCACATTATCAACTATTGATGACAACGTGGAAATATGGGAATTTCACACTGATGGGAGTCTAAATTGCTTAAAAAAGTCTAAATCACTTTTTATACATAGTAAAACTGAAGAAATAAATCTCCTGTGACCCAGGAGTTCCACCCCCAGGTTTCCATCATCAAGATGGTGGCCCAGAGCTTTGGACAAGTAGCACTGTTATGTTGGGAAAATCAACCGAAACCATCAGAAGAGCCATAAATTGTGTTGTATTCATAGGACAGAAATGGCACACCACAGTGAAAAGGAAAGAGTTATTATATACACAAAGGGATAATCCCAGGAACCTCATATGAAGCAAAAAAGAAAAATAAAGGCTGGGGAAAGAATATACACAAAATTATTCAAGTCTATTAGATTCAAAACCATGAAAAAACTAAATAATGTCGTATCGTTCAGGGCCTGTGGTAAGACAATCAAGTACACAGGAGAGAATGACCAATAAGCAAAAATTGGGGTGTATCATTGCCTTTGAAAGAAGGAAGAGGACAGGACTTGGGAGGGTCCTCAGAGGGCTTCAGAGTCAATGTGAAGTCAAGTCTTCCCTTATCACAGTTTCACTTTCTACAGTTTCAGCTACCCACAGTTAATCATGGTCCAAAAAATTAAATGGAAGATTCCAGAAATAAATAATCCCAAAGTCTTCAACTGCATACGGTTATGAAGAGCACGATAAAATCTCATATTATCCTGCTCTTCAACTGGACCATGGGCGCCTGAGGGTTTGTGGATTGGCGCTCTGTATTTACCTTACAAATTTCCACAAACACTCTCTAGTATAGTCTCACTACTGAAGCAAATATTCCATAAAGAATGGGCAGGGACAGAGTTGGAGGGTTTGCCATGAAAGGGAGCAGAGAAGAAGGCAGGGGTGGTGGGAGCCTAGCACATCAAGGTGCGGGTAGGGGTGTCCACCCCAGGTGCGTTGTTTACAGAAAATTTCAGACACGATAAAACCGACCCAGAGTCAGCCTGCTTTTCACATCACCACGTGTCGCCGCGCTTCCCCTTCCCCCATCTCCTGCAGCTCTATACAGTGGTCCCGCATCCTGTGCCCTGGACCAGACCTGTTGCTCTGCGTTCCGCTGAGTTCCAATCAGAGGATCATCACAGGACATGCTTGGAGTTAGCGCACTGTTACTACCCTTTAAAAAACAAGGACGTCTACACGGAAATAAATTCCACTGCCCCCGAAACACAGACTCGGCTACACCCCGGCCTGGTCCACACGTCTCCTCTCTGTCCCCACACTGGGGACACACCAGGCTTTCTGCATCTGGTCCCGAGCCTTCTACCTGACAACTGCCCTCAGACCCCCGCCCCCATGTGCGTGGCATAGGGGCCATAGTCAGACAAGCCTGGAGCAAGACCCAGGCAGGCCTCAGGCCCAGCTGAGTTCCCCACCCTCAGGCCATCCCTGCCCCCAGCCTGGTCCTGCTACCCGGCACAGCCTCCTCCTGCCAGGCTGCCTTCCAGGGGAGCCTAGAAAACCTACCCATCCTGCAAAGGCCCCCCGAGGCTGCGCCCTCCAGGACGAGGGAGTGGCTTTTTCCTTAGGTCTTTCCACTCTGCTCCTCACGTCCTGTGGAGACCCAGGGGAAGGTCCTACCCCAGGACTGCCACCCAGCTCGTGATGAGGGCAAATGAGAGGAAGGGGTTTTACTAGTGCAGGACTTTGTATCTCATGGAGGCCTGTACGGACACCCTGGAGGACGTCTGTGGCCTTGTAGGACTCAGGCGGGAGATGCAGCCCCATGGAGTACCAAGTACTAGGAACCCGGACTCGCCCAGAGACAGCCTCAGCCACACGGTGAGCTCAGGATGCCACCTCCTTGGAGAGCCAGTTCATGACTCAGCAAATAGTTCCCAGACACCTTCCAGTGCCAGGTCTCAATGCTCAGGTGAATGGTTTATTCCATTTTAATACTCCAATAAATCTATAAATGACACACAACCCCAATCAAAGTCTGATCAAGATTTTAATAGGACTTGACAAGTGGATTCTCATGTTCAAGAGGGAGAATGAACGTTCAAGAATAGCCGAGACAGCTTGAAAAAAGAAAAAACAAAGAGGGGGAATTTTGCCCGACAAGATGTCAAAGCATATTATAAAGTAATTTTAGTAAATATAATGTGATATTAGCACATGAATAGATAAATAGATCTTAGAACAAAATAGAAGATGGAAAAACAGACACATGTATGTACTGGAATTTAGTATATGAATGAAGTTGGCATTTCAAATCAGTGGGGAAAAAAGTGGATGATTCGATAAGTGTTGAAACAATTTACTACCTGGAAAAAAAAATAAATTAAAATCCCCCTCACACCATTAACAAAATTTAATAGAATAAAGACACAAATATTTTCTTTAACTGCAATAGAAGAA
Organism: Marmota monax; assembly: GCF_021218885.2. Classification (NCBI taxonomy): domain Eukaryota; kingdom Metazoa; phylum Chordata; class Mammalia; order Rodentia; family Sciuridae; genus Marmota; species Marmota monax. The sequence continues at coordinate 1,085,471 of NW_026694841.1, forward strand.
ATCAGAAAATACATTTATGACCTCGAAGAGTTTTAAACAAGATTTACTGAAAAGCAAAAAGTCAAATGAAACCACAGAATTTTAAAGCCTGTGGTTAAGAAAGAAGTGTCAGATAAGAAGAAAATATTTACAATAAAAAACCTACATTTACATGGACATATAGAATGCACATTTACTCCATATATAGCAAACATATATATGCATGTATACATATATATCCATACACATACACGTGTGATGTAAGGATTAGTATTCAAAATATATAAAGAATTCCTTCAATAAGAAAATAGGAAAAGGATATGAACAGACAAGATACAGAACAAGAATTATAAAGGGTTACTACACATACTAAAAGATGCTCAATTTATTAGTAAAAATGGGAAATGCAAATTGATTTGACATTTTTTTCGATCAGATTGGCAAGAATTTAAATGTGCCAACATCAAGTGTTGGAGAGCACGTGGGAAAGCTCTCTCCTGCACGGCTGGTAGATTATAAATGGGTGAAGTACTTTGGAGACCAATTTGGCAATGTCTACTAAATTTAATTTAAGATTTAATAAGCAGCCTGCCTGCCTGCCTTTTTTCTTAAATATCAGTCCAAAGGCTGGTGGATAAGACTGAGCAAGGTAGATGTCCTCCCCCCAGAGCAAGGAGGGTGGGGCTGCTGCATACGGGGTGCAGGAGCCACATAGGATAAGAGGGGTCCACACCAGATGAGATTTCCCAGGTTGAGGGCCAATGACAGGGAGCATCAAAGGCCCCAGTTGGGTGAGAGGGGGTGTGTGCTGCCCAAATTGGGCTGTCAGAGATGCAGCAGAGACAGGTGGGTGAGTAAAACCCCCACTCAAGGGGGTGACAATGGTGAGATGGTAGTGGCAATGGCAGACAGACCGTGTACAGGGGATTGATGGATGAGGAAATCCGGGGATAATGGGGGATAATGGGAGGCTGGGTTCTCACTGCGGGAGGAGGGCGTTACAAATAAGCAAAGGAGGAACACTAGGTGGATGCCTGGTGCCTGAATAGAATTGTCGGCCGGGACTCAAGGCCACTGTATGGACCTAAATGGACGTTACGGTTTGGATATGAGTCGGGCCTACAAAAGCTCATGTGTTAGGCAATGCAGGGATGTTCAGAAGTGACATGATTAGATTATGAGAGCTATAACCTAGACAGTGGATTCGTCCATCCACTTGATGGATTAATCATTCGAGTAGACTAGGCAGATGGGGTGTGGTTGGAGGAAGCAGGTCACTGGGGTTGTGACCTTGGGGATCATATTTTGTCCCTGGGCCTCACTCTCTTGCTCTGCTTCCCAGCTGCCATGAGCTGAGCAGCTCCTCCTCCGTGACCTTCTGCCATATGTTCTGCATCATCTCAGGACCAGAGAATGGAGTCGGCATTCAGATCACAGACTGAACCTCTGAAACCATGAGCCCCAAATAAAATTTCCCTCCTCTAAGTTGTTCTTTTCGGGTATCTTGGTCACAGTATAACACAATGTAGAAATAAAAATGTAAATAGGTGTGTGTGGATGTGTGTGAGTGTTCAGTTCTGTGTGACACTGATGTGCCAACAGTAATAAGTACACCTAGCATCCAGACTTCAGTTACTAATACAGAAGTCTCCTGTTATCACAGTTTCACTTTCTACCGTTTCAACTACCCACCGTTAACCATGGTCCAAAAAAATCAATTGGAAGATTCCAGAAATAAGTAATCCATAAGTCTTAAATTGCATACTGTTCTGAAAAGCATGATAAGATCTCATATTACCCTGCTCTATCTCTCCCAAGACATAAATCTCTACTTTATCTAGGGTATCCATACTGTATATGCTACCTACCTGTTTGTCATTCAGTAGCTGTCAAAGTACACAGTGCTTATATTCAAATAACTCTTACTTTATTTAATAATGTCCCCAAAGTGCGAGAGTAGTGATGCTGGCAATTCAGATATGCCAAAGAGAAGCTGAAAAGTGCTCTCTCTAAATGAAAAAGTTGAAGTTCTCAACTTAATAAGTAAGGGACAAAAATCTACCAAGGCAAAAAGATATTTTGAAAGAGGGAAGAGAGAGAACTTTCATTAGGTATATTGTTTGAAGTTTTCTATTTATTATTATTTGCTGTTAATCCCTTTTGGTGCCTAATTTATAAACTGAAATTTATCACAGGTAGGTATATATAGAAAAAGCATAGCATATACAGGGTTCAGTACTATCTGTGGTTTCAGGCATCCACTGGAAGGTCTTGCAACTGGTCCTGACAAGGGGGAACCACTGTGCTTCAATAAAAGGACAGAGGCTCATCATGGCATCTGCAGGTAAATGGATGGAGTTGGAGAAGATAATGCTAAATGAAGTTAGCCAATCCCAAAAAACCAAATGCCGAATGTTTTCTTTGATATAAGGAGGTTGATTCACAGTGGGATAGGGAGGGGGAGCATGGGAGGATTAGAGGAACTGTAGATAGGGCAGAGGGGTGGGAGGGGAAGGGAGGGGGCAGGGGGTAATTAATGATGGTGGAATGTGATGATCATTACTCTCCAAAGTACAGGTATGAAGACACGAATTGGTGTGAATATACTATGTAGACAACCAGAGATATGAAAAATTTTGCTCTAGATGTGTAATAAGAATTGTAATGCATTCCACTGTCATATATAAATTTAAAAAATTTACATAAAACACGAACGACAGAGGCTCCTCAGAGAAGTGATTGATGCAGGGCAGGGAACAGAGAGCACAAGATAGACCTGGGCCATCTTCACGTGAGAGAGGGGGAAGCAGCTGTGGAGAGAAGAGGAGACAGGGCCAGCCGCGAAGGCTCCATGCCACCAAGTCAATACCCCTGCGAGTACCTAAATAATCAAGGGGAGCTGTAGACCAGGCATGGCTATTTACCTGTCACCTCGCCACCACTATACACACACACACACACACACTCACTCACTCACTCACTCACTAGAGGAAAAAGAGTAACTCTGCCTTTGGCAAACGTGGCAGTTAGCGTCCCTGGCTATGGGACAAATCAAAGCCCTGTCCAGCTGATGGGGTGCGAGGAGCAGAGCTCAGCCTCTCTTCGAGGTGTCCTGACAGAGGCAGACCTGAACTGAATTGTGACACAAGGGCACACCCCTGTGTGTGTGTAGGGGAGTATTCTGCAAAATAACCGTCCTGCAGTCCTCAGAAAGGTCAAGGCCGCCTGGGAGGACTTTGGCAGAGTGAGGTGGATGAAGCCTGAAGCTCAACAGCCAAATGCCAGCCCTGACCCTGGGCCCCTTGCCTTAGAGGACATCAGGGACAACTGAGGAAACCCAGGTGAGGTCTGGTGATTGGATGGCAGTGGAGTGCCACAGTCAATGTTCTGATCTGGATGATTGCGTGTGTCCTTGTTTGCAGAAAGGAAAAAAAAAATGTGTTTATGGGGTGGGGTGATGGGGCATTATATCAGCACCTTCAAATAAGGGGTTCAGGGAAAGGAAGTTCTCTGCTGTTCTCACTGGGCTTGTGGGTGCATTGAGTGGGCAGCCACCAGAAGGGACACCTGGAGTTGCCTTGCTCATCACTGATCGCACCACGGGCACTCATGGAGGGTCCTGACAAGGGCTGTGGAGTCGCAAGGTTACCTACGGTTATCGGTTATCGGAGAAGGCTTCCTCCTGGAACGTGCGCATCTCCTGACCCCTCAGGGTCAGCTCAGTGACTGGGGCGAATCCCGGCACTCACTTTTCTTGTTTGAAAAAAGGATTGGGCTCAGTCCACAGCTGTGGGGCGGGGCCTGGAAGCCCAGCCTCAGGGGGGGAGGGGGGCCTGCATCCTGAAGCCCCACCCTGGACCCCAGACCACGCCCCCTCCCCCAAGTCCTGTGCCCGGGGCTGGCTCCCATTTCCCAGAGCCCTGTGGTGGAGGTGGCACGACCACCACCCAATGGGCACCTGCTTTGGGGATCCCAAGAGAAGAGGCGACAGCTGTCCCCAGGTTGAAGCTCGAAGTTACGGGACTGGACGTGGTGGGAGGCACATATGTCCAGCTCAGCGTGGGTGCCCCTGGGTGCCTAGGGGATCACCGCCCGGGCACAGTGACAGAGCCCTCCACCAGTCAGCTGAGCCTCTCAAGGAGAATTTGAAGTGACTCATGAAACGAGCTGGTGAAGCAGGCGCTACTCCTGCCCCACTTTCATGAAGAGGTTGAGGCAGAGGGAGGTAAGAGCGCTCTGTGACTTGGACACAGGCGATCCCAGGCTTCCATGCTGTGAAGGAAGAGGGGAGCCAGGGACGAACTGGCACACAGGCTGGCAGTCCTTGCTCCAGTGTGTCCTGGACCCCCTCCGTGCCCACCGCTGGCTGTGGCCGGCATGTCCGCTGCCAAGGTTCCCGCACAACGGAGAGGACACTGAGGAGTGGCCGCAGCTCACACTCGCCCAGCGGGATTTACATTTTTTGTATTAAAAATGTCACGGGGAAGTCCACCTGAACATGTGAAGCCACTGCCAAGAGTGTACACGTTTGATATTAATTAAAGCCAGAGATGACAGCCCCCAGAAAAGAAATAATTTAATAATTTTCTTCTCTTGGATAAATGACCTTTCAGGAGAGCTTGTTCTGCAGTTCTGCTTGGTCATTACCAGAAATTACGGAGGAGTCTCATCAAGCTGGGATCGCAGGCTCCGTTTGCAGCCTTCGGCCTCTGCGGGGACCCGGGCCATCAGCAGCACCTAGCCAAGTCCAGGAGAGAGTCCTTGTAAATGCGAGGAGTCCCGTTCAAAATGAATCAGAGGCGTGAAGCTTCAAAACTGCAGGACAAAACAAACAGGAAACACTTCAGGATGCGGTCACAGGCAATGACTTCCTGGATGGGGCTCCTGCAGCGCAGGGAATAACAGCAAGTCCACAGCTGGGAAGGCCTGGAATCCAGAAGCCGCTGCCCCACACCAGAGGGCAGAGGCAGCTACGGAGGCAGAAAGCCTTTGGCAGCTACTTCCACCAGGACTGACATCCAGACACCTAAAGAAATCAAAAACCACCTAAAAGAACAAACAAACAAAAATTCAGAAAACCCAGTCAATAGGTGGCAATGGCACTGGACAGACGAGTCTTAAGTGAAGCAGCACAAATGGCCAAAAATCACAGGAAGAAATGTTCAACCACTTCAGCCAACAGGGAAACGCGATTCAGAACTACACGGAGATCCACCTTCCCAGCGAGAATGGCAGTCATCCAGGTCACAAATCACAATGAATGGTGGTGAGGATTCAGGGAAGGGGGAACCCTTGCCTTTGAGAATGTAAATTAGTACAGCGACTGTGGGAACCAGTTTGGAGGCGCCTCAAAAACTAAAAATAGCACTACCAAGGATCCGGCTGTGTCCTTCCTCGGAATTTATCCTAAAGAATCAGTCATATCTCAGAGGTATCAGCACACCCGTGTTCAGAGCAGCTTGATCACAATAGTCACATTATGGAATGAGCCCAGGTGCCGTCAACGAACATTGAATGGATAAAGATAATGTGGTTTATATATACAATGGAGTATTATTTGGCCATAAAGAAGGATGACGCCATTTGTAGACAAATGCATGGAGCTGGAGATCATTGTGTCAAGCAGGATAAGACAGGCTCAGAAGGTCAGAGCCAAGAGCTCTCTCTCCCAGTGGAATCTAGAGGCAAAGAAGACAACGTGGAGAGGATCTACAATCAATCCACAAATCTATGAAAAAATGTCCATCCTCTCTAGCAATTAGAGAAATGCAAATCAGAACTACTCTAAGATATCATCTCCCTCCAGTCAGAATGGCAGCTATTATGAAGACGAACAGCATTAAGTGCTGGTGAGGATGTGGGGAAAAGGCACACTCATACACTGCTGGTGGGACTGCAAATTAGTGCAGCCAATATGGAAAGCAGTATAGAGATTTCTTGGAAATCTGGGAATTTGACCCAGCTATCCCTCTCATCGGACTATACCGAAAGGACTTAAAAACAGCATACTACAGGGACACAGCTACATCAATGTTTATAGCAGCACAATTCACAGTAGCTAAACTGTGGAGCCAACCTAGATGCCCTTCAGTGGATGAATGGATAAAAAATGTGGCATATATACACAGTGGAATATTACTCAGCAATAAATGAGAATAAAATCATGGCATTTGCAGGTAAATGGATGGCCTTAGATGCTAAGTGAAGTTAGCCAATCCCAAAAAAACACAATGCCAAATGTTTTCTCTGATATAAGGAGGCTGACTCATAGTGGGGTGGGACGGGGAGCCTGGGAGGATTAGATGAACTCTAGATAGAGCAGAGGGGAGGGAGGGAAAGGGAGGAGGCAGGGAATTAGCAAGGATGGTGGAATGTGATGCACATCATTATCCAAAGTACTTGTATGAAGACACGAATTGGTGTCAATATACTTTATATACAAACAGAGATACGAAAAATTATGCTGTATACGTGTAATAAGAATTGTAATGTATCCTGCTGTCATTTAATTTTTTAAAAAATCAATTTAAAAAAAAAGAAGACAACGTAGAAGTGGAAGGCGGAGGGGTGGAGAGAGCCAGTGACAAGTGGGAATGTCAAATATGAGACCACACAGAAGCTGTTATTCTGTGTAATTATTGTGCACTAATTTTAAAAACTAAAAAAAAAAAAAAACTTTCCAAAACAACTCTGCTAATGTGGCCCTCTTGCCACACCTAGGACAAGCTGTCACCCTCACATGGCCTCCTCCCTGTGACCTTGCCTCATGGCCACATCCTGACTGTGTCCTTGTCCCTCCAAACAGCAACCAGCCGCCCTCCCTGACCATCTCCTCTGGCCTCCGGCGGCCTCCCAGGGCTGGGGCCTCCTGAAGACTCCGGTCCAGAGACCCTGTCTCCCCACCCACCTCTCAAGGCCCCACCTGTCTCCTTTCCAGCCGAGAGCCAACAGTGTCCCCAGCTCTTGGTGATCCCTTTTCTCTAACCCCCAACCCAGAGCTGGGTTTGCCAAGTGACCAGATTCACCCTCTGCACCTCACACTCACAGTGGCTAGAGACAGGCAGGCCATCGGGTCCCTCTCAGCCCCTGGCCATACAGCAGCCCCTTCCTGGGTCCCCGCTCCTCTTTCCCCAGACCTGGCTCCCGAGCCCACCTGTTCCCCACCTGGTTCCCTATGAGGACTTGACGTTACTGTCCCTGAGGAACCCGGGGCACCAGGTGGAAGTTCGGTCAGCCCTCCGGAGCCTCTGATCTACCCCTCCCGCTGCACCCACGCTCTGCCCTCCAGGCAGCTGAGCACCGGACCCTGCCGACAGAGAAGCCAGGTCTGGACCACAGCGTCCCTCATCTGCAGGCACACAGAGGCAGAGGCCCTCTCTGAGATAGCGAGGGTCACAAGGACACAGGAAACCGGAAGCCCCCCTTCCTTCAAAGCCAGCGGAGGCCAAGCCCTCAGGCACTACAGGACTCAATTCTCCTGGGCTGTCACCTTCAGAATGTGGGGCCACCCCTTCAAGGACCGGCCCCTCCAGGCTCGTGCAGCCTGGTCCAGGGGATGCACCAGACCTCATGCTGCAAAACCGGGACAGGGCACCCGCTCGGGGTCTGGGGAGTCCTGCCCTCAGTCCCGGGGGACCTACCCACGCCCTCAGGGCCAGACCTCAGCCCCGGGGGGTTCAGTGGCCTGCTCTGACCTGCCAGTCACATTCTGCTTGATGGCCAGCCTGGCAGGGATCTTGAATGGAACGTGGCCCAAGCCGAGCCCCAGACTCTCCCTCCCTGCTCCTGCCCTTCAGTCCTCTGTCACCTTTAACCCACCCGCTCAGCAGCTGACCCTCCACCTGCCCAGCTCCAGCCAGGGTGCAATCCTGTGCCTCCACCCTCCACCCAGCACCCAGCTCTGCCCACCTGGGGACTTGCCTCAGCTCCTGTGCTCACCATCCCCTGGGCCGCCACCTGCTGCGGCAAGGCCCATGATCCTGCTTCTTCCTCTCCTTTCCTTTCTTTCCCCTTCTTTCCTTCTCTGGACTCTGCACCTCTGGAATCATCTCACTGGATAGGTCGCCCCCTGGAACGGGAGCTCCCGTGGCTGGGACTGCAGAGTGCCCCCCAGCAGGGTCCACCGACCGAGGAGCCAGGAGCACTGAGTTCCAGGCCCACCGCAGACCCTGCGTATCTGGGCCAGGCTGCAGGCCAGGGGCTTGCTCTAGGCCTGTGGGTCCCACGGGGGCTGTGAGGTCGATGCCCTGGAAGCTGAGAAGGGCCTGCTGCCTGTGGGTCTGCAGGTGCTCCCTCCCAGGCCTGTTCAGTTCCCCTGGTGTTTGAGGTTCCTTCTCCGGCCCTGAGCTTTCTGTGCCCCATCCACTTCCGCCACGTTGGCTCACCCAGACTCATGAGTCCAGAGCTCCTTTCTGTCCCGGAGAATAAGCCTCTTTAGAATGACAGTTCTCTGTTTCAAGACAGGTCGGTGGTGGCCAAGTGAACTGTGCCTCAGAGTGAAGGTAGGCAGCGTTTGGACAGCCTGGCCGAGCGGCAGGCGGGGAGGAGGCCAGTCTGTTTTCAAGGAGGAGGAAAGGGGTGAGCAGCTTTGTCCTGGGTGGAATTTCTGACACGCGCACCAAGCGCACCCTGCAAGGAGATCCCAGGGCACAAGTTCTCCGTGGGGAATGGTGGGAGAGGGTGGGAAGAGCCACGAGGCTGGGCTAAGCCACAGCTGAAGCTGGTCCCAGCGGCGGACTGAGTTACATGACTGTTGTGCCTCGGTTTCCTCATCCCGGACATGGGCTGACCCTCTGGGTCCGGTCCAGCCCAGGCCTTCCTGGGAGTGCCATCCATGGGTGGGAGGACCCCTTGAACCTCTCAACGCCTTGCACAAATGAGAGGAAGGAGCTTGACCTCTGGGAGCCTCAGTCTTCCTCCTCCAGGAAGTGGGGGGGGTGACAAAGTCTACGTTCCCCCTGGGCCTAGAGGTTCAGCATCATCCTTGACGGGCCTGAGGCCAAGGGATCCTTGCAATCTGGATGGAGAAGAAAGCCTCCAAGGATGCTGTGAGATAGCGTAGGACCCTGGCGCATGCCCGGCACCCGTTGTGCTGTGGTTTTCCTTGGGAGTGTCCCTCAGGGTGGGGACCTGGGCTATGACCCAGGTTAGAAATATGAGTGTCTCGAAGCTGAACTGGACAAGGGTCTGACCTTGAGGTCGCCCATCAATGGTGGAGGCAGACACAGAGACAAATCGTTAAAGACTGTCCAGGAAGGCCTTGGGAGAGGCAGAGAAGGAGCGGCCATCTGGAGGAGGTGCCATCTGAGCCACGCCCCACCAGGAAAGGACTTCAGCTCATGGGAAGACGCTTGGTACCTGTACTGAAAGGGGGAAGGATGAGCCTGGTGGGCGGCAGCCACCCAGCGGGGGAAGCATGGCCTCTGGGGCAGTGCGCCCTTGGCAGGTGACAAGCCTTTCTGGGCCCAATTCCTTCTCTGGAGAAAGGAGACAAGTGCGGCTACGGAGGCATCATGAAGCCAGTGGTGCAGGGCCGCGGGCAGCGCTCTGTGCCGACCTGCAGGGTCCCGTTGCTTCCACATGAGTGCACACGGTCTCACACACATTGTCACACCTGCACTCGCACACATGTCCACACACCTGCACACAGTCACATGCATGATGCGCTCACACACCTGCACATCCACACGCCAGCCTCCGAGCAGGGGCAGAACAGCGCTCTGAGGAGGTCCCGGTGCCAGCCCATGGGACAGCTCTTGGAAACTTGTCCCTTCGTTTCTGCCTCTGCCTGTGCCAGCCCCCAAGGGCAGCAGTTGTGCAGGACAAGGTTATGGTGGTGTGGGGGCCTGGCTGGCCCCCATGGGGAAGGTCTCCACTGCAGTGTTGGAAGGGTGTGGTGGAGGGGACGGTCACCTGGCAGGTGGCAGCAGCCAGATCAGAAAAAGGGAGGGAGGAGGCCAAGTAGGTAGGCAGAGGCGGTGCAGGCATGCTGGCCAGGGGAGCCCGGGAGGGTCTGGAGTGGCCAGTGACTTACACAGGACACAACTGGACACACGGTTCTCCCCTCCCCCGGGATGCGGTGCTGGCCAGCGGGGCCAGAGGCTGGGTTTGGCCCGCTGCCGGGACAGCGCCATCCTCCCTCTCTGTGTGGCCTGCTGGCCTCTCGGGATTTCATTTTAAAAACAAAAAAGCAACACTTGGACCTTTATGTGGTGCCACAGATTTGTCCGCAGTTCTTGCTGTACTTTTAAAAAAGAAATTAAAATACTCCCTGGGCAGCCCGGCAGCTGGTTTCCCTGGACCCCAAATGCAGCCCCGGCCCTGGGCACGGTCTTCAAAGCTCAGGCACAAGGCCCACTCCTTCCAGCGGTGGCACGGGACCCTGTGGCACAGGTGAAGTGGTGGGGTGGGATTCACACCAGGCAGGCGTGCCTGGGCACGGGTTTGCTCCTGAGCTAACTGTGGGCTTGCAGAAGAGCTGTAGGGACGGTACAGTGTCCACATCTCCCTCGCCCTGTGTCCCCTCAGGCTAGCATCTCATGTCACCCTGGAACCTTAGCAGCCAGGAGGTCAACACCCTCCGACACTGTTAACTAACTGGAGACTTATTCCCACGACACCAGTCTTCCTGCTGACACCTCTTTCTGTCCCGGGGTCCCGTCCAGGATACGCGTTGCTTTGGCTGTAGATCCCTCTTGGTCCCCTCCAATCCACAGCAGCTCCTCAGTCTCCTCCTCTAGACACCGACACTTTGGAAGGTCTCTTCTCGGTTGTCCTGTTGAACGTCCCTCAGTTAGTGTGTCTGACGCTTTCTCAGGGTCTAGGTGAGGCTGTGCCTCTTTGGCCAGAGGTGACCCTGTGTCCTTGGTGTTTCCAGGCAGGGATCATGGTGTCGATGTCTCATCCTGGTGGCATTAGCCTGGATCACTTGGTGGAGGGGGGTCTGCCAGCTTCTCCACTGTAGAGTGACCATCTTTCCTTTGCAAATAATAAATGTCTCAGGGAGGACACTGGGACTGTGGGAATCCCGTTTCTTCTCAAACTTTGGCCCACAGATATTAGCATCCACCCCTGGGATTGATCCGCAAAAATCATCACTGTGTTGCTTCCCTAGTGGTGGATTTTCTACTTTGTTCTTTCCTTTTCCATTGACAGTAGACATTCCACTGAAGGGAGAACTGTCTCCTTCCCACTTATCAAGCTGATCATTTACTTCTATCAATACCTGTCCACGCAGATTTATTTGATCCTAGGCATCGCGATCCCTACTAGAGCTACCTGTTTTGTTGTTGAGTTTATTATAATTTGGCCCTCAGGCATCTTTATTTACTCATCTATTTTTGGTACTGGGGATTGAACCCAGAGGTGCTTAACCACAGAGCCACATCCCCAACACTTTTTTGGTATTTGATTTTGAGACAGGGTCTCACTGAGTTGCTCAGGGCCTTGCAAAATTGCTGAGGCTGGTTTTGAACTTGCGATCCTCCTGCCTCAGCCTCCCGAGCCACTGGGATTACAGGCGTGGGCCACTGTGCAGGTCTTGGGAGCACCTTGATTCCAGCTCCTGTGTCCCTCCCACTTGTCTGTGCTTTCTGAGCACTTCCTCACTGTCGGACACCACAGGGTGTCACAGCTCCTCCTACAGAGTCGCTTCCCCAGTCCTGAGACCACTTCTCCACGGAGCCTCTCTTGGACAGTGCTGCTTAGAAAGTAAGACTGTGTGCCCATGTGCTCGGGGGCACTGGGGCCTCCGTGCCTCCAGGCCTGCTCAGAAGATGGTGCTGAGAAGCACAGGGAGGGGACAGACGTGCTGAGGCCCTGCCACATACACACCTGTGACCCTGTGCACCTGTGACCCTGTGTCTGCCTATCGTGTATTAAGAACCCAGAGTGCACACTGACCCTTGGGCTCCCCGTCCAACACCACCACTCCTTTGGCCACTTTTCCCTCCACGCTGTCTTCAATGCAATGACTTATTTGTTCTGTGCCTGTGGCTGTAAGGTGGGTGTGGAATGACCAGCCCCACCTGCTGAGACGCCCACTCCCTGGCGTTCAGTAGACAGGCCTGGTCTGCAGCCTGGCGGGGCCTGGGCAGGATGGTGCTTCCCCAGGGTTCTTAGGCTAGCTCTTTCCTTCCCACCCGCTTCGGGGTGCTGTATTATTTGCTTATAATACTTGTTTGGTTCCATTTGGGGCTCCCCCCATATCCCAGTGTCTTGGTACTTGAGGGTACACGTGAAGGGCTCAGGAAGCATTGCAGCCATTTGGAGAGTCAGAGTTGTTCAAAATTATACGCAGAGCCCCAGTCTTTCTCCTCAGCCCTCTTTCCACCCCTTTCCCACCTACTCCCTGGAACTGATAATCTCTTTAGTGATTTTTGTCCTTCCGGTATTTCTTGAGCCGAGATATATTTTCTCGTATCTTCTTTCTTACCCAAAGAAAAACTAACATACAAGTGCTAAACACTTTGCTTTTTCCTTTCCCCCCCCCCTTTCTTTTCTTCTTTAACTTAACAGTGTCCTGGAAATCACACCTTCTCAGATCATGATGATCTCCCGTGTCCTTTTTCACAGCTGCATGTTACTCCACTGCACAGATGTACTGGAGTTTATTCAACACCCCCTCCCATTTGTGCACATTGGTTTCTTGTATCTTGTAGTTGCAAACGATGTTGAGATGAATAACCTGTGTCTGACTGTTTTTGTTTGGGAGTATTTTCAGGATAGATGCCCACATGTGAGACTGCCGCATGTTGTTTGGTTTGGAAATGGCCGGTTTCTGCAGTCTTGCAGAAACTGTGTGGTCACAATTTAATTTTTGCTAATCTGATAGGTAAAAACTGGTACCTGAGTGTTGTTTAAATTGCACTTCTCAATGATGGGTGAATTTGAAATTTTTAAAAAAATTTTTTTAGTTGTAAATGGACACAAGACCTTTATTTTATTTATTTATATTTTTTCGATGCTGAGGATCAAACCCAGTGTCTCACACACGCCAGGCAAGCGCTGAGCTACACCCCAGCCCTAGATTCTTTTTTAATGTTTGAGGACTTTGCGAATAAATTGTCTGCTCATGTCTTCCACATTTGTCTTTCAAGTTTTGGGTCCTTTGTCTTTCAATCTTTAAGAGTTCCTTATTAAATACAGATATTAGTCATTTTCTGGGTTGATGTTATAAATATTTTCTCTTAGTTTATTCAAAAAAAGTCTTTGAACTTGTTTAAACAGAGTATTTGGTCAAGCAGTTTGAAAAGTTTTTATGTCACCAACTTTGTCTTCACATGGGCTCTGAGTGTGGCAGGAGGCTTGGGAAGGCTTTCCCTGCAACTGGGGGCAGCTGTCACACAGGGAGATGCAGGAGCAGACAGGGTGACCTAAAGGACCCTGCTGGGAACATAAGTCAGGGCAGGAGGATTCCAGAAGGACGGCGGCTTCCTGGACACTTAGCTGTGGGGCGATGTATCAACATCCACCAAACACCCTGCCTCCTGTGAGACACGGTTGGGCCTGCGTACCCCATGCCCACCACGTGTGGGGGAGGAGTTGTGTCCCAGCGCTTCTCCCTGTGCCTTCCCTGGGCTCCCATTTCACAGGCGAGATAACCCTGCAAAGATCCAAGAGGCCACAGAAGGAGAGCTGTACTCACCTTTTCCAGGCTCCGAGTTGTCACCGCAGCTCGCTGCTTTGTGAGGTGACAGGGGTGGGGGCGCTCTCTCTTCCCCAGGAAACCTGATCCCTCCCTCAAGCCATTCAGAGTCATGGCATCCCAGGCCCCAGGCTGTGGCCTGGTGGCCCTGGGCCTTGAGGACTGTAGCCACCTCTGTTCAGGCTGCCCCTCCTCCTGGTGCTGGACCCTCCTCAGAGGGCTGAGCCCCCACCCCGGCAGGATTCACAGCTGCAGGTAGCCTAGTCTCCCACTCTAGCCTGGTCCCCCACTGTGTGGGGACCCATGGGGACCTCATGGAAATTCAGAGAGCCCCTCCCTGGAGGAGAAAGCTGCTTCTGTCTGCCGTGGGAGACTATCGCCAGCCTTAGTCCCCTGCAAGGGTTCCTCCTGCACAGCAGCCCAGCCCCAGAGCATCTGGGACCCCACCCGCACCCCTGCCCACTGGGAAGACTGCAGTCTGCTGGGCCAGCTCCCATGCCTCCTCCTCAGGGTGTCCCCTCGGATGTGCCCAGATGAGCCCCTAATTCTCTCCACTTTGGGGGAGTCTGGCCCCACATAGCGTCAGAGCAAATAGTAGTTGCAATAACATTTCAGAAGTAGTGTACCGAGGAAACGGGAGGCGGGATGGGGGCACTGAAGAGGCATCGGTGCAGAGGGCCAGGAGGAGGCCGGCGGGAGCTGTAGGGAGACCAGGTAGGGGGAAGAGATGGGCACCAGGCAGAGGCTGGGAAGGTGGCCTCCCGAAGGCTGGGGTCAGATCCCAGGGGAACTATGGCAGGTAAAAGCAAAGCCAGCCCGTTTCAACACCTGGCCCCACCAAAGGGCTCTAAGCAAGGGTGCCAGAGCACGGCCTGCAGCCTGCAGGTGTCTCTGTCCCACTCTCCTGCTCTTCCTCCCTGAGACCCCCTTGTACAGTGGCACTCACCACCCATGGCACATGTCCCCCCGGGACTTGCTGCTGAATCACATTTGTGTCACCCAACCACATGTTTTCTACACTTACCTCAGGCACCATGATGGCGGATTGTTAGGAGTAAAGCATTATGAAGTCACCATCTCGACGACTTTCTAAACTGCATGTGTGAAGGCTACTTTGGAGGCTCAGTAGCCTTGAGCCCTCTTGGCTGAGCTTGGACTCTTCCTGCAGCATGTTCTGGGCATCTGCTCTGCGTAAGGGACAGCAGGGACATAGAGATGTGCTGGACATGTCCTGGAGATAAGCCGTGCCTCAGAGGTCCCCTGCAAGTGAGAGGGGCACAGAGGGTGCAGGGCCCCAGGATGGGAGGATACTGGGGCCCGGGCGCAGGTGGGGCAGGTGCTGCCAGGACAGCCTTGGTATCTGCTGGGTGGGGAGAGGCCTGCGGACCTCTTCTCTAGGCTTTGGTCAGTCTGCACAAAGGACGTCAACCCTGAGACTTGATCAACACCACAGCAGCCACAGAGTCTAAATGCCCCAGTGTGAACCAAAAGTCACCTCTTGTCACCGGTCTCTGGTTGGGTCTGGGAAGGTACCTGTTCTCAGGAAGTGCATGACTCTGCTTAGGTCTCCCTGGCTGCACCCTGGCAGGCCTTCCCTCCCAGCTGGCATTGCCACCAGGGGGCACAGCCAGAGCAGGGGAAGTGGGGCTTGCCCAGGTGGTGCTCACGGAGTGGGAGGCCATGTGGGTGGATTTTGCAATGCTGGGGCTGAACCCAGAGCCACCCAGACAAGTGGGCGCTTGACTGCTGAGCCCCACCATAGCCAGCGTAGAGGGGGCTGGTTTGTCTTGCTCAGTGGCAGAGAGGGCTCTGTGGATGTTCTCTGCCATCTCCCACACTGCCAAGGTCCAGCCCAGGGGCTGCTGCTGGTGGGTGTGTGGAGGAACAGCTGACAGCCAGGCGGGCTCCCTGCTACCTGGCCTTCACCCCCGGCCACTTGGCTGCTCTAATCATTCTGCTGGCCCGTCTAGCCATGCATTCATCTGCGGGAGGCAGCCTGCTGGGAGACTTTTTGGTTCTTAACCCAAGGTATACTTTGTTGCAAGTCTGCAGAAATTACTTATTTTAAATTGCGTAGATCCCATAGCTGAAGGCTGAAGTCTACATAATTGAATGACTAGAATCCTGAGATGATTTAACAAGAGCACATACTCACATTATCCCGCTTGCAGCCACATTATTTGGGCTTAATTTTTCTATTTCCTCAGCTTGTAATCTACTTTCCCTCCCATCAGATACACAGCCACCCTATTCTTCCAGTATCAGCTGTTTCACAATCATCCCCCTGACAGCAGAACTACAGCCTGGTACTCATTTAATAACTATTTATCATCCACTATCTTCCCATTTTCAAAAAGGAATAAGTTAAATGCTCCAGAAATTGGAAAAAATTGAAATTTGACCTTTATTAACTGGGTTAATTGTCAAAATCTCTGCTTGTAAAAAAAAATTAATGACCAAAAAGTGTAACTTTTAGAGTTTCAAAGATTAGGTTAATGTCCAAGGAAGTATAAACTTTGACCTTTTTGACACACGTCATAAGTAACATCTATCCTAATAAATTGCTACCTGTGAGCAATTATAAAATTTCCCCTCTATCCAATCATGCAATTTAATTGCTGTAGGAAATTCTGGCTTTCTTTGAGAGCCTGGCGATGACTGGATGCCTAAGGGCGTTTCGTATTTGTTTCAGGAGGTGGACTTGTGCGTTTGGGTTTCCAGCCAAGCGATGTTCATGGACAGAGATTCTCACTGCTGGGGTACAGCAGCGGGGGCAGTAGATAACCACACTTGTCACAGGAACAGAACAAAGAGAGAGGCCAAGGCCTGTGCTTAGGCACAGTCCAGGCTGAGCATGGGCCTCCTAGCCCACCTGCTAGTTGTCCGGCTGAGATGTGTACCCCAGTGGGTAAGGCTGGGGTGGCCATGACAGTCAACTGGGGCCCCAAATGGGATGAAGAGACGGCATTGGACGTGCCTCATTTGGGCAGTGGGTGTGAGTGGTGTTGGGAAGGGGCTGCTCCTGCACCAGCCTCACAACAGGTTTTGGCTTCAGCAAAGGGAACAGGGAATTCACCGTGCTTTCCAGGTCACCCCTAAGCTCTGCTGTCCCAATGCCGCACTGTATTTGTACTACTCTTTAGCAAGATCCCAGACTGCTGGAAAATCTGGAAATGTGGTATCTAGATAATGCTAGCTTCCTGGGGCAGGCCTCTAAAGCAGTTACATTGTGGAGTCTGGTAATAGAAACGAACCTCTGTGGAGGGAAAGGCAAAGGACCGAGAAAGAATATTCAGGTAATCTATAATTTCGTGGTCTATAGAGATGCAAGCCCTGTCCAGCCTGTTTTCCATCAGGAACAGAAAAATGGAGTGTATGTTAAACCTCGGAGAGCAGAACTTCCCCCACAAGGCCCCTCCAGCCTGCAGGATGGGGTGGGGTCCTCTTCCTCCAGGGTCTCCTGTCCATAAGCAGCCCGTGCCAATCCCTGGTTGCAGCCCCAACGCCACGCAGAGTCCAGCATGCACCAGGTCCTCCAATGACTGCGGGGTGACCCATGGATGTCACTGATACAAAGCATATTCAGGAAGAAAGATCTGGGTGAGACCAGGTGGACACTCCAAAGACCATCATGGTGACTGCACTGGCACTTATCACCTGCTCTAGCACCTGGGGTGGACAGGTGGCCACAGCTTCCTGATGACCACTTGAATGCCCATGGGAAGAGTGCCTTCAATCCCTGGTACTCCAGCCTCAGAAAAGACTGACCTGGCATCTACCAGGTAGGGTGCGCACCTACCCTGAGGCAGGAGGCACTTCTTCAGTGGCTCCTTGCTACGCCTCCCTCCACCAGCCTGAGGTCAAAGGTGCTGAATACCAGGAGGAGACAGACTAGTCACTGCAAAGAAAACACAGGGGGAGAACGTCACTTGGCTTTTGGCATTTGGAGCACTCAATCTAGTTAACTTATGCAAAGCAGCCAGAACCCTTCAGTGAACATGCTGTTCCAAGTTGTAGCTTTTGCTAAAGCTGGTGGCGCTGAGTCACTGGCTCCCACAGCATCTCAACGTGTGGTGATGTGCGCAGGCCAGGCTGCACATCCAGCTGCAGAGCTCCCTCATGGGCGCCAGCTGACGGCTGTGGCAGTGCGGGGCTTCCGCTCACCTGCCCTCCAAGAGCAGGGGTGGTAGAAAGGACGGAGCAACCAACATGACCAATCTGACCCAGGCTGATGCTCAGAACAGAAGAGCAGAACACTCAGTAAAATCCCATTTTCCTTTCTTCCTGATATATATATATATATATATATATATATATATATATATATATATATATATATTTTTTTTTTTTTTTTTTTTTTCTCTCAAAACACCCATTCTAGTCCTTTGAAAATCCAAGGAGTGTTAGGACTGAATTTCCTGACAGTAATTATACGGCAGTCTTAAATGGTGTCAACACCGTTTGATAACATAAGCCCAAAGCTAGTTAGGTTGACAACTGCCAATGACCAAAATAAAACGAACTTTCTCTTGCTGATTTCTATATGAACTAGCAGTAACTGTGGCTCTCAATGTATCTTAGGATTCCCGTGACATGCTCTGGGGCCAGCTAGAGAATTACTTCCAAAATCAGGCTGGCTGGGGTGCCCGGCTCTCACTGCCACCTCTTGCTGCTGTCCTGCTGTCATTTGCATTGACACGTAGGGGAAGGCTTGCTTTGAGTTGCCTGGAAATTTTACCTGAAAACTTATGGCCAGGAAATCCAGGGTGCCTGTTGGAGGGTCCTGCTGAAATACATGTGGTACACAGGATAAAATAAACATTTCCTGTGTGAGATACCTGCCAAGTCTGGATCGTGCCTGGTGGATATGACAGCAGCAAACGCGGCCCACACTGGACCACAGGGCTGACGGTGAAGTGTCCCATCCACAGCACACCTAGCCCACGGCAGCATTGGATCAGTGCCTTTGACTGTCCCCCGGCTTTAGCTCTTCAGCTTCCTACTGTTATTCATTCAACAACCAGGGCAACCAGGTTGAATGAATACCCGCTGCCCACTCTGTTCCTGGTGCTCGCTAGGACACTTCGGGAGCCATCACAGCTGTCAATCTCATATGGCTGTTCCAACTTCACAGACAAGAAGCAAGGTGCTGTGCATCGAGTCTAGCTGGGGCCACAGACGGTG
The DNA here is from genome assembly GCF_021218885.2 of Marmota monax. NCBI lineage: Eukaryota > Metazoa > Chordata > Mammalia > Rodentia > Sciuridae > Marmota > Marmota monax. The sequence continues at coordinate 1,104,279 of NW_026694841.1, forward strand.
CTGTCGGGGTGGGTCAGAGCTCTGCTATTGGTCGGCCTGACTTTGGAGCCCTGGCTTCTTGGACGAGTGGTCTCCTCCCGGGCCGTGGGCTTGCTCGCAGGCTAAATGCGGACACTCTGGAAGAGTCTGTGTCTCCGCGGTCATGTACACTGGAGAGAGCAGTGTTCATCAGCTCCTCCTTGGAGCAGTTCTGAGCAAGTGGGAGGTGGAGAGGGCACGAGGGCGGGAGAGATGCCAGTACTGCTGCAGAAGAGCAAGAGGGGCAGCAGGAAAGCAGCCACTCTGGGGACCTTCCAGGTGCTGCCGGGGATTTAAGCAGAACCGTTAGCCTAAACGTTGCTCCTCCAGAACCACAGGCTAAGACGGAAAAAGGTGTTTGAGGTCCAGGCTATGAGCTGACCCCTGTCTACTAGAACATTCACGAGGGTGGGGTCCAACAAGGAGAAACAGGAAGCCTAGGAGTGAGATGGGGGAAGCGTGAGACCACACCCGCGGGCTTTCTGCCGAGAGCGTCAGTTATGATCTGCACACAGGCCTCCACTTCACTGTGATGACTCAGCCAGCTGCAGCCCGTCAGAGCCCAGCTGTGCACCGGCTGCTCGACAGGGCACCAGGAATCCAACAGGAGCCCGACAGGACTGTGCAGTTGCTCTGGTACCAGTGTTTACCGGCTCCTTTATTGCCAAGTCTCACCTAACGTCATGCCGAGGGGCTTCTCTGGTGCCTGAAGCAATAGAATATGAGCTTTGGTAAAGTTTTATACACAAGTGTATGTACAGGTGCGTGTCTGTGCCCATACACATGCACACACACAATGTGTTCATCTAACAAATGTGTTAGGGATACACCTGGCAAGTTTGCCTGCCTAAGAACAGTGGCCCCACATCAGTGAGAGGGTGTGAAGGCACTGCTACAGGCGAGGAGCTCGACTCCATATGCAAGTGAGAGCGTACCCACCAGCACTGGCTTCTCTCATTTTAGCCTGCTTCCAAGGGCCCTGCCAGGGGGCAACCGAGGCGAAGGGAGCTGGCCATCACTGCCTTTCCGCACCCAGAGAAGTTCATTTGCCACAGGACGGGATGATTCTGCATGAGTGCCTCAGAGGGACTGGGCTCGGGCCTGGCAATCGGTGTCCCCAGGCTTCCTCCTGGAGGCCTAAGCCCTTCCTTGAGCCCCTACAGTGCACAGGGTCCTCGCCACTTTCACCAGCCCTTTCTGGCGCCCAGCACTGCTGAGTTGTGGGATTTGTTGGAATGTCTGCCTAGCACCTCCAGGGTTGGGCACCTCTCCGGAGTCCCTGGGTTGCCGAAGGAAACCAGCAGTGCTCCTGGAGCACACGGGAGTCCACGGGGGAGGACTCTGGCACCCCAAGTCCCACCAGCTCTTGAGTCCCAGGAACAGCTCAGGCTTGGCAAACAGTAAAGAGGAACACTCTCTGAATGCCTCCCAGACACAGGGCAGGAGGGAGTCTATGTGCCCTGCCTCCTTGGCCCTCAAGCACTCTCCAGAAGTAGGCCAAGACACTCCAAGAAGGGTGGCCACCAAAGCTCTGCCCCAGCCCACCGTGGGAACCAGGCCTGTGGGATGCAAGCCTCATGCTCTCCCTCCCAGGTCTTCTGAAGGCAGCCCATCCTGCCCACAGCAGCAGGTGCTCCAGCGCACTGTCCACCTGGCAGTGATCAGTGCCACCCTCCCTCCTTCACACAACAGCCCCTCAGAAATGGGAGGATGGGTTGCGTGTCCCTGCTAAGGTTTCCCTCCCAACTCAAGCACACCCAGGTCCAACAGGGCAACTGCGTTTAAACACAATGGTTACTCAGATTCAGTTTACACACAGAACTTCAGGAATACATTATATAAGGGGCTGGTGATTCAAATAGGAGGGTGATCCTTAACAAGGTCACTGGATTCCATACTTCACCCATCTAGACAGATTTTATTTATTTATTTATTTTAATTTATTTTTTTTAGTTCTCAGCGGACACAACATCTTTGTTTGTATGTGGTGATGAGGATCGAACCCGGGCCGCACGCATGCCAGGCAAGCGCGCTACTGCTTGAGCCACATCCCCAGCCCCTAGACTGATTTTAAATAAAGCGAGGCAAACCTTCGAGTCAGTGAGGCTCCATGACACACCCTGCTGGATCAATGACAGCAGGAATACAGTACCATACCCACAGAAAGCTGCTCCCCATAGTTCCCATGACAGGCCACTCTGCACACCTGGGCCTTCTGAAACCCACCACCTGCCAGCAATGTCCTTTTTCACAGTTCTGACCTCACGTCACAGGCACTTCTTTTGGATTGGCTTTCTTATTCTCTTACTCTAACACGTACATATTAACCACCAAATAAACAAACAATTTGCAGAAAATCTAATTCCCTCATTTTTAAGTGAAGGTTTAATTTAGCATGACCCTATACATGGGAACCTGGGAAGATTTAAAATGCATTATCCCACCTCTCAAAAAGAAGAGATAAATGCATCTTTTTGTGCACCTGTTCTAGACACTACTGGGGAGAACCACCTCACCACTGCCAGTCTGCATGGAAAACCGATTGGTTTTGTAGGCCGATGAAACTTAATGCTATTTACACTGATAGCACGCAGCACCAGGAAACAGGCAGAGGTGGCACTTTCCCAGTGACTGGCCTCAACAGCCTCTTATCCAAAAGCATTAGGAAGAAAGTGAACTTTAGAATGATTTGAGAGAAAGGCCTATTTTCATGACAGATGGCAGCGAGGGTGCTTCAATACCAATTTAACCACTTTCCCTCCATTTCCAATGCTTAAGTGGCAGCCACAGTGTCTGCAAGCAGCACCGCGGCTGGCTGCTGGCCGGGAGGGGAATGGGCAGAGCAGGCAGCTAGCAGCACTGGGGTTCCTCTGCCTCAGAGTCCTCATAGGGCAATTCGACCAATTCAGGACAGTAGCACTGCTCAATGATGCTCTGTCTCCCGACATCAACCAAGTTCTGTTCAATGAGAACCAATTTTATGTCACAAATGCAGAGCTGTTCTCAACTGGAAGCATAACTTATACAGACACTTTTGGTCCAATGACTCACAAATAGACTTGCGGATGGAGAATTAACTGACAGGACAAACAGTCCCTGGGTTTTTAAGCAGGGACTTTTGATGACTTAGAGCCACCCTCTCATCTTACAAGGACATGAGGAAACTGAGGCTCCAGGGACAGTCACCATGACCCCAGCAAAGGAAGCAGCAGCACTGGGGCTCAGAATCCTGGCTCTCTTGGCTAAGTTTGAACTTGAACCCTTCCAGGGAATAGCCTGGAACTATCTGGTCTTATGATGCTCCATTGGAACTGTATATATGTTTTTAAAAGGCAGTTTTAAAATCTTGAAAACTTTTAATCCAATGAGAAAACATATATTATAGGCACGTTAGTGCTAAAAGCTCTAGTCTCTGGGGCTTCAATACCTGACTAAGAAAACCCCTCAAGGACCACAGTGCCTTTGCCTTTTGGAGATCAGCGTGCAAGCTTCACATACAACCTAACATCTTGGAGAAGTATCCCAGGTATCGGGCTGATTGAGAGCCGGCCATCACAGACCACAGTAAGTTCAAACTGCAAACACAGACACATGGGGAAATTGCAGGCTCCGACACCAGTGGATGTCCCTGACCCCAAGCAGAGATGAAGCTGCAGTACTATCCAATGCAGCAGGTGAGCCTAGCTTTCCCAGAGACGGGCTGTGTGTTAGAGTTGCTCATCTAGACCCTCAGGAGAGAAGCCAGCAGTTTGTCTGCAGAGCTGAATCTCTCCAAGGAGGTATGCGGAAGGGTCTATAGGATTACCTACTGCAGCAGCGATTATTAAACTGATGAGTGAATAATTTACCCAGCATCTTTCAAACTAAACAATGTCCTTGATAGTTAGGACATCAGAAACAACAGGAACCTTGGTGGTTCAGGAGTCGGCGATCATTGGCCTGAACTCTGGAGGCTTCCTGGGGACAGCTCCACTCAGACCATGCAGGGCGCTACCCCAGCCCTGCTTCCCCTAAAACCCGAGTGTTGCTTTCCATGTGGTTCTGCTGCCTGCCTATCTGGAGCCCATGCAACGAGTTGACTGCTGGCCTCGGGGCCCCACGGCTCTCGTCCCTTGCGACACCTAGGACAGCACTCACAGCACAAGGTCAACTTTCCAGAAATGCTTGGGGAATAAGAAGGTGGTCTGCAGGAAAGCTCTACCCAAATGGCCTGCCCCACTCCAAAGAAAAGGATTAGACAAAAATATTAACCATGTTGTCCTTTTAATAAGGGATTTTACTCAAAAGGGTAGCTTTGAAAATCTCTAGCTTGTGAAACCAGATAAGCCAGGGAGCCGCCTCACCTTGAACACAGCACACAAGGCTGCGGGCCCTGTGATTGCAGACTCTGTCACCAACACTGGGAATCAAGCGCACCACTTTGAGATCAGAGCCAACGTTTAAAATTAGGAGGAGGATGTGTGTCCTACTTGGATTCAAGGAGAAGGGACAAGTTCTCATTACAGTGAAACAAAACACAAAAAGTAAACAAATCTTTAGAAATCACTAGATATATATGTGTGTGTATATATATTTATATAATTAGGATTATCATCAACATTTAAAACTATTAAAAATAAGGTTGCCACCTTACCTTTGCTTTTGGTACTGGGTTATTATTTTTTAAGAAGAAAAAAAAAAAAAAGATTTTGCCCAGACTCTAAATTTAGTTTCCTACCCTCACTCTTGCTTTCTGCTGCGCTGTGTCCCCACCTTCCCGCTGAACACCCAGAGTCCCATCGACGCTTGTTGGCAGGAGGCAGAGCAAGCTTTAATTCCGGCCGTCAGGCTGACAGGCCCACAAAAGCACAGCTGAGCAAGGAGCCGAGTTCTTCCCCAGGAAGAAAACACAAGTGCCCGTCACGGGCCTGCAGAATCTTCCAAAGGCGCCTCCTCCCTTGCTGCTGCTAACTTATTTGTTTTGCCTAGAAGCAAGATGGCAATCTTAATCAAAGGGGAAGCTAGATCTTTAAAATAACTTAAAAAATCATTTTTATATAAAGCAGCAAAAACATATTTTCCTCTCTGCAGAAAGAAAAATGTTAACAGGGAACATGGCGATGTACATGGACTGTCCACACGCTTCCGCTGAACTGGGCTTGCCGGCCACAGTGCTGTGCCTCAGAGCTGCTCTCTTGCTTCCTCGGTGCTACCTGAAGAAGATTCTTTGGCTTCTTCATTTGCTCTTTTACTTCCTTCTGGATTTAGATTTTCGTTTTCGGACCTGGTCCCATTGGGGATAGAGTTTTCACCATTGACGAGCCCGTTTTCTGCAGCCTTCGCTTTGCTGACAGCCTCCTTGAGGCTTAAGGCCTCCTGCACCCCGGCTTCCTCCTCGAGGTTTCTCAAGACCAGTGGGAGACTTGAGTCCCCAACACTGCCCTCCAACAGCCCAAGGTTACTCTCCTCATATCTGGGAAGCGGTGCCCTCTCCTCCATGCGTTTCCGGTAGTATTCTCGGTTGACACCCGCGCTCTTCACTGCTTTTTCCAAAATCTCCTTTTCACCTAAGCGTAATTTGATGGCCATTGTTGCACGAACAGAAAAGTCATGGGTTTTCAGTACGGCTTTATCTTCCTGGAAAAAAAAAGAGCAGAGTTAATGACAAGTCATCTAAATCAGCAAAGCTGCAGTGATAGGCAGGACACTGAAGGGGAAGGAGGGGACTTACTAGGGTGCTGGAAGGTTCTAGAACTTCACTGTGCAATGCTTGCATTTCTGGACACTTCCATCAAAACTACACCTCAGGCTTGTGACCCTTACTGTAGTGAGTTAGACCCTAAACTGTTGAAACTAAAAAAGTAGGCCAGGCAGGCACACAGTGGCACAAGTGGCTTGGGAGGCCGAGGCAGAAGAATCGGGAGTTCAAAGCCAGCCTCAACAATTTAGCGAGGCCCTACAACGCAGTGAGAACCTGTCTCTAAATAAATAAAAAAGGGCTGGGGATGTGACTCAGCGGTAAATCACCTCTGGGTTCAATCCCCGGTACCAAGAAAGAAAGAAAAGAAAGGAAGGAAGGAACTTTTAAAAAAAAAAGTACTAAATAATTTTATTTTCTAGTCAACAATGCCTCAATATAAATTTTTGGTAAGTGCATTAATAGAAAAATATTAATATTGAATGAAAAATATCCAATACATAATTAATTGCTAAAGAATTTGAGAAATTTACATTTAGGAAGATACAGATTATTAAACATCTCTAAACACACGACAAAATCAAATTGCCATTTATCAATCTAATTACCTCAATTGTTGTTTTATACGTTTTTAAAAGAAGTGAGGCTCTGTCTTCCAGAAATGTCCAAAGTTTGACCTCATTGTCCCAGCTAACAGGAAACTCCGAGTTCCCCAAGGTGAAGATTCTATCGATAGCATTATCTCCGAGCAAATGTTCTTTCAGTTCCTCTACAAGAAGTACAAACAGCAATCTGTTAGTGGGACAGTGGCGCTACCTCTCACTTTGGCAAGCAACCTGCCTTAGAAAGCGTACTTTCCAACAGTGTCATCTTCCAGGAAGGTGGTTAAAAGCTCCCCCAGATTAACTGACCAGGCCAGATTTTCCAAAGTAGAGCTAGAGCCAAGTTTCAGATGAGGAAACCAGGGAGGCCCCTTTGCTGGGAGTCCAGATCCAGCAGTGTCGAAGCACTCCAGGGACCACTGTTCTTACAAGGGGCACTGAGACTTTAGATGGCTGCCTAAGAAGCTGTTCAAGGACAGACAGCCTGTGGCCACACACCCCATGCTTTGATGATACCTTTCTCCTAACCAGGGGCTCCATCCCTCCAACTGGGTCAAAAAGACACTTAGTTGAATAACGTAAACAGGGAACACAAGCAACAGCCACAGCAACCCAGGGATCCCTCTGGATTTACAGCTGATTGGTAGTCATTCTTCTCATAACAAGCCACGGTCAGAACAAACCAGAAAATGGACTATAAAAATCTTAGTTAATGAAAAATGGGCCTATATCTCTCACTTGTCAGGAATTTAAAATAAGAAGTATAAATAAACACAAGTGAACATCTCAATATATTTAAGAAGAGGGAAGAATCCAGCAACTGCTCTGAGCATTTATCTCCTGGCACATTATCTCCAAAAGACCAAACGTGCCCGTGCTATTCATGCTCAAGAAATACACCAGCTTCTTATGTAACTGTGAGACAGTATCTCTTTCAGAGCAAAATGCCCTACAGCTGTCACTATTTACAATTCAAATTGAGGAACTGCTGCTGCCAGCAAACCAAACTTTTATTAGTATTAGTTGGAATAATTCAAAGAATACATCAATTGTCTTGGCATGACAAATTGTCTTCCCATGACTAAAGGAAACCAAAGAGAGGCAGCGAACCTAAAATGATTCAAATAGCTTTTTAAAAAAGAAAATAGATGTTACCTAATGTTCAAAAGAGATTTATCGAATTGTATTTGTTAGCAAAAGAATGTGATAAAATTTAGGATTTTTAGACTCTTGATTCTTCAGTTTCGATTCTTTGCATAAAGCAATGGAGACTTCTTAAAAAATGTGCTTTCTTGGTGGCAGAATCTCTTTTCAGAAGCTCCTTGTACCAAGTTACTACTGTGCTCCCTCCTCAACACCCCCACCCCAGTTGTCTCTTCTTCCAGGGATGAGGGAGAGCCAGGGGATCAGGGTAGAGCTTTCTGTCCCCTTCCACCCAGCAGCAAGATTGACTCCCTTCACACTATGGGAGGGAAAAACCCAGAAGGAATTAAGACTACGATGTAGGGTGGCCTGCCTGGGTGGCTCTGTAGCAGGCTCCCGTCCAAGCTTTCTTCTAACAAATGACTCCTTGACGGGATTCCCCAGGCTTATGTCAGCCCCCTCCTCAATGGTTCCTGAGCCTCATTCTGCCTGCTGGGCAGCCTGAGGTTGGGAGCTAAGTCAGGATCATCTCTTGCCTGCTCGGTGATCTTGGCCAAGCTTCTGTCTTCTGAGTTGGAGTTTCTACATCAGTGAAATGGGAATACTTATCCCATAGGCTGACAGACTGAAAGTAACGTTTGTACCACACTGAGCACCGTGCCCAGCACACAGTGAGCATGCCACAAATTATAGGAATTACTATCACCCTTACCTCCCTTAATTATACATTCCCAAGAATATTAACTGTGACATTCAACTCTGTATCCTCATGTGTATGCAAGAAAAGCCCACAAGGGTCCCTTAATCACCTTCCCTGAACTAGAAGATTGAACCAAGTACAAGAGGCACCAAGAGCTCCCACTTGAATGACAGTGAATCTGCAGCAACGTGGCTGCTCTTGAGGAGCATTTTGTCTGGTTCTGTAGTTGGTGTCTACATAGCTTCCCTGTATTTTGGGACCAAGTTTCTTCTACCTTCAGCCCACTATCAAAGCCTAGTCTGTGCAGAGCTTCTCTCTGGGCGCAGATCTGAGACCCTGGCAGAAGATAGCAGGGTACATCTGTCTCTCGGCCATGACAGGCCACTCTGACCAGGACTGCACTGTCCCTGGTACCCCAGCAGCTCTTTCCAGAACACTTGTGTCTGCTCAGCCAATCATTCACTTACACCTACCCAATCTGTTCTGCACAGAATTTAAGGCAGTTTATAACAACAGCAACACACACACAAACATGATCAAAAGTGAAACATCAGGACAAGGGAATTGGGGGGAAATCATTCTAGGATAAAGAAGTACATTCTAGGATGAATTTAGATTTGACCGCATGAGATCAGAACTCAGAATAAAAAAAAAAAAAAAAAAAACATAAGTGACTGTCTTAAGCAAACATAAAGGTGGATGCTTAACAGATATTTTTAACTCTTTCTGGAACTGACATAAGAGGCTGTGGCTGAGGATATTCTGTGTTCTTTGCAGAATGTTTGTATTGTCATTCACTCTAAGATGCCAGGCATTGAAGATTTCTGGAATAAAACAAGTCAGTTCCTTCTTTCTCCAATACTGCAGTCTTCCCACTTCCCAAAAGCGTTTTTTAGTTTTAAGCCATTTTATCTTCAAACTGAATACTTACATTTTACATTTTCATGAAATCTTAATATATACATACATACATACATATATATATCTTTTTTTTTCACAAAATGATTTACCTTCGGTCATGCAGAACACTCGGAGAAAAGCCAGAAGCTGTGCAGAGATGGGCGGCTCCGTAAAGTGCAGCGCAAAGACACTGGAACTGACAAGAGCGAGAAGCCGAGTCAGCCACCCTGACCTGCTCTGAGGGCCTTGGCCGGCAGCACCCAGCCATCCTCAAAAGGGCAAGTGGGGTGCACTGCTCTGGCTGCTCACTGCAACTACCAAAGGGCAATTTTCAGGCCCTGTAGGAGGCAGGGTGCCGAGTTGACAGTCAGGGACAGGTGATACCTGGCACTAGCCACCTCTGCAGCTGCCCAATGGCTACTGGCCTTTAAGTCAGGCCGTGTGCTCATGTTAAGAGCATTAAACACACCCACGGTTCTTAAAAATGTTAATAATAATTTATGTTGAGTTCACACTTTAATCATTAATCAAATATTGACAAGTTCAATAAGAAAAGGTCTGGATAATCCATTTTCATTAAGAATGGTTCCTCCATTCCCTGGAGGGCTAATAAATCATAATTCTTGTCTTCTTTATCATTTCACTCCTCAAATGCAAGAAAATCTTAAGGAATTTAACCAGGAATTCTTGAAATCACTGAGGATCATGACTTCATTACAGAAACTAATGGTGGCAAAGAATTAAATGAAACAAATTGATCCAGGTCATTAACCTTTTCAAGGTGAAAGACATTAATGATACCAAAGTGCTTATTTAACTTAATGAGGATTGCAGGCCTCATACCCTGGAACTGAGAGCTTTCCCAGCGACACCATTATGTCTACCTAGAACCATGGTCAATCACTGTGCATCTCCACGGCCCAAATGCGCTGTGTAACAGGGATAAAGGGATTAAGACAAACTACTGGAAAGAAGTTTTATTAACACACCAATTAAACACCATGGAACTGGAAATACTGCAAGTGCCACAGGAAGGGGCCCACGACTACTTTGTACGTACGTTGGGATGCCGGCACGCGCCAGCACCTCCGCCTTCATGGCGTACAGCCGGTCACTTTTACTCACTCCAAGCTTGATTTTCACTCTGTCGTGTGAATTATTGTCAAAGAAAAAACCACTGTGGATCACAAACTCTGCATTTGACCGAGTGCCATAAAAAATGTAAATCTGAGATGCAATAAAGAGAAAATAAAGGGACATAAAACAAACTTAGCAAGCCTTCTTACCACAGAGCACAGGGCTAGCTCTCCTACATTTACTGCTGCTTTACATTAAGGAGACAGAACAGCTCTAAAGTAACCCTCCACCTGTTTGGTGCTGCAAGTGCAGCACGAGCAAAGCTTCCCAAATCGCCTGCCATTGGTGGGGCCAAGCACCCACATCCACCACCACAGGGAGTGAGGTCCTGACTAGCACAGAGAACCCTGGATCCCTGGGTCCCTTCTATGACCCCCGTCTCCCTCCAAGGCACAGCCTGACCATTCCCTTAGGACTACATTCTAGAATGCACCATGTCTTCCTCTCCTTTCCATACAGGAGAGTCCCTTCTGGAACATGAGTTTAGAGCAACGCCTGCCAGAAATCCATCTCTACACCCAGTGCAGTTCTGTATCTAGCAGGGGCTCATGCACTTTTCTGAAGAAAGAGCAGATCAGCACTTGGTTAGACTATGTTCTTCATTTTGTCTCAACTGGGATGTCAGTGGCCTACTTCAGTTCTCGTCATGTGTTATGTGCATGGTTGTGAAATTGGGAGGGCGAAGATAAAATTCATAGATGTGTATTTCCAAACTTACTGAAAAGCTTACCCCTGCCCCCACCCAAATCATTAGATTAAAAAAAAAAAAATCACAGATTAAAGTGAAGCACAAGATGACAGATGTTTCGGTCTTGATTCCCTTATGTTTTTGCCACTTAAATACCGCTTGTTAACTATTGCCTCTTATGAAGAATCAAGAGAGGAAGAAATAAAAGCAATGTAATTTATGAAATAATTAGTTTTAGTGTCATAAGACAAAGTTTATTTTCAGTTAAAAGTGTTCCAAATATTAGGTCAATTGGGCAAATAACTGCATTTAGATATTTTTTTTTTTTTTAAAGATGGGGAGAGAGAGAGAAAATTTTTTTTTAATATTTATTTTTTAGTTTTTGGTGGACACAACATCTTTGTTTGTATGTGGTGCTGAGGATCGAACCCAGGCCGCACGCATGCCAGGAGAGCGTGCTACCACTTGAGCCACATCCCCAGCCCGCATTTAAATCTTTTTTTTCTTCATGGACCCAAAGCATAATATGTTTACGTTTACTATAGAATAATCATGCTTATTCCAATATGCTTGTTCCCAAGTTTTCTTTCTGAGTTCAGTACCTTTTTAAATGGCCAACCTAACATTTCCCCAGTGCCCACTGGCTGGCCACATCTGAGACACTGTGGGGAACCTACCTGCTCCCCAGCCCGGAAGTCCTGCAGAGCCACACACTCACAGCGGTCATCCTCCAGGTTGTAACCAGTGGTGATCTAGCCAGGGAGAAGGGACAGAACAACAGTGAGGCCCTTGCACCTATTCTTCGCACCATGAAATTCTTGTTCGGTAAAGGATAAAAGGTCTCCAGAGGCACTTAAAGGGTGCATCTGAAGGCTTCCTAACTGAGCTCAGGGCCACTTGAGCATTTCAGTCAATTCTACTTACACCAGTGATTCCTGAGATGAAGGAAGTACTCCTGGAAGAGACCCTACAGCTATCACCACTTGACAGTCTGAACCAAACACAATCCCTGAGCACAAAACTATCGCTGTGGAGCATCCCCGAGAGCAGCAAGCCAGCAGGTGACGTGGGCACACTCTACACAAAGCCTGTGCCTGTGCACTGGTGCTCTGAGGGAAGCAGGGTCTCTGCAGGACCCTTGCCGACTGGCAGTATCACCTTTGTCTAACGTTGGGTCATTAGGGGACCAGAAGAGCTGCCTCTAAATCCTGTACATATTAGAGAAATTAAAACTTTAAAACTTTCAGGTATGCAAAAGTCTACAGCCCTGGGGTTCGTCCACCTCCTCTTCACCCATGCAGCTGACTCCCTGCTGTAAAAATGTACTAAGTGCCCATTCCATGCCAGGCCCTGAGCTAGGCCCTCGGAAAACAGAAAAAAAAAAAAAAAAAGCCTCAATCCCCATCCATAGGGACAGTCTAGTGGGACAGACACAGGTGGAAAATAAATTATATAAGCACAGGCCCAGGGGAGCCTCAAGTGCCCAATAGAGGGGTAGGGATGCAGTAGGTCAGAGTTGGCTGGTTAATTTTGGAGAAGGTGGCACAAAAAGGCAGGTGGCAGAGCATATCAGGGAGCGGGCAGTGGCTGGCTGTGTGACTTGTGCTCTCAGCTGTAGGTGGCTTTAAACTGCACAATAACCTCAGGAACCAGGCCCAAAGCTGAACTGCAGCTTAAGTTACCTTTTATACTGTGACACAGAGAAAGGGCATGATGCCCAGGTCCCCCAGGACCAAAACAGAGTGGGGACTACAGACATTTTACTTTTCCTCTCTTCTGTATTTTTCAAATCATCTCTAAGTATGTATCATATTACTTTCATTATTGTAGGAGAAAGGAATAGGGAAATACAAGCTCATCAAATAAAATTTGGAAAATACAAAAGCAAAACAGAAGGAAGAAAAAGATCATGATCACATTAACATTTTGGATTATTCTTTCCGGTCTTTTTTCCAAGCATGGGTGTATATGTTTTACATTCATTTATTCTCCACTCATGAATTCACTCAAAAAATACCAGGTGTTGGAATATACCAAGACACTGAGAACTGAATAAGACAAAAAAAAAAAAAAAAAAAAAAAATCACCTGGCCTTCATGAACCTTCCATTCTAACAGGGGAGAATGTGAAACAACCCCGTAGAAATACAATAGATAGAAATACAACATCTAGACAATGGTGGGAAGGACATGAAGGGAAGACTGACAGATAGGAGGTGTGCAGGTTTGCCAAGGGTGTGCAAGGGCAGCACTGCTGGAGGTTCCTGTGAGTAAGTCTCAGAGACATCTGAGGAACAAGTGTCTCAGGCAGCAAGTGCAAAGGCCCTGAGGTGGGTGCGTGCTGGCATCTACAGGACAGCTGAGAGCCAGAGGTGGGTGGTAGCTGTGGTATAGTGGTGACAGGTGCAGGGGCCTTGTCCACTACTGTAACAATGTGGGCCTTTAAGACTCAAATCTAAAAGTTTTAAATTTTTCAAAACACAAACAGAAAGACCTTGAAAAAGAGCCTCATTCCTTCTGCTCGGGTCTTCTGCCATGCTTCCACACTGGCTGGCAGGGTCACACACACCTTGCACACTGGAACTAAGTTACCAGCTCTCAAACCTCCTAGAGGTGTCCTACTTGTACAAATCAAACAACCCCAAGAAAGAACACCTGCTGCTCCCATCAATTCTGATTCAAGCATGTGAAATGTACAGATCTGTTCTCTCTTGTGGCTCACTACTGTGCTAGATGCCTTTCCTAAACCTGCTTCTCCAGGTGGCTGGAGAATCCACTCCCACTTGCCGGAGTCCCTGGCCCGGGTGGTCCTGGCCTCCCACTCTCTTCGGCATTTTCTTGCTGCCACACCTGCTGCTCTGGAATTAATGCCTGTGCTGATGACAGGTTCAGGGCCACTGTGGGAAGCAGAAGGTGACGCTGTGTTCAATCTACCTATCCCTTCATCACGGGCCAGGTTGGACCTACAACCAGAAAGCGTCAGCACAGACGCACACAAAAAAGAAACCCTCCTGCCTGAAGAAGCCGGCCAAGTGCTTCTTTTTAAAAAGAGATGAACTGTGAATGCAATGGCATGCCATGTCACGGTGTTAGCTACGCACTGTGTCTCCCACCAAACCTCACGATGGCCACGGGTCTCGGTACAGCAAAGGTGCAGAGAGAGGTGTGTGGGAAAGGCACTACTTTCCAGACACACACCAGCTTCTTGAGTGACCCTTCAAAAGGCCAGAGATGTGCTGCCCAGGGCTGTGGCAGGCCACAGACCAAAGGAACCGTGTAAGGGAAAATATGGCAAGCGTCATCAGGATAAGCTCATTATTTAAATTTGAGATAAATTCAAAAAAGTGAATAGCTTTCACGGCATTTACATGGAAGCAATAAAAGCTGGTGTCTGATATATTAAAATTCTAAAAAAGAAAAAGAAAAAAAAAGAAAGAAAATTAAGCTGATAGTCTGAGTGTGGAAGGCACCACACACAGTGACGGTGCGCACGCCGGGTGGGGGCAACCCGTGGACAGGGACTGAGGCCGTGGAGGGTGAGAGATTCTCATCTCACTAGATGCTGCCGTGTGCTTTCTTTCTTTTTGACTTATAATAAAATAGGCATTCTCTTTCATTTTAGATATAAAATATATATTCTAATGATCAATGGAGTCTGAGAATCAAGGATCTAGGCCAAAAACAGGAGAAGAAAAATACTAGGGTCAGATAGTAAAAGCTATTGGAAAATTTTTAGAATTTCAAGCTTTTAATCAGTTAAAAACATCCCTTAAGGAAAAAAAAGAACAAAGAAATGTAAAGTTACATTCATTAATGAAAACGTAAAGCATGCTACTATTTCTTAGTATTGCTAATTAAATTAAGTATATCAAAACTAAGGCAGAAATGTAATTATAAAAGTGGAACTACTCTTTCTTGCTACAGTTAAATACTTTTAAGGTTCAAGAGAGAGTACCTGTTGCCAGACCTTCTCAAATTAGCACAAGGATTTCTCAAGTGTCTGGCACATGGTACATGTGTTCTGGCCATTTTGTAGAGTTAGATGTGAAATAATTATTTATAGCATTTCTTTAATCTATTTATAATATTGTTAATAATAACAAAGAACTTGGATGCTGAGATCAAAAACCAAACCCAACAGAATAATATATCTAAAAATTCAAAATTATTGGGAATTTATGTTTCTACCTGGTATTACCACAAAATCCTTCTTAGAACATAGAACTTTAACCCAAGCTGTCACTTAGAACCCAAGAGAGCTGAGCACCCCCTTTCCCAGCTGAATTATCAATAATAATTAAATCTCCCTATTCCTTTGTTCCTCCATCGAGTGCAAGTGCATGGATGATGCCAAAGACTCCTGCACTCCAGGGCCCAGGGCATGACCCTCCCCACACCAGGGCAGTTTGTTTGGCACAGGCTGATGGGCAAAGCAGGAGGGTCGAGAAAGCCAAGGGCTGGGGTGGGGAGAAGCAGAGAACTCACTGGAAACAGAGTCAGCAAAGAAAGAGAAAAGGATCACAAAAGGAAAACAAGAAAGAATAAAGATCTTCAATAAGTCAGTATTTGTAAAGGAAAAAGGAGAAAGAAACTTTGGTTTAGACTGTGGTAAGAAAGATAAGAAAATGATGCGTAGGCTGAAATGAGGCTTGGCGGATAAATGCACCCGGCTGAGGTTTATGCAAGAGGCAGGAGACTCCAGCTCCCATTTCCAGTGTGACATTAACAGGTGAGAGAAAGCCAGCTTCCGCTCAGCCAGGCTCAGCCAGGCGGGAGGGGAGGGCAGCTGCTGGAGGGAGGTGCAAAGGGGACACAGGACAGCAGGTGGAATATCTGCTGGAGCTGGGCTCAGCCTCCCGCACCAGACCCCAGGGGGGAGATTGTTACCAGGCCACTGGTGTGATTGCACATGTCCCATAGAGGAATCAGGGCCAGGGTCACCCGGGAACCATCCTCCGTGGGAATTTGGTTTTGTCGTGTCATAACAGAAGAGACTGCCCACCTGTAATGATAAGAAAAAAGTGAATTAGGTTGGGACATCAGAAGCCAACTCACTAAGAAATAACCAGAAATGCAGGGTCGCCTGACCTCTCACAAATTTCCAAAGCCTTTCCTTAGTACCTTAGATGGCCTTCTTCATCCTCACTTAAAACTAAGACCAGGGCTGAGGGAAAGCCAGGGGAGTGGCAGGGAAAGGAGAGTCAGAGGGGACAGAGTAAGTGGCTCTGAAGGATGCTACCGGAGGAAAGAGCCAGGAGTGAGGGCTGGGAGCACTGGTCTCGGCCCTTCTAAGGGGTCCTGACAAGCAACAACCGCCAGCTTCTACTCTTTCACCCAACCGCTGACTCTGCGCCTATTTTCAGCCTTGTGAAAAGTAAACGGCAGGACTCTGATCAGAAACCCTGTGAGGACTGTACGGACTGTGGAATGCAATTTTTTTTTTTTTATTACATTGTCCCAGTGAGTCAACTATTCCAGTTCAAAAAGCAGTCTCCACTTTATGCTAACACAATCTATTTAAAAGGGAAAAAAGCATCCTTTAGCACTGCCCAACACTAACATTAATTTCAAGTATCATTCTGCTACCTCAACCAATCCCCTACCACTATAGGTTAATGGCAATTTCTAGATGGCTATTAAAATGCCAATACTCATCCAAGCTGCTCACTGTAACTTCTGAGACCATCTCTCTTGGATGCTTTAAATGGTCACAGCGGGTCACTTAGTGAAGCACTGCCCTCTCTTCTAGGACCCCACATCTTCCCCAACCCTCACCAACCTGTAGTCCTCGTAAGTGAAAGAATCCTTCAAGGGCAGTTTGCTGGCATGAGGATGGGTCTGGGAATGAGAAGTTTTAGAAAGCAGAGGTGAAAGAGAAAAAGGGAAAACAGAAATCAGTCAGCAGAATTTCATTATTTAGCTGCCTAACAGATCCTAACAAGAGCCAAATGAAGCAGGAGGCGTCCAGCCGCGCTACTGAGGGATCATCATGCTATCACGCTCTCATACATCACTGTCAACTTAATTTGTTGTGCCCAGCAGACGCCATAAATCTGCTCCTTCATATTTTGGTCCTAGAACTCAGAGACACTGTACGAAATACAATTTAAGGTGGACTGACTTCAGAAAGGCCAGTGCTCCTGAACAGACACAGGGAGCCTGTAAAGTTAGGTGGCTGTCCTTAACCTTTCCTTAGATCTCAGGCCATGACTTCTGTATGGGCCTTAGGAACAGATTTCAAACCTCTTCTTTTATCAGGAAAAGGAACAATTAAAGGCACTACAATGAACTGAAAGTTCTTTCACTTTTCTCTGACTTAAATAATTTGATGGGGATCAATGTATGTGCAAATGAATCATATCTGTGGCAAACACCAATCAAGTACAGAAAGTCAAGAAAACACAGTTTTATAAGATTAGAAAATAAATTTTACAAACAAATAAAATAATGATAAAACAGAAATTGGCATATTTTAAAATATACTCCTTTTTTTTTTCCTGGACAAAAGAACATTCGGTAAAAATATCCCAAACTTCACACTAAGAGGAGAAAATTTTCTACATTTTGTATTCTCTCTTCACAACGCCCCCTGCCCCAACTTAGACCTTTCAAGCACTTAAAAACTTTGTCTCAATTAAGAAATTAAAAGCTGTAAGAGTATAATCATAATCTTCAGTTTCAATTGCAGTCTGATAGACAGATTGCAGCGAGTGATCAAATGAACAAACGGTTATTTCTGAGACGCAGAGGAAGCTCTGGGAGCCGCGTCTGCAGCACTGTCAATGCGGGAGCTCCAAGCGACGAGTAGTTTTTGCTCTTGACGCATTGGCACTCCGAGTGCACTGTAATTTATCATCTCTCACTGTAATGTACTCGCTGGCACCGTACGCAGGACAGTAGGGGATGAGGTAAAAGTGGCTCAAACCGTAAATCAATTAGAAAACAAAAGCTTGTGCTCAGTGCGCAATTTTAGGCAAATTATATATTACAAAAGACTGCCAATTGGGTGTTAGCTCCCAGGTGCCTGCTTCTCCCCTCTTCCTAGCCTGGCTTTAACCCTTTGGAAGAAGAGTCATAGTGTAAAACTCATTCATCTAATCTTTAAAATGCATATTTGTAATAATAAAGGGAAATTAAAGGAGATACATTTTAAGTCAACATACAAAATAACACATCGCACAGAAGCATGTCCTAGTCAGTTCAGGAAGATCAGGAATCCTGTCTCTGGGAGGAGAAATCAATAACACCATCAGCTATAGTGAAGATTTGAGAGCCCGGAGGACTGATGCTTCTTGCTCCTTTCCTTTGTAACAAGTGAAGCGCAAGACTGTGCTCTAAGCCTCATGTTTTCCATTTAATAATTAAACTTAACCATGGCAGTGTTTAGGTTTCCATTCAAAAGTTCAAGTTAGCAGATAAACCCCCCCCCCATCTATCTATCTATCTATCTTTTTATTTATTTATTTGTTTAGCAGTACTAGAGACTGAACCCAGGGCCTGTGTCTCTAGGGAAGAAGAGCTCTACCACTGAGCTACGTGCCCAGCCCAATCTAAACCCAATCTGATCACAAGAAATACCACAGGGGAACTCTAAAACTGTAAAGAAAGGGATTCTATTGCTAAAATTTCCTTTCCCTTATATTAAAATGAAATTTCACATTATCTGAACTACTGAAACTTTGCACACCTGCCTCTTTTCAGTCTGGAAGGTGAGAAAAATGTTGGTTTGGTATTATTAAATATTTAAATTCACTTAAACTATGGAACTTCATGGTATCTTGAAACAGTAAATTTCAATGCTAAATCCCGTAAGTACTAAAAATTTAACACCTCCCCCAAAAGTTTGATTTACTAAATAGAAAACATGGTGACAATTTTCAGAACTGGAATGCAGGATCTCAGAGACACAAGGAAGACTCTCCCAACACTGGCATATCTTTAACAGCTTTGGACCCTACAAAACCACTCAACCTTGGGTGCCCTCCTTGGGGATCCAACAAATGGAAGATTAACCCTCCAAAATGTTTCCTCTCCTACTCTTTAGATACATTTCTTACCCAATTCACAAGTTCATGCTCATAGTCCTGATTGAACCATTTTTTTAAAAAAATCAAGAAAGAAATGTATTTTTCAGATTGATTTCTGAGGATTATTTTGGCTGTTTGGTTATATAATATTTGCAGAATCTGTTAGAAATAGTTGTTCTTCTTTAAAAAACAGGGTGTGCCTGCTGCATGCAATTCTGGTATAAAAGCTATTCTGCCACCGACACACCACACGCACTTAACAGTTACACTGAAGCAAAATGTGACACGATGAGAAAGCAAGTAGCTTCCATTTCAGCAGGGCTCTCACCACATGACACCAGCGCCATCTACTGGCAGCACAGGGGAGAGGGCTCTATGAGCCAAGGCCTAAGTCATTGCCTAGGAGTAGGCCTTCAACAGTAATTTATGTAAACCAAAGTTGGGTTAAAAAAAATAGCCACGATTTCAACTTCACTTTGGTCAGACTTGGTTTCTAAAAAAATTCTATCCAAGTTGGGCTTGGTGGCACACACCTGTAATCCCAGCAACTTGAGAGGCTGAGGCAGGATTGCAAATTGCAGGCCA
This sequence comes from Marmota monax, assembly GCF_021218885.2. NCBI lineage: Eukaryota > Metazoa > Chordata > Mammalia > Rodentia > Sciuridae > Marmota > Marmota monax. Next base: position 1,123,755 of record NW_026694841.1, read on the forward strand.
GTCTAGGCAACATAGGGAGACCCTGTCTCAACATTGAGAAAAAAGAGCTGGGGATGTAGCTCAGTGATTGAGAGCCCCTGAGCTTAGTCCTCAGTAACAGCAGCAATAGCTACAACAAAATCTCTATCCTATGTATAAAATTTATTAGATAATAATTTTACGAGAATGTTGAAACACTCCAATATCGCAAATGATCTGTCTATGAAAGATATTTTAGGTTGAAAAATAAATGTCTTGCCTATTCTGAAAAAAAAATGAACAAGGATAAGATAAATATCTATTTCAAACAAATTTCATTGAGGCTCTGGAAAGAATGATTAAAAAAAAAAAACAAGCCTTTTCTCTGTTTGCAAGTTAAGGTTCAAAAGTCTCTTCCAGAAATTAGGTTAATCTGAAGTCACTGAAAAGCTCCTGAAATGCTCTTGGGCCCTGGAGAGGATGACTGATGTCCTGCTGCAGGAGCAGCTCCCGTGTGACTTCAGGCCACATCACAGCCTCTTCCAACACAAGACATTCCTAATCTGCACTCTAAAAATAAAAATGTGAAATTAAAACAGAAAACATATTCTTTGTGGCCAACTGATTTTAGCTGTGACTAGCTTCCAAGACAGACATACATGAGGAATGTCCCCAGATAGCCTGTCTGGCCACTGTCAGAAAGATGACAGTGCACGGGCCTCTCAGGCACACAGCCCAACAAAAGCATGAGAGGGCCAGTCTGCCAAGCCACCAACTATCCTGCTCCCCCCAATACCATGGAGAAACCAGCCTTGGATTTCTGGTGTATTTTTAAAGTGATTGATGTTTTTACCTTCTTGAGCATAATAAATATTTGAAGTTGGGGAAATGAACAACTGCCACAGCTCATATTCAGACCTGAAGCACTAAAGAGCTTGCTTTATTAAAAAAGAGGATTCTGGAATATTCAGGTGAAACCAGGCAGTGGGTAAAGCATTCTTCCTGCTCCCTTTTCCATCACAAGGAGGCCTTCCTGGTGAGACAGTGATATTGGGCCTAGGACAAAATAATCACTGGGTTTGGGAAGATTAATATCTAAAATTGTTTGTTTGGCTTCAATAAAAAGGAGCAATATTGCTAAATATGTAAGTATGACATTTTGAAGAATTTACCATATTGCATGGGTCTGGTAGAGATGCTTAAGGAAATTAAAAACCACTACAGTCAGCATATTTGATCCTTATTAAAGTTCTGTCTTGAACTATCACTCACATAAAACAAAAATAAACCAAGAAGAAATTTAAATAAAACCTATGGATTATAAGTGTTTGAAGATGAAAAAAATGAACGATATTCTGGCTTTAAAAAATTGATTTAGCATGCAGCTTCTCTTTATAGTCCCTTGATAAAAATGAAATCTCCCTAACAAACACTTAATAAAACCTGTCAATATCTCTGGAAAGAAAAATGACACAAATGCATTAAGTATTAAATACCCTTGGAAAAAGTCACATATTCCATGAATTTTTGATGTACTATCTTGACATTAATGTAAAACCTTGATATTTATAATTGACAGATATTTAATAAAGTATAAAAGAAAATGGCTGCTGCGCAGCATGCAAATTTTTCAGGTTGATCAGAGACGAGAGATACAGACGTGCACTCACACTAAATAAACACTTAATATGTGTTACACAAATCAGCTGCAGTCTTATTTTAAGCTCATACAACAAACCTTTGTAGAGAACCAAAATAAGCAGAATTCGTTATTAGGTGAATTCCTAATTCAGAAACATCTAGCATGGGAAGCAGCTTTCAAACAGTAACAGCTCTGCACAGGAACAAAATACTTTTGAGTCAAGGATGGTTTTGTTTTCGACATTTAGCAAAAAGCATTTAAAAAATAAAGACAAGCACTTCCCTGAACACAGGGAGACGCATTCCTAAAACAATGCTCAAAGGCAACAAATTTGACCTAGAGAAAGATTCAAAATGCTCTGAGGAGAAAGGATTAGAAAATGTGAAGGGCCCAGAAACCAAAGACATCTCTCAAAATCGGGTCTTCTCTTCCCAGACTGATTTCTGTAAGAAAATCAAATCGAATACAAGAAGAGTCACCCCCAATGAGGCATTCAAATGTACCAAAGAAAAGTGGCCTGGTTCATAAAAATGGCTCCTAAATACTGTGTTTTAAAGGATTTATATCCTGCTATTGTGCATCATCAGTTATTCATTTCCAAAATATGCATGGTAATTCAGTGACTCTGCTCTGTCCAACAGCTACAGGAAGGACCAAATGTATTTTAGAAGTTGTACCTAGCTTGTTCTGATGAAAAGCCATAACACCACGCAACTGAATTCTTTTGACTAAAATACATCTGGATGCATTTTGCTTTACTTCTTAAGCATACATTAAAAGGGAGTCAGGTTACACAGCAATGGACAGACACACCTAGCCAGTGGTGGCCCCATTTTGCTTCTTTCTACACGGATGAAATCGGTGCAGAACCTCGCATGACCCTCTGCGATGGATGCAGCCACATGCATTCAGAACTGTGACCCCTTCTCATGAGGCCAAGAGCCCTCCAGGTCTTTCAGTGCCATCCAAGAACTTCCTGGCAGGATGGCTTGTGGCGCCCTCCCTGAGCCCACTATAGGCCCCAGCGAAAGCTCTGACATTGCAAACCCAGGAGAAAGAAGAAAAGCCACAGCCAGCCCATGGCAGAGGGAAAGGGACAGAGGGAGCAGAAGAGGCTTTCCTGAAGGAAGCAGAAGGAAGGAGAAATGAGGAGGAAACAACAGGCAGCAAACTGAGCCCTGAAAAGACGGCAAGCAGGAGAGGAGTTCACATCAAATGTTTCAAGGTTTCTCCTCTCTCCCCAGATGAAGGCCAACGGAAAGCATCATGCAAGACAGTAAATTTTGGGGTCAATTAACCCTTCTGCTTGTATTTTATTTTCTAAGTGGATATAGCACAGTTTAACAGACAAACTATAAAATATCTATTGAATCTAAAATTTAGTTTTGATGACCATAAATCAGAATCAAAGCACGGTTCATATATTCTGCCCTTGAGGGAAAAAATCAATTTTTAAGACTTTTATTTTTAAACATAGATTACATCCAACTCTTTGGGGAATTTTTCATCATACAGTTCTTTGAATTCACTCAATATGATCAAATAAAAATTTAACTGCATCGATACACATTTCGTTAAGACTTTCTGCTTTTCCCTTATAAAATTTTTCTATAACAAATGTGTATTACCTTATAATAATTTTTTTTTAAAAAATGACATTAGTGGAGAAATAACATTGTTCAATAAATTCATAAAATTACTTTTAAGGTGACTGAATCTATATAATCTATAGGCAGTTTAAATTGAATGGTAATTTGATGAAAGGTTGCAAAAAAAAAAAAGTGATTCTGTTCTGTAACTTTTCTTATTAGTTACCATTTGTATCCCCTGAAGGACAATCAACTATGAACCAAATTCAGTCATTTTTGTCAATCAATTATTCACTCAACAAATACTAACTGGCTTAGAAAAAAAAGTTGAAGAGAGGTTAACAGAAGAAAATCATCCATCCACAACACTGTATCACTAACGCCTCTGCCTGGCACAGGAGGAGCCATCATTAACACCCTGGGGCGGGGTCACTGTCCAGCGGCACAGTCAGAGCAGGGAAGTAAAAAGAGAAAGAAAAGATGGTGTGAGACGCACAGCTCAATCCCCCTAGGGTTGGTTTCTTCAACCTCCTGAGTGCCACTGCTCCGAGTCCCCACCTGTGATGTGTGCCACGGGCATTTGATGACACCCTGCCCCCCAGGTAAGCTCAGTAAGGCAGGGACCCTGGCCACCAGTGAGTCACCAGCACCCTGCCCAGTGCCTCATTCAAAGACACCCTCTCTCTCCAAATAATGAGGAAAGACTCCTGCCCCTTCCTGGACGCTAGAGGAGAGCTGTGACCCTGGACTTGGGAGACCACCCACTGGCCTGTCTGTAATGGCCTGAATGACAGTGCGAACAAAGGAGGTGACAGCATCTCAAACAAGGCTCCAGGGTGGGGAGAGGTAGCCTCGTCCCTGCTGAGACCCTACATGGGCGCCCTGCCACAAAGCACTTCCCATGGACTTCCAGAAACCCAGCAATCTCTATCTTTCTCTTCCATACTCCATCATGCCCATCTCTTGTGAACAGAAAGTGTTCCTGCCACCTAGGGGTCAGAGAACCTCTGTTGTTTTTTCAAACCTATCTTTAAACATGAAGAGCAAAACAGACTAACTCCCTCAGTCCTCTATGCCACATGGTCACAAATTTCCCTCCCTACCCAACTCACACCCAAACATGCAGTGTGTGCTTGGAAAAACTAGCCCAGGAACCTGCTAGGCCATCTCAGTGCGTCACTGGTCCCCTTGTGAAAAGGCCGTCAGACAAGCTACTTCCTTTAGGGTCTCAAATCCTTCATTTTTTCACCTTTGGACACCCTCTTGCTCCAGAGAGCTCAACCTGCTGATTGACCAGAGACCTGAAGCCATGATCAAGCCTCATTCTCTGGTCTACAAAAAGTCAGTTCCACGGAGGGACAGATGCTCATTCAAAAGGGACATACAAGTGCAACTTCTCAACCTTCTCAGTAAAGCAACCAGAAAAACAGAGTGGTAAGCAGGTACTGTTTTACAGGAACACATCTGCTGTCAGAAAAGCAGGCTAGGAGGATTTGCTTCCCTTTCGTCACACGGCATCCTACTCTTCCCACGGTTACTTTAGGTTTCGGTGAGGGATAAATACCCTGCACTCTGTCTAAATGACAGAATCTGGCATGACCAGCATGGCCACCATCAGTGAGGAGTGCCCCGACGCCACCAGGAAGCCCCCTTCATTACAGGGTGGCTGACATCAGAGCCTGCACTCCAACCTGTGCTGGAGAAGGAATGGCCACGGCTGTGCATGGGAAGCCTTCCATGTCTCCAGGAGACAGGGACACTGACAATCACGGCTTGCTCATAGCTCAGGGCCAGGTGCTCTGGAGAACTTCATGTGTGTAGGATTGAATCATCAAAGCTGCTCTGAAAGAGGCACTGTCACTAGCCCCGTTCTACTGACAGGAAATTGAGCGGCAGAGAGGCTAATGGTATGCCCAAGGTTAACCAGGTAATAACCCAGGGGACTAGAAAAACAACCCAGAGAGCTGTTTTCTCAAGTTTACTTTAAGGCAAAGGCTGCATAGTTGCCCTACTTTCATAAGTAACTCTTTTAACTTCTGACACGGTAAATACATTTTTGTTTGGTGAGATTCTGGAAGGTCTTGGTAAATACTGCTCTCATCTAAAACGCACCACAAGCCCTGTTATAAAAGGTATGAAGTCTAGTTTCAGGCAATAAGAAAATTGAGACTGTGAATCTTATTATTTTCCAAACCAACAGAAAGGATGCCATATTTAGTTATAAAACGTATCTTCAATCATGAAGTCTCAGACCTGGATGGTAATGCAGACATCACCTCACCCAAGACCCTTCACTGTGCATATGGAATCCTGGGGCTGGGAGCGTAGCTCAGTGGTAGAGTGTGCTCAGCATGAATGGGACTCCAGGTTCCACTCCCAGCAATGAATAAAAACCCTTCCAGTCCAGAAAGCACATATGTACCAAACACAAGCACATACACCTATACATATACATGAATGCAACACACCTACGTATGCTCATTTCCTTGGTTACACTTTTAAAAAGGAAAATGAACTCTGATCTCTTAGATGTTCAGGTCACAGGCCTAAAGGAAATTGAAGAAATCTACAAGTAGCCCATGAGAAATTTGGTACACCACAGAATCTGAGAACCTGCAGGCATCAGATTGTTAGGGTTCTGGAAAGGATGGGCCATATCCCAATGTAAGAAATTGATCCTGATGACCCAGGAGGCCTGCCACAAGGGAAAGAGCCTGAGACTTCACCATCTCAAGACCACGTGAATCCATGTACCACACGTTTCACCTTGTCACAGCTGCCATGTATGCACTCAGGTAAACCCCACCGAAAACAAAAGCTAGGGCAAGGCCCCTACTGCACCAGGCCCGGAGGCCAGTCACATGGGTCTGCAGGAGAATGCACACAGTTCAAGCCTCTTCTGCCAGAGGCTCGGTGTGCAGTTCCACCAGGCACCCACACACAGAGGCCTGTGCAAGTCGTACTGTCGGACAGGACACTCAGCAACCTGAGGAGCCCAGTTTCTGCTCAGCCACATTCCCTCTCTGTCTCTATTTCCTATGCCTAAAGAGTGTTCAAAAAGTAAAAGGAGGGGCTGGGGTTATGGCTCAGCAGCAGAGCGCTCGCCTTGCGCATGCAAGGCCCTGGGTTCGATCCTCAGCACCACATGTAAATAAATAAAATAAAGTCAGGGGAAAAAAAGTACCAAGGAGAAGATCCCAACACTATTCTCAAGATCATGTGGGGAGAGCTAAATGACAAATGTTCTCACTTGGACAGAGAGATGTGTATCTCTAGACAAGATGTCACAAAGTTACTTCTGGAACATCAAGTCATTCATGAGAGAGTCTGGATAATCTCCTTTATTAAGGGACCTTCCAAACACTGTACCCTGAGATTTGATAAATAACACGAAAATTTTAGCATTACTTCTAAAATGTTCCCATTAAAACGGCCATGAACTGAATTATCAGGTTATGATTTACTAAGAGTCAAAACAGAATGTTTTGAGTGAAGATGCTCATCTGAAAACCCGAATGTAATTTAAAATGTCCATGTCATTGGAGAGAGTGGCTGAGAGGGCTGTGTGTTGTTGAGTAAGCAAAATTTTTTGAAATCTGTCTCCAGTTGTGCTGTGTTTCAAGGAAAGTTCTCCACAGACCATGTGCTACAGACTCAGTCCTTGGGGGAACTTTAGGATGAGGGGCCTTGTGGGAGGCCCTTAGGTCACTTATGGGACTCTGGGCCCTTGCCCTTCCTCTTTGTTTTTCTTTTCTGACCATGAGATGAGCAGTTGCTCTGCCACATACCTCCACCATGATGCTGCTTTGTTAGAAAACCCTTTAGAGGCCTGAAGCATGGGGCCCCTGACCTTGTCCTGGGACCTCCAAAACTGGGAACAGAATAAACCTTTTCTCCCTGTAAGTGAATTATCTCAGGTGTTCCTTTAATGATGAAAAGCTAACATGATTTGATTTAAAAAAAAAAAAAAAAAAAGCTCCCCCTCTCACTTCAGTAAAGGTCCAAAATAGGCTTCAGAACTATCATGAACATCACTCTACAAAAAAAGGAGAACATTTTTAAAAGCAGATATTAAGATGTCATTAGGACTTGCTGGATATTTCCCTATTAGCATTGAAATTTCTTAGGAAATGAAGTCATAAAGAAAAATTCTCCTATAAAATACTGGTCAACTCTGCCTTTAAACCAAACAGGGTGTAAAGTCCAGAAAAAGAAAGGAGCAAGGCCACATGGTGCAGGGGTCCTGTGGAGCCTGACTTGGTTTCTATCCTGTGAGGACAGCACAGGGGACAGATGGAGGAGTGCTAGTACAAGTGGAAAAAGACGAATCTGATCACTTCCTTTCCCATAAAAATTATACTTTGCTTTCGTTTCTTGATTAAAGGCTTTACTGATCGATAGCTATGGAATAGATTTCACCATTGTTTTTTCAGAGTATTTCCTCTGAAAAAACAATGGTGAAATTCTAAGAGTAGTACCACTTCACTGGAACAGTCAATCTCTGGAAACAAGTTTTCCATGAAGGAATAGTTTAATCAGTGCAGATAATAAAACAGATAATTGTTAATCTGTTCACTTGGAACAGAAAGCCAGAATCAATGTATTGACTCAAGCCATCTTTTGATGAAGATGATGTTTGACTATCATCAGATGAGAAAGGATTTTGGAACTGGGTTTTGAAAAGCAGGTCGGCTGGCTCCTAACCCAGAGCCTAGAAACTCTGGGAACAACTGTGTTCAGGGGAGAGCATGGCAGTGCCAGAGAAGCCAGGGAAGAGAGAGTCTGTGGGGAAGGAAGGATGTGCGTTTGAAGGAGGACGACGCTGGACAGTGGTGAGCTCCTAGAGACCCCCGGGTGCTTTGTCTGCAGGGCAGCAGGAAGGGCAGCGGGCAGAGCTCAGCTGCAGGGGCTAGAAGATGAATGCTGTGACTAAAGGCAGCAGATAGGAAAGTATCTCAAAGACACAGGCTCTGACTGTAGGCCAAGGGGACAAAGCCAGGACAGAAGAATGACAATGAAGGGAAGTGAAGGGACAGTGCATGCAGCAGTGCTGTTGAGGGCTGCCTCAGCTGTCAGGGGGGCTCTTCCTCAGAGGGGAAAGCACAACGGGCCAACTGGAGACAGGGTTCTCGTCACATGGTCTCAGTGGAACAGGAGTAAGTGGAGGTTGGAGTCACCATGGAGCTTGTGGTCACAGCACCTGGCCACTCTTCCCAATGCTTACAGCCAGGGAGCGGGGGGTGGAGACGGGATGCTGAGGAACCCACAGAGGCAGGAGGGACAGGCCAGCAGGAAGGCACAGGGACACTGATCGCAATCACGGCAAGACCAACTTTATTTGAAACACTCTCTACTTCTTTCCAATTAAATGGCAACAGACAAAAAGAGACAGGACTGGAAATAATTTCCATGTGGATGGTTAATTGCTACATTACCACAAGAAATAACACTCCACCAGGTTTGTGGAACTAACGAGTCCTACACTCTGCAAAAGGAAAGGTTAGCAGACTGTCTTCAAGACAACAGCCGCAAGCAGCCGCACACCTTGGGATTTAACTCTCTGGGGCAGGACAGCCAAGAGGGCTGGTGCATGCAAGGACAAGAAAGTCCTGCAAGGGGAAGAAAGGAGCTGCTCTCAGTCCCAGCAAAGCCTGGAACATGGAGTACCGGGCCCACCCCGCCCATGTCCAGCCAACTTCAGTGCAAAGTGGGCCCCCTAGAACATCTGTGCTCAGTAATATTCTTAGCAAACACAGGCAGGCAGCAAGCCCCTGCTGTTGCTAGACTTCAGTCTTGGCCATGCTCACGTGGAGCAGGTCAGTGGTACAGGGACTGTCTACCCGTGAACAGGTGTGGAGCAGGTGCCGCCTCAACCCAGGGATGGGCCTCAGTCTCAGTACAAAGCAATCCAGCACAGACGACGGGCAGTTGAGATGCAGCCTCAAATTACTCAGGCTGTGGAAGATGGTACAGGAGAGAATCTCTTCCTAAACACTTAATGAATCTACTGCAAAAAGAAAAAAATCTGTTTTCCCATCTGCACTTCCAGACGCATGTAATAAAGTGACATTTTCTAACATAGGTTTTCTAGATCATTAGCTTTGTCAATTAAGATTTTCTGCTCAGCAAAATGACCATTATTCTTTCCACTCACCTTCTAGTTTCCAAAAAACAAAGTTGCAAAATCTGGAAGTGATCTTCAATTATTTATCTCTGAAAAAACCTGATGTGGCAAACACTTTCTCCCCATTCTCACAACTTCCCAGATTGGAATAATTTCCCCCTCTCCCACGGATTCACTCAGCCAAACCCTAAGACAAAGTTAAGATTCCTCTTCCTTTCAACTTTCATGTGACCTCCAGTGACCTCTGAATTCCTAACCTCGCAGTCTACAGAACCCCATGGAACTTTGGATTTTTACCATATTAAGTTGCGGTCCAGTTGCTTTGTGGCGTTCACTCAATGGCTCATTCATTCAGCAAACAGTCGTGGAGCGCCCACTCTGAGTGAAGCAGAAAATAAGGGCACAGGACAGATGCATTTCTACCCTCACGAAGCTTCTACCCTCACTGGCCAAAAGTCACACCAAAGACGAGTGTGACAGGGGTAATAGGGCATCCTGGATGTGAAGGGCAGGCAGAGGCAGGGCAGTAAGGAAGCTGCAGAGAAGGTCCAGAAGAAGGCCCCACTGAGCCCTGAGCTCTCATAGTGAGAGTGACCAGTGTGTAGATTCCTTTTGTTATTCTTTTTAAAGGCTTCATCCTTTATTTTTAAAGGTGGGGTCAGGCATCTCCAAGACAGAGCACATTTAAATAAACACCTAGAGAGGAAAGCAGCCCAGGCTCAGATCTCAGGTTCAGGACCACCTGGTCTCCTAGGTGCCCACTCAAAGTGCCTTTGCTTTCATGTCCACAGGCTCTGCCGCCCCCATCCTCACACAGGCTCACCCCAACATGCTGCCTGGCACCCACCAACGACTTGCGTGGGTTCAGGCAGTGGAGCAGCTGCGACGCACGGCTCTGGACCGTGTAGGGCTCTGAGTGATCGCCTGGGTGCTACTGGGTGGCGCATGCATGCTTTCCTAGTTGCACTGCTATTATGATCTATGCCATTTCCCCAAGAAGGGTTGTGGGTCATTTGGCCAGTTAACCTTTTAGTTTGAAAAGTAAAGCCAAATGCTTCAAAATTATTCTTAGAAGCTGACAAGGAAAACCAACCTCTTGATTACAAAAAGATGGCTCCTCCATTTTATCTGAAAATGCCCCCTAACTTTTAGTAAATGAGGTACTTACTGGTCACAAGGACAACCAAATCTTTTAACCTCCTACCTGCTTAAGTATATATCCATTTAAAAAAGCAAGGGGTGTGAACCCAATATGATATTTCTGTGAAACTCCAGTGAGCAGGTGAGTCTGGGACTACAGGATGAACTACACCTGCACAGAAATAGGAACAGAGCAGGGGTAAGAAACTTCTAAGAAAGGCTTTGATCATCTCAGGAAAATTACCAAAGTGGCTATTATTTTATAGAAAAGAACAAGGGAAGTGAAGTCAGAGAAATGGTGTGACTTAATCCCAAGGATAGAAAAAAGGCATGCTCAGTGCTGCTCCAGGCCCGTGGAAAGCTTTGGAGCAAAGCCTCCTCCATCAACCCCCCAAAATCCACAGTGCAGTGTCTACCGTGGGCAAGCTGTGCTGAGCGGATGAGTGACATGGACTCCCAGCCCTCACCAAGCCCATGATGCTAGCAAGGAGTCCAGGTGGCAAACACAGTAGGGTACACGGCACGCTCTAGGGTTACAAGGAAGAGGCAGCAGGTATTCTCAGGAAGAGCTGATCTGGCATTGAGTCTCGGAGGAGGTGGCGGAGAGTTGGGCCTCTGAAGGTGAACAGGTAGTTAGGCAGGGAGATGGAACACATCTCAGACAAAGCAACAGACACAGCAGTGGCAGAGAAGGAAGAGCTTGTTCAGGGAAGCCAAATGACTGAGGTTTGTGTGCAAGAGAGTGGTAGGTGAGAGGGCACAAAGCCATTAGGGTCCAAGCACAGGAGGACATGCAGCGAGAGTACAGTGCCCACAGTAGGGGTGCTGGGGACAATCCCAGATGTGGAGCCCCAAGCAGCTGCCACCTGTCTGGTCTCATGTAAAATGAAGGCAATGCCTATCCATTTACTGTTGCTTACCCTCTCATGTTCATAGCCTCCCAGAAGAAAGGACTTAGAAAACACTGGTAAATCAGAGACAACGATGAAGAGGCTTCTTCAGGGAAAATAATCAACCAGAGGAGGAATCAAAGCAGGGAGAACAAGGGCAATGGGGCCAAGGAGGCTTCAGAATATGGTAAAAACCATAGGCTTCTGATGTTGCAAGGAACTGAGGCCTAGAAGAGATAATTCCTGCAGCTGCCCTGTGTACAAGTTTGGAGGCAGCATTTGTCCCAAGTAGTCTGCAGGGGAGAGCCCGCCTGGACTGCACCTCAAGCCCTGGCACAGGAACACAGTGGGGCCAGGCCTGGATCCCCAGCACAGAGAAACTATGGGATAATAAATGTGTGTCAATTTGTCTCCAAGAAAAAGACAAAATTTTTAAAATTATCAACTTCTGAGTCTCAAAAAAAATTCACACAAGCACATCACACTCCATCAGCCAAGATGGCCTCGGCTCTGCCACAGCAGTGCGTTAAAGATCTCAGTGGCTCCACCAGCCGTGAGCCATTCCCCACTCACTGCTCTCAGCTCCACGGCATCCCTCCTCTAGCACTCAGGCACTCGGAGATTGTTGCTGCCTTCTGCCTCTTAGGAAAGAGGAACTAAACATACTTGCAGGGAAAATAAGAGAAGAAAAGAAAAAGGAAAGAAAATGTGAAGAAGGGAGCGTAAGGATAGAAAAAAGGCAGGCAAGCACCAGGAGCGCAGGTGGAGAAGAAAGGCAAGGGGCCCTTAAGTAGGCAGGCGGGGCAAGGCGATGCACGCTTGCCATCCCAGCCACTCCAGAGAGTGAGGCAGGAGGATCTCAAGTTCAAGGCCACCCTATCTCAAAATAAGATTTTTAAAAGTATGTGTGTGGGGATGAGGATGTAGCAGGTAGAATGCTTCCAGGTTCGATCCTCACTGCCCCCCCCCCCCAAAAAAGTAAATACTCCTATGAAGGAGGCTAAGCAGGGAGAAGATGCATCATAAAACAGACGATCACCTCTGACTTCTCTTCAAATTGAAGGCAGGAAGACTGTGCAGAAGGTAAGGGGCAGCTGGTCTGTTGCATGATGATCATTAAAACAGTGAAACAGTTTCTTGACTCTCCTGTCATGCTCAACTTTCACTCACTCACCTGAAAACTCATATCTATTTTAGTTTCAAATTTAAGCTTTGAGACATATCCAAGTTCCCTGAAACACAGGCTAGGTACTCTGGCCACTACAATGTGATAAATTTGTGCCTCTACATCAACATCTTTAAAAGAACCAAATCCAGCACAGTAACCCAGCTGAATCTTCCATTTCCAAAGTCACTTATAAAAACCAGGCAATTTTCAGGCCTCCATAAGGCCTGTGTTAAATGCTTAAGAATTTATTTAGGTCTCTTCAGTTCTACACGCCTGCTTTAACCCTTTAAAACAGATGAAAACTGTGAGGCAGAAAGGAAATGGGTTGACACCCTGCACAGGCTGTCCAGGCCCCCAGAGCCCAGGAAACACCATTTGTAACAACTATCCCAGGTGCGCTGTGCTCCATCAGCTGAATCCAGGGTTCAATGCTGGCCACCTCCGAGAATGTGAGGGCCTCTGCCCTCTGGCTGACCTCTCCCACTCACAGTCCACACCCACACGTGCAACTGAGGCTGGAAGAGGCATTTCACACTTGGGTACTGCCCAGATCCACCTCCTAAGATTCTGGGTCACCAAAACATCAAATAGAATAAATGAGACCTTAATTTTCCTCCTATTGTTAAAATGCATTTTCTAATATTTTCTACGGGGTGTATATATGACTTATGATTTCAAAATACAGTTTCACTTAGAGTCAGGGATATAACTGCCTAACATGGGTGAGGCCCTAATTCTATCCCCCACCACACATGCACACACAGTTTCATTTAAAAAAAGAAAGAAGAAGAAGAAGGAGGAGAAGGAGGAGGAGGAGGAGGAGGAGGAGGAGGAGGAGGAGGAAAATGTTATAACAGCCTGACACCAATATATTACTTTTTCTTCAGATTAACTAATTCACCTTTGACCTGACCTGCAAATGACGGAAACTTATCCAACATACATTTATTAAGTACCAAATATTTGGCTAGGAATTGGAAACACAAATGAAGAGTTTGCCCTTAGCCCCCTAGGGGGCTGAGGATGGCCTGCTGGAGGAGCTGGGCACTGAAGCAGGGGACTCACTAATGAGTGGCTATGTGCCCTAACCTGCTGGGCAGGCAGAAGCTCCTCCACGACCTGTGATGCCTACTGCTAACAACCAAAACTTAACTCTCTCTAGAACTAACAGCACCTGGTTTCAGCAGTCTAGTCAGTAGGCACTGGCAAGGATCTGGCTCAGGCAGGTCCTGGCTTTCATTATTATTCAAATTAGCTCCCACAATAACAACAACAACAACAAAAAAAAAAACACTCACTGAGCCCCTACCCTATGCCAGGCACATAAATAAGCTAAGATTTTATATGTGTTAACAAACTTACACCCATAGTAACCCTCTAAGACAGGTACTACTATCACCCCATTCACAGATAAACAAAGTAAGACCCAGAAAAAAACCTTCCCCAGGCCACCCAGCTAATAAATGGAGAGCCCAAGCTCCAGCTGATAATCACCACAGTGCTGTGTCTGCACAAATACAGCACATCAAACAGAACAATTTTTTTAAAAAGTGAGTCCACAAAGTGGGCCCTTCAGCTTTTTGTGAAGATTCAGACTCACAAAGTGCTTAAACATCTCATCTGGTCTTCCCAATGCCAACATAAGGCAGTTATTACCAGATGGGGAAACTGAAGTGAAGGGACCTGACAGTCCTTCTGTGATTTCAGGGGCAGACATGTGACCCAGACCCAGGCGAGGAGATTCTAAGTCTTGTGCACGCCATTCACAAAAACGCAGAAGAGTATAAGAGGGAGTCAGCAGTACCCCAGCAGCAGCATTCATTTGTAAGGATTTTAAAACAAAACCTTAGAGCATAATCTAGACCAACTGATCCCCTTCCCAGGGTCAGCTGATGTCCCTGTCTCACCCCACTCCACAGCCAAAAACTGTGATGCTAAAGGAGATTTGACACAGGAGTACCACACCTCTACTTACCATGCTCACCAAACGAATGTCCCATGGCACCACTGCCATCCCTTCCCATTGTAAGTAGCAGCTATAAGAATGCCACTTCTGAAATTATTTCTCCTCCTCCAGCCATCCTGAAATATCACCACCTGTTCTATTAAGAGTGCATCTCACTGGTAAGGTCTATGACAGACTGGACAAGAGGAAATACAACTAAACCAAATAATATAAAATTAAAGGACAAATTCTTTTCCTTCTGGCAAATGTCCAATGAATCACGATGATTATGTACAAAGAATCTGATAACAGTCCTAATAAAAACAGCATGCTTTAGAGTCAATTTATTTCCTGAGTTTAATCTTTTGTGCAAGCAAAAAGTCTGTTTGAATTATCATTATGGTTGTAACCCCAAAGTTGAAAGGTAACAAGGAATCCATGTTCAGTTCTTAATGATTAGACTGTAAGAGGAAAAATCTCTAGCTTCCACAAAAACCAGCCCATTTACCTTCATGTTTCAAAAACTGCTTTTTAAATTACCAAGTACCAAAACTTCAGTTTTATGTGTTAATATGTCCCATAGAAAGCTCCTAGTATCCTCTTCCTGTAAGCGGCCTGAGGTGATCTGTGAAAATGGTCTGCTACTCTCTTGACCCAGAAAACCCCACAAAATCATGCAAATCAAGAGGCTCAAATCTTCGTGTTCACTTTAAGAACACCCGTGAAACTGCGCAAGCCATCAAGGGTATGCATATCCGAAAAGCCACCAAGTACCTGAAAGATGTCACATTAAAGAAGCAATGCGTGACATTCCGGCGTTACAATGGTGGAGTTGGGAGGTGTGCCCAGGCCAAACAGTGGGGCTGGACACAGGGCCGGTGGCCCAAAAAGAGTGCTGAATTTTTGCTACACATGCTTAAAAATGCAGAGAGTAATGCTGAACTTAAGGGTTTAGATGTAGATTCTCTGGTCATTGAACATATCCAGGTCAACAAAGCACCCAAGATGCGTCGTCGTACTTACAGAGCTCATGGTCGGATTAACCCATACATGAGTTCCCCCTGCCACATTGAGATGATCCTCACTGAAAAGGAACAAATTGTTCCTAAACCAGAAGAGGAGGTTGCACAGAAGAAAAAGATATCCCAGAAGAAGCTAAAGAAACAAAAACTTATGGCACGGGAATAAATTCAACAAAAAATAAATGCAAATAAAAGGAAAAAAAAAAAAAAAAAAAAAGAAAGCTCCTAGTAGTGAAGGTACTGAGTTTTGTTTTAAATAAAAGAACACAGACGTGGACAAAATAAGAGCTATCCCAAATCCTTCTCATATCCACAAGGATGCAGGCAAGATGGCCCACAGACTGAAGGCAAGCCATGAGCGTCCTAAAGTCAGCATGAGGACGTGCTCAGGCCTCCTGCGAAGCTACGTTCCCAGCTCAGCCTGTCTACCTCTGGGGCCAGATGGTCCCTAGCTGTGAGGCTGCCTGAGCACTGCAGGATGTTTAGCACATGCCTGGCCCAGCTGGGGCAGCCCAAAACATCTCCATCTTCCCAGGACCAACAGCTCAGTTCACAGTTGAGAACCACTGGGCTACACAGAGTTCTTTAAAAAGATACAAAAAGCACTCTCTTTAAAAAAGGAAACTGATAAATTAGACTTTATTAAAATTAAGAGCTTCTACTCATCAAATAATAGTATTCAGAAATAGGCCAGGCAAGCCACAAACTAGGAGATGATAGTCACAAAACCAACGTCTTGTGAAGGATGAACAGGAAAGAAGAAAACACTGGAGGAGAGCAGTCAGCAGCGGGGAGGCCTGGATTGCTGCCTCCTGCTCATAGACTCTGTTGGGGTGCTGAAGAAGTACTGGGAATAACTAGTGGTGATGGTGACACAAGACAGTGACCATCAGAATTTTTTTGTCTATTTTGTTTTTGTTATGGATATTTCATCACCATTTAAAAAATCAATAATACTAAAAATACACACTGGATTTCAAAAATAAGAAAATAATGTAAAAATGTATCACTAGTAATTTTATATTTATTACGTGCTTAAAAATATTCCAGATATACTGAATTAAAGAAAATACAGCACTTTTTGGGGGCTGGGGATGTGGCTCAAGCGGTAGCGCGCTCGCCTGGCATGCGTGTGGCCCGGGTTCGATCCTCAGCACCACATACAAACAAAGATGTTGTGTCCGCCAATAACTAAAAGAAATAAATATTAAAAAATTCTCTCTCTCTCTCTCCCCATCTCTCTCTCTCTCCTCTCTCTTAAAAAAAAAATTATTAAAAAAAAAAAAAAGAAAATACAGCATTTTTAAAAAGAATTTACTGAGCAAAAGGTTTGATAGCCACATCCCTAAACAGGAAATCTGGGAGGGGCTGAGGTTGTGGCTCAGTGGTAGAGCACTTGCCTAGCACTTGCGGGGCGCTGGGTTCAATCCTCAGCACCACATAAAAATAAATAAATACAATAAAAGGTATTGTGTCCAACTAAAAAATATTTTTAAAAAAGAGGAAATCTGACAATCAGTGAGCAACAAAAGCATGCTGGGCACCACCAGGGAGCAAGGAGTGGAGACCAACACCATGAGGAGGGACTTCTCAAGGACCATGACAGGTGAGGAAGGAGCCATCTGAATGCACCGTGGCAGGAGGGCACACTGCTCCAACCACTCCAGATAAAGGTTTACCAGTGGCACAAGAACACCCTGAGGAAACTCAGGGTGTATCCACAGAAGGCACAGCAAGATGACTCTGGCAGCTTCGTTTGTAATAGCCAAAACTAGAAATGACCAGAGTGCCCACCAGAGGAAGACAGATGAAAAATCACGGCCCATTCGCACACTGAAAAACCATACAGCAGCCAAGAGGAGCTCCACCACTGCTATACCTAACACAGACGCACCCCAAGATGTGACAGGGAGCAAGAACTCAGATGCAGGAGAGTCCATCCCGACACGTCTACTCAGAGGAGCTTCCCAAGCAAGCAAGGCTGAGCTCAGGGTGACAGGATCAGATATGGTCACCCTTGGGAAAGGGCAGGTGGGCCCAGACTGGGAACCAATGCTGGGGAACTCCCCAGGGTGCTAGAAATGTTATGCTACATCATGATCTCGGCTGGAGCCATCTGAGTATAAAACTAATCTATGTTTAATGCATGTGTACTATATATGGAGTATATATTAAATCTTGATTTTTTAAAACATTAAATGAACAGAAAAATTTCAAAACTATTTTAATCTTTGCTACAGGGGTTACTATTCCCCATCTCATCTTAAATTATATATTAATTCAATTAAAATTAGGCATCTTAAGGAATCAGTGAAGTAGTCAAGTCTATCATTATTATTCATCAGTAGGTACATATTTGGGGCTGAGGTTGTAGTTCAGTGGTAGAGCGCGTACCTATCCTTTCGTATCACTTGCCATATATATTGTGTGCACGGACTATAGACGAATCCTGTAACAGTTCATATACTTTCATGTTTCAAAGTTGTTGATCTTTACTGCCTTTAAAGTATATTTTTTGTGTGCCAACCCCTTACATCATGTGACTCTTTCCTGTCTCTAGAATCCTCTTAGCAATTTTGGCGTAAAGTTCAGTAACTGATCCTATACCAACTGATGAGAGCCTCACTGGGAAAAGCTGTTATTATGTTGGGCACTTAGCTTTCCCCATTTGCCTTATTTCTGCAACTAGCCAGTGAGTCGGGCCTGAAGAGAGCGGAGCTGAAGCGCGTACTCGACAGCCCCACGTACACATCAAGTTGTGTAGTAACTGGGAAAACAGCCACAGGCCCTCACCTCAGTCACACCTCACCCCAGAATCCCCGCCTCAGCACCTGCAGGGGCAGCAGCAGGCAGCTTTTGAAAAGGCATGAACTTGTAAAGCACTGGGTACCTAAAAGTATCTTTCCTTACATTTCTCACCTGGTCTCACACTGCTGTAGGGGAAATGGGGCAGTTTTTTTTCTCCCCTTCTTTAAAAAAATAAGTGTGCAGACTTGAGGCATAGAGTTTGATGACTAGTCCTCAGTCACAAACCAATCACTGAGTGTGAGAGAGAGGAAGGAGCAGGGCTGCCGTGCAGAATGAAGTCTGCCCACCACTCCTATCATTCTCCATGCGGTTCCTGGTCAAGTTCATCCTGCCAGTACCAAGTAGCTCTCTCTATGGACCCTCCTCCTCAAGTTCACATTGCCTGGAAATTTGATAAGCATGCCTTCCAGATCTCCATCAGAAAGGTGAGCAGGACAGGGTCTGGGCCACCAGAGGCCTCACAGAGCCTCTGCCCATTCACTAACTCTACCCACATTCAAACAGCACTTCTCTATCAGCACTGGAAGCTCTTGCCAAGATTAAGTACCACTTACATCCAAAAGGGAAACGTCAGTGAGGCTGGCTTACAAAGACTTCTCTTTATGCCAATTGCTTCAGTCCATCCATCGTCTGTCATGTTCCTGTGGAGCAGCTCTGCAGGGAGGTGTGCCTGCCATCACCAGAAGGAAAGCCCAGCAGTGTGCTGGGTAAGTGCTGAGAGTACCGGCCCTGCCAACCCAGCCACTACCCACCCTTGGCCCCCCATGGGAGCTGTGTTTCTTACTCAGTGTCTACTGAGTTCTTCCTATATGCCAACACTATTCCAGCCCACAAAGGACCCAGGCAAGCCCTGCCTTTGGATACTTTGAGTCCTGGCGAGTCACCAGTCAGTAGAAACTAAAGTCCTGAAAAGACTAGGAAACAAACAGGCCTCAGGTTCCTCACCTGTCAAATGGGCAACAGTAGTAACTAGATCTCACTGGAATAGGTGAGGATTCTGTGGAAATACGCTTAATGCAAATCCTGGCACAGAGAAAGGTTAAGTGCTACCTTGGTCACTCCGTTTCCTCCCTTCAGGATGTGCTGCAGCCACCAAGTGGCCAGGCTGTATCCTTTGCCTCCACCTGGAAAACTTCCAGAGCTGCCTCAGGCTCAGTGACCAGCCCCTCCCAACAATGCCTTTCCACTCTCCCCTCTCCCAACCTGTCCTGCTCTTTCCCTTGCCTCCAGGCTGGCTGCCCACTCCCATTACTCTATCACTGAACTGCACCTGACTCACACCAGATTGAAAGCTCCTAGCAACAGAAAGCACGGAGGACCTCTGCAGAGCCCAGCACCTGACAGTCAGTGGCACTCACCAAGAGGCTGGGGTAACAGCCTAAGATAAAGGGCCTGAGACACAGTGTGATGTGGCGGGGGCGGGGGGGGGGGTGAGAGAGAGGAGAAGGCAGGGAGAGGAGAGGGAGGGAGGGGAGCAGAGGAGAGACAGAGGGAGGAGACAGGATAGAGAGGGAGGGGTTCTTCCTGATGGGATTTTTTTTGGTTTTGGAACACTATTCCTAAAGACCTCAACATTACACTAACCCAACAAAACCTCAATTCGTGTCTACATTAACTGAAATTCCTTCCTTGTCACTAACCACTCACATCAAGTCAATGGTGTCCACACTTGGATGCCTGCAGCTGCACCCGTGCAGTCACTCTGGTTAGACCACTTGACCTTCAACGGGAAACCAATGTCCTCCTAGTTCCAGAACCCACAGCCTCTAGTTCATTTTAAACCAATGAAAAGACCACATGAGAGCAGGCCTCCAAGGCTGATAGCGGCATTTTTCATGTAAACACTATCAAATAAAAACTGGCTTATTAATTTTAAATGACTTCACAGCATTTAAGGAAAAAACATGGGACTGACACAAAGATTTTAGAACTCATTAGTGTCGGTCTTGAAATCACTGACATATTTAAATTGAAATCTGCTGGCTCTGACAGCTTTGCCTTCTGACATGCCACCGTGTGTCACCATGGTGAAGGCTGGGTGAGCACTCCCATTAAAACCCTCACTTTCACAAAAAGCTTATAATTTAACAATAAAAATCTGCTCCAGGCTTGACTTCTGCATACAAAAGCTTTCTGCTTGAAACACAGATTCTGAAGTACAAAATAAACCTGTCTGGGCTGAAATTCTGGCAAAGCCTTGTAGATGACTTGTGGTGCATCTCAGGTGTAGACAAGCTGGGAATCTGGTACCAAAGATTTCCCTTCTACAGCATGAAGGTTTGGTACAGAGAAAGGTCAAAGTCACTTAGAGCAAGAAAGCTGAAGCCTGTATATTCCAGAAACCTCAAGATTATCCTTGATGATCTCCCAAGCTTTTCACATCAGTTAGTCAATTCTACCTGTGAATACCTGAATCGAGAATCACCAGGTTAACTGTTCCTCTGGCCTCCTAGCCACCTCTTGCTGACAAGGCTATCTTTGAGCAAGCCAGCCAGCTCTGTCTAATGGCTGTGTGGTTCTTCATGGCTCCTGTCCCCTGCGGCTTCTTAGACATGCTGAAGTCTCCTCAAGGCCAGAACCCACCCACTTTCCCCTCACTGCTGTCCTGCTCTGGTGGACAGGTTTTCTGTTGCCACCCCTTGTCTTTCACATCTGTAGAGGCACCTTCCTGTCCCACATCACAGAAGATACTGTAATCCAGCTTCCAGCAGGTTACACTGATAGGCTGTTTTGTACTTTAGAAACACATTTCTATTGATTATTGCTCAGCTGCATCCCCAAGTCAATAAAGGAAACACACTTGGTAGGTTGTACCTGTGGAAACTGAGGCTCAGGTGTCACATAAACAGAGGTGTTAATGCAACAGCCACTTGATCCATACTTCAGCCACAAGAGCCACTGGCATCTCAGGATATGTGTGTGTTATACTCCCAGAAGCCAATGCCCCTGCAAATCACACGTGGCTTATCTGAGCCTGACTCTCTGCTGGATGGATCTAGACTGCTTGTCCCAAACTCAGCAGAAGCCCTGCCCATTCCCAAATGCCAGACCTTGCTGACATCACTTCCAGTCAGTGTTACCACCTGCTTGCCTCAGGCTTCATGGAGAACAGAGCCACCACCTAGGTTTTACCACTGGGCTCTTCAACATTTCCTGCTTATTATGTACCTCCCACCTCCACAATCAACTCCTACAGGGCACGGCGCTCAAGTAACTCTTATCTCTCCTTATAACACCTTCTGTTGAACTGGAGGAGAGACATGCAATAAAAGCCCAGGACTACCAGAAAATATTTTAAATAGATAGCTACTAACTTCTTTTCAAAGAATAAGAAATTAATATTATTTTTCCCCAATGACACTGAACATAAATAAATACAAACACAACAGCCATACTATGTTTTGGAACTGATTTTCTTTTAAGCTGAAAGAATACAATTAATCTGTGAAAGTACAATGTTACCCACATTATGACATGTAAGTGAGTTCCAAGGTGAAGAATACAGGTGGGCCCAAAAGTAACAGCTCCCCCAAACTTTAACTCAGGTTTCGAACTGTTGACAACTGCAGGGTGCTGGCCAGAGTCATGTGTGGGGTGGAGACAGCCAGGAATTTCCAGGAGGAAACCACAGGAGAGAGGCCCTGGAGCCATCTACACAACAGCACAGAAGAGGGGCAACTCACTTGAGTAGGGAAATGCCTTGGTGTGGTCAGAAAGCCCAGGCTGCAGAGTCCCCACGGGGGACATGATAGAGGGGGCATGCACATTATTCAAAGACGACCAGGCAGGAGGCCAATAAAAATAATACAGGGCACATCTGCAGAGAACTCTTGAATCTAAGGCTAAGAGGCCTAGAGAGAACACTGGGTGAGCACAGAAAGAAAACCGGAGTTGGCAGTGTTATGGTAGTTTATTTCATATCACCTCATCCTGTGGAGAACAGAGAAGGTACTTTTGTAAGAAAGAGGAAAATACAATCATCCAAGAACATAGCCAGTTATTTGGGGAATGGCTAGAATAAATCTGCTGGAAGCCTAGGACCTGGCCAATTCTTCCCTCACTGTGAATTGCATATTTTGGAAGACAGGCAAAAACCAGCACCTGTGGTAGGACCACTGAAGTCTGCAAGCAAAGGGACAGATGTTCTGCTGAGCCCCCAAAGGTCCTCAGGTACGCTCCTTCCATCAGGTTGAGCATTTGCCCCAGTGGGGAGAAAAGTACCCATCTTATAAACTAGGAAAGTGCCTGTCTGAGGCTGCTGCTCTGAAGCGGGGTGGCTGGACCGAGCCTGACACGCCTTCCCAACCAGGTGCTGTGATGTGTGTGGAGGCTCACCACCCACAGGCCCAGGCCACATGTGACTTAGATGTGGGGAACCAGAGGGCAATTCCTTCTCCCACTGACAAGTACTGCCCGAGCCACCTCATGTGACAGGTGCTATGTCAGGCAGCAGTGACACACTGGTCCAGAGAGGGCCCTGCCAATGACGTTCATGTCAGAGGAAGCAGTTTCAGCTACTGACTGGCTACTTTACTAGAAAGACAAAAGCAATCCCAGACAGCTGTGCATCTTTACGAGAAATGAACAGTACAGTAAAACAGAGGACAGGACATCTCCTCCACAGTTAGACACAGATGCACTCAGCAAAAGTCACTAAGCTAAAACTAGAAGATGATGGAGTTTGCGTTCATCTTGGAGAAGAAAGTGAGCAAGTGGCAATGAATGAGTCCAAAAGACCTGGCAAGTCCAGGGAGCTGCCTGAGGCCAGCGGGAAGGCTATGGTGAGGGAACAGCGAGCTGGAGGTGCCACGCAAGCCTTGCCTCTGGAGGATACTCCAGGTGTAAGGGGAAGCCATGGCCCATAGTGATTTGTCACTCATATTCCAAAAAGACCCTTTTAGCTCTGCGGGTACAGCTAGACTGAAGGGGGCAAGACCAGCAAGACCCTCTGGAAGAAAGAACAATGGCCTGGATGGAAGAAAATGAATCCAAAGCAACAGAAAGTCCCCAGGCATTTTAAATAGTGTGAATCTCTCCAGACAAAAAAAAAAAAAAAACTGACCTTGCCCATATCATCAGGGAGTCACTACTGGAGATCTTCTACAAATCCAGAAACTTAGGAAGCAGTCTGAAAATGAGAATAGGCAAAAGTCCCCATGAAATTACAGGATCAAGCTGAGGAATACAGACTTGGTCTGCTCCTGACCACTTGCAGGCTCTGGAGAGCCACTAGCAGACGCCTTCAACAGTGGACTTTGTGGCTCTCAAGTGGCCAGGGAGCACACAGCTGACAT
The DNA here is from genome assembly GCF_021218885.2 of Marmota monax. Lineage (NCBI taxonomy): Eukaryota > Metazoa > Chordata > Mammalia > Rodentia > Sciuridae > Marmota > Marmota monax. Next base: position 1,147,335 of record NW_026694841.1, read on the forward strand.
AGACCACTGGCTTTGGCCTCTGAAAGTGCCACCCAGCCTGACTCCTTCCTGGCTGGAGAGGGGGTGTAGGGGGGTGGTCCTAAGTAACCAGACCCTCTCATCAGGCTGCTTGAAGAATGAAACCAAAGAATGCACAGTCTGCCCAGAGTTTTATTAAGCTTTACAGTTGGTTGCTGTTTTAGATACTGACTGGCTACTTTACTTTATTGCAGAGCATGGTCTCTGTGTTAGGCACTGCCTCAGGGGTGCACTTTCAGGTTGGGGGAAGACAGACAAATGAGGGAACACATAATGTGCTGTAATCTATTTTAGGAGAAATAGCAAGGTAAGAGGGAATCGAGCACTAGGGCACCTCTAGGACACTGCCACAGTGGCCCAAACTGCAATGCCCACCAATACTTCTTTCTGTGTGTGTGGTGCTGGGGATTAAACCCAGGACCTCAAGTATGCTAGGAGTGCTCTGTCAATGAGCCATACTCCAGCCCAAATTACAGGTCTTGGCCTCTGATGGTCATGGCATAGCCAAGCCATCCCTGGAATCTTGCTATACGATCTCCTAAAAGGGACGCGAGTGACATATCCATATTACACAGGGCCACTGTGAAGCTGAACGTGAACACATTTCATAACGAGGCCCTAGGCCAGTGTAGGTTAACACGTCAAACATGACAATGGTCTTCTGCAAATGCCACTTCTCCCACACAACAAAACTTTTAAAAAATCCTCCTCAAACTTCTCCACTGGGCTGGAGTGTCGCTCAGTAGTAAAGCATGAGCATACCCAAGACCCTGGGCACAGAAACAAACAAAAATCTTCAACTGGAAGCGCCCTTCCTTTCTGAGTTTGCTCATCTTTCACTTTGAATCCATGCCCTAATACACTGCTTTCCACAGGCCCAGAGTGTAAGCTTCTGAAGGCAGAATTTATTCTGGTTAACTTCATGGGTAGTTGACTCCAAGAAGTTGCAGCTGTGTAGGATGAAGACTGTCTGTGACAAAAGATGTCATCAACTCTTATTCTTCAAAAACATCAGATGAAGGTTATAGAGAGGCCTGTTTTATGTCTATGTAAGGAGTGGCTTTCTAACTACTGTCCTCTGACACAGAAAGGGCTGTCCTGCAAACTCTTGACCTTGAGCAGGATTGTGGTCCACCAGAGACAGGCTTTGGTCCTGGAAGGATGTTGGGCCAACACCACCAAGAGTGTGTAGCTCCCCACATGGGTGCAGGGGTCGGGGGCTGTGTGCCGGGCACTTCTATATATCCTGTCTTCCTGCACAGCCTTGCCACCAACCCACATAGCCCCTTTCTACAGTCGAGGGAGACTCAAGACTCCAGCTAACCTGACCAGACTTACCTAAGACTCCAAGGTCTTACTTTACCTTCCACAAGACAATGCATGCACAGTGCTCTGTAAGCTGGGTGTGGCATGGATGGCAGAGGAGAGCCAAAAGAATCTGCCATTAATAAGGCTATCTAAAAAACTACGGGGGCTTTTTAAAAAAGGGACAATCTGCCCAGAAACAACTTACCACTAAAATGAATTTCCACAAGAGCAAAAGAAATGACCCTCTTGGAACGAACTGTAAGCCCCCAAGTACTGAAAGCAACAGATATTCAAAACAGAGTTTTAAGTCAATCTCAACACTAGGTAGTGTCAACATAAAATGCAAATGCAGACAGCAATTCATCCTCCTTTGCAAACATTCCATGATGAACACTAATAACCAGGCTCCCCTCCAAAGGTAGCGCCGGTACTTGCACGTGACAAATGGCTCCCTAGGAACTAATGGCAGCAGAGGAAGCCATGCCCTTGCTCGCTGTCCCCAAGACGCCATCATCTCACCACTGCACTGTAACCTCACTCACATCTACTATTCCTCTTGGCACTAAAGTGCAGCGGTGGGAAGTCACAATGTGCTTCCCCACCGAGCTGCTGAGGGTCTCCGGGTCTGAAGAGATGAACAACCACTAGCCAGCAGCGTTCGCTGTGATGGAGGCAAATCTGCCCTCTCCTGCCTCCTCGTGCTTTCATCCTGGAGCAGAGGAAGGATGCGAAGAGGGGCCCCAGGATGGTCACAGCCCAAGCCACACAGCTCAGGAGAAGGGAGAGCCACAGTTCTGTAGGGAAGGATGTGTGGATGATCACACACGACGCCACGCAGAAGCACCTTCTCACAGGACACTTACCCAGTCTCCTCAGAGATGTAGCAGATCCCCTCTCCTGCGGTACGTACTGAAATTCAAATGAGCCTACAATTCCTGTTTGAGTGAATAGGAAACTTATTCATCAAATACAGACCTTTGGGGGTTAAAAAGAAAGACCAGGTTTCAAGAAAGATTTTCCTGAAGCTTCTTCTGTTTTTAAACTTGTGGAGAGTCACTGGCTCTCGTGCAGGCCCAGGACGAGTAAGGCTGGGCTGGGTGCATCCCAACTCCAACCCCAGTTGGGCTGCCCAGGAACCAGGGAGCTCTCCACCCCAGCCTGCTTCCTTGCTGTGAAACTGAGACAAAGCCCCGAGCGCCGTAACAGGCTCAGTGGCCTCGGGCCCACCACTGGCATACGCATGCACTGGCAGGTCTAGGGAGGGATGCCCTCATCTTTCTGACCTCCACTGGGACGTCTCAGACACAAACTAAACTATCAGCGGCCTGGAACTGGTACTAGAGGTTTCTTCCTATTTGGTTGATTCTGAGGCAGATTTTTCCAGGCAGGCAGGAATTTCTGACACCTGCATACCAAGATTTAAAAAAACCACGAAAGGTCTTACAGTGGTTGGCACAGAGCAGGCATGTCTTTCCTTCTGGATAGGCCACCTTCCCCCAGTCTTAACAACAGGGACTCAGATGTGTCTGGTGATGTCTGCTTGCCACACCCACATGGGTGCTATGCTAACCATCTGGACAACATGGAGAAACTGGGGTTGATTTATATCCACTACTTTTTTGGATGTCAATTCCTAAGCAAACCTGCAAGTTTTTCTAAAGGGGCCAAGAACAAGTTAGAAAACTGAGGAAGAGAAGGAAGGCATGGGACAAGGGGGCAGGAGGGCTACTAGTCAACAGGGCAGCTGCAGATTCTGGAACTAGACCTGAGAAATGTCCACAGGACACTGAGCATGGGCTGCTGACCCTCCTGCCTCACATGGACACACTAGTCAGTATCCTCCAGCAGTAACCCCCTTCAGCCACCACTGAGAGGACACAAGATAGAACCACAGATACAGAGAGAAAGTGTTTCATTTCTCAAGTGCCTCAAAGACCACTGAAACTAAAATCAGAAAGAAAAAAAAAAATAGAAAAAACAAAGAACACTAAATTCTCAGAAGGCAAAGACTCTATTTGAATTGTGATAACATACAAAGCACATAAATATAGTTAAAAACACAAATTAAGTTTTTTAAATGACATATCTACAGTTTTTATTTATGAAAATGATGAAAATCAGATACATACTTAGAATGAATTTACAAAATTGGAAGCCTTACATAGGACACAAGACACTCTGATACATTTAACACAAATTAATAATGACTAAGGTCGGCTCTCAGGAACAAGGGAGGACAGAGGTCAGGCATCTGAGCAAGACAGCCCATGGTCCAGCCAAGCTAATCAAGGCTCTGGCAACTCTCCAGAGAGTATGCCAGGCTGGGCTCAGTTCCCAAGCTCTAGCTTATTCACATTTTTCATACCACTAAAGGTTGAATCATTAAGTATCACAATAAAAAACAGTACACCACCAGCTTCCGCGTAGCTTTTGGGAAGTGGGACCTGGTTGGTGCCTTAGGAATGCACACCCTCTGTCCCTGGTTGGGAGGCCACAGAGCTGCACGGGAAGTCCAGCAGACTCCAGGAATGGTCCTGAAGAACATCCCTATTCCACAGGCCACACCCAACTATAAAAATCATAGCCCAAGAGAGGGATTCTTACATCAGATTGCTCTGTGCTTAAAATCAGAGTACTCTGTCCCAAAATTAAGACCAGGAACAAACCGGAAGACAGAGACTGCAGCCTGGTAAGCCCCACATTGAGGAGCTCAGGCCCTGAGTCTAACACAGTTGCTCTGAATTCCAATACAGAACCAGGCCCGGAAGCACCTGGCAGGCTGCTCAACATCTCCAATTCCCCAGGTGCAGAATGGGGACTCAACAGAAAGGATCAAAGTCCTCAGAAGAGAGCTACGGAGAGCTGTTCAGACTGAACTCATGTTCCTCACTTTAGTGACAACAGTGGCATGAGCATGGTCTGCAGCCCTGAGCAGGCTCAGATCTGTTCCCACAGTGTCTTCTATTTGCAACCCTATGTTCCCTAGCATGTGCATGGGAGATGCTCCACCTGGCTGTCAGCCCTGCATTTCCTCTTCAGGACAGTCCCTTGGGGATGCTGCAAAGATAGTTACTTACCTAAAGGGAAAAGGACCAACCAAGTCAGGTGAACAATCTAAAAACTGAAAACATTCTTGCCCTTCCAGTACCTGTAACTTCCCCTCTGGTTCCCATCACCAAAGATCCTCCAGCTGTCCTACTGGCTTCTCCCACTCTCACCCTTGCCTCGGCTCCCTCACTTCTATGAAGTAGAACAGTGTCATGTGGAACACCTTCTCCTCCAGAGACCTACATGGGAATGAGGCCAGGACAGAAGCCACTTTATACTTCAGATAAAAAGCTGAATAAATAAATAAATGGGAAAGTAGGACAGCTATTCCTTAAAGTAAAAATTCCAATTAAGATATACAGGAAAAAAAAAAATGAAATAGAAAATTAGGACTTGGCACACACCACTGTGATAACTACTACAGACAAGAATCATGATGGATGCCAAATCCAGCGGATGACAACAATATGAGAAACAGGACATTTGCATAGTCTCAACCCATCTTTCTACAAGGTACTCATTCACTACAAAGAAAAAAAAATAGTAACTTCTGGTGAAAAACCAGTAATAAAGACATTGACTCACGTCCCCTGAGAAAGACACAATTTCATTTCCATGGTATTCTAGCCAAAAAAGCATAATTTTAGTCTAAATACAAGAAAATATCAGATAAATACAAATGGGAGACTTCTACAAAGTGGCTAGCCAGTAGTATCTTCAAAAATGCCATGGTCAGTGGGAGTGTGGTGGCTCACCCTGCGATCCCAGCCACTTGGGAGGCTAAGGCAGAAAGATTCCAAGTTCAAAACCACCTGGTCACCTTATTGAGGCCTTGTCTCAAAACACTAGAGTGTCCATGGGTTCCATCCAATTCTGCCCCCACCCCCAGAAGAAAAAAAAAAAAAAAGGCAGGGTCATGAAAGACAAGGAAGGGACATATGACAACTATATGCAATGTGGGATTCTGGAATGGAAAAAAGAGCACTAACGGGTCATCTGCAGACTAGTGAGTACCATACTCAAGTTAAACTTTCTGGCCTACACCCTATGCTATGGTTCTATAAGACATCAACTCTAGGCCAGGCTAGGTGAGGTGAGTGAGCACTCTGTACCCTTTTCCTAAATCTAAAATTCTTTCACAATAAAAGTTAAACAAAAAAACTCTGTAAGGGCTGGGGTTGTGGCTCAGCAGTACAGCACTCGCCTAGCACATGCGAGACACTGGGTTCAATCCTCAGCACCACATAAAAATAAATAAAATAAAGGTATTGGGTCCAACTGCAACTAAAAAAAAATTTTTTTTTAAAAAGAACTCTGTAGAGCTGGAGTGTGAGAAGCTCAACAGTAGAGCACTTCCTAGAACCCATGAGGCCCTAGGTTCCATTCCAAGCATGGGGCGGGAACGATACCACAACTTTGTATCCCCAGAGATACAAGGCCCTATCTCTAAGTGTGACAGCTCATACTTATGAGACATTCAACAAATGCCAGTTGAATTAATTAAATCATTAAGAGGATATGATGGGTTAAAAAGAAAATAAAACAGATGGGGTAGCGACTGTAGGAAGAGCCAAGGCTAGGAGAAGCTGCCTGGGGTACAGAGAGGAGGCTTTGCCTAGGTCTCCAGGTGGAAGGAAGGGAACCAAGAGAGCAGAGAAGCCGAACAAGGAGAGGAGCCTCACATGAAGTGACAATGTGGAACACAACCTGTGCACACTCTGAAGCTCCTGGCAACATGCTCTGCTGCCAGAGGAGGAAAGTTCAATGAATGCAGAGCATATTTTCCCTGAGCCCTGCTGAAATATACCTATCTATGCACATACTTATAGACATCTTTATACACTGAGTATATTTCTTCATGAGTTTCAGGGACTCTCTAAGGCACAATAAGCCCCCTTACCCAAGAGGCCACAGCATAGGGTAGAGGCCACGAAGTTAACTTGAGTACAATGCTTTTCACTAGTTCAGTTACCTGCAGTCAACCAGAGTCCAAAATTATTGAACGGAAAATTCCAGAAGTAACTTAAAAAATTTAAATTGTGTGCTGTTCTGAGCACTGTAATAAAACCCACCCCACTCCATCCTGACAGGGACATGGATCATCCTGTTGTTTGGTGCATATGTTACACACTTGTTAGTCATTCAGCAACAACTAGATTATTAGATCAACTGTCCCAACACTACAGGGCTCCTGTTCAAGTAACCCAGAATTTACTTAATAACAATCTTAAAGCCCAAGAGTAGTGATGTTGGCAATTTTATTACTATAACTGTTCTATTTTACTATTAGTTATCAGTTAACCTCTCACTGTGCCTAATTTGTACATTACGCTTTATCATAGGAATGCATGTATAGGAAAAATATACATAGGCTTGGGCACTATCTGCAGTTTCAGGGACCAGTCTTGGACAGTGCTCCGCAGGGATAAAGGGGAACTGACATAAGCTGATGCCCAGAGCTTTTTAATCCAACTGATGCACATTCCTAGAGCCCTTGTGTATCATCAGATTTCTGTGTGGAGGAGACAGCTTTATGCAAACGCGAGCTAAGCACATCTCTGGAAACTCACATCTTGCGCTACTCTTGTGTGGCTCTGTCAGGTAGATGGAATGCAATGGGAAATGGAGAAGCAAGTATTTGTATTTAGCCACAACTGCCATGGGATGCCAAGAGCCAAAAGTGACACCGTGCTCTGCCTCCTGGCAAGCCCCATGTTCAGAGGCGAGCCACAGCAGTAGCAACAGCAGAATATGGTGTTCATCTCTCTGCCACTGTAGTCCTGGTTAGGGGAGAAGCTGCCTATTCAAGGAAGACAGTCAACTGCAGATCGCCTTACTCCACCTTAAAGCATAGGGCAGGACAAGCAGATACTTGCCACAAGGGATGCCTGCCTTGAAATAAAATTCACAACTGTTAATGCATGAGTGAGTTTCTCCACTGCATACCTTATCCTGTGCCTTTCCAACTGTGTGATCAACACAAAGAGGAAATTCAAGTGAGGAGTACAAATCACTTAAATTATGAAATCAATGGAAAAACAGCAATTAATTTTATGGCTATGCCTCTTTTAAACACTATATTTTTGCACTTACATAAAAAGCATCATATTCAATCTCAACAACAAAGAAAAATGTGCATGTGCCTAAGATAATCTCAGGACAAGCTGGCATGTCATGTCACAGGAGCACCTGTTACATAGGACTGATTATCAATTAAGTAACAGTCAATGCATAAGATATATTAATTTCTTTCTTATGATATGGGTAGAACATATCATTCAGGTATATTTAGTAAAATCTGATAGCATTTGCTTCATTTTTACATGAACTATTTCAAAGCTGGGTTTAAGCCAGTGATTTCTATCACAAAACTGGTCATATGCTACCATGCAACAAGTCCCCACATGGAGTTGCCCTTTGGTATGTTCTGATCTGCTTGGAGTATTTTCACAGGCTGAGGTCTCAGCAACCACTTTAAACACCAGGTTTTCCTTCCGCCATAGGTCCTCTTTTCCTCTCCAACTCCAGTTTTGCAAGTAGAAATTTTTCCCCACTTAGGGCTCTCCCATACAAGCCTCTTCTAGCATTTGGCTTAGCCACAATTTCTAAACCTAGCTCCTGGACTTGGGGTGCTCAGATTCCTCAGCTACTGAGTGCAATTCAGTGTTCCACCAGCAGGTGCTGCAGCTTAACCCAGGCATGCTCAGAATTCCTTGAGTCTGAAGCTCCAGTTACAAACTATCTCTAAAAGGATACAATATGCCAAGCATGTCAAGAAAAATACAATGTAAAACCTGGAAGGACCACTGACAATCCTAAAGCCCAAGCACCTGTTTGAAACTCTCAGATCGCTAAAGACAGAAGGTAACCTGAACACAAGTGTCCACCTTGAAAGTCCCCCACCAAGGAAGTATGGGAAGAGGAGAGCACACAGGAAATTTGTTTCCCAGTTTTTGACAACAAAGAGAAAATGAGGATTAAAATAAGAATATAATACAGAGAAAACTACCTATGGAACTTATAATCACTAGAAGTCAGTAATTGTGCTGTTGGAATACAAATCCTGAAGATAGAGCACCACATAAGGCTCACAGAATATCAACACTTGTCCAGAGCCTCTCATGGACCAGGGTCACCGCCAGGACGCCCAGAAGGGAGTGGTGCTTGTACTGCCTCAATGAGCACTAACCATGGCAGCAGAATCTCAAATACAGTCAGAGAAGAAGAGTGAGAACAGGCACCAGCTCAGAGGAAGAGCCTGGCATGGCCCCAGGGTGAGATGCTAAGTGGAAACCACAACCGACAACTGCAGTCGGGGTTCTGGAATTTGGATCGCCCCCACTACCAATGTTTCCTCATATCCTCAGGAAAAAGTTAATAGCCACAATGCAAAAAGACACACACACACACAAATCCCACCTGATGGCAGACTGCTGAAATGAAAATGTTAAATATGAACTATATGTCCCCTCTCTCTCTGATAATGCACATGACCAACTAAACAGGAGAAATCTAACATCCTGGAAAGCACAGGGAAGATAACTAGTTTGCTACTAAGGTGGGCAAACAACAGGTTTATAAGGTCTACATCGTATTCACGTGATTTACCATTAAAGGCTTTCAGAAGTGATGAGAACATTCTAAAACTAGAAAAAGGGTTGGACTGAAAAGATGGCTTTCAACAAGATCACTTTTCCTTGAATCTGTTCCATTTCCTGAATCCTAATGCAAAACCCTCCTTGCCCACAGCTCCCACCCTCACTGCCCAGCAGTAAACCCCATTCTAGGCTGCGTAATCGGAATTGCTGGCTAAGAAGCATCCTACAAAAGCTAGGTATTTCCAGTCTGTGTTGAACCCTTCTGCTGCTTATTTTTGCCAATGTTAGCAATGGTCACATTTTCTTCTGAAAAAGAACCACAGCTGTCTGACCTCATTGACAGGTTAATACTGTGCTTCTCACACTGCACAGTGACACACCCTAAATTCTTAGAGGTGGGGTTGTTTTCCTACAGTGCTGATCTGGCTTAATGGTTAGTCATTTAACACGATTTTAAAATGACAGCAAACGTTAACATCTGTATAAATTTTCAGCATTTAAAAACATGAGTCTAAAACCCAACAACAGCAACATGAGACTTACAGGCAACCCTGGGCTTGCAGTGAGTCATTGTGGGCTTAGTCCCTATTCTTGGTCTCAAAGGCTGAAACACAACCTGGTGGAGCATTCCTCTGCAGAGCCCCGCCTGCAGGCACCATGCTGAGGGTTCCATACAGGTCTTTGCATTCTGGCTCAGCAACCTGAGAGTTGAGGCTGCAATTACCCTCCTTCACAGGAAGAGAAGGGAAGCACAAAGACCTGCCCTAAGTGGAACAGAGTTTACTGCTGGGCAGGCACTGGCAGGCCAGCTACAAAGCCCACCCTTCTCAGGCACTGTACTGCCCTAGGGAGAGTGGCTCCGTCCACTGAACACTCTGAGATTCTCAGAAAAAATTATTCCCACCACCCCAGGACTGAAGCCTGGTACTGTGCTGCGAGGTACTCTGATACACAACCTAACTTGGGATGACAATTCAATAGGTCTTAATATTTTTATCTTACAGATCAGGAAACAAACTCAGAGAAGTAAAGCAACTAATACAAAATCGTATCTGAATAGCAACTAAGATGGAGACCAGGATTTCAGCACAAGCTTGTCTTAATACAGAGCTTGTGTTCTCAGCACACGGCTAGCAGTCTCTTCCTGGGACAGATCACCAACTAACTCCTTCAGCTCCTGGACCACACTCAGATGATACTGCCCCCTTTGGGGACCACAGTTCTTTTCCTCCATCACTCAAATGCCCCTTCCTGGTGAGATGCCAGCTAACCTGAAGAAACCACACCATCCCACCACATACATTTCACTTTCACCAGGCAATGCCAAGGCTCATGGCTGGACTCCTTACTCCATCTGCATGGCTCTGTCGAGAGTAACTTAACCCTCACCTTTACTTTTCTCCAGTATTTTATTTCCCTGTGCTTATGTCCTCACTGTGCCAAACAACTCCAAACTCAGTCTTATGTTTGTAGGCTTTTAAGAGGAAGGGTTGTTTGCTAAAGCGCAACAAGAAGAAAAAGAAAAAAAGGGGGGGGGGGGAGAAAAAGCTCTAAAATACATTATTTTAACCACAGAAAGCAGCCAGAGCCAGGGAGGGGCCTGTGATTAGCAAACGGGAAGACTCTCACTTAACAAGTAAAGCAACTCTCAACAGCGTTGGTCTAACTCTCATTAGTTAGAAGGGAATGATGGTTATTTCAGAATTCATATGGGTACAGAGGCACTTTGTCATATAAATACAAAGGGAGGCATCTCAACCATAGTACTGACTGATGACATTTTAGGCTAGAGACTCCCTGTTGAGGAGGTTTTACCCTCTATGTCACAGGAAGTACAGCAGTGTTCCCAGAATAGATGCGAGTAGCACCCCCAACTCCAGTGTAATAACCAAAAATGTCTCCAAATATTGTCCAATGCCCAGAGAGCCAATAATGTGGAACAAAAGAACTAATTTATATGACCACAGACACATTTTGCTCTCTCCTTGGTTGGAGACTTTTGTCAGAAAAATATTCAGTCAGATTTCCAAATCATAATATTTTTTCCAAATCTTTATACTGGCTTAATTGTACAAAAAAAGATCAACATTTGATTATCTGGTATTCTGCATTTGTATATATCTTGTTGCACATTTATTGATTAAATTTTTTAATAAAAAAGAATTACTGCTTTAAAAAGGGAGATTCACTAAGGCTTTAAGAATGTACTCATCTTTTATTTTTATTCTTTTTAAATTATAAAAATCATTGTATTATATATTCACTACTATATAAGTTCTTACAAGGCATGTGAAAATGTTAACACTTTTAGAAATACTTCTGGAATGAGTTTTGTTTTTTTTTTTTTTTTAATTCTCTAACTCCTGAGATGCTAACCACAACACATTTACTCTGTAGAAAGCAGACTGATTCAGTCACCTTAGCATTACTAAGGAGGCAAGTTTCAAGGAGTTAAAGAGAACTAGCTCTTAAACAGACATGAAAGAGAACCTCGTCGTGACTCACAGCTATATATTGAAGCGAAGTTACACTACACAGTTAACAGTGAAACAGACACATGAGTGCAATGAAACATCCAAACCACACCCATGCCCAGGCAGCACTCAGAAGAACTGTCATCGAAAAAGCACATGATCATCTCCAAGGCAGAAAAGACCTTTAACAAAACCCAGCACTGGTTCACGTGAAAAAGTCTGGAGAAAGTTATGATAGAAGGAACTTACTCAACATTGTAAAAGCTGTCTATGACAAACCCAAAGCCAACATCACACTGAGCAGAGAAAGATTAAAAGCATTTCCTCTAAAGATAGGAACAAGACAAGGATGTCTACTCTCACCCTTCCTATTCAGTATACTACTTGAAACTCTAGCCAGAGCAATCAGGCAAGAGAAGGAAATTAAAGGGATACAAATAGGAAAAGAAATCAAATTATCTCTGTTTGCTGATGACAGATCCTATGTTTACAAGACCCCCCACCCCCCCAAAAAAACACCTCTACCAGAAGACTTCTATAGCTCATAAACAAATCCAGCAAAGTTGAAGGATGCAGATCAGCCAACAAAAATATCAATAGCTTTCCTATATACCAGTAATGAACCTGCTGAGAAAAAAGTACCTGGGAATAAATATAAGCAATAAGGTTAAAGAACTCTACAATGAAAATTATGGGACATTAAGTTAGAAATTGAAGACCCTAGAAGATCCATGTTCTTAGATTGGCAGAATTAATATTGTCAAAATGGCCATACTACCAAAGCCATCTACAGATTCATTGCAATTCTCATCAAATACTAATGACATTCCTCACAGAACTAGAAATATGCCCTAAATCTGATAATGGAAAAATGAAAGACTTAGAACAGCCAAAGTAATTCTGAATAATAAAAGCAATGTTGAAGGCATCACAATACTGATGTCAAATTATACTACAGAACTACAGTAACAGAAACAGCATAGTTCTGGCATTAAAACATCCAGACAACCAATGGAGGGGCTGGAGTGTGGCTTAGCGGCAGAGTGCTCGCCTGGCACGTGTGAGGCGCTGGGTTAGATCCTCAGCACCACATAAAAATAAACAAACAAAATAAAGGTATTGTGTCCAACTACAACTAAAAAAAAAAAAAAAAAAGACGACGACGACCAATGGAACAGAACGCAGAGACAAATCCTTGACAAGGTTATCAAATCCTTGACAAATTGAATTTTTTAATAAAAAAAATTGACAAAGTTGACAAAAAAATGCTGGAGAAAAATCAATCTTTTAAACAAATGGTACTGGGAAAACTGGATATTCATACATAGTAGAAGGAAACTAGATCCCTATCTCTTACCTTGCACAAAAATCAACTCAGAGTAGATAAAAGACCTAGAAATTAGACCAGAAATACTGCAAGTACTAGAAAAAAACATAGGGTTCACATTTCAATACATTGACACAGGCACTGACTTCCTTAATAAGACTCTTAAAACTCAAGAAATAAAACCAAGAATTAATAAGTGAGATGGCATCAAATTAAAAAGCTTCTGCCCAGCAAAAGAAATAGGAGTGTGAAGAGCAAGTCTACAGAATGGGAGAAAATCTTTACCAGTTACTTTTCCAACAGGGGATTAATATCCAGATTATATAAAGAACTCAAAAAACTTAACAGTAGAAATACAACCCAATCAATTAATGGGCAGATGACCTAAAAAGGCATTTCTCAAAAGAAATACAAATGGCCCAAAATGTATTTTTTAAAATGTTCAACATCCTTAGAATCAGGGAAATAAAAACCAAAACCACACTGAGATTTCATCTGATCCTAGTTAGAATGGCAATCATCAAAAATACAATAGCTGGGGCTGGGGTTGGGGCTCAGTTACAGATCACTTGCCTAGCATCTGTGAGGCACTGGGTTTGATCCTTAGCACCGCATACAAAAATAAATAAAATAAAGGCATGCTGTCCATCTACAACTACCAAAAAAAAAAAAAAAAATACAAGTAACTGCCAGACACAGTGGCGCACCCCTGTAATCCAAGCAGCTTGGGAGGCTAAGGCAGGATGATAACGAGGTCAAAGCAAAAGCGAGGCACTAAGCAACTCGGTGAGATCCTTTCTTTAAATAAAATACAAAATAGGGCTGCAGATGTGGCTCAGTGGCCTAGCACCCCTGAGTTCAATCCCCAATAAACCCCACCCCCCCCCACTCCCGGCGAAAAAAATACAAGTGACTAATTGCTGGTGAAGATGAAGGGGGAAAGGTATATGTATATATTGTTGGTATGAATGCAAATTAGTTCAATCACTTTGGAAATCAGTATGAACATTTCTCAAAAGACTAGGAATGGAATCACCATATGACCCAGTTATCCCACTTGGTATTTATCCAGAAGAACTATACACAGCATACTATAGTAATAAATGCACACCAATGTTTATAGCAGTGCAATTCACAATAGCCAAGTTATAGAACCAGTCCAGGTACCCACCAACAGACAAACAAGTAACGAAAATGTGGTACAAATACACAATATAGTTTTACTCCGCCTTAAGAAAGAATGAAATTATGTCATTTGCTTGGAAAAGGCTGGAACTGCAGAATAACATGCTAACTGACATAAATCAGACTCAGAAAGTCAAGGGTGAAACATTTTCTTTCATATGTGAAAGCTAGAGAGAGAAGGAGTGGGAGGTTAGAAACACATCTTAAGAAAACAGAAGGGAGACCAACAGAGTAAAAGAAGGGGATTCTAGAGGGAAAGAAGACAGGAGGGCCTGGGGAAGTACTGGGAAGTGAAATCTATCAAATTATGCTGTGTCCACATATGAAAACACCACAAGGAATCATATTATAATGTACATATTATAATGTACTAATTAAAATAAAAATAACAATAATAATAAAAGAGATCTGTAGAGTAGAGCAAGTGAACGGGGAAAGAAGGAAAGGAGGGAAAGCGGAGGGAAAGGAGAATGAGATTAATCAAATTATGGCATGTGCACGTACAAACATGGCATAACAAATGCCACTACTATATATAAATAATTCTATTGCACCAGTCAGATAATGACGTCACCATCACTGACAACTTACCATCATTTCTGAATTTCAGCCTGACTACAGAGCCAACGCCTCTTGGGAGGTGAGGATCCCAGCAATTGTCAAGTAATAAAGGCCCAGATTTAAGAAAAATAGTCGTGAAGAGAGTTAATTTGCAAGTCGTCATCCAACAATAGGAAATGACGAAGATTAAAATCTGCTAACATCAGTTTTTCTTTTAGTTCTCAAAACTACAAAATTGAGAACTAAGAATGAAAGTACAACCCTTTCAGGTCATAAAGAGCCATACCAAACTTTAGACTGCAGGATTATAGTGCATACTAAATGAAGAGGCCAAGGTTTGTTTGACCCCATCAATAGTTTTTAAATTAAGCACCCTTGGGGCTGGGGCTATAGTTCAGTGGTAGAGAACTTGCCAGCATGTGTGAAGCCCTGGGTTCCATCTCCAGAGCCACAAAAAAGTGATTTAATTAATTAGTAAAGCAAACCTGAAATAAAAGCTATCTACATACTGTATGACCATTCTCAATACTTCTTAAAGTTTAAAGTTTAGAAAAGCAAAGTGATTTGTACTTGAGGACAAAAAATCAACTTTAGACATATTTGAAATATTTGGTGGGGAGATACACAATGTACAGTAAACATGCTGTAAAGTTCAAACAGTGGAATGGAAAACAATACCACTGGAGCAATGAAATGAGAGTACCACTTCATGCACTGAAACACAGCAGGGACAGACCATCTAAAAAACAACCAAATCGGTCTGATGCAGCTTGTCAAACTCCAAGGGAACAGGGGCAAATGGTTCCCAGCCCCATGTGTCCTGGATCAGATACAGAAGCCCAGGAGCTGATCCCTGGGCACTACGAAGGGGAAAATGGCAGGGACCCCCCTCCCCAAGCTCTGTGGGGGACACTAGGGCACAGGCCTGAACCTGGAAATGCAAGATGAGGGTGGACAAACCAGCAAGACACAGAAAGGCATAATCAGATACAGCTCAAGTGTTTGCTGCCTCCTGCAGACCCTTTATGACACTTGAACTTAGAATCTATGATACTGTGATACACAGTACACATTGAAAAAACAAACAAATCATGTTATAATTTACTAAATTATCAATATTTTACTACTAACATATAGAGGAGAAACCCAAAAATGGATTCCTGTTTTCTTGGAAACTTTACACACAGAGCACCATTTTGTATCAGATATACTTTACAAGTCTTAAGATTTCATCATAATCTTTTGTTTTCAAAAAAGCTAAGTGATTTAGTAACTACTCAGGAACAACTGCTGCATAACCCTAGACAATGATGAAGTCAGATACATTCAAAACTGTACTGCAGTGAAATTTCTATAAAAATGGAAACAGTGAAATATACTTGAATATTTTTTAATTTGAAAAGCAAAGTGTTTTAAGTATCCTTAACAAGATGTCAGTGGGACATACATGCAAGTATCAAGTCCCCCTTTCCAGGCCACCCTGCTCACCTGGATGACTTTATAGAAATAGGCATACTGTCGAGCTGTGTTTTTATACTGGCTGAAGACATCATGGATAGCTTGTGTCGACTGAAGACACCGAACTTCCTCTTCTTCGAAGTAGAGGGGAGTGTCATATTCACTGGGGAGGGTCTGAATGTAGGGCTGCCAGAAAGAGTTGGGGCTGGCTCGCTCACACAGGAGGTGGAAGGCCAGAGCTATGTTTCCCATGGCTTGAAGAATCCGGTCTTGAGAATACAAGGGCCCTGAGTTAATCCAGAAGTGAGCAGTGTAAGTTCCACAGACTCTTTAAAAAGAATCATTCAAAACATACATGGAAATGATAGACAAAACTAAAAGATCTCATTGCATTTAAAGTCATGTGCATCACTCTTTGGATGTAGAATGGAAAACATTTCATGCGAATTTAAAGGACTATTTCTCCAGTTGAGAAAACAACCAAACATGGCTCTTTGTGTCAAAATAGAATTTCACATATTTTTGTCACTTGCACTTTGCCTTAAACAAACAGAAATTATTCTCACCCAATACCGAATTTTTAGCAGATTCAACAGTCATTAGTAATTTTCGGGGAACCCATAAAAATAACTCTTCTGCCTAAAAAAAAAAAAAAAAAAGAACAAAAAATAAATAAAAATAAAAATAGTAGACTCATCAAAACATGTTACAACCTTCAATCCAACTTTGTGATCAGAAATTGAATCACACATGAACTACAACTTAAGGTTGTGTATCAGCACTTCTTTTCTCAATATCAGATATATTTTACAATGTAAGCATTTATATCACAGTTAGATGAGTGGAGGCACAATTTAAAATTCTATTTCAAGTAGAAAAACTGAAAACTAAATATACTGTGTGACTATCTATACCAAGAAGGCAAATGATCAAAAAAGGAACTTTCAACTTTAATTTGAAGCAAATATAACATATGAAGTAGGGCACAAAGAGTGTTTATTTTATTCTCTGTTGCATATATATATTTTAAGTTGTAAAAAAAAAACCAAACAATTCCTGTCTCCAACAAAAATCATGTCTGCCACTATGAACTGTTCCCGCTGTAAAGGCACCCTCCTCTCCAGCTGTTCAGAGCAAAAGCACAAGCCCACCAGAAGACAGACTTTGCTTTACTAATATTTTCCCCAAAGGACTATCTTTTTCTGGCAAAATGGAATTTTTTCTTTTTGGCATATTCTCTCTCTGTATCTATACTGCTTAAAACATGCACACAGGTCCCTGGGCCAAGCTGGCATCTGATTGTGTACCTTCCAGCCTTCAGAACTGTGAGGAATAAGTGTCTGCCATTTAGCTTCCCATACCCAAAAGGATACAGGTACAACAGACCACAGCTGAGACATTCTGGGCAGCAACTACAGTAATAAGGCTTCCCACCTGACACACAAGAGCGTGTGACATCTGGCCTTAACTAATGTCTACTATCTGAATTATTTTATGTGTCTTGTCCCATACTATAGATGATAAGCACCATGAGGGAAGAAACTCTGGAATTTTTTTGGAAAATCTGGCTTAACAACAAAGAAAATACCATTCACATAGGAGATATTAAATTTATTGAGTACCTAATACACCAGTGTGAGGGTATGAGCATTTCAATGAAAGGTTAACTTCAGCTTGACCAAAACTCTTGCTGGAGGACTGAGAGGCCCAAACACATAACACCCATTTCCTCTAACCAAGTTTGGAACCAAGTGAGAGACAGAGAGAGAAAGACAGACAGACAAGAATACAAGAGATGGTCACCCAAAGGTATCACCTGCTGAGCCCCAGAAATAGACTGCCCCCATCTAGTCACAAGCAGCACCGTTCCCATAGCCCCTCAGTGTGCCTGCCCCTATGAAGCTGGTGGGGTGGAAAGGGCAGAGCAGAACAATGGGCAAGCAGCTCCCACTGAGGAAAAGGCCAAGCCCTGTTCCATCTCCCAAACAGGCAAACAGGCTGAGTCGGCTTTCTCTTCAGGAAAGGCCTAAGTGGCAGGCAGGGGAGGCCAGAAGTGCCAAGTTACTGCTGCTCCCTTCACATGCAAGGAAGGACCCAGCATGGAGAAGAAGCACTTCCCCTCTACAGAAGCCGAGTTCTCATCTCCTCTCCCTGTTGCCTCCGCTACGGTGTCTGAATAGTGGTACTTTCATCCATGCAGTTACCCAGAACGCCGATCAGCACCCTCAGCACTGCCCCTTCCACCAGCCCCACCTCTGATCTGTCACAAGTTCCTGTGTGCTCTTTTTTTCTTCACTTTTCTTCTTCAGTTAAATCTCAAATGCCATGGGGCATGCTATATGGTCTAACAGAGGCTTGGCCGTGTGAACTAACTTGTGGCTCCGCAGGAGGAAGTACTGGCAGTGCTTAAGCTCTTCTAGGCCTGCCCACAAGAGGGGGCAGGCTGCCTGTATGGCCACAAGGTCAAGGACAAGCCCCAGGCATCTACACCACATCCTGTACCCTCAACACACCATGGTTCAAATGCATTTGGACCCTCTAAGACCAATAGTTTATAAACTCACCTTGATGTCTCTTGTTGCTCTCAAACCAAAGCCCTCTTCTTTGAAGTTGACCATTTCAAAACCTTCGACAGAAGCCCCATTTTCAGAGGCCCATTTCATTAGATCAGGAAAGTAATCTTCTCTTTTTCCATCAAAAGTAACAGACAGACCTATATTGTCCATGTTTAGAAAACAAGAGATGCTTTAAGACACAAATCACTCACATGGCTTTCAGAAAGTAAAAGTAGAGCACAATTCACACCAGATCTGGTCCTAACTTCAATCTGGAAACCAAAATGAATAATACCCAGACAGTCCTAGAGCACACCTTAACAAGCTCCAGGAAAGGCAAATTAAAATCTCCATAGCCCATCAGTTGTAGAGGGACACGTCCTGGTACTAGGAACACGAGGTACAATTAGGTAACGTGATGGAGGGGAGAAAAGCTTCGCTGCCACTACCGATGGCTTGGCACAATGCTTTCCCCTCACAAGCCTAGCAGGCCTTCGCTCATATTCACACTGGCTATTTAAACAAAAACCAGCAGCTCACATGTGTGCCCTCGAGAAGGATGGGAATGCTCTACAGGCCTGAAGATCTAAGTTAGAGCACTACAGAAAAATCCAGATGAAGCAGACTCCAGGTATCAGTGTAAACAAAACTCAAAACATAATGTGTTTTTTAAAAAATCAAGGAAGTAGACACCATGTAGATAAATGTTTTAAATACCAATAACAACCATGTATGGCTGTATCTGAAGTTCCATGGGTTATACATGAGGAGGGAATATATACAATGGGATGGAGTTGAGGGGCTCTAGCTATAGCTATGTTTTATTACTTATAAAAAATACAAGGGGCTGGGGTTGTGGCTCAGCAGTACAGCGCTCGCCTAGCATGGGCAAGGCCCTAGGTTCAATCCTCAGCACCACATAAAAATACATAAGTAAAATAAAAATACTGTGTCCAACTACAACTAAAAATAAATATAAAAAAAAGTTACAAAGGATGGAAGGGAAGTGGACGAGCAGGTGGAAAGAAGGAGGAAAAAAAACAGAGAACTTAGTCAAAGCAACTGTTTTTTAGCACGTGCTCAATCTGGGCAGTAGATTCTTAACGCATCTGCTATTCTCTGGATTTTTCAGCATGCTTGAAATATTCCAAAAGAGGAAAAGTTATGCACAGGAAAAACCACTGTGTCCTGATAAACGTAGGGGGAGGAACAGGCACTTTATTAGTATTAGGAGCTGGGCAAAGAACAGGTGCCTGTGGCATCTCACCCCACGTAGGTGAGGTTGCCCAGCACACTGGTGTGCTGTGCCAGATGCACAGAAATACCACTAAGACTAATGACTTGACTTGAGGTGGGGATTATCTAGACAGGATTTTCTCTTCCCTCACTGAGACTAATGAGTGATCTCTCTTTAGTGTCAGCCATAGGAAGCAGTATTTTCTCAGAAGAGAAACTCAGGAAATACAAACATTATTTGGGTGCCTATTTGGTGAGAGAGGACTAGCACCATTCACTATTTAGTGCAAGTAAACACATTATAAAGGAACCTGTTCATCACTTCAGACCACTCCAGCTAAAGACTACATGTTTACAGATGTGTACAGCAGATCATTAGAACATCACTTAATACGGCACATATAAACAACCCTCTTCTGACTCCTTTCCGTGACAGTAAGAAATGGAATCTGAGAAGATCTGCCCAAGTCTTTTCCACTGCATGCTTACATTTTCTCTTTCTACTTTCTGCATGGTTCTGCATACCAATCTTCACTTTTTATGCTTTATAGAACAAAAACAATAGGTATAGTGAATAAGCTGACAACCTGACACTTGGCCCCACTACCCGCCTGGCTGAGAGTCAGTAAGATGGTTGCTAAAGCACAACACAAGTGAAGGGGCAGCTCAACCACTACTTGACTAACTCTCTTTCAGTTAATCAAAATGTGTTGGAGTTGATCGTAAACACATGATAAGACATTAGCCAATCAGCATATTCTCTGTGTGTTGTTATATATAGTATTATGCATAGTCCTGAAATTCAAAAGGAAACAGCATGAAAGCAAGATTTAAATACATATTTCATGTGATAAAAATATATAATATTTTTATATATAAAAGTAGAGTCATTTTAGCCCCCAATATAAAATATAAAAAATTACCCCCCGACCCCAAAGTTTCACATTTTCACCCTGTGCTCTCAGAAATGGGAACCATCTCCCAGGGCCCTCTCCTTCTGGGTTTCAAGGAGCCTTTCTACAGATGGGCACAGATGTCATGAGACCTATATTACTCTCAAAACCTTCTGACCCATGCCAAGTTTCCACAGGACATTATTAAAATATTATTATCGGGGCTAGGGTTGTGGCTCAGAGGTAGAGTGCTTGCCTCACATGTGTGAGGCACTGGGTTCAATTCTCAGCACCGCATATAAATAAATGAATAAAATAAAATATCCATTATTAAAAAAAATATATATATATATATATATATATATATATATATATATGATTCTCATTCTAGCAATTTACCTTTCTGCTTTTTCCGTATTTTCTCAACCAGAGATCGGATTTGTACATACTCTTCCCATTCCTTTCCTGGGCCAGGTGTAGGACTGCTGCATTCTGTAACACAAGAGTCACAGTGTAAAACATTCCTCTCCTTCAACTTAATCCACTAGACAGCAGAAGAAAAGGAAGAGGATTTGGATTTTGTCATTGTTTCGTGGTTAAAGGACAGAGTTACTACAGCCACAATAATAAATGTGTGCAATACAAAGCAGGAACACTTCTCAAAGCCTGTAAACTCTCTAAATCCCCAAAATGCCCCTCACTAAAATGTGCTCTGGTGCCCCCATGAGGGCCTAGCTCCCATCCAACCAGTTCTTGCTATTCTAATAACTTTCCTCAGAATATACTTGTAAACCAGTAAAATCTAAAAAAACTAAGCAAAAATGCAAAATATTTCCCCAGAACCCCTCTAGATGGTAAACAGAAGGTAATATTAAAAGTCAACATGTCTTCTAGTTAAGCCCCATGATGATGGCTCTTTCAGGAAATCAGTCAATTGGACATAAGGACACTACTAAACAAACACTGCACATGCCTGTGTATGGCACTATATTAAGCACTCTGGGGTAGTTACAAAAGAGGTGGCATAGTCCTTGCTCAACAAGCAGCTCAGACTCTACTACAGAACCAAAAAAACAGTCAATCAGGGCTGGTCCTTTTGGAAGGCCACAAGCTGGCTTTTTGTTTCTTTAATATGGCACCAGGTTAGAAAGAACCCTCCCGTGTCTCTGCCAGCCCATTTGCCCTGTGTGGACAAGAGCACATATAGCAAATAATCAACATGAGCCGGTTAGATGCTGGATGCTAACTATTACGGATGACCAGTCTGACTTCATTCTTCACTAGTCAAGCACTGACTGGGGTCTGGAGTAAAGTGGTGAAAATGACAGGAGCCTGTCCAAAAGCAGGGCAGGCACAGCAGGGGGAGACAGATGATGGGTGGTAAGGACAGTTGAGCCCTGCGGCGGCCCACAGGAATCACAGAGCATTTGGGAAGGACCTGACCCCAATTTGGCTGCTGCCTGCTTTCCATCAGGGAGGAAAAGCTGAATTTTCATATGAAGTTTAGCTATCACATGATCTGAACCTAAGGGGTAAAAATCAACGGAATGATCACAGTTCTGAGGCATCTGTAGCACAACTTGAACTCACAATTTTTAAAACTTACCAAATTATAGCAGCTTACTAAAGTAAGCACAGGCACTAAAGATATTTCATTTCTTTGAACAATGAACTCTCAGATTTCAGCATGTGAAAATCAGAAGCATTATTGTATAATCACTGAAAATAAAAGCAAGCCATTCTAGAAGGGCTACTCCCTGAGAAGCAGGATGGCTGGCCTGGGCTGTCGGCTGGCGTACAGCCTGCATGCCAGATCTCATGAGGTCTTCTGCGTCACACTCTCAGAGACACCAACCCGTGTTTACTGAAGATCACTTGAGCCTCAAGGCTTCCGTGGCTGTACGAGGCTACACTGCTAAAAAGCAGTGGAGCTTGTTTTTTCCATGGGTTCCCAGGGAGGTCCATGGTCTGATGTCTGGGCTGCAGAGGCTCTGCATTTAACAGTGACATGTCCCAACTGGTACAGTACCCCCCATATCTTTACAGAAGGGAAAGACTGTAACTGCCTGGGTCATGTGGCTAACAAGCTGGGAGTGGAACCCGAGGGACACTCTCATCCTCAGGAGCCTGACACCCACACTGGACATGAGGAGCAGAGAAAGGCACTACCAATGTGTCCCCAGGGATAGCCAAGGGGAACTTACTCTGCAACAGTTCACTGGTCAGGTTCAAGATTTCCTTCGGAGACACAGTGGCTGTAGCCCCAGTGCCTGATTTCTGAGTTTTTACTCGACTCTTCTTACCCATTTTTTGACTACAAAACAGAGAAGACAAAAAGAAAAAAGTCACATTACCAAAGAACAAAATCAAGTAATAAAATTTATCATGGCAGCATCTTCATCTTGAGATGCTAAAATCTTACCACTCACATGCCAAGTCCTGAGGTTTCCTTCTAGAAAAAGAAATGTGTAAATTAGTATCTGAAGGCTCTCAAATAGGGAAAAAAATCTTCATGGCAGTCTCTGGAAGAAAAGTTTATTCCACTTCACTTATAAGAACTAGAGTAGAAGCAAACTGTACTCTAAAATTGTGCAGAGATTATCATGTAAACTAAAATGTTCACACTTCAGGAAAAACAGTGACAAACGTGCACTGCACATGTGTGTACCAGAGACATACACACTACCATAAGGACACAAAGACCTAAATATTCTCTATCCACTTTCCTTTAAAAGCATCTATTCCTAGGAGCAGTAAGTACCATAAGTGACAGATCAGAATTTACACAGCTGAAAACCTTTTATACAGCTAGTCTAATTCCAATATGCCATTCCATGGAGAATCCTAAGTGCCTTGCCAAAGATGAGACAGGATTAAGCAAAGCATGAGGCCTCTGCAGGGAAGCCAGAAGCGATCCGGCCAGCTGAGAGGACTGGGGCTACTGCCTGGGAGTCTGAATGTGACTCTCAGGAGAGAAGAATATTAGTTAGGGTGGCGACCCAGGAAGATGGGACAGTCCAGCCAAGAGTCAGTGGAGCAGTGAAGAGCAAACCATCCCAGCAACCTCCTTGGCGCAGCCCCAGCCAGCACACCACATGTGCTCTCAAGGAAGCACCAACAAGTAATCTTTGGACCATTTATTTGTTAAAAAAAAAAAAAAAACCAAGGTAGGTGGGAGTATAGCTCAGTGGTAAAACACGTGCTTAGTGTGCCCAGGGTCCTGAGTTCAATTCCCAGCACCAAAGGGGAAAAAAAAAAAGAAAAAAAGAAATGACTATTACAGTGTGGAAAACTGTGACAACAGGTTTAGAATGCATATTCTCCAGCTAAATAGAAAATAGATCACTGATTCCATTGTAACTGAATCCATGGAAATAAGGCTATGTACTAAAATAACAGGAAAGAGCATTGTTTACTAGGATGTGTACCTTTTCTAATGTGTAAAAAAACAACACATGACTCATGGATCTAATAAATCTTCTAAAAAACAGTGCAAAATATCTTGTCAGTCATCCTGCAATAAAAGGGCACCAGTAAAGATGCGTAAAATTGTTGCAGAATTAAAAGAAATTGGACAAAAGCAGAAAAAGATGAGTGAGGGGAGGGCAGGAGGAGGAACAGCTTAACACAGTTCCCACACCAAAGGACTGTCTTCCAAAAAGGAAAATGCCCCTTTCTTGTCATTACTCACTCAAGGCCAAGAGCAAGGGCACAGCCTGGATAGAGTACCTCCACCCTCTAAACTTCAGACCCTGCCATAGCCGTGGAAGGCATCTCTACAGAGGACCACTGAACTCAATCTGAAAACAACCCAAGCCTCCATCTGTGGAGGACTTTACTCACTGCTACATACAGTGGCTCTGCTGCCCTGGCAGGAAGAAATGCAGATGCACGCTACTGGTGCTGGCTCAATGGCCTTTCCCTTCTGCCCTGCTAACACCCTTCTGTCGTGTGACAGCCTGTGAACTGCTTAAGAAGGGCACTTCCATGAAGAGCTGCAAGATCCTCCCCCTTCCCTGAACAGCAAGGGCCTGTGGCGGCATGCTGCTCTGCCCCAGCCTGCACAGCACACACCCAGGGCTACACAACGGGCTTTTTCACTGACCCACAGCCCCTCACCTCTCCACCAACCCTCAGCATGCGCCCGAGGCCAGTGGCTTGTAACAGCAGTGGCCACAGCTGCCCTGTATTCGGTGCATGTCCGCTAGGCACAGGAACAGAAACAGCTCCTCTTGTGACTTTCCCAGATGCTCTGGGCAGTTGACATCATCACCCTGACATTCTCAGGAAGGTCAAGTCTTTCCTCTTTCCAAGGTCACACATCAGGTGAGAGGCAGTACTAGAATTTGAACTTAGCAGCACTACTACCTGCCTCTGTCCACATGCAGGGAGGAAGCGCATGGCATTCCAGAGTTCCAAAGGGCTAAAAGGTCCTGACCAACACTACTGGATTATGTCCCTGGCAGTGGTCACTCAGTGCATCTGAGCGGCTCCAGCCACCTTCTTCTAACCTCCTTCCACACCCTTCTGAGCTCATCCTCCTGCTTAGACCCTGACACTAGTCTCTTATGAATGCCCTGGCCAAGCCCCCTCCTACTGCTTGCATCTACCCTCATGCTGCCACCCATCTGCCAGCACCTTATGTTTCAGGAACACCAAGGACTCCCAGTCCCTCACACAGGCTCTGGCACATGCCTTGATGCACCTGTCCTCTCCTTCCCCACCCCCCTCGCAGGCAACACTTTAGTAACATGTCCACAAATTCTGCATCCCCTGAGAGCCTTGCTGGTCCCCCTGGTCACGACCTTCTCTCCTCTACACCTCTGGGAGTTCTTGTAGATCCTACAGTGGGTTCCTGGGTTGGAACCCACTGTGCCAAGACTGGCTCAAATACCAGACACCCACTCCAGACAAGAGAATCTCTGAGGGGGCTTCTCTGCTTTACTTACTTCCCTATCCCAACCTCTAACCCAGAACTCCACACACAGGCGTTCTTAGGTCAGGTCAAAATCTTCATTTCTGAAGCTTCTATCCAGGTTACTACTTCCTTGGAACTTACAGAAAATGTTGAATTCCTGCTCCAAGTGAGAGACCATTAAACATATGACCACCATGATTTGAAAACAACAGATTCCTTTGACAGCAATTTTCTTACAGTAGAGAACTTACAACTCAAATTGTTCACATTTCTTTATTTTCTTCAGTCAGAAAACTGCTAGCTTCTAGAAATACCAGTAGATGTGGAAATGCAACAGAGGCAAAACTTCAAAACACATTAGTAAACTAGACCCTGAAAACGAGGTATGCTGGCTGCCATCTTCAGAAGTCTGCGGGCTGTTTACAGTCACCTGCCCAGGCAAGACCCTGCTGGCCAGCTCTTTAAATCCCCACTCATTCCTCTGCCTCTGATCTCCTCCTGCACCACACTGCCCACAGTTAGCCCTAAAAAAACTGAAGTATAAAACACGGCAGCAAAGTGCAGATCCATGGCTCCTCCACTGGCTTGCACAGCTACCACCAGCAGAAAGGCAGGGAGCGCCCAGAGCAGGCCAGCCCTTCTTCCAGCCCCTCCTACTCTAGACCCACACGGAGAAGTAGCCACTGCTTTGGCTTATGTTACCATTGATCCGTCCTCCTGTTCTTGAACGTCATACAAATGGAATTACATACTACATAGGCTTCTTGTGCTCAATTTAAAGTTTTTCCCCAGCTCAGAGGATAACACCTGACCTCCCTAGCAAGGCCTTGGAAGGGTGACCGGCCTCAACCCCCTTTTCTGTCTGGCTTTCCTCTGCCCATCCTTTACACAACATGGCTCCAGAAGTTTGCTAGTGTTCATCACTTTTTCTGGCATGGAGTCACCCCTTGTCTATGCCCTTGTCTGCTCCTGGCAAAATTTTCCACAAACTTAAGTCCCCATCAAAATGTCCCCAATGGCTTTAGAGGAAATTATAGGCTCTTCCTTGCAGTCCCTATTCCCATGCAAGTTCCTTAACCCAGGAAGAAAGTGTTAATCAAATCTGAGGTCATTAACAGATGCTAAAGGCTAGGCTTATCCTGGAGTTCAGTCTATTAGGCAGCTTTTTGGACTCTTTTCCTCCCACAGGGATATAGCCCCTAAGGGAGAGAAAGCTCTGACCCTAGTTTAGGCAGGAAGAATCTTCATCTTAATTAAGGGGGAGGAGAGTTACCTATCCCTGTCCCCAGAGAATGCTACTCCCTAGGGCACAGGATGCTAGGTCCTACTATCTCTTAATCTGTTCTACCCAGAGACAGGGTTCCAAGGCTCTGCAGTCCAGAGAGCTCCCAGAGTTCACAGCCCCATGCACACTGAATCCAGACAGCCACAAACACATGGTCTAGCCTTTACCTTTAAGAACTTAGTCTCTGGAGGACAGGGACTACTAATTCAGATGCTCCTCTAACCTTAGGGCCACCAATGTCTATAAGATTTATCAGCTTCTGGGTTGGTCTGGCACTGTATTCTAGTTATTTGTGGGACATTCCTAATTCAAAGCACCTGGAAGGCAGGAGCCTCAAATTTACCTGTTTTCACCCCCCAAAACATCAGGCTCTCTGTTGCACTTTGCCAGCTCCCCACACTTTGCCCTCTCTTGGCCCCTGGTCTGGTTATCATTCCTAGTTCTACACACTTCTTACCCTGTTACTCTGGCCTGGATACCCTTAATCCTTAGCACAGGGTTTCCCACCCCACACCTCCAAGCATAGCTCAGAGCCTTTGTCCTCACCCACTGCAGTATAAATTACTTATATGCTCATTTAACCTGTTGTCTTGTGGCAGGAAGAAACTAAAGTGTCCAGCTCTATATTATCTGTAGGATCAAGTGCAACAACATGGATACAGTAGATGGTCAAATGTCTGCTGAAAGAAGAAATCTTTGCATATCATATTTGGATATATTAGTGTTACTAATTATGCCCACCATGATTACAATAGCAGTCAAATGAAACACTGGACTAAATATTTAACAGTTCCACTAAAGAACCAGCACAACCCTTAAAAGTAAAAATGAAAATGTGTGTATACGGAGATGAATAGATAGGTGGGCCATGCCACGGGGATTAAGGTTAAGGTACAGCTTATACAATATCACACTTAAAAATGTGTTTCTTTTGGAAAACCAAAGCTTAGGATAGATATTAAATTCAACAATGAACTGAAAAAACAAACACAAATTTTGAAAGTGTTTTTGGTTTCTTCGAAGCCAGCAAAATTCTTTGTTTGAAGGCAATAAAACAGACAGACAATAAGAACTAGTCAGTTTCTTTCTTTTTTTTTTTTTTTTGGTACTGGGTATTGAACCCAGGGTGCTTTTTTTTAACCACTGACCTACATCCCCAGCCCCCTTTTTTATTTTGAGCCAGGGTCTCACCAAGTTGCTCAGGGTCTTATCAAATTACTGAGGTTGGTCTTGAACCTGCAATCCTCCTGCCTCAGCCCTCAAGTCACTGGAATTAGAGGCACGTGCCACTGTGCCCAGCAGCCAGTAACCAGTCCATTTCTGACAGAAAAGAAAGAGCTATGGCCAAGCTCAGCTTAAAGCTTAGAGGGGGCTGTAACTTAGCCAAGAGACCAGAGCCGCCAAACAGCACACCTACCACTTCAAACATGAAATCCTAGATTAGCATACAGTTGGACTATAAATATAGGTGCACTAATTAAACAAGTTCTCTGTGTCTCAGTGCCTAGGACAATGCCAGCTACTGCAAAAGACAATGAATGATGGAGACCAGACCTTTGGGCTGGTCACACCCAAAATAAAGCAGCAAAGGTAATTTCTAAAATATGTAAGAATTAAACACAGAAGGGCAAGGAATGAAGCACAGTTTAAGAAGGATGACTAAATTTTGAGTCAGTTTGAGAAGGTGTTAGTATCCCGTATGGGTGGTTTTCTAAATTAAATCCCACTTTACCTTTTTTAGCTTAAAAAAAAAAGCTCTGTGCTACATGATTTTGCCAATCTTATGGATTTGAAATAACTACTGACCCTTTTTGCTTATGATTCAAAAATGTGCTACACAGAATGAATAATTTTCATTGTGATTTCAGCTGAAATCCAAGTTTCAACAAATGAAATAGTCAAAGAGATAGGATGTAAAATAGACATCCTTAAAATCAAATAGACAGCCTTAATTCTCTACAGAGAGAGAGAGAGAGAGAGAGAGAGAGCGCAAGCCTATTAGACATTTAGCAAGTTTCTATAAAAACCAATATTTATAGTCAATATTATTCGAAAAATGTAAACACACACTAACACATATTCTTCCCCCTCCCCATTAAATTACAAATATTAGCCAGAGGTACAAGGCTAAATGAAAGATATTTTCTTCCAAAGTTTATGTTGAAATCAGGCATAATTTACAAATACTTAATTGAATTATCTTTGGGAAACTCTAAAGTATAGGGGGGAAAATGATTTAAATAATAAACTTAAGACCAAAGAAAACGTGAAGAGAAGTACTATAGGACTGACAGAGAACTGCACTGAAAAAAAAAAAAAAAAATCAGAATCACAAGAAGGGTCACACCCAAAATAAAGAGGAGCAGCCAAGCTAAGGGTTTGATTCATCCCTACTTCTTCACCATTAAGATATTTTTAAAACCTATAGGATCTTAAAATTCTGGCCCTTTAAAACACTATAAATTATTAAGTCCGCCAGCAATTTCCCCATCTAACAGAACAGAGGAAAGTAAGTGGCACACTCAATCATCACTTACACTGCTGATACGCAGGGCCATCCGTAACCAACCACTTGTAACCAATGATTCTATTTCATATAGAGAGTAAAATAAATAGGTCCAGAAAAGTAAGATAAAGCACATTTGGGAAACATAGCTAATGAGGAGAGGTCACAGGGTGAAGGTGTGCTAAACATTGAACTCATTTTTACAAAGTATACTTCACACATACTGAAAGGATACAATTCAGTACAGTTTTTTTAAGTTCCAAATGAAAAGGATACATATTTATATTTTGCTTGAGTTCTTCCTGAAAAAAAAAAATGCTTTTAAATAAGTATAACAAGAACAAACATTTCTGATTGCACTTATTTGGCAATTTATCCAGGAAACTCTAGCTCAAGCACAGCATCTGTTTTTTGGGGCAGCTTGCACTAACCCAACTTTACAGCTGGACTGAGGAGGGAATGGCTTCCTCCTCCCTCAGGCCCCCAGCTGAGAAGTGCACTTGAGCAGGTAAGAGTGTGCTCAATCTGTGCGTGGAAGAACAGGAAATACGGTTCTCTCCATTTCACTAAAATACTTTGCAGGTCATGTTATTACATTCCGAATTAAATACACAAATTGCAGGATGCAGATGAGGAAACTGAAAGGCATTTGGACAATGTTTTCTCTCCTGCAGACACTAATAAGGCATGTACATACAATCCTTGCTTCACATGTACCAGTTAACTGAAGGTGGTTAGTATCAGAAATTTGTTCTGGCTTTACCCAATAGCCGGGCCCAGTAGCAAAACATACCATACTAACTTATACCAGTTTAAGAGGCTCATAGGCACCCATCATTCCACACTCTTAACTAAAGAAGACACTAATGTGCCATGATTCAAAAGTATCAAGAAACCAAAGTAGCAGCTACTTAAGTATCAGGATGAACATAGATAAACAAGATGCATGTAAAATTTCAATTTTTGTACAGAACATTTTGGGTTGTCATATATGCATTACAAGTTGAGACTTTAAAAAGTTGTCACTCTCCATTAATTTACACAACAATATTAAAGATGTTAAAACCACTTCTGATACATAATAGTTTTGTTTTAATCTGTTGAATTGAGTTATAAACACACTTAAATTAACACGAGGCTCTTCAGGTTCCTGCTTCAACAGTGCTTGGATGGACGAGTACCCCACTCCAGACAGCCCATAAGCCAGCAGCCCTCCCCCACCAACTCACAGTGCCCAGGGTCCACCACCTCCTAATCAGTCCCTCCCTAAGCCACTGCAGCACAGCACAGCCACCTGCTGTGACAACCATGTCCTCATTGCAAGCAGATGTGCAGGACTTAGAAGCCATTAACCATCAGATCAACAGGGAGCTCTATCCTCCTTCCTCTGCCTGTGGGCATCTTCTGACTTTGAAGAGCTTCACCAATCTCAGGAGGAGAGGGAGCATGCAGAGAACCTGATGAAGCTGCAGAACCAACAAGGTGGTCTGGTCTTCCTTTAAGATAGCAAGAAACAGACCGTGACAACTGGAGTCTGTGTTACACTTGGTGAAAAGCCAAAGCAGCCTCTACTAACTATAAAATTTTGCCATGAGCAAAAATGACCCCCATTTGTGTGACCACTAGGATTTGTTACCTGAACAAGCAGACAAAATCCATCAAGAATTGGGTGACTGTTAACTAACTCATCCAAGATGGGGGTCCCCACATCTAGTATGGTAGGAATCTTTTGGAAAAGCACAGCCTGCAAGACAGTGACCAGAGCCGAGCCTTAGGCTGACTTCCCCACAGCCATAAGTGGCCTCCCCAGTCACAAGGCAGTGCGTGCATGTTGGGGTTCACCTTTACCTTGTCTCTCTGTTGTACTGAAACATCTACTAATGTTCTTTAGTTTGTGCCATCCCTTCAAATCAAGAAATAAGGCATCCTTTCTCCCCCAAAAAACTGAGGTCCCTACTTAAAAGAAATTGGAAAAAAAAAAAAAAAAACTTTGAAAAGGAATCAGTTGGTAGAAATAAACATTTCTATTAAATCTTTCTACCATAAAGAAGACACTGTAATTTCTGCTAAGAAATTACCTTCAAAGAACTCCTACTCCTACCCTAAGGATCCTGGATTCCAGAACTGTGGAGCATCAAGATTGGAAGAGACCTTCAGGGTTATCTATGTTAACCCTCAAGCCCCCTCATGCTTTACATATAGCATCTAACTTTAGGCAGCAATTATGGTTGTTACCAACTGCCTGATTTAAGTCTGGAAACCCGTAAGACAGGCAGGACATGGCACATGTCCTCTCTGGCTGACAAGTGCACAAGCTGAGGCTGACTGCTAGGCCGATCCTGGCCACCTATGCTCAGTGAGAAGCAATACTGCTGCCCTTCCTGCAGCCTGTTCAATTCCACGGCAGCCTCCTCCAGGATACACTGCTTACAAGTGAGGCCTGGTTATCTTCTTGGACCTGCCCAAATTCTTTGAAGACAGCTTTCATGTCCTCCCCAAAGTCTTCTCTTCTCCAAGTTTAACATGCCCCTCAAGAAATACTTCTCAAGAGTGAACAAAACCACTTAGGTATATTGCACTTAGATGGCCAGTTCTTAAAAGGTCAACAAAACCCTTCAGATGTGCTCGGAGAAGAGTCCAGTTCAGTGGGACTCCTGCCTTCACAGAACTCAATAATATTCCTTAAACAGCTCCAGCTTTTCTCCGAGAATACATTCACTTATTTGGTGCATGTTTCTTGAGTATCCAATCTGAAATACAAAGACAACAGGGACATGGCCCCATAGCCTTCAGGACAAGATAAAAAAACTAAAGCTATTCATCACATAAACTAACTTTAGCAAAACAGATGTGCTATATTAAACAACTGAAATTTTGAAGTTAAGGTGATTATTCATGGTAACTATCACGCTGTTTCTTTCAGGATAACATTCCAGGCTGCCAAAAATGGTGTCATCCCTGTCATTTACAGTAGCAATTCCCCAACATGATCAACCTCCACATAATTGCCTCATTTGGTCATTTACTATGTACTGAAACTGAGGTGAGCATTTTACAAAAATTTTTATCATGCCCCTCTATAGATGAGAAAGCTGATCCTTAAAGAAAGTAGCTGATGTATGCAAAATGACAATCAAGTTGGTAGCAGTCTGACAAGCACACTTGATGACAAACTTTACTGATACTCAATAATAGAACATCAAGGATTCAGCTCAAAACCAACATTTATGAAAGCCCAAAAGTTCATTGCTTATCCTTAATGTTCAAAATAACAATATTTTCCTGCAATAGTAAAACATATAGGGGTAAAGGTTTTCCCTCTTTGGTCTTTGAAAAGTATAAAACTGTTCTTTGCCTTGTCAGGAGTAGCCCAAGAGGTTTAATTTGAGACAAGAGTGAAACTTGCAAAGGAGCTTCCACCCAATCAGGCGCATCCCGCATTGAGTTCTGCAATGCCACACTTGCTGTTCATCAAAAACCTGCACAAACCAATTAGGTAACCATGACAATGCTAAATTATTACAATCAACAAATGAAAAATTTACTAGTAAATTTAAATACTTTATGGCAAAAGCAACTTTAATGATAATTCTTACTTTCTCTTGAATATGCTTAATAGAAAACTATGATATTGAAGAGTCATGTCTATTTTACAAAACTGAAACTTTAAAATTCACTGATCTTGGGCTGGGATTGTGGCTCAGCAGTAGAGCACTCGCCTAGCATGGGCGGGACCAGGGTTGGATCCTCAGCACAACATAAAAATAAAGGCATTGTGTTGTGTCCATCTACACCTAAATAAATAAATAAATATAAAAAATAAAATTAATAAAATAAAATCCACGGATCTTTTATATTCTAGTGAAGTGTTTTATTTAAAAAAGGACAGTGAAAGTCAGGATCAGATAGTAACAAACCTAAAATACTGCATATTTACTAAGAATTCTATGTATATACAATTGTTACTACCAACCCAAAAAATTTTTAAAGAGTTCTTGTTCATCACATGATTATCTATATTGTCTACACAATTTTCAGTCCTTCTTAAAGAGTGAAAACATTTCTTCCTGCTGCTGCTCTGCTCTCCCTCTTCCCACCCCATTCCTGAGGCTAGGCTTGTAAAAGATTAAAATTTCACTGTGGCTTGGTAATCAGTGCCACTCAGAGCCTTTACAAAAGCTTAACTTGAGAGTGTGCCCTGTCTTCCGTTGTCAGCCAGGAGGGTTTGGATTTACCTTAATCTAGATAGTTCATGTCTTGTAAAATACTTGAAATAAGAAGGGGGAAAAAAAGAATTTCAAAGTCTTAACTTTGGTATTAGAATTTGATTCATTATCATATGAAATATTTTTTTGTTCAAGTTTATTTCAGGTTCAAATTGTTAATAACTATGTTGGTACCTCTGAGCTGTGATCTGTTTACTGCAAAAATCTAGAGGAGACTCCTAAATGGAAATGGGGTCTATGTAGCTAACTGCCAGCTAGTGAAGCCAGATTTAAAGTTAGGTAGTCAGTGTAGTTAGGTAAATAGGGTCTAATACCGAGTGAAATCTAAAATGGAGGCCATGCTGATAATGATTCCCGGAAACACAGGACAACTCATGGAATGTTAATGAAGTCCCAGAAAGGCCCTAGGCCAAAGTCCACCCCAAGGAAATGTTAATGGAACCCAGGAAACAGCCCCCAACAGATTTGGAGATAGCCCAACCCAAGAAGTGATAATGAAGTCCTTCCTGCCCAGATTACCTGTGTCCCACCCCTGGGGCCTTCCAACCTACATTCACCAAAACTATAAAAAGGGGAGACAACTGCACTTCCACGGATTCCACCTCTTGGGTCCCTTTCTTCCTCCGGGAGAAGTCTTTTCTGCTGTCCTTTAATAAACTTCTAATTTCTACTCTGACCTTGCCTGGGCGTGCTTCTTCGGTGTTATTCTTCAACATTGGGGAAGCAAGGACTCGTCACCGGCCAACAGCGGCAACACTAGGTGAATTTAACAACAAAAAACTGGACTTATTAATAGGTTAATAAGTTTCTGTGAATTAAGTTTTTTTTCATAAGACTACATGACAAGAAAAACTAGTAAACTTCTCTACAAGTTTGTTTACAAATTTTCAAACCCCTTGTAATAGAAAAATATAAGAATACTGTCAGAAACATTTTTAACTTGAAAGTTAAAAACTATTGTTTTCATATCAAAATAATGAATATCTTCAATTTTGTGAGTAGGAAAATGAATTAGAGGAAATCCAATGCATAGCAATCCATTTTGCCAAGTAAGGTGTACCTATAACTGCAACAAAAGTGAAAATCGTACAAACTTTTAAGTGAGGAATCCTTAAATCCTAACTCCTTAACTATGAACCAGAATGATATTTAAGATAAAAATGTTTCTGACTGTAAGAAGAGAAAAAGGATGCACAGAAAATCAAAATATTTTTCACTAATAAATCAACATAACTATAAAGGTGAAAATATAAGCTAATTGAGAAAGCAAATAACTGGCCATTAGCAACTTCCAAAGTAACATTAGAAAGAAGATATATTCAACCGTTCTATTAAAAGTATTGAATGTCACATTAATAAATGACTCCTTTTCCTCTCTGGGGCAACATGATCATGGTTCTATTCCCAGGACTTTGGTCCAGGGAGAGGAAACACACTAGAAACTTCCTCCCCACCCCCAACAGAAGCACCATGCACTGTAGCCAGGAGTAGGTGAGGTTTCCAAAGATTAAAAAAACCTCCCAGTGGAAGACATTCATCAAACCATACACAACAAAGATACAGTGTTATTAGTTACATTTCTAACAGCTACTTCAGTTAGTGAAAGTAAAAAGGAGACTATGTAATTCAAACATTTAAGAGGCTTTTAAAGTCTTAAACTAAATTGACATCTAATCAGAAAGCATTCAGAGGAACCCTGACTTGGAGACAGCATATTTACTCATATTTCTACTAAAATTCCATAGGGCACAAACTATGTACAATCACACACTCCAACCCTCATTCTTGGGTTCCATATCCAGATTCAACCAACCATGGATCAAAATATTTGGGGAGAAAAAATCCATACTGAACATGTACAGACTATTTCCCTTATCATTCCCTAAATAACACAGTATAACAACTATTTACAACAACTATTCACATAGTATTGACATTATATTAGGTATTATAAGTAATTTACAAATGACTAAAAAGTTTATGGGATGATGTAGACAGATTATATGCAAATACTACATAATTTTATCTAATGGAAGAGGCTTGAGCATCCCTGAGTTTGGCTATGGGGGCAGAGGGAGTGTCCTGCAACCAACCCCCTGTGAATATACAGGGTCTGTACCTGGGTTTCACTGGTTGCCAAGATCATCCACTAAATTTTTACGATAAGCAAACCCTTGTTGTGCTGATATTGATACTTTCCCTAGCATTGTCATCTTTGCCATTCTGGGCATGAAACCATCAAGTTTTTAGGAGGTTGAATGGCTAAATCAGAGTTCTCAAAAACTTTACTAGTAACTAAACTTAAGAACAGAAAATATTTGAATTCAGCCTTCACATTTCTCTCATTATCTAAAGAAAGTTTTATTCTTCACTGAATGTGGCCTAAATATCCATGACCTGGAAGAGAAGCTCAACACTACTTTCTTATCAACAATTTCACTGCACTATATCTTATAGACAGATAATGAACAGAAACTCTCATTCCTGCAGCACATACAGGTATAAATGTTTTAATCTTCAAGTCCAACATCACTTCTATTCCAAGAAAAAAAAAAAAAAGCACAGATGGCACACTGGCAGAACGAAGAAAAGTGACAACCATTTCACTCTGTTCAGACCAGAGATGCACTTCAGATATTAATTTACAATCTTAAATACACAGAGAGAAAGGAGGGCAAGACAGGAAAGTGGGAGTGGAAGGCTCAAAACCCAAGGTTGTTTGGGATCCCAATAACGAGGTTGTTCTATGGTTAAGCACTGCACTTTGCAAACTACTTTCTTAAGTCAGAGAAAAACTCATTCCCAAGTTGTTGGAATTTTACCAAAATATTAATCACAGCAGATGCTGAGATTAATTTGATATGGTGTGACTTCAAGCAAAGTAACCCGTATAAGCACTGTATATCGTGGTTCGAGCTAATCTTTGCAAATTTCAAAGGTAGAGAGAAAAGCTGATTGTGTTTTACTATATTCTTGGAGTATATTCACTTAAACAGCTGTCCAAGACTGTTCCTGATCAATTCAGCTTTAAAATGTCATCATAGTCCTTTCTGAAAAGGCAAAATTAATCTATCGACACATTCTAAAAGTATTTTTGCTTTTGAAACATCGTCCCTTTTATTTAAAAGAGCAAAAGAGTATGTCCTAAGTGATTCTGAACGCGTGCATTTTTCTGAAACACTTAAATGTCTTCCTCCCTACACAACCAGGCGGAGGTGAGGCCCCCGCAGCAAGTGGCGCACGTCACTAATCGCCTCCTTCTCCCGAGTGGAAACGGAGGAATTGGCGGAGTTGCTTCGCTAGGCTGGAGCCATGAGGAGGAAGAGTTTAAAACCGGAATAACAAACTCTAAAGCACTGAATTCTTCTCCCTAGTATGGCACTGAGCGTGTGGACCACGGCCAGGGGCGCGTGGGAAGAAAGATGACCTATTTTCTACGACTGTCTTTTTAACTAGGCAGTGAAGGGAGAGCGCGGGGACTGGTCCGCGGGCGCCCCGGTGGGCGCTGAGGCTTGGGAGACAGAGAAGCATAAAAACCACATCACCTTCCCCCAGGCGGCGGGGAGATCGAAGGGAGGAAGGAAATGAGAGCGCAATCCAGGCGCACGCGGAGCCCAGAGACCTGCGCGCGAGAGGGGCCCGGGCCCCACCCGAGGGCGGCGCCGAGGGGCCGGGGACACCGGGCGGCGCGGGGGACGTGCCCTGCACCTGCCACCACAGGGACCCGGCTGGCGCGGAATGGGGTGTCGGCGCCCCCGCCCCGGCAAGCCAGACAGGACAGAGGCCGGGTGGCCTCGGGCTCGCAGGCCCTCTGTGAACGGCCCCACGCGCACACTCGCCCACCGCGGCCCGGAGCGGCCGGCCGGGGCGAGGGCAGGACTCGGCGCGGGCCGGCCGGAGGGTGGCCTCGCGGCGCCCGGGGACGACAGTGCGACTGTCCCCGCAGCCCGCGGGCCGCGCGCGTGAGGCTGCCGCCGGTGCTCACCTGTCCGCTCCCTTTCGCGCAGCGGCGGCGCCACAGTCCAGTCCGGACCCCACCGTCCGCCTCAACCAACCCCCAGGCCGCGGCGGCGGCGGTGGCGGCCGGACGGGAGGGGCGGGACGGCGGCCTGAGACGGCCCCGCCACCGCGGCCCAACCCGACTTCTCCCGCCTCCGGGCCCGCCCCCGGGCCACCGCCGCCGCCGTTCATTGGTCAGCGCCTCGCACGCCTGGGCGCGGCCCCGCCCCGCCGCCCAGCCGCCGTTCCGCTCGGGGTCCCGTGCAGCCATTGGGCAGGAGGCTCTGGGGGCGAGAGCGGCCGACTTGGCCCCCGCCGGCCCCGAAACCACAATTGGCTGAACTTTGTCCATGTCCGAGCTCTGATTGGGTAACGGCAGCCTGGACCCCGCCTCCGGGCCCAAGTTCCGTTAGCAGGTTCGGTTGTTTCCGAATTCCCTTGCGCCAAGGGGGCGTGGCCTACGGAAAGGACCCTTTGGCTGGCTCCTCCTCCTACACGCAGCAGCCACTGATCCGCCCGGCGAGTGGAGAGGGAACTGGCCGTTCGTTCCGCTTTTGGGAGCTGTATTTTCTTCTGATTGGCTGATTTGCGGCCGACGCTCCCCGCCCCTCCAGTCGTTTGCTTTTCGTCGCGAGACGCAGCGTGATGACGTATTCCCCGACATTCCACATCCAAGATGGCCGCAATCAGCACGGAGAGACGTCGCTAAGGGGCTTGCCTGAGGCGAGGGGTGAGTGGCCCGCGGCCCGCGGCCCGCGCCGCCCTCTTTCCGCGTACTTGGAGTTCGGAGTAGGGTATGGCCAACTGCCTCCGTCCTCTGGGGGACTCTTGCCTCCGAGATTTCGCCCCTTCTGCTAGCCCCCATGCACGTTGAAGTTAGCTGGTGACGAGGGGCTGGGGTGTGGGTTTCGGGAAAGGGTCTGAGGCGCAAGGGCGGCGCTGGGAGGTCTGGAGCCCCCTATAACTGGTAGCGGCGTTTGATTTGTTGGGGCGCGATTGAGGTTGGAGGATCTTCTAGCGGCGGGAAAGGGGGGGGGGTCTCACCCGGCCGCAGAGGGCCCGTTTCCCTGTTCCCGGGTCGTGGTTGGGCAGGTGTGAGACCTCGGAGACCGTCCCACACCTGCACTGCTCGGACCTGGGAGTTCTCCGGGCCACGGGGCAAGGGTGGGACTAGGAGGCACTTCCGCGGTGAGCTCGTTCTGCCCAGATGTCGTCCTCATTCACCCTCTCTTGGGCGGTTGGTTTGGTCGTTATTGTAAGACAAGGTATACGTCTAAAAACTTTCGGAACCATTATCTGCACAGGGTATGCTCAGTGATTAGTCCCTAAGTGTGAATTGCCAATTAAACGGAGCTTTCGCTAAGTCATCTGAGTTTAGGAACGTCTTGTAAAGAGCGGTCACTTAAAACTGGCCTTTTCTTTTTTTTAAAGGCAAAGTTAATAAGGTTTGTGTATCTCGTTATGTATCCTTTTTTACACATCTGTAGCATAGTGCCTTGCAGTCGTAAACACACATTAAAAGTGTCTGTGAATGATGTTAGTAGAATGAAAGAGCAGAGCTTTCGATCCCCAGCACCCGGAACACTGACATTTAGTCAGCTATATTGCCAAATGAAAGAAAAAATGGATGATGGTGTTAATGGTACTGATAGACATTTTAGTTAAAATTGTTAGCGTTCCTAAGATGCTTATTTGTTAAATCATCTTTACCATAAATGTAATAATTATAAAACCTCTTAGGGTTTTTTCCAGTGGCTACCATTGATGTCTAGTTTTAGGGGTTTTCTCTCCTTTTCTCTTGTTTTAATTATACTGTAACGTATTGTCCAAGCATATTAGTTGATTCCAGCAAAAATCATGGTTAACTAAATTTGTTCCATTGAAAGTGTAGTTTGCAACAACAAGCAATACAGAAACATTTTAATTGTTAATGAGGTTCTTCCATTTTAAATGCCATTTCTAAAATTGAATATCATAAAGAAAAATTGTTCATATTTTGGCTTATAAAATGTGCAAATTCATTTTAGGAATTTATTGCAAAACCGCTGAGTTCACTAAGACTATGAAAAGAAAAAAATGTTTTCTGCTTTTTTTTTTAAACTAAAATTGGGTTAAGGACAAAACAAGAGGAGTTAAATTTGAGGTAATTGAGAAGATTATAAAGAATATCTATGGTGCAGCCAATTTGGAAAGCAATATGGAGATTCCTTGGAAAGCTGGGAATGGAACCACCATTTGACCCAGCTATTCCCCTTCTTGGACTATACCCAAAAGACCTAAAAAGAGCATACTACAGGGACACAGCCACATCAATGTTTATAGCAGCACAATTCACAATAGCTAAAATGTGGAACCAACCTAGATGCCCTTCAATAGATGAATGGATTTTTTAAAATGTGGCATTTATACACAATGGAATATTACTCAGCATTAAAAAATAACAAGATCATAGCATTTGCAGGCAAATGGATGGCATTAGAGCAGATAATGCTAAGTGAAGTTAGCCGATCCCTAAAAAACAAATGCCGAATGTCTTCTCTGATATATGTGGGTGACTCAGAATGGGATAGGGAGGAAGAGCATGAGAAGAATACTACCACTAAATAGGGAAGAGAGATGGGAGGGAAAAAGAGGGAGAAGGGGAGTTGCACGGAAGACAGAAGGAGAACCTCATTGTTATACAGAATACATATATGATGTTGTGATGAGAAAAAGAAAAAAAGTGTCACATTAGATTGGATAGAGAGAAAGGATGGGAGAGGAGGGGAGGAGTAGGGAGGATAGGAAGGGCAGCAGAATAGAATAGACAATATGATTGATGTATGTACATTCCATGTATGTATTATATGTCAAAATACATTCTGCTGTCATGCATGACTAAAAAAAATAAAAATAAATCGTATGGTAAAAAATAAAAATAAAAAAAATAAAGAATTTCTAACTGGATTAAATCTAATTTGTATTTTTAAGGCCAGAGTAATTGCATATAAGATTGTAAAATCATTGTTCATAACCTTTGAGGAATCCTTAATGATAAAAAACTGGAGTCTG
The DNA here is from genome assembly GCF_021218885.2 of Marmota monax. Taxonomy (NCBI): domain Eukaryota; kingdom Metazoa; phylum Chordata; class Mammalia; order Rodentia; family Sciuridae; genus Marmota; species Marmota monax. The sequence continues at coordinate 1,187,981 of NW_026694841.1, forward strand.
GCCTGTCGCTGATTTCACAGAGAGCAATTAGCTGACTTTGGGTACAAGGACTTATTAATGATCGGTTTTATGAAATTGTTGCCAAAAAAGGGCTTGATAGTACTTGGGAAAGGAGAGCTGAGTCCTCCAAGCCAGCAAAGCTTCAATAAGGAAAAGCCATGTGACACAAATCATATTTCCTTTTGTTACAAGTTTATTAACTGTTGGTAAAGGGGAGATTGTTAGACATAAATCCATTTAGATTTCCTTAGAACACAAAACATAATCTTGCCTAGTAGACACAAGAAGTAAATGTACATTGGATAAAATATAGTTAGGTAATTTATATCCATTCAGATTCCTAAACCTAAAATGTTGATTAGTGGGTTGTTAGTAGCCTAGAAATGGGGGTCTTTAGAGGGAACCTATGGAGCTTTGATTTTGCCCTTTTGAATAAAGGGCACTTTTTAATTACTAGCTAAATATGTAAGATGCATAATTCTCAAGTTAATGAATGCATTCAAACCATTGAATGATAAGTAGGAAGCATGTCAGATGACACCCAGAGTTTTTAAAGACCAAAAGTATAAATTTACTGGAAGTGACTAAATTTGCAAAAATTCAGCTATATTTCAGATGAGGAAGACCTGTCTTAATTAAAAAAAATGGTTCCAAGACGTAATGTTCCATTTATAGAAACAAAGTAGTGTCTAGATTGAGGAACAGCAGTATCTTAGTCTAAAGTAAGACAGATTGTGCCTCTGCCATTTGCTAACTATGACAGGTTGTTTCATGTCTCTTTGGCTCCATTGACTCCATTTTCTCAGTGATAAATTGTGAGAATAAGAAAACATAGTTTGCAGGCATGCTGAAATTCAACGGACATAGGATATGTTACTGAATTTACTAGCCTTCTTCATATGCTCATATGCTGGGCAGATATATAAAGTGTATTTTTTCTGTTTTGAAAATACTTAGGGGGAATTGGGCACATTGGCCCACGCCTGTAATCCCAGTGGCTCAGGAGACTGAAACAGAAGGATTGGGAGTTCAAAGCCAGCCTCAGCAACTTAGCAAGGCCCTGAGCAATTTAGTGAGACCCTGTCTCTGAATAAAGTACAAAATAAGGTTGGGGATGTAGCTCGGTGGTCAAATACCCCTGAATTCAATCCCCAGCACCCCCCCCCAAAAAAAAAAAATTAGGGGGAACCTAAATTTTAACACTAAACTCTCAAAACCATCTTGAGAAAATCATTAGGTTTCTTTACCCTGAAGAAAAGAAGGCAATGTAAAATTATCTTTACATATTTGAAAGACAATCAGTAGAAAAGGAAAACGTGTTTTCAAGGTTTAGGAAGCTAAGAAGAGAGTTGTTAAAAAGATTTCAATCGTTATTTTGTGCCATTTGTGTAACGGATCTAGGAGATGAACATAACACATAAAAATCAATCTAAGAATAATATAAGAGTTATGTGAACACCAGTTATTGATATACAGCAATGCCATAGGCTGCTTTCTAAACTAAGGTCTTATTAATAAAAATGTCTGAATGAAGGTTAGTAATAATTTAGTACTGTTATTAAAAAAGAATTTACATACCGGATCAGAGAGTTATGTGGTGTCCATTACTATTATGGTCATAATTCTAAATGTTGAAAATGCATTTCATCTTTCATCATGTAAAATGATAATATCTAAAACACATGATTGAAAGGTGTTGCTAAAACACCTTACATGTTTCTTGAGAGATTTTCATTTTTGTGGATCTCATAAATCTCAGTGATTTTCACAGTAATCCCTACTAATAATAAAATTTATAACTTCAGGACCTTGTTTAAAAAAATTGAATTATAGAGAAAGGGGTTAGAGAACAGAGGCAAGCACTTTTTCAGGAAGGTAGAGGCTCTAGAGGACTGTTGCTGTTCTGTTTATGTACATTGTTTATTGCATGTTTTTCTGATTTCATGTATTGTTCGTTCTGCCCCGAGTCTAAAGGAAATCTATACTAGTTCTTTTAGCAGGGAGTTTAGCCAATGATAGCAAGTAAAATTGACTTGAATATATTTCAGTTACATCCACTTGTGAACTGAGATTCTTCCCATCCCTATGTCCTCCATAGTGGGTTATTCCTTTTTCCCACTCTGCCCCTTTCCTCTCGGTAGATGTCAGACACTCTACTTCTTGGATAGAATGGAGGTCCTCTGAGGTCCTCTTTTAGGAGTTACTTCCTCCCCCTTAAAATATTTCTTATTGGGGCTGGGATTGTGGCTCAGCAACCAGGTTCGAGCCTCAGCACCACATAAAAATAAAAGCATTGTGTTGTGTCCATCTACACCTAAAAAAATAAATATTTTTTTTAAAAAAACATTTCTTGTTACCTCTTCCTCCATCTTTTTCTTGATTTCTTAGAGAAAGAGCTTCCTTTCCTCACATTTTCTCACTATGTTTTTTAGTATCCTTGGTCAGTTAATCCCCTCCTTAAGACTGTTTAGACTCCTCAGTGATTCTTTTCCTTCCGACTGCACACCCTCTTTGTTTTCTTCTATGGGGGCGGGGGTTGCATTGTGGGGGAGCACAAGAAAAACAACGAAAACCTGCCTTATGCTTTTTCACCCACCTTGTCACTTCTTTGAGCAAGAGTTACCTGAGAAGAACACATATGCCATTCATTCCTAAAAACCCCTTATGGATTTCCTTCTGCCCCACTGTACTATGAAAAAAAAATTGTAATGTGTGTCCACTCTATTGAGCTGTAATTCACTTACAGAACCAATTGTTCAAAGTGTTTTCAGTGTATTCAAAATTGTGAAGCCACCACAATTGATTTCATTATCCCTAATAACTAATCACAATTTGAGTAACCTTTCCTTAATTTCTTGTCCTTTAAGTTTTCTTTAGCATTTCTCACTGCTGACCACCATCTCTGATTTAAAGTTGATATCCTTTGGTTTCTTGTGCAAGTAAGAATCAAATTTTCCTACCTCTTTGACCCTTTCTTATCTGGTGATTCTTCATACAGGGTCATCAAGAGTTGTTCGCAGACCTCTTTTTTCCTCTCCATTCCTCTGTCCTTTGTCGTGACTTTACAATTGCTACATTTACATAGACAAATCCTAAGTAGATATGTTCTTTCTAGATTTTAACAGACTCATTTGTCTGATAGATGTTTCCACACAATTATCTTTCAAGTTCTTCAAACCTAATATTTATAGAACCATATTCTTCTTCTCTTCCCCTTCAAAACCAGCTCTTCCTTGACTTTCCCTTTTATTTCTGCCTGCCTTTCCCACTGGACCTTGCTTGTATTGTTCCCCGCTGTGCTGTTGAGACCTGACTTAGTAAATGCTCAGCAAATATTTGAATGAATAAGTGTAGAGAGAACTGTTACTATAATGAATCTTAAGGTATACCATAAATAAATTACAAATGTGGGTAGATATTGATTCTTTTAGCCAACTGGCCAGGTGCCTTCTGTTCTACAAGAAGGTACATGACTATTTATTAATATCAAAAATTAGAAACATTTCAAATGTTCATCCACAGTAGAATGGATGGATAAGATGTGTTATATCCATAGAATAAAATACTATACGGCACTTTTTCAACTTTGGCACTATTGATAGGTTGAGCCAGGTAATTACTTGTAGGGAGTTGTTCTGTGAATTGTAGTATGCTCAGCAACATTCTTAGCCTCTACCCCCTAAATGTCAGAAGCCATCCCCCAGTTATATAACAGATGTCTGGAGGCGTTTTTTTTTAAGTGTCCTTAAGAATCACTGTAGAACAGTGATAAGAGAATGAAACCTGCTTTATGCGATAGCAGGGATGAGTCCCACACACAGTGTCAAGCAACAGGAAATGGACATAAAGCAGTGTTACTATGTCACTGGACATGTCCTTCAAAAATAGGTAAAACTGGTTGGGAAGAGAGGTTAGGATGGTTCTCTTTGCAAGGGATAGGATAGTGACTAGGAGAAGAAGGGAAGCAAGCTCTGGGAGGTTGGCTGTATTCTGGTTCTCAGTTGAATGGAGTTGCACAGATGTGTTTACTTTGTAAAAATTAATCAACTACACAATAATGCACTTTCTTTCTGTTGTAGTTTATAAAACCATACCCACACATGAGCAAACATTCCTCAGCTACTGAGGGATATGGGCTAGTGGCAATAAGGAAATAAAGACCCCTTCTGGTCCCCTAAGGAGTCCCATCTGATTTTTACCCCCTGGCCTATTTTTACATTAAAGAATAGAACTCGTGTACCTATGGCCTAGACTGTACACATGTTAACATTTTGCCACTTTTGCTGTGTGATTTTGTTCTAGCCAAACAGTTTGAAAGTAAGTTGCAGACATCATGACACTTAGTGTGAAATGTTGGCCTGCATCTACTAAGAATAAAGTCATTCTCCTATGTGACAATATTATTTTATAATATAAGAATATTATTAATCCTAAGAAAATTCACAGAGATTCCCTTATTATCCAGTACATATTTGAATTTTTCTTTAAAAAGAGGTGAGGAGGCTGGGGATATAGCTCAGTTAGTACTATGCTTGCCTCGCATGCACAAGGCCCTGGGTTCAGTCCCCAGTACCACCAAAAAGGGGGGGGGGGTGTCTAATCAAGGTTCTCATTGCATTTGGTTGTTTGGATCTTTAGCTTTTTTAAATCTAGGGCAGTTCCTCCTTACCATCGTTTTATTTTTTTATGACATTGACTTGGTCGGGGGTGATTGGAGGGGTTACTGGGGATGAAACCAGGGACAGTCATTGAGCAACATCCCGATCCTTTTTATTTTATTTTGTCAGGGTCTAAATTGCTCAGGCAGGCCTCAAACTTGTGATCCTCTTTCCTCAGCCTCCCAAGTCACTGAGATTACAGGCCTGTACCACCATACTTAGTGACATTAAGTTTTTAGTTTCCTTATGCTGTTTAACTTGTTCTACCCCAGTATTACTATAAACTAGAAGTTAAGTCTACAGGCTTGGGCTGGGGAGGTGGCTCAAACGGTAACGTGCTTGCCTGGCATGTGCGGGGCGGTGGGTTCGATCCTCAGCACCATGTAAAAATAGAATAAAGATGTTGTATCCACCGAAACCCCCAAAAAAAGTCTACAGGCTTAGTTGAATTTAGGTTATGCTTTTGTCCACACACACCCCACCCGTATTACTGTGGACTTGGTTTTTATTCAGTATTTTACAGTCAAGAACAGGCATTTTTTCTTTTTAATATTCACATTATGCTGAATGTATCTAGTGTTCACTCTTCCTGATGGCTCCTGTCTTGGTAAACTGCCTGCTTACAACCGAAGAAGGCCTCTACTCCAGACTGGAAAACGGCTTGCTTCCACTACTTCTTTCTAAGTGGAAAGAACTGGCATATATGTATATATATTTTTTAAGTGTGATTTATTTTTATATTTTCAATTAAAGTTTAGCATTGTACGTTTTTTCTTAACCTTTAACTTTGTGCATGCATATTTATTTTCTTTGCACAGAAAATCTTGGTTCCTAACATTAACATTTACATATTTGTTTCTGTATATCCTATGATATACCAAAAAGGAGGGGGTGAAAATTATAATTTTAATGCTACTACTGACAGTGTAATGAAGTTTAAGATTTCTCTGAGATTCTTTTTATCCTTAGAGTACATCTCACTGAGGGTATAACGATATCAGCAATTACTTGAAATAATTTTCTGTTGCCCACGAGTTTGACTTTGAGATTTACTTTTTTAGTTTTAGTTACTTTTATTAATTCTTAAATATTTACATGACCAAAAAGTCCAAGTTAGAAAGTAACTTGGAAGCCAACCTGAAAGATCTTCCAATGGCTATAGTAAAACAATTTTATCAAGAGAATAATGGTATTATTATTATTTATAACTCAAGGAATAAAATAAATACCCATAAGTCTATACTGACATAAACAAGAAAGTGAGAGAGAAAGAACAAATCTTTCTTAGAAAAGAATTCTAAATAGTATGCATTGAAGAAGTGAATGAGATGGAAGGTCACCATGAGAACACAACAGCCAGATGTCACCCCAGCTACTCAGGAGGCAGAGGCAGGAGGATAGCTTGAACCCAGAGCTATGGACAACATAGAGAAACCCCAGTCTCAAACACACACACACAAACTGTTGCAGGCAGGATTCTTAGATGAATGCTAAAATTAGTTGGTGACTCTCTTAGAAGAAATGTATTGTGATCCTCTTTCCTATAAATAAAGTCATTCTCCTATGTGACAATATTATTTCATAATATAAGAATATTATTAATCCTAAGAAAATTCACAGAGATTGCTTGCATTATGTAGTATTTACTAATTGCTATGGTGGTTTTAACATATGTCCACAGATTTTTTAATATTGCTCCCTCAAAAAAGGTGGAACTTTGTTCCCTATCCTCTAGTAAGGACATTGGGCTGAATCTAGTGACTGGTTTCTGAAGTAGAAAATCAAAAGGGAAAAATAATAATTTACAATGAGAAACCTAGCAGACCCCCATCTTAACAAGTGGTCATAGTTAGCCTCAGCTATAAAAAGTCTCTTGATGTCACCGGTCCTCTAACATGATGTGATGAGGAGGACACTTAACCTCTGTGGCATTTTCCCCTAAAACTGCATTCCTGGGAAAACAGACAAATCAGAAGACCTGCCTGCTTCTCTTTAAAACTGACCAGGGCATGGAAAACAAGGAAGACTGAAAAACTGAGCGATTTTTGTAAGAAGACAGTGCAAAGGAAATACGACAACTAAATGCAGTGTAGCATCCTAGATCAGATCCTTGAACAGAAAAAGGGATTGTGGGGAAACACAATCCAAGTAGACTCAATGAAGTCCTGTTCCCATCCCTGTCTTTTCTATCCTGTTCTTCCCCATTTCCTTTTGCTAATCTTTTTTTTTTTATTGGAAAAAAAAATTAGGGACCAAGAAAATAGCAGTCCTTTTCTCTCCTTTCTCACCTAGACGTTAGCATTCTGTGTATACCACCCTGCTTTTTGCCGATTCTGAAAATCTCTCCAATCCTTATAGTACCATTTTTATTCTTTGTAACAGCCTCAGAGTAGGCTGCTATAGTCGTGTGCCATATTCCATTCAGCTAGTTCCTTGTTGCTGAACATTTGGGTTGTCTGTGGATTTGCCATTACAAATAACACTGCGGGAATGATCTTATGCATATTATTATTTTATATTTGTGACTGTTTCTAGAGAAGATTCCTAGCCATGGGATTGCTTGGTCAAAGAGCAAATGTGTGTGTCATTTTGTTAGTTATGGCCAACTTACCCTCTGTGACAGTTGTACCATTTTGTTCTCCCACTGGCAATATTTGAGACATCCGCTGCTTTCTCCTTAGCCTTGCCAACAGTAAATCGCCGAACTTTTGGATTTTTGCCAACCCAATAAGTAAGAAATGTATCTTGGTAATAGCTTCTAGGGTTTTAGTTAACTGTTCCCCCAACCAGGCACTGCCCAATTTAATCAATATTGTATACAAAAGAATAAATTTGTAGGACAATCTCAGCTGCCCTTTAGGGCTAGCAGGTAGGAAGAGGAGACTACTCAGCTCTGCCATTTCACCTTTCCCATCAGAAATAAGGCAGGTATGCAGAGCAAATTAGGCTTCCAAATGAACTGATGGGCCAGAGATAGGCCACAGCCGTGTTTTCTGCTCAACAGACTAACCTGGCTCCGGCCACCTCCTTTGGAACCCTTCTGCCACGTTTGAAAAATGTGTATTGTCCCTGAGCCAATTCACAAGGGACTTACATGTTAGAATGGCCTCCAGATGAGCTCCTTGTTTTTCTTTTCTGTCGATGTGCAGCTTTTAGAGAATCTCTGTGTTCCGAATGAAAGAAAGGGAAAGGATGAGAAAGCAGGCACAGCCTGAAGGCCTCCTTCCTCATAGACTGCCTCCCTCCGCCCACCTTCTCAGGCCTCCCCACACGTGCGCTGGTTCATATTGCTCAGTTCTCGTCATTCCTGGAGGTGAATTCACCAAATCCTATGGCTTTTATAAGTTAAAGTGCCTAGGTAAAGGCAAGTTAACTACAAAAGGGAAAATGTGATACTAGATGGGAGAGAGGGACAGTTTGGGAGCATAAATCTTTGTAGGGGATTAAGACAGACCTGGGCTTTACTGAAGAATGGAATCTAGACAAACATGAAACAGTTTCTGTCTATCAATAAAGACAGAAAGGAAGTGTAAGATATGCTTAGTTTCTTCCAATATTTTACCTAGATTTAAACCTTTATGTTCCAGATGAGGAGAAAATGATCTTCTAAGTAATCATGACATCTGGGATTTATTGGTATAAAGTCACGTAGGTGTATTTAATTGGCTTTGGAGGTTAGCCTTTGGTTCTAACTGGCAATCAGTATGGCACAGTTTCTGTAGGGAGTTTTGATTCAAAATCAAGTGCATTCTGTCATTATAGATTGCCTGTAATGGTTAGGTTTCCTTAGTTTAGCATCCCTTTTCAACTTGCATCTTTATTTTATTTTTCTCTTAGGATTCTAAAGTTTTCAGACAACCTTTTGGAAAGAACAAGTCTACTCCAATAAATGAAGGAGAATAAAGAAAATTCAAGCCCTTCAGTAACGTCAGCAAACCTGGACCACACAAAACCATGTTGGTACTGGGATAAGAAAGACCTGGCTCATACACCCTCGCAACTTGAAGGACTCGATCCAGCCACTGAGGCCCGGTACCGCCGAGAGGGGGCTAGATTCATCTTTGATGTGGGCACACGTTTGGGGCTGTATCCTAATTTTTCTTGGAATCTGTTACAGATAGGTTCCCCACCACCACCAAGAATTAATTAGATATTGTAGATAAAATATCCAGTCATTTCTCTGTTCTAGGACAGTTGTTAAATATCCTTGTTGTTTGACTCTTGTTCTGATTGCCTGGCTCTGCAGGGGTTTTCCTATTTCTAGTTCACATTTAAATGTGTAGACTTAACCACTGAGCAGTTGGGCCCCAGGAGGAAAACCAACACCCATTAAGATCTCAGCTGAAGTGTGTCGCAAGGCTTGTATCAGAATTCTGGCCCCTCAGATTCCATCTACCTGCTTTGCCACTGGTATTGTTTGCCACTGACGTTGTTGCTTGTCTTTATTTCTTTTCTACGTTTAACTAAGAATATAACCTGTAAAAAATTATTGACTAAAAGTCCTTAACTAGAACAACAGACACTATGACACCCTGGCAACTGGAATAATTTATTTTCATCGCTTTTATATGTTCCATTCCTTCAAGCAATTCCCAAGATATGTAAGTGTTTGAATTTTGTCATTCTCTATTACATGTTATTGTTTCTTACATTTTGGTGGACTAATTATACTGTCTCGTTTTATTTTCCAGAAAGGGTTGATTTTTATCTGGTAGACACTGTGTATTTTTTAAAAATCAAGTTTGAACTTTGTATTTTCCAATTAACCATGTTCAAGTCTTTTTTTACTTAGGTCAGTAGAAACCACAGTCATATTGCACTTTGTATGAAAGTGTACTTTCTCATTACCTTTTCCAAAATAAATCTGAACTTAAGTGAGGTCGTAGGAGAGGTATAGATACAAAGCTGTGGCATTCAAGGGGACATTAATTACATGTTGGAGGGATCAGGAAACATGCAAGGGAGGAAGTACTAGCAGTTTAAATTAAGTCTTGAGGGTAGTGGGTGTAGGTGTGCCAAGATAGGCTAGGGGAGCAGTCCAGTGGAAATAGTTCTAGTGGACGCAGGGAAGGCACTACACACTGACAGCCCAGTTGGAACTCTGTCTGTCAGGAGGGGAATGATGAAACCCTGCATGGGAAAGTAAACCAGGGAGAGTCTCGAATATCAGATTGAGGACATTTGACTTCAGTCAGACAGTGAACTGGTTAAAAGACGACAGAATCAGACCTACGAGGAAAGTTCGTTTTGCTAGTTTTTTGTTTTAAGATTTTGCTTAGTTTATGATTTCTTGAAGAAGGAGACAGTGTCAAAATGAGCTTTGTTCCCTGGCACAGTGACATCCAGTGTGATCCTGATTATGTGAAGAGCGTGGAATGTGGAAGGATAGGAGTGGGTCAGGAGACAACAAATAAAGAGCAGCTCTCACCTCAGTGACAGGGACTGCAGTCAGGTGGAGGCAACTGAAGGGACAGTGTCTTAATCCTTTTGGGATGTTATAACACAGTCATTTAGGCTGGATCATCTGTGAATAACAGACAAACTCCTCGCAGTTCTGAAGAGTTCAAGGTTCAAGATCAAGGGACTGGCAGGTTCAGTGTCGAGTAAGGGTCTGTTCCTCATAGAGGGCACCTTTTGTTGTGTCCTCCCCTGATGATGGGAGAACAGTAATCCCATTCATGAGGGGATCACCTTCCAAAAACTCCCCTTCTAGACTGAAAAATTGGTGCAATCACTCTGGAAAGCAATATGGAGATTTCGAAACTAGGAATCAAACCACCATTTGACCCAGTTATACCACTCCTTGGTATATTCCCAAAGGAATTAAGATCAGCATACTGCAGTGATGCAGCCACTTCGATGTTTATACCAGCTCAACTCACAATAGCTAAGCTATTGAACCAACCAAGGTGTCCTTCAACAGATGGATAAAGAAAATGTGGTATAGATACGTAATGGAATATTATTGAGCCACAAAAAAGAATGACTTTATAACTTGCTGATAAATGGATGGATCTGGAAACTATCATGCTAAGTGAAATAAGCAAATCCCAAAAAACAAAGGTTGAATGTTCTCTCTGATATGCAGATGCTAACACAAAACAAGGGTGGAGGGGATAAAAGTTCATTGGATTAGACAAAGGGGAATGAAGGGAAGGGAGGAGGGATCAGAATAGGAAAGACAGTGGAATGAGTCTAACATGACTTTCCTATGTTTATGTATGGAAACACCACACGTACAACCTCAAGAATGGGATCCTAATTAGAATAAGTTACACTCCATGCATTTATAATGTCAAAGTACACTCTACTATCATGTATATCTAAAAAGAACAAATTTTTTCAACTAAAAAAAAAAAAAACACTTGTAGATACTACCACACTGGCAGTCAGTTTCAGCATGTGACCTCTGAGGGACCACACACATTCAGACTGCAACAGGAAGGAAAGAAGGTATAGGCAAAAGAAAATTAATCTTTCTCATTTTAAATAATTTACAAAGCCTAATTTTTTTTCAGTTGTGTTAAATATCCTTTAGACTTTTTTTAGAATATCAGCATATTGATGAATGACAAGGAGAATAGAGGGATTCCTTTATTGTGAAGGTCAGAAACCCTTGTATCTATCCCTGGATGACCTTTGCTAACAAAATTCAAGAGCTTTTGTCTCCCTCTTAGGTGACAGGAGCTTGTTGTCTCTTTCTGGCTGGGAAAGTAGAAGAAACACCAAAAAAATGTAAAGATATCATCAAAACAGCTCGTAGTTTATTAAACGATGTACAGTTTGGCCAGTTTGGAGATGATCCAAAGGTAAGAACTGTAACTTCCTGCCTTCAAATCTTGATTCCTGTGATACGGTTCTTGCGCTGACAATGGCTCTAGCGCCTGTCTGCCAGGCCCGTGAGTTCCTAAAGGATCCTTATTTAGAAGACAGCCTTTGCTTGGTGAGACAGGAGAGAAGATGAGGTAGTATTTTCCAATGTGCCGAGCAGCATCCTGAGCCCCTTAAGGGCAATGACACACGAGGGCGATGAGCAAAAATTCTCTCCTTATCGTCAGCACTTCCAGGTGGCATAGGGAGAACAGGGTCACATTTCCAGCTAGCTTCTGAGTCAGTTTTCTTCCACCCTCATTCCTATCAAGGTCCCCCTCTTGTAATCCTTAGAGCCCTTGTTAATTATCCTTAATAATATATTTATCACAGCTTGTAATTGATAGACTTTTTTTCTTTAAGAATCAATTTTTAAAATCAGTTTTAGGTTCATAGCAAAATGAAAAGGATGGTAAGGGGAGTTCCCGTGTCCCCTTTGCCCCACAGTGCACGGTGCTTCCACCATTGTTGGCAGCCCTCACCAGAGTGGTGCGTTTGTTAAAATTGATGAACTTATCTCAACACATCATTTTCATGCAGATAATTCCATGGTTTACATTAAGGTTCAGTCTTGGTTTTATACACTCTGGGTCTGGATAAATGTGTAATATGTATCCTCCATCATGGTGTGTTTTCCTCTGTGCTCTGCCTGCTCATCCCTTCCTCCTCCTCAACCACTAGCAACTACTGCTCTTTTTACCATCTCCATAGTTTTGCAGTTGCCAGAATGTCACAGATTGGAATTCTGCAATACGTGACTTTTTAAGCTAGGCTGCTTCTACTTAGTACTACGCATTTCGATTTCTATCGGATAGATTTTTATCAAATAATCAATCACATTTAACTCCCCTTCTTAACTGTAAGATCTGCAAGAACGAGGCTGTGTCTGGTGGCTAGTGCAGCAGCTGGCCTAGCATTCAGTAGATACTTGTTGAAAAAATGACAAAAGAATGTTATGGGGGAAACAAAATCAAAGTTAAAACAGAGCCAAGGTGATGAGGCTCAGCACATTCATGTAGTTATCTTGCCTATCTAGCTTGTGTTATCTCACATCAGCTATTCTATTCTCTGTCAAGCAGTGTTTATGTGTGTGTGTGTGTGTGTGTGTGAAATGTGTAGTCATTTCCTCATTCCAGAGTTAACAGAGGCCCAGAACACTTTTGTACCTATTGTGTTTGCAGTTAATAATATTAACGCTTTGTATGCATCATCATTGTTGATAATCCTTTCCCTTAGGTTTAATTATTAAGTTCACTAACCTCTTTCTAAAAGTTGAAACTTGTTAGAAATTCTTATTTACAATAATCAGAAATGCAATTTTGAGCCACTTAAAGATTAAGTGTCTTACACATCTGGGACCAGGAAGGGTGCAGATGCATGGCAGCAGCTGGTGTGTGCTATCCTGAGATTTCCCTTTCCATCTGGACCCACTGTTCATCAAATCAGGAAACCAAGGCCCTGTCCAGACACAGTGGCTTCATAAACTAGGGAAGGGGAGCTAGTCATACTGATAAGACCTGCACATGTGAGGAGCTCTGCCCCTTCCTGCAGCATGTGCAGTCTCTGATGTGACGGGGGAGGCAGGGGAGACTTTTTTTTTGTAGAAAGGAGGCAGTTATTGAGGGAAGCAGCAAAAGTATTTAGGGATAATAAAGTCATAATTTGTGTGGAACTTTTTTACTTAACTGTGTAGTTTTCCCCAGTAATATCAATTTCTCATGTATTCAGCAAATATTTGTTTTCAGCCACTTTATTAAGCACCAGACATAAAACACTTGGCAAACAGACATTTTTTACTATCATGGATTGTGGAGTTGAGTGGCAGGATAGGTGTTAATAAAATAATCATACAAATAGCTGTCTGATCATGATCAGTGGTAAATGCTTTTAAAAAAAAAAAAAAAAAGGACATTTCAAGGTGCATTCTACCTGGGGATGCAGCAGACGACTGCTGTGGAGCGTCCCTGAGCAAAGTGTTTGCAGGAGACCTGTAATTACTCAATTATTGAATATTTGAAATACAAAGAGAGGGCAGGCCTGGGCTGTCTTGTAATACTCGGTGGGCTACAGCCTGGAAGTCATTGGCACATTTGGGAAAAAGATTGTGTCTAAATTTGAAAGAAACATTGGAAGTAGCTTTTAACAATAAAAAGTCAGAAAAGGGGGGTAGCAGCCCGGTGTTGACACACCTGTAGTCCCAGTCATTCAGGAGGCTGAGTCAGGCAATCCCAAGTTCCAGGATAGCCTGGGAAACTTAACAAGACCCTGTCTCAAAAAACAGAAAGGACTGGGAGGTAGCTCCGTGGTAAAGCACCCCTAGGTTCAGTCCCCAGTCCCAAGGGGAAACAAAAAAGGCAGAATTTATATTTACCGTATAAAACTTTCAGAGATTTTAGAAAGTGTTCATAAAAGAATGCTTGGGAAACTAGGATAGAGAAACCTTAGTCTTGCCATGCCATTTGAAATAATAAATCATTATACAGTCATCTCAGTATTCTGTGAGGATATACTGTACTTCAAAATGAAAGCCAGCCACCTGCATGGCTCCTCTTCCCAGAGTTAGTGTGTTTGTATGACTATTAATGATGAGAGTTCTCAGTCCTCTAAAAGGCTCTTTCTCCTCTAATACCAAACAAGCAGTTCTGTCTAATCATTCTTCCACACAGAGTGTCTTGACTTTGTTTCACTGCTGGATTGTATAGTGGTCAAGAAGTACCTGTTTAGGGACATTAACTAGGTATAGAGTATGAGAAATAAGAGATTCAATTTACAATAGCAACAGTAAAATAAAATATCTAGGCCAGGCCATGGTTGTGCACACCTGTGATCCCAGCGACCAGGGAGGCTGAGTCAGGAGGATTTCAAGTTTGAGGCCATCCTGAACAATTTATCAAAACCCTTTCTCCAAATAAAAAATTAAACAAAGGGCTGAGGGTATAGCTCAGTGGTAGAGTGTCCCTGGGTTAAATCCCCAGTACCACAAACACACACACACACACACACACACACACACAGGAAATATGTATCCATTGTTAACCCTTGTAGAATCCTTGTGAAGGATAGAGAAGAAAGCTTGACTATTACTAAAGGATTGAAAAGATTTAAATAAAATATAAATCTTTATATTTATAATATAATCTTTAAAATTATACAATCATTCAAATAGTTTAGAAATCTTCATTTTCCTTAGTCATTCTATATATTTAATGATTTCTCTATCAGAATATCAGTAGTTTGCATTTATTTATTTATTGGTTAATTCTGGGATGATTACTAAGTAAAATCTAGATGGTGAGGAACATGCTAAAATCAAGAAACATTTTAAAAGGAGGATCAATAATAAAACTACCCCTTCCAAATTATTTTAATCATGTTGCAGGAGAAGATTAAATGTAACAGAAAAATGTGAATAAATGCATGTATTATCCACATTGTGAACAGAAAAATGTGTATAAATGCACGTATTATCCACATTGTGGGTGTGGTTTAGACTGCATTTCAAAGAAAAGAAAAATGATTCTTCATTCAGTAGACAGTGTTGGGACAGCTTGTTTTAGATAAGTGAAAGTTTTAAAAACAAAAATGATGTGCCCCCCCGACACACACACAAATACAACTTACTGTGAGTTTTTGTAAAACTGGTTGTCACAATCTCTTCCTGCAAATTTCCTGTAAAAATCCCTTGGTGATTGCATTCTCTCAAGGGAATCTCAAAAGACACCACAGTATATTTAAATTATCAAGTAAAGGTCTCTTTTGTAAAGTGAGACTCTGCATGTTTGGAAGTAGCTAACGTTTCTAAGGATCTTTATTTTGTTTCTAATGTTTTTTAAGCTAACCATCTGATGCTTGGCTTCCTGTGGTAAGTTCTGGAAATCTATCACTGTCTGAGCCTGAGTGGAGAGAGGAGAGAAGGAATAAAGAGTAAAAGTGTAATTTGAAGAGAAAATAGATGAAAATGTTTACTCTTTTTTAATGCTATTTGAGACCTGTGATTATAAATACTGTCCCAGCATTTGTTATTTTATTTTTAGGAAGAAGTAATGGTTCTGGAGAGAATCTTACTACAGACCATAAAGTTTGATTTACAGGTAGAACATCCATACCAATTCCTGCTGAAATATGCAAAACAACTTAAAGGTAAGGAGGAAGAAGTTTTTTGTTGTTGTTGTATTTTTAACTTTATTTTAAAGACCTTTTCCAGCTGGTTATGGTGGTACAGGCCTTTAATCCCAGTGACTTGGGAGGCTGAGGCAAGGAGGATAGAAAGTTTAAGACCAGCCTCCAAACTTACTGAGACCCTGTCTCCAAATTTAAAAAATGAAAGGGGATAGGGGTATAGCTCAGTAAAGAGCCCCTGGGTTCAATTCCATGCATTGCAGATGAAGACCGTTTGCATTCTGAAATCAAGTCTGTGGTAGTCTGCTTTCTGTTCCCATGACCAAAATATACAAGAACAACTTAGATAGAAGAGGAAAGGTTTATTTTGGCTCACAGTTCATAGGTTTAGTCCGTGGTCAGCTGACTCCATTGCTGTAGGCATGGGGGACTCAGAACATTTTGGCAGAAAGATAGCAGATGGGGAGCTGCTCAGCTCTTGACAGTCAGGAAGCAAAGAGAGGGAAGGAGAAGGAGAAAGCACCTGCACACTGCAAGCTCTGCTTGCCAGGGACAGATTATAAACCCCAAAGGCACACCCCCAATGACCTACTTCCTCTGGCCACTCCCCATCTGCCAGCAGTTACTACCCAGCATAGCAGTCCTTTCAAATTATTAATTCATCAACTGGTTTAATCCCCTGGTTAGGTTACTACTGTCATAATCTAATCATTTCACGTATTGCTACATTGTCTCGTGTTTTTTTTGGCGGGGGGACCACTTCATATTTAAACCATAATGAAGTTTTTAATGATATTCCCCTTATGCTTTTCAGAAGAGGAAAATAGGAAGTTTTGATGTATTAATGCATTACCCAGGACATAGCTCGTTCAGACAATTCAGTGGTGTGGCCATTAATGCGTTTCCTTTTATGCATAAACAGGTTCTGTCATCCAGTTGCCAAGTGATAGCAGACAGGAAAATGAGTCAGAATTTTTTAAATAGACTAATAAAATTAGCTTCAGAGCCAGGCTTCCCATAAATGGTGGTTCATTGTAGGTCATGTAGAAAAAGAACAAGAGGTAGAATGTGGACCCATGTTGTTTGTCCTCATTTCTCAGACAAAAGATCTTTGCTGTGCTGACACATAGTAGGTCTTAAATGCTTTTGCTTCTTTTGAATTCTCCCTCCCCGCCCCATTTCTATTGATTTACCTGTTTTCCTCATTTCTAGGTGATAAAAATAAAATTCAAAAATTGGTTCAAATGGCGTGGACATTTGTAAATGACAGGTATGCATGTTCATACATTGATGTCATTAAAAGGATTTTCTAGGTCATATAATACAAATGCTTCCTTTTATAGTAGAAAAAAATTGACTTGCTTTGAATGAAGTGACAGTGGCAGAGCTGGGGGCTGAAGTCCAGGTCATCTGCTTCCCCGCAAATGGGTTTCTTCCCTCCCTGCAGGGCCATGTAGTGTGCAAAGCTGAAATCTTACTGACAAATTGAAATATAAGTACAGAGCAACACCCTGGAGTATTGTGACAACTGCATGCTTTGAGCCCACTTGGTTTTTTGTGATGGCATTCGAGTGTGTTCCTCAGAATGCCAATGACTGGGAGCCAGCTGCCCCATGGCAGCACAGCAGCTTTTTCCTCTTAGATTTGACTTGTAGGATGTTTGACCTCCCAAAAGGTTTTACTTGAAGAAGGAGTGCAGGGGCCAGGATTTCAACACCAAAAGAAAGTACGTAAACCATCTTTCTTTGGTGTTTCATAATTAGCAGTTTTTGAACATAATAGAATTATTATAATTCTTTAAAGAACATTCAAATAAGCAACGATGGTTGAAGTAGCTTATTTTGGTACCTAACGACTTGCTTTTTTGTTTATAACACTTGAGTCATGTTTAGATGACTAAGCAAATTGACATGCAAATAGATGGCTTCTGATCTCCGTGCATTGGTGTGACCATAAATATTGGATTATACACAAGAAGTCTTTTTTTTTTTTTTTTTTCTTTCCTTGTCGAGCTAGTCTCTGCACCACCTTGTCACTGCAATGGGAACCAGAGATCATAGCAGTAGCCGTGATGTATCTCGCAGGACGCTTGTGCAAGTTTGAAATACAAGAATGGACCTCCAAACCCATGTATAGGAGATGGTGGGAGCAGTTTGTTCAAGATGTCCCTGTTGATGTTTTGGAAGGTAAACTGAGCAGGCCCAGCTTCCTTGAGAATGTCCCTGTAAATCCTGAGTCCCAAGAGTGAATTTCCCCAAATAGGTATCTGTAAGCCATTTTTCAGAGACATTTGTAATTCTCTAATACAATTTTTGCTTTCTCCAAGCATAAAGTTTTAATGAGCTAAAATTCCAGCCCAGTTTTGCACATAGCAATGATGGGGTGGGTTGCAAATGGGATTCTTGATTACTGGTCCTTGTTAGGGGAATCATAGCTAGGTTTTCCATAGGTAAAATTTGATTTAAAATGTCTTTTTTTGTGGTAAGTGAAATTGTTGGCTGTCATTTAGATATCTGCCACCAGATCCTGGATCTTTACTCACAAGGAAAACAACAGATGCCTCATCATACCCCCCATCAGCTGCAACAGCCCCCATCTCTTCAGCCTACACCACAAGTGCCACAAGTACAACAGTCACAACCGTCTCAAGGCTCCGAACCAGCCCAGCCCCAGCAGAAGGACTCCCAGCAGTCAGCCCAGCAGCCGCAGCAGCCGCCCACACAGCCACCCAAGAAGCCGTCCCCACAGCCCAGTCCTCCCCGACAGGTGAAACGGGCCGTGGTGAGTAGGCTTTCCAGGTGGCAGCGCACGTCAGTGCTGTCCCGTTTCTAAGGAATTGCACTGAGCACTGTGAGCAGGAAGTGACTGGCCCAGACTCAGGCTGGGCATCAGCGGGGATGTCCCAGGAGAAGTGGTGTCTCTGAAGAAGAGCCTGACAAGTTTCCAAAGAAGGGGGGAAACTTGACTCAGGGCCAGTGAGGTGTTTGATTTTTATGACAGAAAAGAATTTCAGCACACACTGGTCAGGGGCATTGACAGAGGTTTATTTAGGAAGGTGGATATACATACACATTCAGGGAGAATAGGGACAAGCTCAAGAGAGAGACATCTTTGAGAGTAAAGCAAGAAATACACATGCAGGAGAGAATGAGGCCATCTGGAGAGCAAGAGATGCAACTTTGGGGTTCCCTACTCTTCTTTTAAAGGAGTGGTAGGTATGAAATAGTGATATATTAATTTAGTGATCTCAAGATGGCGTCTGGTTGTCCAGTCAGACTTAGGATCTTTAGACTGAGGTCTTCAGTATCTCATCTCCATCAGTAGCTGGAAAGTCCCCTAAATTACAGATTTCTTAAAAATGTGATTTTTCTCTTAATCTAATTATTAGGGATTAATTAACAGTCAACAGGTTGAGGTAGAGATAGGCCTGGGAAAGTACATGAAACTTCTGAATTAAAATTATACTTCTTCTTTATGTCTCTTTTCTACCTATTTCTTATTCCTTCCATTCTGCCTTAGGGAGCCCAAAAACTAAAGCCCTCTGAGAACCAGGAGGGCTCTCTCCCTCAACTCCAGGCCTCACTATATGTCATCTCTGACTGGGCTCCGAAACTGTCAGGGTGTTTCCCCCTCTTGGGGTTGTTGTGGATGCTGATGATGTGCACCTGCCTGACCCTAAAGTGAGGACCATTTCCTCCACCCCAGGGAGTCCAGCCACGGTGCACTGACTGATTGAATAGTTGTGCCTTCTATTTCCTTCCTTGGTGTTCTGTTCTGTAAGTGATACAGGATATTTGTAAAAGTTTCTGGCCCTATGTTGCACGGCCACTGGAAAAAGCCTTGTGGGTAAGCACTCATCAGCAAGTTCTGGGGATCAAGCAGACCAGAGGCTGGAGCTAATGCTGCTGAGAACTCACTGTGCACAGACATCCTGTCTGATTGGAAAGAGAAAGAGGGAGGGAGCAAGAATTACCTGTTAGGTGTCCAGCTCTATCCCTACAAGTACAAAGCACAAATAATTGTGGTCTGAGGCCACATTCTATCAACTATGGTTCTCTTAGTGCCCAGGGTTTTTCCTCACCAAAACCTGGATCTCAGTTAACAGTTGTGTATTTTCTTTTATAACAGGTGGTTTCTCCCAAAGAAGAGAGCAAAGCAGCAGGTAATTTCTTACTTTAATATTTTTTAGTTTTGTGTCTCTATGCACAACTTTAGTTTTATGTAAAGCCTTAGCATCATTTCCTCTCAAGTATAGATTAGTCTTAAAACCTAACCTTAGTTCTCTTCAGAAATTCTCCATCCGCCAGAAAAAGCACATTTCTTGTCTGCTTATCAACGGACTATAATTTTTAGATTGTATCTTGACAAAGGGTTCCATACTTGAAACATTATTGGCAGTAAAAATGTACTAACGTATAAAAATACAGTTGTGGGTGAAGGAGGACGGGTTGCAGCAATGCAGACAGGAGTGCAGGGACACAGGGAGCGCCTGTCCTCAAGGTGGCAGCAGCGGCAAGGGCTGAAGAAAAGGACAGGAGGTGCTGGGCTATATGTTCCTGAAGAGCCACACACTGAGCTCTGCTGCTGGGACAAGCGAGCCCTCTTTGGAAAACACTTTGGGTTTTGTGTTCACATTCGTAGGGTCCACAGTTGCTTAATTTGCTTCTATATTGGAAATGAACAGAATGAGCAAAATCTGAAAGACTCCAAACAGAAAATTAGACGTGTTTGTCTCTGTGCCAGTCCATCCCTTCACACTGCTCTCTCTAAAGGCACAGGCATATATACTCGTTCCTTTGTTGCTTAGTTGTTGATTCAAATGAATTGTTCATAAAACTTGTAAATCTGCAGCTTTTAATAAAATTCTGTTTTTCTTGGCATCTTTAAGAGAATGAGTTCAGTAAGGTGAAGGGTTTTTTTAGCACCAAATTGACATACCTTAAGTGTAAGATGCAAGAGTGGGTTGTGATCTACGCTGCACGGAGCGTGCAGTTGAGATGAGCTGACACGTCATTCTGTAGAGAGGCAGGAAGGGCCTGTGTGACCTTGGAGAAAGACCTGCCTTTGAGCCGATGGTAGGAGCATCAGGCAGAAGGGGGCAGGCGTGCAGAGGAGCTGAGAGTCAGAGTCTTGCTCTGATGGCGAGGTTAAGGGAACATCTGTTGATAGGATGGAAAATGAGACTTCTCAGGCTTACAGCATGTCATAGACCTCAGCTCAGGAGCACGGGGTTTGCATATGCAATGGAGCTGATGGAGGTTTTTGAGCAGGGGAACAGTAGAGTCACATTCATTGGAGATCAGGTCCTGCCACCAGTGAAATAGGGTAAATCATGGGAAATGAGGGGAGAAGCTTGTAGGCACCAAGTGGGACCTTGTGGGGACACACAGTGGTGGCAATGGGATCAGAAGGGCCAGGATGTGGTGTTGTTTAGGAGCTCCACCATGCCGTGCGCTGCAGGCCACCAGCAGGCAAGGGCTAGAGATGCTGCTGACTTGAGTTGCCACACCCCATGGTGCACACACCTCAGCTCTCCACAGGTTCACAAGAAAAGAGAATGTAAAAAAATCTTGTGAATTGAATGGAGTTTTGTATTGATTACACATTGAAATTTGATTTTTGATATATCAAGTTAATTAAAATTAGTTTCAACTTCTTTTAGTTTTTCACGAGACTGTTAGAAAGTTAAAAATTATAGGTGTATGAGAGTGTATCACTCTCATACTGCTGTCAGGAGGCTCTAATCAAGACTAGTTTTGGGAAGCAAGTGAGACAGAGTGCAACCATTTCCCAGCAGCAGAGGGAAAGGTCAAGTGTGAGTTGGAGGCTCAGGGTTAAAATGTGGTGTTGGAGGAGAGAGGCTGGAAATGTAGATTTACTATAGAGAGCAGGGCTTAGTCAACAAAGAAGGGGGTAAAGAACAAAGAGGTCCCTGAACCTTGAATTAATAACTCATGTTTAAGGCAAAGGAGAGAAAGTAGTCAGCGATGCCAGGGGAGACGGTGATCAGGGTGGTGTCCAAGATAGAATCAGGCAAGTCCAGAGTTTCAGGACAAAAGCTGCAAAACAGCAGAGTGTGGACTTCCTATAGCCTGTCCTAACGGCCTAGCGTTGTCATTGTGGAGGCTGGCAACATGGTGCCAAGGCATGGCCCATTTCCTCCACCTGGTGTGCGCCAGTCACTGGTGCTTTGGGGCACTGTGAATTCTGTCTGCGACTGTGCCGCTGTCTCTGGGTAATGCACTGCTTGCTGCCAACTGGAAATCAGTGTTTGAGAGTGAGAAAATAAACTTCAAATGTCTAAATACAAATGAAAAGGTGGCGAATTCTCTAGTAAGCACCAGGGGACCTAGTGGCATTACACTGCTGGTCAGGGCCTTTCTTTGGGTTCTCTGAGATGTGCTATGCTGTTTCTTTGTATTATGAAAGGACTTGTCTTGAGTGGTCATTAAGGACACATAGTTAGATATGGAGAACCAGCTAGCTGGAGGAGGTCGGCAGGCCTTGTTTTGGGTGGGAGAGGGTAATACCTGAATCATTTTGCTCTTGGAGCAGGATTCATGAGCTCACAGCAGTTAGGCTGCAGCCTTCCCCTGGCTCCCTTAAAGCAATAGTCATATCTGTTCATTTTCTCCCAAAGAAATCTCTGATAATACATTTTTCTTTTTCTCCTTATGGCATGTTTATTTACAGGAATTGGTATGAATGGCCTTTTAACTCACTTTTTCTTTGTAGAACCACCACCACCTAAAATCCCGAAAATAGAGACCACTCACCCACCGTTGCCTCCGGCCCACCCACCGCCAGGTGAGTGCCTGCCGAGGCTGCTTAGCTGGCATCCTTGCAGCTCCTATGGGACAGCGGAACAGTGTGGGGGTGCTGGGGAAGCCTGTAGAAGGGCAGCTTGCAGAGACAGCCACGAGCAAGGAGCTTTCAAAAACCATTTGCATCACGAACCAGATATTCTGCAGTTATAGACCTCAGTATATCTGCTACCGTCTGATCTCATATCCAGAAATGCTGAACTACACAGATAAATGGATTTTAGGAAAATAAAATCCTGCTAACAGTGAACATTGATTCAGAGCCAGGCAGGACTACTATGGGTGTGAGACTCCAGCCTCTCATATCTGCTTCCTTGGCAAGATGTCGTCCTAGTGCAATTAGAAGAGTAAGCCGTAGGCAGAATCACATGGAGAGGAAATGGAAGGGCTTCAGGTTCTCAGAGGCACACTGAGCTGGAAGGCTTCTCAGCACTAGAAATAGCTTTCTTTACCTGTACACCATCTCAGAAGCTGAAACATTGAACCAGAGCAGGCAGGGCTGGCGTGTTTTCTGAAGGGTGTAGATAGTCTGGAGTCCTCCCTGGCCTCTTGTAAGTCTGCTGTGCTAACTGGAGTTGTTGGTCAGAGCATATGAAGATGCTACTCAAGTTGATGCATGCCTGCACAGACGTGCAGTTCATTAGCTGGCTTTCTGTCATATCCACTCATGGTAACTTTATATGCTTTGAGGAAAAGGAAGCATCATTTTATACTTGGAGCCAAATCCCACAATCTCCAATTTAATACGAACCTTGCTTTAAAAGACACCTGCAAAGGACTGCACTTTCAAGGCCAGGCTTATCAACTTAACAAGACCCTGTCTCAGAATTTAAAAATAAAAAGAGCTAGGGACTTAGCTCAGGGTAGAGTGTCCTGGGTTCCATCCCCAGTACAGGGCAGGTGGGGAGAGATGCTGCAGTTGCTCATTTAGTGCTTGTAGAGTAGTTGTCGACTCAGCAATTGTAGTTCCCCAATCCAGTGATAGGGGCTGAGCCACCGCCAGGCAGGGATGTGGGATGCGGCACAGTTGGGAAACGGGGCAGTTGGTGAGGTGCCCCTGCCTGTGTTCAAGGCCCTGCAGGGGCACTGCCCAGCACAGGCAGCTCTACCATGGACGACTGCAAGTGGACAGGCCTAGCTCTCAGACAGGACCTGGGAGCCAGATGGGCCACTAGGAGGACTGTGGTAGGAGTAAGAACCTGGCAGCCACAGCAGGACCTCCCAAAGGGGAAAGTGGCTACAGAGGAAGCCCAGGTCACAGGGGCTCCTTAGGCAAGGCCCATTCATAGCTGTCTGGTGCGGAAGGTCAGGAGGCAGAGTCGGGGCACTAGGGGATGAAGAAGCAGAGTCACAGCTCCTGTGCAGCACAGGACCATGACGAGAGAGAGGTTGAGCTCAAAGTGAGGTTTAGTGGCAATTTGGGGCCTTGTGTAGCAGCCAGGTGCCAGCAGGGAGGGTGCAGAAAGGGAGCAGTGCCATGGACAGGCCTCTGTAGAGCAGTGTCACAAAAGGCAAGTTTGGGGCTGCTGAGCTGAGTGTCGCAGGGCTGGAAGGTAAAGGGGATGTATGTGGACCCAGAAGGCCCATGGAGTGACACAGGAGGAATTGGTAATTGGTCTGCTCAGCTTCTGAGACCAAGGGTCAAGGGCCCTTCACCTGGGGGCCTGTCCTACCTCCCTTGGTGAGGAGTGCCGATTAGCACAGGCAGCTCCATTAGCGTGTCTGTTACCAGCCTGCAGTTCTGCTCAGCTTCATTTTGGTGAGGATAGGGAATGGCAGATGCCACAGTTTCTGTGTTGATGGAGAGCAGTAGTCTGGTGCCTGGGCAGGTCTCTTCTGTGCTTAGTGTCCAAGTCTACACAATCAGGATGCCATGATGTGCTTTGCCCAGCCCAGGAGAGCACAGGCCACTGAATAGGGAGCTGGAAACTGCCTGCACAGTTCACATTTTCTATACCCAGAAGCTTTTTTCTGTGACTCCTGCTCTTTTCGGGCTACCTCAGGGAGGGACATACATTCTAAGTCTTGGGCTACCTGTGGTATGGGATATTCTGATGTCATTTTCCAAGGGTCTGACCGGGACTTGGGATTCCCAGGCCAAACCTACTAGAGGAGGCTTTGGGAAAGGAGTGAGGGCCAAGGGATTTGGAACACTGCAGGGGAGGCCCATGGCCTGGTCTGAGCCCAGGAACTTTTCAGGAATGCTTGACAATAGGTGCTGCCTGCCACTCGCATGTGGACACACTGATCCTTCAAGGAACAGCGTAAGCCCGGCCTGGCTTCTTTAGTAACAGAACCAGAACCAGCACCTCATTCATTTGACCAGCTCACAGACTCTTGGCAAAACGCAGGTGCTGCAGGAGCGGAGCCCACACTGGTTTGTGCTAGAGGCTCTGAGCGGAGCCCCTGTAGCTGTACACCCAGCACTGAGGAGAGGCCCGGGGTCATTGGGGGATGGTTATGGGGGGCCTAGGAGACAGGTCAGGGCAAGAACTGCTGGCCTTAGGACATTGGTCTGCACATAAGACTACAAATGCGTCAGTTGCTCCCGGCACCTTTGTAAAGGTGGCCCTCAGCAACAGCAGTGGCCCTCACAGCCTGCAGTGGGCTGAGAGCTCCTGGCTCAGGGCTCTCACTCAAGGAGTCATGCCTGTGGTTTTGTACCTGGCGGCTCTGGAAACCTAGTCAAGTCACAGGTGGGGCACTGACTTGTCTCTCTTCTGCAGACCGGAAGCCTCCCCTCGCTGCTGCTCTAGGCGAGGCCGAGCCGCCTGGCCCGGTGGATGCCAGTGACCTCCCCAAAGTCCAGATTCCTCCTCCGGCCCACCCGGCCCCTGTGCACCAGCCACCACCTCTACCACACCGGCCCCCGCCCCCGCCCCCCTCCAGCTACATGACGGGGATGTCCACCACCAGCTCCTACATGTCTGGAGAGGGTTACCAGAGCCTGCAGTCCATGATGAAGACCGAAGGCCCCTCCTATGGCGCCCTGCCCCCAGCCTATGGCCCGCCAACTCACCTTCCCTACCACCCCCATGTCTATCCCCCCAACCCACCCCCACCACCTGTGCCTCCTCCCCCAGCCTCCTTCCCCCCACCTGCCATTCCACCCCCTACTCCTGGTTACCCACCACCTCCACCTACCTACAACCCCAACTTTCCACCCCCACCCCCTCGCCTGCCCCCCACCCATGCAGTCCCACCTCACCCTCCTCCAGGCTTGGGCCTGCCGCCGGCTAGCTACCCGCCTCCTGCAGTGCCCCCTGGAGGACAGCCACCTGTGCCCCCGCCCATCCCCCCACCTGGCATGCCTCCTGTTGGGGGACTGGGGAGGGCGGCCTGGATGAGATAACCTGATGCCTTTTTCTTTCCCTTGGTTTTTTTTTTTTTTTAACAAAAGAGTTTTTCTAATTAACTTGAAGAGTAGTTTAAGTGTAAGCAGCGGGGACCTTGTATAATGCCAGACAGTTGCAGTAAGGAAGGGAGGGGCCAGATCCCTGGGATGAAATTGGGGTGGTCCTCACACCTGGAGGACGGGGACAGCCAGCTTCAGTGTGGCCTAGGCAGCGCCTCTTGCAGTCTGACTGTACAGTTTCAGCTAATGTCGTCTGAGAGTCCTGCACTGGGTTACTTTATACTAGTGAAAATGTTAACCAGCCATATTGGCTCAATAAATAGCTTCAGTAAGGAGTGATTTTTCCTTCTAGAAATCAGTGCCTATTTTTCCTGGGAACTCAGTTTTAAATAGTCCAGTTCCATCTGAGGTCAAGCTGTTGTCATTATTGTCATTCAGTGGTGTTCTCCCCATGAGACCCAATAGGTCAGATGAACCACTTTTTTGATTTAGAGGTATTTGCAGCCTTTGTATTAAACTATTGTGAAGGGGTGGCCTTGTTGGATGGCTTATTTCTTTTTCCTCCTGGGAGAAGGGGAGAAATGTACTTGGAAAGTAATGTATGTTTACATCTATTTGCAAATTCCTGTACATAGAGATATATTTTTTAAGTGTGAATGTAACAACATACTGTGAATGCCATCCTGGTTACAAACAAGACTCCTTCGGTCAGTTAGCCAAATAAAATCAGTTCTGGAACTTGCCCCTTGTTTGTTTAACAGGGCAGGAGGTGGGGTTGGGGGTTGTGGAGTCTACCACAGAAGCCCCTCTCTCCTTTTGTACTGCAGGCAGCTGGAGGAGGGATGAGGGACACTGATGGAAAGCCTGACCCCACCATCTCCCTGATGTCCCTGGGGGCACTAAGGTGTGGCTCTGCATGTGATTTTAACCACCCTGGTTAAGTTCCAGACCAGTTTTGAGCTTTACAGCATCCATGCACAGAACGTGGGCTCCTGAGACCAGGCTTGGATGGGAAATCCTTTCCACTCCTGACCTGTAGGTAGCAATTAGTGGCCTCCACCATCCACTTGAGGGGCCAAATGTATGGGGCAAGGGTAGAGTGCCAGTTGATCCCCATCTGAATTGCTTGCTGGGCCATGGCTCCAGGCCACCCCTCAGTCCTCAACAGAGATGAGCAGGGAGCACCAACCAGAAGGCTTGCAAAGAGGCCTTTATTTATCTAGCTCAAAGTATACACGGTCACAATCTTATTTGTTACTCCTTTTACTAAAATAGTTCAAATCAATGTTTTTACCACACTATCAAAAAGTTCTATTCTCTCCACAAATCAAAGTGGTTCAATAGAAGGTAGAAACAGGCGGGAATCCACAGGCTCGGCTCTGTGGGGGTGGCTGCAGGTCCACCTTGGTCACCTTCTACAGAAAATAGCATAGCTGCCGGCCCAGGACAGGAACCAGACGTCCCAGCCTGTTTCCAAAAAGCAGCATGAGTACTTTCCCCACAGTATGAAAAATAGACACCTCCAGCACTCTGCAGCCATGCGTTCAGTTTGTTTCTTTAAAAAAAAAAAAAAAAAATCAGTAGTATGTTTTTTTTTTTTCCCTCTCAAGTTTCAAGAAAAAACAAATGAAAGGTCACTTTTTCCTCTTTAAACACTGGTGTGTAGCTAATAACTTTTGGATAAAAATGTGCCACCCTAAAAAAATGTGCTCAGCAGATTCTGACTCCAGCATAGGTGAGGCCACCTGGGCTGGGGCCAGAAGGGTGACCTGTCACAGTGGAACTGAAGCCAGTGTGAGTCTCCTTGGGCTTCAGGATTGAGAATTAGCATGTGAAACGGAAAGGAGCCTCTATGAAAGGCCCTTGGCCCCTGCCTAGGAGTTTCAGAGCTAAGGCTCCAGAAGGGAGGGCCACCCGGTGTCACCCTGAGCTATGGCCCACAGGCTCCCCACTGTGAGAGGCCCAGTGGGGCCCACCCCAGCTCACTCATGGCTCTGCCACTGCCAAGAGCACCTGGGCTCCTGCTGCTGCTGGCTTTTACTAACTGTTGTGTTGAAGACATGACTGTCACAGTCCCGTCCCAGAAAGCTGTCCACTTCTGTGTGGACTCAGGGGCCTCTGGCAGGCAGGAGGTGCTCTGCAGACCCCTGGTGCCTCCACAGCACCAGGGATGGGGGTCACTTCCCTCAGGAGACAGGTGGCTTCCAGGCTGTTCCCTGGGTAGATCTGCAGATACAGGAGCCCTTATTGCTTATTTCAGTGGTGGCCAAGCCACCCTGATCCAAACACGACACGTGGGCTCCCTGACTGGGCTCCTACACAGCATGGACCCACACCCCTCAGGACACCCCAAAGGGACATATGTGTCACCAGCCCAGCTTCCCACTTAGGCAGGCGTGACGCAGTACCATGACCAGTAGATGGGGGCAGACCCCTAACAACAAGGAGCTCATCACCTGCCCAGGCAGCAGGTCCTGGGAAGAGCTTTCTGGTAACACCCACAGCAAGAGCAGCAGGCCAGCCCTGAAGCACCTAGCTGGCACTCCCAGGGCACGCCAAGGGCTGCGGGCCTTTCCCCTGAGTGCAGGACACAAGGGCGCAGATGGCAAACGCCGAGGGGACCACTCCCTGTAGAGGGTCCCCAGCTGGGGAAAGCAGCAGGGAAGCCATCTGCCCTCCCCTGCCCTGGTCCCCATCCTTGGCTCGGCCTGAATGAGACCTGCCTGATAGGAAGACACTCCTTGGGCCCTTCAAGTACCTGCTGCACGGAGCTCAAGTACCATCGGAAGAGGGGAGACATGGCTGACAGCGGGAAGTGAACAGAGGTGAGTCGGGATTGGGGCTGGCCAGTTACGTGCATGTGTGGATGTCGTCAAAATGGCCTGCCCTCTTAGAGATTTTAGGATCTCCCCTGTAGCCAGGGCACTATGTGTAGTAGTACAATATCACCTCCCCTCCTGGGCCTCATTTTCCTCTCACAAACTAAAAAATATTTCCTATCACACTTCATGGTTTATATGGGATCATTTACATTGAAGGTCTCTTGCTGTAAGGAGGGTGGCGTCCATTTTGTCGCTTAGAACACTGAGGCTTGGAGAGAGGAGGTGACCTGCCATGAGACAGCAAGGCAGCAACATGAGCTTGGCCTTGGCTTGTGAGCTGTGAGGACTGAGACCATCTACAGCAGGGGCCCAGAGAAGCTGTGTGACTTCATGAAGGTCACACAGTAAATTAAAGCCTGAACCAAGTCAGGGTCCTTCCTTCCAAAAGAGAACAGAATGCTCATCATGGGAAGCCCCTGTAGCTGTGTCCACAAGTGACCTAGGTATAGCCAGCCCTGGAGGCAGCCACCCCACAGCTGACCAGGGACTCCGCATGACCTGGTTCTACCCATCCCCAGATGCAGCTCAGCCCAGAAGCCCTCCAGGACCTTCCCTGTTCCTGTGAGCCCCAGGTAGGATGCTGGACAGCAGGGACCCCAAAAGATGGGGCTAACCCTGGCACGGGGTACAGAGACCACAGAGAATGTATGTTTGGGGGTGTCAGGGAAGGGGAACACTAAGAACAAGCAGCAACTGGCATCAAGGTGGCTGGCACCAACCCCCAATAGCAGGGACTCCAAGCTCCCAGGGCCAAAGTCAGAGGAAGGGCCTGGGAGCCCCAAGCAGCTCCAGCAGCCAGACATGGTGAGTTTCCTTGTCCATGACACAGAGGACCCAGTGCTGGGTGAGCTGGGGTCCCGGCCATGGCAGGGCAGGAAATGGTGCCACTGTGTCAGGATTCAGGTGATGGCAGCCTCTGTCCAGTACAGGGGCACCAGGAGGATGGAAAGCTTGATGAGTGGCCCCCACATCGAGGGCAGGACACGGAAGCCTGGACAGTCCCTGAGCCTGGCATCCCTTCAGCCTCTTGCAAATGGAGCCTGTGGCCAGAGAGGGAGCCAAGTCACTCGGGCCGCCAGGGAGCAGTCGCGGCTTCGCGTCTTCGCAGTTTGCTGGTGCGTGAGGCGGGAGCGGAGGCCTGGCCGTCAGAGTGCCACGGCACGCAGCCAGGGTGGTCCGTGTCCTATGTACAACTCACCAGAGAAAGACAGTGGCTTGCGGGAGTCCTGCCCTCGTCTAGGGCCTGGAAGCCCTGGGAGGGGCCAGTCCACATCCGTGAAGAATGGCCCTACAAAGGACCCTTGAACTGGTTTCCAGACAGGTGCTGCCGGATAGAGGGCTTGGAGCTGGCAGCGTCTCCCAGCTTCCTCCAGACCACCTGTGGAGAGGGGCAAGACGTGGGTGGAGGGCCCGCCTGAGCCCACCATTGGCCTGCACATGCCTCCTGCCTTATCCCTGCAAATCGCCCATGTCCTCAGAGCCCTGGGACCAGGAAGGGAGACTGAGGCCGCAGGAGGCCTGGAGGTGCTGAGGCCTGGTCCTGCCCCACCCCAGTCATGGCTGCCCCGGAGCAGGTTTGGCCTCGTGGCTGTTCTGTAGGGCCCGTGGACCTAGGACATCCCTTCCCTGCAGCTCTTGCAAAGGTCCAACAAGTCAACTGGTGGTCAGAGGGGCCAAGGACGAGGCTCTCCCAGGCAGACAGGGCAGCCCAGGCCTGCAGGTCTGCACCTTCAGCTTTGAGAACTAAGTGCAAGGCCAGCCGCCGCTAGGGGGCACAGGTGAGCTGGGAGGCCAGGGTCAGACACCCAGGGCCCAAGGGCTCCAGGGCTGGATGAACCAGAGCAGTGCTGGGATGGGGAACTCCGAGCCCCAAGCATGGCACTCCTGGGGAGGGAGAGACCTAGCCATGGTCAGGGGCCTTCTGGCAGGGGGAGTAGAGTGGGTGACAACAGGCCAGGGAGTCCAGAGCCTCCAACATTCTGGAGCTGCCCAGGGCAGCAGCTGAGTGTGTGTACAACAGCCCTACACAGGGAGGGGTGTGACCTGCCAGGTGAACCTCATTGTGCCCCCGCGCCAGACCCCCCACCGCAGCCCGGGGAGCGCCCTACGTTGCACATCTCCCGGACGATGGCTTTCTCCTCCTCGCTCAGGTCCTCCTCGCAGCTGTGCTGGAGCTGCCGGTCCAGGTTCTCATGCACCTCCAGGACCTGAAGGATGAAGGAGATCAGTCCCAGAGTGTGGGGCAGAGGCCAGCAGTAGGCCTCCAGCAAGTCACCTGACCCCCGCAGCCTTGGCTTCCCTGGCTACACGGAGAAGCTGAGGTCCCGAGCTGCTGGGGGGCAGGGTGTGGATGTCTCTTCACCCTGCGACACCACGGTCTCCATACAAGGGAAGCAGCATCCCTGACTCAGGGACGGGTCACCCAGGACAAGGGTGGCCAGGTGGCAGGGACAAACTTCAGACAGGTGGACTCACTCGTGTAACAGCACAGGGACCTGGGGCAGCCCACACCCCACACGAGGCTCCTGGCACACGCACAGGGGAAGGAAGGAGGGGCGTGGGGCAGGCGATGTGCTCAGGTGTGGGTGCCTTGGAGACATGAGGAAGACCTGCCCCCGCACCTGGAGGCCGAGGTTCACCCAAGAAACCTGGGCTTCAGTCCTAACCCACTCCTGCCCCAGATCTCTGGCCTTAGAGCAATGCCTGTCCTCCCCCACCAGGCCTCTGTTTCCCCAGCTGCAGTAGCTCAGGGAGGGCTGACAGGTGACACTAGTCCCCACTCCCCACCTCTGAGTCCTTCACTGGACAGCCATGGCCCCAGCCACCAGCTGAGAGGCGAAATCCCCTACCCTGCTGCTCAGATGCCCTGCGCACAGACAGCACAGGTGGCCTCCAAGGCCCCAGGGTACACTGGGCATCTCGGGCTTGGGCAGTGGGGCCCTTACCTTCATGGCGTGCACCACTGCCTCGGGCTTCTGTCCCGCAGAGCTGTAGCCAGCGGAGGGGGGCGAGGGCAGCTCGGGCACAGGGCAGGCAGGGCCCTGTGGGAGGAATCACACCTTAGCTCCTGGCTGGCTCAAGTCAGAGGTCCCAACTGTGTGGGGCCAGAGCCAGGCAGGCACAGATGGGACTGGGGAGGTGGGCAGCAGAGAGGGCGAAGCCTGGAGAGGGCAGCCCCTCTCGTCCCGCCATGCCATGTCCTCTGTAGACAGCATGGTGCCTGGGGGGGGGGGGGCGTGTGTAGGACCCGTGGTTTGCTTTGCAGAGGAATCCAGGGTAACGGGGAGGGCAAGAGGCTCTGGCACAGCAGGCTGGGGGGCTGAAGCCACTGCCTGAATCCAAAGCCCCTCCCAGCCGGTCCTGCGTCAGCCTCCCAGCTCTCAGCCTGGCCCTGTCCTAAGGGTCAAGTCGGCCACCAGGGGCCAGTTTCCACATGGCATGGAGTGGGCTGGTCAGGGGATGAGGCAAGGTGGGGACCATCCTCTGGGAAGCTTAGTTTTGACCCAGGGCCATAGCCCAGCTCCAACCCCGAGCTCCCCTCACTCCAGGTGGCCATGGGGACCAGGCACTTCTTCCTCTAGCTGCTATAGGGCCCCCCTGGGGCCAGGAAGACAACGACAAGAAGCACTAGCAGGTTAGTAGACTGAGAAGTCCAGGCCGGGACAAGTTTCCTCTGGCTGCGACTTGAGGCCAGGCCCAGCTGGCTCTGAGCTGCTTCCTCACTTGGCCGTCAGACAGGGGCCTGCACCCCGGGGAGTGTGCAGAGCCCTGGGGAATGCTCAAGAGCTGCTTCTCTGAGTCCAGCCCAGGCTGCCAGTCTCTGTGCCCAGACCAGAGCAAACAAGTACCAAGCAGGAGTGTGGGGTAGTCCTCCCAGGGAGGGCACAGGAGACCGGCTGGGACTTGAACAGATGACTGCACTCCCCCCCAGAAGCCAGCAGGGGGTGCCAGCCACACACATACAGGGACCCTGGCCTGGTTCCTTTCTCTGGAGAGCCCATACCCCCTCCCTGTCCCAGGGAACACCTTGTGCCAGCTGGCCCTGGCATCCGGCTCCTGAACTGCCTGCTCTGTCGGCACCCCCAGCTCCAGCATCTGATTCCTAGAGCAATGGCAAAAGGAAGGCTGGGGCAGTGGGCAGCTGTGATCCAGCCCATCCTGCCCACCTCACTGGGGACAGTAGGTGTCAGGGAGGCATGGCTGGGGATCCTGCAAACGACACCAGCCACTGTCCAAACACACGAGGTGGCGGTGAGTGAGTGATGCACTGGGGCTGGCGTCGGGACTCCTGGCCACGGCTGAAAAAAGCCAGTGCCACCTCCACTCAGGAGTACACATGCTGCTGGGCCAGCCCCGGCCACCCCGGCAGGTGCTGCGGTTTCCCGAGCCCATCCCGAAGGTGGGAGTGAGGCTGCAGGGCCAGGCAGCTACAAGCAAGGGACCTGGCCTATAACAGGGCTGTGGGTACCAGAGCTGCGCCAAAGCGGGAGAGCAGTGGACACCCGAGAGGACTAAGGAAAGTGCGTGTCCACGAAGTACTAGTCCTGGAACCCACAGGCCACGCACTCCACGGCAGCCAAAGAGTGGACACGGCCCCATCGTGCCCCAGCAGATGGAAGGTAGCAGAGGCACAGGGGGCTGCCCCAGGCCACGTGGGCAGGAACCCGAGCACAAAGCCACACTCCAGTGCATCCCCAGTACACAGTGGCAGGGATGGACGGACCCAGAGTGGAAAAGCAGTGGTGGCCCGGCGAAGAGGAGGAGGGGTGAGAAGGCATTTTGGGGTGATGGGGGCGTTATACTGTGATGAAGGTACAACTCTGAATTTACCAGAACTCCTGAATTACAGGTTCAGACACAAAGTCATTACCTGCCCCACCAAAAATGGTGTGGAAACCACTGCCCCAAGGGGCCTGTCGAAGCCTTGACCGTCTGTCAGGAGGCCAAAAAATACAAACCACCTCTGCCTGGGCTCACGCCAACTGCCAGCAGGCAGGAAAGGGATGCCCACCTTTAGTTACCTGTTGTACTGCAGGACCCTCAGAGTGCCCCAGGACCCACAAGTGGGCTCCAAGGAGACCTGCCCAGGTGTGGAGCACTGCCCTCCCTGGCACCCCTCATACAGAGAGGGTTGAAGTGCCAAAATCAGGCTCTCCAGGCCCCAGCAAGGCCCAAAGCCCTGTGGACACTCCCTAGGGCCTGGTCTCTGGTCCTCTGGCCCTCTGCAGTGGCCTCAGCAGCTTCAGTGACCGGCCTCCCCCAAGATAGCCCATCCCACCACTTTCTCTGGACCCCCCACTCTGCCCAGCCTCATGGAGTAGGGAGCTTCTGCAGCCGCCCACTGCCCTTGACCTCCAGGCCCTCAGGCCCCAGCACACCCTCACCCCAGGGCCTCAGTTCCTCTTCTCCAAAGTTGGGTGGAAGTGAGGCACAAAGCCACACCAGACCTGCAGGATGCCTTCCAGCCAGAGCCGCCTGCCCTCCCTGCCTGGGTGCTGCCTCCCAGAGGCCTGGGTGTGGGGCTGGAGAGCCCAAAGGCAGCCAGCACACCCCAGAGGCTGGCCCAGGAGCCAGCAAGGAGCCTCACAGTTTGTAGATCCCCAGGCCTCATGCCTGCGGCTGCTGCTCCCTATCAGAAGGAGGATGGGTGGAGGGCAGAGGGGATGAGGGACTGAGGAAGGGACCCAGCTGGACCACTGCGAGGGAGGGGCAGGGCCTGGGTCCACAGCTGCATTCCTGGGTAGGAGGGGTGGCCTACAGGAGCCCGCCTCTGGGGCACCAAGAGCCAGCGAGGCCAGGAGGGCCCAAGGTGGAGGGGAGAGGCCAGGGGTGTGACCTCTCCACACACACTGCCCAGGAGCCTCCACGCCACACAGCAGACCTGCAGACCCCCACTCAGGGGCACCCGCACACATGTGGAGCAGTGTCCCCATGGAGCAGACAGGAAGGTGAGCTGATCAGACATCTGGTGCAGAGGGAAGGTGGGCTGGCTCCCAGGCTGTCTCTGCAGTCACACATGGTGACGGGCACTTGATTCACAGGGAGCAGCCCCAACGGGTGCCCAGACAGGTAGCCAATTCCCATGACCTAACTCCCAGCGGTCATTTCTCCCAGAGCAGGGCAGAGCCCAGTAGGAGCCTAGAAGAGGCCCCTGGAGGACTGTCCAGAATAGAGCCACCACCCTGGGCCCCTCCACGCTCAGGTCCAAGGCTGGGCAGCAACCCCACCCTGCACTCCAGGCCAGCCAGACAGCCTCTCCCACTGCACCCAAGTGACACAGGCTAAAGGGACATGGCTCAGCTGCCAGCTCACGTGGCCTCTAAACATTGTCCCAGCATGTCCAGCAGAGTCACCACATGTGTTTCACCTCTGGCCTCCACACTGGGCCCTTCTGAGGCTGCGTGGGTGGGAGGTCGGGCCCCTTCCTGGGACGGTGGGGCATGAAGAAGGGCACAGCGGGCTGGCTGTCCTCCTCAGCTTTCGCTGACCTGGACAGTGCTAGGCTAAAGTGAGTGTGCATGGCGGGAGGGGGAGACGTGGGACTGACCATGTGCCCTGAGCAGGTCACCTGTGGAACTCAGAAGGAGACTAGAGACAGACCAGGAGCACTTGGGTTCTTTGGGGTGGACACTTACATTCTGCAAGGAGTCCTGGTAGGAGGGTGGCAGGGACGCGAGCTGGGACTCGGAGTGGTAGGGAGAAAAGCCCTTCCGCAGCATGCGCAGCTCTCCAGGGCCCGTCTGCTGCCAAGAGAGGGAGAGAGGTTAGGTGTCAGCCACCAAGGGCCAGCGACACTCGGCTGAGCAGCTCCCCTGGGACAGGGGCTCTCCCCACAGCAGAGGCCTGCTCCACACACCTCCCCAGGGCCCCACCCAGCTGTTCCTGCCCTCGAAGCCACTGCCAAATGGCCTCTGTCTGTCCCCCCAACTCATGCCCACCAAGGAGTAAGAAGATGAATGACCAGCCCTCCCCACCTCGACCCTGTTCCTACACTGCAACATCCTGCACTGGAGTTCCTGCCAGTGTCACAAGCCAGTGTCCCTCACCAGGGCCTAGGGGATAGCCTCTGCACCCTGTGCCTCCCATGGCTCTGTGGCCCCTGGCCGGATGAGCCTCCTCAGGGCTCGGCCCACCTCCATCATCAGACAGGGAGCTCCCAAAAGCAGGCCCTGGGTGCTGTCCAGCTGAACCTACAAGGACCAGTGTGAGGTGGGCCTGCTGCCTGGGCACTGGAGAGGGGGGAGGAAGCCAAAGCAGACAGGCCTTGGGTGGGTCCCCTCAGAAGCCAAGGCCGAGAGTGGAGCTGTGGAAGGGGGCAGGAACCAGGAGCTGAGAGCATCCACAGGTCCCAGGGATACCAGTGGGTGGGAGGCTCAGTCCAGCTGGCCTCCCTCCTGCTCCAGCCCCGCAAAGATACCTTTCCTTCTGCGTCACCAGACCTTGGGGCAGAGTTTCTGACCCAAACACTCTTCTCTACTTCAAAGGAACTAAAAGAAAGCCTCGGCAGATAAGTGCAGCAGAAAGTCCATGAATCGGCCGGCTGCTGAGTCCCCAGGCCACGGAGGAAAGGGGCCTGGCCAGGGCCGGGCGGGGGGCCAGCCGAGCAGCAGCCCTGGCTTGGAGTCTCCCCACTCACCAGCGCCCTCGCCTGACTCACATTCTGCTCACCTCCTGCCAACCAATGGGCCCAGCCCCCATTTCCCACAGGACCCCCTTACCCCCCCAATTCCCTGGATTTTGTTCTCCCACCCCATGGGATCCAGGGTCAGACCTCCCTTCTTCAGGTCCAGGGCCTTGGCAGGGTCCTGCAGGTGCTGGGGATAGGGTGACACTAGAAGGACTGCCAGGCACCTGACCCACCAGCCTGAAGCAAGGGATGTCCAGGGGTCAGTTGGTCTGTTTTCTCAAAGGCCAGGCAGCACCAGGGCTGGATGCTGTTCCCACCACCTCCTCTCATCTCCTTGGGAGGACCTGGGTGTGATCCAAGATCTCAGAGGTGCAGGAGTGAGAAGGGGTCACCTACCCTCATGAGGTAGCCCCCAAAATACGGTGGGCTCCAGAGGGCCCCACCCAGTGGGCATCACCTGCAAAGGCTTGAGCCTACCTGAATCACCCAATGGCACAGTCATGCCCCTGGCTCTGGCCCTGCCTCAATACCCAGAGATATTAAAGGTCCCCAGCCAAGAAGTTTCCCCAAATCTTCCACTTGACTCCGATCAGGTGGAGCCCCACTACCACCAGCACCAAGAAAAGGAGAAGGAGGAACAGCCAGCCTGGGCCCAGCACTCGCCACCCGGCCATGGGTAACCACCGCAGCCCCGAGGTCTTCCCCCAGCTCCACTCGATGGCAAAGCTCTGAGCCAAGTCATCTTCCTGACCAGGACGGTTACAGAAGCGTCCCTCCTGGAAGGTGCGCTGCTTGTCTGCACGGGAACAGCCCGGTGGCAGAAGGCTGTGCGAAGACCTTGTCCTCTGAGGCTACTCTTGCTAAGGCTGACACAGACACGGAGAGGCCCCTTGTAGGGCACCCGGCCCACCCACCACGCACAGTGAAGCCCCTTGGCTACTAAGCCAGGAGGAGCAAACTCAGATCGGAGCCACAGTTCTCCCGCCAGTCTAGGGACCTGGACCCTGGGGCCGGTGGTCCTACCCACACACTGGCTGGAGAACTCTGGGCACAGGCCTCCCTTCCCCACGCTTCTCTGGCCCAGGACCAAATGGGCTCCCAAGCCGACTCATGCAGTTACGGAAAACATGGAACACACCGGGCGGGCGGGGCTGGGGCTCCCTCCCTCCCCAGGCCATCTCCTGGGTGTTATCAGCCTGGGTAAGCATCTATAAACACTTGCACGTCCACAGAACTTTATTAGCAAGCTGGGAAGGCAGGCAGGGGGGACACGCACGCACTCTCATTAAGGGGCAATGTGACTAATGACCCATCAAATGAGTAACCATTACTGCATTTAAATCCAAATTAAAAATGCTGCTATTGGCCATGTGGATCCCTTGGCACCACGAAAGCCCTGGGTTTTCGTGGGGGGGGGGGGCGGGGGGAGTGGGAAGTGGGAAGTGAAATCGCCTTCTCCCAGCCAGCAGGCAGTGTGTGGCCTGGCCCGGGAGCACTTCCTCTCCCAGAAAGGCGTGCCTACCCTGGAGGTGCCTTCCAGGGATCCCTCATGCCCTGAGGAAGACCCTCCCTGGCTGGGGCTGGAACAGGACTTCCAAATCCTTATAACTGCTGCTCCCAGCCCTGCAAACCCTCAGCAGGACCCCTACCACCCAGGCGTAGGCATGCAAGGCCATCAATCCCCGGGGCAGAGCCTGTCACAGGGAGGCTGAACAGAAGGTGGGGAGACAAACAGGCTCCAAACATCCCTGGCCTGTCCACTGGGGCTCCCTTGTAGGGGAGTGGCTGGCCAGCAGGTGTGGGCAGTGTCCCCTGCCTGGGCTCTGCTCAGGGAGAGCTCCTCTTGTCCCCCTTTCCTACCCCAGAGGACTCTCAGCCCTTCAAGCACCCTGTCTGCATCAGCACCTACTGTGTGCCAGGAGTGGCTGGGGGCCAGGGAAGGAGGGCAGACACTGAGACAGTGCCTGGTTCTTTCCCAGCAATACCCAGCAGGCCCAGCCCCAGGCTGATTTGGGTGAGTGACCAGGGCTGGATACCCTCATGGAGCCACCAAGTGACTGTGGACTTAGCCTCAGCCTGCAGGCCCTGGTGGTGGGGACAGTGGGCTTCTCCCAGGATAGGTCACCTGCCGAGCTGCTCCTTCCTTAGAGGCCTCCTGGGCACCCCACAGGGCTCGGGAGGGAAGCCAGGCATGGCCAGGGTCCAGAACCACAGACAGGAGATAGCACCATAACCACATCCTCCTTAGCCCTGAACAGGTCACACCAATGACAGGGTCTGGCATGGAGCATGCTGCAGGCTCAGAGAGAGTCCACCCAGGTGCCAGCAGGCCTGTCCCCAGGCTCTCCCTGTCAGGCTCCATCCTGCCTTGGGCTGCTAGGCGCCTAGGGCCCCCCCCTCAAGGTGTGGCAGGGGAGGCTCAGAGGCCACGGTGGCAGACACTGACACTGGCCAAGATGGCATCTAGGCCCACGTGGACATCCTGGGGTTCCTGGACTGGGGCTGCAGTCAGGAGGCCGGAAGGAGCTCAGGCCCCACTTCCTGCCAATCACACTCTTGCCCGTGGGCCACCTCTGCCTGGTGTAGGGGGCCAGAGGCAATGTGGGAAAGACCTAGGGATAAGATCAGAGCCCAGGGCCCACCTGCCCCACAGGTCCATCAGCATCCCTCCCTGCCCCAGGCCCCAGACATGAAGAGGAGGCCACTGTGTGGGAGTTCCCAGTGGCTGGTGAAGTGTCATTAATGGTTGGTACCAAATACACACCTGGGGCCTCAGCAACCTAAGAACATCACTCTATCCAGGACACACGGGGGGATGGCGCTCCATTGGACTGGCTGTGTCCTCCTAGAGCAGGGGCTGGGCTGCAGAACTCCGGGAGACTATGCCCCCACCTGCCACCCTGGAAGCTCCAGGGGCAGCCAGGGCCACACCCTGCCCTGTGCTCCATGGACCTGATCCAGACCAAAGCTGATGGAATCCAGGTAGTCACCTGTCTCAGGTGGAGTCCCCATGGAGAAGCTTGCTGAAGAATTATGGGTCAAGAGCTGAGCAAAGGGGTGGTCTCCAAAGAGAAATGGCCTCTGCTGACCCTGCAGGACACCCTGGGCAGGAACTGTCCAAGTTGGTCTCACTTGGACCAAGAGAGAGAGGGTCTGGGGATTGTACCCACGTGTCAGTCATCATGGCTGTGAGCGGCTGGCAGGGGGTACCTCAGCACTACCCAAGGACTCTGGCTTCTCACTGCCATGGCTGGGCAGTCCCAAGTCCAGGGCCTGGCACCTAGTCATATTGCTATAGGTCAGTAGTTCTCAACTGGGGGTGGATTCTGCCCCGGGGGCATCTGAGTGCCACAGCTGGGGTGGTGTGTACTGGCATCTAGTGAGTACAAGCCAGGGAGGCTGCTAGACACTTTGCAGTGCCAAGGACAGTCTCATCCCCACATGCCCACAGTGCTAAAGGCAGGGCTAGGTGGTGCATGACCCTGGGGGGGTCACATGATGGGCAGGCGCTCTGGGTGGGCAATCTCAGGACTGGCAGAAGGGGGCAAAGACAAGGCCATTGGAGGCCTGAGGGCTGGCAGGAGAGTAGCCAGTGCCAGAGGCCCATCTCCCTGGGGTTCAGAGCTGGGCACAGTGGGAGCCAGGTTGGCCAACCCCTCCCCAGCTGGAGTCAGAAGCAGCCCAGGGGACCTCCTGCACAGCCGCTGGCCCAGGCCCTGGGAGCTGCACAATCTACACGGACCCCCAACCCAGGAGCCCCGAGACCTCAGCAGCCTGGGCTGCTGCTACCCCACCCGGGAGCCAGGGGGACCCAAGCCTGGCTGCACCACTCACTCATGCTTCCCTGGCCAGCACTCTCCAGCACGCCAGAGTGGGCAGCACCCCCCAGCCCTGGGGGGAGGAAGGGTGGCTGAGGAGGCCCTCAAGGCAGTCGCTGCAGGACTCTGCCCATTGCTTCTCTAGGCTGGGGATGAATGCCGGCTCCCAGAGGGCAGATCCCAAGAAGAACCTACAGGGAGGACCAATGCACCCTGGAAGGCAGTCAGCTCCCAGGAGGGGACAGAGGGTGCTACAGAGGAGGGACTCAGAAGACACAGCACACAGACCAGCCCCTGCCCCCAACACCACTGCAAACCCCCCCCCCCCCCACACACACACACACACATACACAGTGGCTCTACCTGGGGCCTCCTTGGGCGGCCGTAGGGGCGGGGCAGCTGGAAGGAAAGAGAACGGCATCATCATGACCAAAACCTCTGCCAAGCTCCTTCCTCAGCC
Organism: Marmota monax; assembly: GCF_021218885.2. Classification (NCBI taxonomy): domain Eukaryota; kingdom Metazoa; phylum Chordata; class Mammalia; order Rodentia; family Sciuridae; genus Marmota; species Marmota monax. The sequence goes on from NW_026694841.1 coordinate 1,228,594, forward strand.
CCTGGTAGCCCAAAGCCATGGGACCTCGGCTGAGCCACATGGTTCTCCCACACTAAGGGTTAGGGTGGTGGTCTCCACGCCACTCCCAGGAGCTCTGTGTTTTCAGAAACTCCAGATTCAACAAGGAGTAGTTGGTTACCTACTACTTCCTGGGAACTGGGTCCCTAGGAGCACCCACCCCTTCGTGGCCCCTTCCAAAGCTCAAGAACCAGCCAAGCACGGTGGTGCACACCTGTAATCCCTGCAGATTGGGAGGCTGAGGCAGGAGGATCACTAGTTCAAAGCCATCCTCAGCTATGGTGAGGCACTAAGCAACTCAGTGAGACCCTGTCTCTAAATAAAATACAAAATAGGGCTGGGGGTGAGGCTCAGTGGTCGAGTGCCCCTGAGTTCAATCCTTGGTACCAAAAAAAAAAGCCCAAGTACCCAGATACCCTTCCAGGGTAAGCAGCCCTCCTGGGAGGCCTTGGGGCGGTATGCTGCCTAGAGCCACCCCAAGCCCCCAGCTCGCTCAGGCCAGTAGGGGACAAACCCCATATGGCCTCCACTCTGTCCTCAGGATACAAGTGACCTTCAAGGTCCTTCACAAGAGCTATCCAGTAACACCCACTGAATTTTCTTTCTTGCTCCTCCCTCTGCACAGCCAGGGCTGGGTCCCCCATTCCCCATCTGACCTCATACCCCAGATCCCATTTCAAACACTGTGTGAACCACCCAGGACCACATGGTCTGTGACAGGTGGGGCAGCACGCAGACCAGAGTGGCCCCTCCGGCTCCTCCAACAGACTCATTACTTGTTCTAGAGAGGCCAGGGGGACTTGGGAGGAGGTCAGGCTGCAAAATCCAAACCCCACTGGGCTGTGCACGTCCGATCCGCTTGCCAGCTTCCTGGGCCTCTGCTTGCTTGCCCATACACTGAGGTCAAGCAGGGGCTGGCAAGGGTCACTGGATGTTCACAACACCCAGGGGAAGCCACGCTGGGTACCACAATCCTCACCACCAGCCAGCTCCAAGTCCCGGTGACTTCCCAGTTTAAGGGAAGGATGCACGCGGCAGGTGCCACTAGTGGCCATTTTGCAGAGTAGAATACTGAGGCACAGAGTTACAGCCAGTTGCCCAACATCACCCATCTGATAGGTGGCACTCATGAGATACAACAGGCCCTCTGGCTTCAGAGGCCTGGCCCTGGCCCACTGCTGCCCAGCATCTGGCTGTAGTGGATACCCCACTAGGACAGAGAGGTGGAATTTCTAGTTGCTTAACCTGCCCACTTGCTAGACTGACCATTTGCTCAGAGCCTGGGGAGAGGGAAGGGACAGGCCAGACTCTAAGGTCTCCTAAGAAGCACTTAAAGTCCTCCAGAGCCCCAGAGACTACGCTGCCCGGACAGAGAGTACAGGGATGAGTTGGCCAGCCCCAGGTACCAGTGGGCAGAACAGGGCACTCGGAGCTGGTTAACAAGGCAGCACATCACAGGAGATGCCAATGAGGCACACTGCCATCACAGGAACGCGAAGGTCAGCATCTCTGGAGGAACCCAAGGATCAGGACCCGCTCTCCTCAGGGACACAGGGAACACCAGGTGTCAGCCATGGGCTCAGATTGGTAGCAGATTATTCCCTGTCCTGTAGCCTGTTTAAAACTCTGACAAAGGGCAAAGCACAGCAGTTCATTCTGGGATGGGCCAGGCCCAAGCCACTGGCCAAGGGAGCACAGTTAACCGGGTCCTTCAAAGTCCTAGGCTGGCCCTACACAGGGGCGCTGAACTCCAGGGGCTTGGGGGCTGAAGATCACAAGTCAGCTTAGCAAAGTCCAGCCTCAAAGTGGGGGAAATGCAATGAGCCAGGCTGTAGCTCAGTGGTGAGCACTTGCCTGGCATACAGTAGGCCCTGGGATTGACCCACCAGTACCACAAAAAAGGAAAAGAAAAAGAATCCTAGGCCCCCGGAAACAGGGAAAGGTAACCAGGGCAAGCCCCGCCCGGGACACTTCTCAGGGGCCATCATCCCAGGGCTGGGAGACCGAGCCACCAGAGACAAAGGGTGTCCTAAGGCCACCCAGCAGGCAAGCCCAGGGGTGGTTGGAGCTCAGATTCCTCCAGTGCCCAACCCACCCCCTTCTGCCATCTGGCCACCACCCCCACAGCACAAGTTGACTGTGTGCCCCTCAAAATGTGTGTGCTGTAGTCCTGACTCCCAGGACGCCACGATGCAACCTACGTGGACACGGAATCTTACAGAGGTGACCAGGTGAGTGAGGTCATTAGGTGGGTCCTAGCTCCATATGACTGGTGTCCTCCTGAGAAAGAAAAGTAAGGACCCAGACTCAAGGAAGAAAGGCATGGGGACACCTGGGGAGAAGACACCCCAAGGAGAGCCGCCTCAGAGGAACCAGTGCTGCCCACCCTTGATCTTGGACTTGATCTTGGACTTCCAGCCTCCAGAACTGTGAGGTGGTCAGTTTGGGTTGTCTGAGAGCCCCGGTGGGTGGCACTCGGTCCTGCCAGCCCAAGCCAACACACGCTGCTTCCTGCCAGGAGTTCCCCGCCCAGGCCTCGGTTTCCCCACCAGGACCTCCTGTAAACCCCAGTTCACTTTCAGCAGCCCTGCAGCACCTGACAGCACGAGGCAGAGCTGGGCACGGGGACAAGGAGGAAAGACAGGCTGGGGGCCCTTCACAGTTCCCGGCCTGGGTCACAGCTTCCTCCCCAAGGCAGTCCCCTGGCCTGCTGTGACAGCACCACAAGCGTCCTGGGCTCTTTTGTAAAACTGGCTTCCCAGAGCACATTAAGGCTTCATTTACCAGCCAGCAGGGGGATTAACCAGAGGCCCCAGCGTCAATTATAGCTGCCCCCACCCCAGGCCGGCTGGGCACAGAGAATCCACAGGCAGAGTAATAACGTGTGTGGCGTCTCAAGATGAATCATCCCAGAGGAAGCAGCTGTGTTGATGGAATTTTAAAGCCAACAGGAGAAAGAAAATACGAACTGCGATACAATAATTTAGCCTGCGAACACTCCGGCACATTTTTAATTAAAGCTATTTTGGAGTTAAGTAGAGGCCACGGGGGAGGGACAGGGCAGTGGGGGACGGGAATCCGGGGAGGCTGCTGGCCTCCTGCCCAAGCCCCAAGGCCACATCACCTGACCATGTTTCAAAGAATAATATTCCTCACACTTTCTTTTCACCAGGGGGCAGGTTCCCTGCTTTGCTCAGGGACGGGGTTTCGGTTGGATGTCGCTGACAAGAGTTAAACGTCAGAACTGTCAAATCTCACATGCCACAGCCCCTGAGACTGAGGACAGCCTCCCTCTCACGGCCACAGCCTCTTTGTTCAAGATCCCCAGGCGAGGCTTTCTGGCCATCTCGTGATCACCGCCACAGCCGGAGCCTCGCAGCCCGGTGGGCAGCCGTCCCTTGGGTCCTGTTCTGAGCGAGAACCAGTCTCCCCCGGGGGCCAGGACTGGGTGAGAAGCAGCCACGGGCTCCCAGGGTGCTCCATCCAGTTTGGCCGTGCTGAGAGATGGAGACAGATGTGACCACAGAGACCCTGCGGCTCGTCCTCAAGCACCCCAGCAGGGGTGGGGACCAGGATGCACACAGAGGGTCACAAGACAGGACGGCCCAGGGGCCACCAGCAGGCATGAAGGATGTGGCAGGCTTCCTGAGCCAGCCGACCCAGTGGGCCACCTGGCAATGGCACCAGGGTCAGTTCCCAGAGACACTGGGCATCTGGAGCTGGCCACTCACGGGCCAGCAGGTAAGGCAGGGCCGGGGAGGCTAGAGGGCCAGGCAGCTGGACCCAGGCACACGGGGGTGGACCAAGTCTCCCATCACCAGCCCACACCCACCCCAGCTGCAGCAGGGAAGACACCTGTGTCCTCCAAGTTCACAGAAGGACCTGCAAGGTCCACGCCCTCACCAGACACCACACCTCCTCCCTCACCTGCCCTGACCAAGGCTCCACCCGTGTCCCCACACACCTGCTCTGCCTCTACTGTCTGTGGGTGTGGGGCCAGGCCCTGGGCGAGAAGGGTGGACCCCAGCCCAGAGAGGGACACCAGCAGGCGGGACACGGCGAGGCAGGGGGAAGGCCCCTGCAACGCGCGGCCTGTCTGACAGAGGGGCAGCGTGGCCTGTTCTCCCCCCACTCTGCAGTCCAGGGCCTGTGGGACCCACACAGCACAGTGGGAGGGGCAACCCTGGAAGGGACCCAGGTTGCGGCAGATCCCTGACGGGGGCTTCCCAGCAGCGGCCCAGGCAGCAGCGGGTAGGTGGGGGTCACAGAGTGCTGGGGGAGCCCGAGGAAGGTGGGACGGGGTGGCCTGGGGCAGGGCCTCGGTGAGTGGCCACCACCCCTACAGCCCGCCTACCTGTGGCAGGAGCTTGTCACCCTCCAACAGCTTCACCTTGGTCTCCAGCTGCCGGATGTAGGTGGACGAGGCATCTGTGAGGACGGAGGAAGCAGACAGCATGTTAGCCACCAGCAGACTCTCTCCCTCAGCCGCCACCTGGTCCCCCTGACCTGCACCCTGGTACCCGTTCAGGGTGTGCCTGGCTCTCTGACGGGGACTCCCTTGCCCACCTGTCCTGGGGTGACTCGGGGAAGCACCACCTCTCCTACACAGCTCCCATCACTAGGTCAGTCAGGAGCCAGGTGCTGGACACCCTGCAAGACCCTTGAGGGACACTCCCCAGTCATGCAGCCCAGTTTCTGAACTAGGCCAGGAGAGGCCAAGCAGACCCCCCGGTGCAGACGGCTGCAGGAGGGAAATCTGCCTGCCCTCCCCCACTCCCCGCCCCCGCTGTGTGATCGCATCAGAAAAGCAGGGGCCATTACATCCGCCAGTCCACCATCCCCACCCTGGGCCACCCTACAGCCCAGGCCCCTTTCCCCACCAGAATGGGAAGTGGCTCAGCCAGCCCAGGCAGCCCAGGCAGCCCAGGCAGGATGAGGGAGCCTGCCTCGGTGGGGAGGGGACGGGGAGGGACAAGCAGGACACGGTAGTCAAGGGGATGGCTAGACCTGTCCCACGCACCTCTGAGAGCAGGATGGCAGGGTGGCACCTTACAGGTAGCCACAGAGCCACCTGATCATGGACAGATTATCACGCCACTCACCAGAGGTCACAGGGCCCAGGCAGTGGCCAGGACCCATCCACCTCCACAGCTGGTGTCTGCCTTCTGCAGTACCCACCCCTGGCAGGAAGCAGGGTCTTCCCGGTCCGCACCACCAACCCTTGACCTCAGGAGGCACCAGGGAGACCCTCTGACCAAAGGCAGCTGTGGAACCTTGCCTCAGGGGACTCGGGGCTGGGAACAGACCCCACAGGTTCCTGCACTCCCGGTGGATAGAGGGGGCTTGGATGTCACAGGAACATGAAGCGTCTGTCCAGCCCCAGCAGGAGGCCCACAGACCCCAGAGCCCGAGGGGTGGGGTCTTCATGTGTAATAAGAGTGCTGTAGCCTGTCCCCAGAGCCCACCAGCTCTAACAAGGGACTGGTCACTGGCGAGGACGGAAGTCCCTGGGAGTGCTCCCCAGGAAGGCCTGGGCAGCTTCCTGTGTGGCGGTTTGGTCATGACCCCACAAGGTCCTGCCTGGTAAGGTCCTCCAGGAGCCCATGCCCTTGGCCCACACCAACGCTCCCTCCCTGTGCCTTTGATCTGCCTGCTCTGGGTCACTTTGTTCCCCAAGCACAGCTGGAGGGCCATGGGGAGCCCCTGCCCCCTCAGCCAAGGTCCACGGGCCTGGCAGAGCATCTCGTCCTGCCTGAGCAGCATCAGGCCCCCAGGCCCAGCCCCACACACTGTGGCTAGGCCCTCTGTCCCCCTCCACGCCCAGCGGTCACTGCTCAGGCAGGCGCAGGCTCCTGGAGAGGAGGGGGCCCCACCCGCCCGCCCTGGGGGATGATAAGGCAGCTCTAATGAGGAGCCCTGTGGCTCCAGACTCTCGCACCTGCACCAGAGCCCCAGGAGGCAGCCTCTCCCCTCAGTCCCGCCTGGGTGGTCTGGCAGGGATCCTGGCTAGCCTGGTGGCCACCACTATAAAACAGCCTCAGTTGACTTACTGGTCAGTCGGTGCTGAGAGCAGCCTCACACTCCCCCAACAGGCATGAGGGCAGAAGGCTGGGGCCCAGGGGCAAGTGGGGGGAGGCGGGCACACCTGGGCTCCCAGACCTAACGCTATCTGGGCACAGTAGGCCAGGTAACTCCAAAGACCACACTGAACTAAGGCAAGCCCCAAATGACCACCTGTGGTCCCCTCTGGGGAGGGATTCAGGAAGGGGACAGTCACCGCCCCAGGTCACATGCAGCAGCCCTGCACCCAGAGCTTCCTTAGACCCTCACAAGGGTCAAGCACCCACTGTCCGCATTTTCCATATGAGGAGGCCACAAGGAACAAAGTATCCCTGCTCACAAGGGGATGCGCTCTCTGCCCCTCCCAGCACCCAGGCCCACCCACAGGTCAGAGCTGAGAGTCCCCAGCTGGGGGGAGCAGCTGGAGGACCCTGGAGGAGCGGCCATTTCTGGGCAACCCCTGTCAAGCACTCTGCGGAAGCAAGCCCTGGGGCGCAGCCACAAAACCCCTACCCACCCCATAGGTCAGGGCGCCTAGGCACAGCTCTGAACAGAGGAGATCCAGCCACCTGCATGTGACCACCGGCCCTTGTCTGGAGCACTGCCCTTTACAACCACAGGACCATCCAGAAGGTGGGCGTGCCCCTCCCGTCTCCCTCTGTGGACCTCTGTGGAGTGAGCAAGGAGCTCCCAGGGTTTCCCTTCTGGGCCAGACCACATTTGGAGTCATGGATTGGGACTGAGTCCCATCCAGCCTCGGCACCTCTGCTGGGTGGCCCTGCCCCTGTCTGAACCAACAGGGGTCTGAGACCAACCTCCTCAGCCAGCAGTAAGGAGGACAGAGCAGGGACAGGCTGCTCACAAGTCACCCAACAATGCCCCACCACCCACGGCCAGCACTGAGCCTTGGGAGCCACAGGCACGACCCAGCAGGTCACCTGTTGTCACTACCAGGCCCACATGAACATGGACCAGAGCCCAGCCCCAGAAAGCCCTAGAGGCTGCACAGAACAAAATAAAAATCAGAGCACAGGGGTTTTGGGGCTTTTCCTTTTTAATTTCAAAAGAACAACACAATAGTCTTGAAAATACTTCTGACCATCCACTAATTCCAATGGAATCTATCACAAAGAATTAATTCTAATTATCAAGACTGCTGACAGATCTATAGTGGCCAAAACTGGAAATAGCTGAGCGGTGGCACCCTCTCCCCATCACGTGCTGAGGGTTAGGAGGAGTTTCTCTCCGAACAATGTGGGAACACTTAAAATGCCACTCAAAATTATCTGCATTATAGCTGCTGCATTTAAAAATATCTATGCACTGGGGGACCAGGCACGGTGGCCACGCCTGTCATTCAGCGACTCAGGAGGCTGAGGCAGGAGGATCACAAGTTCAAGACCAGCCTGGGCAACTAAGAAGACCCTGTCTCAAAATAAGAGGCCTGGGGGCAGGGGGGCAGGGAGGCAGGCAGCTCAGGGGAAAACGCCCCTGGGTTCAGCCCCTGGCACTCCAAGAAACAAATCCACACACTGATACAAATTCAGGAAAGAAGTGCATCGATCACTACCAGGAGTGTTGCTGAGATGAGGAACAGTGCTTTTAAAGTAAAATAAAATAATTTTAAAATAATTTCTTTAAAATAATTTAAAATAATTTCTTGTCAATTTTCAAATAATCTACAGCAGGAAGAAATCTTTCTTTTATAAACTAAGAGAATGGGTTGCATCGTGCACCTCCCCATTTCAGGGTCCCCACTGGGCTCACAGAGGTGCAGCTGATCAGGGGTGGGGGACTCCAGCCTGACCCTGGCCCCACCAGGTCCCAGGGGACAACCAGGCTCTCCACACTGCCAGGGGCTAGGTAGCCAGGTGACGGTCCCCCTTGGGTCAGGAGCAGAGGAAGAACAGGAGCAAGGCGACACTCCAGAGCCGGGGCTGGAGGACAGGAGACCATCCTTCCCAGCAGCCCCGACAACTTGTGACATCACCGGGCACCTCCCAGCTCCTTGGAGATGGCGTGTAATTAGATTAATGCCAGGGCCTGCAGTCACGAGGACTGGAGCCACAGGGAGGGAAGCAGCATTTCCGAGAGTGGCCACTTCTAGGCAAAATGAGAAGGTGACCACAGGAGGGACCCTGGGCTGAGCTGGCCAAGGCGTCCCCTTAGAAACACCCCCAACCCCTCCTGGGGTCACTAGGACCAGTCCTCTGGGGTTCCATCCAGATCCAGCCCTCAGCTCACCAGCTTCCTGGGAGTAGAAGACAGCCCTGCCTTGCCCTCCTGGGTGCCCCCTCCCCTGGGTGGACATGCAGGGGATGGGGGCACAGACCTGCAGGGTCTGCCACAGGCTCTGATCTAGCTCCAGCCAAGGAGCCTGTGCAGGGACCCGCCGGTGACCATGAGGCCACCCTGCCTTCCAGGAAACTGTAGGCAGAGGGGCTGGCTCACACAGCCCCTCCTGGCCTGGCTTCCTCCCTGGCACCATGATGTCACCCCCAGCCTCCTCTCCAGGCCTTGCTGTGTCCAGGTGACAGGAATTAAGGGCCAGGAGCCACATCTGATCACTCCATAACCCCCCACCCCTGATCAGCTGCACATTAGTGGGTTCACAGGAAAAAGCCGGAAACAGGAACACATCCATGCCTTGCAGGATATCCCCAGGCGGCCTCCTGGCTCTAGAGGCCATAAGCCCCCATGGCCAGCAGCAGTGGCTGCCACGAGCTCTTCGAGAGCAGTGGACACAGCACACCACACGAGAGGAGGGTGCGGGGAGGTCAGGAGCCGCAGAGGCCGCACACAGAAGGCCGAGCTCAGGTCCGCCATCTGACTTCAGCATGTCACGCTGTGATCTCAGTGACCTCCCAAGGGCTGGGTGCCTCTGAGGCGGCCCATGAAATAAGGAAACCATGGGTCATTTGGGAGGTGACCACAGGGATCCCAGGTAGGAGGTGGAGACTGGAGGCAGGGAAGGGAGGAAGCCAGCAGGAGGGGCACTGGCCTGCGGGGGCTGGGGGCTCAGCACCAGCCTGTCTGCCCAGGGGCTCGCGGGCCAGCACAGCCCACCTGGGCCCACCTGGACACGAAAGCTCCCGGGCAGGCTTCAGGGACAGGTGAGGTGGAGGTGAGCTCAGATGGTGACTGCCTCAGGGCGTTGGGGACATGCCAGCAGAGTTGCCGGCTGGGACAAAGTGTGAGTTACCCTCCTCCAGGAGGAAGCAAAGTTGGACTCCACAAGGCCCCTCCCTGGGTCCCCACAGCTCAGCCTCCCTCCCAGCCACACCTCTCTGAGCAAGGTCCTAGTTATGGCTTCCTTTGTCACTTTCTGGAAGGTCTGGGGACAACTGGCTTTGTGGCAGATCATTAGCAGGAGGCCCAGCCACACCAGCCTCGGGCCTCCTCCACGGGGGCTCTGCACTAGACACAGGCCGCTAGGCAGCTCGGCTGATTAAACTCTCCTCCTTCCACTTCATTAAGGGGGTCAGCGGCAGCCCCAGGCTGGTGGCTCTGTGGGGGGAGGGCCTCATTAAAGAATACACCAACTCACCCTTGTCACTCGCAGGCCCCTCCCTCCCTGGGCTGCAGGGCTAGGACAAGTGGCTCCTGAGGGTCTCTTCCCTGAGCTGGTGGCCTCTGCTCCCTCCTCCCACCCAGGACCTGCCTGGGCGGGGCCTGGCCTGCGGCAGGTGAGCATGAGGGCCAGAGGGCAGCAGGCCTGCCTCTGCCCCACACAGCACAGGAAACCCAGCAGGACAGCCCCGGGAACTCCCCTGCTCTGTCACCATGGAGCCACCTCAGTCTCTACCTGGGCCTTCTGCTTCCTTCCCAAAAGGTGACGGCACTGTCCCCAGTGTGCATGGCTCTCACAGGCAACCTGAGACCTTACCCACCACAGGGAGGTCCCGTCACCCCCATTCAAGGCACAGAACAAGGTCACACAGGCAAGGCCAGGCCAGCAAGAATGGGCACCAGACTTACATCCAGGGCTGTTGGGGCCACCAGCTGCAGGGGGCTCCATATACCAGGGACTTGGAACAAGACATGGTTACTCCAGCAACAGCCACCAGTGACCACACGTGCTACCAGAACAGCCATGCGTCTCACACGTCAGCATTTCTCGTGGTGAGGCAGGGAGCAGACCCCCGGTTACAGGCAAGGAAACAGGCTCAGGGAGGTAAAGGGGGGCCACAGGCCCCGAAGTGTTGGACTGGGTCTCCCTGCAGGCTCCAGATACAGCTGCCTACAGCCTTCCACCCCCCTCAGCGCCCCCGACCAGGGCTCCACACGGCAGCAGAGGCCACTCTGGCCATCCTTCCTGCAGTGGCCCGTCCTGCTTGGAAGCAGCTGGTCCTTGGATGAGTTCCATCCCTGCCGCCACAGCCCGCCTGGCAGGTTCAACAGGTCTCGGAGCTGGGGTACCTCAGGTCCAGGAGACCTTCCAGCCCCCCCACTCCAGCAAGGCCAGGTCCCCTCGCGCAGGTCCACGGCAAGCCTCAGGGCTAATGAGGCCAAGAGGGGTAGTGGTGCCTCCTCGGGAACTGCCTAGTCCCTGGACCAGGGCATTCCTAACGATCACCAAAGGACCCAATTCTCACAGAGCAAGAGGCCTCAAATCTGGGGCCCAAAAGGAGAGTTACAGAATTTCACAACTATTCAGGCCACCAGCGAGCTCCCCATCACGAGGAGAGAGCAAGCGGACAGTGGGCGCATGGCCTCTGCTCGGGTCCCCTCTGCTGGCAGAAGCCTCTGAGAGGCTGCAGGCTCCCGATCGATCGGGCTATGAGGAAGCTGCTTCCTCACCTCATGCCAGATGGCCCGCCCGGCCTCCCTCGGATCCTGCAGGGCCAAGCCCTATGGGTGGCAGCACCTGGTCTTCCGGAGGAGATAAGGGACACTCAGCAGTCGTGATCTGCCCAAGGTCCACTGTGTCCTCAAGGTACATGGGGACTTGGGGCTCTCCCAGGGGGCCTAGATACCTGCAGGGGCGGGGAGCGGCCCAGCCCACTCTGGGAGGGCCCCCAGCCTGATGAGGAGCTACAGGGAAAGTCCACACTGCTGCAGAGCGCGCGACCAGGCACTGCCCAGGCCGAGGAAACCAGGAATCCTTCCTGAAGGAGGCGGGCCCCAGGCTGAGCACCGAAGAGCGAGCAAGACCAATAGGCAGACGCGAGACAGGGGAGACCAAGGCTGGTCTGCACCCGGTACAGCCTGAGCAAAGTCAGGGAGGTGGGCACAGTACAGGAGCACCTGTGCCGGTGCCCACTGGCCTCAGGGCCAAGCCAGTCCAGCCGCCTCCTGGCAGACGCGGCAGCCCCAGCAGGCGAAGGCTGAATGGGACATGGACGCTGTTTCTGGATGAGGCAAGAGGGCTGGGGGGCACATCAGGAGTGTCAGGTTGCTGTAGGGATGCCCCTGAGCAGCACAGCACTGAGCTGTGCAGACCGGGCCCCCTCACGGAGTTGCCCACAACCCACCAGTGGGGGTGCACCATGGTCTGCCACCTCTGCAACCTCAATGCCCTGCGCCTGGGAAGGGCTCTCACATTCACGCAAAGCACTGAGAAGGGAACCCTCTTTCCAGTCACATAAACAGGCTTTAATGAGCATCTACTATGTATTCGGAGACCCATCACCCCTGCGAACCATGCCAAGTTGCTGAGGTACTTCCTGCAACTGCTAGCCCTGTTTCCTTCATTGAGAAGACACCTAAGATTCAGAGAGGTTAAGCAGCAAGGCCTAGGTCACACAGTGAAAACACTACAGGGAAAGGGTAGATCTATGGATCTATCCAGAGCCAAAACTCCACTCCACCTTGCTGATCCCCCACCAGCCTTAGGAGTCTGGGGCTCTGGGAATGTCAACCATGGTCACTGAGGCTGCTCATTCTGAACTCTGATCCTATCAAGAAGGAAGAACAACTTCCACCAATTCTCCCCATGAAGAAACCAAGGCTCAGAGGGGCAGGAACTACCCAGGCTCAAGGTTCCTGGAAGCAAGATGAGATCTGAAGTGTGTGTGTCCCCAAGCCTGGGGCTCTTCTAGGCCACCCACTGAGGCAGAGGGAAGGGGCTTCGGAGGCCACCTCCTTCCCCTTCCCTCTCCTCCCCTCCCATCCCTCCTCTCCCAAAGCTGTATGCTCCTCAAGGTACCTGGGGACTTCGGGCCCTCCTGCAGGGCCCAACCTCCAGGCCCTCCACTCTGGACAGCACTCACCTTGTCCATCTCTCCTCCAGGACCCCCCCCCGGAGGCACTGGGCAAGCCCCAAGCTTAAGGCGAGCACAGATCTAGAGTGGGGAAGGCTTCTAGGGCTGGCCAGGTCACCCACAGCCCACGGGCTGGCCCTTCCCAGAGATGTGTCCGACCAACCTCAGGGCAGACACAGAACTGCCAGGCCAGGGCCCCCTCTCCATCCCGCCTCCCGCAGCCCCACAGGAATCAGAAACTGAACTTGCCAGGGAAGCCCTTCCAGCACCTGCAGAGCAAGAAACAGGAATCGGCAAAGAGAACACGTGACCAAGCCTACTCGTGGGTCTTTGCAGTGCTATTCAGCCTTTCCTAATGACACGCCTGTCCCCCTGTTGCCATCCGTCCCCTTGGTGCTGAGCACTGCTCCACTCCAGGCTGGGGACTCCCACACATCAGCCTGCCTCTCCCTGGCTGTGGGGACCCCTGTGTTTAATTCCAGGAAAAGCCACTGGGCAGCCAGGAGCTTGCACTGTGATCCGCAGCAAGGGGCCAAAGAGGGAGCCGCGCTCCAGCTGGGTTCACCACAGCCGGCCAGGCCTGCCCGGGAGCCTCCGGTGGTCTCCATCGACCGCTTGGGGAGCCTGAGGAGCCAAACTGACAAACTGAAACTGTGTAACTGTCTCAAACTGGAGGACAAGGGGAGAAGAAACCCTTCCCTGTGCCTGCAGGTGTGCGCAGGTGATGATGGCTCAGGTAACGAGCAGAGCACGGAGCAGAGATGGAGTGTGATGGACAGAGCAGAGGACACAGGGGGGACGGAGCAGGGATGGGGGGGACGGAGCAGGGATGGAGGGGGGGACGGAGCAGGGATGGGGGGGACGGAGCAGGGATGGAGGGGGACGGAGCAGGGATGGGGGGGATGGAGCAGGGATGGAGGGGGGGACGGAGCAGGGATGGGGGGGACGGAGCAGGGATGGGGGGGATGGAGCAGGGATGGGGGGGACGGAGCAGGGATGGAGGGGGACGGAGCAGGGATGGGGGGGACGGAGCAGGGATGGGGGGACGGAGCAGGGATGGGGGGACGGAGCAGGGATGGAGGGGGATGGAGCAGGGATGGGGGGGATGGAGCAGGGATGGGGGGACGGAGCAGGGATGGGGGGATGGAGCAGGGATGGAGGGGGATGGAGCATGGATGGGGGGATGGAGCAGGGATGGGGGGGATGGAGCAGGGATGGGGGGGACGGAGCAGGGATGGGGGGGATGGAGCAGGGATGGGGGGACGGAGCAGGGATGGAGGGGGATGGAGCAGGGATGGGGGGGAGGGAGCAGGGATGGGGGGACGGAGGAGGGATGGGGGGATGGAGCAGGGATGGAGGGGGATGGAGCATGGATGGGGGGATGGAGCAGGGATGGGGGGATGGGGCAGGGATGGGGGGGACGGAGCAGGGATGGAGGGGGACGGAGCAGGGATGGGGGGGACGGAGCAGGGATGGGGGGGACGGAGCAGGGATGGAGGGGGATGGAGCAGGGATGGGGGGGATGGAGCAGGGATGGGGGGGATGGAGCAGGGATGGGGGGGACGGAGCAGGGATGGAGGGGGATGGAGCAGGGATGGAGGGGGGGACGGAGCAGGGATGGGGGGGACGGAGCAGGGATGGGGGGGACGGAGCAGGGATGGGGGGGACGGAGCAGGGATGGGGGGGATGGAGCAGGGATGGGGGGATGGAGCAGGGATGGAGGGGGATGGAGCAGGGATGGAGGGGGATGGAGCAGGGATGGGGGGGACGGAGCAGGGATGGAGGGGGATGGAGCAGGGATGGGGGGGACGGAGCAGGGATGGAGGGGGATGGAGCAGGGATGGAGGGGGATGGAGCAGGGATGGGGGGGATGGAGCAGGGATGGAGGGGGATAGAGCAGGGATGGGGGGGATGGAGCAGGGATGGGGGGGATGGAGCAGGGATGGGGGGATGGAGCAGGGATGGGGGGACGGAGCAGGGATGGGGGGGATGGAGCAGGGATGGAGGGGGATGGAGCAGGGATGGAGGGGGATGGAGCAGGGATGGGGGGGATGGAGCAGGGATGGGGGGATGGAGCAGGGATGGGGGGGATGGAGCAGGGATGGGGGGGATGGAGCAGGGATGGGGGGATGGAGCAGGGATGGAGGGGGGCAGAGCAGAGATGGTCTTGTCAGTGGCCAGCAAGGATGGCTGTGACGACATGACACTCTCCCACCAACCCCAATTTCACTCACAATGGGGGAGGAGCCTGGGCATCAGTGTTCGTCTGAAAGTCCCTCCAGGTGATTCTAACACGCCCCTGGAATCCGGAGCCCCTGATCTACGAGGCCCGGGGACGGCTCCCATCTGGCCTCTCGCCTCCTTCCAGGGAGCCTGCGCCCTCCTGGCCCTGCCTAGTAATCGGTGGAGCTGAGCTGCACAGCACGGTCCACTGTCGTGAGACTCAGCATGCAGGCCCAGGTCTGCAGGGAGGGGAGGGACACTTGCTGAGCCCTGGGATGAGGGGCCAGTCCCTTCTTACATGAAGGGACGGCCTGAGAGGGTGGGGAGCGGTTCCACTGCTGGATGTCAAGCAAGTCCTACCAAGTGCCAGGTACTGTGTGAGGGCCAGAATGTCCACACAATCCTGCCTTCCGGAGCCCTCTGTCCAACAGAGGGCAGGACAGTGGGAAGGCACAGGAGAGGGGACCCAGCCATTGATAAGTGGTGCAGGAGGCTCAGCCGACAGAAAACCTAGGTGTGGCTGGAGGTGAGGGGATCAAAGGCCTTCAGAGCAAGAGAAAGAGCCGGGCTCCAGGCAGGTCTGCCAGTCCACACCCTTCCACAGGGGTGGGTGGGTGGGTGGGTGTGTGTGTGTAGGAACGTGAATGCATATATACAAACACACATGTTTCTACAGCAAGTGAACATTATCTCAATAAAGCCATTAATTTTTAAAGGCTTTTTTTAAATACAAATTTCAGGTAGGAAAATTTTTTTGTTTTTCTGTTTTTTGTTTGTTTTTTGTAACAGGAATTGAACTCAGGGGTGCCTAACCACTGAGCCAGCCCCTTTTTATTTCTTTTATTTTGAGCTAGGGCATTGCTAAGTTGCTGAGGCTGGCCTCAAACTTACAGTCCCCCTGCCTCAGCCTCCCAAGCCACTGGGATTACAGACATGTGCCTAGCAGAAAAGGATTTCTTAATCAACAGAGATGGGAACGAAGTTAGAAAACAGCAGGCGGCGGGGTGGGGGTGGGGGGCGTAGGTGCAAGCCCCGACCACAGCAGAAATGGGCAGAGATTCCTGTGGATCCAGAAGGAGATGCAGGAGGAGGGGCAAAGGCTACCAAAAAAGGTGAGTCACAAGAGGAAACCAGGTGGCTGAGAAGTAGGTGAGAAGATGCCCAACTGCAGGTGTCACCAAGGAAACGCCACAACAGTGAGATGCCACCCAGTCCTCGGTGTGACAGAGGTGTGACAGGAACACGTGAGCCCAGGTGCCGCGGTAGGATGCTGACTACACAGCAGAGGACACACACCCTGGCCCGTCCTGCAGCCGAAAGACTCACAGCCTCTGGGAACTGCAGCACGGAGACCAAAGGGACAGGCAGACCACACTCGCCCGCCACACTTCTGTACCTCCTCCCTCCCCGGGAGGACCAATGAAACACCAGACAGGTGAACACAACCAACGGAGGGGACATACCGGGGAGTGACAGCCACCAAACTCTATTGTCACAGTGTGTACAGGTACAAATACGTAACAACAAATCCCACCCTGATGTGCCAGTTTAAAAAAAAGGAGAAACAAACCAACTAGAGACACTCATCTCAACAGGGACGCTTCCCTGGAACCCAGTGGGGGGGTGGGGAGCAAGTTCCCCTGCGGTATTTATACAAAGCTTCATCGCCAGGCAGGAGCAGGAGGCGGCCTGCAGGAGAGGGGTGAGCACCGAATTCCAGGCAGGGTCTCTCTGGGGGAGAGAGAGTTCTTAAAAGGCCAAGATCTGAAGCGCAGATGCTTCACGGACCCTGTGATAAGGGGCGGGTAGGGAGTTCTCACTGTCCTCTAAGCTGAGCGCTTTTAATATATTTCTTAATTTTAAAGAAAACGGAGAGGTTAAAAAAGACGGTCAGGGCTGGGGATCTAGCTCAGTTGGTGGAGTGCTCACCTCGAATGCATAACGCCCTGGGTTCTGATCCCCAGCACCACACACACACACACACAAAAAGACAGTCTGGGCAACCCAAAGACCTTCCAGAAGAAACCCTGGGAACTCCTGATACCCAAACAACCCTTTCCCAGGCCCAATCCTCATGCTGCCTACAGAGCAGCCCCCAGACGGCAGGTGGAGACCCACAGGAGGGGGCCAGCAGCAGGAAGCCAACCCCAGCAGACAGAGGCCAGAGCAGGTCCCCTCCTGCCCAGCCTGCTGCGTGACCTTAGCAAGACCTACCCTACTCCCAAGCCCCAGAGGGAGGAGGGCAGGAGGCCCAGAGAACTCAGAGGGCATCACAGGGACGCGACGCATCTCCTACAAGGCGGCATCCCTGCAATTAGGCTGCGTGGTGGGGACCCACCCAGGGAGAAGCCAGACAGACCTGCGACGGCGCAGCTGCCGGACTTCCCACTTCCCGTGAAACCAACAGCAGGGCGATTGCTGACCAAATGGTCACCAGCCAGCCGGTCTGATGTGCCCTCCTCCCAGAGTTCCTGGGGAGGGAGCCTTCTTCCGGCCATGGAGAAGAGCCAAGTCCTCTCATGCTGGGGCGGTGGCAAGAGGAGCTCCTCGGTGCCCCACCCTGCGAACAACAGAGGCTGCAGCACCGGGTGGCCTGGGGTTCCACTCAGAAGGGGCAGCGTGGAGGAAGGAACGGGGTTGGGAGTCCCAGGTCAGGCAGCACCCTCTACCTGACCTCAGGCCTCAGCTCCCCAGAGGCAACCTGAGACCCTCACTCTGCTTAGAGTGCTCAGCCTGGGCTGCTCAATGTCAGTCAGCGGAACAGTGTCGCCCCAAAGAGTCCACACCCCGACCCCTGGATCTGTGAACGGTCTCTCCCATGGCAAAAGGGACTTTGTAGATGAGATTAAGGGTATGGAACTCAAAATGGGGAGATGAGCCTGGATTATCCAGGCTGGTGTGGCCCCACTGAGCGGCTGTTTAGAAACAGAGAGCTCATCCCAGCTGCCGCTGCTGCAGGGAAGGGCTGCAGGGCCACCTGCTGAGAGGGCCCACACCTGCCTCCTCCAGGACTGGGCCACACCTGAGCCTTTATGAGGACTGTTCCAGAAGGCACTGAGGACCCAGGACCAGCCCCTATGGGGAGGGGGCAACACCCAGCCTGGAGGCCTGGCCTGGCTGAGGCCTGGGCAGAAGCCTCAGCGCCCATGTGAGGCTCCCGACTTCCCCCCCTGGGGAGGGGTTGGCCAGCTGCAGGTGCCTGCACCTTGATGCAGGTGGCTGCCTCCCTAGCTTCCACCCCTGCTTGAGCCTTGTCCTGCCCTGGCTTTGCCTCACAGCCCACCTGGTGACCCTTGGGCCTGGCTACTTCACCAGAAGAGCCGCTGGAGCCACTGCTCTTTAGACCCAAGCTTCTCCTCCATAAAGAGGGGGGCATGAGCTTCCAGTGCTCAAAGGTCATGGGCAGCCGTTGGGCGGGCCTTGGAAAACCCTCTACTTCCTGCATGGCTCTTGGCCCTCTGCCATCACGGGACGGCCCAAAACGGGGCTGCCAGGCCAGGTGACCACACCCCCCTGACTAAACATCTCTGAGCCCCTCGGCATCCTCATCTCCAACTAGGAAGGACTGCCGGAGGGGTGCTGGGGTAGCAGGCCAGAGCCTGCAGCTGCAGGTCCTTCCCCAGTCTTCACCAGCACAAGGTAGGGGTTCAAACCCAAAGGGGCCGCTTACTCCCCACGGCACCTGAGTAACTGACTTCCCTGAGCCTCAACGTGGCCTCTGTAAGGGAGGCCTGCTCCTCAGGGCCAGCCTTGAAGGAAAGAGGCAGCCCCAGCCTTGTGCCTCACAGGATGGCCTTCATGCCTACCCATGACTGCATGCCAGGGCCGTGGGCATGGGCGAGAAGGCGCAGCCAGGCTGGGCTGGCACCCGCGGCCAGACCCCGGTGAGGCCCTGGAGCTGGAGTGGGTGTTGCCTGGGAGCAATTCCCCAGGGCTCTTCAGAAATCTCTGCCTACCCCATCCCAGAGGTTGGCCCGGACGTGGGGACCAGGGAGACCTGTCCTGCTAACTGGAGGGACGGGGCAGGGCCTTTGCTTCAGAGCTGCAGCCAGGGCCAGGCCTGCTGCCCACCCCTCCCCCACCACGGCACCTGCTGGCGAGCTCAGCGCCACATCCCGGTCAGTCAGTCCTCCGCACTGTGTCCAGCCTCCCCAGCCTCACCCCCCAGGCCCTTCCTGCACTCACACCTTGCCCATCAGCTCTAGGAACCGGAGGTGACTGTGGTCATCCCAACACACAGCTCTTCCACAGTCCTACGCCTCTGGCCAAGGCCTCCACTTGTAGGGAGACCCCTTCCCTGGCCCCTGCTGGCCCTTACAGGTGAGGTCCTGCGCTGGGTGTGCCGGTCTGGCACATGGGATATTCGGAGAAGACGTCGTGCACACGCCCGGGCAAGCCCCGCAGACTGCCTCCGGCACTGCACAACCATCCCCACGCCAAGTCCCGGCACACTGGCACTCAGGCAGGGGCACTGAGACTGTTGGGGACCCTCACTGTCCTGCACACATGGCTTCTCTAGCTGCTTGAAACCCTGCACAGGGACAGAGCAGGAACCACGACCCAGCTGTCAAATGAGAACCCCTGCCAACAAGAGGCCACCCCCACCTGCCCAGGTGACACGGCCCCAGACTCAGGCTCCTCTTCTCAGGGCATTCAGCTTCTTCCACGGGACCAAACATCCACCTCAGGCTCTCAGAGACGGAGGGCCATACCTGTAGTCCCACCATGAAACCTGCCACTGTAAGGGGGCACAAAGGCTCCTGCAGTGACAGCCCTGGCCCTGCCACCACCTTGCTGTGTGACGCTGGGCAGGTTTCCTCCTCATTCTGGGCCCAGACTACCACTCTGGACAGCAAAGGAGTTGACAGCCTCCCAGGACCTTCCTGCACTGGTGGCCACCTATGGGAAGGTACAGGGGAGCCCAGCTCACCAGGCAAGATGCCACGGTGCCTGCCACAAAGGTCAGCAGAGAGAAGTGCCAGGATGAGGTCAATGTTTGGTCACCAGCACAAACAACAGGCCTTGAGCCTACAGAAGGCCAGCTGAGGTGAGTAGGAGGGGCAGGGCTTGAGGGAGCCACCCTCTGGTCATCACTCTGCAGGTGACAGGAGAAGGCCAACTCCCATCTCAGCAGGGGGGAGGCACCAGGTTCTGGGAGTGGACAGCCAGAGCCAGGCAGGGACCGCAGAGCGGGAGGACAGGAGGAGCGGGCCTTGGTGCTCAGCCTGTCCCAGCCTCTCCTGGACCAGGGAGAGCCGGGGGACCTGAGGTGTCCTCAACACGTCCAGAGCCACAGGGAAACCCAGCAGCAGCACCAGGCCAAGAGCAGGTGCCCTGGCCCCAGAGCAGCCCTATAAGAACATGAGGCCATTGAGTCCCTTCCCCTCCCGGGCACAGAGCCAGCTGCTTGTCCCGGGCCAGATGACAATGATCGTGATTAGGAGAGCTGGGATTACAACCCCACCGGATAAAATAAAATTCCCATTTTAAGAGTCCACACTGATATATGTATTTTTTTTAATCCACACACAGGTCAACAAGGAAGCAGGAGCTCACGCCCAGAAGGAAGGAGGATGAAGGTAGAGAATACAGTCACCCCGCCCGAGTGTCTGCTGGAGACCGAGGTAGCTGCCTGGGCCAGGGTTCGGCTCAGCAGTACAGCGCTTGCCCAGCAGCACGAGGCCCTGGCTCCACCCCAGCACTGCTGGGGGAGTGGGGGGGGGGGTCTGCATAGTCTCCAAGTGCTCCCAAGAGTCAGTCATTATTGCTGAGTACAGTGGCACATCCATGGACAGTGAGGCAGGGGGACCTCAAGTTCCAGACCAGCCTGGGCAATGAAGCAAGACCCTGTCTCAAAATGAACATTTTTGAAAAGGGTTGGAGAAGTAGCTCGGGGGCAGAGTACCACCCCCCCCACACACACACACACACGCACACACACACATAACCACAGAGCTGTCATTTACAAAGACATACACAGTAAGCGTCCCACCAGGGACTGCCTACCCATGGACCGGCATGCTCACCAAGACCCCCAGAGCCCCTGGCAGAAGACACCACAGGCCCCGTTACTTCTGCCCCAGTGCACAGCCTCAACATGATGACGAGCAGATGGTGCTGAATGGGTAGAACTTCTGCCCGAGCTCCTCTACATTCTTCAAAATATCAACAAAAAGGGGTGGCGAGGTTTCAGACGACAGAAGGTAAAGAGGGAATTACCACGTGTAATCATGGATTAGGAAAAACTCGATCTAGAGCCACCCGTCAATGACCAGCCTCCTGGTGGCAATCGTTGTCCTGGCTCTTTGGATGTCAAAGTCTTTGTTCCTGAGAAACGCACACCAAAGTGCTCAGGCAGAGCCATGTACCAAGGCCAGCTTCATTCAAATGGCTCGGGAAAGAAGTCCCTAGAGAGAAAGACAGCACCAGGAGGCAGAGCAACCGGTGAACCTAAGAGAAGGTTCGCAGGAGCCTCTGTCCCAAGAGAAAGAGCCTCGTCCCACTTCCAGAACCCCAGGGCTCTGGGCCTGCACTCACCTTGGCCGCCTTGGCTGGTCCTCATGGTAACCCTGAGGGCAATGGAAGTACTTCCATTTATAAGAGGGGATGCTGAGGCCCAGGGAGACGAGGCGACTCACCTAAGGTCACAAAGAGCCAAGTGGTGTAGCCAGGACCTGAACGCCCAAGGCCCAGGCTCATACTCCCAAGGGCACAGTCTGGGGACCTACCAGCTGCAGTCAGGCTATTCAAGGTCACAAGAGCCATCTGAGGGACACTGGCCCCTTGGTCACTGCCTCGCTTGCTCTGTGACACCAGACAAGTGGGCTGGTCGCTTCCTGCCTATGTTTAGTTTCCCCAGCCGTAAGATGGAGGTCACCAAGGGTACATTTTAAACATCAGTCCTGAAGGAAATAAACCAAAGCCAGCCCCAAGGGAGAAGCTGTCTAGCTCTTCACCATGGCCCCCTGGGCCAGGCACAGAGGTGGGCCGGGCTGGGACATCCTGGCTCAGACAAGCTCCCTGCTACCTGCCCCGATGGCTGTCCCTGGGGACGACTCCAAGGGGACCTAAAACAAATCCCAGGCAGCTTTTCTGATCTGCTCCCCAAAGAGGTGCCTGAATCCCCTGTGCTGACAGCAAAGCACATACTGTCACCACCGAGGCACAGGAAAGAATGAGTGCATTTTTGTCCAGCGTCTTTCAAACAATACCAAAGAGCCAGAAGGAGGAATTCACACAGAAAATGCAGCACCCCACACCCACCGCAGCGCCCACTTCAGCAGACATCTGCACAGGCGGGCGGACCTGGGGCTGCGCAGGGTCCCCCGAAACCCGGTTTCCACTGTTGCCCGACTGCAGAGGGGACCCGGCTGGGCAGGCGAGCCCCACGCTGCCAATGCACCGCACCCTGTGGGGAAGGGGAGCCAGGAAGAAGCCGCTGGCGCCCGTCCAGCAGCAGCGTGCCTGGCGAGAGCCTCCCTGAGGGACGCTGCTCAGCCCCCGCCAAGGCCCATGCAGCTGAGAAAAGCAACCCTGGGGCCACGTGGAGGGGACTGACCTGCAGCCAGCACACCACACTCCAGGGAAACCAACAACGGGGAGTCATGGGGGAGGGTTGTGAGAGCAGGGACTGGGGACAGGGCTGGTGGGTTTGGGTTTTTCTTTTCCACATCTTCCTAAGTTCCTCTGAGGACATCTTGGCATTTTTTTAAAAAGAACTCTGCCTAATGCCACTCACCAGTAGTGCCTTGCTGTGATTCTCACCCCTTGGTGGCAATGACACGTGCCAATTGCCTGCCAGCGGACAGGCCCTGGGCACCAGCCCCAGGGACCCAGGGCCTCTCCGGCCAGAGTAGCCTCTGAGGGGACATCACCAAAGCCTGCACTCTGAGTCCCAGCAAAGAGAGGGGCCTGCAGACCCCCACACACAGAAGGCAGGAGGGTCCGGCTGGGAGAACCTAGGACAGCCTGCCAACTTCCTCATGGGGTTTCCTGTCTGGGAAATGGTAGTGACCACACTCCTGGTAAGATCACAGCAGGGACCGCTGCTGGCAAAGTCACCCTGAGCAAACTATGGGGCAGGAAGAGGGTGACAGGCACCTGGCGCAACTGCCCTGCCCGGGTGCCAGGTGAGTCTCCAGGCTGCAGGTCAGGCCCCTGGAAAGAAGGGGCTGAGCCTCAGAGAGGCCCACAGGTGCCCCCAGGTGACACTCAGTGCTGTGGATGAGGGTTTACAAAGGGAGCCACAGCTGGAGCCAGGCAGGAGCTCAGTGCACTCCAGGCATCCCCCTGCCCCGCAGCCCCAGCCTGGAGAGAAGTCTCCAGGACAGGGAAAGTGGTGGACACCGTCACAAAACACCACCAAGCACAAGGCTTGTTAGTCAACCGCCACAGCCCAGCTCTGCCCTGACACCCCAGCACCCCGAGAAGGGACAGCCTCCCCAGGCAACACGGGGAACCCAGAGCTGGGCTGAGAAGCCAGTCCGTACCCTGCGGAGCCTGCCCATGGTCTGTCTTGGTGCAGTGGGATCCAGATGTACGGAGTGGGCCCAATGAAATGGACCCCCAGGCCCCAGGGCCAAAGAGCTTAGCAGAGAGAGAGCCAAGCCCCAGCAGGGCCCCTCCTGGCAAGGACAACCCAGCCCAGGGCCCTCCTTCCAGCCCGGAGCTTGCCAAGGGCAACTCTGTCCTGCTGGCTGGCTCCCTCCGGAGTACCATGTGGGCAGGAGCAGCCCTGTATCTGAGGCCAGGCTGACCCTGGCCTGCTGTCCCTTGCCATGTGGTTCCAGCCCATACAGCAGGCTAGGCCAATGACCTCTGTCTGACCTGGTCCTTGGTCCCCTACAAAGTCCTCCTATCCCAATACCCAACGTCACCTTGCCAGAGTGAGGCCACGGCCCAGCAGAAGCTTGGGCCAGGTGATGGGACAGCATTTCCTGTCCCCTCCCTGGGTAAGGCTGCATTTATGAGGAGAGTTCCGCTGCTCTCCTCAACAGAATCTAAAAGCCACTGAAGGCCACGCTACCCACTTGCCGTAGGGTTCTGCTCCACACGATGAATGACAGGGTTGACCTCGACGGACACACCAGGTGGCAGCTAGAGGCAGGTGGTTAGCAGGACGGTCAGCTGGCACTCACCTCCAGGCCCTCCAACATGCCACACTCCTGGGTCCTCTTAGACTCAAGGCCACATGGGCCTCTGGAAAGCAGGTGTGAAAAGACCCCGAGTTGGGCAAGGAGACCCAGTCCAGGCCCACAGGCCTCAAGAAGACCAGCTGGGACTCCATCCCTCCAGGCACTGGGGTATCCTGCGAAACTCTCATATGTCACCAAGACTAGGCAGCCCCGTGATGGGCCAGTGCCCTGTGTGGCTTGGCCCGAGTCAGGAGGCGGGCACCTTCTCAGCCTTCGTGGAGCAGCAGGGCATTCAGTCCACCTTGGCCTCCTCCAGGGGACACTGGTAGAGAGGTCCCTTTGGTCAACTAGAAAAACAGGGTACCAAGAAGGTTCACTGCCCTTCGCGAGCACTGGGGGAGCACAGGGCACCACAAGGCCATGCCTCACAGACATCACCGGCTAGCGCTTTCCTACAGGGGAACAGATCTAAAACTCCCCCACATGCAGAGGAGGAAGACAACCCCCAGAGACCCCCGGGCATGCCTGGGTCCCCAGGTATGGCTCACCAGCCACCCCTGCTCAACTGAGCATGAGACAACCCCTCCCTCGGGCCCCACCTCCTCAGCTTCAGGGGACTCTGGGGCTCACTGCCCCTCCTCCCACGGCCCTCGATCTGACCTCATTATGTCTTTCTCAGTTGGTCACTCTAAGAGGTGCCCGTTTGCTCTGCACAAAAGCTAGCGGGCAGCCTGTGCAGTGTTTGGTCCTTTTGGTCCTGGGCACCACAAACCCCACACTCAGGGGCTGAGGAAGCTCCCAAAAGGGGGAGCTGGAAAGAGGCTCCCAAATCACAACCTGAAGCCCTGTGAGCACCCAGCCTCCCCAGTTCAGCAACCAACAGCTCCTAGCCTCATCACCAGGACCACCCAGAGGCTTTGGGGACTCTCAGGACTGTCCCAATCTGCCTCCAAATCCTGGCCAATGATCAGCTCACCCCACAGCCCTGCAGGAGCCTGAGGTCCACCAGAGCACAGAGGAGCCACTGGGGTAGTGCCAGCCCCACTCCAGGCGCAGAGGAGCACGGGGAAGTGGGACAGAGGCTCTCATGTCCCCAACGCCAGGCATCCTCCCCAACTTCAGGACCATTAGCTGGGTAGAGCCCTGGCCACCACCTCTACCCAAACCTGCAAAATTCAGGGACGCCACAGGAGGGGACAGCTACAGCGGGGACAGGCCCTGGTGAGGCAGCCCAGGGCTGGGGGGACTCTCTCCTGGGCCACAGGAGCCTCCCCTTCCATCCACGGGAGGTGGGGCTGAGGTCAGCCACTCCATGGAGGAGGGATGCTCACAGGGATGCTCACAGACCCCGAGGTCATTCAGAAGCAAGATTGCCTTCAGGCACCCTTCCCAGCCGCTGCAGTGGGGAGCAGCCTGTCTGGGTCTGAGCTTGGGACCACAGCGAGCTTGGGCGGGTTGCTCGGGCAACCAACCGACTCTGGCGGCACTCCATTTAGGCGGCTGAAAAAGACGCTCAGAGAAGACACGCTGGGGCTGCGGGGTCGGCAAGGAGGGGCTTCAATCCCAGAGCCCTGAGGCCCACACCTGCCCCAGTGGGCAGGCCCAGGCACCCACACTGCCCAGCTGGCCCCACACCGGCCTTGGGATCAGACTCCAGGACAAGGTTCTTCCCCCTCACTGCAGCAAGCCGGAGGAAGCCAGAGGGATGCATCAGGGCCACCTGCAGAGAGGTGGCACTCGTCCCCAAGGGCTGGCTAGCTGCCCTAGGACGGGCAGGACAGGCCTCGCCCCGGCCCAGCCATGATGGTGTCTCTGGACTCCCTCTGCCACTTCTCCATGAGTCACGGCATAGCCACGGCTGGGCACAGCAATGGCAGGAAACTGTCTCAGAACCTCCCGTTTTTCAGAAAGAGCAACTGAGGCCTGGATGGGAAGATGCTCAGTTGGTCACCTTGGGACAGTCCTGAGAGTCCCCAAAGCCCCTGGGTGGTCCTGGTGATAAGGGTAGGTCACACAGGCACAGCACAGGAACCAATACCCTCCGGGCAGCAAGCTCAACAGCAGAGCTGGGCTGGGCTGGGCAGGGGCCATGAGGTAGGTGGAGTCAGCCCAGTTGAAACCCAGCAGCTTCCCACAAGGGGCCAGAGCAGGGGCTTGAACCAGGGCTGACCCACAGGAAACAAGAGCTAAAGCCTGCCTGAGTGCACAGGTATACACACAGAGCCACACAGGTACACAGGCGGGCCCCTACATGCATCCATGTGTGTGCACAGGTACACGTACACACATACAGGTTATCCTCGTGCAGACATACACACATAAACATACGTGCACACACAGGTGTTCATGAACTCAAATGCTCACTCTGTCTCTCCAGGGTCTTGACACGGGAAAACAACATCGAGCTGGGCAGCCGTCAAGGGGTCATTTATTTCAATTATTAAAACAGCAGCCACTTATTCTCAAGCCGTCCATAATGCCACTTAATTACCTAGTACATAAAACTGCCTTTGCATCTTAGCAGAGCAATAAATCAGCTCAGAACCAAGGGTGGTTTAAGACATGCTAGCTGAAGATTCTGGGGGCGGGGGGAGAGGAGTAGAGTCACACCTCACCCCCCACCACCCCAACCCAAGAAGCAATAACAGATCTAAACCTCAACTGTGGCAGGAAAAATGGGTGCCTCCAGGAGCAGGGTGTGTTGGGAGCACAGGCAACACCCTCCCCCAGCCTCTGTCCACTCCTCGGGCCTGGGCCTGGGCCCCTGCCCCTGCCCTGCCGCGCTCCATCCTTTGTGTGGTCAACAATAGCCCCGCCAGATGGTGTGGCTTGGTGAGCAGCCCCAGCAAGCCAATCACTCATGCTGTCGGCCCCTGCAGGGCTGTGGGCAGGAGACCTGGGAACTGGCCCAAGTGACACATACCCGGCCCCTACCCTGCAGCCTCCTGCTCCCAGAGCTCATGGGCATGAGCAAGCACGGCTGGGCCAACTGGAGTACCTGGGGTAGGTACCTCCCCGCAAGGGAGCAGGCAGGCACCAGCCAGTGACTGCACAGTGGCTGTGCATCTGCGAGATTCCAGGAGGAAACAGGGAGGTGAGAGAGTGGGCAGGAAGACGCCAGGCACCACGCTTCCCACGACGCTGGCAGAAGGCAGCAGAGCCCTGCTTGCCAGCCGGCAGACATAAATCATGCCGCCCGTGGGCCGCTGGCACATGCGCCAGTGTGCCCAGCATGGCTCCCTGGGATAAGGGGCCTTTGCAGTGGCACACTCGGGAGCAGGTGGGCTGAGCTGATGCTGGGCTCCCATTAGCCGTGGAGCCCTGGGCCGTCTCCGCTATCACCATTCCAGCACCATTTCACATGATTGGCCTGCACCTGCGCCATTTCCAAGGGTGCCTGCCAGTTTACTTATAGGACAAAGTCCCAGCGGCGGGGTTGCTGGGTTAAAGGGTTCATGCCTTTGCAAGTGTCTAGAAATTGCCAAACTGCCCTCCAGAGAGGCTGGCGCCACTCACACTCACGTCAGCCATGTGACACATCAACCATCTCCTGGCCTAAAAGCGTTGTTTAATCCTCTGTGGTGAAGGGTTAGCACCCGGTCCTCTTACCAGGGAAGAACCAGGCTCCCTGCTGCCCACAGGACAGAAGGGGTGGAGAAGCCAGCAGCAGCAGAACCCGGCCAAGCTGAGCACCAGGTTGCATATCCAGGTCTGGCATCTGGGCTTTTTCTGAAGCCTCTCCCTTCTGCTCCCCGAGACAGCCTTCCAGGATTGCCCCGCAAGTGGCACCAGCAATCTGCCCTCCACCCGCGCCTCCAGTTCTCTTGGACCCGATCTCATCTCATGACCCTTCCCCACATCAGCCTCCACCACCCGACTTGGGCCGCTGAGGGCAGGACCCATCTGGCCTGTGATGCATGCCCAGGATCTGAAACGGTCTCAGCGGTGGGAAGTGCCCAGTTAAGGCAGGCGGAAAACCGAGGTGGAGACCTGTGGTGGTTTGCCCTGGGCGCATCCTGCAACACTGTGGGAAACAGCCCAGTCTTTAAGCCCCCTCCACAGCTGTCCCAATTACATTTCCTTACAAAAAGACAGAAACCTAGCCATCAGGGTCCTTCTGGGAAGACTGAGTTCAATTTAGAGGGACACTGGACAGGGTGAGAAGGTACTTGGGGGCAGATGCAGGAGGGAATCCTCAGTGAGGAATGTGTGCTTGTCCATAGAATTCTCCAGAACACAGGAATCTGGCTGGCAGCAGCCACCACCTGAGGCTACCAGCCACCTTCAACAGAGGCAGGGACACAGGCCCTCCCCCAACAGCCGCAGGCCTCAGAGCATGCAGTCAAGCGGCTGCACTGGGGACTTAGTCACGGGCCACTGACCTCACTGTCCCCCAACTGGTTTTGCCAATGAGAACCAGCTGAAACTACAGCACGGGCCCTTGGGGACAATGGGCTCTTGCTCTCTTTCAGAATCGCTGGTCTCCACACCCCTACATGAACTGGAGCTGCTCCCTTCCTCCCTTGGTGCCATCCTCACATACCCTTCGGAGCCAGAGAGGGCCCTCTCTTCCTCCACACCCGCTGGACCGTTCTGAGCAAGATTATCCAGGCTATGGAGCTTGAGCCCTGGAGGGGATGGGAGGCCTGCTACTCCTCGAGGGAGCCATATCTAGCACAATGCCCAGAAAGAGAGGGGTGCCCATGAGGGGCTTCAGTCCAGCATATAAAAGTTAGCCACCCTAGGACCCTCTGTAAGAAACCATCCAAAACCTGATGGTAGCCCAGCCTGGGACCAAACTGAGTTCTAGAATAAATGGAGGCCCTAACAATTCTGCTGCTGATACACCCTGAATGCATTAACCCCAGGATGGTACAGCACTGACAGCAAATGGGCAACCTCACCTACGGGGCACCTCCTGCCCCAAAAAGGCCCATGGGCAAACTCTGGCTCTTGAACAGGTGCCCGGCCCCACACTGTCCCATGATGTATGTATGCAGCCAGGAATGGCTGGGAGGTAGGCAGGCTGCCTGGGCAGCCAGGAAGAGCAGTACCAGCAGGATGCCAGCTTAGCCCACCAGCCCTGCAGCTTAATAACCCATTGTCCAGCTGAGCGGCAACAAACACCAATAGACATTCAGCAGCCAGGGCAGGAGGGCAGGGGGACCCCAAAGGAGGCATAATGACAAATGAGGACAGGCTGGTGGTTCCCCAGCCCAAGGCAAGGGAAGGCAGCCATCACTATGTGGCTGCACCGGCTGCTCCAGCCTGAGCCCAGAGGCTTGGTGCACTGTCCGTGTGCAACCCAGAAATGTCCTGGGTACTGGCCGTCCACCAGGCAGATTGACAGAGACAGCACTGACAGCAAATGGGCAACCTCACAGTGGTCACAGGTCGGGCAGAGCAGGAAGGGAGTCTGCGCTCTCCTGGCCGTGATTTGGTAAATCTTACCAAGTGCTGCCTTAAAGGGAAACAGGGTTTTTCTGGGTGCTGGCTTGGTGAAGACCCACCCATGGCCCGCACTGCCAGTACCTACTCGCACTCACCACAGGCCACACTCTGACCACCTGGGTCATCTCAGATCTACCTGGTAAACACCATCACTGCCTTAATGTATAGGTGGGGAAACGAGGCTCTGGGCAGTGGTGTAAATAGCCCATGTCACCCAGAATGGTCCGGGGAAGCCTAAGCTGTGAAGCCAGGGCTGATCCACCCAGAGAGCGACCTCAAAATCAGGGTGTGGGCAGAAGCCCACCTCCTACGGGGCACCTCCTGCCCCAAAAAGGCTCATGGGCAAACCTTGGCTCTTGGACAAGGTGCCCAGCCCCACACCATCCCATCCTGCTGCCTGGCCAGGGTGCCAGTCTTCTGCATGCAGCAGTGACCCTCAGGGGATCACGGCTCTGGTCACTTCACTCATCCTCCATCAAAGGGAAGGGACCCACACGGCTCTGACCATGGAGTGGCAGAGGCAGAAGATGGGTGGGATAGTTTCAGGGAGATCTGTTGCACCCTGGCCTCCAAGATCAGGGTGCTGCTGTGTCATTCCACACACCCAGGGTGCCAGAAGGCAGAGCTCAGCCCCACCAAGAGACCCTGAGCACCTCTGCCATTTTACAGCCAAGCTCAGGACTGCCCCAAGTCCCCACACCAGTTTCCCTCCAGCTACACCCATCTCTGGACCTCGGTTCAGCTTCCTCACCTACAAGATGTGGAAGGCAGCTCCAGGTCTGGGTGACAGAGGGATGAAATGACAAGCACAAGGCACCATGGCCCAGTCCCAGGACGCTCTCTGTACACAGTGACAAATCAACATGGCAACTTCTGATACAAGCTTGGGGTCTATAATCAGGGCCCAGCCCCCAGCTGGTGAGGGCTAGCCAGGTGGGCTCATTTCTGGGAGGCTGGGCCCTGGACCGCACCCCTCCTAACTCCTTCACCTCCTCCACCAGAAGTATCTCAGGGCACCTCCCAGCTTCTCTCGGAGGTGAGCAGCAAGCCCCAGAGGCTCCTCTGTAAGACTCTTAGGTGCTCAGAAGGCAGCACCCTCCTGATGAGCTGGACGGGACCCCAGGCCAGGACATGAGGTCTCGGCTCGAGGGAAGAGGCTGCTGGACCCTGGGCCATGGCCATGGGGTACAGCGGGTCTGGTGGAGGGCAAGGGGGTTCCCTTTGGGAGAAGGGAGCTGAGCCTCCCTCTGCATGGAGCAACAGGGCAGACCAGGCCACACATCATAAGAGCAAGGATTACTTTGAGTTGCATTATTATTAGTGGTTTGGCCAGAAGCCAGATGCAGACTCTCGGAGAAAAGGGCAAATCAAACATGACTTCAGGACCGGTAGTGGGGGGGGGGGGGGGAACTAGTACATCGCCCACAGAACTGGAGTGATGTGGGAGGGGGTCCCGAGACACTTCTGCAGGGCCCACGCCCTCAACCTCACCTTCCAGGTAAATCCTAGAGGCAAGGAGGGCCTCTCTCTCCTGGGGATGCTAGTGCCCAGCACAGCCCCAGGTTCCCGGGACACCTGAGCCTAAGTTTCCAGGTGCCATAAAAGATGGCCCTGCCCCCAGGCAGCACCCCACCACTGTGGGTATCTAGGTGATTATGGCCTAGTCCCTGGCACCGCGGGCCAAAACCCAAGGCCAACTACCTAGGGTAGCTCCAAGAAGACAAGAGACAGTGCCCCAACTGCCCCAGGCCACAAAGCCAGGACACTCCAGAACCAAGAGCTGGCCAATCTGGCCCAGTCTCAAATTTGGGACCCCACCCACACCACCCAGGGAGCCCCGCTGCAGCTCGGGACATGTTAGCTCTCTGCAGCTTCGTCTCCAGCTTAAGCATCACACACCTCACACTTAAGCAGCAACACTTCCCAGGCGGTGGACGGAGGGTGCCAAGGTGAAGATGACCATCAGCAATAAGGACAGGGAGCTGCACTTTGAAGGGGTTCATCACATCCCCAGCTTTAACCTGTGTCGTTCACACCATGTGTAGTGGGAAGAGCTCCCGAGGGGGATTTTTAATATGGGACTTGCAATGACCCTTCCTGAGACCACATCCCCCCTGCGGGGCAGGGATGTCCACCCACAAACTTCAGTCTCTTCTGAGTACCTGACATACCTCATCCCATCTATCCTCACTGCGACCCTGCCATTAGGAAAGTTCTAGCATTTCCCCATCTTGCCACTAAGAAAGAGGTGCAGGGGTTGACCAAACCCAAGAACACCCAGCAGGCAGTGCCGGGTCTGTGAGCCCCTAGCAGTGGGGCCCCGATGGCACTCTTCCCACTGTCAGGCTCAGAATGGGCAGGAATCTGGGGAGCCCTTGGTTGCAGCTCATCCTTCTGTGCAAGTCCCTTGTCAACACACTTTAGGATAAGGAATCACAGCAGCGGCCAGAAGCAAAGGCCCCGGTGGAGCCCAGGGCAGCAGGGGCTGGTGCCAGGCCTGTGTGCTCCTTTGGATAGGGGACAACTTCTATGTCAAGTTGAGGCTTCTGGGGAGGTAACGGGGGAGGGCAGAGTCCAAAGGGGCAGAGCTGTCATCCACAGGGTCAGACAGAAACCAGTTCCAGGGCCTGAGGCATGACCACGGGCCCTGGGAAGTGGGGGGGGGGGTGCGGCTCCTGGTGGAGACACCAGCACCACCACACTCAGATGCTAACCTTGTCAGCCTCTGGCCACAATAGGCCATGTGGCCTTTACTAGTACATATGGCTTTGGAGGAGGGGCGGCAAGACCCTAAACACAAAAGGAGGGAGAGGCCAAATGGGGAGGTGGCAGAGCCCCCACCAGCAGATCCAGGCAATGGAAAGGGGCTTCCTCCCCTCCAGGGAGAGGGCTACCCACCTCCTGCCTAACGGCCCCACCAGAGGCTTCTCCAACTCCAGGCCGGCATAAAGCCAGCCCCTGCAGTCTCCACCCCACCCACAGTGCCCCCACCCTGTCCTGCCTGACCTGCCTGTGCCATCTGCGAGTGCTCTGCCAACCAGCCCCCCAGATGGGAAGAAGGAATGGTGGCGAGAGTAAAGGAAGACAAAAGAAGCCCTGCCAGGGGCCACTGCCTCCTCTCCCAAACCCAGGGACAGCCAGGGACCTGGTCCTGGGGAGAGCCTGGAGTGGCCAAAGACAGGCAGGCCTCTAACCCTGTCGCCAAATCTTCCCCCAGGCCACCTGACCCAGGTCTGCTGGAACAATGGCTACCAACTTCTAACCAACACCAATCCCAACTGCTGTGGTGACCAAGTGCCTCTCTACCTGGGCACGCTGAATTAGCACAACGGAGCTGCATCATGGGCTTACGGGCTTCACTGGAAAGATGAAAAGCAGTCCAGAGAAGTAGCGTAGCAGGTCAAGGCACGGTAATGGGCTCCCTGGACAGGAGGCCCAGCCACCCTCTCCTGGGGAGTGGACAGGATCCTCCATCCTTAAAACATCAAACATAGTCACGGATGTTAAAAATGCCTTATAGCCTCCTGGATTCCCGCTTTCCTCCCCTTTTGCAGGAAGATTTATGATGCTAGGAACTCCTGGGAAAAGAGGTGGATGGAAATTGAATCACACACACAGGGTCATTTGTGGCCTGTCTGGGACCTGACAATAGGAATACTTCAAAGTAGATGACCAGCTTGATGCCGCTGTGACTGTCTCCAGGGGCAGCTCCCTGGGCTGAGTCTGTAACACTAAGCCTAACCCTGACCCCATCCCAGCCTCTGGAAGTCTCTAGATTCCCCACATACCCTCTCTAGCCTGAGGGCTCATGTTCACAGGGCAGTGGGCCCTAGGGGAACCTCCAGGGTCGGCTTTCCTAACCGTGGCCTGGCTACACCAGCCCAGGAGGGACCCCAGCAGAGTTGGTGGAAGTCGAGCTGTGGTCCTCCCTGGGAGTTCCTCTCCTCCCTGGGGGTCGCTAAGCCTCCTTCAAAAATGAATTGCTTTTTTCCAGGAAATAACACAAGTCCTAAGACCAGGATGTCAGAATTGTCCACATCATTGTCACCATCCCCTCTCCTCAACTCTACACAAGGACACTGCAGGGCAGGGACCAGTGTCTCAACCTCCAACCTGCACCAGCCCCATGCCAAGCCCACCCTCCTCGGGGAACCAGGCAGCCTGAGACGTAAAGCTGCGGTGGTCCCACCTCTGCTAGCTCTGGATACCGTGCTAATCCAATGGCTCCTCCTCTGGGTCTCTCAGGGCACTTCTGGAAAGCTCCACACCTACCCTGATGGAAAAGCTCCAAGCCCACCTCCCCTGGTCCCTCTTCCAAGACACCAGGCCTGCCACCATGCAAAACCATTGTGTCCACTAGCTTGTTTGCTAGTCTGTCTTCCCGGGGAGACCTCCATCCATCCTGCTCACAAAAGGATCCCCGGGGCCCAGAAACTGAGCCTGGTACCAACAGGGCTCAACAAATGCCCCAAGCACCCTGGGGGTGGGTGAGGGCAAGGAGATCCAATTCCTCCTCTCTGATACCAGGGTGACTGACCAGGCTGCCTGACCTCTGGGCCTTGCCTCTGCTGCATACAAGGTGGGACAATAGTAACCTCAGAGTTGGGAGCACCATGTGACCATGGGAGACACCATGAGACAGAGCCTGGTGCCTGGAACAAGAAGGGGCAGGTAGAGCCACTGGGTATCTGGGGGCATCAAGAGGCCAGGCACAGCAACCACGGCTCACACACCACCGTTTCTCCTGGAGCCAGGGGTTCCCCAGCTGGCCCCGTTGCCACAGCTGTCAGAGACCACTGCACTGCTGGGTGACCCTGGGCAAGCCCCAACACATCTCTGTCCAGCATTTCTGGAAATGGCAGTGCCTGCGCAAGCCTGCCGTGCAACCCCTGGACTCTCCGAGAGTACTGGACGACATTCACATGAGGGGGGCTGTCCAGATCCCGCCTCGCTGGAATCCCCTCTCCATGTCACCCTGGAATGGGAAAGACAAGCGGAATGGCCACACTCAGGAGCTGCCATTTAGAGCTCACGGCTCCAAACATCTTTTTTGATGGAAGGAGCAGCTCAGCCGCCAGGTGCCTGCAGGACAGAACCTGCAGGACAGGAGCACTGCTGTCCTCCTGTGTCCTCCTGCGTCCACCATCACCCGCCCCCCCCACACACACACATACGCATGCTGTGCCTCCAGAAGTGCCCGGCTGTGCTAACATGCCACCACTCAGCCAAGGCAGCGCAAGCCCTGGTCCCCAAGGACGCTCCATAAAGAGGTGAGAATGGCTCTAGGGATTTCTGCACAGGCTCCTCGCCAGAGCAGCGAGATCTGATCTCGGGGAACCTTTCCAGGATCCGGCACACACTCACAGAGGCTCCCAGTGCCGCACCCACCCCTGGCTCACTCTCACCCCACCTTGGCCCTGACACCCACCCAGCACCCAGCACCCACCCCCACCCCCAAGCTGAGGCACTTTTTCCCTGAAAACTCCAAGCAGGCCCTGGGCAGGGAGGCAGTGAAGATGATGGAGAGGGGAGGGCTGGCCAGCAAGGGAGGTGGGAGCCAGGGAGGGCGGCGGAATGCAGGGAATGCAGGGAGTGAGGGTGGAGAAAGGAGGAAAGGCGGTCACAGGTCCTCCTGCCTGCCCTGGCCACACTGGGCTGGCCTGCTGGCCCTGCGGCCCTCGGACCCACAACCAGGGTATGTTCCTCAACCCATTGCCACGTATGCAAACTGGACCAGCCAAGGACCTGCACAGGGGCACTAGTAGATAAAGGACATCCCGGCCAGGTCCCCACCCAGAAATGGGCCCTGGAAGGCACTCAGTGGGACCCGGGCCACTCCAGGTCATCCTCATTTTTACATTCAGAGACCCTGAGAAGCAAGTGACTTGGTCACAGAGAAGATGCCTGGGCTTCCTGGAGGGTGGGGACTGCAGCCAGAGGATGGCCTTTCAGACCTCAGCGGGAAGGTGGCTTGTCCTGGCCGGCCTCTTCCTGTTTAACTGCACCACCCCTGAGATTCAGCCTGCTCTGCCCAGCTCCCTTACTCAGGAGACTTGGGAGGGGGTCGGGCTACTTTCGACCCTTGGCCAGCACACAGGGACTCGGATCCTTCAGTGGGACTGTGCCAGGGGAGTGGCAGAGACTTCAGGAGGCTGGGAGAGGCCCTGTGACTTTCAAGCTTGGGTCCCGCAGCACTCAGTAAGCTGAAGAGTCCCACCGCCTCCTGGGTACCCTCCAGAGCTCAGCTGGCATCAGCACCCAAAAATCACCTAGTGAGCCTCGTGCCCCAGTGTGCCTCCAGGGTGGACACAAGGACCCCAGAAAGGGAGAAAACTCTCCCCAAAGCTCAAAGCACCACAAAAATACCTGCAGCCAACTCTGGAAGAAATGGCTTGCACATATTTGGGACAGCACACTGTCCTCCCTAAATGACCCATAAAGTGGCAGCCATGGTAACCCCCAGCCCCAACCTACTGGGGGGCCTTCTCTGAATCCTGCTCCACACATGCGAGCCCTTGTGACCAGGGACTGCAGCCATTAGGTTGCCCTACACCAGACTTCCAGCCCTGCCCTGAGTCCCCAGGCCATCACAGGCCATCCAAGACCAAACGAGACAAACGGGAGCCACTGCCAGGGAAGGGGCCTCCCCCACAGGCTGACGTCATAGATGAGCTGTGTTCTGCAACTGCCGGCTGGAACTGGGGACTCTGAGTTACCAATCAGGAACCTGCAGGCCTAGGTGACCCCCCTTCCAGCACTCAAGCTACCCCAGAAGACCCAGGGAGAACCAGCCCCTCCACCACCAGATCACAGTCCTCACGGGTCCCCAGGGATGGCTCACACACATCTCCTCCATCCCCAGAGAGCAGCCGAGATCCACACAGGCAGGCCAGTGTGCACCCCAGATATAAACAGGTCACTGTCAAACTGACAATTTGTGGGATTCCTAGTCCCCTCAGCAAACAGAGCCAGAGCCAGGCACGCAGAGCCCCCAAAACCTACCCCTAAGCCACCTAGGCCCAGGGCCAGGGGTCCCAGGCACTAAGCATGGTCAGGGAGTCCCTTCCTGCTGAGATTTCTGGACTAGGCTGGCCCAGGAAAAACCCAGGTCTGGAGGAGGGTCACCCCCAGAATACCTGATGAGGCACTGGTCTGCCTGCCCTCACCCCAGAACAGGACAGTGTCATCCCCACATTCCCATAAACCACATCAGCAGACCTGCCTCTCTGGTCTGGCAGCCTCACCTCAAGAACCTGGGAGGTCCGGGTTCTAGAGGGTTCTAGAGGCTTCGAGAGTCCAAGCAGACATCGCTGGGACGAGGCTGTGTGGAGGTGGGCCAGTTCCAGACCCCAGACGGCATGCTCCCAGCTCCTCTCTGGTTTCAAGTCTCTCCCACGGGTGGCCCCATTCCAGGGGCTCAGGAAACTCCTGCTAAGCACTGCCTCGTGACCTCTGAAGAGCCTGCTGCTGCACCATCTGTGCAGCCCCGCAGGAGGCTGGCTGAGCCCACCTCACAGAGAGGACACTGGCCAGCAGGAGTCCAAGGCACACTGGTCTCCCTGGAGCACGCCAGGGTTGCTCTTCCTCCTCCACCAGCCAAGCAGGTTCCCTGGGGTGTGGGACACAGGACATCACAGGAACACCTTGTAGAAGACACTGCGTCTCATGAATAAGGAGCAGTCCCTCCACTTCTCCACCGGGCTTGGTGCCATGGCCAGAGGCAGAACTGTGGCCTAGGTCTCCCTAGCCCCATCTCTCAGGGGACACACTAGGGAGCCTAGGGGACTGTGTGTCCAAGGGGAGGTACCTCCAGGCTCGGGGCCACCTGGGTCTGGCGGGTCTCCTGGGCATGACCTACACAGCTTCCTTGGGGCTCCAAGCCTTGGTTTCTTCATCTGCAGGAAGCATCCCTGATGAGGCACTGGTCTGCAGAGGGGCTATGAGCTCTAAGCACTCACCCCTGTGGGACACAGCGTGGCCAAGTGGGCAGTGAGCCCCCTGCTCCACATGCCCAGCAGGGCCGTGGATGGACAGAGGGCTTGGGGAGCATGTGTGCACCAACAGGGTTACACACAGCCACCTGGCCCCTCAACCCCTTCGTGGGCAGTCACATCCCAGGCAGATTTTCAAATGCGACCTAGGAAAGGGCTTAGAGAAGTCAGTGCTGTTCTTGGGAAGAGTGGGAGGGAGCGACAGAGTTTGCATTGAAGGAAATAGACTTGTCCTCTCTCCCCATGAACCCATGCCCCACCAAGGCCCAGCAGTGTGGGCAGTTAATGAAAGGTCAACAGCAAAACTAGAAGCCATGGGGGGATGAGGTTAAGCCACTGCACACAGCCATGGGGGAGGGACACAGGGTCCAAGGCCAGCACAGGTATGGGCCGCGCAGGTGTCGGATGCACGGACACTCATACCTCGCCCTTCCTCCGGCCCACACCTCCCCCAGTCAAGCTCCTCAGCACCCTAAGAATCAAGGGCCCCACTCCTCACTCCTGCCTGTTGCCTGGCACTGGCCCAGAACAGCACCCAGAGTTTTCTCTGGGGCCTGCTCTGGGTAGCTAGTCAGGGGGACACCAGGAGGCCACAGGGTCCCTGCTTGCTGCTTCTGTGTATATGAAGCAGAGAAGCTGGCTGCAGACTCCACAGTCAGGAGAACTAGGGCTGGGGGCAGGGCAGCGGGACCTCTGCCCCGGCTCCTGCCCACTCACCCTGAAGGAGCCAGGGTACCCACACATGTCCCAGGGCGTTCCCGGCTACCGGCTGGCTGACTCACACCCTGCTCTTCGCAGCCTCCCCAGGAACCCAGCCCCAAACCACCCAGGCGGGAAACCCAGAAGGAAGGAAGGGGCTGGAAGGCAAGGACTGGGACCTGGGATTGTGACCGGCCAGCCTGGGTGCACAGGCTACCCAGGAGGGCATGGGACATGAAGACAAGGAAGTCAGCTGTCCTGTGGCCCTTCAGCAAGGCAGGGGCAGGCCTGTGAGTCAGAGTGGCTGGGAGGGGGAAGTGGAATGGCTGGGGAGAGACCCCACACCACTCCTGCCTGCCTCACTTCCTGACCCTCTTGGCAATAAGGAAACTGAGGCACACAGGACAGTTGGGCTGTTGACTCGGTGGGCTGAGGCTAGACCTCCCTGCCCACGCCCATCACCATCTGGCTCAGTCCCTCAGCTCAGCTGGGAGGAGGGGCCAGTGACCCCAGCCATGGCCATGACAAACCACACCCCTCCAAGTGACTCACTGGGGTGGGGCTGGCCCCTGGGTCTCGGCCTCGCCTTCCTGGGGTGTCTGCTAGAGAGCAGAGAGCTTCCAGGAACTTGGTCAGCCAGCAAGGTGGCCAGAGCCCTGGGACAGGAAGCAGCAACCTGGACCCAGGGAACCTCAGGGAAGGAGAGCCAGGCAGCTCAGATATGGCACCTGAAATGGGCAGATCCAGTATCAGGTCTCAGTGTCAGGCCTCACCTGTCCTTCCGAGGACGTCATCAGCACCTGCAAGTCACACCCACAGCCACACCCCCACATGGACGGTGGGTGCCAGAGTAATGACAGACAGGACCATGCCCCCCTGGGAGTGCAGGGAAGGGGCTGACACGTGCCCAGCACTGAGGGAGAGGGAGTTTAGGGACAATGGTGGGAGAGGGTAGCTGGAAAAGTGACAAGAGGAGTCGGCATTTCAGCTCACCTTAAAACCAAGCGGGAATCCCAAGTGCAGGAGGGGAGGGGACTGAAGGGCGAGAAGGCCGCAGGGCCCAGGCAGGGAGTCAGAGACCGACCGACCCTACTCAGGGACCACTAGCCTGGGGTCACAGAAGCGTCCATGACAGGTGGGAGGTTTTAGAAAAGGAATCAGAGCCAGATGGCAGAGCACCTCCAGCTTTGTTCCCAGGACACTGAACTTGATGCTGAGGCTGAGGGGTCCCCACAGGATTGGGTGCAGGGGGAGGCTATGCTCAGGAAGGGCAGAGTGAGGGCTGCAGGTGGTGGCCCTGGGGGTAGGCAGGCAGCAGGAGGCCAAGAGCAGAGGGGGCACTGGAGAAGGAGTGCAGGTGTGCCCAAAGCCACAAGGTCACAACCCGTGATCAGATTGGCACGGGTTCATCTTGAGCTGCCTGATGCAGCAGGACAAGGCAGGGTGGGCAGGGCCTGGTCAACCTGGAGCTTTGTGAGAGACCACCTACTCCACCAGGGCAAGGTGGTCAGACCCACTGGGGTCAGAACCCTGCCTCCAAGGGACACAGCCCCTGAGGATAAATGTCGATGTCCCACCTCGTGGAAGCAGCTGCCAGCAGGAGGACAGAGTGTGGAGCCTGGGAGCTGGGTCAGCCTCCCCTCCCCTCCTCCCCAGGGCACCACCACGGCCATCCCCAGGGCAGAAATCCATGGACTAAGATGGGTCTGCGGCCCTGGCCCTGGACATCCGCTGACCCCCTGCCCGACAGCCCCAACAATTGTGCCTTTTGTTCCCCAGTCCCCATTGTCTTCGATTCTCTCGCCTGCCTGCGCCAGGGCCAAAGGAGGATTTCCAGGGGGATTTCTCAATGGGCCTGCAGCGAGACATCCTGTCGACAGGACTGCGGCTCCTGGCCTTCCTCGAAAGGCCACAAAGTGCGGAGGAGGCCGACGACCTTTGGGAAATGGACCCAGATGTGAGCAGCTATTTTAGACAAAACCACCTTTGGGCTGTGTGGTCCAGCCAGTCACAAAAGGTGAGGCAGGAGTGGGGTGTGGCTCAGTGGTAAAGCACATGCGTGGCAGGCACAGGCCCTGGGTGCCAGCCCTCGGGGTAGGGGAGCCTGATCAGACCTAAAATACTAATCTCTGGGGTCTTCCTCGTTTCAGACATGGGCACGGGTCATCGATGCACCATGTGGATCCTTCCTCTTTCCCCCAACAAGCCCACAAAGGACATTTGACTGTGCCCAACTCCTCCAGGGGGAAGCAGGCTCACGGAGGTGATGAGACTGGCCTAGACGGCAGCCCCTTCCCCCACCCCCACTCCCAGGCCACGCTCTGCCGCCTGGGGCCTTATCCAGGCAGTTTTCAGACATGCACCTCACACTCACGCAGGCCCAGCCAACTGGGGTGATCACACCCAGAGACGGGGAGAGAGGGACACTAGCAGAGCCCACGTGCCTCCAAAGTTGTCACCTTACTCAAAGGGGGCACCAGGCGTGCCTCCTGACCCTCGTCAGGACCCACTAGCCATGACCTCAAAGCCAAGACCAAGCCCCACACTCATCAGTGCACCAAGAATCAGCACTTCTGAACACCCTGAGGTCCCCAGAAGGACCTCCGTCCACATGATGGGACAAGCCAAGGGGCCCCTTAAAATGATACATAAAAGAAGAGCCAAAGGTGGGATAAAACATTCTCAACAGGTAAAAAGAGCTGGAACTAAAAATTGTAGCAACAGCAGGTTGGGAAATTTGTTTTCTAAAAAGCCTGTCTTGCTGGGCACTGCAATCCCAGTGACTCAGGAGGCTGGGCAGGAGGATCCCAGCCTCAGCAACTCAGTGAGGCCATAGCAACTTATGGAGGCCCTGTCTCAAAACAAAAAATGAAAAGGGCTGGGGATGTGGCTCAGTGGTTAAGCACCCCTGGGTTCAATCACCAGTACCAAAAAAAAAAAGTTTACTTTTTAAAAGTGCCAATAACAAATCTATACCTGAGATGAAATCTCATGGAACACCAGAGACAAGCGGGGTGGGGAATGAGTGCATAGAAGAAAGACAGAATCTGAGCTTGGGTCTGAAGTGAGTTCTCTGCACTGCCAGTAGTAGGCACTGCGCCTCTGTGAGACGTCACAACTGGGAGATCTTGGGTCGGGGGGCACATGGCAGCCCTGGTGAGGGCCAGATTATACATGATTTTAAAATTTCAATCACGAATTTTTCCATGTCCTCCAAGCTTTTCCCCAATGAAAAAAG
Organism: Marmota monax; assembly: GCF_021218885.2. Classification (NCBI taxonomy): domain Eukaryota; kingdom Metazoa; phylum Chordata; class Mammalia; order Rodentia; family Sciuridae; genus Marmota; species Marmota monax. The sequence continues at coordinate 1,269,611 of NW_026694841.1, forward strand.
AACTTGGAGGTACAGGTGACACTCTGTATCTCCACAAGTGACAAATCACGCAGGGAGGTGATAGGGGCGGGGGTGGAACCTGACAGGACCAGGTGAGATGGCAGCTGGTGGCTGTCCCCCCACCCTACCCAGGCAGGACGTCTGTCCAGTGTGATGGCCAGAGGCTGTGAGTCTCCTCACTGCAGTGGCCCTGCCTGTGTGCCCTCCCACAGAGCCAAAGAAGGGCCACCTTGCTCCCCACTCCCCACCCCAGAGGTGCTCATGTGGCCTGTCACACCAGCAGAGGTCCTGGACCCCCAAGCCCTACCAGGGGATCCCAGGGTATATTTAGAAGGCTGCACGCAGGCTTGCAAGGAGGCCACCCTTCCCAAATCCAAACAGCAACATCGGGGAGTATGACCCACCAGGAGACACCTGCCATGCAGAGCAGGCTACATAAAGTCCTGTGTAGCTTTAGGGACAAGAGCGGGCAGTGCAAGGGATTCAGCTCAGGGGTCCTCTATCACCTGAGGCCCCTTTTTTGAGACAGGATCTCACTAAGTTGTAGCCTCAAACTTGTGATCCTCCTGCCTCGGACTCCATGTCCCTGAGGTCAGGCATGCGCCACCATGACAGGTTCCCATACGATTTCTCCCATCACCCAACTTTCAAGTCCGTATAACCGATCCGCAGCCCACAGAGGGGGAAGTCACCCTCCAAGCAAGAACTGCCTCCTTACCATGCCATTCAGCAGCCAGTCCTCCAGGGTAAGTGAGGACATGTGCTAATTGGTAGCAACAGTGTCCCCACACGGCACAGTGATACACAGGGCTGTCTGGGCACGGGGGCGGAAGATGGTTATTTTTCTCAATTTTCTGTAATAAGCAGCAGTAGTTGTGGAGTCAGAAAAGTCACAGGGAGGGGAAGCTCCTCGACGTGCAGAGAAGCAAAGCAGAGGCAGCGAGGTGGCGGCCACCAGTACCCCTGCTCTGCGGCTTCCCACGCTGGGACCCTGGCACCCTGCCGACAGGCCTGCACCCCGATTCCCCTTGAGCCTACGAGAGAACTAAGAAGCACCTCAGTGCTACCGAGTTGAATGCGTGCGGATTCAGAGCGCGACCAGGGACTATCAGCTGCCACCCTCTCTACTACAGTGACAGTCAGTGTGTCACCCACACGTCTCGCTTGGCCCTCAACAGCCCATACTAGGAACAAACGAGGTGAGGCGCCCGGGTTTGGGTGGTTCATCTGGGATCACAGAGATGGAGCCAGGACCAGAGCTCAGATGCAAGGACCCTCTCCTAGACCTTCTTGGGGACACTCAGGGTGCCCATCAGGTAACCACGTCACCTCCTCGCTTAGGATCTGCCCAGCAGTCAGCGGGACAGGGCTGCCTCAGTCCCTTGCCAAACACAGCAGGTGGGTGGGTGAGCCCCTTCTCCCCAGGACCTCAGGCCTGAAACTGGGACGTGGCCCTGCTCAGGGCCCAGGGCACCGAGCCCGCCAAGAGCAGCCCCTCCCCCACCCCACGCACAGCTTCTCGGGGCAGAACATTCGCTCCAGGTCACCCTCCCAGCTCAGAGCGAAGCCCAGGCCAATCAGTAACAATGACTCCATGTGATGTTAAGGCCCTGAAATGGCAGCGCTCAGGGGACCTTGGGGGGCCCTATGGATGAGGCCCCAAGGAAGGGGCACCTGTCAGTGACTCCCAGGCCTTGTTGGGCCAGACCAGACCCTTGACTCCCAGGGCTGCCACCAAGAAGTCTGCCCCACCTCCTCCCCACACTCAAAGCCAATTAGGAGACAGCAAACCCCATAGGCCTCTCAAGCAGGGGCAAGCAGGACACCGCCCAGGGGCTGGGACCAGAGGCCCAGGTCCATCTGCCACTAACGTCCCTCATGCTGGTGGCACTGGGGCCGAAGAAAACACAACACAGGATTTTGAAAGTTCAGATGCTGAACCAGGGAAGTTCCACTCCCACAGGCAGGAGACAGGCATAGGGGTGGGGCACTTGCCAAATGCCAGGCCTGGCACCCACTGGAGAGGCTCTGGTTCCTAATTTGCACATTTACAAGCATCCCCCACCCCCAGCCTACTGCTGAGGCCCTTAATGACAAGTACATCCATTTTTAGAAGGAAGACCTTTTTTTTTTTTTTTTTGGTACTGGGGATTGAACCCAGGAGTGCTCAACCACTCAGCCACATCCTCAGCCCTTTTCAATATTTTATTTTGAGACAGGGTCTCACTGAGGTGCTTAGGGCCTCACTAAGTTGCTGAGGCTGGCTTTGAACTCGTGATCCTCCCGCCTCAGCCTCCCAAGCCACTGGGATCACAGGTGCGCAGCACCGTGGCCGGCTTTAGGAAGAAGGCCCTTTCACGCACCATCTGTGTGGCTGGGGCCGTGGAGAGCGGGGCTGTCCCCACAGGGGTGCCAAGAGCCCCCAGCTATCCCACTCAGGCTCCCACCTCCTGCTCCTCCACAGCCCCTACAGCTGCCCCTCAAGCCCCTGTCCGCCTTCCAGGGGCCAGTAGGAAGCTGTTCCTTTGTCACAGCCCCAAATCATGCCAGGCGGCCTCAGGACAACCAAAAGTCCCCTGCCCTTCTGTCCTGCTTGGTCCCGTGGTGGGCGTGGGAGGGAGTGGCCCCACAAGAGGGTACCTCACAGAGGACAGCCAGATCCACTCCCTCTTCCCCACAAACTGCCCCTGGGCCCGTTGCGGAAGGTATTGACAGGATAAAAGGCAAAGGCAGGAGGCGGGTGCCCAGGCCCACAGCCCAAGCTGCTCCTGCTTGAGCCAGGCACCCTGGGCCACAGCCCTGCTGCCCTGGTCACTCAGACTCAGGCCCCAGGAGCAGATCCCCGTCCTCCACGAGGCAGTTAATTCCTGGCGAAGCCTGGTGGCTTGTGACAAGAAAACAGCTCAGGGCCTGATGCTAAGTCTGTCTCCTTCTAGGCCTTCGAGCAAGACCTTATTATTAAATTTATTTATTTATTAAGAAAAAAGAATCAAGAAATACCACACATGGATTTGTTCCGTCCCCCTATGCGATGGCCCTTAGAAAGCCCTCAGCCTCAGGCCTCCCAAGCAGGATTCTCCACTGGGCTCTTCCAGCTGCCAATCAGCACACCGCTGGGAGGAGGGGGGCTGGCGAGAGGGCATCTGGGCTGAGTACTGGAGGCTTCCCCACTGCAGCAGGATGCCAAACACAGCAGGCGGCCCTCCAGTTCTGCAGTCACCCTTGTCATGGTTTCACTTTCCTCAGTCTCAGTTACCCACAGTCAACCAGAGCCCAAATATATTAGATGGAAAATTCCAGAAATAATTCATAACTTTTAAACTGTTGCCATCCTGAGTAGCGTGATGAGATCTCATGCCATCCTCCTGCCTCTCCTGGAACATGAATCAACCTCGTCCAGCGTATCCACGCTGCATACACTACCCACCATTTCCGTCACCTGTGTAGTATTTATAGGGTTGGGTACTGGCTGCCGTTAGAGGCATCCACTGGGGTCTTGGAAAGCCTATGCCCATGGACAAGGAGGGACTTCTATACATTAGCACCTTTTGGAGGCAGATATAGGTCAGGCACTGGCCAAGGGTGGCTGGCCTCAGCCTTGGCCCTGGGGGTGCCCAAACCACCTCCTCCTCAGCCCAGCTCCCAAGCCTGCGCGTCTCATTGAAGCAAACATGCAATGCACGTATATTGAGTCAGAGAAAAGGGAGCCCACAGACATAGGCAGGAGTCATCAGAGATCAGAGGCCTGGTCCGCAGGAGTAAGGAAGGAGAGGCCAAGGTCACCATTCAAAAGAAGGAAGTGAGTCCCCTTCTCATTCTGCCCTGCCTTCAATGGCTGTGTCCCAGGGCCACTGTGGGGCCTGGCCGGTGAGGCCTGTGGGTGAGCTGGGGCAAGGAAGCCTCCTGGGGTGGGGACTGGGAGGAAAAGGATCCCTCTGGCTGCTGCCTTGGATTCTGGGTCAGATCAATCATCCCCCACCGAGGCACACTTGGAAGGTGACAGCCTGAAGCCAGAAACAGCCACTGCAGGTTCTTGAACCCTCACAGCAGGACTGTGGGAACAACCCTGGGCAGGGGAAGCTGGGCTGGGAGCAGCCACCGCGCAAGGTGATAACCAGGAGGGGCCCAGCCTTCTAGAACTTTCCCAAGTTCCTCGGGGGTCTCTAAGCACCACAGATCTGATCCACCCACAGGAAACTGGGCAGAGACCAACCAGAAATAAAGCCACCAAAGAGAGTGGCGTGAAAACATGTACCCAACCCGTAAAGCCCTCCCACAAATAAAAACGGCTTCAGGAATGAAGCACACGCAGTGTCACCTGGGTGACCTCTGAGGACGGATGAACAAGGGGAACGGAGTGCTCATAGGACAGCAGAGCTGCAGGGATGTCCAGAGACCCTCGCCTCCCGAGACCTTAGGTTCCACTGCACTTTATGCCCTTAGGTTCTGTGTGGCATTTCCTGACTGTGAACATGCATTAAAGTTTATTGTTTTTTTAAAGGCCTCAGAAGGAACGTCGCCAAACCTACGACCAGGGTTCTTCATCTTTCCTGAGCCCTGGGACACTTTCAGCCTCAGATGAAAGCAAAGGACAGTGTCCCAAGGAAAGTGCTTGAGTGCACAGTCACCTCAGAGGCTGGGGTTCCCTGAAGCCCACCAGCCCCTTGGCTAAGGGATCCTGAGGACACAGCAGGTGATGGCTGCAGAGGCCACTGACCAGTGGTCAGTGCAAGAAAGGAGAACAAGGCTCACTGGAGATAGTAGGGACTGCCTAGGGCAGCTCCCTCCTGTCCCCAGCCCCAAAAGTAAGCGGCAGGCCAGGAAGTTCTTGTACCACGGGGGTCCTGGGAGTCAAAGAGACAGCTGCAATCAGCAGAAGGGCAGACCCGTGGGATGGCCACTCTCCTGCCTCTCCCTGCTCACACAGTTTGGGCTGCACAGAAAACAAGGGGTCTTTCATGCATGTGCCCACAACCCTCAGCCCCACACAGCTCAGGCGGATCACGTTGCCCACAACCAGGTCAGCACTCCCGCCACAAGCTCTTAATTCAGTGGAAAGGAATTAGCAGCTCTGCAGGTCCAAGAGGCACCCAAGCCAGGGATCACCCTGGAGGGCGGGGAGCACCCCAGGGCCCCCGATCACCCTCCTGGAGGGATGCACCCACCTGCCAGCAGGAGGAATCCTGACAGGACACAATGGAGGGGCCCAGCTGAGCCAGAAATGCCCCCCAGGAGGAAGAGAGGAGAACAGAAGGCCTGGGCAGCAGAGACACTGGGAAACTCCAGGGACACGGACATGAGGCGTCCCCGCCACGGCTCCCCCTCCACCAACAGTGCCCCTGCACGTCCAGAGTTAGACAAGAGCTTAGAAGGGGCTTTCCCGAGACCCTCCCACCACGAGGTCAGGGATGCTCTATGGGCCCTTTTGTGGAGTGAAGCCACCCCTTGCAGGGCACAGGGCTGGGAGCTAGGTGGACGGCCTGAGTCCCCAGGCTCCTAGACTCAGTCTCACTCTGGCCTGTGCCACTAGGAATACCCTGATGTCACCCTGATCACCAGTTCCCCTCCCCCCCACACACACACACACAAAGCAAAGGCAGACAAGGCTGCGGTGAGCAGAGGGACCAGGCCCAGGGCCAGAGCCCCAGGTGTGGTGTGTAATGGCCTCACTGCAGACAGCTGGACCCAGGCAGCTCACTTGACCCCTAGAGGCGCCTGCCCGCTTGCCAGTCTCAGCCACGGCTGCCACAGGGAATCAACGGCATGGAGGCAGGAGGGAAACCAAGCTCTAAGCCTATCAGGATGTGGCTGGGGCGGGTCTGCATCCTCCAGAAGGGGAGAGCCGGCAGGGAGTGTGGCGCTGGCCCGTGTCTGTTCTCCCAACACCCCGCTCCACCCCACCAGCTTAAAAGCCATTTTCTTTGTTTTCTGATCCTGCATCCTTCTTGGCCTCATTTTGAGAATAGGAAGCTGGCAGTGAGAACGAGCTCGCTGGGCTCTGCCGGTGCCAGGGAGACCCTGGGGCTGGGCGGCCTCCCTGAGTCTGGGTTTTCTGCACAGACGTGTGGACCCACCCCCATGCCCACGGCTCATGGCCACCAGCCATCTCCTGCACACAGGGGGACCTGGCACCACCACCACAGGGACACCTCCAGGAGCCCGGCTCAGGGCGCCAGGGGATGAGGGCTGCGGGTCACGTGCCCTGTGGCCTGTTCTCCTCAAGGGCTGACCTAAGCCTCAGCAGGACAGTGGGGTTTCAGCAGGTCCAGGGTCAGAACTCTACAGCCAGGCGGAGAAGTCAGGAAGGCTGGCACTGGAGTCCCTGACACCATGCTCAGGTGTCAAGACTTCCTTCTGGGGACAAGTGGGAGCCGCACGGCCCAGGGAAGGACGGTCTAGCCCAGCGCTGCCCCGTAGGACTCCCAGTGATGGAGCACTCGTCATCTCACTGCTGACAAGGTCCCGAACACACACGGTGCCCAGTGAGGCTGAGAAGCTAGAAGGTCTTGTGCCACTTAATTGTAATTAAGCTGAACTGAAGGGCTAGTGGACAGCTCAGGGCCAGAGCCAGGAGACCTCGAAGCAGAGGTGGCCACGGGTGCAGCGGAGGCTCAGGAACACAGGTGAGAGAGGCAGGGTCCCAGGCCCAGAAAGGTGAAGTGGAGAGGACAGTGACCATCAGCGGCACCGCCTAGGACGGTGTTCCCACCAGCCACAGGGGCTGGAAAGGGGAGGCTGGAGAAGAAGCCACCCTGCCCAGGGTCTGGGGCTGCCCAGGGCAAGAAGCAACACAAATTTCCTTCCAAGGAGAAGGAGGGGCCCCAGGGACAGGATGGAAGAGGGGAGGGGTTTTCTTTGATTGCTCTGCATCAGGAAACAGGAGCCTGTGTCCAGGGGAGAAGCCCAAAGGGAGATAATGCGGGGCTGGGGGGGCACAGGAGGGTCTGGGCAAAGGCAAGGGGGCCAGGCCTCGGGGACAAGGGGGACACTGCAAGAGGGAGAGATCTGCCTCTTAATTCTCTGTCCCAGCATCAAAGTGGTGTGCGTGCACTCTAGAAAATACGGGAAATACAGGAAAAGGAGAAAGGCTGGGGGGCGGGGGGCGGGGGCTTCCTATTGTCCCACCAGCTACCAAGGGATATGAAGCAGCCAAGCAGCGGGAAATGGAGTCCTGGCGCGGGCAGCGTGGCCGGAACCTGCCACAAAGGGCCACTCCCAGAGAGGGCTCATTAGGGAGGCCAGCCGGTGCCGCGCGTGGTGACAGGCGGGCTCATTCAGGGCCCACACACAATCGCAGCCTTGTGGCGAGCAGGGGAGCAGGACGTTCGCAGGAGCCTCTGATTCCTAGACAAGAGCAGGCCTCCTTCTTGCCTTACCACCTGGGAGCCGGCAGAAAGATAGATTTGGGGAGACAAAGAGATGAGTCCCCTGACAGTGGCTGGTCTATTTTTGGAAATGGGTCGACTCTTTACAGCTGCATCTCAGTGCCACCAATCCAGCCTGCATCTGCCCCGGTGAATAAGTCTAAAGAGTCCCGCTTCGGGGCAGCCGAGTGCCAGCCACTGGGGTGTGGGAGGCGGAGCCCCACCGTGGCAGTGCAGCCTGGCAGTCCCTGAGGGCTCCCAGGGTAGACAGCTGGGTGCCAGCCAGGCTGCACCACTGCAGAGCCAGCACTGGGGACCCTGCAGAGCTTCCCATTGTGGCCTGGAAGCCCCCAGCTGAGCACAACAGAGCCACCTCCCTGAGCATCCACGCAGAAAATGTCAATGAGGGAGCAACCCAAGCAGGCCGTCTCAGTCTTGCCACTAGTATGAACTGATACCGCCTTCAGGCCCAGCCCACCAGGCCCCAGGATGCCCCTCCATGGGGCAGTGTCCTCCCCAGCTGACCTGCTGACTGGGTCCATCTCCAGCTCATGTGACCCCTGCAGGCCCTTCAGGTGTTCTCCTGCATCTTCCCAGAAGGGCTCTGGCCAGTGGGCAGGACTCCAGGAGCCCTGGCGATCACAGGTCCATCTCTGAGGCCAGGCCCAGATGCACCATTTCTTAAGCCCACAGAACACCAACATATAGCCATGGTGAGGAACCACCAGTAAAAGCAAAAAAGGTATCTTTTTTAGAGTGATTAAGGGGAATGGGGAAGGCAGGGTTGAGCAAATCACCACCATGGCAGGCTAGATTAGGGGGACATAATTAAACACCATCTGGTGCCAAGTACAGCAAGTGGGAAAAGAAAAGGGGGTCACAAGTGCCTTGACCACCATCCAGCTTAATAAACAAAGGCGGGGGCACCTTATCCACTCACCCACCCCCCCCCACCCCCGGCTCCAGCACTGACTGCACACCTACTATACACAAGGAAGACTGGGCTCTGCCCTCGGGAACCTACAGCCTGGGAGGGACCCACTGGCAAACAGAGGAACTTGCTGAGGACAGGCAGCCTTGTCCCCAGCAAACCCGCCCCAGGAGTCAGCACCCAGTGTTCTCTGGCCCTCAAGCCAGCACCCAGGCCTTTACCAGAGTTAGCCAGATGGGGAGGCAGGTAATTCCATCAGGCCACAGAGGGAGAGGCTGACCCAGGCAGGGGTCTCAGTTGAGCCAGCATCTGGACAGGTCACCATCTCAAAGCCTCAGAGCAGCACCATGCTGTCACAGGCAGCCTCACCATGCCACCCCACCACCCCAGTGGTCAGTCCCCCGACCTGCCCCAAGCTGGGGACCAAGCACCAGGGAAGAAACAAAACGCTATCTTTGGGGCCTAGAAAGAGAATTCCCAGAAATATAAAAGGCTGGCTCCAGGCCACCAATGTGATTGCAGCAGGGCAGAGAGGTGGCCCTGTCCCGTGACGGAGTCTGTGTAACCTGGGTCTGGACCCTCAATGCCACCCAGCCCAGCCTCCCATCTTACAGAGGAGAGAATGCTAGCCCAGGGTGCCGAATTTCAGTCACCCTGTCCTAAGCTGCCAGCACACCTGAAGAGCCCAGGAGCCATCCAGAGCACAGAGAGGGCAGGGTCTGGTGAAGAAACACACCAGGAGGCAGGGCAAACAGCACAGGCAGGGTTGCAGGACAGGACCTCCCAGTCCATCTCCATTCCCACCACTGGCCCCATGTGACTTCATGTGGCTCACCTCACCATGCTGAGCCTATTCCCAACCAATGGAGATCCCCACTGATGTGAGTGGCCAGTGAGATAAAACAAAGCTGGGTATGGTGGCACATACCTGTAATTCCAGAGAACTGGGAGGCTGAGGCAGGAGGACCACAAGTTCAAGACCAGCCTCAGCAACTTAATAAGGCCCTGAGCAACTCAGTGGGACCCTGTCTCAAAATAAAACATAAAAAGGACTGGGGATGCAGCTCAGTGGTTAAGCGCCCCTGGATTCAACCCCCAGTAACACACACACACACATACACACACACACACACAGCAGATCTCAGAGTGGGACAGGCACACATTTGGTTCCAAAAGACATTTTTGGAACCTGCCCCTCAGTGTCAAGCTGGGATTTAAGAGGACCAGGGAGGGACTCAGCCTTGCAAGCTCACAAACACTGTCAGGAATGACAAACAGTGGACCCTGGGTGGGGCGGGGCTGCCAGGGCTCCCCCACTGCACCATGTGGCCAACCTGGGCCCTGTCCCCTTCCTTCCCCAATCTCAGTGTCTGAGGGCTCCTGCAGCTGGCTCGGGGGTTTCCAGCTCTCCGGATCCTGGCATTTCCTCCTTCTAAGATACCATCAGTGGTGGATGCACCAACTGCTCCGAGAACATTTCCCAAGGAAGGGGGCAGACCTCTCAGTAAATGCTCACGTGGATTCCCAGACACACCCCACGGCGCAACAGAGGAAACGGCCCATCTTGAACTAAGCAAACAGCAGTCCATCCCAGCCTCTGGGGAACAGGGAAGAAGGATCAGGAAACTGACCTCAGCCTCCAAGGGCCTTCACCTGAGCACTTCATTAGGCACCACCCCTTTGTAAACAGTGACTAGTGCATCTGCAGGGGGATCACAACCCCCGACCTTTCTGCTCTGCTCCCCAGGGAGATGGAGATCATCAGAGACTGGGGAAGAGTAGGCATCCATCCCTGGGTGACCCTGCTCCAGGCCTGCCCAGAGCCCTCTGCCTGTGGGGTCAGGGGATATGTGACAATGACCAGTTCTGGGTGCTTTCTGAGGGAAGGGGAAGCACTCCTGACATTCTGGAATAAAAGGAGAATCCATCCTATCAACGAGACACTTATTCCTCTGTCCCAAGCCTTTTGGGAAGCCACTGGGATCCCTTCTCCGTGATGCACCAGGGAGATGGGAATTAGATACCTGCCAGCTGAGGTCCAAGGGAGGTCCCTGCACAGATCCCAGACACCCACCCTGGCTGTAGGAAGGGAAGAGCAGCCGTGGGCCACGACTATTCTCTGAGCGGGCAGAGAATGCAGAGAGACCATGTCGGCCAGAGGGACAGCCAGCGTCTCCCAAAGGTGCTGACCTGCCTGAGCCCCTCATCGGCTCAGGACCACCTGACCCTACAGGTCAGAAGTCCAAGGAGGAAGACAGGGGCCGGGGTGCAGAGCACGGAACAGATCCGCCAGGTCGGCACACCTACAGAGAAAGTTCTGTCCTGCAGCCACTGTCTTAGCTGTGGTCATCCCTAGAGGTCCAAGCTTCCTCCCCCTTACCTCTGAGAGTCCCCAGACTGATGCTCCTGAACTGCCACTCCCCAAGCCAGATGACATGAATCACATGCAGGAGGCGCTGGGAACCGGGTGTAGTAAATGCTCACTAATTATCTGCTAATGTTTCCCTTCCTGTTTGAAGGGCAAGTTCTGTCACCACCTCCAAATCCCACTTCCCAGCTGCCCTGACAACATCGCCCCACCCTCCACCTGACACTTTTCTGCCAGCACAATCAAAGATTCCGAGAGCTGTGGGAGGGTGTCCACAAGCCCCATCCACATGGGGCTCAGGAATGCCCTTCACCAGGTGGGTGCTAGCACACCTCCCCTAAAGGAGAGCTCCCAGCTTTGGAGCCCACCTGGTCCACCTTCACCACGTTTTGTGGGTGCTGAAGTCTGAACCACTGGAACTTTGCTCTCACCCCCAATCCTGGCACCTAAGGGCGACAAACAGCACCCCCACCCCCACCATGACCTGAGTGTGCTCTTCAGGCCTTGGGCTCTCAAAACCCTGGTCCAGACCCCACTTCCAGACCTTAGCGGAATGCCATCTTCCTTCTATTCAATTAGACCAGGACCCTGGCTCTGAGACAGCGCTGGGTACAAGGGCCCCACTCACGACCTGTGTCTGGTGATTCCCCGCCCACGCCCCAGAGAGGCCAATCCACAGGAGGCCAGGCCAAAGATGGAAGATCACAAAACCCATCCTTTAGAGTCCATTTCTAGGACCAGGATATTATTATTCTCAGGATACAGATGAAGCCACCAAGGTTGAGAAGGCTTGGTAAGCTCCAAAGTCACAGAACAGTAGCCAGGCCAGATTCACCCAGAGCTCTCTGACCCTGGAGCCAGAGCCCCGGCCCCAGCCAGCAGCGACACTGCCCTGGTCATGCCCAGAGCTGAGTGCTGTCGCCTGGAGGTTAGCTGCAGTTTTCACAGGTCAGCACACTCCCTCTTCCCTCAACCCAAGGTCTGCTCATGTTTTCCCACTTTGCAGATGAGAAAACAGAGGCCCTGGGCTGGGGATACAGCTCAGTTGGCAGAGTGTTTGCCTCAAATGCACAAGGCCCTGGGTTCAATCCCCAGCACCACAAAAAAAAAAAAAAAAAAAGAGAGAGAGAGAGAGAGAAAACAGAGGTCCCACACAGGTTCAAGAACTTGCCTAAAGTTAGACGTTCGCTGTGCAAATGAGCAGCACAGACGTGGTGCTTAACAGCCCACAGGTAGAAGAGAGAGCCGAGCAACAACTGACTTCCTCCCAGAGCGTGCTGGTCCTGGGACAATATTGGGTCCGGGAGCTCATGAGCACTGCCGTGAGAAGCCAGTCCAGAGCAGAGGAGTGAGGGAACGCAAGAATCACAAGGAAGGAGGGTCACCCCTTTACACAGGCACCTGTGGCAGGGAACAGGATGGCAGGAAAGGGCTCAGGGCCTTCGGAAGAGGAGCCACCCTGCTCTGTACACGGCCTCGCCCCCAGAACTTGCTGGGCAGCAGGAACAGGGCAACAGGCTCCGGTTGCTGGCACAGGAGACCCAAGACTCATCCCAGGCCCCAAAGGCCAAGACCTAGAGCCACACACCTAATCAAGCCTCAATTTCCCCAGTGCTGAGGCCTCCATCCTGGGACCATTCGGAAGCAGAATGACTAGAAAGCTCTTTGCGGGAAACTGTAAAGCGCTGGGTGGGCCCCCTGACTGACAGCTCCTCAGATGGACCCTCTTTTGTGCATGGTGGGGGGGGGGGGCCAGAACTCCAAGGCCATGGACAGATCCCTCAGGGTCAGGTGCAGGGAGGAAGAAGCTTATGCAACTCACCCCATTATCTTCAGTGACCTTTGCTCCGGGTAGCTGGGCTTAGGAGAGGCGGCCTTATTAGCCACACACAGGCCCCACAGAAAAGGCCCATTCAGGGCTGGTATACTCTGTCTTTTTTTAAAGGCCCAAACTACCCCTGCCCCACCCTCCCTTTTAAAAACACAAGCCGGAGAACAAACCCAGCTCCTTTTGAGAAGCTCAAAATTTCAACCCAAACTTTAAAAAGTAAATGGCACCCATTCATGGGCTTGCCAGAGGTTTCTCTGGGTCAGCCACAAGGGAACAAGTCATGGGGCATGAGGAGGGCAGGACAGGTCTGGGGGTAAGGAGGAGCAATGGGGTTCACAGGGTGGGGGAAGGGCAGGGAAAAGAAATGAAAATTCTTTTGTTTGCAGATCACATCAGTTCCAGGGGGGAACCTGACTTTCTGTCATTTGAGCTTCTCAAAGTACAACACTGGCATGGAGCAAATAGCATCCTAGCTGGTCCAGACCTCAGACAGCCTAGGCCAGACCTCCAGCAAAAACTGCTCAGGAGAGAGTCCTATTTGCATACACATTCACAGGCCCGCCAGGCCTGCCTCAGCCAAGGGACTGCCTTGAATACAGATGGCCATGTCCCACCACTGCCACTTGAAGCCTCCCCAGAGAGGACTCGGGACCACGATAGTCCAGCAGCAGGTGTAGCTACACATAAAGCTCAGGTGCAAACCTTCAGGCAGGCTACCTAAACTGCAAGCAGAGTCTGGCAGTGAAGCCAAGGGATGTCTAACAAGCTCCCAGGACACCAGCAACTATTGAGACCCACAGTGTACAGAGGCCGACCTCATTGACCTCGTGTGAGTAAAGGGGCCCTTTGGGTTCTGCCTCACCCTCCAGAAGAGAAGCAGAGAGAGGCTGGGCAAAGTGGACTAACTTGCCCAAGGCAGGTGAAGAAGCCAAGATTCTAAGCAAGGCAGCCTGATGCTCTGGGAAGGGGGTTCTCCACCATCTGCTCAGCGGTCACCAAAGGAAGTGACAGCTCCCAGCATAGAGAAAGAGGGCAACACTGGGTCAGGAATCAAGAATGGGGACCCACCAGGGTGCCCTGACTGATAGCTAAGGTGAATGACGACAGGCCAGAGCAGATGACCTGATGGAGACCCCACCTAGGACAAGTACTTCCAATGGCAGCTGTCTTCCAAGGCAAGGCCAGAACCTCTCTGAGCCTCCACTTGCATGTCTGCAAAGCGAGGCTAATATTACCTCTGTGAGCATGAACTGAGCCCAGGAACCAAGGCACAAGCCCACTCACTACCTTCTCCACTTTCACCAGTACCTGGACAGAGGCTCCTTTCCTCGTTCAGTTCAGCCATGAACCTCGCCAACTTAAAGCTACAGGTCCCAGGATTGAAAAGCCTGGTTTCTAGAGAAGGGCCTTTCCTGGTCCTGGGCATTCTGTTCCTATTGGTAGGAGAACATCTCAAGGCCACCCATGGCTTTAAAAGACAAAACAAAACAAGAAATCCCAGCTGTAACTGAAATTTGTGATGATAATAATGCCGAGTTTTCATTTTCCCCCAAAGCAAAGCTTTGCTGCTACAAAATCTGCAGCTACAAAATCTGCAGCAGACCTGTTCCAAGTGGACTTGGGACTTGGGGATTCTGCAGGAAACCTGATACCTCCACACCTACCAGGGCCCAGGGGGTGGAAAACCCCGGAGTCTAGCCTAGCCTTCCTCTCCTGCATTATTCACTGCTGCAACTGAAACTCTGGGCCAGACCCAGATGTGTCTCCTTGCACAAAACATGCCAGACCTTCCCAGCACATCAGCTAGGACACTCAAGCCCTCCGCAGTCCCGCAGAGAATCGCTCTTGCCAAGTGTCATGGATGACGCAGCTGAAAACCAGAAACATTTCATTTCCAGACAGAAGGCTGCAAACACTCCCTCCTTAACTGCACTTGGAGAAACTGAGGCCCAGGAAACTGACCTTCCCAAAGATGAGGTCAAAGGGGCCAAGGAACTCTAAATAACAGGTGCATTCCCCCCAAAATTAAACCACCTAACTTTGAGCTACTGGAGCTGGCTTTAAGAAGCCTGGGATTGGAGGCGGGATGGTTGTAGTGTTACAAAAAGAAACCTGAGTTGTAGTGGTAGATGGCTAATCAGTAACAAAATATCCCTCCAAACCCAGACCTGCCTTGAACTCAGGCTTAGGGGGTAAATAAAGGAAAATCTGCTATGCTGTCCCTCACCTCCACAGGTATAACCTCCACTCTTCTTTTTCCCACCCGCAATATGCTTTCAGAGTCACTCAGTTATCAAACCAAAGAGAAAGTGTCCCTCCATGGCTCAGGCTGTCACTTTGAGGACGAGCAGTTACTTAAAGCATATATATATATATATATATATTTCTCTGAATTGGGAAAAAGCTTTAAGGAGAACCAGAAAGAGCTGCTTGTCCCCCACCACCAGGAAAATAATTCAGGCAGTAGCAACTGCCATCAGAACCAGGAAGAAGCCTCCAAAAACGTGAAAGAACAGGGAGGCCCGTCATCCACCAGGCAGGAGAGGAGGGAACGGGCAGGGCAGAGGCAGGGACAGGGGCAGGCTGCTGGGCTCCCAGACCCCAGAGCAGGACACCCTCTGCAGCAACATGGCTGAAGATAGTGCTGTGCCTTCCTGAAGATCCTCCCATCCACACCCTAGCCACAGATGACCGCTGCACTTCCTGTAAGGCGGTCAACAGTTTACAAACCCTTTCAGGAGCCTTATCTCCACCACAAATCCAGGAGGCAGGGATCATCCTCTCCACTTTACAACTAAGGAAACTGAGGCACACAGAGGCGAAAAGCCAGAATCCATTCCAACTACATCTCTAAATCTCAGAGCCTTGAGAAGGACCCCCGGCCAGAAGTGCAGAACTCTGGTCAGCAGCCTAGGTGTCAAGCCTGCCTTTGGTCTGTCAGCCCCGTGAGAGCCCAGGATGCAGCTGGGGAAAGCAGAGGCGCAATGCAGTCACAGCACCCCTGCGGATGTCCCTTGAGGTTGGGGGACATCCAAGTATGGGGAAATTCTTTTGTGCCCCAAAGCGCCTTTCAGTTTTTTTCATGAAGATCCTTGGGTCCCGGGACAAGGATTTCCAACCTGGGATGAAGCCCCCCGGCCAGCGCCGCCGTGCTGCACTGTAACACTGTAACAACTCCGCAGGCTAGAAACTTTTCTAGGACAGCGCCTGCCGCGGATTCTAACCTGGACAGGAACACGCATCATCACTTGACCAACTACCCCCACCCAAAGCCCCATGCAGGTGAATTTGGGTTCGCCCGGACCGAGTGCGACGCCAGCTGAAGATACCGGGTCCAGGACTAGCGCCTCTCCCCACCCCAGGGCGGCACGAACCCGAGCCGCCAGCGCGGCTGCAGCCCTGCGAACCCGCACAGGGCGGCAGGTGGTTATCCTCACCGTGCAAGCCGTTGGGGATGCTGCGGTGGTGTGGCGGAGCCGACAGGTCGTCCAGGGACCGGCGTGTGGCTCCAGCCTTGCCGTCGGGAGCCTTGTGAGGCCCAGAAGACAGGAGAGCGGGTGGGACGTGGTGGTGGTGGTCGGGGCTGCCGCCGCTGCCAGCGCTCGACGTGCTGCTGCCGTCGCCCACGTCGCGGGCCCCGGCGCCCGCCGCGCCGCCCGCCAGTGGCCCGCTCAGGCTGGCCTGGCTGTCGATGGAGCTGCGGGAGCCCGCACCTCCGGCGCCGCTGCCGCCCGCGCCCCCCGCCGCAGCCAGGGCAGTGCGCTCCTCGTCCAGCAGCAGTACCAGCTCCTTCAGCTCCAGGTTCTCGCGCAGCAGGGCCTCCTGGCGGGCCTCGAGTTCCCGCAGCTTCTGCTGCGAGCGGGCCACCTCGTGCCACACGGCGCCGGCCGCGTGGCGCCCAAAGCGCTGCCACTCACGCGCCAGCTTGCGCCCCTTCTGCCGGTCGTCGTCGAGGAAACAGCAGAGCTCTCGGAGCTCCTGGTTGTCGTCCTGCAGCCTCTGGTTCACGTCCTTGAGGCCGCGGATCTCCAGCAGGTGCTGCTGCAGCCTCCGGTTCACGTCGCGCATCAGGCCGCCGTGCTCCAACATGAGGCCCACCTTCTCGCCCTCCGCGCGCCGCAGCCGCCGCGCCAGCTCCTCCTTGCTCCAGCGCAGCAGCTCCTCGTCCGGTACCTGGCTCAGCTCCTCCGACGCCGACGCCGCCCCCGCCGGGGGCTTCGCCATGGCGGGGCCGTCACCGCGGCATCGCCCTCGCCCTCGCCGGGCCGGCGCTCCCCGCGCGGGGGCTTGGCT
Source organism: Marmota monax (assembly GCF_021218885.2). Taxonomy (NCBI): domain Eukaryota; kingdom Metazoa; phylum Chordata; class Mammalia; order Rodentia; family Sciuridae; genus Marmota; species Marmota monax. Next base: position 1,286,398 of record NW_026694841.1, read on the forward strand.
GGGCCGGTTAGCGAGCGGGCGGGGGACGGACAGGGGCGCCTGCGGCCAGCCCCACGCTGCCTCACGCGCCCTCACGCAGCACCCGCCTGGGCCGCCCGGGAGCCCGCGCGCCTCAGGGCTCTGGAGCGAGGACGACTGCTGCGTCGGCGGCCGCGGTGCCGGGGTTCTCCAGGCTCGGGCGAAGCAGGCGGAGGACCGCCCCCGGCCCAGCTCCCGGAGCCCCAGCCGCTCCGCCCACCCCGGGCGGGGAGGGGGCGGGGCGCCGCGGGCCGGCCCCGCCTCCGGAGGAGTGCGGGGGGCGGGCGGAGGCGCGGCCGGCCCCCACGTCCCCCGTTGCCGTGCGCCCGCCCGCCCGGCGCCCTGCCAAAGGCGCGTTGGAGCCGCGGTCCCGCCCTCTCGCCCGTCCGATTGGGCCTCTCTGGGGGTGTGTGGGAGAGGAGGGGCACACGCGGGGGAAGCCGTGGAGATGGTACTGTCCGTCCGCTGGGTTTCCATCCACCCCCCCGCCTCCCCACGGTTCAAGTTTCTGCGCCGGGAGGACGCGGCCTTGGCCAATCCCAGGGCTACAGGGCGCTTTTAAAATGCAGGTACGGCCGCGGGAGAGGAGGGGGACGGTGGGAAAGGTAGGGCAGGGCTTCCCTTAAAGGCGACGCGCGGTAATGGGACCCGAGCCCCCTCCCGTACCCGCGTCCCCCGCCCTCCCTTTCTCACCCCTAATAAACAAATGCCTAGAATATAGGCGACAGCTCTCCCCCCGCCTCCCGAGGGCACCCGAGTTCGGCACCGAGTGAGACTTGACGAACAATAGGACTCCTACGTGGGGGGTCGGGCAGGGCCGCTCTTTGTCCCTTTCCTTGCCCCCGGGTTCCTCCGCCCCCATCTCCACCCGGGTTCTCTCGTAGAGCTCGAAGTGGGACTGCGCTTCCACTGGCCCAGGGTTAGATTCGGCGTCTGCTCCCGGGATGGCCAGGGCCTTGCCAGCCGCGTCCCGGAGCAAGATCCGTACCGTGGTCCCAGCCACGATGGGGCGAGAGCTCCGAGACTTGCCCCTCTGTGGGAGCGGCGCTCAAAGCCCTACTTTTTCACCCATTCCACCGCTAAATCCCTGGGATCGGACGGGAATCTGCAATTCGCGCTGTGGAAACCACTGGGAAAGGTGGAGAAAGTCTTCCACTGGGGCCTTAATGTCGGAGTCCGGGGAAGATCAGCGACTGCAGAATCCCCTTGCCACCAGCAACCGTGCGGGGCACCCCGATCTTCCCACGCTAGAGGCTATTATCCTCTGGTCCCCAAAGCTCATTTACCGCGCGTCTGCCGAAAGCCGGCGGAGGGAGGTGTCCCTCCCCTGGGACTCGCCAGGAGATAAAAACCCGCGCACGCTATCGTGAGCGGCCCACGGCCTGGAGCGCGCGCCGGCGCAGCAGCTGATGTCCCCATTTGGGTTTGCTCAACCATTCATTGAACAACTGTGTGCCAAGAGCCTGCTCTCTGCTAGACCTGTTCTAGCCCCTACTTCCCTCCCCAGCCCCGGGGGTTCTGCATGGGACAGGACAGCAGAAGCCACTGCCCTCTGGGGATTCAGGCATTCTGGGAGAAGGAGGGGGGAGAAGATAATAAACAAGATAACTGGGACTGTCTTAAGTACTGTGCAGGGAATTAAGACAGCTGCTGTCACAAAAAGTGATCATCAGTTGCCTTAGATCTCCCGGTCAGGGAGAGACTTAGGACGACTATAGAAGCTTAGATCTGGGCGATGAGGAAGAAGGAAGGGGGAAGGGCGTCCTAGGTGGAGGGAATAGCTGGGGCAGAGACCCTAGAATTGCCCTGAGTGAGAGATGCTCTCAGGGGTGAGAGGGCCAGATCATGCAGGGTCTAAAGCAGCTGGGAAAGCCAAGGGGATACTATTCAGTAGGGAAGTAGAATGACCTGGCTTACCTTTTAAGAGGCTCTGTCTGGCACCTGTGTGAAAAAGAGATGGGGTCCATACAGAGAGGTCCAGATTCAGTACCAGGTCCCCTACCTACCTACCTACCCCCTTTTCCAGGTAGATGGTCAGGAGAGGGTGATGGAGAGAGGCCAGGCTAGGCAAAGTGCTTCCAAGGTTATACCCTGGTGTTGAGGTTCCCCAGACTCAGCACACATGAGTCAGTGCTGAATAGAGGGTGTCCTTCCTGCTGGAGCACTGTGCTCTGCCTGTCCAGCCCAGCCCAGCCCAGCCCAGTTTGCGTTTAGAGAAGGAGAGGGTTTCATACTGTGCCTGAGGAAGCTGCAGATATGTTTTAACCCCCAGAAAGCCAATATTAACCAGCTGCCCAGAGGCTTACCCAGAGCTAAGTCTATTACAGGCAATTGTTCCCAGGAGGGCTGGTCACAGGACACACTACAGGACACCCTAACTCACCAGGGAAGTTGCTGAGATGATTCTCTGCTTTGTGCTATCCTCTCCCATGGCCTGCACCCTGATCTTCCAAGTCCACAGCTTCAGCTGAGACCAAATGCAGCCTTTACCTAAATGGGTTATCACCTGCAGAGTGCTCAGACAGGAGTGCCCCATCCAAGAGCCTCCAGGACTTTGCTAACATCCTCCCTGAAGAGCCAAGACAAGGTGCTAGAGGTGGGGTTCTTGTGTGGCTTGAGGAAGGACATGGTTGGGCAGAAGAGGACAAGATGGCAGGAGTGAGAGGGCCCAAGGCTGAAACAGGGTTCTAAAGCAAGAGGGACTTCCAGGGCAGAGCCCCCTCCCTGAGGGTCCTGGATGCTGGGGTCCAACCAGAGGCATATGCCCCCCATAACATTCCAACAGAACCAACATGGTGAAATGCCAAGAGAGCTTCTTTTAGCTTTTAGTCACAAGATCTATGCTTTGTCATGCAAAGTAAAATCAAACCCTGGAGCTCCAACAGTCCTTGAGCTGCTCAGTGAAAGTTGAGAGCCTTTAGAACAGAGCTTGCTCTGCCACCATCCCTGGCACGTAGGTGTCAGGTCTGAGCCACACAGTGTTTTTAAGAGGTGGCTGGGGTTGAGAACCCCCACCATGCTAACACATGGTAGATAAAATACTCCAAAATGCAGGGTCAGCGGGAGAAATGGTAATCAGAGAAAGCCAGGAAGGCAGGTGATACAGCACCTCCAGACAGAGCTCAGTAATGGAGTGTCCTTGTTTCCACGTGTGGGAGGGGAAAGGGCAAGAGCTGCAACTGGAGGTCTGTAGGAGTGAACACTCATTCACCCCACAGTTGGCTGGAGTCACGGATTTTGTAGGGAGGTAGTGGGGCTGAAGTCCAGAAAGCCTCCTATGCTGGTAAAGTACCTCAGGTCTAACCAGAAGGCCCAGAAGAGAGACCTGGCCAGACTTAGGTTTGATTAGAGAGTCAGAGCCTGGAGGCATTAGGGGATGTGCAGCTGAGAGGCAGAGAGACATCAAGGAGCCTCTGAGGTCAGATGAGTCAGGCTGGAGCAGCCTGGGAGTGGAGATAAAAGAATGGATTGGAGGTGCTGGCCTCTACACCCCTCCTTGACCCTCAATTCAAAGCTGGAGCCACCAAAATTCTCTACCACCCTTCTGAGCTCTTCACAGGACTAACTCTCACCTTGATACACTTATTTTCATAATGGATTAGTTAATAAGCAGGGAGTAGGGAACCCACCACCCAGCTGAAGGAATCCACCCCAGCCCTCCCCCTCCCCCTCCCAGAACAGCCAGGGCTCTGAATGTTGTGCGATGATGCACTTGCCCCAGGCTTACCGCAGTCCCCCTGTGACACAGTGCTGGATGTTTGCATGCTTTTGAAATTTATTTAAGTGACATTACACTTGCAGCCTGCCACTTCCACTCATTATTATGATGGCATATGTAGCTTAGAATATTCCTTCTCACAGCTGTATACCAAGTTGCTCAACCTCGGCTCAGTTGATATTTTAAAAATTTTTCAAATTAAAAATTTATTTTAGTTGTAGATGGACACAATACCTTTATTTTATTCGTTTATTTTTTTAATGTGGTGCTGAGGATCAAACCCAGTGCCTCACATATGCTAGGCAAGTGCTCCACCACTGAGCTACAACCCCAGCCCCTCAGTTGACATTTTGGACCCAATAGATCTTTAATTAGTGGAGGGGAGTTGGGGGGCAGGTGCTGTCCTAAGCATTGTAGAATGTTTACCAACATTTACCCATTGGATGGAAGTAGCACCCCTTCACCCACTTTTAAAAAACAAAAACTGAGCCATACATGGTGGTGCACACCTGTAATCCCAGCAACTCAGAGGCTGAGGCAGGAGGATCTCAATTCGAAACCAGCCTGGGCAACTCAGTGAGACCCTGTCTCAAAAAATAAAAAGGGCCGAGGATGTATTCAGTGATAGAGCATTGCCTAGCATGCGGAAGGTTGTGGGTTCAGTCCCCAGTACCAAAAAAGAAAAAAAAAAAATCTTCAGATTACTGAATGGCCTCCAGGGGCAAACTTGCCACTGGTCAAATAAAGCTGCGATCTAGTATCCGTTGCATGCACCTGTCTTTACAGCCTACTCTCCTGTTGAAGGTCATTCATTTCTAGTGCTGCTGTGGATAGTCTTGTACATGCATCCTGATGCACATGAGCGTGAACTTGGCTCAGGCCTGGACCCAGACAGAATGGCTGAGTCAGTCCTGTGGTGCACACACTTCAGCTGGACCAAAGGATGCACTGGTCTGCTTTCCAAATAAGTGCTAACTTACACTCCTGCCCCCAAGGTCCAGGCTGTGCCTTACCTGTCCTTGCTAACTGACCATTTGTCAACACTGGTAGGCTAGACCTCCTCCTTCCTGCTCCACATTCTGCTCTCTCTGTCTCTCTCCTCTCAGCTCTCGGCAGAAGAGAAGCCCACTCCAACTTCATACTCAAGGGACCCAGTGTACTAAGGGAAGGGAGAGGAGAAGAAACAGGTTTACCCACTTGTGATTTATTTGAAATGTTTGTATTTATCAAATTGATGTTTTCATGCTTGCACTAATATAATGCAACGTGATTATGCTGCTTGTAAGATAATTACAGGGTTTACTTAGGCGATAAGTCCCGGGCCCCAGACACACAGTCTTTGAGCCCAGCTGTGTATCTCTGTGACTGTCAGCAGCTGCACCTTCTGCATCAGGCACCTCTAGGCCACGCCCAGCCAGCCCCACAGCCTCTGGTGTTCCCTGCATGCCAGGCCTCAGGGCTGCCCTGGGCCCAGGGTCCACAGCCAGCAGTGCCACCCCACAGCCCAGCTTGCCCACTGCAGAGATCTGAGACCAATCTCCTCTGGTGCCTGAATATTTCATGCAGTGAGGGTGGAATGAAAGTCGCAAAGACCTTAATTGTTAATGTGGCTTCTGCTGGAGGCAGGCCCAGCCCTACTGGCCCCCTCCTGTTGGACCTAACAACAGTGGCAACAGTAATTCCTAATGTCCCCCAGGCCTTATCATGACCTGTGCTGGATGAGGCTGGGCAAAAACAAAGTGGTCCCCTGGCCCCCAGCTGGCTGGAGAGAAGTGGTGGCATAAGTAATGGAAGCAGACCATTAGGTCCACTGCTTTGCCCACCACTGTCCCCCGGTGCCCATTTGGCACAGAGCCCAGGAAAGTCATTAAATGTTTGTTGAATGAATGAGTGATGGGGAGTGAGCTGGGTGGAGGAGGAAAGGCCTGGACTTAAGGTCCATGCCTCTGATGTGATAACAGCGGGTGGCCCCAGGCAGGCAGTCCTACCTTCTCCCCTGGGCGCTAGGTCTGTTTCTGAAAATGAAACCACTTCTACCTCCCAAAGAGTGGGAGACAACCACAGGCACAAGGCAGGCTCCAAACCTAGCCATGCAGTGAGGCAAGTGGGTGCTGCTCTCCTGGGGAGGGGGCTGGGAGGCCTGTGGGTGCTCGGTGCCTGGGCTGCAAATAGTATTCTTAAGCCTCTGAAAGTTTCTGCATGAGCCGGGCCTTCTCTCAAGAGCAGGCTCCCCGCAGCGGAGCCCCAACACCAGCCTCCCATAACGCCAGCCGCATCTCCACCTTAGCACCCTGTGAGCAACCAGGGTCCTCAGGACACAGCTGGCTGGGCTTTCGAAATGGGGTGGTGGGTCAGCCCCGTGGTCTCAGCCCTGGCCGCTCATGAGGTTCACCTGAAAGATTATAAAATGCAGCTGTTCAGACCCCACCCTGACCAATCCCACCAGAATCTCTGGGGATGGGGAGTCCAGCACCCGGGGCCAGGAAGCTCTGGCCAGGTGAGCCTTTCACTGGCATCAGCTGAGCTGGGAGGAGACGCCCCATTTGGGGGGGATGTACCCTTTCCGAAGTGTCTGGATTTAGAGCTCTTTCTCTAACAGAATCCAAATTTCCCTAAATAATCCTGACATGTGCCGCCTGGGACATGTACAGTAGGGACATGTACAGTAGCTGGTAGTAGGGAAGGGGACTAGGGTCGTGGAGTCTGGGATGGTGTTCACTTAACACCCCATATCTAATAGGGCAAAATGAAGAGAGGAAAGTAATAAAGACGTAACACCGAAAACTCTCAGGGACTCATGGTCACAGGCCTCTCAAGGGAAAGGAACATCACCGAAGTGCAAAAAGACCATATTGGGCACATGATGGCAACGTTTCAGAATGCCATTGTGAGGAAATTCTAAAACCTCCAGAGAGGGAGAGTCACACACAAAAGATCAGAAACCAGCCCAGTATTGATTCTCCACAGCAGCTCCAGAAGGTGGAAGGTTCCAGACACCCTTTCTCTAAAATTAGAAATTAATCCAATAGAGGAAATTTAAGAAACCAGATCCCAGGATGAGAGGGCCCTGTAGCCAGAAGCAGCCAGGGCAGGTGTGACCCAGGCTCCAGGAGGAGCTGCCTGAGGGAGAACCCAGGGATAGATTCCCTGGGGCTTCTGCTGCTGTCCAGAGAGGAATGTTTCCACTATATCAGAGAATTTGGTGATGAATCCAAAGAAAACCAAATAAGTCCAAACAAGAAGGTAATTACCAATCTCTAGGGAAACTCAGAAGTCACCCAAGGCCTGAAATGCAGTCATGGCTCAATTGGCCATAAAGTTTATATGGTACCTGTAAACAGTGATGACTTCACCCAAAACTGATAGTCACACTGAGAGGGTGCGGAGGGGAGGGGATGGTAAGGAAGGAGAAAGAGTGGGCAAAACCCTCCTCTTCCACAATAGAAAGGCTGACATTGAAGGAGCAATAAGGAGTAGCACAAGTGTATTGTTTTCAAATATGGAGTCAAGTTCAGAAGAATCCAAAGAAATCACTTCCAGGGAGCTGGGGTTGTGGCTCATCGGTAGAGCACTCGCCTCTTATGTGTGAGACCCTGGGTTCCATCCTCAACACCACATAAAAATAAATAAACAAAATAAAAATATTGTGCCCATATATAACTAAAAAAAATTTTAGAAAAAAGAAAAAAAAATCACTTCCAGGAAGCAGACACCAGGCTGGAAGGAGATCAGATGGGGCAAATTTTTTGTTTTTTTTTTTTTTAAAAAGGCTTATAATTTGATTTCGCAACTCGGTGCACATGTTTGGGGTTTTTTTGTTTTGTTTTGTTTTGGTCATTTTTAATTTTTAACCCTGGCATTGCCTGCGATTCCAGCTACTCAGAGGCTGAGGCAGGAGGATCGCAAATTTGAGGTCAGCCTGGCAACTTAGAGGGATCCTATCTCAAAATAACAATAAAAAGGACTCGGGGATAATGGGCTAGTAACTCAATGGTCGACCACTGCTGGGTTCTATCCCTGGGACTATTAAAAAGCAAAACAGGAAACCTGATATTGACTTCTCATTGTCAACCCTGGAAGCTAGAAGATCACAGCGCAATCAGTTGCCTTAAAAATGGAAGGGAAAAGAATGTCCTGCCTGGATTGTATGCTTATGGAATGGACCAGCCAAGTATGAGACTGGAATACAAACATGTTCAGAAATGTAAGGTCTCAAACAAAACCAAACAAATCACCAGCACCCCTTCCAGGAAGCTTGTGGAGCACACACCTCCTGGGAGTTGAGAACCACCAGGCAGCCGAGCCATCCATCGCCCAGGAAGGAGGGTCCTTCCCAGCGCCACAGAGAATCGGCCCCAGAAGTTGGAGCGCTTTGCCAGGAAGGCCCAGGGCGAAAGGGACTCTGTCACATAGCGCAATGCCAGGACACTTGACAGTAGCACCAGGTTTAGAGTAGATGGAATGAAAAATTAGAGGGATCCTATCTCAAAATACCTTGCCAGTTTAAAAAAAATGCATTAACTCCAGAGCATAAGCAAGTGAATTTGAAGGGGAAACTGTCATCAACCACTTCATGACCTCCACAGAAGAACATTTACCTAATCATCACAAAACCCTTGACCAGCTGTTGCCTAAGACTGGGATAAAGCCCTCTGGTGCTGGTGGGGAGCGAGGCTGGGGAGGTGGGAGTAGTGGGCTTAGGAGGGCTGAAGCCTCTTCTGCAGGACAGGAAGGCCGCAGAAATATCTGGCATCGAAACATCAAGAAATAAACATATAAACATCTTACTTGGAGCCTAAAACCAGAGAGAACAACCAAACGCTGACACCGGTTCCCTGGGCAGTGGGAAAAGGCAGGAAGGGACATTTGATTTCCTCATGGACATTCTAGTGCTATTTGATTTTTTTAAAAACTTAAGCACATGCATTATTTTGTTTACCATAAAAATATAATTTATTTAAACAATAATAAAACCTAGCTCTTCAGAGTGGCATGTGAAACAAGTGAGAAGGACCAGGAATATTCCCTGATACCCCCAGGCCCCAGGACTCCCTGCTGGAGGGTGACCCCATCAGGTCAGCCCCTCATTCCTTGGTGAATTCCAGGTACCAAAGCTGTCTCCTGCACCCATCCCCCCATGGGCCTGTAACCAGTGGGCAAGAATGGTGCCCGTTTTACCTTCTGAGGTTGGGACTCAGGCCTGTATGGTCCCTCTGGTGGCAGGTGCACATTCTGTGAAGGTGGATAGAGGGTCCACCCATGAGCAAGGCCACAGCTGGCATGTCAGAGCTGAGGTCTGCCTCTTCAGAGGCTCTCAGCTGGCGGGGGCTGCCAACCCTTCATTTCAGTTTCTCTTCCATATGTTTAGTCCCATCTTCTCCAATCAGGTTAGGGTGCCCAGTGGAGGGGGTCCCACTAGCTGCTGAAGACGAAGGGCGGGCACCTGTGGGGCTACATGAAGATGTGGCACCCTGGGAACCCCCACGCTTTATCCTGGGAAACTGAGAGAGAAGAGGATGCTCTGCCCGGTGGACATGTGGAAGTTCCATCTAGGGCTGAGAAGGACCCCCTGGTCCACCTCCTCCAGTGAACTCGCGGAGATGCTGAATTAGGAAGGGACCCACTGGAGGAATTGAAGGCCCAGCTCCTTTCTGGGCTCTGCGTTTCCATCTTCTCTGATGGCTGCCAGGGGAGGGCGTGGGATGGGGCTTTGAAATCCCTCCTGTGGCCTGGTATTTTCCAAGCCTTCACCTCCAGCCCAGCACGTACAAGCCCCCATTTTCCTTGGCCTCACCCACTCAGCCAAAACCCCAGGGCTCCAGCCATGTCTTGGCCTAGCCTTTCCCTCTTTCCAGAAGCTTCTCTGGAACTCAGCTTAGCTGCTTCCTTCAGGTGCCTCCTCTTCATGGGGCTCCTCCCAGGGCCTGGGCCAGCACGGATGCAGAGCAGCCTTCCGGAGCCTCCTGGACATTGGGCATCTGGTGTCCTTAAAGCAGCCTTGTAGCCCAGGGGTGGGGGAGGGAGAAGAGAGAAGGCACCCAGTCCATAAGGGCCTCGCCTTGCCAGGCACCAGGCCAAGCCCCCGTCCACCATCCCACCGATGCCCCCAGCACCCCAGGTGCCAGCCCTGGTACTAGGTCCCTTTGACAGATGCCATGACTAACACATCCTTGTGTACCTGCCTGATGATGAGGATCAGACAGGAGCTTGTCAGCCAGGTCCCCATGTGGATTGGTCTGTGTACCAGTGTGGGCTGGGGAGGGCGGTGCCAGGCTGGGGTGTGGCAACACAGGGTGAGGAGGCCAGACCCCCACACCCAGCCTGTGCTCCTCATGAGCCTGATTTCTGCTGAGGTCTCGTCTGCTCCCCTGCTGCTGGGCACCAGGGCGGTTTCCAGGGCTGGACTATAATAAACAGCTCCCAGGGGACGTGCTTATGCACTGCTTTGTTTTCCTGTTGGATTGTTTCCTCGGACAAGTTCCCAGAAGTGCATTCCTGAGTGGAAGGACTTCGGCTTTCCTGCTCCCAGTCCGAATCTGGCCCCAGGATGAGGATCCGGCCTTTCTCCTAGTTTGAGGAGCTGCAGCCGGCAAATCCCGCCTGGCACTTCCGGAGGAAAATGACAGATCTGGCCCTTCCTGTAGAAGCTAATTACCAGCTCAGTGCATCCCCGGTTGTCAGAGCTCTGAGGGCCCAGGTTACTCTGTGCCATCCTTCTGGGGCCCACCCAGACTGCTCAGCCAGCCCTTCGAGGAGGTCACAGGAAGCCAGAAAACCATCCCTGGGCTCCCCGGGGGAGGCAGGTCTGTGAGCAGCTTTGGAAAAGGCCAGAAAGAAGGCTTGAAACCCAGGGGCAGATAATCCCCCGTCCTTTCAGACAACAAAGGGCTCCTGGCCCCGCCCCTGACCCAGAACAGGAGTGGCTGGCTGAGGGTCAAGGAGGCCCTGGTGGGGCCCAGACCTCTCCCAGGGTATGCCGCCCACCCCACCCAGCACCAGGTCAGGGTCCCTGCCTGGATCCAGGGCTGAGAGACCTAGGGTTGGCCACTCACAGCCGTCCCTGTCCTTGGGTGATCACCACAGCAGGCAGGGAAGAGGTCCCCAAGGGAGCAGTGGGGGAAGGCAGAGTAGGGGGAGCTGTGGAAGTCCCCTTGGCAGGCACCAGCCTCCAGCTCCCACAGGAGGCCAGGCCTCAGCATCCAGGGCCCTGAGCAGCCGCCTGAGCCCCAGGGCGTCTCCCTCCAGCTGCAGAAGGTGGATGGTGGTGGGGGCCACCCCTCCAGGGCCTATCTGTGGGCACTGCGGAACTTCCCCTCTGGGAGCACCCTCTGGTGGAGGGTGACTGAGAGGCCAGCCCCCCGGGGCTCAGTGGGTCCCTGGCATGCGTTCCCCAGGAGACAGTTTTCTGAGAGAGGGGCCAGTGTCTGCCCTGCTTCACGCTCAAGGAAATCAGTTCCCTGTCCCTGGAGGCGGACAAGTAGAGGTAGTATGACCACCTCACAAGGGGCAGGGAGGCCATCTGTGAGAGAAGGTCTGTGGCTCAGCACCCACCTACCCCACCACCCGCAGAACCTGCTCTGCTCTGTGTGCTTCCACCTTGCAGCCAAGGAAACTGAGGCCGGCCCCGAGGTCGACATTGCTGCCCCCTCAGGAGCCATTGCTGTTATTAAGTGCCTGCTGTGTGCCTGTCTTCCTGAGTCTCCCCTTGACCATTTCTACCAGCCATTGTCTATAGCCCACCCCACAGGAGCACACTAACCCCCATGCCCCACCCTGAGTTGGCCCTCTAGTCTCTGGGCAGCTAGAATGACCACTTGTGGGTGAGGCCCAGGGTTTTCAGTGGTGGCAGACCTAGCTGTTGTGGGTGGGCATGGGGACATCCAGGCATTGCTAGGCCCCTTCCTGGTGCAGGGACACTGGCTGCCTTGAGGAATGGCAGCCACTCAGGCCGTGACATCCAATGGTCCAGGGCCCACTGACCGTAGGTATTTTTAGAGCATTTCCTGTGGCCAGCCCAGGCAGGAAACAGGTCTCTCCATCTCAGCCTCAAGAAATTCACTTTTTAAAGACAATCTGGGGGCTGGGGTGGTGGCTCAGTGGGAGAGCACTTGCCTAGAATATGTGAGGAACTGGGTTTCATCCTCAGCACCACATAAACATAAATAAATGAAGTAAAGGTCCATTGACAACTAAGAAAAATATTTAAAAAATACTGATTTGGGAGGTGAAAATCCCTTGCCTATAACTTGGTTTGTGCCGTTGAAGGCAGGTCATTCTGGCTGTCCCTGTTGAAGTCCGTTCTGTTGGCTGCAGTCCCCTGTTCCACCTGCTGAGGACCCTGCGTGTGCTGTGCTCATGGGGTGTTGACACTGGCACATCTGACAAGCCCCCAGGGCTCCCTGCAGACCTGAGAGAAACAGACAGGGCTCTAGGCTGAGACCTGGGCCCATCCCTGGAGGTTTGCCCAGGTCTGCAAAGCATTGTTCCTGGGTCCCCTGTCCAGGGCGTTGTGGCCTCTCCTAATTATCCACCTTTTCCATTCTCCCCAAGGACTACGTGGCAAGCTTGTCCCCAGAGGACTACTATCAATCACTCCTCTGGGCCTTTGCCCACAGAGCGCACGCCCCGTCCTCCTCACTCATTTGACCCCGTGCCAGGACACAGGTGTGTGAAGTCCTTCCCCTTCCAGCCTGCTGGGCTCCCACAGGCCCCAGGTCCCTCCGTGACAGCACGGATGTGCTACACCAGGCTGGTTTGCTTACATAGCTGGTCACCATTCCATTTTTGGTTCTGGGGGCCCTGAGAGCCCAATCCAGGGTAAGGTCCCTGCAGAGCCAGCACTGTGCTGTTGGAAGAGCCCAGGATTGGGGTCAGCCAGGTTTGGGCAAACAGTTGAGCCCCTGGACCTTAGTTTCCTCATCTGTAAAGTGAGGATCACAGCCACTTAAATGGGGTAGTGGGGGGTCACTGGCCAGGTTCTCACAGGGCTCTGCGTGCCACGGGCTGAATGAGGGATGTTAGAGAAAACATATCGAATGACGCCTGTCAAAGCACAGTGAGGTCGGCTTCCTTCAGGACCTTGGCAGTAGGTACAGGACACTGTGAGGGATCCTGCAGTGGCGAAGAGAGCCGGCTTCAACTCCAAACACAGCATGGGCAAGTGGGAATTGATAGCCAGGGAGTAGGGGTCAGCAGATGGAAAATGACTGGAAGGTAATCAGGGGCCTCTGGCTACCTGACCTGACAGGGTTGTTGCTGAAGGCAGGCCAGGGTGGCCAGACACGGCCTGGCCTGGGGATGGTGGAGGATGAGGAACCCATCAGGTGGGAGGGTGATGGACTATGAGGATGGGTGGGGCTTCTTGCTAAGCTGATTTAGCAGGATGTTTTGCAAAAGCTGGATTTTAAAGAGGAAGTGCACAGATGGGTCTAGCAAAAGATTCAGAACCCTGATTAAAATGGGGCCAAGGCGGCTGGGGATATAGCTCAGTCGGTAGAGTGCTTGCCTCGCATGTACAAGTCCCTGGGTTCACTCTCCAGCACCACAATAAAATAAAATAAAATGTGGCCAAGCCAGGAGTGGTGAGGTATGCTTGTTATCCCAGCAATCTGGAGGCTGGGGGAGGAGGATCGGAAGTTCAAGGCCAGTCTTAGCAACTTAGTGAGGCACTAAGCAACTTAGCAAGACCCTGTCTCAAAAAGTTTTAAAAGGGCTGGGGTATGGCTCAATGGTTAAGTGCTCCTGGGTCTAACCCTGGTACCAAAACAAAAACAAAACCAAAAAGATTGGCCAAGGGGCTGGGATGTGGCTCAAGCGGTAGCGCGCTCGCCTGGCATGCGTGCGGCCCGGGTTCGATCCTCAGCACCACATACAAACAAAGATGTTGTGTCCGCCAAATACTAAAAAATAAATATTAAAAAAAAATTCTCTCTCTCTACCTCTATCTCTCTCACTCTCTCTTTAAAAAAAAAAAAAAAAAAAAAAAAAAAAAAAAAAAAAAAAAAGATTGGCCAAGCAAGAATCCTTGTCCATGAGCTATGGTCCTGTCCTCAGTCTGAAAGTCTAGCTGTGAGTAGAGAAGTAAGCACAGTGCCGTAAACAAGACCCGTGTGCTGTGAGAACTGCGGGGGCAGCATCGGAGGGCTGTTGGGGAAGGGGGTGGGCTGTGAGCTGCGCCTGAAGGGTGGGGAAAGGGCATCTGAGGGAGGACCGTGAGGGAATGTGCTGTTACCCACAGCTCTGCCAGCACTGGCTTTTATCATTTTAACGGTGTGTATGATTTAGTAGGGGTATGGTGGCTCCCAGCCTTATTGGGCATTTCTTTGACTACCCGTTGCCCTTTAAGGCTGAAAGAACCTCAGCTCTTCACAGTGTCAGTTCAGGGAACTTGTTGACCTTCAACTTGAGATTATGGAATGAGCTCAGCCGAGAAGAATTTGGGTGATTTGGAAGAAGTGTTGCATCTGAGATGAAGGTAGCCACCCTTAGAAGTCAGGCGGGGCAACATGGCCACTCCCTGGGGCTGCTCCTCAGGGGATTTGGGCACAGAGAGCTCCTCCCAGCTGCCCCTGGCCCCAGCACAGCCTAGAATTGCCACACTCATGGCCTTTCTAGAGACAAGGGCCTCTGTTAACATGTAAATATTTTGTCTGGGGCGGGGAACACTGTGCTTTATTATTAAGGGAAAGGAAGATGGAAACTTACTGTAAGTGAGGACCTACTGCGTGTCAAGCAGGAGACGGCACCTGTCCATCACCTCCAAATCCACAAGGCAGCTGGCAGGGCAGGGAGGAGAGGGTGGGAACTCAAAGGCTCTTATGCCAAGAGCTGGGCAGAGCCAGGGCTGGGACGGGAGCTGACTGTCCGCCCTGGCTCTGCCACAGTGCCGGTCTGGGCCGCTCCTCCTCCTTGGCCGTGGCTCCCTGGAGCCTAATGGGAGACAATACAAGGGTCTGGGTGCCCCACCTGGATTTGAGAGCAGCTCTTTCGGGGCCTTGGCCTCATCTGTGGATAGAGTGGCATTAATGCCTACCCAGGGCAACTTGCACATCGGTGACCAGCACCAGGCCAAGTCTGAGTGGTCCTGTCAGGTCACCCTGTTTAGGTGTTTGCAGCCCAGAGACACTCATGCCCCCTCTCCAATGGTCCACCAGGAGGGGAGCTGGCTTCTCCTCCTCCATGTCCCCATCCTGGGATCTCAGGGAAGAAGGCAGTTGGTGGCATAGTTGTTCATGAGGACTGGTGGCCTCTGCCAGTCCCCAGCTCCTTTGTCTTCCTCTTGCCCCAACCCTGGAACTCACCCCATTCCTAGCGAAACTCGGAATCCCTGCTTGAACCTCGGGCCAGAGGCGAACCCTCACCTGCTGCACGTCTCAGTCGCCCCATCTCTAAAGGGGGTGCCCGTCAGGTCCCATGATGACAGAGAGTAGTAAACCTGGTGAAATTGACCTGCCATGAGGAAGAGGCAGGTCAGCTGCTGGCCAGGTGCCATCGTCACAGGAGACAAAAGCTTGTCTGTCGAGGACAAGCAAGTGGCGTGGCTGTGGGAACATGTGATTGCAGGTCACCTGGGCTGCTGGGTGGCCCACTCCAATAGCACACGGCACTGTAGGGCTGCCCCCCTCCCCCCGGGGCAGCGCCTCGGGCCCGTCCAGCACTTGCTGTGGTCCAAGTGTGTGGTCCCTGGGTGGCCTGCTGCCTCTCAACAACCGAGACCCACTTTGAGGAGGGGGAAACTGAAGTGCAGGGAGGTCAAGTCACCAGCTTAAGATCCCACAAGCTGGCTGGGACCTGAAGCCAGGTGTGCCTGTCCTAGGGTCCAGTCTCTGGCCGGTATGCCAAGCTGCCTCCCCTGGTCATTGTCACCATCACAACAGAATCCCCAGATCAGTCACTGTCACTGTCAAGGGCCAGCAGATCTGTGTGACTGTGTCACTGAGGCCAGGTGCCTGGCCAGTGCCCATTAGGCAGGGGGTCCTGTCCCCATCTGCACCAGGAAGGTGCTGAAGACAGAGGCCCCAGCCTTAGTGGAGACCATGGGAACCTCACTCACCTCCCAGGGATCCTGGGCTCCGGCAGCCTCTCCAGTGCCCATCTGCCCTGGGTGCATTGGCCATGGGTAATTCACAGGGGCAATTCAAGGACATGGACGTTCAGCATCAACTCATTGCTTTCAGAAAGCACTACCCCTCCTGTGCAAGCCGAGCACCCGACTCCAAAAGGCAGCACCCCTGATGATTAAGAGCTGGACCCAAGCCTGGAGCTCCTGCCCGATCCTGGAATGACCTTGGGCAAGAGCCTTCCCCTGAGCTCGGTTTCCCCATCTGCACAACAGAGCAAAACTAAGTCAGCCGGGACGCCGTGGACTGGGTCTGACAGATCTTGGTGCTCAGCAACTGTCTTCATTACTGTCCCTCCATGTCGGGACAACCAAAGGCACTGTCTGTCCTAATGCTGGAGGAAAAGTGGACTCACTGAGAAGGCACTGCAGACCAACGTCCTGTGTGACCTGCCTCCCGGGAGCTGGGCCTGGCGTGTGTTGACCGTGTAGCTGCTCTCGGTTGGGACAGTCTGAGGCCCCAGCAGAGTTCTCTCTCTGGGCTGATGAAGTCAGAGGCCTGTTTTCCATGGAGAATACTGACCTGTGTGTTTGTCGTCCCAGCCCCGCTGGGTCCCAGGACTGAGAGGTGACAGCAGAGCCTACTAAATAGGCTACCTGCTTCCCTGCTCCTGCCAAGATTCCAGTTCTGTCCTGTTCTGGTCTGTCCTGCCCACTGGGGCCATGGAAAAGAGGTGGAAACCACTCAAGACCGCTCTAGGCCTTTGGGACACAGCCTGTCCAGTTGGCCCCTCTCTGGGCCTGAAGGTCAAGGCTGCAGCCTCAAGATCAGGGGATCCAGGGCCTGTGTCACCCCAGGGATGGTCACATGCAGGCTGCCAGAAAGGGATGCTCTGCAGGTACAGGACAGAGAAGGGCCAGGGTCATCTTCTTGCTCTCTGAGGCAGAATTCTGGGTCCTAGGAGTCCTTTTCTCTCCCTGAGCTCTGTTCTACCTGTCCTTGTGCCCAGGTGATGACCCTGGAGCTTCTTGCTTGGAAATACCTACTTTGTCCTATCCCCAGGTCCAGGTACAAACACTGCCCCATTCAGAAATGCCTTCTAGAACCCTGGCCATGGAGGCACACCTATTCTTCCTCCCATTAGCCTGACCCCTCTGTGGAGCCAGATGCAAGGCCTGCCCCTGGGGGAATAGTGGGCCAGTGAAGGAGAGAGTGGTCTGTCACCAGCACAAGGATTTGTTTGTGGTACTATTCTGCCTGTCCATCTGCCCATCCACTCACTCATCCATCCATCCATTCACCCAATCCTCCATCTATCCGCCAACCCATCCAGCCATCTATCCACCAACCCAACCAGCCATCTATCCACTAACCCATTCATCCATCGATCCACCAAACCATCCACCCATTCATCCACCAACCCAGCCAGCCATCTATCCACCAACCCAGCCAGCCATCTATCCACCAACCCAGCCAGCCATCTATCCACCAACCCATCCACCCATCCATCCACCCATCCATCCACCAACCCATCCACCCCCACCCCCCCACTATGGAGTCATTCAGACATATTGTGGTGTAATAAGAAAGGCCATGGAATGTGGGGTAGGACCGAGTCAATCCAGGCTCCGCCATTTACAACTGGTCTTGGAAGGCAGCTCCTTTGTCTCTCTGCCTCCCTTCTCCAGCTCTAAGGTGAGGCCCACAACTTCTGTGACTCCGGGTTTTGTGGGGGTTAAATGCTGTTTTGCAAAGTGTGGAGGAGGGGCTTAGGAGTATCTGGTGAGGAGCGAGGACTTGATGACCGGATGGAGTTTGCGTTCCTTCATTCAGTGCCCATCTCCCAGCTCTTCGGCCAGATGCCAAGGTGCTGGGGCTGAATGACGAGAGGTCCTGGCACTCACGTGGGCTGGGGAGACAGGACTGGGATGGCATTTCAGCAGGACTTGGGGGGATGTGAGCGTGGAGGTGAAGCCCAGGAAGCAGGGGTGACTGCGAGAGATAAGGAGGCGTTGCTGAGGTCAGGGTGAGCTGGGCCTGGTCCGAGAACACGCTGAGCGGGAGGGAGCCCAGGTGCCAACTGGGGCAGCAGGTGCTGAGGTCACAGGTGGGCTGGGGAGGTGGACCATGGCTCTATGGGGACAGTCTCTTCTTTCTGTCTTCTCTGAATGAAAATGATAAAATGGATGGCCAAGGAGGACTTTTCAGGTGAGGTGAGGGTGGCACATGTCACCTGACATCTGTCCCCAGCTCCCGAGCCCTCTCTCTTTCTCACCCCTTCCCGCTGCCCTGAGAGTGGGCTGTCCACAGGTCCCGTCTCATGCCTGTGTGGCCTCAGCTATGTCATACCCCCTCTCTGGGCCTCAGTTTCCCTGTGGACTCATGGAGTTGGTACAGCAGCCGTGCCCACCATGGAGCATGGCAGAGGCATGCAGGGCGGGCAGCGCTTCAGGACATGTGAGCCCCAGCCGTGCCCTCCCTGCCTCCCACCCTCCCCCTGAGGAGCCTCCCTGCCTTGGTCACCCCTGGACAGTGCAATGGCCACAAGCAAGACCAGGTGGCACCAAGGGGCCCCCTGGTGGCCTGTGGAGTTGCAGCAGCCACACAGCCAGGCCTGCTCCCTCTGTGATGTGCAGGGACATAGGGCCCTTCTTGGGCCCTTTGCTGGGTGCCAAGCCAGGGAAACCTCGTCTGCCAGCAGCCCTGTGAGGTGGGCATCATTACAATTTATTTATTTTGTTATTATGAATTTTTTCTTCTGCACTGGGGACAGAACGCAGGACCTCAGATGGGATGGAAGAGGGCTCTAACGCAGAGCCACCTCCCGGCCCCCATTATCCCGCTGGCCCATGTCACGGGCTGTGTAACACTCATTGTTCTGTGAAATAAGCAAGAAGCAGAACATAAATAAAAATAATGTAAATGTGGATTTGTTTTTAAAATAAATAACAATTATGCTGGGAGTGCATGCGTAGACACTCTGCAAGGTGACCAGGAAATGGTGTCACGCAGGGTTTTCTAGGAGGAGAGCTGGGAAGCTGGGATATAGGCTGGGGTGTAGGGTAGGAAGGACTCACTGTTACTGGATTTAGTTTTGTACTTTTGGATTTTTGAGTTACGTAAGTTTTACCTGTACTTAAAATCACTTTTAAAATGTCAAAGACTCACAGAATGAGTGACAGGAAGTTGGAAGTACCCTAATTTCCCCCTTAGTCATGGCAGAGCTGACAGCAACTACTTGCTTGCCTCCAGCAACGGGGCGCTTATCTCCTGACTGGCCAAGTCCCCATCTGGAAAGACCCTCCCACCATGGGCTGAAATACATCTCCTGGTTTACGCTGCCCTGCCTGGGGGGTGCTTCTAGAAACCTCTAAGAGGTTTAGCACTGGCTGAGCACCCATCGGGCTCCGTGTCCTGTTTCTGAGATCTCAACATTCAGCAGGATTTTGAAGCCATCTGATACGGTCCTCAGACAGGGCAAGACTAGCCCCCATTAACTAACAGGAGGCAGAGGGACCCCCAAAATGAAGCCCTGTAGGTAGAACCCCTTGTGCCCCCATGGTACCCAGAATTCCATCACATGGCCTCTACCGATATGCCGTGGCGACAGGAGCTCTGCGCCTGGTGCCCCTGCCTGAGCATCGGCAGCCTCAGTCCCAGCCCATGGTCCCTCAGCCTCAGTTTGGTCCTCCATAGAGCGGGCGTTACTAGTCACACTCACCAAGACGATTGCTGGGAGATGGAGAGCCTCGTGGAGATGGCACTGCAGGGGTGCAAAGGGACTAGGGAGGTCGTGGAGAAGAAAGGTCTGCCCAGGCCAAAGCCAGTGAGACAGGACAGAGAACCTGGGAACTGAGCCTGGGGGTGGGGACATGAGGCTCCCTGGTCACACAGATCCTGTGTCACCTCCCCCAGGCTGCTGTAACAGGTCAGCAGACTCCATGGCGTCTACAGGGACATGCCTTCTCTCACACTCCCTGAGGCTGGAGGTCTGGATGGAGGCAGGTCCTCTCGAGGCAGGACCTGCCCCAGGCCTCCCCGAGGCTCCGGTGGCCACTGTGGTGGCGGGTGTTCCTTGGGTGGTAGATGGAGCTCTGCATCCCTGGCTCCGTGTTCACATGACATTCTCCCTGGATGTCCAAGCTGCCCTTTTAATACGAGCCCTCTTGGGATGGTGTCCACCCTAACGGTGTCATTTTAACTAGTTACATCCATAACGACTCCCCGGGCTTCCAAATAAGGTCACCTTCTGAGCTTCTGGCATCAGGACTTGTACATAAGAACTGGGGGTGCAGTTCAACCCCCTCAGGCCTCACACCTGCCTTCCGCACGATGGCTCGAGGACGGCCATCGGTGAATCCCTGCTCACCCGGCCTGGCTTCCTCGGCGGGAAGTAGTGACCTGGGGGGTGCTCCGAGGGTCTTCCCACTCTGTCATCTCTGACTCAGGTCCATGGGGCCTCCTGGTCCATGGAGTCTATCACCCAGTGGGCTATGATGACCCCTCCCCTGGCTACTCCGTCGGGGTTCCGTCCATCCCCCCATCACAGCCTGGGATTCGGGGTGGGGTCCATGGCAAGGCCAGCCCAGGGCATTGTCTCAAGGCAGAGCCTGGGATGGAGCGGGGGGGTGGGGCTGGGAGCCAAGATGAAGCCAGGCCACACCTGCTGGACACAGCCTGACCCAGTCCTGGCTCTCTCACCGGAACATCTATGAGCCACCAGGGACCAGAGACCCTAGATGTGGAACAAGGGGCAGCTTGGCACACGTGTGTGAGTGCGTGTGTGTGCGTGTGCATGTTCAAGGACCCCCAGTGTTGCATTAGGTACACCTCAGGGGTCACCCAGACCCAGCAGAGATATTGTCGAGTGCTCTTCAAGGGGCATTTGCACAGCCTATGCTGGCTGACCTCTGAGGACGGGGAGCTCACTACCTCTGTGGGATCCTGACCCCTGATATTGAAGAGAACTGGAACGCTCTTCTTCCTGGCACTAGCTCAGCTCTCTGAGCTCCCTGAGCAGGACTGCTTCCCTCTCTCCCACACAGAGCCCGGGTTCCCACACCTTGCCCAAATATACCGAGTTTCTCATAAAACCTAAAACCAGATCCTCTTGCCATGCTAGACCCTAACTTTGAATATGCTTCCATTTGACTTTCTGTTACAAGGGGTTCTGAGCAGCCAAGCTCTGAGCAGGCTGTCTATCACCTTCCATGTTGGGAGTGTTAGACCATTGTTAAAGTGCCCAGAACCACAGTGGCACTTTGGGTGGCTGACTGTTTGGGATCTTGGAGGTGCTTATCCAAGATTCTTCTTTCTGTGCTCTTCTTATGCAGGCAGGTGTTCGGCTTTAAATCTCCATTGTGACGCTGGTCCATCATTCAGCCTGGTATAGTCCTTTGGGATTCCAGGTCAGGCATGATCTTTCTCTCTTCAGCCTAAATGAGGGTCTTCTAAGCCTACAGAGGGCATATATATATATATATATATATGACTTTTCATTTATGGGCGGGGGAGGTGTAGAGAAGTTCCCACCTGTGGCCTCAGCTCAATTCCCAACTGGAGTTCGAGCTTGTTTGGGCAAGTCTGGCCGAGTGGTGAGTAGGCAGGTGTGGTGGGTTTACCTGCGGATCCAGGGGCCTCCCTGGGGTGGGAGTGACACACAGGTTTGGAACAAGGAAGTCAGCAACTGGAGAAGGCAGTGACCATTCAAGCTGCCCTCCACCAGCCCCGACTGAGAGGCAGGGCACCAGGCTGGGGACAGGGGCTGCCTACAGAGTCCCTCCAGGGGGCACTGCCTCGGGCTGCAGCCCAGGAGGGGTCCTGGGGTTGTTCGGTAGCCCACATGACTGTTGCTTTAGAGGCAGCCAGGGGAGCCCACTGGCAGGCCCTGTGGGGACACCCAGGGAGATCTGTGAGGTCTAGGACCCCCCAAAGTAACCAAATGGTCCTGTAGTAAAACTCTGTGTTCTGGGGACCCCAGATGGCACATCACGGCCAATGGGAGTGGGCACTGCTGCTTGAGACCTGCGGAGTTGGGAGCCAGGTCTGGACCCAGCCAGGGACTCCCTGAAGCCCAGATGGGGTGCTAACCCCCCATGGGGGCCACACAGGGCGCTGTGGAGGGCCTGGGGGGCAGTGGGGCAGTCGAGACCTTGACACGTGTTTTTTTGGTGAGCTGGACCTGCTTACCAAGCCCAGGGTTGTTAGGTGGGGCAGCTGTGTCCACGGACTCCGGGCCCTGCCCTGCTTCCAGAGCCACCCTTCTTGCTGGACTCCGGAGAGCAGGCCGCTCAGCCTTCCCATCTGTAAAGTGGCAGCCGTGTCCAGCTGGGCGTCCACATGCTAGGATTTCCCCCAGAATTTGGGTTTGGAAACCGGCCTTCTGGTGTCCTGGTTAGCATTTTCCACGTCCTCCCACATCCAGGACAGGGTCGGAAAGTCCCCGCGTCTGGGAAGAGCCCTGGAGCGAGTCAGCCAGGGAGGTTGGCACAGGACCAAAGCCACCACTGACCCCTCCTGGGGTGGCGTGCGGGTTGGGGTCAGCGTCAGTGTCGGGCCTTCCCTGACGGCAGGTGCTTGCACAGTCTGCTCGAGGCCATGGGGAACGGAGCCCAGAGAGCACGTCTGTCCCAGGGCTTCTGGCCACAGGAGCCTTTGGTTACCTGCCTGTGCACAAACCTCTGCCGGGGCTGGGAGGCGGGCAGGGGCCACGGGAGATGTGACTCCTCCCCATCTCCGCCGGCTGCTCGAGGAAATGGCATCCTGATGACTTAGGCTTAGCCCAGAACAGCGATCCAGATGTGCTGGGAAAATACATCTTACCCAAGCATAAGGGAACCAGGCGTCAGCTGCAGGACTTCTCAGGGCCTTTAG
Source organism: Marmota monax (assembly GCF_021218885.2). Classification (NCBI taxonomy): domain Eukaryota; kingdom Metazoa; phylum Chordata; class Mammalia; order Rodentia; family Sciuridae; genus Marmota; species Marmota monax. The sequence continues at coordinate 1,309,066 of NW_026694841.1, forward strand.
CATGCAGAATCATGCCTTGAATCTCTAGACGGACTTGAAGTGACCATGGCACCCTGTGAGGCCCCAGCCTCCATGAAGAGCACGGAGAAAGTGGTGTTCTCCAGAACAGCACAGAGGGAATGTCAGGAGAGACCGCCTGCAGCCTGCATCTCGGGGCGTCTGGGCTGAAGGGTGTGTTCCTGAGAGCCGCGGAGCTGCGGGTGGCTGCTGGCTCCTGGTCAGACGATGCCTCACTGTGCCTCAGCCAGAGGCTGGCAGCAAGCTGGAGGAAGAGGAGGCTGAGGTGAGAGGCCGGCTTTCCCCAGTGGGGGTGTATCGTCTCTTATTTGTTTCTTTTTATTGATTAATTGACTTTTCAAACAGTCTCTAACAGGAAGCTTTAAACATCCACAGGATAGAGGGCCAGGTAATGCTGCGTCCCTGTCACGCTCCCTTATCGACTCAAGGCCAACTGTGCATCCTACCCCCACCCTGGCTTCCCTCCAGGGGTTATTTTGGAAGTAGGTCCCCATTTTTTGTGGTCCTCAGATGGTGACCCAGGTTTCGGGGAGAATGTGCTCAAGGGAGGGGGGCAGGAGGATGAGGGGGAAGCATCCAGAAGCCCAGGACAGTCCCAGGGAAAACCAGCTGTGGGCCAGGGAGCCTCCCAGGGGAGCACCTCCTCTCGGGCCTTGGTTTCCCTGTCTGGGTCACAACGGGAGGGAGCTGGACTGTGGGGGCTCCTGTCGGGACCTCACTGGTCCTGGGATTGGCAGGAGAGCTGGGCTCTCCCTCCACCTCTCCACCCTCCCTGCAGTGCCGACTCCTCTCATTCATTCATTCATTCGTTGGTTCATTTCTTCAACTGGAGAAGGGTCCTCAGATAGGAGGCAGCCTAGGAGGGCTCTGGTGGACAGAGCGCAAGCTCCCTGCTGCGGGACCCACAGGCTGGCTTCTGGGGGCAGGAGACTGGCTGTGCTTTGATGTTTGGCCTTCAGAATAATCGCATATTTATAAATGAATTTTTGGGTGGAATTAAGGATTGAACCCAGGGGTGCATAATTACAGAGCTGTATTGCCAGCCTCCCCCACTTTTTTTTTTTGATACCGGTGATTGAACTCGGGGGCACTCGACCACGAAGCAACATCCCCAGCCCTTTTTTATATTTTATTTAGAGACAGGGTCTTGCTGAGTTGCTTAGCACCTCGCCATTGCTGAGACTGGTTTTGAACTCTGGATCCTCCTGCCTCAGCCTCATGAGCCACTGAGATCACTGGTGTGCACCACTGCACCAGGCACAAGCCCCTTTAAAAAAAAAAAAAATTGAGACCGGGTCTCTCTTAGGGCTTCACTAAGTAGCTGAGGCTGGCCTTGAAATTGCCATCCTCCTGCCTCATCCTCCTGAGCCACTGGGATCCTAGGTGTGCTCCACTGCTTGCCCAGTTTCTGGATGCACTTTCACACAGTCACCTTGTGCTTTCGTAAGACTGTCTTGGAGCCAAGTCCTGCTGTGCATTGGTCTCAGGGTCTGGGCCACAGACTGGCCTGGGAACTAGAAGCCCTGGGTTCCAGCCCTCCCCTGGCGCCAACTATGCTGAGGCCTTCACCCTCAGGGCCCCGGCCCTGGATTCAAGTCCTAGTGGTTTCTGACCCCATTATGACTCAGAATCACCATTGCCTCCATGTGTCTCAGTTTCTCCTTCTGCATGTGATGGGCAGAGCACGGGCACCCGGCTGTCCAGGAGGTGGAGGAGACGGGGAGGGCCATCATGGGGGTGGCAGAAATCTAGCAAGGCCTCTGGAGAGCCAGGAAGAACCGTGCCCTGGTTCCTGCGGGCACGCAGGGTGGGGCAGCATTGGGGGAAAGGACCTTCTCCCGGTTCTCGTGGGCCCTGGGGCCTGGGCCTGGGCCAGGCTGCTCCTGTGTGCTGTGGCGCCCGTGTGAGGCCTGTGGGGTGCAGGACAAAGCCCTGGGCACAGCACTGGGCTTCCGTCAACCCCCACCTCTGCCTTCCATTCTTATTTTTTTTTCCCCAAGTTTAAAGAATAGCTGTTGGCCAGGCTCAGTGGTGCACACCTGTAATCCTAGCTGCTTGGGAGGCTGAGGCCGGAGCACGGCAAGTTCAAAGCCAGCCTCAGCAACAGTGAGGTGCTAAGCAAATCAGTGAGACCCTGTCTCAAGATAAAATACAAAATAGGGATGTGGCTCAGTGATCAAGTGCCCCTGAGTTCATCCCTGGTTGTCTACCCCCCCCCAAAAAAAAATAGACGTTTTAAAAGGAGACCAGCGAGGTGGTATTCAAGCGGGTCTTCGGGGTGGCCCAGGCTGTTCTTTGGTGATTTGCCGGCTCTGCAGGACAGTGGCAATGGGCACTCTGGGCAAGCCGTGGAGCACACCTACGATCCCAGTGGCTCAGGAGGATGAGGCAGGAGGATTGCAACTGACCTGTCCTTATCAGCACCGATGAATCTCAAACACCAGCAGATTGAGGGGACAGAAGCAAGTCACAAAAAGAAAAGTTCAGCATGAGAGCTCTTTTTTTTCCTCCAGGGCTGAGGATTGAACCCAGGTACTAGATACATGCTGGCCAAGCACTCTACCATTGAGCTGCTCCCTTTTAAAATTTTTATTTTGAGACAGACGGGTGTTACTAAGTTGCTGAGGCTGGCCTTGAACTCGATCCTTCTGCCTCAGCCTCCCCAGTCACTGGGATCAGGTGCGCCACCACACTGGCTAGGCATATTTCTAACAGCCTCATTTAATGACCCCAGATGAGTAAGTCAAGATACAGAGAGTTAAGTGACCTGTCCACAGCCACAGAATTAGTGACTTGCAGAGCCAGGACCCAAACCCAGTATTCTGAAATACAAAAACCCAGTGCACGCAGCAGAGATCAACTCCTCATGTTTTAGAAATGATTTCGGACATCTGAAGGGAACGTGGTTGAGTTTTACCATCGACGAAATCCAGAAAAGAGTCTTGGAGTTCCTTCCTCTGTTCCTGGTAATTTTCCATGGCTGTGAAATGTTTACGAAAGCCCTGGGCTGTGGTCCAGGGCTTCTGGCCTCTGCTGGCCCCAGGCCTTGCCCAGCCTTGATACACATGGTGCAGGGAGTCCAGCTGCCAGGGTGGCCGGGCAGGACAGTTTACTCTCCGGCACGCAGTCCTGGCACATGCTCCCGTTGGGGCCAGGAGTGGCCAGAGGAGGCCTGGCTAGGGAGAAAGGACCAACCAATGCCTGGCTGTTGCCCTCAGGATGGGGCAAGAGCTGCCCAGTGGGTGGACAGGCTGTCCCGAGGCCCTGCCTGTCTTTCTGGAAAAGATGCTGACCACCATGTAATTAGCAGGCATCTGGTCTGCAGAAGCCGTGCACATGTGCCTGTGCCCATGAGTCTGGCTAGAGAGGTGCTGGTGATTGTCTGGCTTGTGTGTCCTGGAAATGTGGGCAATGGTGCTGGACCCTCATGACTTCATGTGGCTCTTGTGACCAGGGGTTGGGAAACCAGACTGGCCAGCAGTGACTCCGTCCCATTCAGGAGATGGGGAAACTGAGGCTGAAGGGAGAAGAGTCTTGTATGGGGTCACTTGGGAAATCTGAAGTAGGGCTGGTGTCCTTCTTATGCCAGTCCAGGTCAGGATGGGTGGAGAGCAGGCTTTACGGGCCCAAATGACTTTTTGTTTTTTTTGGTACTGGGGATTGAACCCAGGGATGCTCAGTCGCTGAGCCACCTCCCCAGCCCTTTTTATATTTTATTTAGAGCCAGGGTCTCACTATGTTGCTTAGGGCCTTGCTAAGTTGCTGAACCTGGCCTCAAATTTGTAATCCTTCCACCTCAGCCTCCCGAGTCTCTGAAATTACAGGTGTGCAGCCCAAATGACTTTGTAAATACTATTTCAAGTCAGTTACAAGTAGCACATGGTTGTCTGTAGCAACTCAGGAGGCTGAGGCAGGAGGATCACAAGTGTGAAGCTAGCCTGGGCAACTGAACAAGACCCTGTCTCAAAATAAGATAAAAGGCCTGGGGGTGTGGCTCAGTGGTGGAGCACTTGCCTAGCATACTCAAGAGCTGGGGGATGAACCCCTGTATAGCAAAGAGCAACCAAAGTCCCCAAAAAAACTTTAAAAATTATTATAGAAGTTGTCTAAGAATGTGCAATATTCAGGTTGTTTTGTAGTATTTTTTATTAATAGACTTTAAATTTTATAAAAATTTTAGGGTCTAGGTTGTGGCTCAGTGGTGGAGAACTTGCCTAGCACTCGTGAGATACAGTGTTCGATCCTTAGCACCATATAAAATAAATGAATAAAATAAAGGTATTGTGTCCACCTATAACTATAATTTTTTTAAAAATTTTAGAATTTTTAATATTTTAAAATTTTAATTATTTAAACATGGGGGACAATACAGAGGAAATATACTTCTTTTTTTTTTTTCTACTGGGATTGAACCCAGGGCCTTGTACACGCTAGGCAAGTGCTCAGCCACTGAGTTTACCCCCCAACTTGGGAATATACATTTTTGACTAATGTAAATCCACTTTCAAATCACACAATGCCACTTCAGGTGTCCTGCAACTAACTTATCAGATTGTTTCCACCCCACCCCACCCCACCCCCACCCGACTGCTTGTTCCTCACTCGTGTCCCTATGCTGAGCGTCTGACCCACAGCAGTGCTGCTCCACTTGAAGAACTTCTAACCGTTTTTTGTAGGACAGATCTGCTCACCAGCAGATGAATCCTCCCACTTCTGTTTTTCTGGGAAGGTCTTCATTTCTTTTTTACTCTTGAAGGATAATTTTGCTAGATACAGACTTCTGGGTTCATGCAGGTTTTACTTTCTCTTCTTTTCTTTTTTTTTTCTTCTTTTCTGCAACATAGGAGATTGAGCCCAGGGGTGCTTTACCACGGAGCTACATCCCCAGCTCTTTTTATTTTTTATTTTGCGTCAAGGTCTTTCTGAGTTGCTCAGGCTGGCCTCCAACTTGTGACCCTCCTGCCTCCCAAGTCACATGCACCACTGTGCCTGCTGATGGGGTTTTTCTTTCGCTCTGTAATCCCAGGGACTCAAGAGGCTGAGGCAGGAGAATCACAAGTTGGAGGCCAGTCTGAAATTCAGGAGACCCTATGTCACAATAAAAAATAAAAAGGGTTGGGATGTAATGACAGAGCACCCCTGGCTTTAATCCCCAGTCCTGAAAAAAACTACAAAAGTGTGCCCCCAAGACTATGGTCCCCAGTCGTTGGCTCTCACACTCAGCCTCCAGCAATTTGTCTGCTTAAGCCATCCTGCCAGCCTGTGGCTCCAGCGACCTCTGCTGAAAATCAGCTGCTCTCCGCTGCAAGGCTGGATTTGCTTGTCTCTCCAGAGTGTCAGCGACAGTTGGCCTGGGACCTTAGTTCTCTCCTGGGTCTAAGGCAAGTCACTGATTTTAAGGGCAGTGCTGGCAAGTTCCTGCTGTCTGGTCCCTTGTGTGTATATGAACCTCAACACAAGGTCACTGTGTCCCATGCTGCCCAGACCTATTGGGAGTGGGGAGCCCCTGGGGATGGGGATACCATGATGGAGGCACCAGGTGGGTGGGTTCTGGGCTCCAAGCCTCCCTGCCCTGACTCAACGTGGCAGGCCTCCTCTAGGGTCAGGCAGCCAGTGCACCTGGCATAGATCTGGAAACTGCCTGGTGGGGACCATGGGTATCAAGTCTAGTGCCCCACAGTCGCTTATGAACACCTGTCCAATGAATGAGTCGACAAACCTCCAGAAGATTCCCGTAGGCTGGGAACGAGAGCTCAGCAGAACACCAGAGAGCAGTCCTCTAACTGTGCCTTCCCGCAATCTCATGGTTATGGCCCAGGCTGTGTCACTTCCACCTCAACACACGCATCCAGAGCCCTGAGTTGATGTCCCATTACCTTGTTCCGACAGCCAGCTGGGAAGGGGAAACAGTCCTGTGTCCTTCCTGGGTCTTGTGCCCTTGGACCCTACTGGCTCTGTCCTTGCCCTGCTCTCCGTGCCCCCACTCAAGGCTGCATTTCCCAGGTTCTCACTCAGCTGTCCCCTGCTCAGTCCAGCCAATGAGAAATACTGCTAGGAGCTGAGGGCTGGAGGAAGCCTTCCCCTGTCTGTCTGTCTGTCTCTGATGATCTCTGACAGTGACCTTCTCCAGCTTCCACCAGACAGGCCCGAGGCTTTGGCCAGGTGACCACAGTGCCTTGACTCCAGTGCCAGAACACCGGTGGACTCATCCGCTGCTGCTGATTCCAGGCTGCCACATTGTTCCCTGTATGGCTTTGGGGCCTCTTTGTCATGGATTCTCTGTTAAATTTGCTGTTCCAAATACTTGGAGGTGTTTGGTCTTGTGTAGAGACCCTTAACTCACCCCTGCCCCTGTTCAGGCCTGAGCCACAGGCCTGAGAGCCCACAGGCCTGCTAAATCTAATCTACCCCCAGCCCCGCCAGCAGCGCTGGTCCTTCAAACCTGCAGAGAGGGTGGGTTTGTGGCTTGGGGCCATGAAGACTAAGCAGGAGTTTGCCAGATGGAGCCCGTTGGGGACGGCATTCCAGGGAGGGCAGGAGCTGAGGTCCACTTTGGGATGCACTAGGTGTCTTTGGCATTGTGAGATTCTGAGGTGGATGAGGCAGAGTATGTGTGTATTAGGGGCTTCTAGGTACCCATCCCAGGAGGTACACCCCTCGGGGCATCCCCATCTGGAGCTGAAGAAGGAGGCTCAGTAGGCCCTGGGCGCTGTGGAAACTGCTGGCCCAGGAGGGGAGAACGGGAAGAATCTTGGGGCAGGGCCAAGGGTGGGACCTGGGGGCTGTCACAACCTCCAGGCCCCCATCCTCAGGTTTCACGTTTTGTGACTCTGGGTTGACACCGCCTGCCTCCTACACCACGCCCTCACTTCAGCTCCCTGAAAGTTTCTGATCACTGGCTCCTTTGGCCCAGTAGGCGGTGGGACTGGAGGAATCTAGGAGTCTGGGCTTGGGCCCTGGAGCCCTTCACCCCTCCGGCTAACCTGCACCTGGGGGAAGAAGCCGAGCCCAGGAGAAAACGTGAAACACACGCGGCCCCCTGGGCCCGGCCACTGCGGATGAATTCAGAAAGGCTCCGGGGCCTGGAGGAAGGGGCTGTGAGCAGAGCGGGAACAGAGACTGTGCCACGGTCCGCCCGGCGCGCCAGGGTGTCCCTGGCCAGAGGTGACCTCCTGGCAGAGGAGGTCCCCAAACTCGAAGTCTGCGGGGCGGATCTTTGCCGAGAGCGCCCCGGGAGGGTGCAGGAGAGGCGGGAGGCGGCGCTCGGGGGCTGCGCCGGGCCAGGGGCGCCGTCCTCCGCCTCTTCCTCCGCGGGCCGGGCCGGGCCGCGCCTGGCCGCGCCGGGCGGTATGGCGGGGCGGCGGGCCGGGGCCGGGGCGCCGCTGGCGCTGCGGGTGCTGCTAGTGTTGCGGGCGCTCCCGGCCGCCGCGCACCCGCAGTGCCTGGACTTCAGGCCGCCCTTCCGGCCGCCGCAGCCGCTGCGCTTCTGCGCGCAGTACTCGGCCTTCGGCTGCTGCGCTCCGGAGCAGGATGCAGCGCTGGCCCACCGTTTCGGCGCCCTGGCGGCCCGCGTGGACGCCCAGATGTGGGCCGCGTGCGCCGGCTACGCGCTGGACCTGCTGTGCCAGGTGAGTGGGCGCGGCGGCAGGGGCGCTGGCGGCTGGGCGGGCACGCGGTACCGGGGCGCGTGCGCGGGGGCCTTGACCGCCCGGTCGCGGAGCGGAGATCACTGGGGCGAGGATCAGAAGTGGGTCCCTGGCTTTGGAAGTCGAGGATCCTAGAGGGAGTCATCTGGCACCGGTCGGGGAGCCGGGCATCCCCGGACAGCTCTCGGCTTTGCCATTCATAAGCTTCGTAACGTGAGCCTTTCCCTGGCCTCAGTTGCCTCTCCCAGCGCAGACGGGACAGGTGATGTCATTACTCTTTCCGAGACTAGGGGCTTTTCTGCCCCGCAGTACCCCACCTGGAGGAACCCCGCCCTGGTCGGTACCGGGATGCGGAGGCGTTTAAGCCCGGCTCCCTGTGCTGCCGCGCGAGGGGATCAGGGGCTCTGAAGAGGGCGTGGTCAAGGTGCCAGGCGTGGTTGAAAGGTCTAGGGGACACTGTTCCCTATGAGGGCCCCTCCCTACGCTGCGGGAGCAGTCTAAGAGCCCCTGCCTCCTCCCTGACCTGGCCTGTGTGAGTCCTGGACCCTGGATGTATTCCGGCCCCACCTGGGTGCTCCCGCTGGAAGGGCGCCCTCACCTGAGTGACGCCTCCCCGCTGACTTCTGCCCACACCACACTATCATAGCTGTTTTCCTTCTGTGAGATTGCCCCCCGTGGGCAAAAGCTGTCTGGCTGAATGCAGAAATAGGGTGTCACCAGGAGCCCTAAGGCTGGCCCTGGCCATCAACTGGACAGAGAAGGCGCTCAGGGGTGGAGCTATCTCACGGGCGCAGCGCAGTACTCCAGCCTTCGGCCAGCAGGGGGCAGGCGAGGGGAAAGGGGCAGAAGGGCTTAATGGAACCTGATGTCCTGGGGTTGATCCTGGCTGTGCCACCTTCTGACTTTGTGACCTTGGGACTATCACCACTGCACACTTCAGTTACATTATCTTTAAAATGGGGACAGAAGCTGGGCATGTTGGTACACGCCTGTAATCCCAGAGACTCAGGAGGCTGAGGCAGAGAATGGCAAGTTCCAGTAAAGCCAGCCTGAGCAACTTGGAAAGATCCTGTCTCAAAATATATTTAAAAAAGGGCCAGGCGTGGTGGCACAAACCTGTAATCACAGCCACTATAGAGGCTGAGGCAGGAGGATCACAAGTTTGAGGCCAGCCTCAGCAACTAAGGGAGGCTCTAAGCAACTCAGCAAAACCCTGTCTCTAAATAAAATATTTAAAAAGGTCTGGAGATGTGGCTCAGTGGTTATATGCTCCAGGGTGCATTCACTACTAATACTATTACTACTGTTAACAACAATAATAATAAATAACATGGGGACAGATTTCTTAACTGTCCCCCAGGGTTGCCATGCAAATTAAGTGGCTCAAACAATAGATGCAGTTAAATTTCTCTAGTGCTTCCTGGCCCACCACCAGCCCCAGACTCTGCTGAACCCCCATGCTGGGCGTCTTAAGAGCTGAAGAGTCTGGCCAAGCAACTAAGGAAGTTGCTTGGGAGTTGCTCTCCCCAGCCTGGGGACTCCTTGGGATGAGGTCCTTGGTCTCCCCACACCCAGGCCACATAGCAGAGTTCACACATGCATTCCACACCTGTTTATTGAACACTTATTATGTACTGGACCAGTCAAGGCAGATGAGGCAGACAGGTCCAAGGAAGAAGAAGGGAAAGTCGGTCCTGGAGTGTCTGTTGGCAGGAGGCCCCTCCTTTTCCTTGGGAACCTCCTGGGATTGCCTGGCCTTGAGCAACCCATGGTGGAGTGTCTGCTAGCACCTCCAGCCGAGGCGTCTCTGGGAGTGACCTCATGTCTGGAGTGAGCTTACAGAGGGCGGCTGTGGCTGGGGCATGGTTTCCCTGACGGGGTTTTGTGGAGATGGCTGGCAGGAGAACTGCTCTCTGCCAGCCAAGATTGTGTCCAGATTCAGCACCTTCGGATTCCCACCAGGAGAGGTGGCCCAGGCACCTTATCTACAGGTTTCAGTCTGTACTCAGGCCTCACATCTGTCCTGGGGAGACAGGGAGGCTCTTACCTCCCATGGATGCTGTGTGCTCTGGAGGAGAATGACCAGCTATGGCATGTGCATCCCCTGCATGGCTGGCATGAGCCTTCCACGTGCTAACTTCCCCTGTAACTGAGGTGCCCTCTCCAAGTGCCTGAGGTCATCCAATCATGTTTCTGATGGAAATCTGCAAAGGTCCTCTGCAGGCTCATGCCTTCAGAAGATTGTTCCAGGGCCTGTAAGGACTTGGCCCTGTGCTGGTGCTGGGCCTGGAGGCAGTTGGCAAGTCGCAGGCACAGCCTCAAAGTCCCCTTGTTCAGTTCAGGACAGACAGCAGCTACTTACCAGAATGTGCAAGAGATTCACCAAGATTACCAAAACCCATGAGGGCATAGCACAAAGGTGTCAGGGGCCGGGAAGGAAGGCCTCCAGGAGGAGGGGATATTCAGTTACCTCTTACCAGCTCATCCAACTGGAAAATTACCCAACACATACTTGTATCATCTTGGTTTATTCCTCATGACACCCGTGAGGTTGGAATTCCTTACCCTTTTCATGGATGAGGACATGGCCCCAGGAGCATGCCCACGGTCACTTGAGTGCACAGAGAGTGTGCGCTCTGGCTCCAAAGCCCTTCTCCCAATGCTACCTCTGTCCCTGAGCCTGATTATGTGCTGGGTCCTGGGATGCCCCCCTAGAGGGTGCCATCATCTGTGGGATGGACAGGTATGCAAAGAGATGATGAAGTCCTAGCCAAGCAGAGCATCCAGGCCACTGCTGGCGGTAGAGAGGTGAGGGCAGAAGTGTAGAGTATCTCCTGCAAGCTGCAGGGTTACAAGGTAGTGGGGGCTGTGTCGGAGCCCTGAACAGATGTTGTGGGAGTGGCCCAGGGCCGGCAGCAGCCCTGGGAGAGAGCCGAAGTCAGAGAGGACTTTGAGTCCATTCTTGCGTCATGAACAGGAGTTTGGCAGATGTGGAATTGAGTGAGTAGGAGCGTCCTACGGAGAGGACATTGTGTGCAAAGACTCTGTCTTCTCAAGAGTGGGAAGGCATGAGATGCCTTCGGGACTCAGGACCATGAGTCATGAGTGTCAGTGGCTACGCGGGGGCAACCTTGGGATGGGGAGGTGGCAGGCTGTCTGCCCTGCACTTCCTGGCCCAGGCAACCAAGTGGTGGGTTGCTGGCATGGCTTTCCACCCTCTCTGCCACTGACTGTGGGGCCTGGTGCCTCATCATCTCTCTGCCAGCAGTGGTCACTGGCGCTTCTTGTTATTTCCTAGTTCTTGACTGCTCTGCTCTGAGCACCATGTTTGCCCTGTGTGTAAGTAAAAGTACCCAGGCTGTGAGTGAACAGCCGTGGACCCAGGGTTTGCTGGTGACTGCCAAGGTCTCCAGGCCCTCTTGTTCCCTCTGTCTGGGCCTTGGTGAGTGGCATGCCCTCAGATTGGCTTGCAGAAGTTTGTTCTGCCCTCCACTGTGTCTCTGGAGTAGAGGACAGTGCCTGGCACAGTGTGTGTCCAGGAGACACTTGTGGAGTGGAATGTTCCTGGCTCATCTGGAGAGAGCACCAGGGTGGCGTGAGTTCTGGTGTGAGCCCAGGTTTGGCCACTTCTTGGAACATGTCTACTTTTAGTCCCGGTTCCTCATCTGCAAAATAGGAGTCACAATGACGCTGACCTGCAAAGACTGAATGAGGTGTGCACATACACAGAGCCTCCGGGACCACCTGCAGCTGCTGGCTGATCCACAGGAGACTCCAGGGACCATGAAAGACACTGCAGTGCATAGACCTAAGACCTGGCTCCTGGCTTCTTGTTGGCAGAGTCAACATGTGAGACGTGGTGTCCCTGCTTGGGCCTGGGACAGCAGCTGACCAAGTGCACAGCAGGGTGCTGCCTGTCCTGTCGGGTAGGACTCAGCCCAGAGGGGCCAGAAGGACAGGCCATAGCTGACCGAAGCCATGGTCATGTGATGGGAGTGAGTGGCCCCTGGACTGGAGCTTGAAAACATAGCTGTGAGGTCAGCCAGTCACCCGCTGCCCCCAGAGGCGTCCTGTTGGAAGCCAGCCTGGTCCCCCCCGTGGGTGGGGAGGATGTGTGTGGCTGTTAGGGCCTCCTTCACCGCAGGAGGCGCATCCCCTGAGTCCTCTGGAGGCCCAGAGCTGAGTCAGGCTGGGCCTTGGACTGGTGAGCTCACACGGGGAGAGGTGTCAGGCTCAGAAATAAATAATTACGACACGCAGGTCAGGTCCAGGGTTGGACAGAAGGCAGTCCCCACGGAGCCTGGGCTGCTGAGGGCACCGTTGCACACTGAGGCGAGGAAGGGGCCGTGGTGTGTGTGGCGGGGCTCTGCCCCGGGGCTTGCGGGTGGGTAGATAGAGCCAGTTGGTGGAGTCCAGCACACTTGCTCAAACCCTGTCTGTGCAGCACACTCTGCGGCACATGACCTTGGGCTGGTGACTTCCTCTGGAGTCCCAGCTTCCTCATCTATCTAAGGACATGCAGAGCGAGGACACCCTGCTGCTGCTTTGGGGGGAAGTAGATTCACAAAGAGCACCCTGCACAGGGCTGGCCCACCATCAGCCCCAGCCCCCGCAGCTGTTGGTATTGTCCTGCTAGTTTGCAGCAAAATAACGGGGGGGGGGGAATAACGGGGGGGGGGGTGACGAGGAACTTGTGTACATTGATACAGCAGGAGTGGGAGCCGTTTATTGTAGGACAACAGAGGTATTTATACATTCCACACAGCTTATCTTAATTAACATAAAATAGATACAGCAGTCAACCAATAAGGAATCTCCACACTTAATGGCTCACTGGCACCACCTCACAAACCACTCCCCCCTGGCAAAATACCAGGCGCCATCCTGTCTTGTTTACAGACTCTAACACTAGTTCATCTGTATTATTTAAGGATGTGGAGAATTCGACCTGCCAGAGAGGTGGGGAGGGAAGGGTGCGCGGCCAGGGGCAGCTGTCCTGAGGTGCAGAGCAGACTGCCGCGTGGCAGGGCTGTGGGGAAGAGGAAGGTGGGCAGGAGCAGGAGCCGTGGCAGAGCCAGATCAGGGAGAGCCAGGCTACCCCCGTGTGGCTCTTGGGTTGGGGGCAGGGTGGGCGCTGGAGGTGTGGCGCAGGGAAGAGGCTGCTCAGGTTTGCTGCCTTGGCCAGGGTTCCCAGAGAGCAGAGCAAAGCCACAGCTTCTGCGCCTTTTGTCTTAGTAGGGTTAGGGGACCCAGGAAGCAGGAGATGGCGTGGCAGGGTCAGAGACAGGCTAGGACGCAATTGTGAGCGGGATACTGCCAAATGTGATTGGGAGCCACCTTGGAGCGGCCGAACTCTGCACTTTGGGACTGTTCAGGCAGGGAGGTGGGCAGAGCCCTTCTCCCAGTGGCCAGAGGCTTGTCCCGTGGCATTCACTGCCCTGCATTTCAAGTGGTGCCCACGTGGGCCCTGATGAGGTCTGACGCATCTCACTGGTGGGGAAGTACTGAGTGGGGGGGGGGGCATGAGGCTCTGGATTCTGCTCTGGGCAGAGCTGGGAAGAGGACCTGTGAGGCCAAAGGCCTGAGGAGGGGCCCAAGGGTTTTGGATTCATTCATCACATAGAAAGCTGCTCTGCCACTGCTGCAGTGGGGACAGCCCCAGGGTCTCATCAAGGAGCTGAGAATGAGGTGCCTGGGCAGGAGGGAGGGACCAGGTGTGGGGGGGTGGGCACTGGCCTCATCAACACACTTGCTTATTGTCCATGCCAGTCACCACTGTGCTGGAGAGAGCAGGGCCCACCTGAGATCACACTTAATATGGTCTGTGTTGCTAGCCCAAGTGTGGTGCTGAATGACAAGTGGCCTTCAGCCTCAGTTTCCCCAGTAGCAATTCCCTCTTGAGATCTCAGGAAGATTCAGTGGACAGATATGTAGGAGCATGTGGCCTGTCTCTGGTGAATCAAGGTCAACAGAGGGCTGGTGGGTAAGGTATTGCCTATGGGCCCACTATGCGCTGGACTCTATCAAGTTCTGGGGTATAATAGTAACCATCCAGAACTCGTGTTCTGAAGAAGAAGACAGGCAATAAACAAGGAACCAATTAATTTTTATTATAATCTCAGGTCATGTTCCTTTTGTTTGAGATTCAGGGGATGGAACCCAGGGGGGCTCTACCACTGAGCTATATCAACAGCCCTTTTTGGTTTTGATCTTGAGACAGGGTCTGAGTTGCTCAGGTTGGCCTCAAACTTGCATCCTCTGATTTTTGTTTGATTTAAAGCAAGGTCATAGGCCAGGAAGTAATGGGTGGGGGTGGACTGGGTGATCAGAGAAGATCTGAGGAGGTGGCCCTTGAGTAGGGTCACAAAGTGAGGGGGTTAGTCTGCCAGATCTAGGGGCGGGTGCAGGATGTGAAGAGTCGGCTTGGAAGGGTTTGGTGCCCCCAGCAGCCTCTGTGTGGCAGCAGGTAGTAGCAGAAGGGACGGTTTCAGGATTTGTTCTAGCAGGTGCACCAAGGCACAGGGACAAGAGCGCAGGGAAAGGGAAATGAGGCCAAGGTTGCTGCTGGAGTTGAGGCTACAGGTGGTAATAGAGGGCCTCCTCTGCCCTTTGTGGGTCTGCAGACTGAGGCTCTGGCCCGGGGCACACAGCTGACTGGTGTCCCCACACAGCACCCCTGAGCCCTGCCTGTCTCTGCAGGAATGCTCGCCCTATGCAGCCCACCTCTATGACGCCGAGGACCCCTCCACGCCCCTGCGGACGGTGCCGGGGCTCTGCGAGGACTACTGCCTGGACATGTGGCAGACGTGCCGGGGCCTCTTCCGCCACCTCTCGCCCGACCGCGAGCTCTGGGCCCTGGAAGAGAACCGAGCCAAGTTCTGCCGCTACCTGTCCCTGGATGACACGGACTACTGCTTCCCACGCCTACTGGTCAACGAGAACCTCAACTTGAACCTGGGCCGAGTGGCGGCCGATGCCAAGGGCTGCCTGCAGCTGTGCCTGGAGGAGGTGGCCAACGGGCTGCGCAACCCGGTGGCCATGGTCCACGCCCGGGACGGCACCCACCGCTTCTTCGTGGCCGAGCAGGTGGGGCTGGTGTGGGCCTACCTGGCTGACCGCTCGCGCCTGGAGAAGCCCTTCCTGAACATCAGCCGCGCCGTGCTCACCTCGCCCTGGGAGGGCGACGAGCGGGGCTTCCTGGGCATCGCCTTCCACCCCGACTCCCCGCGCAACCGCAAGCTCTACGTCTACTACTCCGTGGGGGTCGGCTTCCACGAGTGGATCCGCATCAGCGAGTTCAGAGTCTCCGAGGACGATGAGAACGCCGTGGACCACGGCTCCGAGAGGTGTTTCCCCGGGGCCACCGAGGGTGGGAGCCGGGCTGCCATGCGGGGGCGTGCGCACGTGCCCTGGTGTGAGCGCCTCACCAGGAGGTTACTAAATACCCGCACATTTAAACCCCAGCACCTTTAAATCCCCTGGTGGGGCACTGAAGTACATGCCCTGGGGCCTGGGGAGGCTTCTGGAAACCAGACGTTCAATGGAACCGTTTCCTGACCCCTCCATGTGGCCTCCAAGGCCGATCATCTCTCCCCCAACTCTCCAGGCACTCGAGATGGTTGCTTTCATGTGGTTCGCTTAAAACCCAAGGAGTTCGTGTTGTTGGTCCTATTTTTCAGATGAGGAAGTGGAGGCTCAAAGAGGTCAAGTGACCTTTCAGGTCACACTTCTAGAAGCATTTCAGCAGGAACCCTGCTCTGGCCTCCGTGTCCCCCCAGGGCATCCTCTGCTCCAGGAAACTTCCTTCCTCCAGCTCCCACCCATTCCCACCCCCAGGTCCTCAAGGCCTACACAGAGGGCTCCCTGTGCATTATATATGCTCCAGCTGGTTGTCCAATTGGGGTTGAGCTGGCCTGCCCAAGGGGCTCACTTGCCAGCCTGGGTACAATGGGGAAATAGCCCCCTTATCAGAGACCCAACAGGTAGAATCTGATATTGGAAAATAGTTGCACAGGGGTTAGGACAATGAAAGGGCAACCGCAGGAAGGGAGGCCACTCTGAGCTGCAAGTGGAGGAGCTGCCTCCACCCCTAGAGCTGGACAAAGTGGGAAGGGGGGCTTCCCGGAGCCCAGGAGCCCTGAAGGTGGGGCCACTCTGTGACAGCTGGCACCATGTTGGGCCTGGGCAGATCAACTAGATCCAGAAAGGAGGTGCAGCTACTGCCAGGACCCTACCTGAAACAGAGAGGGGTGTCCTCCCCACTCCAGTCTCGCAAAGTACTGCCCATTGGCTAAACCATTTCAGCCAGCAAAGGAACATGGGAAGTGTAGTTTGCAGTCGCAGGGAAGGGGAGGGTCAGCCCTGGGTCAGAGGGCAAACAGGCAAGTAACATCACCTTGTATATTTGATCAAACTGTAACATCTTAACATTGAACATAGAGAAAGGACGAGTGACCACCAGACAGCTGTCTTGGTGAGCTAATGTGACTCTTGCTGTACAGCACTGATTTTGTTTTTGTGTTTGTTTTTGGTACTAGAGATTGAACCCAGGGGCACTTAACCACTGAACCACATCCCCAGCCCTCCTCCCTTTTCTTTAATTTTTTTATTTTGAGATAGGGTCTTGCTACATTGCTTAGGGCCTCACTTAGTTACTGAGGCTGGCCTCAAACTTATGATCCTCCTGCCTCAGTCTCTAGAGCAGCTGAGATTATGGATGTAACCGTCATGCCTGGCTCCAGCATTAATTTTGACTATGAGCTTCCTGGCAGCTGGAGCAAAAAGAGAAAATATGATGCTCATAATCTTATACGAACCTGTGCAACTACTTCTCCATGAAAGATTATTTATCATATGAACCTGACAAAGGGAAGATGGAAGGGCAGAATGAAAGTACCTTCAACAGTGACTTAAAAAAATGGTTCCTGATAAAACTTAAATTGAGCACAGAATATACAGAGGAACATATTTAAGAGTGAGGGTTCATTAAGGGTCTTCTGGAGACATCATTTGTTCAAGCCTGAGCTCATTTAGAGGGGGACATAGGCATGGCTGGCTGGCCGAAGGCAGGTCAGGGAAAAGCAGTCATCTTTGCTCAAGCTGACTGGCAGTCTCTTCATTTATTTATTTTGGGGGATACTGGAGATTGAACTCAGGGGCCCTCGACCACTGAGCCACATCCCCAGCCCTATTTTGTATTTTATTTTAGTTGCTTAGCACCTCATCATTGCTGAGGCTGGCTTTGAATTTACAATCCTCCTGCCTCAGCCTCCAGAATCACTAGGATTACAGGTGTGTGCCTCTGTGCCCGAGGCTGTCAGTCTCTTTATCTGGGGCTGGGATCCCTCAGTCTGAGCTGTACTCCGCAGGAGGCCCTGGTGCTGGGTCCTGTATTGCTCACCTCCTGCTGTGCATTGGTATCACAGTGCAAAGGCTTCCAGCCCTGGCTCTGAAGGACTCAAATCCAGGGTCCAAGTGACTTCACCTTTCTGTATCCTGGTTTTTCTTATCTGTTATTAATGAGAGTTTAGCGAGTGAGTAGCCAATCCTGGAGAGTTAGAATATCTTAAGTTTATTTCAACTGGAGGAGGAGGAGGAGGAAGAAGATGATGATGATGATTTGGATACCAGGGATTGAACTCAGGGGCACTCAACTGCTAAGTCATATCCCCAGCCCTTTTTTTGTATTTTATTTAGAGACAGGGTCTTACTGAGTTGCTCAGCACCTTGCCATTGCTGAGGCTGGCTTTGAACTCGTGATCCTCTCCTCCTGACTCAGCCTCCCAAGCCACTGGGATTACAGGCATGCGCCACCACACCCGGCTCAACTGGAGGATAATTTTTTCAGTCCTGGGGATTGAACCCAGGACCTCATACCTGTTAGACGAGAGCTCTACCAGTGAGTTTCACCTCAGTCCTTTTTATTTTGAGACAGGGTCTCCCTAAGTTGCCGGGCTGGCCTTGAACTTGTGATCCTCCTGCCTCCTGAGTATCTGGGATTACAGGTGTGCACCACCACACCTGGCAGGAGGGAATTTACACAGAGAATTGGCTACCCAGGCGTTGAGAGGGCTGGAAGAGGACAGAGGAAGGATCAGTTTCCTGAGAGTGGTGGCTATAACAAGCTACTGCCGCTCTGGGATGGGAGGAACAAAGGGGAGAAGGTGTTTGTGCAGGTGTGTCTGCCCTCGGTCCCTGTTAGCCACCACTGTGGCTGGCTCTGCACCTGCTGTTTTTGGAGGTGGAGCCAGAGGTCAGAGACCTGCCTTCTCCCTCCTGCCTTCTGCTCCCCAGCGGCAGACCCTGACCTGAAGCTGGCTGGCTGGGGCATAGTGGGAAGTTCCCTGCATTGGCAGTCAGGAGGTCCCCAAGGCAGGGTGTGGAGCCCAAGCATCCTGCCAAGGTCTTAGAAGTTCTGGTAGCTAACAAATGGGATGTGTGTAGAGTGTGCATGGCCTGACTAGCTGCTGTGAGAAGCTAGGACAATGGAGAAACTAGTTGAACCAGTGGTCAGGTGGACAGTTTCACATAATTATAGTAGGGCAGATGCTAGCATAGAGAGCAGTAGGAAAAAAAAAAAACACTGAGCCAGAACTCAAAGTTTTGAGTTCTAGTCCCAGCTCTGCTACCTATGGGCTGTGAGACTTTGGCCAGTCGCTCAACCTCTCCGAGCCTCCAGGTCCTCCTTGACATGTGGAGTAAATTATTCCAGTTCAACCTACTTACCAGGTCCTTGTGAAAATCACTTGTTACAAAGGATATAAAAAGTCTTTTCCAGCTGGGCATGTGGCACTCACCTGTAATCACAGTGATTTAGGAGACTGAGGTAGAAAGATCACAAATTCAGGAACAGCCCCGGCAAGACTCTGTCTCAAAATAAAAATAAAATAAAAGGGCTGGGATGTGGCTTAGTGGTAGAGCACCCCTGAGTTCAATCCCCAGTATCAGAAAACAACAACAACATTCTTTTCTCCATTGTGAAATGACATCCAACAGAGGAGGGTTCATTGTTGTGATCTTGTTTTTTGTTTGTTTGTTTATGTGTTGAAGGCTGAGTTTTCATTGTTGGGGGTTTATCTTCCTTTAGGATAATCCTGGAGATTGAAGAACCAGCTGCCAACCACAATGGGGGTCAGCTGCTCTTTGGGGACGATGGGTACCTGTACATCTTTACCGGAGATGGCGGGATGGCTGGAGACCCCTTCGGAAAGTTTGGAAATGCCCAAAACAAGTATGTTTGGCTTCTAGTTGTCTGGTACCTTGGGGGGCACTCCGGGGCTTCTGGCACTCTTTTGGAGCCAGAAGTGACTTTCTTAGCCAAACAGCTTTGATTAGTAGGGAAGGGTCTGGGAACCAGCTCAGCCTGCAGCTAGCTGGGGATCCCAGGCAGTCACTTGTTCCCATCAATTACAGGGGAATGATAATCATCTCCATGGGAGGCTCCTTGGTTTACAATTGCCCAGAGCCTGTTTCTCACAGGTGCCTGATAAGTGACATCAGTGACCCTCTGGGAAGGTCAGCCCAGCCCTGAACAGAGCCCTGCTGGAGGAAGGTATGGGGTGCTCCCCAGATGGATCAGGGAGGGGAAGCAGGCCAGAGCAGGGTCTCTATGGACAGGTGGGTTTTCTGCCCCAGGGTCACTCACAAAGACCCAAATTCGGAAGTATAATCTCGGCCTCATTTACCCACCTGCTGGCTTGAGCAAATGGCCTACCCTTGTGCCTCTTTATGCATGCACACACGCGGGTGTACATCCTTGTGCATGTAAAAGAGGATGTTGAAGAGTCTCCGGCCTGCCTCTTCCATTTCCTTAGCCAAAATGAGAAAACCTCCCTTAGCCCAGGAAGTCAAAATAGAAAGGGTGATATTGATTACTGTAATTAAAGTGCTCACAATTTGTGACTTATGCTTTCACATGTGACAGTGTAAGAATCATCCGAGCTTTCTCAGTTTGCAATGTGTTCAGAGATGAAGTTGAGAAAATAGAAATTAAGGATTTGTGGATAATTGGATGGGACTTAAAACATTGTTTTGCTGCTATGCGGTTTTTGCCCACTCGCATCCTGAGGCATGATGCCTGTTGTGGCTCAGGGTGTGAGCAGCTCAGGGCACGTGGAAGGAGCTGCTGGGGAAGCTGGTAGGCCTGTGGTGGGGACCCTGGGCTGGGGGAGTGTTTTGTCACCATTAGCAAGACTCCTGTGAGGTGTCTCTACTGATGGGGGAACACTTGGGTGCTAATTCTTGTGGGAATGACAGGCACACAGTTGTGTCAATTGGGCAAAGGACACCAGCCCTGCCTTGAAAGGCAGGAGGTGGAGGGAGGGAGTCCAGGTGAGAGGCCTGCTCCCCTCCACACCATCTCCAAGCACAGCACAGATTTTTCCATGTGATTTTTGTCATGTGACCAGTGGAACCAAAAGCTACCCCCCCCCCCACAGAGCTGCACAGAGGTTAGAGCTGCTGGCAGCTCCCACCTTCTCCCAGCCCTCCCTACGCTTTCTGCTTGATGCATATGACTTGATCACTGACTCAACACTTGATGTCACCTACTAGGTTGGATCGCTGGGCTGGGTCCTGGAAAAAAAAAAACTAAATATGAGTCATTTTCTAGCGGAATCCTCACTGGCTAGCACAACCCTGTAAACAGGAGGGCAGAGCAGAACCCTCTGTCACTATGGAGGACACTGGGCTTCCATAGAGGGTCTGGAAAAGGGCTTGGGGTTCTGGGCCAGCCATCTGGGCTGGATCTCTGCCCTACCATTGATTATCCGGGTGGCAGGGGGGCACTTTATCTGACTTTTTTTGAGCTTAGCTGCCATCTGTAGAACTAGATCATAACAGTACTTAACCTAAAAGTTTCCTTGTGGCCATGAAGTATGGCAATAGACGACTTTAGGTCCAGTGCTCTGGACAGGGCTTGGCACCCAGTTGAAAGGATGAACGAGGTTGTCCAGCTGCCAATAGCTGAGGAGCACCGCACCCGGGTTTCTGCCGCATAGCCGGGGCTCACCCTGCACCGGGCCCTGTCGCTCCCCGTCCTGGGGATGGTGCGCGCTGACACCCCGGCCTCTCGCCCGTCCGCAGGTCGGCGCTGCTGGGCAAGGTGCTGCGCATCGACGTGAACCGCAACGAGCGCGGCCCGCTCTACCGCATCCCGCCCGACAACCCGTTCGTGGGCGACCCGGCCGCGCGGCCAGAGGTCTACGCCCTGGGCGTGCGCAACATGTGGCGCTGCTCCTTCGACCGCGGCGACCCGGCGACGGGCGCGGGCCGCGGGCGCCTGTTCTGCGGTGATGTGGGCCAGAACAAGTTCGAGGAGGTGGACCTGGTGGAGCGCGGCCGCAACTATGGCTGGCGCGCCCGCGAGGGCTTCGAGTGCTACGACCGCAAGCTGTGCGCCAACGCCTCCCTGGGTGAGCCCGCGCCAGGCACCCCGAACCCCGATCCGCCCAACCCTCCCCTCGGCTGCCCAAGCAAGACTGGGGCTCCCGCGGGGCTGCACCCAGGACCCTTCCCAGGCACCTCTTCATTTTGGACCTGTCCCCGCACCCCACCCTCTGCGAATTGTGCGAGGAGACCTCCTGTCCCCACTGGAACCTCCCGTGCCCTCCCTCGCGCTCCTCTGCTCTTGCTTCCCCCTGGCCCTGGGCCCCTGCAAATCCCCTCCCCGCCCCCAGGCAGTCCCCCATGAGCACCTCCCTCCTTCTGCCTGCCATGGGGAACCTCTGGCTGACCTCGTGACCCCTGTCTCTTGCTGACCTTTGTCCCCAGTCCCCTTTTCACAGGCCTCGGTCTGGGGCTGTTCAACCTGGCAGTTGAACAGGCTGCCACATGTTCACCCCGGGCTCTTTCCCCTTCTGCAGATGACGTGCTGCCGATCTTTGCCTACCCGCACAAGATGGGCAAGTCGGTCACAGGGGGCTATGTGTACCGGGGCTGCGAGTACCCCAACCTGAATGGCCTCTACATTTTCGGGGATTTCATGAGCGGGTAGGTGGCCCACAGCCCTGAGTACTTGTGGTTAGGTCCTCTGCTCCCTGGAGTGTGATGAAGTGAGTGTGTGTATATGTGTGTGTGTGTACACAGATGCACCGGCACACTGACAGGAGCCCCCTGTGGGTGTGGGCCAACAGGTCTCTTCCTCAGGGGGGAAGTTGAGAGTCACCCCTTAGGAAATCTGCTCCTGCTCTCCTAACAGGGACTGGAGCTGGGAAGAAGGCCCAGGTCATGGCTTAGCAGACCATGGGCTTAAGGGCTGGGACCTGGTCTTTCCCTCTCTCCTGAGACTCCTGCGTTTTGAGCTACAAGTCCTTCTGATAGTCAGGGACAGAACAACACCAGCAAGCCCTCTATCCCCAGGGCCACCTTCCTCCTGGGGAAGACAGGACCCATCACTGCACAGAATGGGAGCCCATAGAGCCTTACCCAGCCCACCCCAGCCAGGCCTGCAGAGAGCATTGGTCCCCAAGCCCCTTGCACAGGTTGGGAAACTGAAGCCACAGAGGGCAGTGGCCCATCAAAAGTGACCCTGCTGAGGAGAGGGGGAACTAAGGCTGCTGTCCAGGCCTGACCATTGTGGCCTGTGGAGCCTCCCTCCTCTATTCCCACCACTGAGACTTAACAGGTGTGTGGGTGGGTGTGGGGGACAGGGCATGAGTCACATCCAGGTGCATTCTAGAAGAGGAGAGAGCACACCTCCTAGGCCTGCTGTGAACCAGACTCTGTCCTCTGTAGAGCTTGGACACTTACGACTAACTTGTCCCATTGTACAGAGGAGAAAACTGAGAGTCAGAGAGGACCAGGGTGACATACAGCCTGGCATGCTGAGGCTTAAAAGTGCACCTGAGATGCCTGGTCTGGATCCTTCTGCTCACTGGAGTCGACCTTGAGCCAGTTACTTTACCTCTTTGTGCTTCAGTTTTCTCACCTACAAAAAGCAGTTGACAGTAGTGCCCACCATCTCAGGGGGTCCTCAGGACAGAATCTACTAGGACATACACAGCACTTGGAAGTTAGTTCAAACTCACAGACACACGATGCCCCTAATTCCCATTCTGGGGAGAACAGCCGAGTAGGTGCCCGGGGAGGAGATCCAGAGCCCAAGGCTGGAAGGGGACTTCTTGCCTCTGGAAGGCTGCTGACTTAGGTTCAGTCGGGAGCTGAGAAAGTACCCAGCCCTATGCCCTAGATACTGGATCATTCTCCCAGTTCTTGGGGACTCCCTTCCTTGGCCACCCAGCTTTCCACCTAGAAAAAGCTTCCTAGATGGAGCTTTTATTTTTGCCACCAGTTCTTTCTCTCCCAAGTCTTCTGGTCTCAGACATTCAATTCATTTTGCCCACATTCCCAAGCCCCTCTGCTGGGTCAGGCATTACGCCAGGGTCAGGGCAACTGAGATGAAGAGCATCTTGCATCCAAGCCAGGGACACACCCACACTTGGTCTGAGACATTGCAACCTTAGAGAGCCTGTGCCCAGTGCTGGGAGCCCAGAGCAGGTGCAATCAGGGAGGGCTTCACAGAGGAGGCAATGTGGGAGCAGGGGCTGGAAGTATGCCTAGGTGCTGGAGAAGCAGAAGAGGGAGTTGGCGCAAGATGAGCATGTTCCCAAGATGGCCAACTGCCTGCTGTCTGAAGTACAGGCAGTGCAAAAGGATGCATACACCTTGGGGCAGCTGTGGTGGACCTCAGCTCTCAGAGATACTGTGCCTTCACCTGGCCAGGGACTGCATTGAACTGACAGGCAGGAACCAAGCTGATCTTGTTCATCCGGGGTCCCTCTGGCAGATGCTCAGTGAAGATCACACCTAGCCCACTTCACAGACACACAACCTGTGCGGCTGCAGGGCCCTGCACAGAAGGGCCCACACTGCGCTTACTGCTCTCTCATCACTCTCCTGAAGTTTTTAATAATTGTTGAACAAGAGACCCTGCATGCCTTTTGCACTGGATCCTGCCAATTACAATGGTCCTGGTTGCATGGATGAGCAGACAGGAGGACAGATGGGAGGATGGATAGATGATTGGATGGGTGGAGGAGTTGATGACTAGATGGTGTGTTCCCGTACACCATACCGGCCATGACCTCAGACCTCATCTTCCTCTCTAGGCGTCTGATGTCCCTCCGAGAAAACCCAGGGACAGGCCAGTGGCGGTACAGTGAGATCTGCATGGGCCGTGGCCAGACCTGCGCATTCCCAGGCCTCATCAACAACTACTACCCACACATCATCTCCTTTGCAGAGGATGAGGCGGGTGAGCCTTCGTGGACCCCCCCCTGGTCCAGACTCACTGGGCCTGGGACTGGTTTCCCCCTCCCAGGGCTCCTGGCTGTATTGTGAGGGGTCGGGTCTGCGTGCTGGGGAGGGAGGCATTCAGTTCCTAAGGCATATTCACTTTCTCATCTGGAAAAAGGGAGAAATGGTCCGTCTTCCCTGTTCCCATCCAGCACAGGGCTGCGGGGAGGCCAGTGCTAACAGGGGTTGGGTCTGCAGGCAGGATCTGGAGTGCGGAGGGAGAGTGTCTCCCCAGAGAACTGCAGGGCCCTTGGTTCTTCATGGCTAATGCACTTGGACCATTCAGTGAAGCCACACTGGAATTTCACAGTGGGTGGACAGACGGCAGCCCTCCTGCCTGTTAACTGGTCACACATTGAGGCACTTGGGTTTTCAAAGCAGGGACAGAGGGGGAGGGGAAGAAGAAGGGCCATGGAGACTGGATCCTGCTCCAGTCTCGTGCCTTTGTCCTTGGACCCCTTGACTATGCCACAACAAAAGGCCAGGGGCCCCCAGCAGGCCCTGGTGGATGCTTTGTAGGGGTTTCTAGGCAACGCAGTTGGGGGGGTGCTTTGGAGGTGTGTCCCTGCAAGGCCCAGTGCCAGAGCCCCCAGGGAGTCTGGGAAACCTTTGTTGAACCAACCTCCCCCATCCCCCCATCACATCTGAATTTCCAAAAGGGCAGCTCCAGCCCCTGAGAGGCCCCTGGGCCCCTGAAAGCCCTTTCTTTTGGTCAGTAGGGGGTTAACATATTTCAGAAGCAGGGGAGCCTCCCTCCCCACCTCCCTCTCCCCCAAAGATGCAGGGCCTGGAGGAAGGTGCGGTCCCCTGGGGCCCTTCCTCAGCCCTCTGAGTGGCACTGAGATAGAAAACCAGGAGGAGGCACCCGCGAGCCAGGAGCCCAGGGCCAGCTCCAGGTCCAGTGTCAGCCAGTCTCTCCCACTACTAGAGAGCGACATTAGCAGAGCTCCTGGCTGTGCTCCCCCCTTTCTAGTTCTCCTGACACTTGAAAATTACAAACGAGGACGCCTGCTGGCCCAGTATCTGCCAGGGACAGTCCACACCACAGAGATCAAGAGGGCGGTGTGGCCCTCGGAGGGCCTGGCAGCATGAGAAGGGTCCCTGTGTGTGTGCACATGGTCCAAGAGCCTGCTCACAGCCCCAGAGTCTGCCTGGTCTAACCCTGTCACTTTACTTACGGGGAATGAGACTGACTCTTCACACCCAGTAAGGAGGGCGGGCACTGTGGGCAGAGCAGGGCCTTAGGTTGGTCAGCCAGACGAAGACACAGGGGAAGGGCATTCAGGCTGGGGATGTGCAGGGAGCCTTGACCTACAAGGAGCTGGAGTGTCAGTGTGAGGGCTGCACAGATAGAGGGACAGGGGCTGCCCCCAGAGTCTCTGTCCAGAGGGAGGTGGATGGCCTGAGATGACACTGCAAACCTGTGGCTTCCCTTATGGACTCCTGAAGGGACATCTTGCCAGGGTGACCCCATTCCTGCAGGTGGCATCCTCCCCATGTGGACCTATGCCCCTTATCCCCACTTCCCTGGTGGGCCATTGCTCCTGTCACAGCTGGGTCCACCCCTTACACAAGTTACCCCTCAAGGGTCTCCCCCTTTGCAGAATCCCCAGGGTTGCCTGCCCTTGCTTGCTGACCCTGCCCCCATGCACCCTCCCTGTCTGCCCCTGTCTCCTGTGACATGCTTTTCTCTGTCTCAGCCTCTCCTTGGGGATGCGCCCCGCCCCCAGGCCTGGAGGAGCTCTCTGCTATGCTCTTACAAGGACAGAGGTCTGAATTGTCACATTGGGCCATGGGGGGCTTGCGTCAGGTTTCCTCTCCCTCCGCACGCACTCGTGGATCCTACATTGGTGTGGGGTGGGGACAGCAGACTTTGCTGCACTCTGGGTCTGGCTTAACCGTTCACTACATGTTCACTACGTGATTTCGACCTTGCTGAGCCTGTTTCCTCATTTGCAAGATGGCAATAATGAAGCCCATTTCCTGGGTCCCAGAGGGCCTGGCTGCAGGGATTAGGGTAGGATGGTCAGGGAACAGGAGGACTAATGTCACCTGAGAGTGAGCTCCGTGGTGCTCAGAACTCAGATCTGTACATTTTCACTGTACCTGAGAGCTGGAGGGGAAGATGGGGGTGGGCCATCACAGAGTCCCCAGACAGAGGGCTTCCGGGTGGCCCCGGGGGCTCACACTAGATTCCTGACCCAGTGCTTTCTGCCCTGCCGGGGAGGTGCCTGCTCCCAGGTCTCTCCAGGTGGCAATAGTAACAGCCACTACTGAGTTCTCGCTCTCTGCTCTCCGTAGCAGCCCTGTGAGCTTGTCCATTTTAAAGATGGGGAAGCTAAGGCTTGGGGAGCCACATGTGCCCGCAGGTCACCTGGGAGGCCATCGTGTGGGGAGCTGTTCCAGGGCCTTATCTATGCCCAGAGATGTGTGGTGCTGGGCTTCAATCCGGCCAGGGCTGGGGGTGGGGGGACAAGCCACCAGGAAGGAGCAGGAGCAGAGATCTGAGCGGGAAGTGGGGGCAGGCAGGGTGACTGATCGCTCAGGGACAGTGCTGTAGAGGCCTATGGCCACATCTGGACACCTCTCCCAGCCTCAGTTTCCAGTTCTGGGGGCTGGACCGAGAGGCTGCCCTGGAGTGCTCCCCTCGATGTCTGCTGAGGCTGGGGTCAGTCTCCAACCTGAGGGCTGCTGGGGGTGGGTGGGGCTGGCCCACATTACTCTAGCTGTCCACTCACCTGCCATCTTCTTCTTTACAAAGGGGAGCTGTACTTCATGTCCACGGGCGTGCCAAGTGCCACGGCTGCACGTGGGGTCATCTACAAGGTCATCGACCCCTCCCGGTGAGTCCCTGCAAGGTGCAGACCGAGCACCTACTGTCTCACTCCTCTGACTTTCCCCCACTCCCAACGTGGGGAGAATTCATATCCCCATCTTTCAGATGAAAAGACTGATTCCCAGAGAGACCTGCTGAATCAAGCTCCCACCTGGAGGTGCAGATCCAGGATTCCAAGGTCTGCCCGCCAGAGTGCGGCTCTCTTCAGGTGGTGGCGAGTGGGAGATGAGGTTTGGGGCCTGTGAGTGTAGCGACCTTGCCTGACCTCTCCTGTGTCTTTCCTTCTGTCCAGCATGTCCCTCGTTCCTTGTTCCCTAGGTTGCTCCATCTCCCACATCCTCCAAACTCCTGCTTGCCTCTGAGATGCCTCCCCTGACCTCCTGTTCCCATCTGACCCTGGCCTTTCTCCTGGAGCTACTGGCTAGAACTTGCTGGGGCTCTCCAAGCACCCTCCCTGACTACCCCATTCCAACTCTCTCTCTCTATCGGCTTCAGTTCTAGGTATGATTCTCCACTGCTTCCCCCCCCCCCCCGCCCCTGTGATACTGGGGATTGAATCCAGAGATGCTCTACCATTGAGCTTTTTTAAATTTCTATTTTAATTTTGAGACAGGGTCTCACTAAATGGTTGGCCTGCTAACTTGCAATCCTCCTGCCTCAGCCTCCCAAGTTGCTGGGATTACAAGCTTGGGCCACCACACCTGGCTTCAGCTGCCCATTTTATGGGGCAGAAATGAGTACAAAGATATAAAGTCATGTGCCAGAGTCCCAGAGGAGCAAGAACTGGGGCTGGGTCCAGGTGACTGGCTTGAGAGTCCTGCTCTAACCTCTAAGCTTCATTGTGCTGGCCACAGGGCCTTGGATCTCACTGCCTCCAGGTGTCCTCCCCAACCTACTTGCCCCTCCAGGCCTGTCTAATCTTTCTCAGTTCTTATCACCCAGACTTGGAGCTCCCAGCTGTAGGACTGTGCCCCACCTGTCTGTCTGGTCCATATCTCCTGGATCCAGTCCACATCTCCTGGACTAGATGTGTCTTTTCACCCCAACAAGTCAGCTCAGGCCCCAGGAATGGCACAGAGCAAAGACTGTGGCTTTTTTTTTAAGTTTTATTTTTAGTTGTCGACCTCTGTTTTCCTTTTTACATGCGGGGCTGAGAATTGAAGCCAGTGCCTCACCCTTGCGGCTTCTCCCCTGCTCCCTGCTGTCTGTACTTGTATCCAATACCTGGAGTGACACCACGCGTGCTCACCCCCTTCCCCACCAAGCCCGAGGATGCACTCCAAGAATCTGCGGGTGTTTGGCAGGCCCTGGGGGAACCCTGATGTGTTTAGTTACCCCAAACTCTGAGACCTACTGGTATGGGAAAGTCCCGAAACACCCGGTGCACCTAAACAATACTTTTTAAAATTTGGAGTCCTTTTAGAGCTACAAGGAGGTGGCAGAGTTTCCTGCATACCCCGGGTGCAGTGCACCCCACTACCTCTTAGGTGGTCTTTGAACGTGAACGTGTACACCATTAGTGAACTGACCTTGGCACATCACCACTAGTTAAACTCTGGGCTTTTTAAGGGATTTTTCCAGTTGTTCTCTTGTGTCCCTTTTCTAGTCCAAGATCCCAAATTACATCTAGTCATCTTGTCTCCTTAGCTTCTGGTCTCTGGTCTGTGACATCATCTCACAAATATATTATTTAATGACATAACTTTTTTTTTAAATCAAGGAAAACATAGCAATCCTTCTCTCATCCCTGTGTTCATCTCCCTGAGGTCACATCCATCTTGTGGTGCCAGGATTTAAGTCCCCGCACTTGGATCACATGCAAACTTTACATTCTTCTTCGCTCATTTGTTCCCTATTCTGTGTAAGCGTTTCCACGTTGCAACATCAACCTCAAAAGGATGGTTTTTAATGGCTGGTCATTTTCTGCTGAGTCACTGAGCCATAACTGTCTTACCAATTCCTTGGAATTGAGGTTATTTCCATTTTTTTTTTAAGAAGAATGCTTCTCTGAGGAAATATCACATATATTGGGTGTCTAATTCCTGCCACATGTTGCCTTAAAGGCGTCATCTCCGCCGGTTTTCGCAACACCCTCTCTCTGTTGGCTCACTGTCCCTGTGGAGGGAGAGGGAACCTGCCGAGACCCAGCAGCTTCCCCAGCTCCGGGCTTTAGGGTTAGGAGGAGCCCAGATGGAAGACTCCTCCCTTCCTCCCTGACCCCTTGCCCTTCCATTTTTCTCTCTTGGAATATATGTTTTGTGGCTGTTGTTGTTTGGTTCTGGGGATTGAACCCCGGGGTCTCTACCACTTGGCTACATTCCCAGCCTTTTTTTTTATATTTGCGAAGTTACCCAGGACGGGCTTGAACTCGGAATCCTCCTGCCCCAGCCTCCCTAGTTTCTGAGATTACAGGTGTGCACCTCCGTCCGCACCGGGCTGGCTAAATGTATTTTATTGCAGCCACCCGGACTCCAGAGGGGTCCGGCACTGAACATTCGGAAAATGAAGAGCCAGTAGGGGAGGGGGTGGGGTTGCGTCACCTCACCGTGCCCAGACATAAAACGGTGGCATTTTTGGGCTTACTCCCATCCTTTTGCGTAACAGATTTTAAAATATAATTTCCTCAAAGAACAAAAGCCCAGCTGGGCCTGACTGAAGTGTGTGGACATGACCTGGAGGGAAGCCCTGCGGCTCCTCCGGCTTCCAGAAGAGAGGCGAAGAGGGCGTGTGTGCCAGTTGCATTTCCTCAGCTCTGGGGGAGAAGCCTGTGTCCCTTCTTCTGCCAAGCCTGTCTGGAGGCCCCTCACGTGGCTGCTTCCCACCCCGGGCTGACGGGACCCTATTGAAGTCCTGGGCCCACGTGGGGCACTCTGGGAATGGGGTCGGTACCCTTCAAAGAATACAGGGCCGGGTACCATTCAAAGAATCACAGATCAACAGCCAAAAACTAATTAAAATGGAATTCCGTTCCTTCCTTGTGCCCCTGAAGGATGTAAAAGGAGACCCATTCATACCCTGGCAACCCTGGCACACGGCTCTCTTGCCGTTCTCTCCAGCCCCAGGCCCTGGGCTCCCACTCAGGCTTGCTTCCCTCCTCCTCTCTGCTTTACCCCTTAGCCTTGACCTTTCCCAGGTTCCTTGGCCAGGCTGGGCATCACCAGAAATCCAGACACCAGAGGCCGGAGAGACCATCCTCAAAGTCTGGGGGTTGGAGGGCCAGGGTAGAAGGCAAGAATGGGGCACGGTAACAGGTGTCAGAGTGGCGGGGTGGGGAGAAAAGAGTCTGGCATTCCACCGGTCGGGGATGAGGCGTGGGGTCCACCTCTGACTCCGAAGTGGCTCAGAGAGAGGGAGCCTCTGGCACTACCTAGTGCTCTGCAGGTAGAGACTGAGCAGGTGCCAGTGGGCTACCTTGGTGCCTGTGTCCTGAGGCTGGGCCCTTAGAATCCTGGGGGCACAGAGAGTGCCAGGGTCCTGCAGGGCACACAGTAGGTTCTCAATAACTGGCCACCATTTACTGCTATTCCTGTCCACACCTGCATGGCCCTTGCCCTCCCTGCCACCACCCACGAGAAGGGCTGGTGTCAGGTGGACACGCTTAAGGCGAGTTACCAGGGTGGGACCTCATGACCTCCTGTGTGTTGTTGGCAGACGAGCGCCACCCGGCAAGTGTCAGATCCATCCCACCCAGGTGAAGGTGAGGAGCCGCCTCATCCCCTTTGTGCCCAGAGAAAGTAAGTGCCCATTGATGGTTCTCTGTGGGGGAGGGAAGCTCCTGCAGTCTGCACCCTGCAGACCCCCAAGTCAGATGCTGGGGGCCCTTAGTGGGGCCTCTAGGTCCCTCTGCCTAGCAGCTTGCCTGGCATACTTCCACAGGTAAAGTGGAAGGAACTTTAGAGTGGTCTGTTGGACCGGCCACAACTCCTTAGACCAGGCCCTAGGCTATGGGCAGGTGGTCCGAGGGGCTGCAGCCTCAGGAAGGGCACAGCCAGGGGAGGAACAGCTGTGCCAGGCAAGGTATGCTCAGAGTCCTCTAGGAGGACACAGAGAGGACACCTGTGTGTGAGCAGGGGAGGCTGGGGTGGGGTGTTCGGCTGGGCTTTCCAAGATGGTTCCCTTTGACTGCTTGGTGAAGAGGGACAGTGGGATGAGCAATCCTCCGTGGCTTGAGGGGCCTGGGGCTGTGAGAAAGGCTGTTCTGCCGGAGGGGTTACCACCGGGCCCTAGCTGGGTAGAAACAGAGGCCCCCCATTACCAGACCTTCCGCTTTCCATCCAGCCACAGATGATCTGTGCTTTGCCCACACCGTGGAGGTATACAGAGAGAGGCAGGTGTGGCCTTGCCTTCTCAGATTACACTTTGAAACTGCTGGCAACTAACTCAGAATTGCAAGAATCACTGTGCAGCCCGAGGGACTAGCAGGGGCTGCCAGCAGGGTGCCAGTGCGGGCCAGGTGGGGAGCAGGAAGGCAGGGCAGGGCGCCTGGGCAGAGGCGGCTGCAGGAGGGTGGAGCTCAGGGGTCCCAGCAGCAGGTGGCTTTGAGTGTGGCAGGCCTTCATCCACACATTCAGCCGTTTCTGTCACTTGCTTCAGTCACCCATTCTGTGCTGGGTGCTGAGACCAGGAGGAAGTCAGACCAGGCCCTGTCCTGGCTAGGACAGAGAAGCCGTTTAGTGCAGAAGTGTGTCCGGATCCTGTGGGGACCTGCCCAGTGCAGTGTGGGACTGGGTGGGGGTAGCGGTTCCTGAACTGGAGAGAAAAGGAAGGAGAGCTCGGGGCAGGGGGCAGAGAGGCTGGGCCTGAGGACAGTCTGGATGGAGCAGAGGAGTGCGTGGAGCAGAGCTGGTGCTGGGGGGGGGGGGGGCGGCCCCTTGCTCATGTCATGGTGCTTGGGCCTGGCCTGCACTTGTCCTTGTTCCAAGAAGTACTTTCTCAGCACTCCCCCACCCCATGGATTTCACAGTGCAGCTGGCCAAGGTGGGGTGGGATCAACGGGATGTGCCCTGGTGGCCCCAGGATTCTCCCCGTAGTAACTGTGTTAGTCGAGGTTTCAGCCCTCCTCTGACGGCTGTCACAGGGGACAGTGCCCACTGCCTGGCACTGGCCCTGCAGGGGGTAGGGCTAGACAGAGTACAGTGCCTGATGTAGAGTGAAGTTTATTCCCATGGCCATCCTGGGCCCAACATGTCCCATGTCCTTCAGGACAAAGAGAATCACCAACCTCAGTCCCCCATAGACCTATGATGTCCAGGCCCTGTGACGGGGTGGCTGTTCCTGCTTTGACCCCTCCATCCCCAGCTGTGATCTGTGTGGGCCCAGCCACACACCCTGAGAGCTCCCATCCAGCTTTCTGTGCCAGTGGCAGGCCAGCGCCTCAGAACCTGGAGGAGAGAGTCACCCTGACCTTAGGGTTTGTGTATGGGCCCAGTTCCTGTCCTGCTGGCCACCTACTGCTTTAGACCTCAGAAGTCCATGCCCCTCTGTGGCTTCAGGATCTCCACCCTAAAACCAGGACTGGAAGCAACAAGGGTCCCTTGCTCCTAGAATTCTACCCCAGCACTGCTTGCATCGAGGCCCCAGAGGTTACAGCATGGGTACCCCCCAGGAGGGCAGGGCTGGGGGTGCGGGAACCCAGCGGCAGACAGTCATAAAACAGGGAGCTCCCGGGATTGGTGCTGAATGGCTGGAGAAGCATCTAGCACCCTATGGGGCCTGGGTGACCCAGAAAGCACCCCTAGTGCCCTCAGAAGCACCCTATCTTCAGGGTCTGAGTGGGGGACAGACGGAGGACATCTTTCCCTGAGGTCCACCCTCCCACCTGGAGGCAGCCAGGTGGGAGATGAGCCGGGCTAGGGGACCCTCTGACCGTGTGCCCTTCTTCTGTTCAGAGTTCATCCGAACGCCAGAGAGCACCCCACGGCCCACCAAGGCGCCCCGCAGGACCCGTCCCACGGCCGCTCCGCGCACTCCCACCCCGCGGCCGGTCAGGCCCACCCGGCGGCCAGGGGGCCGAAGGGGCGGAGGACGGCGACGGGGGCGGCCGAGCACCGCGGACCCTACGCCCTCCAACGGCGCGGTGCGCCTGGTGCGACCCGCAGGACTGAGCTCCGGCCGAGGACGCGTGGAGGTGTTCGTGGGCGGACGCTGGGGCACCGTGTGCGACGATGCCTGGGATACCAAGGCCGCCGCAGTTGTGTGTCGCCAGCTGGGCTTCGCACATGCAGTGCGCGCAGCAAAGCGTGCGGAGTTCGGCGAGGGCCGCACGCTACCCATCCTGCTGGACGACGTGCGCTGCGCGGGCAGCGAGCGCAGCCTCCTTGAGTGCGCGCACGCCGGTGTGGGCACGCACAACTGCGGGCACCAAGAGGACGCGGGCGTTGTGTGCAGCCACGAAGACCCGTACTCATAGCCAAGCCTCGGCTACCCAGCCTGGCCATCCAGCCGGCAGGCAGCCCAGTGTGCGCCTGGTTATGCACACGTATCTAACCGGAGAGGGTGGTGTGGGTGTGTCCCAAGAGGTGGCCTTATCTGCCTAGCTGTCCTGTTGGACCTGTGTGAGGTGTTGCAGTGCACGTGTGCCCTCGTGTGTCCCTGGCCGTGTGCCTTCTGCAGACTTAATGCTGGTGTGTTGGGACGGTGTGGTCTGCCAGTGTGTGATCTTGGGGCAAGAAGAGCTCTTTTTTACTTCCAAGTCTCCAGATAGCAGCAGGAACACCGTCCTTTAATGACTGCATGCATGAAGACACCTCTGGCCGACTGAAGGAGAGGGCCTGTCCAGCAGTGCAGGAGCAGAGGGTGCCAGACCAGCTGGAGCCTGGCTCAGAGATGGTGGTCCAAAGAGCATGGCCCAGTGGCCCAACAGTCCAAGGCACTGGAGAGAACAGAACGCATGCTGTGGGGCAAAGAGAAGCTGCTCATGTGGACAGATCCCGGGTGTCCTGTGGCCATGTCGGCCCTTTGAGAGGAAGTAAGTAGCCATCTCAGGAGACAGCTAGCCAGGGGGCACCGGTGAAGTCCCCTGGTCATCTGGACGTCACTGTCATGCTAAGCACCTGCAGGTGCTCCAAGGATAGTTCCTGGCCTCCTCCAGCCCTGAAGCCTGTCCTCTCCTGCTCCTGGGACAGAAGGACCCCATGCTGAGCAGAGCTTTCCCCTGCAACCTCTCCAAGCACCTGGGCGCCATTGAGTGGGGGGCCCTGCCCTGCTACTTACAGGGTTGTGTCAGGACCATCAGGCCACCTCTGTTATCTCCATCCCCATTCCTGCTCTGAAACCCCAAAGACCCTCTGATTTCTCTAGCCCTACTCAGGGGCCACCAGGCTGGGGGCCAGTGAGACTACTGAGAGCTTGTCCCCAGGACTATGCCAACAATGTGACTGTTTACAGACCCCTTCCTGCCTCTTTTCTGATCCTGACTACCCGGGAGGCTGGTGTGGGGTGAGGGGACAGGGGAAGGGGTGTCCCCCAGCCTTCTTCCTCCACAGGCTCCCTTGCTCACTGGGGGCCTCGGCTCTAGACTGCACTAGGCCTGTGGAGGGGTTAAGGTCTCCGGGCTCAGCCTCTGCTCATTGAAGTTTAGGTAGAACCTGGTTACAGAGGAACCGAAACGTGTGTGCGTGTGTGTGTGTGTGTTATGCTGGGGATTGACCCCAGGACCTGGTGCATGCTAGGCAAGTACTCTAGAACCGAGTGACATCCCCAGTCTTTTTTTTTTTTTTTTTTAACTTTTCTGAGATAGGGTCTTGCTAAGTTGGAGTGGCTGGCCTTGAACTTGCAGTCTCCTGCCTCAGCCTCCCAAGTTGCTGGGACTACAGGTGTGAGCCATTGCACCTGTCAAAGATGAAATTCTGAGGTCAGGAGTTCTCTGAAGTGAAAGAGCTTCCTGAGCTGTTAAAGAAATGAAGGACAGAAGACAGGAGGGACCAGGTTCAGGTGCAGAGCTGTGCAGCCACCAGCAGCAAGGCTGGCCGGGTAGAGGCTGTAGCCTCACTCGGGAGGGAGGGTCCTGGTAATGCAGTCCGGGCGGCACAGGTTGTATACACTGAGCTTTGGTTGGCTATTGATAAAGCGGGGATAAGCTGAAGGCAGCGGTGGGTGGGCTGGCATTGGCGAGTGGTCCATTAAGCACAAATGCTTGGTACTTAGGGATTGGTTGAGGCTAATAGTTGAGGAAGGTCTTTTCCTGTCGATTGAAGTGGATTCTGGTGTTTAGAGACCAGGGTCAGAGTCCTGCTCTCCCACATTGTTTACTGATTCACTCCCTGTCTCCTCCCTGGTCCATCTTCCTGCCCTTATTAATTTAATGTAGGACCTCAGAATTTTCCTCTCGTCACCTCTTGGACTCTTCATACCTCTGTGCTAAGTGGGGCTGGCAAGGACCCAGGACCTTGTGTCTTATCTGACCCTGTTGGGCTGTCTCTGTGTGGGGGCTGCCATTAGGCCTGCTGTGGAGTGTGGCCTGTGAGCCAGGCCTGGTTGTAGAGGTGGCACAGCGTGGCTCAACTCGACCCTCGGGACAGCCCTCTTCTTCTCCCTTTGTCACATGAGGGGAAACCAGGGCACATGGAGATTAAATATCTTAGTTGAGGGCCCCAGGCAGGGAGGAGAGAATCCAAGGCTCAGCTGAAGCCAGATCTGCTCCCGAGCTGGCTTGTGGCTCTACTGCTGCTATGTCTGCGAGAGGGGTATGACAGCCTGAAGTGCCAGGCCCTGCCACTGGGGCTGCCAGTCTGGCTGGGAAGCAGTTGATAGCAACCCTGTGTGCCCTTCCTGCCCAGGGCAGAGTGCCACTGTCATGAGAAGGGGGCTGGCGGAGTCACTATTCCTTGGGCAGTGATAAGAGTGGGTGGCTGGCACCCCACATGCCAGGCACTCTTCTCCAAGTGCTGCTTTATCCACTCCCTTAACACTGTAGTAACAGTTGGAGGCAGGTGCTGTGATCACACCTCCCGGCAGCCTACAGATGTAGAAACTCCAGAGAGGTTACTTTCTGCCAAATGTCACACAGCCATTATTTAAATTCGAATCCAGGCAGTCCACCCTGGAGCCCCAGCTGTGGCCATCCTGCTGTGCTGCTTGAGGCATTAAGTCCCCCCCACCCCCCCACCCCCAACTGCCCTGTGGTTGTGCAGATAGGAACTCACGCCCAGGGAGGGGAGAGCTGCCTTTAGCACCTGCGTGGAGTGGAATGCAGGACTCCTTGCCTTGCAGTCCCTTGGGTCCCTTTGCCCTGCCAGTTTCCCACTTTACCTCCCCAGCCCAGTTTGGCCTCCTGTCAGCAGCCTGGGTTAGGCTCCTAGAGAAGCTGCTGCTGCCAAAGGCACACATCTTAGTTTTGGACCCTCAGGGCCAATGCTTCCGTGTGGCTCAGCATCCAGGACCAGGTCCAAAGCATATCAGCCTGTCGTAACAGCACTTCAAACCTCTGTCCCAGCATCGCTTGTACCTTGTTCAGTTGTGTCCAACTGCCCCCAGGACACTGAGTGGCCACCCTTTTCTTCTGACAGTAGGAAAAGCCCTCTGTCCATGACTTCAACAGCCACGTCAGTAAAGGGAGTGCACAGCCTCCAGCTCCCCAAGGTACCCTGCGTTTACACCTTGCAGATGTTTGGAGGTTGACTAGAAGAGTAAGGATTCTGGAGACCAGGTTCCAGTCTGGCCTGTGTGACCTTAGGGCAGTCATTTAACCTCTCTGAGCCTCACTGGAAAACAGAGATTATCAGCAGGATTACCGTATTAAAAAAAAAAAAAGAGGTAACATTGCAAATGTGCCCAATATGTTCCAGGCGGCTTCCTGGGCAGAAAGCTCTGGATCAATCTAGTGGTATCTATGCTGGCAGCTTCCAACTGTATAAGACAGAGTGGGAATGGGCATACTGGAGACCAGCACTGGAATGATACGGGAAGAAATCCTTAAAGTGGGAGGAAAATGAGCTCCTTTAGAATAACGTGGAGAACTCAGGTCTTCTTGTTGTCGCGTCTGTGCTTGCTTCCCCTCCCCTGCTGAGAACTAGCTTTTATTGAGCACTGACTGCATGCCACATGTCTCCAGTGTGTCGGCTCATTTGATCTTAACAGTGGCCCCACAAGCCACCACCAATATCACAGTCCCTCTTTTCCATCCCAGGGTGGTTATGTAACCAGTCTCCAGGGCTTCCAAGGCAGTTTTGAATGGAGGCTGGCTCTCCCAGGGCCTGGTCCTCCTTCTTCCCTGGCTCCTGCCCCTCTGCCTGAGAGGCACCCAAGTAGGGCGGCCACTTCAGAGCCACCGTCCTGGCTGCATCTCCCCAGAGGTTCCTGCTGGGAAACTACTCCCTTTATGGCAGGTCTACACTGGTGGCTTGTTTTCAGGCTTGAGGAGAATCCCATGCAGGGCAGCTTAAGACCCAGGTGGCTGGGTTCCAGCACAGTTTTGACTCAGGTTGGGGAGAGGCTGAAGCTTCGCAGTTCCACCAAGTTCCTGGGTTGTGCCTAGGGGCCAGACTTTGAGAGTCAGAGTCATGCTAGTGCTGTTCAATAAAGTATGATATGAGCCACATGGGCGATTAAAATTTTTCTAGTAGCCCTATTAAAAAGTAAGAAGACTAGATGGAATTAGTTATAATAATATATTTTATTTAAGCAACATACAAAATAGTATTTTAACAGGTAATAAATACAAAAATATCAATGACTTTTTAAAAACAACTTCTCTGGGCGTTCAATTTATGAAATCTGATGTGTAATTTACCCACACAGCCCATCCCAGTTTGGACTAGCCACTGTTCAAGTGCTCCATAGCCACATGTGGACAGAGGCTACCATACTGGATGACATTGGTCTAGACCATCCCTGTGAAGGGGCAGGTGGTGGCCCTTCCAGGTAGTACCCTCTGCTGCAGCTGGCAGTGCTGCCGGCCCAGGAAAAGGACCTTCAGCCTTGGAGCCTCTGTGCACGCCCATGTCCCACCACCTGATTTCTCAAAGAACAGGGTGACATGTGGTGCCTTGGGTAGGGGAGACTGTTGTCCAACATAGTGGGAGGAAGGGGGTTCTCTATGGACAAAAGTGCAGGGGTGAGCAACAGTTGGGCTGAATCAGAGGTCACTGATATTGCCTGATGTTCCACAGAGTATTAACATCAACCCCTCAGCCCTAGGTGGACGGGCTCAGCTGGCAATTGTGCCCAGATGCTGCTCTATGCCTGCCTCTCATGGGGCCCCAGCCTGTGCCCAGAGCTGTTCAGGATCTGGGCCTGTCCTCAAGAAAACCACTGTGCAGGCTCCAGAGGAACAAAGCATGCAGAGTGGTCGCCATACAGCCTGAAACTTTTTGTAAACTCAGGGCATGATGCCAGGAACTCTGGTTTTAAAAGTGTCCTGTCACTTTTCTTTTTCTAGCTAACCACACACTCACCTGAGAGCACAAATCTACATCCCTCCTGATTGCAACCCCACCCTGCTTCCAAATTGCCCCCAAATCTTGGAGCTCTCACAGCCCACAAGGTGGGGATTGGCTGACCTCACTGCCTTTCTCCTGGCAGTCCCAAGAGCCTGAGGTCTTCGGTGCACTCCTACGTCTGCTTCTGGCCGCCACGCGGGGGCGCGGTGGCAAGTCACCGTCCCCAGCTTGACGGTCCAAGTCCCTGCAATGGGATGGACTCCTGGCAGCCGGACCAGCCTAGGCGGCGGTGTCCTCGGGAGCGGAAATCTTGTCTATTCCGTGCAAGGCACGCGTCTGAAAGCTTGGCCTTCTCCATCACCCCGCAGACCATAAGGGTTACTGTCCCTGGCTATACCTGGAAAGGTGGGCACACAGGTCACTGTTTTTCAATCCCCAACCTCTCCAGGACTGGCCCAAGACTAGGGCAAGTGTATGGCCTCTTCCCAGAAGTCCCGCAGCGTCCGAACTCTTCTGGCGTTCCCACTCTAGCCCAGAAGATCTTTACCTGCTCTAGGAGTAGGCACACCTGGCCCTTGCAGTCCACAGCTGACACTTTGGGTGACCATTGGGATAGGCACAGTGAAATTAAAAGCCCAGAGTTGGCCTCTTTGGACAAACCCGGATGAGTAGGAGAAGCCTTTGGCCACCTGGGTCACACTCCTCGCTTTCCCCAGGGAGAGGCTCAAGGGTACATGATGCCCACTCCAACGCCAGGTGCTCCGGACCCGGGGCCACACGCTCGGGCAACCTGGGTCTGGGAGACTTGGCGGGGCCAGGACTCGAAGAGAGCAGCTCGAGTCCCGCAGCGTGCTTCATCCGCAGACTCAGGCCTCCCTGTGTCCCGCGGGGTCCTCGTCACCAGCTGGAGCCTGCTGGCGGACCGCGGGCACCTACAGGCCGGCGAGGAGAGGCGCCCGCGGGGCATCTGGGTAGACCAACTTTGGGAGACTGGGTTGGAGGAAGAGGCTTGGGAACCGTCGGCGTAACGCCGGAATCTGATGGCTTCGATGGGGTTTCCAGAAGGTTTGAGCAAGAAAGGAAGGGACCTAGGACCGCGCGTGGAGAGACGCCGCTATTTGGAGGCGCCAAGGGGGCGGAGCCAACCCGTTAGACTTCACACGGCCGCCGGGGTAGCACGCGCTGAGAAATCAGGGTTGCCAAGGACAACGCGTTTGGGGCGGGGCTGCTGCCGGGGCGGAGCCTGAGCCTGAGAGGGCGGGGAAGGGCGGGGTCTGGGGGTGCGAGCCAGAAGCGAAGTTATGATTGGTGGAGACCTCCTGCTCTGGGCAGGGTCTGAGACCCGGCTGTGTGAAGATCGGGGAGGAGCTTAAGTGGGGGCGTGGCGTAGAGGGGGCGGGCTCCAAGCTCTGGAGTCGAACTTGGAGACGTGGTTGGCGGGGACCGCGCGCCCGGGGCGTGGCCGAGCCGGAGGGGGCGGAGCCGAGCGGCCGGGGGCGGTGCTGGGGAGCGCCGGGCCTGGGGCCGAGGCGGCGCGCGGCTCTGACAGCCGAGTCGCTCGCGGCCTCCCGCCCCCTCGGCACGGGCGCCCACCCGGCCTGGCCTGGCCTGGCCTGGCCCGGAGCCATGAGCCCCGGGCTGCTGCTACTCGGCAGCGCCGTCCTGCTCGCCTTCGGCCTCTGCTGCACCTTCGTGCATCGCGCTCGCAGCCGCTATGAGCACATCCCCGGGCCGCCGCGGCCCAGGTGAGCGGGGGGTGGGGGCGGGGGCCTGGATGGGGCGCTCGACTGGGGGGCCGGGGGCCGCGTCCCTGCCAGCATCGGGTCTGGGGGTCCAGCTTGGTCTTTGCGCGCGACCGCTTGGAGACCGAGGCCGTGAGAGGGGCGCTAACTATTCTTAGTAACAAATTACTCACAGCCGCAGCAGCTGCTGGGCGCCCGCCGCTCGTCTGGGCCCCACAAATGTGATAGCAGCGACAACCTTGTCAGGTAGGCTCTATTGTTAACCCATCGTTCAGACCAGGAGGCTGAGGCGCGCAGAAGCGAAGTCACCTGCCCAAGGTCACACAGTTGATAAGCCTAGATTTAAGCTCACGTCAGCCTGACTCCAAAGTGGGTGCTCTTAACTTTGGGATTCGGACAGGATTAACCTAGCAAAGTGCACTCTTTGGTTACATTCCCTCGTGTTTGTTGTGTTTCTGTCCTGGGAAATACCCGTTATCATTTCAGTACTTTTGTCCCATTCTTGGTCCCCACCCAACTTACCAACCCCCTCACCAGAACTTTGGAGTTGCTGAATTTTGGAGTTGCTATGTCATTTCCCTGCTCCTAGGGCTTTCCATCACTTCAGAACCAAAAAACCCAGTTCCAAATTAAGTCCACTGCATGGCCAGCAAGGCCCCTGATGAGTTCTCCCGGCCAGCTCTGCACCCTTCTCTTCTGTCTTGCTGCTCACTGCTGCCCTCCCTCTATCCCAAGCTGGCTCTCACCCCACCAGATCTTCCCCTTCCCTTCTGGAGCCTAGGCATGGTGGGCTTCTTCCTCTGTCACCTCTGATAGGCTTTCCCCAACCACTCTGTGTCAAACCACTCAGCCCCAAACTCTTTATGAGGCCATCTCTCCTGAAGGCACCTTTCCACCTGTTGACTGTCTGTTCACCTGTTGATTGTCTGTCTCCCCGTTTAGACTGTGAGCCCCAAGAGGGTAGGGATGCTCTGTGTTCACGTGTGTATACCCAGCACCTGGCATGTTGCAGTTGCTCAATAAATATCTGTTGAATGAATGAATAAACAATGGTATTAGACACACTTTTTAAAATCTCAGGGCATGAACATTCTGGAAGGTATCTGTCTCCAGCCCAAGCCAGAAGTGCTGGCTCTAGAGCCTGAATTTCTGTTCGGTGGTTTCAGGAATGATCTCTGGCTGGTGACATGGGGAGGCAACTGTTCTCCCCTTGGCTCTCTGTTGTCTCTGCCCTTTCCAACTTTTGGGTCTTCCTGGTACCTCCTTTCCCTTGATGAGCAGTTCTGCTTTCTACTCCACCTAGGTGGATCTTTCCCTAGCCCTCCATGCTTGGATTAGAAGCTAACTCTTCAGAGAGATCCCTCCTTGCCTGATCTTGGATTTATTGCATTTGTTTCATAAACCCTTAAGCCACCATGTAGTTTTTAACAGCATAATGGTAACTGGCAAATTATTTGTGCAACCTCATGTTAAGTGCCTGTCTCTCCCCTGGGGCCTGTGTCTGTCTCATTCACTGCTGTGTCCTGACATCCCAACACAGCAGCACCTGGCACATGCACAGTAGACAATAAATAGTGATTCAAGGTTGAATGGTGGAAATCTACAGTTCCGTTAGGCGCACTAGCACTCTCCAACTCAGTAACCAAAGCTGGGAATGCGTGTTTTTGCGCTTGTTCTCATGGGTCTCAGTCTCCTTATAACCCCAAGAGCTTCAAACATTACATACCTGGTTGGATCTCTGTATGTGAAGAAGGAAGAAATTAAGTCAACTCCCTATCTCTACATATTTTTTTTAAATCAAGATATAACTTGCAGGGCTGGGAATGTGGCTCAAGCGGTAGCGCGCTCGCCTGGCATGCGTGCAGCCCGGGTTCGATCCTCAGCACCACATACAAACAAAGATGTTGTGTCCGCTGATAACTAAAAAATAAATATTAAAAATTCTCTCTCTCCCTCTCTCACTCTCTCTTTAAAAAAAAAAAAAAAAGATATAACTTGCATACTGTAAAATTTACCCCTTTAAAGTATATTATTCAGTGATTTTGGCGGGGGGTTACTGGGGATTGAACTCCAGGGAACTGGACCACTGGACCAATGCCACTGGACCACTGGACCACTGAGCTACATCCCCAGCCCTATTTTGTATTTTATTTAGGTCAGGGTCTCACTGAGTTGCTTAGTGTCTCGCCATTGCTGAGGCTGGCTTTGAACTCGTGATCCTCTTATCTCTGCCTCCCGAGTTGCTGGGATTTCAAACATGCACCACTGCATGGCTTCTAATTCAGTGATTTTAATATAGTAGCAGAGTCATAAAACCATCACCACTACTTTCAGGACATTTTTGTCCCTTTAAGAAGAAACCCTTTACCTATTAGCTATTACTCCTCATATCCCACCCCATCAGCCCCAGCACTAATCTGCTTTCTGTCTCTACAGATTCACCTACTTTGGATATTTCATATGAATGGAATCATAAATATATGGCCTTTGAGTCTGGCTTCTTTTACTTAATGTATTCGAGGTTTATCCATATAGTGGAATGTGTGCATATTTCTTCTCTTTTTACGGCTGAATGATCCCCATCTCTTGCACCAAGAGTTTACCTGTGACCTACAGGTGTGTGGGAGGGGGCAGAAAAGTAGAAGAAGGCTGAATATAATCACTGTAGGGCTCTTTATTAAGGAGGTGAACTGAACAGTGCATATATAAAGATTTTGGATTACAACTTGATTGGTGGTCAAATATAAAACCGCTTGATGAAAGTTCTGAAAACTTTCCTAGCACAAATTAGATATTTCGGCATTCAAAGCCTCAATCCTGGAACCGTGATTGCCGTAATTGACAGGAGGTCTGTGTAGTAGGGTTCCAGTAGTGGCATTTGTCCCTTGTTATTCCAAGGCTTTGCCAGCTTGTAGCAAGAAACCTCTATAGCTGCTGTGGCCTGGCCCACCCTCTGACCTTCTTCTGCAGGAGGCCCTCTTCTCCAGGATGTCCTCCCAGTGACCTTCTCTGTGCTCTTATTACCATGTCCCTCTGCACTGATTCATTTAACAGACAAAAACTTAGAGCCCCCTGCCTGTCTCACACCCATGTGGGTTGCGTCTTTATTTCTCTGTCGCGGCTCTCTAATGTTCTCATCAGCCCCGACCGTCTGGTGGCGTGCAGTGGTGTCAACTTGACACTGCACGGTCTCTCCTGGTTTTTATTTATTTTGGAAGACATTTTTTTGACTTTGACTCCGGACAGAGCTGGTTCTCTCCTCCCGTCTGACTTGCCCAGCTGCCCAGGGTGTTTCCCAGCCATGGCGAGGCCCCTCCTCGGGCTCTGTCTGTGGTGCAGCCAGTAGATTTTGGATGCGCAGCTGAACACTCGCCGTCCCGGCCCACCAGGTGAGGCACTGACCCAGCTCTCACCCCTGGTGGGGTCCCCACTGCTCAGCCAGGGCGTAGGCTCCCTTCATCCCCAAGTGGTCTCACTGTGGGCCCCTCCTCTGGTTCCTGTCCAGGGCTT
Organism: Marmota monax; assembly: GCF_021218885.2. Taxonomy (NCBI): domain Eukaryota; kingdom Metazoa; phylum Chordata; class Mammalia; order Rodentia; family Sciuridae; genus Marmota; species Marmota monax. Next base: position 1,352,489 of record NW_026694841.1, read on the forward strand.
TCTGTCACCATAGCAAACCTTGGATTCACACCTGGCCAATCACAGTGCTATAGGAAAGTGGACGTGCTGGACAGTGCCAGACAGGGGGACTCTCTGTCCGCCCCATCTCTCTGGGCTGCCCTACCATATCCAGTCTATCACCAGGGGTGTGGCAAGTGGGCTTCTGTCCGTTGGGGGTGCTGAGCTGAAAGCCCCAGTGTGGCGCGATCCCCTCAGCCATACCTGCCTATTTCCAACACCCGGCCTCCTGCTGTCCTCTCCTGGCATCTCCTGCAGGAACCAGAAGGAATAGCTCTTAGTTTCCTTTCTTGACTGGCCATGGGAATCCTACCCAACTCCCTGCCCTCTGTCACCTTTTGGTGACATTTGCCTTTCTTCCCAGGTGGTGGTAGACCCCAGCAGCTGGGGACCCACTGGAGTCACACAGGCCTACAAGAATGAGACCATTCCCCCAACACGAATAGATTTTGGGATTGACAGTAAGAATGTTAGATTACTCTGAAAATACAGCCTGTCTGTTCATCCTTCTGTAAGCTGAGTGGTGTCGGTGCAGGGCTACTCACCTGGAATGGGCCTCCTTTGCCAGGGTCACTGTGTACTTCCTGCCCCAGAGCATTTTTCCGCCCACTCTCCAGTCTGCTCTCTTGCCTTCTCTTGACTTCCATCACCTTCTCCTCCACCCACACACTCGGCTTTTATTCTCGCCTCCTACTTCCCTGAGCCAACGGAATGAGTGCAGAGAACTTCTTTCCAGGGGCCTGCGCCTCGATGCCCACCCTGTGTCTTCCATCTGTTCTTGCAGATGGATGTCGGTGTCCTGGCCCAGGCCAGCCTGCCCCTCTGCTCAGCCACCCTGCCCCAGCCATCCTCTGCCCCCCACCCTGGCCATCAGTTGGTCCTCTCTTCTGCACCACACCATTTGATATAACCTGCTGTCCAATCCCCGGCTTGGAAGACCCTGCCCTTCACCCTCTCGCTCCCTGCAGCTCCTACCCCATGGCCAACTCTGCCTCGGAACTCGGAACTTTGGCTCCTGCCTCTCCACTGAATGAGCTTTGCTCCAGAACCCCAGGGGTACCCAGTTGTCAGCTCCCCGTCCTCATCCTGCCTGGTCCTTCAGTGTCCTGGACAGAGAACATGCCAGAGCCACCCGGCAGAGGTGGAGGGAGCCGGGGCTGGTGGTGGGGGCTTCTCCACGGTGTGTTTACCTCCTGGAACTTGTGGCCCATTCCTCTCTGGAGCAGAGCCAGAGGGGTCCTGGTGGCAGAATCATGAGGTGGGCAGGAGGCCGTCTGCCAGCCCAGCGAGCTCTGCTCGGTCCTTCTCATCTTAGTGAACAGCAGCTCCACCCACTCTCCCAGCTTCCAAGGCCACAGCCCGGGGCACCCTTGGCACCTCCCATGCCTTACCACCACATCAGTGTGGTCAGTGTGCGCTGTTGGCTGTGCCTTTGAGGACAGTCAGAAATCTGACTTCTTATCACCTCCACTGCCCTAACCTGGTCTGGCCTCATCGCCTCTCCTAGCCCCTCACTGGTGCCCCTGCTTTCACTCCAGTCCCCTGTCCCACTCCAGTTACTCTCAGCACAGCAGCAGAAAGAATCTATTTGGGATCTGCCCAAATCAGATCCCTCCACTGCTTGAACCCTACAGTGGTCCCATGTGACTGATTTCAAAGCAAAGTTTGATCAACAGCCTATGGCATCCTATGTCCACTGAACAACTTTGGTGACCCCACCTTGTACTCTTAAGTACTCTGCTCTGGCTACAGGGGGTTTCTCGCTATCTAAGCACATGCGTACCCCAGGGCCTTTGCACCAGCTCCTGTTGCCTGGACTGCTATTTCCCTAAATACCTGTGTGGCCAAATCCTTTACTACTTGCACGTGTCAGATCACAGGCCACATTCTTGGAGAGATGTTCCTGCCTGTATAAATGGCCATTCCTGCCCCTCTCCCCAGCACTCTCGTCCCAGTATGTATCCTGTTTTTCTCCCATCACTCTGGCATCATGTTTATTTACTTCCTCTTTTTAATCTTCTCTCCATCTCTCCCTGGGAGAATCTGAGCTCCATGACCCAGAAAACTCCAACTGCAGTCTCATCGTCACCCATTTGGGATGCTGCAGTGAGCATGATTGGAATAAAATCATGTAAGAGGCAAGAAGTCACGGGCATCCTGAAATGTGCTTCAAGGTCACACCCAACAGGCTTGCTATGCTCCAGTGCCTCCCATGCAGACTTAGATAAACTGGCCCTTGGTGAGGCTTTTGGAGCACCCTGGGACCAGAAGTGCAGTTGTGGGCAGGTCCCTACCTCACTGTCCTACAAATGACACGGTTCATGATACCTAGCTTACCCAGGAGACAGAGTGCCCAGGTGGGGTGAGACTTAGCATGGTGCTCGCCACAGGAAGTACGCCACGGATGTCAGAAGGCGAGACACATCATGCTCCTGAACCTTGCTATGTGCCAGCCCTGGAGCTCTGGCCAGGGACAATGCCTCCCCTCCAAGGAAGCCTTTAGCGCTGGTGGGACCGGGGTTGCGTCCTTTCTGCTCACTGCCTGGTGGTCCTGAGCCAGCCCACGGCCTTCTCGCTCAGGCCTCCCTGTGTCCTGTGGGGGTGGACAGCCTTCAGTGGTGCTGCTGCTGAGCCTAATGCTTCCTCTTCTTCCAGTTTCCTTCTAGGACACCTCCCCTACTTTTGGAAAAAGGACGAGGTTTGTGGCCGTGTGCTCCAAGATGTGTTTTTGGATTGGTGGGTTCAAACTTGTCACTTGTTGCCTTACTCCAGGTCCCCAGGGGGAAGTCATCCTGTTTAGTCACACAAATCCCAGCCCCACCCTCCCCTGGCCCAGGCCACACCTGAATGAGGGTGGATGGAGGCCACCTTGTGCCATTCATCAAAGGGGGGACCTTAGACCAGCCTTCAGAAGCTCTTTGAGCCTGAGTTTCCTTATCTATAAACTGGGTGTGTGGCAGGGGACAAGACTGTCATTGTTTGGGATGGGACTTAACGCTCTTCAAAGGGCTTCCCAAGAAAAGTTGTCGTGAAGATATGGTTCCCAGAAGGACCTTCCCAGGCAATTGAATGAGGGTCTTGCAGTCCTATCTCATGGGCATGGAGATTGAGGCCCAGAGGGGGATGTGACTCAGCCATGGTTGGGCAAGAGCAGAGCCTCACCCCCAGGCCTCCGGACCCCCAGCACGGGGTTCTTCTCCTGCCCTGTGCTGAGCACCTTCTGGGACAGGATGCTGCTGTTTCTCCTGGCAGTAGGGCACCCCCTGGGCTGAGGCTGGGCTGAGGGGCACATCTCTGATGGTTGACAGCCTCCTTCTGGTCACTTTGATTTCCAGGGCTAAGAAGTACGGACCTGTTGTGCGTGTCAACGTCTTCCACAAAACCTCTGTCATCGTCACAAGCCCTGAGTCAGTCAAGGTAGGGAAGGTGTGGTTTCCAGGGCAGCTCCCTCCCTTTCCCTGGGTTGGGGGAGTGAAACCTGGTCCCAGGGACATGGAGGACGGCTCCAGAGCCAGATGCATTCGGGCTGTTCTCCCAAGGTTCCAGAAGGGGAGGCCTCTTAGAAAGAGGCCACCACTGGGGCCACCTCCAAGCACTGCCATGGGCACACGGAGAGGGAGGGGACTCTGCTGTTCCTGTTTGGGCTGGGAATTTGATCCATCTGGTTAAAATGTAGTGGATTTGCCTTTCTTGGCCTCAGTTCTTCATCTAAAGAGGCAGCAATTTTAACCCTACCTTGAAGCTCTCTGATGAGAATCAAATATGGGTGGATTTGCCTAACACGAAGCTTCTAAGATACTCAAGCAGTGCTTACTGTGTGCCAGGTACTTTTCTAGGTACTCCATCACTGTTGACCCATTTCATCTTCACGGGGTGGGGGCTCTTATTAGTCCCCATTTTAGAGATGAGGAAACCAAGACAGATGGCATTAGTCTGTACCATGTAGGAATAAAGAATGAATACCCACCATCTGCTTTGGAGTTGGCCAAACCAGGCTCAAATCTGGGCTCTATGGCTGGCTGGCTGTGGGACCTAGGACAAGTGACTTCATTCTGGGCCTGGTTCCTCATCTATAAAACAGGGATGTTGCCTCTCTTAGAACAGTGGGCTGGAACCATGGGGCCCATGCCAGGCACACGCCATTTGCTCAGTTAGTGTTGGCACTGTTATTTTTTAGAGTGGATGTTTAGATATACTGCTGTGACACTGCGTGGCCGCGGTGAGGGGCGAAATACAACAGGTGGTGTTAGTGGGGTTTGCTTTGTTTTGTTTTTGTGGTGCTGGGGATTGAAGCCAAGGCCTCAAATGTGTTGGGTAAATGCTCTACCCCTGAGCAATACCCCAACCCTAATATACAACTTTGGGCACACTTCAGGAGACAGGCTGAACAACCATGGTGTTACTAACTGAAGGTCAAAGATTATTTTCAAAAAAAGCTCAATTTCACAGACATTGTTTAAGAGTTTTTAAAGTATGCGACCAAGAACATGCATAGAGACTTTCACGATACTTGCAGGTGTATATTAGTATGGTGCATTATGTGAGTGTGGCAACTGATACTCAAGTATTAAACAAACCTTGCATTCCTGGTCATGATATGTTAAGGCTTATTTTTCTAGATTCAGGTTTTTTGTTCTTGTATTTACTTTCTTGTAGTGCCTTTGTCAGGTATTGGTATCAGGTTAATACCAGACTCAAGGCGAGTCAGGAAGTGGTAATCCCTCCTCTGTTTTTTGTTTTTTTTTTTTAAGAATTTGCATAAGAATGGTATTACTATTTTCTTTAATGTTCTATAGAATTCACCAGTGGGGCCATGGATCTAGACTTGGCTTTAAGGGAAGTTTTGTTTGTATTTTGAGAAATTAAACATTTCACTAGGCATGGTGGTGAACGCCTGTAATCCCAGCAGCTCCAGAGGGTGAGGCAGGAGATTACTAGTTCAAAGCCAGCCTCAGCAATTTATTGAGGCCCTAAGTAATTCAGTGAGACCCGGTCTCTAAGTTAAATACAAAAATGGTCTGGGGATGCGGCTCAGTGGTTAAATACCTATGTGTTCAATCCCTGGTACATAAAATAAATAAATAAATATTTCATGTGTTTTAAAAGTCGTGTACTTAAAAATATTTTAAATTTTAAAGCATTATAAAATAAAATATAACATAAAATGCATAATTTATTTTAGTATTGGTAGCCAGGGCCTTGCCCATGTTAGGCAAATATGTCCAACCACTAAACCACATCCCCAGGCCTTTTTAAATTTTTATTTTGAAACAGGGTCTCCCTCAGTTGCCCAGACTGACCTTGACTTTGCAATCCTTCTGCCTTAGCCTCCCCAATAGCTGGGGTTGCAATTACACACCACCATACCTTGCTAAATTTACAGTTTTAATTAAGTGTTCAGCTCAGGGACATTAAGTACCTTCACATTGTTGTGCATTCTTTAACATCACCCAACTCCAGAACTTCCTCATCTTCCCAAACTGAGGCTCTGTACTCATTAAACAATAAATCTCCATTTTCCTTTACCCCAGCTCCTGGCAACCAGCACCACACTTATTGCCTCTATCAATTTGACTAACTGCAGCACCTCATCTAGGTGGACTCATAGAATTTTGGTTCTTTTGATATTGGTTTATTTTGCTTTCAAAACATCCCCTAGTTCTACCCACATTGTAGCACGTGTCAGGATTTCCTTCTCAGTTTATTTAATTGACATTTGGTCATTCTGATTTTTTGTTGTTGTTGTTTTTTCTTGAGTTTGGTAATTCATGTCTTTCATGGATTGTCCATTTCATTTAAGTTGTCAGAATAATTGGTACAAAGGCATTCATGACATTTACTCATCTTATTAATGTCTGTAGGATCTGTAGTGATGTCCCCTCCTTCATTCCTGAGAACAGTCATTTGGGTTTTCTTTTACTTCTTGATCAGTCTACAAGGCAAATGAATGAGTGGCTCAAAGAACCATTTTGGCTTTAACAACTTTCTCTATTGTTTTTCCATTTTCTTATTTACTGATTTCAGGTTTTTATCATTTTCTTCCTCTACTAATTTTGGTTTAATTTGTTCTTGTTCTAATTTTTAAGGTGAGAGTTTATATCATCGATTTCAATCATTTGTTTGTTTGTTTTTTCAAAAGAAACACTTAAGGGCTGGGGTTGTGGCTCATTGGTAGAGTGTGAGGCACTGGGTTTGATCCCAAGTACCATATTAAAAAAAAAAAAAAAAACCTAAATCAACAAAATAAAAGTATAGGGAAAAAAAGCCTATAAAATAAATACTTAAAGGGAACTGTCTTAATACAAATTTAGTAGGTCATATTTTCATTTTAATTCAATTCAAAATATTTTCTAACCTTCTCTTGTGCTTTCTTCTTTGGACCATGGATTATTTAGATGTGTGTTATTCCACTTCTAGATATTACTGGATATTCAAGATATTATTCTGTTATTGATTTCTAATTTAGTTTTTTAAGATCAGAGAAAATACTCATTGTGATTTCAATTCTTTTAAATTCATTGAAATTTGTTTTAGGGCCTGGCATATGGTCCATTTTGATAAACATTTACAAATACTTAAAAAGAATGCATATTTCATAATTGCTGAATAGTGTCTTACCAACGTTTATTAGATCAACTTGGTGTGTAGTGGTATTTAAATCCTCCAAGTTCTTTCTAACTGTTCTGACAATTACTGGGTGTGGGGTCTTGGACCCTCCAATCAAAGTCATGAGTTTGTCTCAACTTTCAGTCCTACCTGTTTTACTTCATGTATTTTGGTGTTCTATTATCTGATACATATGCATTTAGTAGGACGATGTCTCCATGAAGGACTGACCTCTTTGAATATGTTTATAATATTGCAACTGGTGTTTAAGTTCTGCTGGACCATTCTATCACATTTACTGTGTCTAGGCCTGGGTATAGGCTAGACTTTCCTCTTTTTTGACTTTCCTAATTTTTTTTTAATTGACCCCTTTATTCTTGGAAATGTCTGTTTTTACCCTTGGGAGTGCTCTTTGCCTGGAGTGCCTCTTTTCTGCTTCAATACAGCCACTTCAGCTTTCTTCTGCTTGTTGTCGCCTGGCGTCTCTTTACTATTAACCCTTGGGGTTCTGGATTTAAAGTGGGTGTCTCATAGGTAGCTCGTAGTTGAGTTCTTGTGGTTGTATACAGTATGATAGTCTCTACCTTTAAATGGAGCGCTTGAGGGCATTTATGTTTAATGTAATTATTTTTACAGTTAGGCTTAAGTCCCTCGTGTTCCTGTTTGTTTTCTGTATGTTCGTCTGTTGTTTGTCTCCCTTTCCTCCTTTTCTGCCTTCTTTGGATCAGGTACAGTTTAGTATTCTGTTTTATCTCTGCTATTGGCTTTTTCGCATTCTCTCTCAGTGGTCATCCTAGGATTGATAATATCATCTTTAACTTATATCAATCTATCTTCAAGTTGCCACTTCATCTCTGCCTATCTGTTTTTATGACTTTCTCTTTATCACTTTAGCAATTGAATTATGATCTGCCTTTGGGTCCTTTTCTTTGTGTTTATTTATTTGTGGTACTAAGAATTGAACCCAGGGCTTCATGCATGCTAGGCAAGTACACCAAAGAGGTACTCTCAGATGCCGAGCTTTGCCCTGTGGGCACCAGGAGGCAGTCAGTCTGCTTCTCTACTGTAAATCAACCCAGGGCTGCTACCTTTCAAGCCCTTACTTGATTTGATTTGATTTGATTTGAGACATGATCTTGCTAAGTTGCCTAGGCTGGCCTTGAACTCATGATCCTCCTGCTTCAGGGCTCCAGAGTTTATTGGGATTACAGGTGTGTGCCCCTGTGCCCGGCTCCTTTGTATCAATTCTATTTGGGATTCTTTGAACTTCTTGGATATGTGGATTCTTTGAATATGTTGGTGTGTAGTGGTATTTAAATCCTCCAAGTTTTTTCTAATTTTTTAGGCAATTAGAATATATTTATAATATTTCAACTGGTGTTTAAAGTTCTGCTGGACCATTCTATCACATTTATTATGTCTAGGCCTGGGTATAAGCCAGACTTTCCTCTTTTTTGACTTTTCTATTTTTTTTTTTTTTAATTGACGACTGGCCAGTGTTGTTACAAGGTTCCATTCTGCTCACTAGTATTTGGAGACCAGAGTTGGTAGGAAGGGAATGACAAAGAACAACTTCACCACGGCAAAGTAAAGCTAATATTGGCTAAGATGGTGTAAAACGCAGTGGTGTAGTCATCACCCTTGTTACACTATGGATTTTTCATTGTTGAGCATTAAATTTTGTTTTAAGAGCCAAGCATGGTGGCATTTACCTATAGTTCCACCTACTCAAGAGGCAGGAGAATCACTTGAACCCAGGAGTTCAAGACCCACCTGGGCAACAGAAGAAGACTCTGTTTTTAAAAAAAATCTATGTTTTTGCTTTCTTCCTTTAAAAATTGTTGGACTTCATTCAGACAGATGGTAAAGTAACTTGCAGATCAATTTGATCCTTTCTCAGCTTGCATTAAGGTATTGATTACTCCAGGGCCAGGTTATTCCTATTGCTAAACGGTGACTCTCCTAGGGCCTTTAATGAAGTCTTCATGTTGGAAACGTGTCTACTCTGGCTGGTGGGTACTTGAGTGATTCTTGGCTCTGTTTAAGCTCTGGGAATTGCCCAGCCTGTAGTTGTGTGATAATCCTCCTCTTCTCAGAATCTGCTTTGGCCCAGCCTCATGGAGTCCCCAGCAGATGTACCGGTGGTCATCAAACACTCTGGTGACCCCATGCATGGAGCTCCTTTGGGTATTGCTCCTCTCGGTTCTTTGTCCTATAAATTCCAGCTTCCCTTGGCCTTCCTGGACTCTGAGCTCTGTGTGCAATTTGGCAAGGCTGATGGACTGTATTTAGGTCCCTTCTTTTAGTGTCATTGTCCTGGAATTGCCTCCAGGTGAAAGCTGGGTAAACTCCAGGTCATAAGGCCTACATCTTTTTTTCCTCCCTCCTTTGGTTCACAGTCCTGTCCTGCTTGTCTCAAAATGGTGTCGGAAAACAGACGTGTCACACATTTCTGCCCTGTTTTCTGATCTGGCAGGAGGCAGGTCTGGAACCCTTACTGCCTCCTGGGCTGGTGTGCATCAGAGAAGAGGCAAAAAGAGCTCATGCCTTCCTGAGCATGCCCCGGCCCAGAGCTCTGCTCAGCGGGCAACCACAGGGTCCCTAGCCCGAGGACAGCAGGCCCTGGGAGGCGCCAGGCTGTGGGGACGTTGATTGGAGCTCATGCTGAAGCTGTCCTGCCCTGGCAGCAGGGACTGGTTCAGATTTGGATGGGCCGTGGACCTCAGGTGCTCAGGGACCTTTGAGCAGGGACAGGAGGTGGGCTTTTATTGGTGTCTTCCTCCTGGTGACAGAGGGGTTGATGACAGAGCTCAGCTTATAAATGACAGTGTTTGGGGTGGGCTCAGGGTTCCTGGGATATGGCTCTTTATGTGAAGTCAGTCATCTCTGGGGTTTTCTTTCAGCTAAAAAAATCAGCATTCCACCCCAGGAGCTAGAATTACAGAAGGTAGCAGCCCTGGGTTGATTTCCGGTAGAGAAGCAGCCTGACTGCCTCCTGGTGCCCACAGGGCAAAGCTTGGCATCGGAGAGGGCAGCTCTCGGGGTCCAGGCTCTGTGGCGTCCACACCCCTCCCCACTCCACACCCCTCTGTGGAATGTGCCTGGCCCCTACTGCCCTCAGCCACACGCCAGCCTTTCTCACCTGCCCTGCAGCAACTTGCCTGAGTTCAAGTCCCGTGTCCTCCATGAGTGTGACCGTGGCCAGTTCTAACCCTCAGCTCCGCGACCTGTGTCTGAGGGTGAGCCACACGGTGCTGGTGCACACCTGGCGCATGCTGAGCACCCCACCTGCACACCCAGTTCCCTGCTCAGCAGCCTCAGCGGGCAGGCACTCTTAGCCCATCTTATAAGACAGGCACACTGAGGGGCAGGGGACGTGAGTAACCCAGCCAGGGTCATGGAGTCCACAGCATTCGTGCAGGGATGCTGGCCCAGATCCCAGTTCAGACTGGCAGATCCGGGCCCACGCTGCTCACCACTGGCCTGTGCTGCCGCCCAGCTGCTGGCTAATGTTGCCATGGCTACCAGCCAGCTTCTGGGGACAAGCTGGCTGTGCCTCCAGGAGGTTTTCCTCGGCCTCTGGGGCTGCTTGGGGCTGCAAGTCTGAATCTGTGCCAGTGTCTCTCCTGTGTCCTGAAGCCCCCCAGGCCTCTCCCCTTCCCACCCTGGGTTCAGAGCAGCCTGCGCCTTCCGTTGGGCTGCTCGGGAAGGCGGGGTAGCGTGGGGTCCTGAGTGTGGCATTGGAGTGAGGAACCCCACAGCTGGGATGGAAGATAGCTCAGCCCCTCTGGACCCCCTTTCCCTCATCCCCCGTCCCCAGGCGTTGCTGTGGCCTCAAGACTGCCCTCCTCATTGAATGGATGGGGGCTTCCGAGAGATGCTGTGTGTGGAGCTTCCCACCAGGGCTGGCGCTCAGCCGATGCCAAGGCTCTGGGGCATGTTTCAGGAGGGCCCTTTGCAGCCTCTCATGGGTACCTCAGCTTACGTTGGTTTTTTGGGGATGTTTAGAAGTTCCTGATGTCAACCAAGTACAACAAGGACTCCAAGATGTACCGCGCCATCCAGACTGTGTTTGGTGAGAGGTAAGGAGCTGAGGGGCGGGAGGGCCTCCGCTGGGAGCACAGGGACTCCCTAGGGCTGAGGTGGCACTGGCAGGCAGGCACAGGGGATGTCTGTGCATGCTGTCCTTGCTCTTGTCATTGGCTCTTTCCTGGGAGTGTGGGGTTGTGAAGGTTGGGACACACAATCCCGAGTCTTATTTCTAATAGATGTGTGATATTGTGGCACTTGTGGGGTGACAGGCCATGCCTAGTACCTGAGCGCTACACATTTTTATTGTGGCACAATTGGTGCACTCACGGTATGTCCCAGCACCTTCTCACAGCCCCACAGGTGACCCATGCACACCACACGGTTACTGTCTACACACCCTGGTCTTGCATCAAGTTTCTGTCTCCCACAGACTATTTGGCCAGGGCTTGGTGTCCGAATGTGACTATGAGCGTTGGCACAAGCAGCGGAGAGTCATGGACCTGGCCTTCAGCCGGAGGTGAGTGCAGCTGGCGATGGCAACGGGCTCGGGGCGGTCACAGCACAGCGGTCCTCGGAAAGGGAGTCTCCACCCACGGGCCTCACTGTGCTGGAGGGAGAGAGGACAGGGAGGGTGCTCACGGTCAAAAGAGAGCCAGACTGGTGACTGGGTGTGGGACAGAGAAAGGTGCCCGAGAGGCTTGGGAAGGTCAAGGGCAGAATGACCATGCAGCCAGAGGCAGGTCCCCCTTCTCCAGGAACTCACCCAGACCTCTTCACTCCTTGTTTGGGCTGCTCCTTTCATTCATTTTTGCTTTTATTTACTTATTTTTGGGTGATGTTTTCTGTTTTCAAGAACTGATTCATATTCCGTACCACTTGCCTACTTCGCATGTCTAACTGTGGTTTCACCACACTCGTAGACTCGGGCAGCCGTCGCCACTGCAGTTAGAACAGTTCCATCACCCCAAGCAGTCACTCCCCATTTCTCCCCAATACCCCACCCATTGCTTCCTTTTTGACTTCATGGGTCTTCACATTCCAGACATTGCATCCAAAAGGAGTCACAGACACGCGCTTCTTCCTGCCCGGCTTCTGCACTGTTTCCACGGCTCACTCCCTGGTGCCTGTTGACATCAGTGCTTCATTCCTTCTTGTTGCTGACTAATATTCCTTTGCATATGTATCTTGTGCTGCTTATTCGTTCTTCAGGTGGGGACGTTGGGTTACTTCTGCCTTTTGCTGTTATGAATAACAGTGCTGTGGACCTTTCTGTATCCCTGTGTCGATACATATTTCATACCCAGTGGAATCTCTGGGTAATCCGGGAACTCTATGTTTAACATTTTGAGGAAAACAATCTTTTGCTTGACATAATTTCAAATTTATAGAAGAATTACCCTAATAGTACATGGGACTTCTGGATATTTTTTTTTTACCAAGATTCACTTGTCTATTGTTGAAAAATCATTATTTGCCTTACAGTTTCTTCTCTATCTACATATGTCTGTATAAAATGTATAGATCACTCCTTCTTGGATGTGTATATATGTTTCTGTATTTTTATGCAGTGCACACATCACACTATTTGAGGGTAAGTCAGAGACATGCACTGAATGCCATTAAATAGTTGCATGGACCTTTCTAAGGACAATGAGTGTGCCTACACTTAGATTATTAAAACTGTATTAATAATCTGTATTAATCTACACCCATCCTCTCACACCCCGCCCTCGCTCAGATTCCATCGTCCGTGCCAACCCGGCTGTTTGCCCTTGACTGAGGCCCAGTTCAGGTGCATTCCTTGTATTTCCTAGCCTTGACCCTTAGCCTCTGCATTCTGGGGCCCTTCTGGGTCTTGCCTTGGCCTCCTGCCTTTCCACACTGCAGGCCAGTTTTGCAGATAGCCCTCCAGCTTGGGTCTGTGGCTGATCTGTGTGGTTAGCTCAGGTACATGCTGTGTCCTTCTCCAGGCTGGCATCAGGAGGCTGATGGTGATCATCTTGGTGCTGATCACCATGTGAACCTGGCTCTGTGGTGAAGGTGAAGTCCTCCAGTTCCCCTCTGTGAATTCACTCTGGGATTCGTAACCTTGGGGGCTGGAAGCGGCCTCTCCTAGACCTCACTGTGGCCTCCTCGATGCCCTCCCTTCTCCTCTCTTCCTTCTCTCTTTTTTAAATATAATTTTTAGTTCTATTTGGAATGATACCTTTATTTTATTTACTTATTGTTATGTGGTGCTGAGGATTGAACCCAGGGCCTCACATGTGCTAGGCGAGCACTCTGCTGCTGAGCCACACTCCAGCTCTTCCTTCTCTGATGCACTTCCTCACTGCCCTGGAGAGATTTTTTTTTTTTAAATGCCAGCTAAAGATTTTATTATTGTAAGATGGAAGTATTTTAAAATGAAAAGAAAGATATGATCACAGAAAAGTTTAGCTGTTTTATGCCTTCATAATTTGTTTTTTAAAATGTTGGACAAATAGGACAGCAGGACAGTTGACAATATTTAGTCACTGATCTGTGTGGTTAGCCAATATTTAGCGAGCATCTTCTTCATGCAAAGTTTTTTGTTTTTTTTTTGAGAGAGAGAGAATTTTTTAATATTTATTTTTTAGTTTTCGGTGGACACAATATCTTTATTTTATTTGTATGTGGTGCTGAGGATCGAACCCAGCGCCCCGCCCATACCAGGTGAGCGCGCTACTGCTTGAGCTACATCCCCAGCCCCATGCAAAGTTTTTTACAGCAAGATATATCTGTGCTTCTCTCCAAGGAGGAGAGGTTGTGCCAGGACTCAGATGTGCCATGCCGCTCCCCAACTCTGAGACTTTCAGTGGCTCCCTATCACCAGAAGACCAAGGGCAGACCCCACCCACCCTCAGTCTGCCCCTGAACCCTTGGGGCCTTGGCCTCTGCTTGCCCCAGCTTCCTAGACACACTGACCTCGCTGGCATCTCTGCCCTTGCTCCTGTCCTTCCCTCTGTCTCAGTGTGCCCCTCAGGGGAATGCCTGCCCTTCTTTGATGCCCAGCTCGGAGGCCCCCTCTGAGGCTGGTTCCTGCCCCCCTCATGCTCAGTGAGTGCTTCTATCCTAGGAACGAGGAGCAGAGGGCGCCCCATTCCCGATTCCCGTGCCCTCCAGGTGGGCCTGTGGGTGCAAGAGCGTGTCGGGGGGTCAGCTGGCGGCTTTACTTCCCCAGAAGCAAGAATGGTGGCAAGGGCTGGGGGGCTTCCACTCCACAAAGGTCATTGTACCAAGAGCCAGGGTGGTGTGGTCCCTGCCCTCGTGAAGACAGGAGGTGGACATGGATCTGAGCAGATGATGCCCACATGGTCATGATGTAGAAACCAGTGCGTGTTTGTACTGAGGGTATGAGGGTATGTTGCCAGTTTCTGCTTTTCTAGATTTTACTTTGGCCGGGAGATCCTGGTCCTAATCCTTTCTATGAAAGTCAAGGGGGTGAGGGCAACCAGCCCTCCAGGGGGACCGTCTCTCTCTACAGTAGCTGCAAGGGATTCAGCATTGGTGCAATAGTTCAAAAGTCAACTGAAATGGACTTTTTTTTTTTTTTCCCAAAAGAGGAGTACAAATTATCTTGCAAATGAATGTGTACTTGCAAACAGTGTAAGCATTATGAAGAGAATTCCAGGGTTGATGCAGGTCTGGAAAAACAGGATCGGGTCCTCATTCCCCCGGTGTTGACGATTCAACACCAGAGAAAAGCTGGACTTCCTTGGAGACAGAGCTAGACTTCCCTGGAAAGAAGGCAGGACCAGAGCTGGTGTCTCTGGGAGGGGTGTGTGCCTTGCCTCTTTATAGATCTCAGGTTTCCTTTCCTCCCCTACTTCCTATCTTGCCTATGTGACCAAAAGGCAGGAAAAGAGCCCCCTGGGGATGCTCACTGGCCACTCCTCCTGTTGGGAGGAGCTATTCCTGGAGGGGTGGGTAACAGTTGAGAGCAGGGACGTGCTCTGAGGTGTTAGCCTTCCATTTCCTTTTTGTTGGTGATCGGCCCCCATCTTTCCAGCCCAGTCCTCCATTCTCCAGGCTGACTGCCTGTCTTCTGCCCTTATCTCATCCCCTCTCCTATCAAAGGAACCATTACTGCTGTAAGGAGAAATGGGTGATGACCACTCTGGCTTCTTCAGGCCGGGAGGGAGCGACATGGAGCAAGCAGTTTGGGTTTCCCTTTTAGGACTATTTGGGGTCAGTTGAAAGGTCCAGGGTAAAAGTCTGGTTCAAAAAGAACAGGTTGTAAAGTCATCTGGGAGGTGGGCACTTCTATGAGAGGAACAAGAAGACATGGGTTCTAGATGAGATTAGTGTAAAATAAGTGAATATGGTGATTGGGTAAGAGAGGCCAGCACATTTTCTTCACCAGGAGGTTTAAGAGCTAAGAAGTTGTTCCCATGGCAAGGCCAGTGAGGACTTGGCCTCTACTTGGGAGTGCAAATCTTCAGGATATTAGTTATCTGTCAGTGTTATCAGGAATACAAACACACCCTTAGTTTTTATAATGTCATAGATGCCCCCATAAGATGTAGCTAAGATATCTAAAGTCATCTAAATTTTTAAAGTACCTTTCTATTGGCATGACCTGTGTTTAGTAGAGATCGCTTTATTTATGTCACTTAGGGCTAGATAATCAAACTAGCAGACACAGATAAAGCCTGCCTATGTGGGAGGTTAGGAAGATTTTTGGGTTCTTTAAAACTTTTTTTACTTGTCAATGGACCTTTATTTATTTATATGAGGTGCTGAGAATCAAACCCAGTGCCTTAGAGAAAGAAGTCCCCTCAGTCCTTAGGTTCAAGCTGACTTCAGAGAGCAAGAGCCAAATATTGGTTGTTTTCTTTCTTGGCACTTTTATTTCCTTATCTTTAATCTCCAAGTTTTGGTTTCCAAAATATAATTTTTATAATATAATTTTCTAATATCTAGCAGGCCAGTTTGATCACACTTAAAGTATGAGAACTGGGTTTTAACTTTAATGACTCTAACTTTACACTTATTTACTCCTTCCATTTAACTGGGTCAGTATTAGTACTAGAAGTTAGCCCATCTTGTCAGTCCTATAGATGATGGCCTTATCTCAAATTAACTCAGGTTGTTATATTAGAAGTTGTGCCTCTGTAAGGCATTAACAGACAATAGTTATAAAGTTTACAGGGAAAATACAAAATGAAATTGACAAGAATAAGAACATATTTAGTTTGTATAATAGTTATGAACCAAGAAACTTTTTATTTTTTTGGTACTAGGAATTGAATTTAGGAGCACTCAACCACTGAGCCACATCTCCAGCCCTATTTTGAATTTTATTTAGAGACAGGGTCTCACTGAGTTGCTTAATATTTTGCCATTGCCGAGGCTGGTTTTGAACTCATGATCCTCTGGTCTCAGCCTCCTGAGCTGCTGGGATTACAGGTGTGTGCCATTATGCCTGGCAAGAAATATAATTTTTTTTTTAAGATAGAGTGAGAGAGGGAGAGGGGGAGAGAGAGAGAGAGAATTTTTAATATTTATTTTTTAGTTTTCGGCGGACACAACATCTTTGTTTGTATGTGGTGCTGAGGATCGAACCCGGGCCTCACGCATGCCAGGAGAGCGCGCTACCGCTTGAGCCACATCCCCAGCCCCAAGAAATATAATTTTTATAATCCCAAAACTAAAGTTCAAGGTACACCAGCTTGACAAAATGTTCTTCTAAACCATATATTTTGAAGCTTTATATACTTGGAAGACATGATACATCTAGTATACAAAGAAGCCAATAATAACGTCACAACTACACTGGTGTTTTTATATTAACCAAGTGTAGCTTTTAAAGAAAAAATTAGAATCTGTAGTATAGTGTAATATTCTAAAATAATAGTTGTTGTTTAACCAGAGTTGTACAAACCCAAATTCCTTTAAGACTATTTTCTCTAAATAACAAAACTTATCAGACACAAGAAGTTATCTTGTAGTATAAAAGCAGATTAATGTGTTAAAAAATTCTTGTTACTTCACCACATAGAAGATTAAACTTTGGTTTATATCAGCACATTAATATTTGATCTTAGGAAATAATCTTGAAAACTTTAACTGATTGTGCTAATTATAGCCAACTTAGTTACACAAACTTTTTGAGATTTATCCTCCACAAATTTTGTGCAACTTTTGTGTAGAATGTCTTTCTACAACTTTTTATTTTACCACATAAAAGAATTTCTCATTCAAAAACATTTATTTTTCTTTTACTTTTAATATTAAAATATATTTCCATACCTAGAATTTTCTTATATTTCTTTCCTAGTTATTGACCCTTTTAAAAATTTATATTCTGAAACAATCCTTATAAAATTTCTGATTTAGACAAATTACTCCATTTTATTTATTTATTTATTTTTAATTAATTAATTAATTAATTAATTTAGTTAGTTAGTTATCAGCAGACACAACATCTTTGTTGGTATGTGGTGCTGAGGATCGAACCCGGGCCGCACGCATGCCAGGCGATCGCGCTACTGCTTGAGCCACATCCCCAGCCCAAATTACTCCATTTTAATAAGATGAAATACTCTGTTTTTATAATATTTTAAATGAAACCTAACTGAAACCTTTGTATATAAAATTATACCTGATACAATCTCTTTTTTGGGGGGTATCATGGATGGAACTCAGGGGTACTCAACCACTGATCCACACCTCCAGCCCTATTTTGTATTTTATTTAGAAACAGGGTCTCACTGAGTTGCTTAGCACCTTGCTGTTGCTGAGGCTGGCTTTAAACTTGTGACCTTCATCTCTCAACTCCAAGCCACTATCCCCATGCCTGGCTGATAGAATCTTAACTCTCTCTCTCTTTTTTTTTTTTTAGGTGTAGATGGACATAATATCTTTGTTTTTATTTCTTTATTTTTATGTGGTGCTGAGGATTGAACCCAGGGCCTCATGCATGCAAGGCAAGCACTCTACCACTGAGCTACAACTCAGCCCGAATCTTAACTCTTAATAACCTTGTTTTTAGTGAAGACACAGAAATGATTAATGTTTAAATATATTATGGAATTTAAGAAGTCAAGAATATTTGATTTTATATTTAGCAGTTGATGTTTTAGCATTTTTTTAAAAAATTAATTGTAGATGAACATGATACCGTTCTTTATTTATTTTATGTGGTGCTGAGACTTGAACCCAGTGCCTTACACATGCCAGGCAAGCACTCTGGGTCACTGAGCCATAGCCCCAGTCCAATGTTTTAGCATTTTAACTTTGCAAATTAATCTGATGTCTCCTCTGGTATATATGAGATCATTTATGAAGATTAATCCCATTGATGTTAAATCTAATTTACTCATTTTTAGCTGTAAAACCAAGATATCAGACAAGTGTAGTTAACAGTATTAGCCGTCTCTTCCCTGTTGAAGAAAAATCCTAGAAACAATGGATATTGCATTCTAGATATTTTATAGAAACCAACACCATATTAATTGTCTGATCACCTAGAAAAACTTGTGAGCCAGTAATTTTAAAGTCATTTTTACTCTCATGGGTTCATGAATTTAAATTGAACTTCTTTTTTTTAAGTCACATGAACTAAAATGTATTTGAATCTATTTGTTATTTAAATTTTAAATTATGAGTGCTCATTTATCTATATGCCAATTTCAATAACATGTACTTGATATATGGACAAAAGCACATAAGTAGACACAACAATACAATACACAGGTGTGCACACATTCATAGAACAGACAGAAAACAAAGATCTTGTAGCCTTTTGTAGGTACATCTCCACAGGTAGGAGACAATGCTACAGATGTCTATTAAAGCCTCTATTAGATATAACCTACTAGAAATTAAAATAGAGCTTATCAGACCTTTGCATTATGACTTAAATATAGGGCAGTCCTATACTATTGGAAATGATAGATGCAAAGTCTGAAAAACATGGTGGACACTGAAATCAAAGATTTAAGTGGCCACTTGTCCTCAGTGGCTATTGGATTTATTCACAACGTCACCATGTCTATGTTCTTCTTAGGATTTTGTGAAAGGAAAATTTTCCCCTGTATTTGAAAGCTAACTCTTGAAAAATTGGCCTCTGAATAAAGAGTGTAAAAATCTCTATAGCTAGATAAAATAATACTGATCAGAAAAATATATCAATTTAGGCATGCAGGATCAAATGTGAATTCACAATAAAATCATGAGCTCAAAAATATAGAAATTTGCAGGAGTTCTAAAAAAATGATGCAGCCATAATTATTCTAGTAAAGGAGCATGTAGAACATCTTTATCAGATCAGAGTGCACTTTTGGATCAGATTAGAATTGGTCCAGATGTTTAGAGAATGAGAGTGCTGAAATCCTCAAGTAAAGATTTTTGAGGTAAATAAGACTTGTATGTATGAGATCATTCCATTTTTCTCCCTGTGCTATAGTGTTTAGGGAGGAACTTGTTAAGAAAGCAGGTGGTAGAGTACAAGAGCAGATAAGATAGCCATTTAGGTACTACAGTGCCTTGAATTTAAAAGTGACACCTTTTTCCCCTTTGGTCTCAAACTGGTTTTGGATAAGACCTCTGCAAGCCTTGGAGAGATAAAGATAGTTGGAAAGCTAAGGAGAAAAGAGGCAAAACCTCATGCATAGGGTACTTTAATATTTTTTTTTCCTTTTGTAAAATTAGTCGCTGAAGGTGTGGTGCTGTAGTTTATGTTTCCTTTGGAGACTCTTTTCCATTTCCCCAATTGGTAGTCAGGCCAGGTTTGGATGCAGAAAATAATAAGACATCTCCATTTTTCCACTGTGATTAGGTCATCTCCCAGGCCTTAGTGGCAGCAGAAAATGAGGCACTTTTTCTTGCATGTCTGTGGGCCAAACTTATCCCAGGTTTTCAGTGTGTAGTCTAGTGGTGAACCTGACAGAATTGTTGAGCATGAAGCTCCATCTAAGTGTGAGAAAACAGAACTCAGTCCCTGCGCCAGAGAAATTGTCCATTTCATTAGGGACATCTCCCTAAATGAGTTTCTGACAGTCAGCAAACCCGCCTCTCTCTCCTTGATCTGTTGGATTTATTGGTGCCTCACTGGTGAGGATGTGAGGGTCTCTGTTTTATTGCACGCCAGAGACCCTGGAGGACTCACACTTAGCAGCCATGAATGATCTACCTCCTGCCACTATTAAACTTCCAAATATGATGACCCAGAGGATAAAAAAATGACCTACAGTGGGGTATAGTCCTCTGCTCTGCAGGCTAAAGGAATCTCCAGAGGGTAAGGAGAACAGTGGTTGTTAGAAGGTTAACACCCTTTTCTCTGAGGAATTTATAGAAGAAGTGAATTGAAAAATGCCTCCCTTTTTGCAGCCAAAGAAACTAGCAGAGCACAGAGACATCACTGGGGAGAAGTCCTACAGGCTTTTAAGGGCTTAATAGGTGAACAAAGGGGACCCAGGCACTTCCTTACGAACCACTCCACGTTCAGTGTCCCTCTCTCAATGGCTAGAGTCCAGTCAGTGAGGGGAAGGGTGCTCGGGAGGAGCCTGTGGGGAGTGCAGCTCCCTCTCTGGAGGTGTATGTCACTGAGGTTCTCACTCTGCACCACCTAATCAACCAGTCATGTAGGATACCCACTGGGCTGTCCAGAGAGGGGGTTGGGGGAGAACTTTGAGAGTCACTGGGGAGTGGCCCCAGCCAGAGTCTCATAGTTGTCTCACCCCTTTGTTGGTCTCCAAAGGCAACCAGCATTAAGGGACGCTGTCTACTGACACTAGACTCACTCCGAGGCTGGATGGGACAGTAAGAAACAGCTTTGGCAGAACCCAACATGCCTGACCCACAGGACAGGTGATTAGGAGCCACCAAGACTGTGAACCCTCACATCTGAGTCTTGTAGAAGGGTGGATTGCAGTTACCATGTTTAATTAGCCAACAAGTGCCTATTATTGCCCCCCAGAAAGGAGAGAGACAGAAAGTGCACCTCAGAAAGCTGTGAGGTGAGAGGAGCTTACCTTGGTGATGACCCCGGCCAATCCCCCATCTGATATCAGACTTGAAAGTCAGGATCAGTCCTCATTCCCCCATGTTGAGGATTCAACACCCCAGAAATGCCAAGGCAAGCACAGAGGGCAATGGCACCAGAGGGCCATTGTAACGGAGGGCCCTGTGTATTTAGGAGACAGAGCTGGACTTCCCTGGAGAGAAGCCGGGACCCAGAGCTGGTGTGTGTGTGGGGCAGGTGTCTTGCCCTTGTATAGATCTCAGGTTTCCTTCCCTCCCCCACCTCCCTGTCCTGCCTACGTGACCAGAAGGCAGGAAAGGAGCCTCACGGAGGCTGCTCACTATCAACTCCCTGTGTTGAGGACTAATGCCCTAGAGCTGGCCACTGCTTAAGAGGGGGACGTGCTCTGGAGGTATCAGTCTTCCATCTCCTTCTCTTTGATGATCAGCCCCATCTTTCCGACCTGGTCATCCATTACCCATGCTGACTGCCTGTCTCTCGCCCTTGACTCACCGTGAGCCTTCCGCTGGGCTGGCTGGGGCTCAGGAGACCCTGTCCATCTAGAGCCAGGTGGACTTGAGATGGTGAAGGTCATAAGGAGAGTAATGGAAGAAGATTCCAGGCTGAGGAGATTCCTGTACTTCAGCCCCAAGGCGGCCGAGGCACTAGAAGCCATTGTAACAGGAGGGCAGTGTGGGGGTGGAAGCCAGCCCCAGGCAGACCCTGCCTCCTGAGCCGGGAAGTTAGGCTCCCCCGGGGCAGCAGGGGCTTCAGCGTCCCACTTTACTGGGACCAGATCCAGTGGCACTTCCAGGAGCAGCCTGGCAGGTGCAGTGCAGGGCAGGGGCGGGGCCGGGCAGCAGAGGCCTGTCCTGAGCAGGAGCCAAGTCTGAGAACGAGCCCATTCTCTTTCCTCAGTAAAAGCCTGTTTCGTTTCCCTCCTCTCATTTTCTCCTTTTAGTGTTTTAGAACTTTTATTTGGAATGATTTCAATATTTCACAGAAAATTCCAGATTAAGAATAGGACAGAGAATACCTATACCTATCAGATTAATATTACAGCCAATCATAAAAGCTTACTCTTGGTAAAAATCTCACTCTTGGTAAAAGTCTCAGCGGGGAGCACTTGGGGCTGGGAGCTCTGAGCTGCAGATGGCATCTAGGGACTCATTTCCACTTAGGCTTGGGCACTGAGATTGCTCAAGGACAGGAGTGAGATGGGACAACAAAGACTGAGGATGGTGGCCTGGGGACAAGCCAGGTAAGGAGAGAGGACACTGTAGAGGGGGGTAGGAGGGGACCAGGGTGGCTGTGACATAGACTCAAGGAGGTCCCAAAGGTTCAGTGCTGCTATGTCCCTTTGAAGTCAGAGTTGAGGGCCACAGTGGCAGACAGAGACCCCAGGAAACCGCTAAGGCAAGGGCAAAGCGACAGTGTCCATCCTAAGGGGTGGGTGGGGGTGTGCAACCCCAAGGCTCAGCTCCCTTACCGTGACCCCACCCTGCGATCCAGGCCTTGAGGAGAGGCCAGAGGGTGGGAGGCCACTCTCGGCATCTGCAGTGTCCTCCCTGCAGAGAGGGGCGCGGGGCAGTTCCTGGGTGGGGCTGGTGGCCGTTGATTCTCATGTGTTTCCCCAGCTCCTTGGTCAGCTTGATGGAGACATTCAATGAGAAGGCTGAGCAGCTGGTGGAGATTCTAGAAGCCAAGGCAGACGGACAGACCCCAGTGTCCATGCAGGACATGCTGACCTATGCTACCATGGACATCTTAGCCAAGGTAACGAGTGATGCCAGGCCAGGGGGCTGGGGGGGGACATGGGTGAGGTCTCTTTCTCTCCCTCTTCCTGCTGCTGCCCGCCCCCACGGGTGGGTCTCCCCTTCTCATGGAGTTTCATATTTGTGACTCCTTGGATGTCCAGAGCAGCCTACTGTGAGGCTGGGGCTGCACTTGTGATCTCCAGACGGGACCCAAGAGGTGTGGGGCCGCCCGGCTGAGCTGGGCGGGTTGGTGGCAGAGGCTGCCTGGCTCCTGACCCACCTCTCTGCACCCCCAGGGCCTGTGGCAGGCTGGTGGCCACACAGACTCAGCACTGACCCAGCCCAGCCCTTTGACAGGAGGTCAGGCGACTGGTCGTGCGAGGCAGCAAGTGGAATCAACACCAGTGTTAGTTCCAGCAATTCTCTGAGGCTGGGCAGGATACCCAGGGAAGGCCTCACCCGGGGCCAACACGTCCCATCAAGGAGGGAGCCAAGTCTATCAAGTAGCTACCCTGTGCTCTCAACCCCACAACTGCCCGTGGAATTGTCACCTGTCACCACGAGGAGTGGATGACATGGTACACAGAATCCCTTAGCCCGGGGCCGACCCTCCAGCTCAGTGGTGCCAGTTCTGCCTGAATCTGCTGTCCTCCTGCTCCCCAGGCGTGACCTTGCCCTTCTCTCTCTCCAGGCAGCTTTTGGGATGGAAACCAGCATGCTGTTAGGTGCCCAGAAGCCCCTGTCCCAGGCCGTGAAGGTGATGTTGGAGGGCATCAGCGCGTCCCGCAACACTCTGGCCAAGGTGATGCCTGGGCCCCCGTTCCCTGGTGACCAGCTGCCGTAGCTGTGCTGTTTGCCTCTGCTGAGGCACCTCCTCCAGTACTTATTTTCTTTTTTTTTAAGAGAGAGAGAGAGAGAGAGAGAATTTTAATATTTATTTTTTAGTTTTTGGCGGACACAATATCTTTGTTTGTATGTGGTGCTGAGGATCGAACCCAGGCCGCGCACATGCCAGGCGAGCGTGCTACCACTTGAGCCACATCCCCAGTCCTCCTCCAGTACTTTTTCCAGAATGGGTTTTGAGTTCTAGTGTGGCTGAAGTGACTTCTGAACCAGGATTTACCTGTAAAACCTCAAGTGGGAGCACAAGGCTTAATTACATTAATGTAATTAGGAGTTAATCTTTCTCTCCTGTTAAGTGATCCTGCAGCAGACTTTCTAGGTGGTTATGATGGCTCCGCTATGTCCCATGTTCCTGGACCTTCCCACTCTATGTTCTACTGTCCTTTGCACATCACCTTACTGTTATAAGATGACTGCAGAAGCTCCAGTCATCCCTTCCTTATTCCAGATATGAAGAAGGAAGAAATGGGAGAGGTGTTCCTGAGGTTATCTCCAGGTTCCTCTTCTGTTCCCTGGGACTTCAGTCTCTGAGTTTGCAGTCCTCATGCCACCCCATCTTTATAGCCATCCATTCTATTCCTTTGTGATGCAGTCTGTACTGGCTCCATTCTTCAGGGGTCCCTTCTCTTTAATTTTTAATTTAATTTAGTGGCGCTGGGGATCAGCCCCGGGGCCTCATGCAGGCAAAACAAGTGCTCTACTACTGAGTTATGCTCCCAGACCCTTTTAAAATTTCATTTTGAGACAGGGTCCCACTAAATTACCTAGGCTGGCCTCAAATTTTCCATCCTCCTGCCTCAACCTCCAGAGCAGCTGGGATCACGGGTGAGCACCACTGTGCCTGGTCAGAGGTCCCTTCCTCCCAGTGCTATGCAGATGTTCAAAGCCTCTTCCCATCATTTCTAAGGGCTTGGTGCGGGTGGGGGGCTGCTGCTGGGGTTTCACCTGCATCTTGCTCTGGTTCCTGGAGTGGTGGCCTTGTGCTGCAGAGGAACCAGATGGCGGTACAGCTGCACACTCTTTATTCTTTTTTTTTTTTTTTGTGTGTGTGTGTGTGTGTGTGAGAGAGAGAGAGAAAGAGAATTTTTTAATATTTATTTTTCAGTTTTTGGTGGACACAACATCTTTATTTTATTTTTATGTGGTGCTGAGGAACGAAACCAGCGCCCTGTGCATGCCAGGCGAGCGCGTTACCACTTGAGCCACATCCCCAGCCCCACACTCTTTATTCTTATGCACAAGGCAGGAGCCAGGAGGGCACAGAGATCCCGGAGGTGAACAAAGGACAAAGGCCCAGCTTCATGGCATCTTCGGCAGCCAGGGCTCGCCTGGAGGCCATGGCAGGCGGGGGTAGAGGTCCATCGCGCCTGCTGGGCTCCTGCTCTTGATGCCCCTTCCTGCGCCCCAGGTCTCAGGGCCGTCTGACACGTCCGCTGAGGGTGCCCGATGTGCTGTGCCAAGGAGGCACAGGCTCTGGGCCACCACAGTGACTACTCTGCAGCTCGCCCGCCCCTCGGCCCCTGGAATTGGCTCGTTATTGCCTGGGAAAGTTCCTAACGGGGCTTCAGAGCAGGGCAGCTCACCGCTCGCCTCGGCGGGCTGGATTTTGATGCCATGTGTCTTGGCCCTGGCTTCTTGGTCTCTCCGCTGGCCTTGTGGTCTTGAAGGCTGAGCTGACCTCGCAACCTCCAGACTCGGGGTGCGTTACCTTAAGTATGGCCTCGAGAGCTGGTCCACTTTTTAACTCCTGACTTTCAGACATGGCTGTTAACCCCATAAGACTGGGCGCTGCTTACCTTCTCACCTGGCCCCCTGGACATGTGGGACTCCCCCTCTGAAGGGTCCTGTTTCTGTTGCCACCTCCCTGACTGACCTTCCTTTCTCCCAGCTTGCCAGTGCTGCTGTGGGCTCCCGAAGTCCTCTCGGGGTGCAGGGCGGGGAAGGGAAGCGCGTGTTGGGGACGTCCTGAGTGGGGCTCTCGTTCAGTTCATGCCAGGGAGGAGGAAGAAGCTCCAGGAGATCCGGCAGAGCGTCCGCCTGCTCCGTCAGGTTGGCAAGGACTGGGTTCAGCGCCGCAGGGAGGCCCTGACTCGGGGGGAGAAGGTCCCCGCGGACATCCTCACCCAGCTCCTCAAAGGTGCGAGGCTCCTGGGGAGGGCCGGCGGGCGGACGGGTGGGCACTGGCTCCTTGCCCTCCCATCACCCTTGACCCTTCTTCCCCAGCGGCTTCAAAGGAGACAGGCAGCCCGGGTGACCCGGGACTGACAGGTTTCCTTGTCCTGCAGCTGAAGAGGGAGCCCAGGACGATGAGGTTCTGCTGGACAACTTTGTCACCTTCTTCATTGCTGGTTTGTACCTCTCGGGTGGCCCAGGCTCAGAGTTCTGCAGGAATGGTGGGCACTGCTGGTCACTTAACCCTGGCCTGAGAGATTTCGCAGGATCTCCGAGCACAGTCCCCCCGCGGGTCTGGGGGGCTGTCTTGGTGACCTCGATTCTGACTTGCTCATGGAGCTGGCAGCTGTGGGCGGGCTTGGTGTGCGGGTTCAGGGTTTCCCCTTCCTCAGAATTGGTGAGGCGTCCTTCGTGTAGATGGCACAAACAGACATGCTGACGACTTTGTTTATTTGCTCATCAAATGTACCTTGAGTGTCACTGCCCACTGGAGAAGTCCTCCTCCCCTCCAGGAGCCCTCAGCTGCCTCTTCCTCAGGGAAGCCCTCAGTGATTGCCCAGGCTGCACCTGCCCCCGGAGCTGCCCATGACGCCCAGAGCCTCTCTCTGCCTGTCCCAGTGTTAAGCTGCATTTTTACCTGCAGTAATTCAACAAGGTCTGTTTCCCCAGGTGACAGCACATTCCTCTGCGACCCCAGGTCCAGGGTAGTGGTGCCCACACAGCCTGGATGAAATGAATGATCAAATGAATGAACTCTGGGCACTGGGGACCAGCCGAGGCCAGCTGGCAGTCCAGTGCAGAGGCAGGCCGAGGCCTCCTGTTGGATGAGGAGCTGTGCCACAGGGACAGGGTGGAGAGGCTCCTGGGGGTGGGGGGAGCACCCCAGAGGCTGCGAGGAGGGAAGCACCTTTCTTTTTTCTTTTTTTTTTTGTGCTGGGGATTGAACTCAGGGGCACTCGACCACTGAGCCTCATCCCAGCCCTGTTTTGTATTTATTTAGAGACAGGGTCTCACTGAGTTGCTTAGCACCTTGCCTTTGCTCAGGCTGGCTTTGAACTCGTGATCCTCCTGCCTCAGCCTCCTGAGCCTCTGGGATTACAGACGTGCACCACCACGTCTGGCATGAATGGCTTCATTTTTTCGCACCAGGAACCCAGGCCCTGATGGAGCTTCTGGAGTGGCCTGGGCCTCAGTCTCCATATCTGTAGATGGGGGCTGGAGGTGCTCTCCAAGCTTGGGCACAGCCTTCCAGTGAAGACCGGATAAGCCCCTCCTGTCCTCAGCCCACCCTGAGCTCTGCGTCTGCTCCAGGGCACTGAGAGAGGGCAGGCAGGTGTATTTCTCCTTCCATGTGCCTGAGAAGAAACAGGCCCAAGAGGGAAGCACCCCTGGAGGGACAGTGGTCAGTGCAGAGGCAGGCCCAGGGCAAGACCTGGCTGTGGGGCTGGCCCCCTTCCTACCCAGGACCCGCAGCCTCACTTCCCAGGGCTTGCTTGCTGTGTTGTGGCTGGGCTGGATGGTAGTGGCCCCCTGGGAAGCCCCCCCACCTCTAAGCATCTGCAACTCCCACGTTCCTTCCAGTGGCAGCTGGGAGGATCCAGACCCCCTCAATTGCACCAGGGCTGCTAGAGCTCAAAATCAGCCCCCAGGAAGCCTACCCTCTGGCTGGGGTTGTCCCTGTCACTCCTGGCGACTAGAGGCTCCTCCCTTGCTGGACCTCAGGGGCACATTCTTCTCAGTTCCAGCTTGCCTTTCTGCAATATGGGGGTGAGCACCCTCCACCCCTCCAGGCCCTGAAGCTCCAAGATGGCTGGAGGGAGGAGCTTTTCGAACCCATAGCTGGACTCTGGTACTTGCTGATGCTGACTGGCACAGGAATGTCTCCTGCATATTCCATCCCTGGGGGACAGATAGGCTTCTAGGAGCCTGGGGTCTTGGAAGCCAGGTGGCCAGCAACCCCACGGTCCCATGTGGCACAGTTGCCCTTCTTCCTTCCTGCAGGTCACGAGACTTCTGCCAACCACTTGGCCTTCACGGTGATGGAGCTGTCTCGCCAGCCTGAGATCGTGGCAAGGTAGGAGAGCTGCACTTGGGGCTGGAAAAGGTTTTTTCCTGATGTCTTGTTTCTGAAGGCCACCTGCCCCCAATTCCAGTGGCAGAAACCCTCCAGTGTACCCTTCTTCTCTCTGCCCCAGAGCCTTTGCACTTGCAGTTTCCTCTTCTGGAAGGTCTGGTTCTGTTTTTCTACCAGAAACCACCCCCACCTCCCTCCAGCAAACCCTTCTCAGATCCCAAAGCAGCCCTGTGCTTCCCCTCCTGGCCTCCCCCCAGCAGCTCACAAATATGCTTCCTCCTGGGACTATTGGCTTCGGGTCTGTTTCCACTAGGAGACCAGAAGCTGCAAGAACTGTGGTTCTATCGGTCCCTACGCGTACCAGGCTCCACTGGCACTGAGGACACGGCAGCATTCTATCTGAAGTGCTTCAGTTGGCAAGGACAGGAGGGTGTCCCTGGGGAGAGGGGACTGGAGCTGGGTCAAATTTCCCTTGGTTTCCTTGCCATCGGGTGGCAGACAGGTGCACGAAAGCATCTGATTGTACCTGGCTGGGGGCGGGCAGAGCCCCAGTGACAAGTGTGGCCCCTCACTAGCGTGACAGGTAGGAAGGAACCGAGACTATGACAGAGGCTATGTGGCTTTAAAATGTATAATAGTAATGAGAACTTCACAGGACAAGTCAGGGCGTGGGCTGTGGCTCAGTGGCGGAGCCCTGGCCGGGCACTCGCAGGCCCTGGGTCTGATCCCAGCACTGAAGAAACCACGGAAAAGACATCAAAGTTACAATAATAATGGTGGTAAGGCGCCGGGGTGTCCCCTCCGAGGCAGTTCCCGCGGTGGCTGGGTTCCCTTCTGCACCTCCCACTCCGCACGCAAAGTTCCATGCCCTCCCTGGGTCCCGGGGCCTGGCTGCTGTCCGCCCTCGCTCGGCCCCGGGGCCTGGCTGCTACCTGCAGGGTCTTGCCGTCTTGCGGGCACGTTATGGAGCAGAGTTCACTTGTGATATTGGTCCATCTCCAGGACCTTGTTACCTTCCCAACCCAAAACTGTCCCCTTGAGCAGCGCCCTCGGAACCTCCCCAGCCTCCGCCACCCTCATCCTTCCCTGGGCCTGATGCAGCCCTCTGGGGGCTGCCGCCGCCTTGGTCTGTCTGTGGCCGCCTTCTCAGCAGTGGCCTCCTCCGCGCAGCCGCAGGGTCGTTTCCTCCCCTTGGAAGTGAACCATGGGCCTAGATAGACGCCAGCCTCTCCCTCATCTGTCCCGTGCTTCCACCTTTGGTTCACCGCAAATTAATGCCAGGACCTCATAGTCCAGGGGCTTGGTGGCCTCTGTAGTTGCTGCCTCGGGACGCACCCCAGAGCACCATCGCCCGGTTACATGGCGACTCCATTTGTAACCTTTTGAGGCCTGGCCGTGCTGCCTTCCCTGGCAGTCACCCCTTTGTCTGTCCCCACCCACAATGCACAACGCTCCGTGTCTCTCGACTTCAGGAACAGGAACCTCGCAGGCAGCCGTCCTACTGCCGGGCTGGAGCCCAGGGCCTTGGGCTCACTGGGCAGGGGCTCCCACCTCAGCGCGCCCCATGTTACCCCAACCGCACGCACCCAGACTTGCCCGCAGGCCCTTGCACCGCTGTGTTGGCCGCCATCACCAGGCCCTGCTGGACACACCACGCACGGCCCGTGTGGGGTGTGCGACCTGGGGCTGACTCCAGCACAGGCGTTGGTGTCTAGGCCCCTGGGACGCAGCTCCCGGTGCTCGATGGCGGCTGGCACATGGGCACTGTGGGCAGGGAGTCTCTCTGGGGACAAACTTGCCTCTTTCTTACCTACAGGCTGCAGGCTGAGGTGGACGAGGTGGTTGGTTCCAAGAGGCACCTGGACTATGAGGACCTGGGGAGACTGCAGTACTTGTCTCAGGTGTGGGGTGTGCAAAAGAAGCTTTCGGGCAAATGTGGGCCATTTGTCGAGTCAGGCTGCCGCCTCCGGGGACCCTTTAGTACAGTGGTTCCCAAATCTGGCTGCCCCTGAGAACCCTCTAGGAGATTTCATGCCTCTCTCGGGCCTCAGCTGCCCCCACACTAATGACAGCAGTGGGGAGAGGCTCCCAGGCAGTCCCACCATGCAGCTCAGGCTGGACACTGGCCCTTGGTGGGGGGCGCCACTTCTCCACACCTGGGCCCATAAGCCTGGGCTTCCCTCCTGGAGCCAGGCTCAGCAGACTCCAGACCACTCCGACGGGCACCCGAGGAGGCCCAGCCAGGCCTGCTGGCTGCACAGTAGCCCCAGGCCCTGGTTCTCGGTGGGCAGGAGCCCTGGCTTCTGGTCCCGGCTCTGCCACTGTGGCCTTGTACAACTCCCTTCTCCTCTGGGCCTCCGTGTCTCATCAGTCACACGAGGAGCTGGGTTGACCGTGAGGCTAGTGTCCTGGGCTCAGGGACTCAGGGCTGGGCTGTGGGTACACTTTAGCCCCGTGGGCAGGACTGAGTTGGATGCAGGGCTTGTGCTGCACGTTCCCTGGGACTTTCTGACCTCTCTATTGTGTGTCCTGTGCTTTTGAAGGTCCTCAAGGAGTCGCTGAGGCTGTACCCACCAGCGTGGGGCACCTTTCGCTTGCTGGAGGAGGAGACCTTGATTGATGGGGTCAGAGTCCCTGGCAACACTCCACTCTTGGTGCGTAGGGACTCTGGGGGGGCTGGCCTGCTGGCTCCCGTGGTGGCCAGTTTGGAGCTCTGTACTGCAGCAGGGACATCCATGGGCCCAAATCATCCTTGCACTGGGCTCTCCTGGCTGTCCTGAGCTTTTTCCTTTGAGTCTCATTGTGATCCTGTGAGATCTTTTTTACACAGTCCAGTTCAAAATCATGGTGGGTAATTGCAGAAGGGAGGTCCTACCTATACAGCTGAAGACACTGAGGTTCAGAGAGATTAGGTCACTTTCCTGGGGTCACTCAGCTAGTGGACAGGAGATGTGGGATGTGCCTGGATTCCCATCTGACCCAAACTTGCCTTAGTCCCCTCCCCCTGTTTCATAAGCCCTCTCCCGCCAGTCAGCGTCCGCCTGCCACCCTCTGTGTGCTCCTGGGGTGTGCCAGGATGTTTCTCTGTGTGTCTGTCCTTGGTGTAGCCATTCAGGCATCCGTTTATGTAAGGACCTTCCTAATCCACTCCCACCACCCATCTGTGTGTGCACCATTCTCCGCACCCCAGGAATGGTCACTTGTCCTGAGTTTTGTGTTTGCCATACCGTGTGTGTGTGCACGTGTCCCCACGTGGTGGCGTGTTGGAGGACAGCTGAGCTCGGTGTGGGCTTCTCCCTGAGGCTGTGGATCGTCCACTTCTGCTGCTGTGTGAGGTCTGCTGAATGCACAGGCTACCCTGCTCCTCAGTACTGGGTCAGGGGCGTGGGAGGGGCTTCCTGGGGTCACTCAGCTGGTCACTACCTTGAACTCCACGTGGCTGTGTTTCTGCCTCCCATGTCCCTCACCACGTGGAAACGTGTTCTGGGCTATGCCCAGGAGGAGCAGGGGCATGGGACACGTGGGTGTTCAGCTGAACAGGTGACCCAAAGTGCTTGCCCGCCTGGTCCTGCTGACCAGGATGTGCCTAGGACATAGCTGGTCCTCCCTCAGCCTCCCTGGCACTTACATGGTGTCCTATGTTTTATTTTTTGCAATCAAATAAGCATAAAAGTATTTCCCAGCAGTCTTGATTTGCACTTCCCTGATTCCTGGGGAGGTGGTACGTCCCTACACTGCTTTGTCTCTTCTGTGAGATGCTGACTTGGTTTCCCCTTTTGGGTTGGTTGACTTTAAGAAAGTCCATAGTCATCTGTTGTCTGTTACATGCATGGCAATTGTCACCCCATAGACTCGCGGTTTGTCTTCATGAATGTGTTTTTGATGATCTGAAGTTCTTACATTTTCAGTGGTTCCTTTTTTCACTTTGTGCTGTTGAAGGAAAGCTTCCTTATCCTGGCTTCCAAAGGCTGCTCCCTTCCTCCTGTTCACTTCACCATTCTCCATGTTTATTTTGAGGGTTAAGCTCTTGGCCGTGTGGAGTGCTTGTGTGTGTGGCTGTGAGGTAGGGATCTGCACTCTGTGTCGCGGCTGCCATGGTGAGGTGGACAGGGGGCCACTGAGTCCACAGAGCCAGCGGCCTCACAGCAGGCTACTCCCTCGCAGTCCTGAAGGCTGAAGCCCAACATCAGGTGTGCGCAGGGCTGGCTTCTCCCAAGGCCTGTCCCCGTGGCTCATTGAAGTCATCTCCTGGCTGTCCTCACATGGTCCTCCCTCCGTGTGTCTGTGTCCTGGTCTCCTTTTCTCGTAAGAACACCAGTTGCATTGGACGAGGCCTACCCTAATTCCCTAGGTTTAACTTAATGACCTTTTAAAAGCCCCTTCTCCAAATACAGTCACATTCTGAGGTTGGGACTTCAGCCTGTGGATTTGGAGGGGGCACAATTCACCCATAATAAGACCCATTTTTGTTTGTGTGGAGGACGATGCGCTCTGGTCCCCTGGGCTACCCAGCCTCCTCTAGTGTATGTCAAAGCCTCATTCCCCATTCTTCATTCTGTTTGGCTGGTCATTTCTTCAATGCCTCTGGACCAAACCACTCCAGCTGAGGGCCTTCTCAATAGCTGGCCCCTCCCTCAGGCAGAGCACAGCCTGCAGCTGCTGCTCCCCCTGGCAGCCCAAGGCCTGTGAGCTTGGACAGGCAGACCCATCTCCCACTGAGCACCTGGCTCCCTGGCCATCTCCGTCACCTGGGCCTGGTCCATCCTTACAGGTTGGGGACAGTGGTGCCTGCATCCCAGGCAATTGAGAAGATCCAGTAGGATAAGGTACATCCCAGGTGTGGCACAAACCCCTGGACTGGGGGTGCCCTTGACCCCAGCCCCAACTCCCCAAAGCTGCCCCCACTTTCTGGAGTTCAGCACCAGCCTCCCTCCATTGCACAGCCCTAGGCTCTTGGCACAGAGAAGCAGGGGTGGGCCAGCTTAGGAAGACACTGTCCAAGGGGGAGAGAGGCAGAGGCCAGTTCCCGAGGCCCAAATTTTGGGAGCACATTGCTTTTCCAGGGCCAGAGGCACTGCCCCCAAAGGCCGGGGCACAGGGGAAGCATCAGCTCCCAGCAGGAGATGCCACCAGTGCAGGTTCAAGGCTGGAGGTGGCTGCAGCCCCCACCCCACCCTAGAGGGGAAGCAAGAAAGAACCCGAGGAGCAGCAGCTCCCAGGAGCCAGAGGGGCAGCCTCGCAGGCTGGACTGCGAATCTCAGGGGCTGTTTATTTTCTGGGAGATTCCAGAGAGGCATTGAGCCGCTCTCTGAGCCTCAGTTTCCTCATCAGGAAAACAGGGGTACCTGCAGCTCCCATGGGGCTGCACCTGGTCCAGCTGGCAGTACAGATTGTCCCCTTTCTTCCCCTCAGAGGCCGTCCCCTTTCTTCCCCTCAGAGGCTCTCTGGGGTCCCGTGGAACCCCATTCCTGCCTAATGGGTGGGGAGGGAGGTGCTGCTCTTCCCACAGTCACCCCGTGGGCGCCGCGGTGGGGGAGGGTGAGAGCCGTGAAGCAGACCAGCTCCTCTCCGGCAGTTCAGCACCTACGTCATGGGGCGGATGGACACCTACTTTGAGGATCCACTGACTTTCAACCCCGATCGCTTCAGCCCTGGAGCCCCCAAGTAAGTCCCCCATCCAGTGACCTGAGTGGGAGAGGGGCCATCACAGCAGCCTCTGGTCCGGGCCATGAGCCACCTGTACCCACAGAGCCCTCACGGCTCCCAAATCCCTGTGAGGTAGCAGGGAGGAAGTCACAGCTCAGAGAGGCCAGGCAGGCCCCGGGCAGAGCTGGTGCTTGGCCCCAGTCAGCCTGACTCTCACACAACTCGGAACCAGCACCCTGGACTGGGATGCCACCTGACCTGGCCAGCACCTGCCTTCCCCGCCTCACAGCCCCTCCCGGGAGGTGGGAGCCATGAGGTCTGGAGACAAGGGGACAGTGCATTGATGTGTCAGAGCAGCTGTGAAGAGCTGAGCTCCAGGGACAGGCCCTGAGGTCAGACCCAGAGGCAGAAGAATGACCTTGGGCCAGCTGCTCTGCCTCTCTGAGCCTCACTTTCTCCCTGTGTGAATCAGTACCATGGCAGCCCCTTCTGGGAGGGTCAGGAGCGGGGCCGTGGGGGAAAGCAGGTCCATAGTCCGGCAGGAGTTGCAGCTGAGGTCTTGTGCCCCTGGCAACGGATAGCCACCACGGCTGTGCGCCCCGCCCACCGCAGGCCTCTCCCCCCTGCAGGCCTCGCTTCACCTACTTCCCCTTCTCTCTGGGCCACCGCTCCTGCATCGGGCAGCAGTTTGCTCAGGTAGGAGGGCAGGGCTGGGCTCCCACCCAGCAGTGACTGCAGCTGGGCCTCTTCCACCCCTCTCTGGGCCTGGAGGGCAGGAGGTTAGCTGGGGGCAGTCGCCCCGGCTGGCTGCTATCTGGCTCACTGTCTTTCCTCTTCCTCCCTCCCTCCCTCCCTCATTCCCTCGGCTTGGCTCTCCCTGCACCTACCCCCAACCCAGATGGAGGTCAAGGTGGTCATGGCCAAGCTGCTGCAGAGGCTCGAGTTCCGGCTGGTGCCCGGGCAGCGCTTCGGGCTGCAGGAACAGGCCACGCTCAAGCCACTGGACCCTGTGCTCTGCACGCTGCGGCCTCGGGGCTGGCAGCCCGCGCCCCCACCCCCGCCCTGCTGACGGGGCTCTGGGCAGGATGGGACTTCTCGGGCCAAGCCGCTTGCCTCCTCTGCTGCCCACGGCTGCCCACCTGTGCCCCTGCCCTGTCCCCTGGCACCCTCCATGCTGGTTCCCAGGGGACCCTCTGCCACGCCTGCTTCTCACCCCTCACCCCACTGCTGTCCACAGCTCTTGGCCGGACTTGGGCCCTGAGTCCCCCCAGCTGCTGCCAGTGTTGCCCCTGCCTCCCAACCTCTGCACTGGCCACTCCCTCAGACGACACACCCTAACTCTTGCTCACTCCCTAAGATCCTCTTCAAGTGTCACCTACCCTGAGAAGCCCTCTCTGCCACCCCCGGCCGGGCCAGGGGCCCCTCTTCTGTGCTCCCTCAGTCACCTGTGCTACCTCTAACACCACACTGACCACACTGTATCGTGAGTGCCCGCTGATGTGACCCACTGCCCTGCCAGGCTGCGAGTGCCTCGGGGGCAGGTTCTGTTGTGCTTCGCTCTGAGCCCCTGTGGCCACCCAGGGCCTGCACAGAGTCGATGCCAATAAACATGTGTTGACTGCATGAATGAGCTGCCCTCTCGGCCAGGGACCCGCCTCAGTGTGCTCACCTGCATGAGGGGGGATGTTGAGCTGCTCTCGCTCAGGACTGGCACCGCTCTGGAAGCTGCTGGACAGATGCCCCTAGAGAAGCCCGCCCAGGTGACCCAAGGGCCCTGCGTTAGTGGAAGCCAGTTCACTGCGTTGTGTAGAAGACCGAGGCCCGGGTGCTGCGTGAGGTTGGGATCACAGGCTTGAGAGCTGGATTCGAAGGGGTCAGGGCCAGACCTTTCTGGAAGGGTCTTGGTGAAGCCAGACAAATATACCTGTGTGCACCTGAGGGCACTGCTGCATCTGCTGGCCTGGCCTGGGGAGGTGACTGCAGCAGCCCCAGGTTGGGGACTGTTACCTCCAGGGTGTCAGGGTGGAAGCAGCCATCCCTTCCTCCCCAGCCTAGGGTGGCCAAGGGGCAGTAAATCCTGGGCAGGACATGTCCTCTGGGTCTGTCCAGGGAAAAGGACCTGCCCCAAGTTCCTCCTTCAGCTTTTGGAGCTTATCTATGAACAAAGACAAAAAACTCCCTTAGCCCCTGCCTGGTGTCTGTCCCCAGGAAGGCCCTTCTGTGCCCCAAGGCAGGCATGGGCTGGTGCCAGGCTGTCTCCTTTGGTCCTTGTCAGTCTTGAATAACAGCTCTGAGGGATCTTCCCACTGAGCAGATAAGGTAACAGGCTGGGGGGCAGAAGCGACATGTTCAGGTAGGCTTAGGATGGGGCTGGGTTCCATGTTTGTTTCTCTCCTCAGCCCAGGGGCATCAGGGGCACCCACACAGGTAGTTCTGCTGCAGCCTCTGGGCAGCGGCTCACTCCTGGCCAGGTGTGGCCCTCCTGCTCCTCAGTGCCATGCCAGACCACCTGAGCACCTGGCCATCTGAGCTGGCCTCCCCAACCCCTCTGTTCCCTCCCTGGGGCCCTTGCACCCCCTGCCCACTCTGGGAATGGCCTGCCTAGGTTTGGCCTATGTGCTTGGCCAAAGCCACCCTTGCTTGTCATCTCTCTGCCCAGAAGCAGCCCCTTCCCATGGCCACTCGACATGGGCCCCTCAGCCCTGCACTGCTTCCCCACCTCCCCTGCTGTGACCTCCCCTCACTGTCCTTGGCAGTGCCATGCCAGCCCCTTGACCAAGTCCACGCCCTCTGCTTCCTGCCATGGCTGAGCCTGGCCCCACAGAATAGTACCTCTCTTGCCATCTACCTGAAAGGGTCACAGTCACCAAGGCGCAGCATTGCAGGGCACAAGTGGCATCCTCTGGAGGAGCCACCTCCTGCTGGGAACATCAGGTCGCCAACTTTGCCATCTCCTGGTTTAGCAGGTGCCCAGCCAGTGCTGATCCAAGTCCTCACACTGTTTCTCACATGCTCAGAGGCCAGGGGTATAAGTATGTGCCATTTCACAGGCAGAGAAGTAAGGCCACGGCCAGGCAGGACGCCCTTTGCACCCCGAGGTGGTCCATAGGCCCAGCAGGCACCAGCACTGCTGGCCTGGGCTTGCCCTCAGCATTGGAACCCCAGGGCTGGAGGGGCAGATGACAGGGATAGCCTGTCACCCCACCCTGGCTCTCCTCTGCCTGTGTTGGGGCCAGCATGTCCTGGCCATCCAGTGCCATTCTTATGCCACAGAAGGGGCCATTTGTGAGGGCCGGGGGCTCTCAGTCCGGGTTTCATGGAAGGGTTGCACAGGCTGGGAGCCTTGGCATCTGGGTGGGGCCCAGAAACTTTTCTTTTTAGGCTTGCCAGGGCTCCTCCCCATGTGCGCTGGCTGGTGCCACTCGCCCAGGTGGAGCTTGTGGCTAGGGCCCAGGTAGGGTGGATGGGATTGAACCCCAAGCTCTGAAGCCAGACAGCCTGGAATCCTGCCTCGCCTGTCTGTCACTGCCATGCCGTTTGGGCCCCAGTTTGCCATCTGTAAGGGAGGACAAGTAATACGACTCATTTCTGAGGGTTGGCGGGGGACTTAAAAGAGTTCGCACGTGGGGCCGCACGGGGGCGCCCCGGCGCAGCGCTCGGAGGCAGAGTGGGCGGTGCCTTCTGCGCCCCGCGGGTCCGGGCTGGGACTGGCGGGCCCCAGGGACCAGCCCCGCGGACGCCTGCGTAGCCTCCTGCAGTAGGGGCGGGGGCGAAGAGGCACAAGCCTGAACCCGCGCCGGCCGGCCGTCTCGGGCATCCCCTGACCACTGGGTTGGGGTGGGCCTGCGTTTCCGTGTCACAGGGGGGCGGCCACCGAGGCGCGGCGAGATTGCCAGGCGAGCAATACCTGGGCGCGCAGAGGCACGGCCACCGAGCTGGTGGTCTCCCATCGCTGCGTGTGGGCACCGTCCGGGTCTGGCGGTGGGACGCTGGCAAGCGGGCAGAGGGGCTAGCCGCCGTGGGAGCGGACCGGGGCCACCGGAGCAGAGAGCTTTGGGTAGACACGCTCAAAGGGGAGGTCGGGAGTGGCCCCCTCACCCCAGGCGGCTCTGAAGAGTCCCGTGCCCACCCGGCCTTCTCCTCCCTCCCGTGTGACTTGGGCAGTGGGCCTTTTCTGCAGGTTCCCTCGCGGGTAAACCTGAGCGAGCGCAGGATGTGGGGAGGCACGGGCTTTGGATCTGCACCCCTGACTGTGCCTCCTCAGCACTCAGCTGCTGCAACTCCTAGGGGACTCCCGAAGAGGGACTCTGAAATGACCCAGCTATCCCAGCCAGCTCGCTAGTAGCCAAGGCTGGGCTGGGAGTGACCTCAGGGGCCTTGGCCTGCAGGGATGGGTGAGTCTTGATCTAGCCTGAAAAGGTGGGATTTTCTTCCTTTCTGCTCTGGGTCCTGGGTTGGTGGCCCTCCTCCGCCAATGTGGGTGGACTGAGGCTGTGCCCCATGGTCCCAGCAAATAGCTGCCTACCTAGAAGGTTCTGGAGGGGCCTTGTTAGGGAGCCTGAGCTGGCTTCTCCTGGCAATCATGGTCAAGAAGGCACTGAGTCCTTTACGGTGGTCCAGAGTCAGGAGGGTCACAAGGGTTGGGTGACTCATAAATCCACATCCACCCAGGCCTCTGCTGGGCTTCGGACAACCTCCCATCTCTGCCTGGATGTCCATAAGTAACTCCAACTGGATGTTGGACAGACACAGGGGCTACCTGGGGCTTGGGTGTGGGGACACTTGCTACTGAGGGAGGGGCATGTCTCTGAAGCAGGGTCATGGAGGGGAGAGTCATGCCCACTTTTACTGGGAGTATTAAAAACATTGATTTCTTCTAGAGCAAGCCCCTTACCTGTAAGTCCTTCTAGCTTATGGAAACCATAGTCATACCTTTGGCACTGTCCTCTGTGGGCAGTCCCTACTGGCCAGTCAGACCCTGGGCAGCCAGGTATGCCCACCCCAGCCAGAGGCCCAGCCTGGGAGTTCTCCCTGCCAAGGGAGAGTGACAGGTGGAAAGGGCAGCTTGACAAGGGGTGGGG
Source organism: Marmota monax (assembly GCF_021218885.2). Lineage (NCBI taxonomy): Eukaryota > Metazoa > Chordata > Mammalia > Rodentia > Sciuridae > Marmota > Marmota monax. The sequence goes on from NW_026694841.1 coordinate 1,390,763, forward strand.
TCCTGGAGGAGGCCCAGGCGCACTGGAGCTGCCTCACTGGACAGCACCCACCCTGGAGGGGCCTGGGCAGGGGAGGGGGCAGCTGCAGCAAGAGACCTGCCCTTCCAGAGGGCCAGGGAGAGTTCCAGGTCCATGCTGGCAGGGCAGGGGCACAGGGCCATCTCCATCCTGCTCCTCTCCTCGGGCTCAACTCTGATGGTTTGGCTTTGGTGGGCCCCAGGGGGTGACAGCAGCTGTGTGGCCCCCTCAATCCCTATCCCAAGGGCAGGGCCTATGTGGCTTAGGTGGCCCTGGTACCAGGGAAAGAGCTAGCCCCTCCCTGGGTAAGGAGGAGCATTGATACTGATGGAGGAGCACTTACCTCTGTTGAATACCTGCCACGAGGCCAGCCTGGCCCGGCTGCTCTGTAACCCTGTGATACAGACAAGGGGTCGTGCCCTCTCCCCGTGCCAGAGGGCAGAGGCACAGCCCCTCGGAGCCTCATCTTGCTGTGGAGCCTGAGAGTTTGAGCCTGGGAGGCCTTCCTACCAGCTCCTGTCCCCCTTCACTAATGACAACGGCTTCTCTGCTTCCACCCCAGATATGAGGAGTTATCCACAAGGGACCCAGGAGAGTCCCACTTTTCACACCCCAGGGACACTCAGTGCAGCTGGAGGGGCCTCTCAGGCTTCTTTCCTGGCCGGGAGCCTGGAGTCTGGGAGGGTTGTCCAAGGCCACCCAGGTGGCGGTCAGCTTAGGGGTATCTGGGCTGGGGGGGGAATTAATTCCCACGCTTTGCTGGAGTGTGTGTGTGTGTGTGTGTGTATGCACGTGCACACACGTGTGCTCCTTTTGTGTCCATATTTGTGTGCAATCCGTGGGGGGGGGTGAGGCCCACATGTATGGACCCCTGTGTGTGAGCATTACATGGGCAGCGGCTTCTGTCTCCCCGTGTCTCGCTGTGTTCCCATGGTCCCTGTCTCTGGGTGGCGATGTGTATGCGGGGCTGCATGCCTGAGTCACGTGTGTCTGAGTCACGTGTGTGTGCAGATGCGTGCATGTGTCTCAGGCTCAGGGCTCTCCCTGAGCTGCAGGGGGCGTCTGCTCTGGCCTGAGGCCGTGGAAGTTGTGCCCGTGTCACTGGCCAGACCCTCGAGGAGCTTCAGGCATCCCATCCTCCCGCCATGTCCGGTGGCAGGAGGCCTGCCCAAGGCCACACCTAGCAGGCGTGGTCCCACCCAATACGGCCTGTCCTTCCAGTCATGGCCACCAAGGCCCGTCCTGCCTCTATTTACAGAGGAACCAAAGGCCCAGGGAGAGGGGGGTGCCACCAGGGAGGAGGCGTGGGACTCCTGAGGTGGGGACGGCCTGTGCATTGGCAGGGATGGGAAGCGGGGCCCTCTCCAACCTGCCTCATTTGGACGCCCAGCTTGGGCCGGCCCCACTGATGTCCAGTAGACGGGTGTCCTCTTCCATTGCCCTGTTCCACTTCAAATGGCCCCCATTCCTGCATGACCAGTTCTCTCACTATTCCTGGGCTGTTCCAAGCCCCTTCCCCCTACAAGCCCTTCTCCTCCTGCCTGCTCCCCCACCCATTCCTCACCTCCAGGTCTCTGCCCAAGGACCCTCTACCGAGGTCTGTGACCACCTGTCCTTCCTTCTTGACCTTGGTTCCTCCACTGGTGCCCCCCACCCGGCCCCCGTGAGCTGTGAGCCTCAAGAGGCTGCCCCCAGGTCTCTTTGAAGCACTAGGAGCAGCCACCATGTTGTGGTGCCCACCAAGTAGTTGTTGAAATTGGCATCAAACACTTGCAGCCCCCCAGGGGCTGGTGGGCACACAGACCACCTGGGAGAAGTGGGATTTCTGATGAGCTGGTAGCAGCCAAGGGCGTGTGCACACCTCACGCCCGCCCGATGCGGGTACGGCTCCTACGCCGGCACCCACCAGTGCTCACACGGTCCCCCACATTGCCACGCTTGCCTCCTCACATGCACGCTGCCAGGCCCACACACACTCACACCCGAGCACACCCCCACATCCACTTGCTGGCACGTTGGGTGGGGGCATGCGACTGCGATGACCTCAGGAGTGGCGAGTTGAGTTGTTTTTTCGCTGCGACACATGTTCCCACAATAAAGAGAACAGGAAGGGACTCTGGCCAGGGACAGGAAGGGGAAGCGGACTGCATGCAGGAGCCGGCACTGGGCTGGGGGGGGGGCAGACATAGGGACAGACGGACAGACGTCTGTAGGGTGGGGAGGTGGGACGCCCCTTGGGGGCATCTCTGCCCTGGTGGTCCTTTCCATTGCAGCCCCTCACAGGCAGGAAACCAAGGCCAGAGACTGGTTTGTTCTCCTCACCAGGGAGGGCTGGCAGAGCTGGCATCTGACCCAGGTCCCTCTGCCACCAGGCTCCCTCCAGCCCCGTTCCTGCAGCCCACCTGGCAGTGACCAAGAAGAGGCCCTCCCTGGGATCTCTGCGGCAGCCCCTTCCAGGGCATGTGGCACCCCCAGGGCGCCTGGCCTGGACCGTGGCAGTCTCCTGGGACCCCTGGAGGTAAGTCACTGTTCCATGAAATCTGCCCATACCAGGGGCTCAGAGCAGGTGTTCTGCATTGTCACATGGGACTGTGCGTGCCTGATGGCAGGGACAGGGTTCTTCCTGCTCCCAAGCCTGGCCTAGGAACTGGACACAGGAGGTGCTCATTAGCGCTCCACAGTTGGGGTGACACAGGGACCAAGTGTGGAGGGGCGGCAAGGTGCCCACAGCCATAAGCAACTCGGGGCCTGGAGGCAGGCCTGACCCAGCCCCTGCTCCTCTCTGGTATCTACAACTGGCCTCAGGTCCAGAGGCCACCAGCCCTCTTCCCTGCCATGCCCCTGTGCTGGGGATACAGTGCCAGCTATGCTGACCTGGGGGATATCTGAAACCTGTGACCCTTCCCACTGGTTAGTCTTCGAGGACCCATCCCCAGGCGAGGATCTTGAGGGGGGAAATTGGCTTCAGACCCACATCTGCCTTTTCCCCTGATGCCCGTGCTCACTGCCCCACGCCCTGCCACAGAGCAGCTGGGCTTCCAGCTGGGACTTAGTAGTCCTGGGCTGGCATCCAGATGTGGAAGGGGGAGGAGGGAACGTTCGGTGGAGTGGGGCCGAGGACTCCTGCACTGTGACTCCACACCCTCTCAGTTTTCTGAGGCTGGTTGATCATCAGCACCAGCATCTGCCCCTCTTCCAGGAAGCCTCCCTGGGTTTCCCCAGCCCTGAATGCCTCCCTTTCACAAACACCGTCCTTCTTTCCTGGGTATCACCACCGCCTTTAGCCCCAGCTGCGGATCCCTGACAGGCTTATTGGCTTAGGCTCCTCTGACCTTTGCACCTGCCCGGAGAAACCTGTCTTGTCCCATAACAAGGAATTAAATGCCGGCTCTTCCTGGAAGCCCCCAGCCCTGCAGGGTAATAACCGGCTCTTCTCAGTGAGCCACCGCGAAACAAGCCGTGGTGAGCTTGGGTGCTCGTGTTCTCTGAGTACCACGGAACCGCTTGGCTGCCTGGGGGCCTTCCCTCCCTGCTGTCCCCAACACATATGGAGCAGTCTGCACCCGTAGGTGCTCCAAAGCATTGGCTGCTCTCAGCCAAACAGTCCAAGGCCAGGTCAGGCCTTCCTGTGGCTTTGGAGACAGACAGCCTGGCTCCAGGTCCCGGTCACACCCCTCGTGGGCCGGGTTGCCTTGGGTGGGCCACTTAACTCCATCTGTGTCACAGACATGGTGTGGCCATCCAGAGGGCACGCGGGACCAGGACAAGTGCAGTAATGTGGTTCCTGGTATCAGCGCTACTCGATGGCAGCATCACCTTTCGTTCTCTGTCCCTAAAGGCCCACACGTGTCCCTGGCTGGGTGGGCAGGATCGGTCTCAAGTGGAGAATGAACGGGCGTTCTTGAGATCCCAGGCACGGGGGTCCTGGGGGCCCTCCGTGCACCCGGGGTGCAGCAGCTTCTCAGCAACATTCCGGGGCTGCCTGGGAGAGGCCCCAGGCAGGGGAGGGCAGTGCCCAGAATTATCCACCAATCGCACGGGCTCCTGGCACTGAAGCACGCTCTTATCTGCCCAGCCCAGCATGGGGGGGTGGCCGGGCTGGCCGAGGCGGGACACTGCCTAGGGGCTGGACACGGAACAGCCCCAATCCCTACTGGGTGGGTGACAGCCACTGAGGAGTCTTGAGTGTCCCTGCAGGCTGGTGGCCAGCGGCTGCCCCATCTTCTGCACTATGTCGGACGGCGAGGGCCCCTCGGCCGGTGAGTGGCAGCGCTATATTTACTCGCCAGGGCTCGGGTTGCAGAGCTGAGGCCGCCGGTCGCTGAGGGCACTGGGCCCCTGCAGGGGCAGGCAGCTGTGGGGCTGGACCCCCGTCCTCCTCTTGTGACGCCAGGGCTTCGAGCCTGGGGAAGCTTCGCTTTCAAAGTCAAGTTCTTCCGCACCCTTGCTCCCCGTGGCTAGGGCAGGAAGTCCCAGGCTGCCAGCCCAGGGAGGGGAGTTGCTGGCCCACGGGGAGGCAGGGACTTAGACCCGGGCCAGACCCTGAGGTGGGCTCAGGGTGGCACAGGCCCTTGACACCACATGCAAATCAGTGTGTGTGAACATTTAACTGGGGGACAGTCCATAGGTTCCTTGGGAGTCTGAGATGGCTGGGAATTCCTGAGTCCCCTGTCCACCGGCAAGAGGCAAGGGCCCATGAGCCCCAGAACCCTCTAGGCTAGAAATTGCCAAGGCCACAGGTGAGTGGAGAGGTGGTCGGTTCTGGGGCCTGCCCACATGCCCTCCACTCTCTCTGGGGCCAGAGGCTGTGGTGGCGATTGGCTACCCCTGGCTGCCCTCAGTTAAAGGTGCAGCTCTGCAGTGGTGCGAGGGATGGGGACAGCCTAATCCAGGGGTTGCTCAGGGACTCTGGAGTTGGGCTCTTTGGATTCAACTCCAGTTCTTTCCTCTCCAGGTTGGGTGACCTTGGGCAAGTGGCTTAACTTCTCTGAGTTTCAGTGTCCCCAGGTGAAAATGGAGACAGTGGCAATTCAATGCAATGATGAGTGACAGGGTTTGCCTGCGCCCACTTGGCGTGTATGAGCACCTCCTGGCCCCCGTGGAGAAGTGAGTGGTCCCCAGGGCAGGAGCCCAGAGAGACGGAGCCCTGGGCATCTCTTCCGGCAGGGCTTCCTTTGGAAGCCACAGTTTGCTTCTGGCCCACGGAAGCCTTATCCTAAAACCCTTCCTGGGCCTGCCGAGCCGTCCTGAGAGCTGCTGGGGTAGGTTGTGGGCAGCACAGGGCATGGTTTGACGGACAGTCCTGGTGCCTGGGTCTGGCTCTGTGTGTGCTGGGGAGGGGGACATGGACAACAGCAGCCTGACCTCGCCCTCTTCATCAGGCGCCAGCTGTGCGGCTGCCAGGCATCGCTCGCGGGCTGCTGAGGCCGCCAGAGCCGGGGGAGCCGGCAGACAGCCCCTCCTGGCTGGCGGTGCCCCACACCTGACGCGAACCCGGAATAGCACTCTCCCTTCACCAGGGACATGGCCCTGCTTTCAGCAGCTTGTAAAGCCAGCCGCAAGGAGATGAGTATTTCAGGAAGGCAGGGACAATATTTAGCCATCGGGGTGATGGAATGGGTGCTGAGTGCCTGTGTGTCGCCTGGGACAGGAGGACTTGTGGGCCTCCCTGTCACTCACTGCTCAGGACACGGATGTTTGGGCTTGGAGGCAGGGCAGTGCTCCATCCTGACCCTGTCTGTTCTGGCTGGAATGGTGGCCCTGGGCAGACTCTGGGCTTGGTTTCCCTGGTGACAAAATCCTGTGTGGTGGTCTTTGTCTGTGAAGCATGGGGCCCGACACTGAGCCAGGTCTGCAGGAATCCAGGCAGGCTGGCAAGGGGAGCATGTTACTTATGGGGCCTGAGGTCCAGGCCTGTCTAGGATCCCTGCCCCACAGCGATGGGGACACAAGATGCCCTGAGATGCTTCTACCTGGTTTTTCGTCAGCAATCCCTGGACCCGTTCCAACAACAGGAACATCTCAGTTCTCCACTCACAATCTGTGTGACCTGTGTGAATTGTGTAATTCGGCAAATTACACAAGAGCACAGGGTCTTCATTTTTCTCATCTGTTAAACGGGGACAACAATAGAACATCAGCTCCTTATGGTGCAGTAAGAATTAAATGACCCAAAGCTAAGCCTGGCTTCTTGTTAGCTGTTGTTATTATTATTCAACCATTAGTTAAGCTGCCACCCAGAGAAAGAAACAAAGGAACCAAATTATCTCCTGGGTCCTGGACACTGTGGACATGTCAACCCCACTGCAGAGTGCTCTGAAGCAAACGATCTCAGAGAAGCAAGGACTGGCCCAAGGTCATCTGGTGGAGCAGAGATTTGAATGCATGTCCCCAACTGGTTTGCTTGGAGCCCCAACCAGATCTCTCTCCAGGGGGCCCTACCCTGCACATGGGAGGTGGCTGGGCTGGCCTTGGAGGGCTTTGTTGTCTGCTGCGACCCCCCCATCCCCATTTCAGAGACAGTTAGCTCAACATTGCCTGCAATAATTTGGAGCCTGTAGGAAAAAAAAATGTGGTACCTTGTTAGGGCATCAGGAAAATTCGGCAGAGCAGGAGCGCAGCAGGAGGTGGCGGGCTCCACTCTGGGATTTATGGCCAGGCGCCTGGGCAGGCAGCACCAGGCTAGAGTTACCAGGGAGTCAGCACCATATTTATAGCAGGGACCGCTAGGCCACACTTCAGGCCAGTGGAGGCGCGTCCTTTACAGTTGCCTGCATTCCAGGCCTGGCTCTGCCTCCGAGGTGCAGGCAAGGTACCTACTGAGCCTCAGCGTCCTCATCTGTAAAATAGGGGACTGGCAGTGACCCTCGCTGGTCTGGAGTCAGGGTCTTAAAGTGCTGAGCACCCGCCGGCCATTCTGGGTGGGGGCATGGAACAGGGAGGCAGAAGGGACTGGCTTTACACATCCTGGGTGTGTGGATTGTCTCTTCCGGCCTTTGACCTTGAGATATACCCTTTCCCCTCTCTGCAGGAAGCGAATCCGGTCTTCCTGCTGTCGCCCCACCACACCCCACCTTCTTTGGTGTTGGGAAGGTTTCCAGCTCAACTTCACTATTCTGAGCACCACAGAGCAGGCTGCAGAGTCTCAGAGAGCAAGGAATGTGGGCGGATCCAAGCCCCGGGTTTGAATTCCTGCTCTGCTGCTCCCTGGCTCTGTGGCCCGGGCAAGTCACTTAGCCTGTCTAAGACTCAGTTATGGGTGGGCATTCAGGATAGGATAAGTACATGCCAGCCAGTCCAGTGACCCTCCATCTCCTGTGTAAGCTCAGGCTTCCTCTCTTGTGTAATAGGGAGCCAGCGATGGCTCTGGAGTAAGGGGGTGCCTGGATTGTTTCAGTGCTGTGGGTGGAGGGACTGAAGACAGAATCTGGAGGATGAGAGGTCGGATGGTCCTGGGGGGAGGGGGTGAGGCCAACTCACAGTGGCTAAGTGGAGATCTGGACGTTGCTGTATAGAGGGCTGGTGGAAGCAGGGGTGGGGGCTAAGGGTGACCTGGAGAGACCCAACAGTGGCTGAGATTCCATCTGAGAAAGCAAGTCCGCGTGGAGGGAAAGCCAGATCAGAGGAGGTCCCCATGCCTACCATGCACACATTGCCCTCTGACCCTCAGTCACGTTCTTTGTGAGGGGTGGTGACAAAAAGCTTCCACTGTCTTCCTTCTAATTTCAAGAGATCCCCTTTTTTCTACCCCTCCTTTTTTTCCCCTCTACCTTCTATATATGAGAGAAAACCTTCAACACTTGTCTCAAGGTCTGGCTGATTTCAATTAGCATAATTTCAATTTCTACTTACCAGCAAATGACAGAATTTCATTCTTTACAGTTGAGCAGAAGAACCCCATGGTGTATGTACACCACATTTTCTTTACCCGTTGACCTGCTGACAGAGGCCTAGGCTGGTTCTATAACTTGACTATCGTGAGTCACGCAGCTATAGACATTGGTGTGCACGTATTGCTATAGCATGCTGATTTTAGTTCTTATAGATAAATAGTGAGGAGTGGAATAGCTGGGTGACACATCATGTATTATATCATGTTCCTAACCTTTTGAGGAATCCACACTGATTTCCACAGTATTTGCCTTTATTTGCAATCCCACCGCCAATGTACTAGTGTTCTTTCTCCCCGCATCCTCGCCAGCACTGATTGTTATTGTATTCCTGATGACTGCCATTGTAACTGGGGCGTTCCCTGGTTACATTTTCCCCAGTTACACTGTTGCATTCCCTGATGGTTGAGGACATTGAACATTGTTTCATAGGTTTGTTGGTCATTGGCAGTCCTTCTGAGAAATGTCTGTTAGCTCATTTGCCCATTTGATGGAATCTCTTTTTGGTGTGGGTTTTTCGAGTTCTGGCAAAGATCTTCTCCCATTCTGGAGGCGCTCTCTCCACACTCTGGATTCATTTTCTGTGCAGAAGACTTTTTAATTGGATACCATCCCACTTGATTTTTTTTCTTGAGCTTTAGGGGTCTTGTTAAGGAAATCTGTGCCTGGGCCTTTTATATTTTCTTGGAGCAGTCGCAGTGTTTCTGGTCTAGTTCTGAGGTCTTTGATCCACTTTGAGTTGACTTTTGTGTTGGGTGAGAGATAGGGATCAAGTTTCATTCTTCTAAATGTGAATATTTAGTGTCCCCCCAACACACCATCTGTTAAAAAGGCTGTCTTTATTCCAGTGTATGTTTTTGGTCCCTTTGTCAAGGATCGCATAACTGTATCCATGTGGGGTTTTCTGTGTGTCTTCTATATGGTTCCATTGTCCTGCCCGTCTGTTTTGTGTCAATACTAGGCTGCTTTTGTTACTATAGCTCTTTAGTATAATTAGAAATAAGTGATCGTGATGATTGGGCATGCATCTTTAAACTGTCACTGGAGAGGCACTGGGCACCTGTGAGGTAGCCTCACGAGGAGGCCTAGAGAGGAAGCCGGGCAGAAGCAGAAGAACCCAGCCCTGGCCCCGTGGTCTTGCCCATAGGACCCCCCATGGTCTTCAAGGGGAATCCAAGGCCCAAGAGAAGGACAGACTGGCTCCAAGTCACCTGGCAAGGATGAGACAGGCAGGTTCTCAGGCTGAATTCCCTCACAGCCACCCAGGGCACGCTGTGCTGAGGTATCCTTTTCTCCTGCCCAAAGTCAGCTTATTATTCAGCCTCCTCTAGGGACCCTGAGTTCTGAGGCTCCTGGGGGACACTGCACCTGTCTTCCTCTCCTGCCCCTCCTGCTGGCTAATGGCATTGAACGATGCCAGCCTGGGCTCCTGAGCAGCATGCAGGAATGTCCACTCTGACCGTGGACAGGCCTCCCTCCCTTCCTGGACTCAGGGAGGCTATCCTTTTGTGATCACTGGCCTTGAATCCCATGAGCTAGCAGCACGTGGACATGCACACGTGGCCTGAGTTTAGATGCCAGGTGGGTGGGTACACCTGCTCACCCCTGTCCTCCCACAGGCCGGGGACCTCTGAGCAGCAAAGGCATCAGTTTTCCTGCTAGAGCCCCGCCCCAGCAGAAATACCCTGGGGGATTCTTCATATGTGACAATAAATACAGGTCACAGACTGTTAAGGATTCAACTTAGACTTTAAACTGATCTACTCTGGTTTTTTTTTTTTTTAAGTATTGGGTCAATCTGAATTCAGCATTCTTGAGGCAATAAGTTAGTTGATGATGATGATGATGATGACGACGATGATTACTGTTGTATTTTTAGAAAGAAACAAAGCTGCCTCCACAGCCACCTGACTGGCACTTTCCTTGGCCCTGTACAGTCCAGGTAAACTCAAGCTGGGCGTCGAAACAGGTGGAATATCTGCGGTCACACATGTCCAATTTCAGGTTTTGACTTTGTGTTTATTTCAATGTTAAAATGTATGAAACCAGCCTGTTTCTTATGAACTGCCTGTAAGTCAGGACGGGCGTGGTCTGCATGGAAAAATCTAATTGCAGCGTTCAAAGCAGCGAAGGAGCTTGTTCATTTTGGGTCTGGTGATTCCCCAGGGCAGGTCCCCTCACGGTGGCTCAGTGACATCCTCCAGCAGCGACCCGTGTTTCTCGAGTCCCTGCTACCTGAGAAGACACCAAGCACAAGCAACTAAATGCTCCCACCAGGAAGGGACACCCTGCCTTGCCACTGGCATCTCACTGGAGGCAAGAGGGTGGAGACAGGCCTCCATGATAGAACAGTCGTCATATCTGCCCACTCTGGACTGTTTCCCTATTGACATTTTGTTTTGTTGGTGCTGGAGATTGAACCCAGGGGTACTTTGTCACTGAGCCACATCCCTAGTCCTTTTTATTTTTTATTATGAGGTAGGGTTTCACTAAGTTGCTTAGGGCTTCACCAAATTGCTGTGGCTGGCCTCAAACTTACAATCCTCCTATTTTTTTTTCTTCCTTCAAAAAAAGTGATCCATTTTAGTTGTGAACCCTTCATAATATATATTGTGTGAGCTGTGGTCACCCAGCATCTAAAATGTTGATCATGAGACTTCCAACATGCAAATCACAAAGCACGGGGCAAGGTCTTTCAAACCATCCTTCTCTCATGTAACTTCAATTTGCACTTCAAGGCACAAAATCATCCACCCCTCCGTTGGACAGTGAGGCTGATGCCATGTCTTGGTCGTGTTGAGTGGTGCTGCAGTGGCCTTGGGTGTACAGGTATCTCTTCTGCAGGCTGATTTCACTGCCTTTGGTGATAGACCGGAAGTGGGCAAGCGGGGTCCTATGGTAGCTCTTAGTTTTTGAGGCCCCTCCACACTGTTTCCATGATGACTGTCGTCATTTACACCAACAGTGTGCTGGCTCCTGTTTCTTCCTATGTGGCCAGCGCTCGGCTGTGCTCTGCTGGATAACGGCCATTGCCGCAGGATCGAGGTGCTTTCTTGTGGTTTCAGTTTGCATTGCCCTGATGATTAGTGATGTGGGCAAATTTTTATATACCTGTTGGCCATCTGTGTGTCTTTTTGAGAACTGTCTGTTCAAATCTTTTGCCCCTTTTAATTGGATTACTTGGTATCTTGCTATTGAGCTGTTTGAGTTCCTTATGTATACTCTGCATATGAAGCTCATGACAGATGCATATGGTCCTGCCTTGATATCCTCAGGGGGCCCCTCCAGCACCCCCTGAAGATGCCAGAATCCCCGTTGCTCAAGTCCCTTATAGAAAATGGTGTGGGGTATGCATATAACCCCCACAATCTTCCCCTGGGCCTTCAATCATCTCTAGATTATTCACAACGTCTAACGCGACCTAAGCTGGGTAAATAGTTTTACACTGTGTTATTTAAGCAAAGATGACAAGAAAAATATGTCTCTACCTGTTCAGCACAGACAGAACCATTGTAGGCCTCCCCACATGGTGCAGGACAGCAACAATGTAACATCTTTCTCAAACTTTTGGCGACTCCACAGAGGCAGAGCCCAAGGACTGGGGCCACAGTGTCGGCAGGTGTTCCCTCCTGTCCTGTAGGTTGTGTCTCTGCCTATCGACTGTAATCCCACTCACCTCATTGGTCTTATTTATTCTTCTGGTGCCTGTGAGGGGTTTTTGTGTTTGTTTTGCAGTACGGGGGACTGAACCCTGGGTCTTGCTCATGCTAGGCAAGCGCTCGACCACAGAGCCATCCATGCCCCAGCCCCTCGCCTGGGCTTCTGAGGTCTTATGAAAGGAATCCTTGCCAGGTCGAGTGTTCGTCAATGGATGAATGGGTTTAAAAAAAAATTCAGTCTATTATGCTATGGAAGACTGTTCAGCCACAAAAAGATGAAATCCTGCATCTGTGACAGCACGGATGACCCAGCACAGGGTGAACCTGTGTTGGTGATGTAAGCCAGACAGAAAGACAAACCCTGCCTGATGCCAGTCACACGCGAAGTCTGAAAAAGGTTGATCCCCTGAAATAGAAGGGTGTCACCAGGGACCTGGGGCAATGGCTGGGGGGATAAATTTCAGGACCTCTAGTATTCAGCCAGGTGACTAGTGAATGGGGACATACTGCATTCTTGAGGAGTGTACTGTGGGAGTTCTTCTGTTCTCTCAGCACAAAACCATGATAAGTAAATGAGCTGTCCCACTTGTTAATCAGCTAGACTTAACCATTCCACAAGGTGCACACACTTCGGAACATGACGTTGTACATAATAAGATCACACAATGTCACCTTTCAGTTAAAAAACTTTTTTATTCCCCAATTTTAAAGACTTTGGGACAGAAACAGAAAGGGGGCAGATCTGGGACACAGTCATTTGTAGGCCAAGGAGAGAGGCTGCAGAAGAAACCACGTCTGCCCACCCTGATCTCAGACCTGCATCCTCCACAGTCGTGAAGAACAGATTCGTGTTGTCTAGGGGAAGTGCAAAAATAGATTTCTGAAGGATTCGGTCCTAATATCAGCAAGGAAAAAGCTTCACAAGAGAAACCTATTGGCTGTTAATGGCCAAAAAAATCTCATTTGACAATTTATTTGCTAAGGCACAAAAGAGGGAATTGGGGTGGGTAGGCCGTGGGGCCGGATTGTCGGGTGCAGATCCAAAACATGGGACCTGAGTTCAGCAGGAAGTGACCACAGAAGTATATGGGAGACTCTGTGTAAACTGCAAGGAGACTCCATTTCTCTGAAGTGGACACTGTTCCCCTGATTTTGTGTCATCAGCGATAGAAGCTTAATCACAGGCTGCCCCACTGACTCACAGCATGTGTGTGCAGAGCTGGACAAATCACATAAAAATGCACAGCCTCGGGGGCCACGTGTGTACCGGGATGAGATCACAGAGCCTGGGAATGTCCCCAAGCCCTTCCCCAAGAGCCAGTGAGGTCTGCTGGAATGGCGAATGGGATCGCTGAGCTCCACGGGAGGGAGAGGGTGCGCCACAGCCCAGCCCCTGACCCCCTGCTCTCTATTAAATCTAAACACACCTTCTAGGAAGCTCACCCCCAGGATTTTGTTTTTGCTTTTTTGTTTGTTTGTTTAATGTGGAGCCGGGGATGGAACCCAGTGCCTCATGCATGCTAGGCAAGCCCTCTACCACTGGGCCACGACCCCGGCCCTTGTTTTTCGCTTTTTCGGGGTGGAAAACAGGCCAAGCCCTGATACAGTTGCAGAAGACACCCCCCCTGCCGCTGCCGGCTGAAGGGACCTGCTCACAGTCTGAGCTGACATTCTGTAGCATGGTGGCTTATTGACCATGTGCTGTGCGCGGGGTGTCCTGCTGGGCCCTGCGGTGTGAGGCCAGAGCAGGGGCTTCAACCCCGAGTCTCCTCTCGTGGGATTCGCCTTCACCAACCGCTGAGAACCTGTACGGTAGGCCCTTCACAAGAGGTTCCTGTCAGATCAGGCTTGTTCTAAGTTGCCACTAAGTCGCCACCAAGTCGCTGCCACCGACCTAACAGTTCCCTTCTCACACACACGCCGCCCGGTAGAACCTTGCTCGGTAGACGTGATGGCTCCATTTTACAGGTGAGCAAACTCGGTCTACACGAACTCAGTGACTCGCCCCACGTCACCCCGTGCAGGCGCAGGCCGGGCCATCTCTCAGCGCACTCCTTCCAAAACGGGGGCTGGGTCACAGCAGGCTCAAGAAGGAGCCAAGGGAAGCCAACCAGCCTCCCCCGCCTTTCTTGGAGAGCAGGTCCTGGGTGGGGGAGCCGGAGGCATGGCCCTGGGCCAGTGGTCACTACAGCACTGGCCTCCAAGTCCCTTGTCTCTGGGGAGGTTTCCACAGTCCTGGGCAGGTGCGTGACACAGAGGAACTCACCTCTTCCTTGGAGCCCAGCCCAGAGCCCGCGGCTCCTTGGCAGCGCCAGCCTCCTGTCTGGAGTAGCTGCTGGCTCCTAAGTGACTACAATCAAGCTGGGTCCCCTGGCTCTGCCCCATGACCAGCGTGGGCTCAGCCACACCCGTAGCCACTCTCCCCCAACCCAGCACCGTCCCAGTCCTGCGGCAGGAGGGCACTTCTGGCTACCTGGTGTCCCAGAAGTGTGGACACCTTGTGCTGGCCCCTCCCGCGGGCAGGCCCCTCCCCCAGGGCTCCCAAGTCCTCCAGGTGAGAGGTCTGTTCACTGGGCCTGTGCTGCTGCCCTGCCCTGGGCTGCGCCCCCATCTGTTTTCTTACCTGTGCTTGTCACAGCCTTGGGAGTCACGGTGCCACCTCTCAGGCCCTAACGCCTGAGGTGAGCACAATTAGAGAGACAGAAAAACAGCCCCCACATCCAGGAAAACCAAGCCTCCGACTCCCAGCTCCCCTGGAAACTGGGAGGGGGAGGGCCCCAAGCTCTGTCCCCCTTGGCCCCAGGGTGGAGCCCAGGGGCAGGGAAGGCCTCTGTGCCTAGCCCAGGCGCATTTGGGGGATAGGCTGCCTGGCCTGAGGGAAGCTGGGGGTCTGCAGGGAGGAGGGAGGGCCACGCCCTGCACTGGGGGTGGGCTTGGCCCCGGGTGGGAGAAGACTGTGGGCAAGGCCAGGGCTCTTGGCGAGGGCCTGCAGGGCACCCCAGTCTAGGTCCTCAAGACACACCCACCAACCCAGGCCTATTCTGGGTCAGGGTTATAAAGGGAAGCTGGGTGCCCCCTCTAATTCGGGGTCTCAGCAAGGGGACGAGCCAGGGTCGGGGAGGCCCAAGTGAAGCCCTAGGACCCACCAACTCCGCCCTCACAGCCAGAAGGCACCAAGCCCCTGTTCTGTGCAGGCCGACAGTGAGACGGTGGCCATTCAGGCTCAGGGTGGCCCCGGGGAGCCTGTGAGGTCTCCCTGCAGGACAGTGATGCTCAGAGGGGGCGCCCCATCTTACCTGGGTCGCATGGCTGAGTCAGGAGTGTTAGACCTAAAAAATAAGTACATAAATAAACCCAAAGAAAAAAACAAAACACACAAAAAACCACCCCCTTCTGATTGAAACCCGTTGAGCTTAAGCCAGGAGAGGTTTCCTAAACAGGGCCACCGGGAGACCCTGCATGTCCACTGCTCCAGAGGAGGCCCTCGCGTTGCCAGCTGAGTCTGCGGGGCCACCCCCACACTGGGCTTCCTGCCCCTGTGGGGTCTTCCTGGTGACCTTAACCTCAGGACAGCAACGGGGACCCTGTGAGTGGGACTGGCCCCTCTGAGGGGCCCGAGGAGGCCAAGGGGAGGGCCAGGATGCTCCTGGCTGCTGGCTGGAGGGGAGAGTCCTGGGTTCCAGTTCTGACTCCTTTATTATTATTATTATTATTATTATTATTATTATTATTATTAAAATCATTATTTTTTGGTAATAATCGATTCTAGAATGTTTTTATCACCCCAAGGAAATCCCGTTCCTGCCAGTGTCACGCACACCCGCTGGCCCCTGGCGGCCACCGCCCGTTCCCGTTCTACAGACTCACATCTCTCGAGTGGACTCAGCTGGCTCAGGGCTTCTGTGCCTTTGGCTTCTTTGACTCAGGACGGGGTTTTCAAGTCCCCCCACGCTGCAGCCCCTGTCCGGCTTCTTTCTGAATGGGGTCTCACCACAGGGACGGCCGCAGCCTCTGGATGCAGTCACCAGCGGACGACGTCTGGCCATTCTCCTTCCCGGGCCCTCATGACGCCCTGTGGGCACCCGGGTGCAGTTTCTGGGCGACCTTGATCCTCCCCTTGGGTACCCCCCCGGCAGTGGCGCTGTGGGGCGGGTAGAGGGGAGCTGGGCCGCGCTCTGAGGACCTGCCAGGCTGCTCTCCACCGCGGCTCCCCTCCTGCCCTGCGCCTGCGGGTTCTGTTTCCACCACCTGCTCACAGACACCTGCCACTGTGCTTTGGTCACAGCCAGTGGCCTCTCCCGCGGGTGTGAAGTGGCATCTCCCTGCGGTTTCCAGTCACATTTCCCCAGTGACTAAGGCTGCGGAGCAGCCTCCCATGTGCTCATTGGCCACCACCCCGCGGCTCTGGGACCTGCAGACCAGGGGCAAAGCTCTGCCTTGTCTGCTGTGGGGAGGGAGGGAGCCGGGTTCAGGTCTGGCGCCAAGCAGCTGCCCACGGGCTCCACCTGCCTCAAGTCACGACCAGAGCGAGGGCCCCTCCTCTGAAGGCTGGTGCGAGATGGCCGTGGGAGGAGCAGTGGAGTTTTCTGTGGGTCCCAAACCCCATCAGAAAGGTACAGATGGCATCAGAGAAGGCGCTCAGGGCACTGGCCCTGCCCTGGGTGGTCCTTCCCCCAGCTTTGAGGCCCCGTAGCTGAGCAGGTGAGGGACACACCCCCGGGCCACTCACGGCCTTGCAGACAGCGTTGCCCCTCACTGGGCACCTGGCGATGGCCTCTGTGGGTTCTTATGGGTCGTTGGCCTCCGCCCTTGGGCTGCCTCTCCCGGGGGCCACATCTGGCTTCGTGGACTTGCTGCGGCCAGCTTGCTAAGCTGTGCCCGTCAGTGGAGAGTCTGGAGCCAGGAGCACCCCTGTCCGGGAGCCTGCAGCCCAGCAGAGGTGCCAAGGGCCAGGCTGATGGTGTGGCCGTAATGTGAGCCGGCAGGAGAGGGAGACCACAGTCAGCTGGGCACAGTGGAACCCAGTCTGCCGCCGAGAGTGAGCTCGTTAGGCCGCCAGAGGGACCGGTTCTGTTCTGTTCCTGAACCCCGTGGGACAAGTGAGAAGAGGGTCCTGGGTGTTCAGTGGAGGCTACAATGTGGAAAGCCCACCATATATCTGATGGAGGTATGGATGCTGCAGCAGGCTGGAGTGCCAGGCCCTTGTCTGGTCCACTACTATGTCCCTGACCACTTGGGTGATAGGTGGAAAAATAGAGGAGGGAAGGGGCTAAGGAATCAGAGATTGACATGACTTTGACATTGGAGTTTTGCCCACTGGTGCTGGGTGATTTTTACAAGACATATAACCTCTCTGGGCCTTTGTCTCCTTGTGCATAAGATAGGACTTACAAATGACTGAAAGAGTGGATGTTCAAGGATGGAATGGGGGCACTAGGGTGTTTTCAGAGAGCTCATTTTTTTTATCTCGGTCCATAAAGCAGAGCTTCTTTCCTGGGCATGTGGCCTATTGGGACAGGCTCTCGGGAGAAATGGTAGAGGGAGGAGGGACATGAATAGGGTTCCAGTTTTGTGCTGTGTCTGTAAGAACCTTCCCTGCTCTGAGGGTCAGCCCCCGAGGGTGGGAACCCGGAGTCTGGAGTCTTTGTCTGCACTTATCAGCAGATGTTTGTTGAATGACTGACTGATTAACTGTGAGCTGCTGCTGCTGCCTGGCTTCTGTCTGGGGTCACCTGGGACCCTCTGTTTCCACGGGGAGCTCTGGGGTTTGGATGCTGCAGACCTCGCCGAGCCAGGACAGGAGGTCAGGCTTTGTGGAGGCCCAGGGAGCCGGCGCTGCCATCCCCAGAGCTGGCCTGCCTCCTCCCCTCTTGCTTGACGCAGATTGACACTGGCACTGTATTTGTTTCTGGGGCTGGTGACAGACAGACAGACAGACAGCCACAACCATGGTCACGTAAGACAAAGCAATGAACGTTCTTGTAGTTCTGGAGCCTGAAGTCCACATTACAGCCCTGGGTCAGAAGCGAGGTGGGGGGGCTGTGTCCCCTCCAGAAGGAAACCCGCCGCGCCTCCTCCGGCCACTCTGCCGCCGTGGCCACCTGCCCCTCTCTAATCTCTGTCTGCCCCTGTCTTATGGGGTCACTGGTGGCGGCATCAGGGCCTCCCTGGATGATCCAGGATGACCTTCCCGCTCAGGAGCCTTAACTGGGTGACACCTGCAGCCCCTCCCCCGACAGGCATCATGACAAGGGCCAGGGATCAGGACCTGCTGTCCCGGGGGCCCAATCCAGCCCAGTGCAGGCACCGGCTGGAGTAGGGAGCCAGGGAAATGATGCTCTGGGATCCCTCCGGGGTGGCTTTGTCCCCAGCGAGAGCCCACCCTCCTGGCCCAGGACACCTGCGCCACCTGCCACCTGCGCCTGTGCCTCTCCCTCCTCCAGGTGCCACCACACCCTGTGCTCCCCCTGTGGCTGGAAGGACACCATCTTACTGAGTCCCTCTTCCTGTCCCATGTCCCCTGTCCTCCTCACTGTGCCTTGCCCCCACAGTCTTTCCTGGGTGCCCAGGGGACGCTCTGGATTCAGAAACGCATTCAATCCTCCTGGGAAACCTGCGTCCCAAGGTGATGTCCATCCCTTGATGCTCAGCGTCCAGCCCCAGCACCCCTGGGGTCAAGGCTGTGACCTCTGCTTCTGAGAGGTCCCAGGAAGGCTGGGGTGGCCGAGGAAGCAGTCCCCAGACGCCAGCACGTGGCTCAGCATGCCAGGAGCCCCCAGGGTGGGCGGGGAGGCTTCCTGGAGGGGCAGCCCGGGGGCAGCAGGTGGGTGCAGGGTGCGGCGTGCAGCCCAGTGGGGGCAGAGCCGCGGGGCTCACTAGGAACCTTGCAGCGGCCAGCAGACATGTGCTCCCGTCCTCAGGGAGCTGGTCTCGGGGCCAGGACGGTGTCTGAACACAACAAATGACCATGCTGCGTGGTGGTGACCAGGTGAGAAGGATGGAGGCACAGGAATCAGGAGGGAGAATTGGAGCAGTGCCACCGAGAGAGGCCTGGATGTCTCCCTGAGCATGTCACTCTGAGAAGGACCAGGGGTGTGAGGACCAAGGATCTCTGAGGGAAGGGTGTTCCTGGCGGAACAAACAGCAGGTGTAAAGGCCCTGGGGTGGGAACACCAGGTCTTTAAAAAAAACACAGGCAACACCGGTTTGGGCAGTGAATGAGGGAGTGCCGGGAGATGAGCTCAGAGAGAGGGGACACAAGACTGTCGAGGACCTCTGACAGGGGGCTCCTGGAACCTGTTCCTGCAGATTCACAGGGATGACTGTGAATTCCAAATATTGGTCTTTATTGGCAGCTTCAGGCTCCCCTTCCGGTCCCTACCCAGCACCTCCCCACAGGTCATGCCCTGGAGGCAGGAAGAGTCAGGGTCCCATAGGGGCCCGGCAGGGGGCAGGGACAGAGGGAGGAAGCGAGGCCCAGCTGCCCGCCCTGGGAGGGAGGGGAGGCTCCCGCGGAGGAGGTGCAGCCTCAGCCTTTGGGCCTCCAGAGCCTGGGCCTCATTGGCTGGTGACGCACAGCTTGCCAAGGACAATCATCGGTCCCCTGGGCCTCCAGGCCCCTTTAAGGAGGTGATTTATGGTCCTGAGAAAATGGGGTCAGTGGGAGAGGAGGCCCAGGACCGACTCCGGGAGAGCAGCGGCTGCTGAGACTGAGCGTTGGAAACCCGGAGACCGAGTAAGGGGGTGGATCCTGAGGTGTGTGGACGGGGCAGGACGCCCCAGGACGCCGGCCGGACCGCCGCAACGAGAGAGGACAGGCTCGACCAAGGCTGCCCTGGCTCTGACGCCCTGCTCTGTCGTTTAGAGCCCGTGACTTCCCTTGGCCACGCCTCAGGCTGCTGTGAGAGGGAGGCAGGGAAGCGGGCAGAGTGGGACCGCAGGGACACCTGGTGTCCATACCTGGGCCTTGAGAAGCGCCTTGATCCCTCCACACCTGCTCTCCTCCTCAGCCTGATGGCCCTTCTGAGGTGGGACCCTCCAGGGAGGATTCCCACGGGAGTGAAGTCTGAGCCCTCAGCCTGGCACGCGGCAGCCCCACTCCCCCGGGGGCCCCTCAGCACCTGTCCCCTCTGGCCCCAGGGGCAGCCAAGGCAGATGGAGCGCCTCCTTGCTCTCTCCAGTCCATGCTAGTCCGTCCCTCTTCCTGGAACACCTGGTTGTCCCCAGAACAGTCCTTCTGTGCCCCCCTTCCCTGTGTGTGGTGACTGTCCCTGCACAGCCCCACCCTTCCATGTGGGTCCCATCCATGTGTCCCTCTAGAAGTGAGCGTCTGAGGGCAGGGTCTGGGTCTGGGTCTCCCCTGTCTCCAGCGCATAGTAGGTGCTCAACGGCAGTCTCGCCTTCTCTGTTGCTGCTGTTCCCCGGGCGACCTTCAAGACCTTGGCAAACACCCTCCTGCGTCCTCTCCCTCGCCGCCATCAGCTCGGGCTACCATGGGCCCGCTGCATGGACCAGGCCCCTGGCTCCAGGCATGTGGACCGTCACAGGGCCAGACCAGCAAGGACGCGGGTCACTGCCGGGCTGCCACGTGGCAAGGCCAGAGGGCTCTGCCACAGCATCGCCAGGTCTCCTGGGGAGTCCCTTCCCTTCTCTGAGCCTCAGTTTCCTGATCTGTAAAACGGGAGGGGGAGCCGCACTGCCGGTCACTCAAGTACCCGGGCACCGCGCGGAAGACGAGAGCGGGCTGTCTTTGACGGTGACCGTGCATCCCTGGCGTGCCAGCCTCAGGACAGGCTTATTGGTGTCCTCACTAAGCTGCTTCCTGTGACATAATCCTACAGCAGCAGGGGGCGAGGAGGGGACCCCATCTCCCAGCCTGGACCGCCTCCCGGCCTGCTCCCCCGTGGTGGCACGCATGGCTGGCAGCTGTGGGGTCCTTGGGGGCTCTGGGAGTCCCCGGGTGGGCCTCCCTGGCTCCCCACACTGCAGGAGGAGGGGCAGGGGCTGCAGCCTGACCCCCAGGGGTCCCTTTGGGGGCCTCGCATTTTCTTCCCCGCCGTCGCGTCTGTTAGTCTAGGCTGTCAAGTCAGAGGCAGGCGCGGGCGGGCAGGGTGGGCGGCGTGACCTCACTCCTTCCGAGTCCTGTTTGGAGGACAAATGGGTCAGCCTGGCATCCTGGTCGGGGCAGAGCCTGCTGGCAGCGCCGCCCACCAGCTGCGGCCCTGAGCGGGTTGCTCAACTCTGCTGAGCCTCGGTTTCCTCGCCTGTCACTCGGGACACATGACACCGCCGTCTCCAGGCCATGCGTGTGAAGGCCTGCGGCCCAGGACGGCAGGCACCTGCCTGGCAGGGTGGCCGTGCAGCACTACGGGGACAGGTGGCGGGAGCAGGGCTGTAACCCCAGGCGGCCCTGATCCCACTAATGGTTTATCTCCTTTCACAAGGAGGAGGCCTGCTCCCCGGCGGGAACAACAGGCCTTTGTGCTCATTCTTCGGGAAAAGGAGGGGCACTGAAGGCAAGCCGGCGGGCGCTGCGGCCTTATCTTTCCTGGCAAGGCCAGGCCTCTGGGCCAGGGCCCTGCTGGCACCCGAAGGGAGGCCTGAAGAATGGAGAGGCTGGCACTGGGTTCCCAGCACCCGCCTGGGGCAGGGCAGTGGGGACAAGCAATGTGATGTGAGGTGGACAGCCCAGGGGTCTCGAGGCCCACAGCAGCTCGGGGCTGGGGGTGCTTGGAGAAGGGCTGGGCACCATGTCTCTGCTCCAGTGTCACAGCGAAGGCCCCAGGTTTACACCTCAGGTCCCACAAACTGTGTGTCCTTGGGCAAGTCACTTAACCCCTCTGAGGCCCCATCTTCTCCGTGACATGCTCATCTGCCTTCTGTGGAGGTCATTGAGGATCCAGGAGAGAGCCTGCCAGGTGCCTGGCAGTGGTCAGCAGGTGCGTGGCGGTGACTGTGTGGAGGAAGGCCTCGGGGTCAGCGCTCAGAAGATTGGGTTCTGGTCCTGACTCTGCGGCACCAGGCGGGTGCAGCTTCCCCTTCTGGGAGGCAGGGGGCCTCCCCTGAAGCCCCCGAGGCTTGTAGGACTCCGAATTCACATGCCCGTGGGCGGCTCTGTCGCTGGCCTCCCAAGGGGCGCGGTCAGGGAAGCAACTGCGCATCTGGACAGGCTCCAAGGGCCAGGCAGAACACGGGGGCGTGGCCGGAAGGAGGCAGGGGCTTTCACCCGTGAGGAACCGAGGCTCAGGGCGTGCCAGTCGCCTGCCCAGCTTACCTGATGGCCCAGGGCAGAGCCTGGGGTCCACACCGTGTCTGCTGCCCCCGGCCCCCCACCCAGCCAGGGTGGGCTCCACGGGGACGTCTTGTGGCTCTCCGTGAAATGGGCCCAGAGCAGGTGGAGCTGGGTGAGCCTCCAGGGTGCCGAGGACTCCGTCAGCCTGTGCTGGGCTGCAGGGGCCCAGGGAAGACCCTTGCTGTGCTGCCAGGAGCCGCACCAGAGCTGGGGACACTGACCAGGGCCACGCACTCCTGACTGGGGGGTCTAGGCAGGGAGGAGAGCAGCCATGACCTACACTGATGGAGAAGTCACGGGGAGCAGACCGGCCCTGCCCTGCTGATGGGGGACGGGGGACGCGGGACATGGAGGGCTGACCGTCCAGCTGCACTGCGAGTCACTGGCTGGCTCAAGGCCCAGGCAAGGCTCCCAGATGCACACTGGCTCGTCACTGCCCCCGTGTTCCTGGTGGGTCTGTTCCTTTGGGAACCTGGACAGCAGATCGTGGAGTGGTGGTCAGATGGTGCTGGGCTGGATGAAGTCACAAGTCCGCCCTCAAAGAATTCCTGGTTCATCGGCTTCGGTTCCCTCTACCTCAACACTCTGGCCGGCCGTCCTCTCCCCGTGTGGGCGTTGGAGTCACCCAGTCCAGGCGAGCTTGTGAAAGTGACCCATTGTGAGTGAGGCGTCTGGGAGGCTGAAGCAGGAGAATCCTCGAGCCCACAGGTTCAAGTCCAACCTGGGCAGCAGAGTGAGACCCCCTCCCCCAAAAGACACATCCTGGAGCCCCACCCAGACTTGAAGAGTCCAAATCTTGGGGCTCCCTGTGCCGGTCTCTTGCTGCTGAGGTTTGAGGCCCGCCGTCTCAGGTACTCTTGGACACGGTCACAAAGATTCTCCATTCCCCTCTCACACCCACTTCTCATGTCCTCGCCCACCCGCAGCCCCAGAGGGACTTGCTCACTCACCAGACACATGGACGAACACACATCCACAGACTCAGCCCAGGTCCGAGGGACACGTGTGTTCTTGTGCCCACAGGGACAGGCAGACAGACTCACGTACACCCAGGACCTGCTCCGTGGTTCTCGGGGTCCACACACCTGGGACCCACCGCACAGGTGCCCACAAACAGGTACTCACGCGCGCACACACTAAGCCTTCTCTCACACGCACGCTCAGCAAGGTGCTAAATGATTTCTTCCTGGGTTGGGGAATCCCTTGGTTACAGCATAAAAGCAAAATCCAAGCTGAGTCAGATGGGTCGCTTGAAGCAAAAAGGGCCAGATGGAGTTGTACGTGACTCATTGTCTTGGGTTTCATGAGTAACATTTTAATTGGGTTGTGACTAGTTTGGGAAGACTCTAAAGCTCCCCCACCCCAAATCCAAATTAAATGGGGACTTACTGAATGTTTCCAAGGCCACAAAGCTCCCCGATTAAAATGTGGACCTAGGGGGTTTGTGGATAGACTTCTGGACTAGGCACAGCGCAAAGCCTAGAGCAGCTCTTTGGGCCTAGGAGGGAGAAGGAGGGAAACCTGGGTTTATTGAGCTCATACTATGTGCCAGCCCTCTCTGTCCACAGATGTGCATGGAATCCATGCAACGTTCACAGGCGCCAGACCTGGTGCGTGCCGTGCAGCAGAGCCTAGTAACTGGCAGCTTAATGCTGGATTTCACCGGATCTTAGGATTCCCCTGTCAGTAAGAAGCCCATTATCTTCTGGACACTAAGAAAGAAAAATCCACTAAAATCCTGACATCAGCTAGGACACGAGGACAGGAGGGCACACAGCGGGCTCGCGGGCCTGTGGAAATGGTGTGCTAAAGTCATGGAGGCCAAGACTCAAGAGGGGTTCCCTTCCCGGTCCACAGCGGGGAAGGACAGCCGAGAGGCCATGCCCCAGCCGAGGCCGAGGGGGGCTCGTTCCACCAACACGGGAACAAGGAGTCCCATGGCTGTACAGGGTGATGCTTTGGGGGAGAAGACCTGACTCAGTTTCCCCCAAACACTGCTCATGGCCCCGATGTGTGCTGCCTGGGGGTGAAGGGCCCCCCATGATGGAGGCCTCCTTCTCTGCATCTGCCCACATTTGAGCAAAGGCAGGCACGGCCAGGAATGTTTTTCTTCAAAGCAGGTTTTGGAGATCAGTAGTAATTTGGAGGACTGGAGGCTGCCCTGGGCCAGGTCACACCCCCACGCAGTGATTCATTATCCCAGGATCCTTCACAGACGGCAACTGGCCTTGGAAGGCAATGAGCTCATGAATATGCACAGGCTGGTCCTCATTAATTATGCATCCCATAGTCGGAGGCCGGGGAGGAGGGCCGAGTGGTTTTCTGCCCGAGGCGACAGAAGGCTGCTCACAAGGACTTCTTGTGAAGCTCCCACCCGGGATCCACCCCACCCCCATCACAATGAACTTGCAGCCCGCCCCCCCCCCCCCAGCTCTGTTAAAACGGCGACTCTGGTTTGCAAAGCCACCAGCGTCGCCTGTGCTGTGGCTTTGCTGATGCTGATGCTGCAGGTCCAGGGGGGCTTGAGGCCCCGAGCGGCCCGCCCTCGATCAGGCCCAGGGCTGTCCAAAGCGTCAGACCTCACAGCTGAAAAGCGGTCGCCGAGACGTGGGCATCGTGCTCTCCACACCAGAGCAGGCTCAGGTGGTGCCACAGAACGGCACAGGGCTGGGAGTCGGGGAGGGGCCGGGTCCCAGCAGGAACAGGAAGGCAGGCTCCCTCTCCCTCCTGCAGGAGTCTGGGGCAAGCAGAGGGGCGACTCTGGGTCCTCCCCTTTCCTCCCCTCCTCACAGCCGGGCTCTGCCCCCCAGTGGTGCCGGAGCTGGGCACACAGAGGGCACGCTGCCAGAGGGCCAGGGTTCGTGGGGGCTGTCCCTCCCTGCAGGGCCTTCCCCCTCCTGCCAGAGCAAGCAGGGAGAGAGGAAAACCAAGACTCACAGACAAATGCTGAGGCCCTAGCAGACCCTTAAAGCCACCCGGGGCGTGCAGAGAACTTTTCCACACCAGACACTGACCAGAGAGCTTACAAACGTCAACTCACTTAATCCTCTCTACACCCTCAGGGACGCTATCCTGGTCCCCAGCTTACAGATGAGGAAACTGAGGCTCAGAGAAGTTAAGTGACTTGAGCACAGTCACACAGCCCCAGAGTGGAGGAGTCAGGATTTGAACTCAGGCTGCCTGGGTCCAGAGTCTGTAAACACCACAGCCATCTCGCTCCTGTCAGCTCCATGTTCCGCCCCTGTGGTCGCTACAGGATGTTCCTGGGATGGGTGCTGCTTGTTAATTAATACCTGTGAAATGGATGGCGGGTGCTGACAGGTCCCAGGCAGGCTGGCGAGCAGTGTGGCGGGCAGGCCACACAGACCCCTGGTGGCTCTGGGGGTCCTGAGACCTGATGCTCCTCCTGGGATGAGCACCATGGCCCAAGCTTGTCTGAGGAGCCGGATGGGCCCACGGAGGCATGCTGACCATGCTCCTGTGTGGCCTGTCACAGAATGAGTGTCAGCAATGACTCAGCCGGGCCAGAACTGAGGGCAAAATAGCCACGACCCCGAGGGCAGCAAAGCCCAGCACCCTGACCCGCCTGGGCCGCAACGCGGCAGGAACCAGCTAGAGAAATACTCGGAGGAAGAGCCAGGGACTCTGGCCCAGCAGAGGTGGGTCACAGAGGGAGGGGGCTCTACGTAAATGAACCCCAACAGGGAGCCCCACACCAGACTGTGACCTTGGCTTTCTGCATCTTTGTCACAGGGACAATAATAGCACCTGCTCCATTGGGTTGTTTTCAAATCTATGTTTTTCATAAACCTTAAACATTTGTAGTGTGGGATCCGGGTGCTGTGGTGCATGCCTGTCATCCAAGCCAATCAGGAGGCTGAGGCAGGAGGACCAAGTTCAAGGCCAGCCTCAGCAACTTAGACCCTGTCTCAAAAAATAAAACGGCTGGGGACGTAGCCCAGTGATAGAGCACCCCTGGTTTCAATCCACAGTACCCCTCCAAAAAATGGTGGTGTCACACGTGTACAGAAAAGTACACAGATCAAAAGCACACAGCTCCACGCACAACTGTGTCACTAGCTCCTTGAGTAAGAAGAAGAACATCACAGCCCCAGAAGCCCCCTCTACCTCCACCAGTCACTGAGCCCAAAGGCAGACACTATTTGGATTCGCTCACACTGGATTAGCTTTGCTTGTTTGTAGACTTCATGAAAACTCAACACCAAGTGAAGAGCTCCCAAAGACACGGAGCAACTGGAACCTACCCACACTGCTGGTAGAAAGTTAGGACCATTTTGGGAAACCGACATCACCTGTGTCAGTCCATTTTATTTTTTGTTACTGCAACAAAATACCTGAGGCTGAGTGACTTAATAAAGAAAAGAGGTGTATTTAGCTCCTAGTTCTGGAGGTCCAAAAGTGTGGTGCCAGCTTCTGCTTATCTTTGGTGACATGGCCTCACAATGGCAGGAACAACCCTGTGTGTATGAGAAAGAAAGAGACGGGGAGAATACATGGCTGGAGAGGAAACCAAAGAGGCTGGGGAGTGGCCAGGCTTGTTTTTTCCCCAACCGTCTCTTGAGAACTAACTTGGGGTCCCATGAGAACTCCCTTAGTCCATTCTCCCTTAGCCCCAGTGACCCCTACCAGGCTCCACATCTCAAAGGCCCATGGCCCCTCTAGTGCCACCCTGAGGACCAACACAGAAGCCACTGGGAGACTCTCTAGCCACATGTAAACCACAGCATGTGCTGCAGCTCAGAAGGACTCCTGGGCACGTGGCCTGGGGTGTGTCTGTGGATGTCCACAGGAGCGTGCGCAGTGGGCGTGTCACAGGTACACCCTGAAGGCCAGCAGCGTTCACAGCCGCGAGCTGGGGTAGCCTCAAGGTGGACGCTGGCGCGGGCTCTGGGAGGCCACGGAGGCCTGGCGCAGAGGCAGGTGTGGACGCCAGGGCCAGGCTCTGCTTCTTGCTGACCCTGGCTCAGCGGAGGGCCGAATCCTTCTGGGGAGGAGACAGCTTGGCGGGTCGAGGAACCCTGGAAAAGGACAGCAGAGGCCACTGATCCTACGCTGGCCGCTGTTTTGCTGTGACGCGCCTTTCTCCCCACCTCTCCGTGACTCCCCGTGGGACGCGGTGAGCTGGCCGGGGCCTCCTCCTCCTCTGCCCCTGCTCACCGCCTCCTGCCTCTCAGTCTGGAACAGCAGCTCCTCACCTGAGCTCCCCTCCCCCTCGCAGGGTCCCTTCAGGTGACACAGGACAGATTTAGAGAGGGACCACGATTCAGCCCCGATTGTTCTGCCTCCACCAAGCGTCCCCTCCCCGGCCACCAGGCGGGACAAGGCGCAGCCCTCGACAGTCCCCTCCGACGGACACAGCCCCGGGTCTGGCTCATCCGCCGTCAGGCCTGTGTTCCGAGAACCACCGCCAGCCGCCACTGCCCGTGCCCTGTCCCTTTGCTCATCCCTTCCCCTGGCACCGCCCCTGGGCTGCCCCTGCTGTGGCCACCCTCCGTGGTGGACAATAAAAAGGGCAACTGCTCTGCCCTGGGGACCAGGTCTTGGGTGGCACCTCACATTCATTGCCCCCCTGGGCCCAGGGCTGATCCGTGGCCGTCCCCACACTGCCCGCGAGGCAGCCAGGCTCCGAGGCCAGAGGGACACAAGGGGAAGAAGAGAGAGATGCTCTGATAAAGGCTACCAACGAGTCCGACCCAGTGACCGCAGGAACACCACGCGGCTCAGCCCCGGGCTTCAGAGATGAACCAGGCCCCCGGGGCCGGCTTCCAGGGGAAGGTCCAGGAGCCGGGCAGGGCAGGGCAGGAGGCCCAGCAAGGTGGGCTTCGAACCAGGCCCAGTCCAAGGCTGGGGCTCACCGGTCATTGTTGGCCAAGAGCCATGGAGAGGATGAGGAAGTTGGGGACAAGTTCCCAGCACTTTGTCCCCTGCCAGAGGAGCAAAGTGGTCCAGCCGCCCAGAGCAGAGCTCCAGGGAGAATCAATCCCCCGAGGGCTGTTGGGGCAAAGGGGCCCGAGGCTGTGGCCTCCGCCCAGGGTCAGTGGAAACTCGGTGACCGAGATACCAGCGCCTCCGAATCTCCTGGACGGTGCCGGCTCGCCGCATCTAACCTGCGCTCGCACAAGCCCCCGCGCCTTCATGGTGCTCCAGGGACTGGGAGCAGATGGGGCCAGGCGGGTCAGGGCAGGCTTCCTGGGGGGACAGCCGAGGGTGCCGCAGCGGAGCCAGGAGGAGCCGCCCCAACCCGCGTCCCAGTGCAGGCGGGCTCTCGGTGGCCCTGGGAGCAGCGGGCTTGTGGGGTTCAGATGCAGTCCCCGGGGACCCTTGGCGTGGCCAGCAGCAGGCCCTTGCAGCCTGTGGGGACCCCAGACCGCTGTGCTGCAGCCCCTCTCTCAGGATGGTTTTTAATGTGTAAAACCCAGGAGGAAAGCTTCCTCTCACCCAGTCTTCAGGGCCGCTAAGAAAATCCAGTTGTCACCACGGCCCCTCCCCAGAACTCATCTCATCTTGCAGAATGGAAACGCTGTCCCATTGGGCTTCCGGTGTCCCCGGCCCAGTCCTGCTTACCCCACCTCTGCTTCCTGTTTCGAGGATCTGGCTCCTCCAGGCGGGACATGGGATTGGAACGATAGGCGTCTGTCCTCTCACGTCTGTCTTGTTCCACCCCACATACGTTCTCAGGGGCCTTCATGTCAGTGTGTCAGAATTTTCTTCCCTTTTAAAGCAGAATAATGTTCCACTGTCCGTACACCCTAGGTGTGGTGACTCCATTCATCCACCCATGGAACTTTTGGCTCCTGCACACGGTGCCACCAAAGAACATGGGTGTGCTCCTCCCTGTTCATTCCTGCCTTCAGTCCTCTTGGTTAGATACCTAAAATCCGAACTGCTGGGTCGCAGGGTAATTCTGTTTTTAATTTTGTTGGAGGAACTGAACGGGTAATTTTCATCCCGCATCGTGAGGCCCAACCTCCCATTTTAGGCGGGCTTCCGGCAGCAACCCAGGCTGCTCTCGCCCCGCTCGCAATATTTAATAGTAAAGGAACAGCGCTACGATTCTAGACCTAAAAAGCAGGTTTGAACTCCTCATCCTTGAAAATTCTATTGGACAGCGTTAAACGTCTGCCCAAATCAACATCAATAATTTGTTTCGCTTGGCAAGGAGAAATGTTTAAAGTTTGATGAAGCCGGCAGATTTCCACAGCCCCAGGTTGCCAGGCAGCAATCACACTAATAAATGGCCAAAGCTTTTCTTGCAAGAGGAATGTTTGCCCAGAGAGAAAGGGCCGTCCTCTAATGGAGCAAGCATGGCCGTGGGGTTTCTACAGGAAGCAAAGTGCAATCCATCATCCTGGGGAGTTTACTTTGAAAAAACAGCGTGTCCACTGGGAGTCACGGCTTTCCAAAGGTCCTCTTTGCTGCTGCTGCTGATTCATATTCCCATAATTCCTCCACTGCATAATATTTTCCCATCTCCATGGCGACTGTGGGAGAAGGCCTGGTGAGGAACTTCAGGGTTTACTTCTTATTTCACAGAACCAGGCTCTGACTTGGGCTGAGAGTGGGTGACAAGTTCGTATTTTAAAGAGGAGAGCTGGGGTTCCCTAAGCAGGCCTTGCTAGAGCCGAGCGGGAGTGTGGGTTGGGGAATAGCGGCCGGCAGCTGGCCCTGGTTCCAGCACTTTCCAGTCCCTGATGGGGAGCAAGACTTCCTCCTGCAGCCTCAGCATCTTTCTCTGTAAAATGGTGCAGAGGATGGGAACTGGGGTTCTCTGGGAAGCCAATGGAGAACATGCATGCTGTAAGACCTTATGTAACGCCAACACCCACCACAACAGAAAACCCCAATGCAAAGCCCTGTTCCAGCCAAGGTGTTGCTGGCGGTTTCCCCCGCCCCCTCACGCACACCGATGTCTGTGACCTAGGGGACAGGAACTTGGTTGATTGCTTATTCTGAACCCTCCACTTCTCTGAGCTCATGACTCTACTCAGCACAGGCCTGGAGAAGTGCTTGAATTCAAATCGGATCCAGCAAATGCTGGTCAAGTCCACTCTGTTCTGGGTTGAGGGGCCCCGGGGTACATGGGGGGACTAAGTCACCCTAACTTGGAGATGTGCCTTTGATTTCCCAGCAGCTCTGTGCAGGTGGGGACGAGGGAAGACTAGATGTGCATCAGGTGCTAGATACACCTTCCTGCCTTTGAGGGCGGAAGCATGGTCATCACCATTGCCCCCTGTGGACTGGAACCGTCAGTAGGGGGTGTGGTTCTCAGATGTGACCCTCCCCCCAGGACGGAAAAATTCACTCTGCGTGCTGGGGTGGCACCCAGAGTGTTGTGCAGAGGGGGTTTCTGAGCTAGGCTGGGGACACGTAGGGAGGGAGGATGAAGGACTGCGGAGGTGACAGAGCTGCCTTGGGAGAAGAGACTCCAAGCTGGCCGGAGGCACAGGCAGAGATCAGAACAGCTCGGTGTGGTCCATCCAGACCTGCTCACTCGGATGCTCAGCCCTCCTCCTGATGTTAATCTGGGGACTCCCAAATTCATAAGTGTGTCGGAGATTCCCCTGAGGCTGCACCTCCCAGGCCAGCCAGGGGTGACGTGAGCAGTGCCCCAGGCCCTTTTTACCTTGCCTTTGCCTGGGAGCAGGAGTGGCCCTGTCACTCCTCCAGCTGTTTCCCACCAGTCCCTTCTGTGTCCTCCAAAAGCAGGCCTCTGGATGGCCCATGTCACATGGACTTGGCCACTTCTCCTTGGTTCCTTTGCCCTTCTCTCCTTGTGCACCCAGTTCCAATGACACCTGAGCTTGATTGTGCACCTTCCCTCCTAGGAAAGGGGATTTCCTTCCTCTGTTTCCTATGGTTGTTTTCTAGGAGTCAGAGCTGCACTTCCTGGCTGTCTTCTTCAGGGTGGACTGCCATAATACAACACTGTAGCTTGGGGTTTCAACACTGTTATTTATCACGGTTCTGGGGGCTGGAAGTAGTCCTCTTTGTCTTGAAGTCTGTTAAACCTTAATAGAGCCACTCCATCCCTGTCATATGTACTGTTTGCATAATATATAATTTTCTGTCCATTTACTTTCAACCTCTGTGTACCTTTATATTTAAAGTGGATCTCTTACAGACAGAGATAGTTGGGTCTCACAGTTATTCCATTCTGGTAATCTCTGCCTTCTCATTAGAGTATTTAGTCCATTAACGTTTAATGTGAATTTTGGTTTGATTGGGAATAGTTGTATCGTTTTATTATTTACTTTGCATTCACTCCACTGGGTAAGTGCCCCAGTGGCCCATGTGTTAGAATCTTGTTTTCCAGCCTATGATGCTTCGGGGAGGTGGTGGACCTTTGGGAGGGGGACTCGTTGGACAAAGGGGATATTGAAATCCCAGTCCCTCCCTTTCTTTCTTTCCTTCCTTGCCCTGCTCCCGAGAGGTGAACAGATCTCTTCCACCACAAGTTCCCAGCCACAGGCCCAAAATGACAGGGCCAAGCAACCCTGAGCCCAAACCTGAAATTATAGTCAAAATAAACCTTTTTCCCTTATTAAGTTGTTTATTTCAGGTGTATTTTTTATAGCAATGGAAAGCTAACTAACAGTATCTCCTTGCTTTTAATTTCTTTGTTCACCTTTCCAGTTTTTTACTTGTTTTAACATTTTTAGTATTTGAACATATCTATTGTCTTTTTGACTGTGCCTCTTTACACGACTATTTTTAGAGATCATCATATGCATCTCAACTTTCCACTGTCCACTTAAGTTAATATTGCATCACTTTATATAAAATGAAAGGAATTTGCAAACACATAGGACCATTTATCCAAACTCCCACCATCCTTTGTGTGTGTGGGGGTTGCTAGGATTGAAACCAGGAGCACACTGTCACTGAGCTATGTCCCCAGCCCTTTTCATTTTGAGACAGTGTTCTGCTAGGTTGCCAAGGCTAGCCCCTAACTGGCCTTCTTCCTGCCACAGCCTCCTGAGTCACTGGGATTACAGGTGTGTGACACTGCACCCGGCTGCCACCACCCTTATGACCACAGCTGTCATGTGTATGAATTCTCAGTTGACAGTGCCCTTTCTTCCAAAACCTTAAAAATGTCCTTACACTCTGGCCTCCGTTCCACAGCCATTCCCATCGTAGCTCCCGGTAGGTGATCCATCTTGCTGTCTATTTTTTTTTTTTTGGTAACATTGGGAATTGAACCCAGGGCCTTGGGTGTGCAAGGCAATCACTCTACCAACTGAGCTATCTCCCCAGCCTTGCTGTCTACTTTCAAGGTTTTATTTTTTACTTTTTTTCATCAACTTGACTATCATGTGCCTTATATTTCATCTATTCAGATTTTCCTGAGCTTCTTGAAACTGTGATTTGTTTTTCTCTAAACGTGGGAAGTTTTCAATGATCATTTCTCCAAATACTCCTCACACCCAGTTTTCTCTCCTCTCCTTGCACTTCAGGACTTTTGACATTGTTTCACATGTCCCTGATCATTTTATTTGGGTTTTCCGCCCCCTCTCTCTTTTTCAGGTTAGAAAGTTTCTGTTCCTCTCTCAAGGTGATGATTTTTTTCCCTCTGCCATTTCTATTCTGAGCGCCCCCCAGTGATTTTTCTTGTCTCAGATACTCTTCAGTTCTGAAAGTTCCATGATTCATTTTTATTTTTTAAGTGTATAATAAGTGATTTTTAGTATATTCACAGAGATGTGCAACAAAACCTTCCATCACCCCCAACAGAAACCCCATCCCATCAGCAACCATTCACCAGCCCTGAAAACCACTAATCTACTTCCCAGCTCCTAGCCTTACTATAGCCTTACCTATGCTGGGCATCTTCTGTGAACAGAGGCATACCACATGGGGGCTCCGTGTCTGCCTTCTTTCTTCAACATAATGCTTCCAGGTTCACCCAGACTGCGGCATCTGTTACTACTTCATTCCTTTTTATGACTGAATAATATTCTATTGCTATGGATAGCCACGTTTTTCCCCCCCCAGGCAGCAGTTGGTAGATTGATGTACTCTTCTGCTTTTGAGTTAGTCAGAATATTGCTGACAACTGGTTCATTTATGCTTGATGCTTCTTGACTGAGATGTCTCATCTTTATCAGATCATATTTTCTTCATTTCATTGAATGTTGTTATAACAGCTGCTTTAAAATTCTTCTCTAATAATCACCACATGTGGATCACCGTAGGGTTGGTATATGTCGACTTTTTTCTTGAGAATGAGTTGCATTTTCCTGACCTTGACGTTTATACACACACATATGTATAAATGTATGTGTGTATATATGTACATATATGTATATATATATATATATATATATATATATATATATACACACACACACACATATAGGTACACACATATGTAGATATTTTGGGGATTCTATATGGGTTTGTGAATGTTCTGTTGTGGAGACTCTGGATTTTATGACATTGTTTTGAAGAATGCTGCTGTTTTTGTTTCATTGGGCAATTAGCTTCGTCAGACTCAAACAGCAAACTCAGTCATGCTCATGGATTGGGGCTTTGGTCTTGGTTCAGACAGCTTTCTAAAAAATATTTTCATTAGTTATTGATGGACCTTTATTTATTTTTATATGGCGCTGAGACTCGAACCCAGGGTCTCGCACATGCTAGGCAAGCGCTCTACCACTGAGTCCCAGCCCCAGCCCCAGCCCCAGCCCGACTGCTTTCAATATCCCCAGAACCTGTGTGGCTTGGGGTTCAGACAGAGCTGGACCGTTTACGCCCTCCCCGCTCTCTCTCTCCTTTCTTTAGCCGCCCCGCTTGTGCCAGCCTCCTTCTCCTGGTTCCTCTGCATGGAGGGACGACAGGCCTTCTGCAGGAACTTGGTCACGTTGTGTCACCACTACAAATGCGGCCACCCTCAGGGCCATAAAAAAGGAGAGATTCACCCTGTGTGGAATGATGCTTCTAGGTTTTAATGCTGCTGCAAAACCTCCTCTTGTCCAAGCCGCAGGCCCTTGGGGTGGTTTTGTTGAATGGAACTTGTGTTTTTGCAGGGGTCTTAGGACTTCACTCCTCCAAACCTTCTGAGTCTGTGCTTTTGTCTCTTCCGATGGTGTCTTGCATTGTTGGCTCTCTTCCACCACATTTCGAGATGCTGGCCTCAGCTCAGTCTCTGAGACATTGATTTTTGGCCTATTAGAGGGTCAGCCCACAGTTTGGCCCGAGGTGCTCCGGTGCCCAGAGGCCAGGGTCAGCTGCTCCAGGAACGCGCTCATCACACGGCTCACAGGCAGGAGGCCTCCTCGCCCTGCCCAAGGGTCAGAGGCTTTGTGTGCTGAACGCACTGGGTGCGGGGTGCTCACAAGTGGTCCCTACAGATGGGTGTGCGACAGTGTCCCCTCCTCCCCCTCCTCTGGGGCCCAACATGACCAGGGCCTGAGGTCCTTCAGGCTCAGTCCTCAAGCCACCCACGACTCAGTCCTTCGTACCTCCCAGATCCCCGGAACAGCAACACAAGGCTGCCGACGTTGATTTTGCTAAATAAAGATATTTAATGAGGATGACCACCTACTGTGGCTGCCACTTCATATGAGGAAGGCTGTTTTATCACCCCAACTGTCGTATGAACTATCTCAGAATAGATCAAAGTCCCAAAGTGAAATACATTTCCTCTCGTGACAAGCTCAGTCCACAGTCTCCCCACTGTTCCTTGGGCAGGCATTTGGGGGTCTCCCATCCAGCAGGGCCATAGGAGCTCTTCATTTCATTGAGTCAGGCCCAGAGAGGGGTGGTCATTACCCAGGACCAAGCATTTGGAAGAAAAAGGGGTTTCCAGTTTTCCCTGGGAAGTCCTCCGCTGAAAATCCACCCGACTTCAGAGATGCAGCTCGCTCCCAGAACCCCTCTCTGCTCAGTGGAACTCCCAGGGCACTGAGCGCACTGCAGTAACTGCAGCCGCCCCCTCCCCCAGGCAGCTCCAGCTGCCCTACTTGCCATCGCCCAGATATGCAGGGTCTTGTGGAGGGAGCAGGAGCCTGGACGGGAAGCAGAGGCAGCCTGGCCGGGGGGTGCTTCTCCCCCTTGCAGACCGCACCCTGCTCCCCGAGCAGCTCTGGAGTCCCAGAGGCCCTTTAGTGCCTACATAATGGATGCCTCCTCACTTCTGGGAAACCACCAGCCCATCTTGCTTAATGGCCCCAGAAGAAGCGGGCTGCAGGCATTCTGCTCCTAAAGCCCCCTCTGGCTCCCCCGCTCCCCTAGGAGGAGGCACAACGGCGGCTCACACGGGAGAACCTGGCGTGGTGTTTTTCTTCTGCTTCTGGAAGGCTGGGTGAGCATCTTCCCTCATACCAACCACCCTCTGTCCCACCTGCTGGGAGGCTGGGGTGCCAGCCATGGGGAAGCCCCACAACCACACTTGGGGTGGGCAGAAAGAGCCTGGGTCCAAGAAGAGCCCCTGTCGGGGCTCCTGGGGAGACAGGGCAATTGGGAGGCAGCCCAGTGGTCCTGGCCAAGCGCAGGGGTCTTGGGGTTGGAGCTGAGAAAGTGGGGTTCCACCAGGGGTGCTCCCTCTGGTTTCCAGAATGCCTGGTTGCACAGATGGGCAGCCTGGGACCTGAGCACTAACACTTGTCCACACTCTTCCCCACGATGTTCTCAGGCACCTCTGGGCCTAGGCAGGACCCAGACTCGGCTGGCACATACCGATTGCTCAAGGCAATTGTGTAACGCTCTGGGTTTCTGTGATATGGTCCACCTCATCTCCCCAAGTGCACCCTTCTTTCTTGCACCCAGAATCCTCTTCTGGGATCCTTCAGACCTTCCCATATGCCGCAGCTAAAGGTGCATGCCTGGCACACCAGGGGACTTCCAGCCCAGCCTGGCCACGCAGATTGTGCACATTTTAAATAACTCCTGGGGGCCTGGTGTAGGATGGTTGCCCAACTATATGACTGATGGGTGGCTTGCAGCCATGGGCACATGCCCTGCTTGCCTTTGAGGGCAACGAGGGATGCCAGCCATGCTCACGGTTCCCTGCAGCCCCAAGGGTACTGTGCATGCACTTGAAGCCCCAGGTAGGGGAGAAGCTTAAGAGATGAAAGGAAGGAGGAGGGGTGCCTTGGCAGCATGCTCTGGAATAAGAAAGTTAAGATTTTAATTGCAAATCTTGCAAATCCCACTGACAGCTTGACTTTAAGGGAAAAGATGAGCTAAATTTACCCCAGCCAGTTAAAGAGCCCAAAATTCAATTTACTAATTAGCTTAAAATGGAAACTAGTCCAGTTATCATAAAGAGCTTTTCTGTTTAAAAAAAATACAAAAAGAAAAAGAGTCTGCTTCTCTCTTCATTCCACCATGCACTTGAGGACCGCCATGTTACTAGGAGTGCAGCTTGCGGGTGCGCTTGCCGTGCCATGGAGGCAGAACGTCACAGCCTTCATGGACAGTGACCGGAGCCCCGCCCTCGCACAGTGCTGTGGCTGGGCATCAGGTCAATGTACTGCTCATTACCAAGCATCTGGGAATGGTCCAGGCTCTGTTCTTAGGGAGTGCAGCACCCATTGGGTGAGCCAGGCAAGGTCACGAGAACCATCACACACCAGGACAGGTCCCGGGAGGCAGAAGGGACATCTGGTAGGAAGGCTCCCAGGGTAGGTGGCATTTGAGATAAACCTTGAGAGACAGTGACTAGGGAAACATGGAACAATGGGAAGGGAGAGCCCAAGTCCAGGTGTGAGATAGGTGATGGGGTGGTCCATTTCTCGGGCAGGGAGACTGAGGCACAGTGGACAAGGTAGATCCCATGCCAGCGAGGTTGGCCCGGCCCTGTTAGTGTGGGCTCACAGGCTGGGTTTCTCATCATGTGGTGGGCTGTGGGATTGAGTGAGCCCCTGAGGACTTGGGCTGGGGAGCGATTGGATTATGGCTTCCCTTTGACAGCTCGGCATGGCCACGGTGGGGGATCTGCTGTTAATGCTGGGCTATGTATTCACTTAATGTAACTGTGATATGGTATTAGGGAAGGCGTGCCAGAAGTGGGCATGTCGTTATTAACCTCCTTCGTTTCCCACGGAATGGCAGTTTGGGGAGAGAAACAAAGACTTTGAATAAAACATTTTGTAGATCCGTCCAGGACATTATAGGAGTGTTAACAGCTACGGCTCAGAAAGTAACATTTGGGAGAAAGAGCATTTGTACAGCACGTTTTCATGATACGGTGTGTGTTTATACTCTTCCAAGTAAAGCAGATGGTTTTTCTAAACTTCAGCTATCTTTGAGATTATTTTCCGTCTGCTCTAAAATGGTGCCATAAAATGTCCTATGAGCAAACGTGAAGTCGTAGCAGGTATCACAGCTCCTCGTACAGGAGAGCGGGCCCTCTGTGTCTGTGGTTCCACACCCACAGATCCTAACAAGCGCAGATTGAAAATATTTGGGAAAAAATGTGTCTGTACTGAAGCTATGCAGATGTTTTCTTCTTGTCACGATTCCCTAAACAATACATACAACAACTATTTACATAGGATTCGCATTTTATGTGGTATTACAAGTAATGTAAAATATAGGATCGGTGGTGCAGCTCAGGGGAAGAGCCCTTGGGGAGGATGTGTGAGGCCAGGGGTCCACGTCTAGTAACCGCCCCCCAAACACACACACACACACACACACACTACAAGGAGGATGTGCACAGGCAAATACCTCTTCACTCTATTCAAGGAACCTGAGCACACATGGATTTTGGTATTAGCAAGATCCTGGAGCCGATTCCCTGAGGACAACCAGGGATGACTCTACAGAAGAGCTTCCCTCTCCATTGCTAGTGCTCTTAGAGATGACGCAGGGAGGAAGCAATTTTATCTGTTATAAATGGAGGAAAAGAGAAAGCCTGTGAAATCGTGGTTGAGCCCCCAGGACGTAGAGACACTCATTTTGCTGCTAAGTTTACTGGATGGAGTTGAGTTTCAAACCACTGAATGACGTCACTAAGAGGGCATATGGTAATGTAACTAATGGCCTCATCTCACTGTATGGTATGAAAATGAACTCTAATTTGTTGTCATTACTAAGAGGGTCCTAAGGGAACCCCTCTGTCCTCACAGGGTGAGAGGCTGCCTGGGAACATGTTCTCCAGTTACCTTTTGACTTCCACCTCCATGTCTCAGCAAGTGGACAGTATATGAAAACAGAACTTGACACATTATAATCTCATGCAGGAATATACTTTTTCCTGGAAAATTTATCCCAGGACACCTTAAAATCGCGAGCCTTAGCCACACATTTTCCTGACTTTTATTGATTTACATAGTATTTGGAGTTTTTTGGAAACCCAGCTCCAATGCAAAGCAAAATAAAAAGGCATGCAGATCTTTCACCATCCAAGATTTCCTCACTCAAAGGAAAGGTCCCTTTGGGGCTGGAATTGAGACTTGGCCGGCACAGTCGCCAGCCTCAGAAGATGGCTCCGCAGGTGTCTGTAATGTCGACGAGGGCGGAACTCACAATCAGGAGCAAATGCACAATGGCAGCTTGAGGACTTAGATTAAAACATACAAGGGACTTTCAGAGTGAGTTTGAAATCTGCCTTGTCGCACACTGTGCTTATTTTAAAAAATCAAATAGTTCTACAAGGCTTCAGACTAAAAGGGGGCCGTTCCCTTCCCTGGTTTCCCACGCCACCCCTCACTCTTCTTCCTCCACAAAGCCACTGCCACTTCCAAACGTCATCTTTCCTTTTGGTACACATTTGCCTTTCTTGAAATAGCACCGCAGGTGGCCTTCTGTGGATATGATTGTCCCTGACCCGCTCCATCTTCCCGGGGACTCCTTCCACCCCTCTCTGTCTCTGAGCACACCTCCTGCTCATTCTTGGTAGCTCCCACGTAGGATGGGCACCAGGTGCCACGCGGTGAGCAGGCCCCAGGCAAACCTCGGAAGTGGGCCTTTTTTCCTTGACTTCTCTGATATAAATCTAGATGACTGGCAACTTTATTTCTTGCCATTTTGATGCTGTGAGGCAGCTTCTGCTGGCATTTTTAATGTGCCTGCAGGAATCTAAAATAATTTGTTGTGGCGCACAGTGTGGACGGATCCTAAGCCTTTCCACATCAGCTAGGATGACCATATAATTTATCATCCCTACCAGAATACTTGAGCGAGTCAAGGGAGATGTGAGCCATCAGCCAGGACACAGGCCGGAGCCCGGCTGTCCCAGGCACCCTGCAATGAGTGGTTGCTCTAATGTTAGCTTATTTACTCTGTGGTTAGCCTGTGGTATGCCAAGAACGGCCGTGAAACTTCACAGCCGACACAATGGAGCAAATGACCAAACGCCCTGAAAATGACATGATTTGGTGGAGAGGCCACAGCCAAAGATTCACAATGTTCTGTGGCACTTACTGTAGAGGCAAGGACGACAACGAGTTTTCTGAATGGGATGATGTTTCTAAGCAGAGAAAAGCAACCAACTGTTGCTTTTGATCTTCCGCTTCATTTCAGATACTTTGAAACATGTAAATTCTTTGGATGAATGTAAATCATTAAGGACATGTTGGATTGAATAGCCTATTAGGGTAAAAAGGCCATGGGCTTCTT
Organism: Marmota monax; assembly: GCF_021218885.2. Classification (NCBI taxonomy): domain Eukaryota; kingdom Metazoa; phylum Chordata; class Mammalia; order Rodentia; family Sciuridae; genus Marmota; species Marmota monax. Next base: position 1,430,209 of record NW_026694841.1, read on the forward strand.
AGATAATAAAGAGATGTCACATCTCCTTGGACAATAAACAAATTATCCAAGAGGCTCCAACGTTCATGGCTCTGCGATGTCAACATTTTTGTAATAGAATAATGGAGTTGGAGTGGCCTTTGATGAGGCTGCCTGAGCAGAAAGTACTGCTTCTCAGCCATACCTCTCCTCCACTGTGGCCCATCCCAGTGACATTGGTGATCCATGAGCTTGGCTTTGTTAGCTGAGCTATGGAGCTGCTACCACGCCTGATGCTCCCAGACAGGGGCAAGGCCAGGGAGCCCACAGATTCAGTGGAAAGACATTTCCACCAGCAGGAATCTCATGAGCAAAAGCCCCTGGGGCAGGCAGTTAAGGGTTTGGGGGAAATGAAAAGCAGAGAGAACTGTTGAGGGCAAAGAGCATCTGAACTAGAAGCTCACGGATGGGGCCATGAAGGATCCTGAAAGCCAGCGTGCAGAGCTGGGACTTGGTTTCATGGGCTTCTTTTTCTCCAAGGATGACAGTGATCTTAAAACAGGAGGGTTGGGAGAAGCATCCCTTGGGAGGCATCGGCAGGAATCCAGGGCAAGTGAGGGCCAGGGACTGCAGTTGCCTTCTCCAGGCCTCCGGAAGCCACCTTTCATTTTGCCAGATGGGAGTCGCAGAAAACTGGGAAGGGAGAAAAGCTCATCATTTCCCAAAGAGCAGGAGAAGCTGGGTTCTGGAACACACAGATGATACGTTGGATATTAATATTGGTTCTGAGCAAAGATTTCAGCAGATCTTTGAAGAGCTAGTGTGTCGACACTTGGCAGGAAAGGTGGCTCCTCAGAGCCAAGCCGACCAAGTTCCTCTTTTCATGGTGTTACCAGATGGGGTTTCCAGAGCCGTGGCGGAAATTCTTCTCCAACCTCCTCAACGAAACGGAGGAAGGTGGGCAGGGTGGGCAAACAGCTGGGCAAGCAGCCCAGATACAAGCAAATGGATGATCAGAGGTGCAGGCAGGTGTCCCCAGTGCTGCCCGCGGGCTCTGTCCGTATCCTACCCTGATGATGTGCTCATCAATGACAAGGATGAGGAGACCTTGACGGGTCTATTATGGCACATTCTCTGCTGTCACAGAGCCTGATGTGTTACATGTCAGACTTAAGAGTTTAAGAGATTTTGGTTGTAAAAAGATGGATGGAAACCAATAAGATGACATTTAACAGGGATAAAGATAAATCCTGTCTTTGGATAGAAAAAAATTAATTAGCTCAGTATAGGATGGAGAAGACCCAAGAGCGATTCATTTCAAACAGACTGATGGGTCTATAATTGACCGGAAGTTCAATGTGAAACAATAGCCCACATCCTGGCTGCTCAAAAAAAAAAAAAAAAATCAATATAAACTTTGGGTGCATCAATAGACTCATAATATTGAAGGTATTAAAGGGAAGTGCTTCCAGGTCAGAGCGTTCTGGGGTTGTCGTGTGTAGTTCTGGGTGCCAGGATCAGGGGAGAGGACTTGGGGAGGAGGGGCACATGGATCTAGGCAGATGAGGGTCTAGAAGCTGTCACATGATGGACAGGGAGGAAATGGGGACATTACTCTGAGACATAAGGGCTGTCTTCCAAGCATTTGAAAGTCTGTCGAGTGTAACAGGCGGCCAATTTTGTCTGGAGGGTTCATTCATTCATTCAGTAGCTTTTTTCTCACTGCCAACTACATTCCACATTGTGTCAAGCACGATGGGTGTTAGAGGCATGTGATCTCCCAGGAGAGTGGACACAGGGTCCCATGGGCTGAGGTGGATTGACATTAGGGATACATAAGGGAAGCACAAGGGGTAGACTTGCTTGTGCCTACAGAGGCCTACAGAGGCCATTCATGCCGACCTGACCAGGCAGTCAGGGTGCTGGTGGGCCAGGAAGGCGAGCACTTGGGTCTGCTGACTGAGGTCCAGAGTATTCAAACACATGGCTGTGAGAGCCGTGAGCTAGAGTTTGCAGATGGCATGGAGTGACAGGGGTGTTGGATGCCAAAGAAGGCCTTCGAAGCAGGACAAAGTCTATGCCAAGATGCTTGCACTTAATAGTAGGCAACAGAGAATGAAATGACATCAAGTAACTTGTCTCTTTGGGCAAGTTAACTCTTGAGTAATGAAGCTGAGCTGGGGGCTTAGGCCCCCGACTACCATCGCAACATTTCAGAATAGATGAAAACTTGAACCAGGGCAGAGGGAGATCGAATTGACCAGACAAAAGCAGGACCTACAAAGGATGCTTTGGCAAGGACGATTTGGGCTAAAAATAAGCAACAGTCTATTTAATCATTGAGGTTCTTCCACTTGTGAAAGGAGCTGAGTGACCACTTGTCAGGGTTGCCGTGGAAACGACAGCTGCATTGGCAGGCAGGTGGGACCTCACAGGGATTAATGCTCCTTATCAGTGCTAAGAATTGGTGATCATCTCTCACGGTGTGGAGTGATGATTCATCATGAGAAAGCATATTTCATATTTTAATATCAGTAATGAAAGGTGGCATTGCTGGTTCTTGGTTTTGAGATTCTATGCTAACAGTATGGTCTTGCTAGAACTCCCGGAGCAAGAGACCACAGACTAGGCAGTTGAACAACAGGCACTTGCTGTCTTTCTGGAAGCTGGAAGTCCAGGATCAAGGGGTGGGCAAGGTTAGTATCTCAGAGGTACAACGGAAGGACCAGGTCCAGGCCCCCCTCCTTGTCTGTAGACACAATTTTCTCCCTGGCCACCATCTTTCTTCCTTGAGAAATTGTCTGCGTCCACATTTCCCCTTCTCATGACACTTGTCACATTGGATTATGCCCCAGTATAATGACCTCATTTTTACCTGATTGCCTCTGTAAAGACCCCATCTCTGAATAGGTCACATTCTGAGGTCCTGGGGGTTAGGACTTCAGCACAGGAATTTGGAGGGGACATAATTCAGCCCATAACACTAACTGAAGGTCAACTTTGATCTTAGAGAGAAACCACAGCCCCTAACAGGATCTCTGAGCCCTCCTGTGAGCAGGCCCCCTCTGCCACAGTGAAGTCCTGGGCTCCTCGGTGCCTTCATCTGCCAGAAGTGGACTACCCAGCTCAGTGCTCCCCTCTGGTCCCTCAATTTCCTCCTCAGGCCAATTCGGATTCTCCAGAACTACCGGAATCCTTCCATTTTTGTTTCATAGCACTTATTATTTGTAATTATGTATCTATTTTACCATCAGCATGCCTCTGCATATTCCTGGGGGAACATGCTTTAAATATCAACTAGGCCCAGGTAGCTGCATTTAAAGGAAAGACTCACAATCCAAGTAAAAATATGTGTTCTTACTATGTTTAGTACCCGTGGCAACTCTCCAGTCCATTTCATAATTTTAAATTGTGGTAACAGAGTACATAAAATTGACCATTACATTCATTTTTAAGGGTACAGCTCTGAGGCATTGGCAGAGTCACATCATTGGGCCACCATTGCCACCATCCCTCTCCAGAACTTCTTCATCATCCCAAACTGAAACTCTGTCCCCATTCCATCTCCCCAATGCCCCCGGTACCCACCATACTATTTTCCATCTCTATGAATTTGCCTACTTTCAGAGCTTGATGTAAGTGGAGTCCTGTAGCATTTGTCCTTTGGGGACCAACTTATTTCACTCTGCACTATGTCCTCAAGGTTCATCTATGCCATAGCATGTGTCTGAATGCCCTCTCTTTTAAAAGTGGAATGTTCCGTGGTCCGGCTCTCCCGACTTGTGCTTCTCCCATTGTCCATTGGAGTGTACTTGGTTTACTCCTACTTTGGGCTACTGTGCACGATGCTGTCGTGAACACGGGTGTACAAATATCTACGAAGTCTCTGCTTTCAGTTCTTTTGAGAACATACCCAGAAGTGGAATTTTCTATTTCATTTTTAAGGTGCTGATTACAACCCCTATAACCTGAGTTCATGGCCACCTGCAATTGGAAAGTCTCCATGTTTTCTGTGCTGCACCTTTGGCCCCAAGCCTGGTGTCTGGCACTGTGTAACTGTTCTTGGAGGCCTGTTGCATTAAACAATAGATGTGCAAGGCTTCATGTTTCTGAGTAATTTTTTTTTTATTGCTGCTCTATGAGTAAATGTTACAGAGCTCCTACTTCCTTTTCTCTTTTTTCACACATTATACAAATGCTGTTATTAATTCCACTGAACACTATGGTTACATTGTCCTACAGAGTGTACATCATTTATTACAATGACAACATTTTCTGGGCTTAGGCCACAAATTATCTCAAAATGATGTGGAATCACAGTCTGTTAAAATAATTGGGAAAAATATCACACATTATTAATTAAATCTTCAGAGATTTTTCTTGAACTTTCTCCATGAATTCTTTTTTTAGTGTCATGTAGATTGAACCTAATTGACTTAATGTTAACATGCTTGAAATGATTCTAATTTTTTTTAAGCCTAAGGTTTTATCATTGTGGGAAAAACACAGCTGTTGGATACCCTAGGTTGAGTGTAATGATGATCTTTATTGACTCAAAAGCAAGTGGACTGAGTTCTTCCTTGTAATTCCACTCTAGTGGAATTAATATCTTCTAAGAAAATCTCCAGCTCAAATTTGCAGCTGAACTTTTAAACAGAGTTTTCCTTTCCCACTTCTGAATTTTCTTTACTTCCAAACCTCAGCTGTGGTGACCAGATAGTATTCTTTTACCATTCAAAGTCAGGAATACAAAATAAATATTTTTTTAAAAGTCGCTAAAGAGAAGCAACTTCTTAAAAAATATTTATTTTGTAGTTATAGGTGGACACAATTCTTTATTTTTTAGGTGGTGCTGAGGATCAAACCCAGCACCTCACACACACATGCCAGGCGAGCACTGTACCTCTGAGCCCCAGCCCCAGCCCAAGAAGCAACTTTTAATCATGTATTCATAGTTAACATTTCCCTTCCTAGTTCAGAAATGCCACGCCCGGCTTATGCCAACCCTCCCCGGGATCCTGAAGCTCGAGATTGGGAGGTTGAGCAGAGACTGTGAAGATGGGCACCGAAGAGGGGAAGGGTGGCAAATGAGAAAACAGGAGGGCAAACTCAGAATGTTCATCGTGTTCCATGTCGTCCTTTGGAAGCTCTCTCTGCACAGCACCTGCCTCTTAGAAATGCAGGGGACAGGGGGACCTTTACTTGGCCCTTTTGCCAAGTGTCTTGGGCTCTCATCTCCCTTCCCTGCTGAAGTCCTCAAACATGTGTCCTCCTCTTGGCATCCAGGAACCTGGTTTCCATTCCCACTGCCTCCCTGAGATGCTCCAGGTCACTGGGAGCCTTTTGCCACCAGATGAAGGGTCTTTCCCCATTTGCATCCTCCCTGGCCCTCTGCAGAGGACCCTGCCAAGCACCCACCCCCGGAAGCTGTCTGTGCTCTCAGCTTCCTGCACCACATCCTCCGGGGAACTTCTGGCCTCTCCAACTGCTCCTTTGGAATTTCCTTCTCCCCCCCCCCCCTTGCCAAGCTCTGCCCCAGCTCCCCTCTGACTTTCCACTCTCTCCTTTAGAGAATTCACTTACAACTCTTTGCCAAGGACTCCTAGAGCCCAACCCTCTCACTCCAGCTGCCACAGGGCACTCCTCACTGGAGGTTTCGCTGTCCCTGCCTATCCCTCAGGCCCACCTTGGTTCCTCTGTCCAGGCCCTCAGTGCTCATTTCTGGAACACTCAAGACACCCTGGGCTGCTCCAGCAGCAGTCCCTGACCCCTGGTGTCCAGGTCACACACAGACTCAGCTCCCAGCCCCATTCTCATCAGCATGTGCACCCATGAAAACCTCCACATAGCCCTCCATCTCCTGCAGGGTCTTGTTTAGTTCCCTCTGGCTCTTGGGACTCTCTCCCCTGGCCCCTGGCCCTCAGTCCAATCTCATTCTGTGAATGTCTGCTACATGAGCCATCCATTTCCACCAGGCAGGGCAGGCTTCTTGGCCCGTCTGCAGGTCCTGCGGCTTTCTTTCCTGCAACATCCTTAGCACGTCCTGCCCACTGTCCTTCACCCACCTAGGTCTTTCAGCCTTTATCCTCGATATATTGTCCCTTGTCAACAATCCTTATTTTCCTTAAAGAACAGGCTTTAAATGTCCCCCTTTGCCTGTAGCACCTAACAGCAGCCTGGTTACCCCATAAACTAAATGGGCCACACACAGAGTGACAGACCCCGTCCCCCACCCTGCCATCTACTGATATCTACTCTAGTACCTTCCAGAAAGACAGGCCTCCAGACCTAGGGAGGCCCAAAAGTTTCCTAACAATAGCTCATACATCCCCCGCTATGTTCAACTTACACAAGTTCACACCTAAAACTTCAGATTTGCCCATATAACTCAATGATGAGTGGTCGTGCATCAGAGGTGTAAACGTCACACTGTCGCTTCTGGACCAAGTCCATCGGGGTTAGAGCCCCCTCACCGCTAGTGCCCGCACTGTCATTCACTTCTGGCCGTGGGTGGTTAGCTCAGAAGGTTGACCTAGCATTAACAGGGGCAGGAAAAGTTGCAAACTCGCGGATTGGCGCGCTTCTCCCGCTACGTTAGTTATTTTGTCCTGACTCTCGGCCTCGCCCTGACTGAATGAAGGCAGATGCGAGGCTGTGACTGTCACGGGGCCGGGCTGCCCTGGGTGGGAAGCCGCGGAGGGTGGCAGCTGCGCGCTGTCCTGGCCGAGGCAGGGCCCGCCGCGGGGGGAAACGGGCGGCGAGGGCGCGCTCGGAGGACGCGGCCCCGGGGAGGCGCCCGGCCAGTTGTCCGCGCTGGGTCCCGGAGCTGCGCACCGCGCGACGACAGCGCGTCCGCCGAGCGTGGGCAGGGTCCCGCGGCCCTGCTCGCGGCCTCGCCCTTTGTCCCCGGGAGGCCGCCCGCCGCTGCAGGGCCGGGCCGGGAGGCAGCCGCCGCGCCCGCCCGCCACGTCCCCGCGCCGCCGAGGCGCCCCCTGGCGGGCGGCGCGGGCAGCGCGGGCGGCGGCGGCGGGCCGGTTGCCATGGTGACCGGCGGCAGCCGCCGCCACAGCAGGGCCGGCCCCAGCGCCAGCGCCGCCGCGGCGCGGCTCGGCTCAGTGTGTGGGTGAGCGGCGGCCGGCCGGGAGCGGGCGCGGCCCGCGGCCTCAGCATGGAGGACGGCTTCTCGAGCTACAGCAGCCTGTACGACACGTCCTCGCTGCTCCAGTTCTGCAACGGTGAGGGCCGGCGGCGGGCGGCGCGCGGGGGCCAGGCCCGGCGGCCGTGGAGGCCGCTCGGGGGCCCCGCTCCAGCCGCCGCCGGCGCATTGTGCTGGGGCCGCGGGGCCGCGCTCGCCCCGGGCCCCGCGCACGCGGCCGGCGCTCGGACCCCGGCGGGAAGCGCGGGAGGCGGCGGGGAGGCCGGCGGCCCGGCCCGGCCCGGGGGGGAGCGGCGGCGCGGCCGCCCCGTTCCCCGGCGAGCAGCGCCCTGGACGCGGCGCCCGGCGGTCAGCCCCAGGCACCGGCCGACGCCCGGGATGCGCGGGTGTGCTGCAGAGGGACCCCGGGACCCGCCCCGGCCGCCCCACAGCCCCGCCGTTTCGCGCAGCCCGGAGCTTTTCAGCGCAAAGACTGCGAGGACTGGCTCCAGGGTGCTGCGTCTTATTTGGCGTACGGGATAATAGTTTTTTGTTGCATTTTTTTTTTTTTACAAGAAGGAAACATTCCTACCTGTGCATAGGGCATCGTGTAAACAAATATGAAATCCTGCATGCTTGGAAGAGTTCTTTCTGGTCTCATTAGCAGGGCTGAAACAGATTTTCACAGCACGCTGCATGTATTATCAGAACATGATGTGTGATAATTCATGCACAAAAGTTTACCACCTATTTTTTTACATGTTGGGGTTATTGCTTCATCAGAGGACCCCCAAAGTTTGTTAAAGGAAAAAAATGTGTATTTTGTAGAATATGCTTACATTGCAGTCGGGATAATTTTGAATTCTAGAGTCTTGAGCAACTGGAGAGATTTTTCATTGTAATTGTAGTCTAGGGAGACCTAACACCTGTTTGCAAACAAGAGGTATCACTGTAGCAGTAAAAAGTAGCCAGTGTGTTGATCCATCCTGTATACTGAGTTTCTTTTTTTTTTTTTCCCCCTCTCTCTCTCTGGTGAAATTTATCATCTTTTTCATGACAGTGTGTACTCAGACAGGTTTGCAGCTTGTGATTTTCATATGGCTGGGTAGAATGGATTTGGTACTGTTGCCACTGGGGTACTTGATAGTCCAGTGGTGGGATGCCAGCAGGTTGATTCCCTTCTTCAATTAATATATTGAGTAATTTCCTTAATTGACTTATGATTGATCATATCCAAATTACTATTTTTGATCTCCAAGATACATGTTTATGGTAGAATTCTCTTTGCCTTAATTGTAAAGGGCATGTGGCTGAAAATTACATGAAATGACTTCCAGCTATAAAGCCTTTCAAAAATTAGTATGTGGGCAGTAGTATCATTGACAGTTTGACTTGGATATGAAAGTGACTGTAGATATTTTTATTTGAGCAGTTGTTCGGGAGTCTGGTTATATGGTTCTTAAATAGAAATTCAGTCATGAAGTTGGCTTACACAAAGACTCATGAATGTTTTGGTTTTCTGCCTTTTCCTGTTAATTGCCAGCCTGGAGATATTGGTATGATATTTTACTGGTAATATGTCTAGAAGAAAGTAAAAACCAGCTCTTAAGCTTGGTGTTTTTTTTTTATTGGGTGAGGTACTGGGGATTGAACTCAGGGAAACTCCACCACTGAGCCACATCCCCAGCCCTATTTTGTATTTTATTTAGGGACAGGGTCTCACTGAGTTGCTTAGTGCCTTGCTTTTGCTGAGCCTGGCTTTGAACTCACGATCGATCCTCAGCCTGCCAGAGCTGCTGGGATTATAGGCGTGCCCTACCGCACCCAGTTTAAGCTTATTTTTAAACATGATGTGTTTTTAAACCAGCTTAAGAAAAATCACCTTACAATCAAACAATAAGATCAAACAAGATCAAATATTGTTGGGTGACTTTTTAAAGTTCTTATTAGCTCTGTATTGTGCATGGTGAGGTTTGCCTTAAGAATAAAGTTGAAGCAAGAGTAACCTTTGGAGCCCGGCACAGTGACGCACGCCTGTGATCCCAGTGGCTCAGGAGGCTGAGGCAGGAGGATGGTGAATTCAGAGTCAGCCTCAGCAACAGCAGGCACTTAGCAACTCAGTGAGACCCTGCCTCTAAATAAAATACAAAATAGGGCTGGAGATATGGCTCAGTGGTTGAGTGCCCCTGAGTTCAATCCTCAGTACCAAAAGGAAAAAAAAAAAAAAAAAGAATAGCCTTTGGGGCAAAATGTATGTTTAACTGATGACAACTTAGGAAATAGATGTTTTGATGTGAAATCATTCATTTTAAGAGGCTCTCATTAAGTGAAAATACAAATGAATACAATTCAGTTAATTACTATGTTGATTCAATTAACACAGTGCACCACAGAAACACAATTTACCAAGAACTAAATTGAACATTTGGATATTTCATTAGCTACTTTGGAAAAAAAAAATTCTTTTTAAAGTAGATTTACATTACAATGGCAGGACCATGTGGGATAATATGTGAACTCATACATTTTCATATGTTGAATGTGCTTCGTGGTTTTAATAGTGGCGGGAACTCAGGACTCAGAAGTCATCATTATACTGTATTAGCTTCAGAGAATGCAATCCGCCCTTATTATCTGCAAGACTTTATCAAGTGAGATAAAGACAAAAGAATGCATAAGTGAGAAGGGAGAAAGAAGAAAATGTGTTCTAATGAATGAAATTTCCCTCTTCCCTGTTCGCTCTTTTTCATGTTCTCTCTCCTACTTATTAGTTCTGGCTGCTAAACATAGACTTGTACAATCTCTGGCCTACCAACGAGGCTGCCCAGTCTTATCTTTCGGGAATCATCTCTCTCATTAAAGTAGAAAATGTGTGTATTGCTTTTTTTTCAAAGTATTTAAAATCTGTAGCGTGAGCTAGAAATCACAGACTTCTTTTTAATGCTGTAAAAAAAAAAAACTGCGGTAGTTTGAAAAGTGAACAATAGCTGTGTTTTACAAGCCAATTTGTGGTTTAGAAAACACCATCTTTCACTGTAGGTGTTCTTCAGAGTCCCCTGTGAGGCAATAACATTACCATCTTCCCTGTACATTTGAGGAAACTGAGGCACAGAGAGACCTTGGGAACTTTAAAAGAACCCACAGTCGGGGCTTGGGAAACGGTCTGGGGCTCTGTGCTTGTTTTACTGATGGTAGTTCTGTGGAGCTACTCTACTCACGTACCCTGAACTAGCGCACCCTTTCAGGAACACCCGTTTGCTCTCAGAGTTGTGGGAGTTGGAAGATCCTTCTCACCCCAGGAGAAGCCCTGGCACCCGGTGGCATCGCGTCCCACCATGCCCTACTCAGCCCCTGCAGCCGCCCATCTGCTTTCCGGCTCTGTGCATCCTGGCATTTCTCGTAGGTGGAATCCTACGACGTTCCGTCTCCACTGCTGGCTTCTTTCTCCCAGCGCGTCCATGCAGGCTGGGTGCCCTTTCTTTTTATGGCCATTGAGGTCTTGTCCTGTGGGTAACATGCTATTCCTTCACTGGCTGGTGCACGTTGGGTTTTTCCCCTCACTTTTTCACTATTGTGAATGATGCACCATGAAATTCACACACATATTTTTAATTAATGTGTTATAATCATACATAATAGTGAGATTTCTTATGCTGTATTCTTACTTGCACACAATTTGGTCCATCTCATTTCCCTTTCCTTTCCCCTTCCCCTGACAGGCTTGCTCTGATTTACTGAGCTCCTATTATTATTATTATTATTTTAATCAGTGCATTATAATTGAAGGTAAAAGCACATCCATCGTGGTATATACGCACATGGACATCGTGGGGTGTGGTGGACTTGGTTCCCCAAGGCTTCCTGTGCCACCCTCCTCCTCCCTCTCTATACCAGCCACAGACACACATCTTTTTTTTTTTTTTTTGGTACAGGGGCTTGAACCCAGAGCACTTAACCACTGAGCCACATCCCCAGCCCTTTTCTATGACCCTATAGAAACAGGGTCTCACTAAATTGCTCAGGGCCTCGCTAAGTTGCTGAGGCTGGCTTTGAACTTGCAATCCTCCTGCCTCAGCCTCCTAAGCTGCTGGGATTACACACAGACACATCTTGAGTGGATGTACGTGTTTGTCTTGAGCTGATACCTAGGAGTGCAACTGCTGGGTCACGTGGTCACTGTTTTTTTTTTAACGTTTTGAGGAATTGATCTGAAGTGTTGAAATCTAAATATCCAGCTCTTTCTATGACCCTTGCTGATAAAAGAATGGGAATTAAGAAAATGGATGACAGAGGGGAAGAAGTGAGGGCAAAGAACAAATGTGGCTGCTCTGTTTCTATGTCCTTTGGATACCTTGGCTGTCACAGCCAGTTGTGCCAGCGCACATCCCTGCCCATCCTTGCTATGGGTTTCTCAGGAGTGAGAACGTCCTCTCATTGCGTGCTTCACAGTCTTAGGTCTTTGAGCGGGTTCTTCAGAGTTGATGACTTGGGGACGCGGCTGGCCAGCAAAGGGAGGGAAGCTGCTCTGGCCAGGTGGGAGCCTCGGTCCCCGTGCCCGCCCCACGACTCGGGAGCTCACTACCTCCCTGCCTAGTCCATTCCTTCTTAGAACATTTAGACTGTCATTTCTGGTATGGAGTCAAAATTTGGCCCCCAGCTTTCCCTGAGGGTCTGGAGGGAAGAGTTTTCAGCTCCTTCTGTGTTACCGGGTCATCACTGTTGGAAGACAGTCCCGATGCTCCTTCTGAGTCTTCTTTTGGCTGAACATCACCATTAAAAAATTACTCAAAACTAGGAATTTTAGACCCTTAATCATCCTGGTTTGCCTCCTCTACTCCTGTTTCATTTTTGTTTGTGTCCATTTTCAAATACAGTGAACGTGGTATTCCACAGCAGAGCACCATCCTCTCCTCTCAAGTCCTCCTTCTAATAATGCAGCCTAAGGTCATGTTCGCTCCTTTGCTGGCCACATTCCCGTTATTACCTCTTGCTGATGTTCACCTAAGTTCTTATCTGTTTTACAGGTACTATGGCCAAGTCCTTTTTTTTCTTTGTTTCAATAACTGTGTGTGTGTGTGTGTGTGAGAGAGAGAGAGGGGTGGAGTTTCCTCCAGCAGGCAGAGCTCTCTCAGATTAAACCCAGTATCATCTGTGTTTAAAGATGGTGATCGTCTAAATAATCCCAGGACTCAGAAAATGTATCTAGTGTTACAACAACGTGGAAGTCGATCATCCTCGTAAGCGTCTGGTCCTGGCTTGCTGCCTTTTCTCCATCCCTCCAGAGCCTGGAGGAGGTGTCCTCTATTCCCCGCTCTCCCCGCGGGGTGCTGCTTAGGAGCCACTCAGACCAACTCACTCTACCTGCCTGGCACATTTTGAAGGGGCTCTAATAATCTTTGAACTACTGTAGTTAGTTTCTCTAGTTTGGAAATGGAAGAGTGTTTTAATTTTCATCTTTCTGTTATGGGAAATAAGATCCCCTTTTCCATCATCCTAAACTCCTCTGACATCTATAGTATTGGTGACGGTCTCTTAACTGACAACGGTAGACTTTTCAAGTTGGCAAATACTTGGATTTCACCCAGGACCCAGTGCTCCTGGGAGGGCATTATGTGGACTCCACAACACGAAGTGTTCTCAGCCCTCTTTTGCATGCTCATGGGTGACAGAGTACTGACTTTAGCATTCTGTGATAGCTCAATCAAAGGGAAACGCCTCCATAGAAAAGTGCAAAGCAAGCGCCCTGCTAAGCGAGAATTGCTAATTGGTGCGCTCGGCCCTCCGCCCAGCAAGGAATTTATTTTATAGCCAAACCACAAGCATTTATGACATTACAAACAAACTCATATTTCTTGGTGGAAAATGCACAAAACTCTGCTTTAAAAGTAGTCATTAATTGGTCATTGTTAATATCTGGAAAAGTGGAAGTGTTTTCATACACTCTCTTAAAAAATAAGAGTGGAGGGTGGAGGACGGAGGAGAAGAGAGAATTGACTCTTGGTTTCTAGTTCTGCAGTCCTTATGCCATAAAGCTTGCTCGCAGCGTGGAAGTGGCGTTCACGGGCAGGCCCCGGAGAGTGGGAAGCGTGCGGTAGGCTGAGCGCTCAGGCCAGGCGGCTGCTCCAGGCTCTGAAATCACTGGTATTTTGTGCTGCTTCCTTTGGGAAAAATTATTATTCATCTCTAAAGCCCTGGCTTATTCACAGAGGGGTTCTAGTATTAGCAAAACGTTTTAAATGCCTTTGGAAACATTGCTAATAAAAACGAAAAGCGGCTGTGAAGTCCCCTGCTGTGTGGTCGCCATCCATCCATTGCCCAGCCCTCCTGCTCCCTGGGTGTCGGACAGTTCTGCTTATTTTCATGGGGCCTAGGTCTTGCGGGGAGACTTTAGTCTTGAGCAGGAGCAAGTGCCATCCTCTGTGGCTTGCTTTTAACAAACAGCTGTTTGAAAGAGTTTTTCTGTGAAGTGCTGGACTCACCGTGGAATTGAGCGTTAGGCAGACACTTCCAGTTCCGGTCCACGGGCTCCTTTACTGGCCAACGCTGGAGGTGTGGGAACCCACGTGTCTGCTGAGTAGCCATGTGTGAAAGTGCAGCTTTCTGGAAAATGTTTAAACTCTGTCTTAGTGACACCCCAACCCCCAATGATGAGGCACACCTGACTGCAGAGCGCATGGCACCCGAGGGCAGGATGCTGGGCACGGAGCTGCCCACAGTGGGAATGACAGGAGGCCTCCTGGCGGAACGCTGTGCTGTTGAAGGGAGGGGAACCAGAGGCCAGGTCCAGTGACGCTCACCCTCAGGGTCGATTCTTCCTTGAAGTGTGGCCCTTCACTCTGCATACTCCGCAGGGTGGGAACCACCTCCTGAACTGCAGTCATTCCCACCAACAGCCTCGCAGGGACGGTGGGCAGCACAGGTCAAGACAGCGAGGCTGGAGGTACGTCGGCAGGTGTGCATCAGGAGGACCTCAGGTCACTTTGGCACATTCTGCCCATTTTTGGTGAATACCCACAACAGGCTGAGGCAATTACAAGTGTTAAAAATGTGGTCTGTGCTAGAAACAGTGGGCTCCTCTTCCCCACTCACATTTCAGTTGGTCCAGTGGATTCTGCCTCCCAAATACCTGACCATCCATCCCACCTGCTTTAGCTTGGACCCCAGCAGTTCTCGTCCAGAGTTTGATTTGGTTGTAGTAGTGGCCCCAAGCTGGTCTTTCTGCCTCCAGTTTCCACAGTTATTTATGCCAAGAGGGATAGACTGTGCTCGGCAGCCCAGGGGGCCATGGTGGCTGTCATCGGCCTTGGACTGGGGCTCTGTCAGGGCTACTTCCCAAGGGAGGTGAAGGGGCCATCCTCCAGCCCTCTTGCTGCAGGCAGGTGGGTGAGGCTAAGGATGTTCCAGACCCAGGGAAGCTTGCCCTCCGTTGGTGGAAGAACCTGCTGGGAACTGAAGGATAGTCGTATGTGGTAAAGGAAAGCAAAGCCAGGTGGCCAGGAGGATGGCGTGGGACTTTGAGACTCTGCTAAGGAGCTTGGTCTTGTTGCTAGGAGCAGGGAGAGTGTCGGGGACAATGTTGAGGCATGGGTGACTTGATGAGAGTTTCAGGATTTTTTTGTGTGTATAGGGGAGAGATGGGGTCTTGCTACATTGCCTAGGCTGGCCTTCAACTCCTGGGTTCAAACAGTCCTTCCAGCCCATCCTCCCGAGTAGCTGGGACTACGGGTTCCTGCCTCTGCACCTGGTTAGGTTTTCAGATTTAAAATCACTGTCCCTGCAGCAGGGAGGGTGGACTGGAAGAGCAGACCAGGGTGGAGGAGGGCATTAGGTTGTCACCCAGGAGAGCCTTGGTAATTACGTGGGAGGGGTGAGAGCAAGGCTCAGGAGATACTTGCAGGCAATGTCACCTGGACTTGGCTTAGGGGATGGAGGGGGAGGAACCAAGGACAATCCTAGGCCCCACCTCCTCTAGCCAGGGCAGAGCCCAGGCCGGTGAGAGATAGGGGATAGGTGGTGGGTGGGTGGTGGGTTCAGTGTGGGGCATGAGGGCCCTGTGGGACGTGCCGCTGAGGTGCTGAGCAGCTGTGGGTGCAGGGCCTGGAGCCTGGGAGGCATCTGGGCTGAAACTGACAGGTATTTGTCAGCTGTCAGCACAGAGACAGAACTTGAACCCGTGGGCATGGCTGAGCTTGACGCTGAGTGCTCCTCCGGGCAGATCTGGTCCAGTGCCTTCCACTCACCTCTCTCCATCTTTGGCACCCAAGGCCCTTCAGGGTGTGGCCTATGGCTCCTGGCCCCTTTGGGCTCTCTCACCTGCCAGGGCCCAGCCAGTGGGGTCAGGTGCCCTGCCTTAGACTATATGCTCCTTCCAGGCTGTTTCCTGGGGTCATCTTTGGGCCTTTGCCCCTTGGCAGTGCCAGGCCCAGGGTGGGTTTCCTGATGAATGTCCATGGGGTCAACTCAGAGATCAGCTAATTGATCTTCCAGGGCCTCCTCAAATACACACACCAGCCCCGGGCCTCCCATATGATACGTGTACAAGAGGAAAAGCTCTCGCCTTGACTTCCTTGACATCATGTGTATGTTTGTGCGTGGCCTGTCACACATGTTACATCTGCATGTCTGCATGCACGTATGTGCACCTGTACACATGAGGCATGTGACACCTAGCTCTCTCCTCCTCCAAGAACCACTATACTTGGGTGCTCAGAGAGAAGGCATCCCAGACCTGCGATCTCCAAGGCTAACCCCCACCTGAGTGCAGGCTGACAAGGGCTGAGCCCGACGCCTCAGGACTGTCCTGTGCCATCAGTTCACAGTGCCTCTAGCTGGACACTGTCACTTGAATCACTAAGTAGAAACATTTGGGGAAAGCATTTGGTGGTTTGACAGTCTTAGCACACATTATTTTAAGCTAAAGTAATTGACACAATGAAGTAGTTCTTGGCAAACCCAGCACTTTTGACAGTAAAAAGGATTTGACTTAAATCGCCCCCAAAAAGTTACGTACGTAACAAGAGTCTTACATTCTTAGAAAAATATGCTCCAGTTAAGAAATGACTGAATGGAATTAGGGCTTTCTTGTGCCTCAGTGTTATTAAATATTTTAGCTCCAATTGTAGACGCAAACATGGTGAAAAACCTTAGAGTAGGAAGCATCCTGGAAACCTTGGGAGGGGACCTCCTGAGAGCTTTCTGCTCCAGAGTCACTTGTGTTGCTGACCCATCCTGTGCTTGAAGCCTGGCGGCCACTCCCCAGAGATCATTGTAGCCATAATAACAATGATGATCTGTTAGCAGCTCCCCCAGATCAGCCCTTAGAAAGTAATTAAGCAGGGCTGCCCACACCTCTCTGCTCTCAAAGTCTAAAATTTGATTTGGTGTGTGATTTCTTTGTCTTTCTTGAGAGTGATCTTTTATCTAGTCGATGTAATTTAATTATGTAAAAGTATGTGTTCCCATTGCATCTTTTACTTAATCATATCTCACACCACAGAATTATCTCCCAGCCCGCCAGCGCTTGTGCTTTTTGAAAGTAGGCACCGCGTCACATTCAGCTTAATTTCCCCATCGCCAGGCATCGTGAGTAAGTGTGTGAGCGTGTGTGTTACAAGAGACGAAAACCCTGCTGACGTGCCCTCCTGGGCATTTGCCAGACACTGCAGTGTGTCTCACCTGGTCCTCGCTACACCCACCCCTGCACAGTGGGCACTATCCTTGCCTCTGTTGTGGCTGATGAGGAAACAGAGGCTCAGCATTCTCAGTACCAAGTTGCAGGCGGCTGGTGCATTGAAGAGCAGGGATGTGCGCCGTGCATTGCAGCGTGAGTCCAGGGCATGCTAAGGAGTCCCCAGGTGGGAATGCTGGTGGGCATGAGAGGGGCGAAGGGGCTGGCTCAAGTCTGCCCTTGGTCTCTGGGAGAGGCTGCTGCACGTCACCTGGGTTTGATTGCCTGTCCCCCTCTGGGGGGTCTGGAGCAAGCTTCTCTGTTGCTATGCTTTGGATGTGGTTCGGTGTGTGCCCCAAGGGTCCTGTGTTGACAAGCAATCCTGGGATGTTTAGGGAGGTGACTGGGTTGGGTAAGTAGGGGAGTTCCCTGATTGACCCTCCTGGTTGTGTAAGAAGAGGACTGTGTGATGCCCTGCACAGGAAGACCACCCCCAGCTGTGGCCCTCCACCTCAGACCTCCTGTCACCATGGGCCTGGTCTGTGCTGTTCTTCTTGCAACAGGAAATGGACCAAGGCAGTGTGTTCACTGGTCTCTTTCAGATCACACTTCGGCAACTCTTCACTATGGAAACCTCATTTGTCTCTGAACTGCCCCAAGTCCCACAGAGTGCAGCCCCTAGGACACGACCCCAGGATGTGGGTAGACCTGGGTGCCACTGCACCTGCGTTGCTAACCTAGTGCCCTGGGATCCAGCCCCCAAGGGACATACTTTTGAGTGAGTGTGAGCCATTTCCCAGTGGAATGTTAAATGGGAATTTCCATCTGGTCACCGCCTGCCTAGGAAGCTATCAGGTTCTGGCCAGGTGTGGCTTGCTCGAGGTCCCCGACGGCCAGCCCCAGCACTGCAATTCGAAGGGAAGGAGCCCAGCTGCAGACCCACAGTTGATGAAAGCACTCTGTCACTGTTGGCAGTTTGTACCTTCAGTTTTTCTTTAACCTTGTTCTGTTTACTTACTTTCTTGCTTTCTCTGTAAGAGAGAAAAGATCAACTTGTGGTAAAGCACAGCGTGCAGTTTAGCACCCTGCCCATGTTCAAGTGCACAGCTCAGTGGTGTTGAGTTCGTTCTTAACATGACTGACCACAGAACTCCCTCTATCATCCCAGCCCAAGCCTTATTCTCACGTTGTCCTCGGAATTTGGCCACTCAAGGGTCTCCTGTAAGTGCCACTTACAGTGTTCCTCTTTTTGCAAGTGGCTTACTTCACTCTCAGAAGTAAAACAATAATATCATGAAGTTATAGAATCCCAAATTGAACAACATCTAGCTACAAGCATAGGCCGGGTGCCCAGAGAGGGCCAGTTATCTGAGCATTCAGGCCATCGGAACTGTGGGTGCCCTGTCCCTACCCGGCGCTGGGTGCACCACCACAGTCCTGCTCAGCCTATGTGGGGTGAGCATCTCACCTCTGGAATCAGAGCAGTGAAAAGCTTGCTCTTCCCCTGAGCCAGGGCCAGTGCAAGGCCACACTCCAGAAGGGCAGTGTGGAGCCCTGGGACTTGGGCCCCAAGCCCAACACGCCTTCCCACTGTGTAACAGCCAGAAAAGCTGCTCTGACAGGCAGAGTGGCGGCGGGCGTCTGAGCTCCCAGGGTGGGGGAGCTGGAACGAGATCTCAGAGCAGTGTAGAGAAATGATGAGGGGCATATGTTTGCTGAAGAAATTCCATGACATATGCCTGCTCATCACCAGTAACATGCATTCTCTCTCCACGAGCTAAGAATCTAAGAAAGGAAACAGCAGATGTAGGACCCAGGATATAGGGAGGATCTGGACTGGAGTCCTGGAATATTTCTGAGTTGTTTTTTTTTTTTTTTTTGAGATTGTTTTTGCACATTGGGCATAATTCACTGACATGAGCGTTTGATTGGAGCTTCTCATTTGCAGGACCATTTAAAAAGATAAGCAGGCAGAAGCTGCACATGTCCAAAATGAATAAGTAATTCTTGAGAATTAGCAAAAAAGATGATGTTTGTTCCTTTCAGGATTCTTTGTAATCTACCACAAATTACTCCCCAGAGGTTGGGAGCATGGGCGTTGGAGAGAGGAGATCTGGGTTCCCGTCCTGGTTTTGCATTTGCAGTAATGACTGGACCTGAATCAACTGCATATTATCTCCTGGCCTCAGGTTCCTCAGGTGGACTAAAGGGAGGTGGTCCTGAGCCCTGAACAAGGTGGCTACATAGTCCAGGCAGAAGCAGTTGTACCTCACATTGGGCAATTTGAGGGGCATTTAATAAAGAGGCTGTTAGGGAGGCTCAAGTGGGTGTGTACTGAGCCACGGGGCTGGAGTAGTGCCTGTGACTGGTGCAGAAGGTAGAGTTCTAGCGAGGGGAGCAGTTACCAGTTACCAGACCAGATTCAGCCAGGGCTGCAAGGACAGGACCTCCAAACAGGAGCTGTGACCAGCCAACCCACAGTGGCCCCACATGGAGAAGCTGGGGAATCTGGACCTGACCTTGGTCTCTTCTCCCATCTGCTGGGACAGTGCCCCATTGGGCACACCCCTGGTGTTATGGTTTAGATGTGAGGTGTCCCTAAAAGCTCATGTGTGGGACAATGCAAGACAGTTCAGAGGAGAAATGATTGGGTTGTGAGAGTCTTTAACCCAATCAGTGAATTAATCCCAACTGTGTGGTAGCTGAAGTGGTGGGGTGTGGCTGGAGGAGGAGGGCATGGGGATGTGGCTTTGGGGTATATATTGTATCTGGCAAGTGGAGACCTCTCTCTGCTTCCTGATCACCATGTAAGCTGCTTCCCTCTGCCACACTCTTCCGCCACGCTGTTCCAGCCCTGAGGAATGGAGCCGGCTATCTGTGAACCAAGATCTCTGAAACTGTGAGCCCTCAAATAAACTTATCCTCCCTTAAAATTGTTCTGGTTAGGTCCTTTAGCAGCGAAAAAGGTAACTAAAATGGAAATTGGTACCAAGAGGGGGGGTCATTGCTGTTTCTAACCTGACCATGAGGTTCAGAAGCTTTTTGCGCTTTTTGGAATTTTTGGGAGGAATTTTGAGATGCTTGGCAGTGCAAGCTGGAAATGCTTTAGGTTGTTGTATGGAGATTAGTGGCTGATTCTGGTGGGAACTCAGGAGACCAGAATGCCAATAGAACTCTGAACAGTGAGGACGGCACTTAAGAGTGTTCAGAGGAAAAGGAGGACACTATTGGTAACTGGACTAGAGGCCACTTGTGTTATGTTCTGACTGAGAAATTATCTGCATTTTGCCTGTGTCCTGAGACTTTCTGTGAGGCTGATTTTAAAAGTGATGAACTTCTTAATCTTAATCTGGTGGAAGAAATTTCTAGGCAGTATAGCATTCGGCCGGTGCCATGGATATTGCTGGTGGCTTTTAGTCAAATTTATTGTAATATTCAGGAGCAGAAAGCAGAGCAGAAATATTTAGAAAACTATGGACTTGAAAGGCCAGAGTAAAACTAGGGCCGAGGAAGCTGCAGTTGTTAAAGACATTACTGCCACTAAAGAAATACCAAAGACTTTGCCCAGAGACAGTAGGAAAGATGGCTTGAGGGAATCTCAGGAGCTGGCAAGGCTACACCCATCTAAAGCTCCAGGGAGTAAAGGTGAAAATTCTCTTGACAGTGGGAGGCACCTTCTTGCACAGGGGGCCTAGGAAGTTTTTTCAACATGCTCAGAGGCTGCTGCAGTCATGATCCCTGAAGGCTGGGCTACTGCTCGAGATGGCGACAGACCTTGGTGTCAACCATGTGGTGCTGGTTCTGCAGGCATGCAGGATGCTGGAGTTAGGGGTTCATGGAGGCTTCCACCAAGATTCTAAAGGAAGGCCTGGGAGGCCAGGCAGAGGGCAGCAGGGTCGGAGTCCCTGCGGGGACCCCCCGAGAAAGCTAAATGTGGAGATGTGAGGAGGAAGCTGAAGCTGCAGTGGAGACCCTTGAAATTAAGAAATGCCAATAATGTGGGACATTGTTCTAGGAAAGCTATAGGAATTGAGCAGAGACAAGTGAACAGAAAGGCCACTTGGACTGCAACCAACAAGGCCACAGGGGTGGAGCTACATGGGTCCATTGGAGCTACAGGACTTGTTTGCACAGCTGGGTTTCAGTCTTGCTTTGGTCCAATCCCTTCTTTCTATGCCCCTAATTTTGTGAATGGAAGTGTTTACTTTGCACCATTATATATTGGATGCTTGTAAATTGCTTTTAATTTTACAGAGCTCGCAGTGCAAGATTGTCTTGAGCCTCAGAGAAGACTTTGGACTTGAACTTTGAGCATTTTGCATTGTGAGATGGTTGTGAGCTTTTGGGGGCCAAGGGCAGAATGTTATGGTTTGGATGTGAGGTGTCCCCCAAAAGCTCCTGTGTGAGACAATGCAAGAAAGTATAGAGGAGAAATGATTGGGTTGTGAGAGTCTTAATCCAATCAGTGAACTAATCCCTAGATAGGGAGTAACTGAGTGGTAGCTGAAGTGGTGGGTGTGGCTGGAGGAGGTGGGAATTGGGGGCGTGGCTTTGGGATGTATATTTGTATCTGGCAAAATAGAGTCTCTCTCTCTGCTTCCTGATCCCCATGTTAGCTGCTTCCCTCTTCCACATACTCCCCCATGATGTTCATCCTCACCTCGAGCCTCAAGGAATGGAGCCTGCTGTCTATGGATGGAGACTCTGAAACTGTGAGCCTCTGAATGAACCTTTTCTCTCTACAATTGCGCTGGTTGTGTCATTTAGTCACAGCAGCGAAAAAGCTGGCTGAAACACCTGGGGAGGCCTTTTGGCACAGCCCAGGATGCAGCTTCCCGGCACGGAGCACAGGAGAGAGGGGTCAGGCAGGGTCTGCAGGGGCAGCTCGGAGACACAGCATATTGTCGTCTGGAATGGAGATGTTGATATTTAGCAGCAAGTGTCTACATGTTGTCTAAGTGTCCTCTCAGTGCCATCTTGTTCTTGTTCCTGACACTTAGTAGGTTGTCATCCATGTTGGATCTTCTGTGTATGGTGTGCCAAGACTGTTCTGGCTCTGTGGTTGTGCCTTGTCCTCCCGACCCCTCCCATCTCCTGTTGAAATGTGTCCATCCCTTGGGACTCAGCTTCAGCCTGCCTCCTGGGTGAACTCTTCTCTGATCTTGAGGGTTGCTTGTCTCTCCTGTTTCCATGCACCTCCAACAATGCTGGCTTCATCCTGTTCTGTTCTGTCCTATCCTGTCCCATCTTGCACTGTGGTTGGCCTGGAGTGCCTTCATTTCTGCCATCAGCTGGATGCTCCTTGAGGGCTGGTGGCTGAGCTGCTTTTTTGTTTGACGCCTTCTGTCACCCTGTGCTCTGCACAGTGCCCGGCAGGCGGCATGGGTACCTCCAGTGCTGTAGTTATGCAGAGGCCTGCGGTCTGTATCATGGTGACTGTAGAGAGAGAACCTCGGGTCCTGAAAGGTTTTCAGTTTTACCAAAACATTTTTCGTGTTACATAGTAACAAGAGGCCTGCGTTCACAGCCAGCCTGCCTCCGGTTATGGCAGGTGGAGCCAGAGCTTGGGGCTTGCAGGGTCATGGGCCAGGGGCATCTGTGCCAGACTCGGCAGGACACCCCTGTATGCTTTCATTTGTTCACTGTGGCCTCTAAAGGCAGGCGGGACTCTGCAGGTTCAGCTGACGGAACTGCCATCTGTCCACTCTTGGAGGCATTTCCTGAGAGATGGTGCAGTCCATGCAGAACCCTGTGCACTCCACCTGTGGACCACTTTAGGAGCTTTTCAAGGCACATCCACTGACCTTACGAAGTGACCCTAATGTGAACAGTCTCCCCTCTAGTGTTTTGCAGGTTTTTGTTTTGTTTTGTTTCTTGAGATGCATCTTGTGTTGCCGGGCTGGTCTTGACCTCCTGGGCTCAGGCCATCCTCTTCCCCCTGCCTCCCTGGGAACGGGGTCTGTCCTCCCTTGTCTCAGGAACTCTCAGGTGGGTGAGGCAGCATGTCGGCTCACACCCCCCCTCGTGTGGACAGTGGGCAGGAGGGTGGGCCATGACCTAGCAGGGCAGCGGGCAGCGGTGGCAGGGCTCCCAGCTGTCCTGGCGCCTCCTCTTGGTGGTCTCCAGGCTGCGTCCATAGCCATCTGTTGGCTCACCTTTTAAAGCACTTGATTTAAAAAGAGGTTAAGATACGGGCAGTTTTGTCTTTTATTCTGTGAGTTTTGTTTCTTCCCCCTGGACCTTGAATATTGTTCATAGCTGCTGTGCCTTGCTTTGAGGAAACCTGACTTTCAGACTTCTGAATATAGAAAACATAAACCATTACAAGGTTTTCTACAGGACCCGTGGTATTGTCTTAAAACTGCAGATTCCCTGTCTGCTCAAATGTCCTATTTAACGAGCTTTGTGTTCCACAGCCGCGTGTGGGATAAGTTGGCTTGCACTTTGTTTTCAATTCCTCTTCTCCCTCAAATCTCAGTGTGACGTGTCTAAAGGGACCGTTGGTCACCATGGCTGAGCAGGAATGCAGCCTTGCTCCTGTGGTTTCCTCCTGGGCTGAACAGATGCCCAGAAGCATGTCCAGTGCTTGAACAGAGTCCTGGTAGGCACCCTGGGGACCTGGTTGGTGCTTTGCCTGTTTGCTGGGTCCCTCCCCAGCTCAGGGTGTCCCTCAGATGCTTCATGATCTGGGCGAAGCCCCTGAGTCAGGCCCACCATCCCTTATCTGTGATTTCAAATTCAGAAAGCTGTAGACACCAAATGCTTTAGGTAACTAGTTTGTTGGTGGACTGACCTGACCTGAAATCACTTTTGGTGAAACAGAAACTCCCAAGCTGAACCATCTGGCCCCTCAAGATTTCTGCTGACTCTGGGGAGTTCTGCCTTCTGTAGAGGTGTTTTTGAGTGATTGCAGATGCTGCCTTAGACTGGGTATTGGCATTATCTAGAATTTGCTCCACACGTCCATTCTAAAGTCTGAATCCAAATTCAGAAATATTCTGGGTCCTGGAGGCTTGAGTAAGTCTGAAGGCCATTGTGTCCTGATGACCCAGCTGGACCTGTACCCACACTAGTTCCTAGGGCCACACGCTGTCATATCCTTATCTGTGGACACTGGCCCAGCACTTGTGACATTCCTGTGGAAACCTGGCCCTGGGTGAATGTGTCCTTGGGGAACTGTAAGGCCATTATACCACAGTCACCTGTCACAGCATCCTCTGGAAGGAGCCAGGCAGCCAGACTTGGTAGAATCTTGTCCCGAGAAAGCCAAGTTCAGGAGGGTTCAGTGACTTTGACAACTGGCTTGTTCCTTCCGTCCTTCTTGCCCTGCGCAGCAGGAACCTGCGTTTCTGCTATAAACAAAGCCTGGCAGTGGCTTGTGAGTAGAGTGACTCTCCACATCTGCTCAGCGTCTGCACTGCGGTTTCCTGGAAGTGTCTCCTCTCGTGCTGGACAGGCCGCCATCGGCCTTTTCCACTGATGAGGAAGCTGAGGCTAAGCAGCTTTTCCAAGCCTGTGGACTCCAGGGACCATCCTTTCCTGTTCCGCTGCCCTCTAGGCCCTCACATTATCTGTGGATTCTCACCTGCCCCCCTGTCTAGGACTCAGCTCACCCTCAACGCCCCGTCCAGGAGTGATGGCTCTTTTCAGATGCCTAGGACAGGCTGCTTGACCTCCTTGTGCCCCAGCTCCTTGTTCCTCATCTGTGCCAGTCTGACGTGGTGCTTGTTTGGGGGACTGGGGAGTCCCCTCGGGGCTCTCGATGGTGTCTGTGTTGACTCACATGTAGTAGTCATCACGTCTCTCTCAGCTGCTACATGGTAGATCTCAAGAGTTCTCAGCATGAAGATGACAAGCAGGTGATGAAGTGGTGGGCACCTCAAGTGGCCCAATTGAGCCATCCCCATGTGTACATCTATCAGAACAATACATCTACCCCCTAAATACATATAATTATTACTTGCCAACTAAAAGAATCCTAGCCAATCACATGGAGAAGCCTTTCCCAACTTTCCTTTCTTTGCCGCACACCCAGACTCGTCTGTCTGGGACCCTCTTGGTTGCTCCCCGTCTCTTATGGGGCTCACTTCACACGCAGTCCTGTGTCATGTTCTGGTAAGCGTGTCGTTGGGCTATTTCTTTGTTGTGCACGCATTGTAAATGTGCTTACGCAAACTGAGCCAGCTATGGTGTCGCTCGACAGTGTGGTTCATGGCCCCATCATAGCCGTGATTGGGGCAGCATGTGACTAGGCTCCCGTCTGGCCAGCTTTGGGACTGTGCGCTGCCTCGCTGGACAAGAGAGTGAGAGCCGCGTGATGGCCTCGATGCCGTCCAGAGGGCGCTGCATGCTACTTTGGCAGTTCAGGCTTGCTGGGATTACTGGGTGCCTGGGCAGCTGCAGGGTCCCTGGTTATGTCACCGACTTGGCATTTGGATACCTGATTGAGGGTGTGCACTCGGGTGTGCCTCTGTGACAACAAAAGAGTTGGATATAGACTGAGAGAGCAAGTTAGCCAGTGAATGTTTTCTATCCTAAATCTAAAAATGTAGCTGATGATTCTTTTCTGAATCACGTCCCCGGGGTGACTCCTTTCTGGTTGCTGGACTAGAGTTGTCCTGGCTCACAAGCCATCTGGCCTTTTGGACAAGCAAAAAGGTGTCTGTCAGC
The DNA here is from genome assembly GCF_021218885.2 of Marmota monax. NCBI lineage: Eukaryota > Metazoa > Chordata > Mammalia > Rodentia > Sciuridae > Marmota > Marmota monax. The sequence continues at coordinate 1,455,639 of NW_026694841.1, forward strand.
GTTTCTCCTCTGCTCCACGCCTGTCTGCCACCCTTTCGCCATTGCCTGGGGTCCTCCTGCAGCCCATTGTCCCTTCACTCCCATGCATTGGCCCTAGCATTGTGAGGGACTCAGGGTGCCAGGATTTAGTGGCATGAAGGATAGGCAGACAGGGCTGCTGAGAACGTCAGGGGTCAGGACAACCTTGAGCAGAGGCTGCAGGTAGTTCGGGGCCCTCTGCCTGGGCCTCAGTTGCCAACTGCTTTGTCACTTGGTTTTGCAAGCAAGTGAGCGCGTAGAACTGAGTGCGGCCCTTCTCTGTCAGTCTGTGCAGAGTGGGAGTGGCAGGGGGGCTGCTAACGAGGCCACGCACGTTGGGTGCTGCCCTTTGAAGTGAAGGGCCTGCTACCCCAGACTCTTTGTTCGCGCCCCTTCTTGAGGAAAGATGATTAATCTTGTTATCGAGCAGAAGGATTATGGGTAGGGCTGAACCAGTTTTGTGTGCTCTGAAACGCCAACCCTGTTGGTCTTGGGTTTCCAGTGAGGGAGAACAAAGGACGGCCTCATGCAAGAGAAGGGCCGGCTTTGGATTTAAGGGAAAATATAAAGCTGTGGCTTAGCTTTTATTTTTTTTTAATCATTGTCTTCAAGGAAAAATTCAGATGCCCTAGCAAGCACATTTACATAGGAAGTGCATAAAAGTGTGGTTGTGGAAGAAGATAAACAGGTGGAGTAGCCAAAACAACCAGCCTGTTAAAAACTGTGGCGTTGCAAGAGGACTGTCGACTTGCAGGTCATTAGACTGATCCTAATGAACAATTAGTGGTCAGATTCCACCAATACGATGGAATGCAGGCTGGAGTTCAGACAAATTGGATGTTTATTTTTATGCTCTGGAAAACCTGACCTGAGAATCCCTTTTGCGCCTGCCGTGAGGTTGCTGGCACCCGGATTGGTGGCCAGAGCGCACCTCGCCTGCCAGGAGACCCCTTCTCGGCTGGCTGGGGCCATTGGCTTCAAGACTGCAGTTGCTGGCCCAGATCTGGAGGCAGTGACACAGATCTGTGCGTTTGCCTTCCACGGCGGCTGTGAGGTCATGACTTCTAAGAGTTGGGGACACGGAAGGCAAGGTAGATTTGTCCTTATTTTCATGTAAAGGACCTAACAAGATCAGGACTCATTTCAGAAGAGACTGAAGAATAACAAACCTTCCAAAAGGAAGGCCAGTGGGACAGTGTTGAGATTGTGCACTCTCACTCCAGGGGGTCAGTGACTGTGAGACAGGCGTGGTCAGACCAGCCACTGTCACGGCTCATCGAGGCTGTGGCGCCCATGTCCTGACTCCCACCCAGTGGTGGTAGCATGTAGGTCCTTTCCCAGGCTGAGGATCGCACTCCCCAATAGGAGTGCCATCCTGGGTGGGACTCTGAGGGCCTTATTCTTGCAAAGACAAACAGCCTGCTAGTGTATGTGCTTGTCATCCCTCCCTGCAGTCCTTGGGAAGGATGGGCCCCTAAGGTTTACAGCTAGAACAGCTGAGGCTCAGAGAGGCAAAGTAAACTGCTCAAGGTCACACAGCTAGGGAGGGGCAGAATCTGTATTCAAACTGACTTGATTCCAGAATGTTCTTGTGGAACCCATAGCTCATGGCTGAGCACTGCCTGGTCGTTTTGGTGTCTGTGAGCTTGAATTTTCCCCCATGCTAAAACCAAGATCTGTGAGGTTTTGTTTGAGAACTGTGGATGTTAGCACAGCAGTGATACTGCCTCTTGTGTCGTGATTAACAGTGATTAGTTTTAGAGAAATTAATAATTGTTCTATTTTTCTTATAAAAACAATGGTTTCCCTTTGTGTTTCTTTGTTGAAACGGGATGAATGAGCCCTGTCTTAGATAGCCAGCTCTATCAGCTCTGTGCAACACTCCTTGCGTTCCAGAAGAACAGCCTCCATTGTATGGTGGGCTTGGATCAGGAGGAAAGCTCCTCGGGGATCAGTGAGGACCCTGCACATCGATCTGTGTTGGGGGTCGAGAGCGAAGGGGATTTTTAGGATGTTTGAGATATTCTTCTTTATGGTTTGAAGATAATGACTTGGGCCACTCCAGCACGGGTTCCATGTAGAGGAGGGGCGGCCCCAGGAGACAGAGGCCCATGGAGCCAGGCCCAGGAGAGCCTGGTGGGCAGGGCTCCCAGTGACACTGCTGGCTGCAGACAGTCCTCCTGGCTCTGGCCTCCCACTGGGGTCCTGTGCTGTGTTTGTCCCTCTGCCTCAGGCTGTGCCCCCGCCCTCCAAGGTACAGCCTGGGTATGTATGCCCGAGGGCAGGGGCACCACCTGGAGGACCTGTCCATTTGATTTGCATCCCAGGACACTCTGTCCACAGGCAGTGGACACTCTGTATGCTATAGGTGACAGCACCGGGGACTTAGAGGCTGGAGGGAGGCCTCACTCTGCCCAAGTGACCAGGGGCCACTGGCCTCTGGAGTGCAGATTCCTGGTCCCCAGGCTTTCTCCTAAGTTTGGCCAACTTGAGAGGTGCATGTTTTGTTTGAAGTGGGGAAGAGGGGTGGGGCAGAAAGGCTCTCAGGTGCGCCCTACCTGCTGGGGCTCACTGCTGGCTGATGCTAAGAGAAGAAGGGTGCATTTTGAAGGCACCGCGTCTGCCTGATGTCTTTCTGCTGCACACCCTTCAGTTTGGCCCTGTAGGTCAGTGGCTCACAAGCCTGTGGTCTGTCTTGCATTTAAATGGCTCTTTTCTGATACAAACTTTTGTAACACTGTGGAGCCAGGTGCCGTAGCCCATGCCTGAAATCCCGGTGACTCAGGAGGCTGAGGTGGGAGAATTGGAAGTTTGAGGCCAGCCTCAGCCATTTAGTGTCTCAAAATAACAAAAAGGCCTGGGGGGGGGGGGTAGCTCGTTGGTAGAGTGTCCCTGGGTTCAATCCTCAATACAAAAAGAAAGAAAAAAAGAAACAGATTCAGATTATGCAGATGTTCCAGAAAATCACAGGGTTGACATCACCACCGGTGTCGTCAAGAAAACTTGAGGCCAGGGAAGCTGTCACGCCCACAGAGACTGACACAAGTTCTCCTGTTTTTTTCTGGAAAGCTCAGGTAAGTTCATGGGCAGCAAATACTGTTGTCTTTCTGAGCCGTTTGTCTGTCTGTCAGCTGTTCTCCCAAGTGGACAGGTGCTCCCGGGAGGCTTCAGCTGCAATGCACAGCACTCTGCCCGGCGCAGCAGGCGCAAAGGAAATAATATCTTGGTATTAGTACAAAAGTGGTTTGACCTCAAGGGTTTTGGGGACTCTCGGGGCCTGCCCCTACCATTAAGGGTAAGAAACAGTGACTCACTGGGCATATCCTGGAGGCCGCTCTGTGCCGGGTGGCATGCTAGGTGGGGAGGAACCCAGAAACCGACAGCACAGGCCCCGCGCTCTTGGCGCCCAGGTCTGGTGGAGAAGGGGCTGTGACCACGCGTGGTGAGCAGGGCCATGTCCTGGGAGAGGGAGCCCCGCTTGCTGTTCCTGTGGTGGTGACTAGGGGAGTGTCTGGGCTGGGAAGGGTAGAAGGAAGCCAGGTGAAGAAGACAGGGCCATGCCCACGAGGCAGAAAGATGAGAGCAGGAGAGCGCACAGCCCCGAGAACCACAGGAGCACACTAAGGCCGGCCCAGGAGCTGGGCAGAGGGCGGGGCTGACGAGGTCCATGGGGCTCAGGTCAAGTGCTGAGTGCCTTGCCCCATGGACAGCAGAGACCCACTGTAGAAGTCAAGCAGGGCCAAGAGCCGATCCCATCTGTGTTTTAGAAAGGTCACCGTGACATCACAAAGAGGGATGGGAAGGGACTGGTGGGACTGTGGGCAAGTAAACCAGTTGAGGCCGTGGCAGGAGTCCAGAAGCAAATGACCAGGATCAAACCAATGAAGGGACATTGGAGGTGGAATCTATAGATATTTGGAAGGTCTTAAATTTTCTAAATGTGCAGATGTCTAGAATTAGCAGGATTTGGTGTTTGATATATGGAACCAGTCAAGGACACTCCAAGGTTGATTAATGACTGACTGAACAGTGTTTGTTTGCAGAGCCAGCAGAGTCTGGGAAGAGAGAGGCAGGATGACCATGTCTCAAGTTCACACATTCACATGCAAATACACTCCTGCCCACCTACCTACCTACTCACCTATCTACCCACTTGCTCACCTACCTACCTATCCACCTACCTACCCACCTGCTCATCTAACTGCCTATCTATCTACCCATCTGCTCATCTATTTGCCCACCTACCTACCCACCTACCCATCTACCCACCTGCCCACCCACCTACCTACCTACCTACCCATCTACCCATCTATCTACCCACACACCTGTCCACCTACCCACCTACCTACCTGCCCACGTACCTACCCACCTACTCATCTATCTACCTACCCACCTACCTACTCACCTGTACCTACCTACCTACCTGCCCACCTTCCCACCTATATACCTGCCCACCTACCTACCTCCCACCCACCCACTTATCCACCTAGCTACCCACCCACCCACCTACCTACCTACCCCCTACCTACCCACCCACCTAACTACCTATCTATCCACCCACCTACCTATCCACCTACCTACCCACCTACCTACTCACCCACCTACCCCCTACCCACCCACCTACCTACCTACCTACCCCCTACCTACCCATCCACCTACCTACTCACCTATTCACCCACCCACCCACCTACCTACTCCCTACCTACCCACCTGCCTACCTACTCACCTATCCACCTACCCACCTACCTACCCACCCACCTGCCTACCTACCTATCCACTCACTTTACCCACCCACCTACCTATTCATCTATCCACCCACCTACCCACCTACCACCTACCTACCCACCTACCTACCTGTACTCCAGGTGCAGGTGCCTGGCATAGGCAAGACCTAGAGCTCAAGGGGCTCTGGCTGTAGATTTTAGCTGAGGTTGAATTGAGGGTTTGCCCAGGGGGAATGTGCACCTGCCCAACGTGGACAAAAACTCTCATCAAGAGAGGTGTCAGGCTCAGGGGGAAGGCCCTGGGCCTTCCTGGTCCTTTAGACCCGCAAAAAGAGCAGAGAAAGGCACAGAATCTTAATTCTTCAACTAATTGTTTGGATATAGTTCAAACATGCTTTAAAGTGTAGCACCCTAAGCGTGGCTTTGTGAGCAGCACAGCCTGTGTACTGTGTGGTTTGGTTCTTGAGCTCACCCACACTTACGTCTGTAAAGGGTGGTACAAATACCAATGACCATCTATATTTCCTTTTCCCAGCCGAATGTTTTCTTTTAAAAAGGGGGTGGCTCTTTTCCCATCTGTGGTTTCACAATTCTTGGAAATTTTACCCTCCTTTCTTTATACTAAGAGGATGTGTTAACATGGGAATATGTAACAAGTCCCACCACTGTGTACAATATAATACACCAATAAACAATGGGAAAATAGGGTTACTGGTGGCTTTGGAAGTGACGGTTTCTGTTAGGTGGGATGGCCGAGGTGGGATTGATAATGTCAGAAGCGCCCCTGTCTTCTCTGTGGGTTTAGATAAGAACTGGGGCCTGGCACTGTGGTGGCAGGAACAGGGCAGTTGGAGGTCTCCCTCTCAGGACTGAAGCAGTGTGGCTCAGGTGGCGGTGTCTGCTGGTTTTCCTCATGGTGTGGGTGTGCGGCAGACCTGGGAGTGGGGCGAGGCTGGCGGGTGTTCCCCCTGTCCACTCTGCACCCCAGGGTGAGCCCAGCCCATCCTGAGCTGTGGCCCAGCGCCAGGCCTCCCCTGGGGTGGGAAGGCTCATTATTCTGCTTTCCTTTACCTTTGAAGATCTTTCTTGATGCGCATTTGTCTAAGATCATGAGGCACATGCACAGGATTTTGGGTTCCATCCCCAACACTGCAAAAGATTAGCAAAATAAAAATGAAAATCAAGACAAATAAAAAGAATAACCAGTTAGAGGGACTCCTAGCCCCCTGCCTGTGACCTGCAGTTGGCTCGTGTGCCACCCAGACCACTGTGGCGCACACTGCCCTGTGCCCGTTCAGGGGATGAAGAGCTGGGCACAGACTGAGCGTGAGGCGGCCAGATGCTGTCACGTGCTGGGGACATCAGCCTGCTGGGTATTGTAGGTTCACCTGTCTTCAACTCCGTTGCTTGAAACTTTCAGCCCTGCCTGCATGCCGCGTCCTTCAGTCTGTTTTCAGAAGGGTGGGGTGGACACAGCATTTCATCTTAGCTATGCGCTAGACGCACAGACCCGGAGAGCAAGCTGTGTGCACGCTGCTCCTGCGCTGGGTGGTGGCTGTGTGGCCTCCAGAGAAGGAGCCTGCACCTCTGGGTCCTGCTCTTGGTTGTCAGCAGCTCACAGGGAGAGGACTTGAGGGCAATGAGCGAGAGCCGGGACACTGGGACACCTCAGCACCTGTCATCTGCCTTGCTATCTTCCTGTTGGGATGGATCCTTTGAAAGCCAGTTCTGGGTGCTCAGATAGAAGAGCAGGCCAGAGACGTGGTGCAGGTCTTTCCCGGGAGCCTGGTGGGCTTTCTGAACCAGCCCATCCCAAGCACAACTCACGCCTCTCACAGCAGGTGGGGACACAGGCAGTGAGTGGCACTGTGCCTCGCCTGGGCACACCTCCACCAACACACAAGTTCCAGTGCATATGGAAGTAGCTGCGTGTCATGTGCAGGAGGCGGGGGCAGCGGAGGAGGCGCCTGTGTGGCAGATCTTGGCCACTCTGTCCGCAAGCTCGCCCTCTTCCAGTGACTCGCCACCTGCCTTGGGAAGTGCCCTCCCCCAGCCTCACTGGGAGGTCGAGACAGGGCTGGGTGATCACCCACATGGCCATCCTCGCAGGGACTCCTGAATCAACCTTTAAATTTTTCCTGTTTTTTACATTTGAGCCTCTCCGAGTCCGGGGAACAGGGTCATGGTCTCTTGTGCACAGATGAAGAGTGTCTGGTGTTGACGGACTTGCCAGGGTGCTAGGACCAGGTCCTTTGACCCCAAAGCCCTTTCTCTTTATTGGACCCGCGGCACTGGGCTCTGGGAGGAAGGGTACACTGTCTCTTCCCGCTCTGGAGATTCTGCACTGTCAGCACACAGTGACTGGAGCAGGGGCAGGTCTGAGAGCCTGCAGAGCAGGGTCTGCGCGGCTCCTCTCAGCTGGCCCGTGGGCTCTGCAGCGCGCTCCTGCGGCTAACCACAGGCTGCTGACAGGGAGGACGTCTGTGGTTAGGCCGGAGTGCACCCCCAGGGGGGCGGTGAGTCAAGAAGCAGGTCCGGGCACAGCGGAGACGGGAGACGCTGCGAGCCCTGAGCCATCAGCCTGCGGATGGCACAGGGTGCGGGAGAGACCTGGCTGCTCTTTTTTGAACAAAGGCATTCCCTCCTGTGCGCCATTGCAAATGATGGTAGTAGACACCTGGCTTCCAAGCAGAGGGCAGGCTACCATGTCCTCCCTGTGGTCAGGACTCCCTGGGACTCGAGAGACCTTTGTTTTTAAATTCTATCTGTTGAGGCTTTGCTCCATCATCAGAGATGTTTTTGGATATCAAATGCAGGAGTGTGTGTGAGAACACAAGTGCACATGTGTGGCAGGGACCTGGCAATGACAAGTGGTCACTTGACAGCATTCAGTGATTGGAACCGTAGTAATCATCCTCTCCAGCTTACCTTGCTGGCTAAGGTCAGCAGCGGAGGATGCCTTTTTCCTCCCTCCGCCACGTCTCTTGTTTCCGTTTCTCAGTCCACTGTGGGCTGCTGCGGCCTCTCTCCAGCCTCTAATCTGCGCTCCTCCTCTCTGGCCTGCCTTGCCCATTAGGCAGGCTGCTTGTCACCAGTCCAGTCCATCTGTGTTTTCTGGATCCACACTGGGCGCCAGGCCTCGGCAGGCCCGGTTGCCACTCTGCAGCACCGTCTCCTCTGGGCAGTGACTCACCCCTCTGCTCTCTGGTCTGAGCCCCGGGCCCTGTGGCCCTTAAGTTCCAGGATGCGGTGGGGAGGCTGGTTGAAGATGTCCACTGGCTGCTGCCAGCAGAGCAGCTTCTCTCCTTATGCCAGTGTGAGTTCCACCCCGTGTGGGTGGTGGCAACCTTGCCGTCATCACACTGCAGCCAAGACGGCTTGGGTACCAGAGCCAGATGCTTGAGCTGGAGCAGGAGGGCCGGGGGCTTGGCTTCACGCGGCTTGGATCAGATCGGAAGGGCTCTGGGGCTGGCGCGCCCTCTCTGGGCCTGAATTTCTGTGATCTGTAGTGTTGCATTCACCATCAGCGATGCCCATCCCAGCCATTGTGTTCGGTGTAGAAACAAAGGAAGCGACGGGCGTGCCAGGACCATGACTCTGAGCGCCGGGAGGGGCTGGTTCTCTCTCGCTGAGTGCTGCGTGCCAAGCCCGCTGCCAGGCTCTGGGCAACGGGGTGCAGAGACATCCAAGGTCCCTGCCGTCCAGTGGGGGAGGAGCAGGAACTTTCCTGGAGCATGTGCTGGGAGACTGGGGGTGGCTGTGGGGACTCTGCCTGGTGGTCTGGGCATCATACTCTACCCCGCTTACACAAACTGGGTACCATTTCTTCCAGGAATCGTCACCTGATTGTCCCAGGCTGAGGTGACAGAGGCTGCGGGTGCCGAGGACTTCCCTGGGCTCCGCTCCATGTTCCTCCCTGGCATTACTTTGTGCAGCTGGGGTGGAACCCGTGGTCTCAAGCAGGGTCAGGGCTCCACACTGAGCGCCGCCCCAGCCTCTTCTGTTTTCTATGGGGAGACCTGGGTCCTGGAGGCCAAGCTATTGCTCCTGCCACCTGCAGGCCAGGTGGGACAGCGTCCTGACTGCAGAGACCCCACACCTCACCGTCATCCCCAGGACCCTCTGCTCTGGCCCTGCCTCGCAGTTGTCTATGACAATTAATGCTGCTGTGTTGTCCCTGGTAGCCCCAGAGCTCCCGAGGCACGGGACTGCCTTCCTTGACACAGGAGCCATGCCGAGCACTTTCTAGAAGCCTATTCCAAGTCCCTGAGTTCATGACCAGCCAGCCCCGGTCCTGTGTATGGACGCTGCAGACTTAGGTGTGTTGTTCTGAGAAACCTGCTCGGTAGGCTGCGGTGGAAGCAGTGCTGTCATGTGCACCTGGAGAGAAAACAGAGATTCTTTCATATAAAGAATAACTTTAGATAAAAGGTGTCTGTTTACAAACATGGACTTTTTGAGAAGTCTTTCCTCTCAAATGTACAGCAATCATGCTGAGCCCCTGCTTACCGCTGCAGGGAAACCCGGGGCAGTTGTGGGGGAGAGGGCAGCTGGCCACTCTATATGTGATAGGTCTTCAGCCTGGGGCATCTGCCTCCGTGCCCTGGCTCTGAGCAGGAGGGGACAGGCCTGATTGCATGGCTCCCTGTTGTCCCTCAGGGAGGGCTGGGTTGAGTCCTGACTCTCAGTGCTGCAGAGCACTGAATCTGGCCCCTGAAGGGTCCTCACTCCACCATGCGCCCTGTTGCTTGTGGAGTGGGGTCCTGCTGCTCCTGTCCCAGCATTGCGGACGCTGCCCTTTGTCCAGGGACTTGAGTGACACCAAGGCCATGCAGTATGATACTAGTCCAATTTTATGTCATCCTGTTTCTTAAAAACAACACACTTAGGGCAAAAAGAATTCCATCCCAGAGGTCATTTGAGAGAAGCAAGCTGAAGTCCACTCTGGTGCCAAGGGGAGGACAGCTGTGTGCCTGGGAACATGGTGCACACCAGAACTTGGTGGTAGCCAGAGCCCAGAAGCAAGACCAGGGATAGGACAGTGGGGAGGACTCTCAGGCAGGTCCCGGTGCAGGCTCATCTGGCCCGTTCCCCCACGTCCTTGTCGACACTTACTGTTGTCTGTTGATAGCTGCCATTCTGACCGGCGTGAGAAACAGCATGGAGCGCTTCAGAATCTGCATACCGTCCTTGCGCAGGGGCCATGCTCATCTTCTCTGCATCATACGTGCTGCCGCAGAGAGCACAGGAAGTCACATTGCTGATGCGGAAGCCACCGGCTCCATGTGACTTTGTTGTGGCAGCCCTGGCATGGTCGCGTGCCTGGACCCAGCAGGTGGACCCGGGGAAGTCCGGGTGTTGGGGCCTGCAGGGCATATGTAGCCTCTGAATGGGGGTGCTCACCTGCAGGATGTTTGCCTGTGAAGTATGTGGAGGGGATCGAAGCTGCTGGTACTGCGGCCATCTGGGTGTCCGTCTCAGGGCAGTTGGCAGGTTATGGGGTTATGGCTCTTGCTCATCCTTGCTCTGGCCCTGTGCTCATTTGTGCTGTCCTGTGTCTTCCAAGGTTGCGCCCCTGTGCCTCCGGTGGTCTCTGTGCACAAGGGCCTCTTCCCCCTCTGGTTGAGTGGACAGTGAATGAATACATCGTTTTCTTGAGAGCCAGTTATTTAGAATGCTTGTATTATTTGGCTATTTTTGAATTGATAAAATATGTATAACAAGACTTGAGATATTAAGCATTTCCAGTGTACAGCCCATGATGTAGATCACATTCCAGTGCTGAGCAGCATCACCTCTATTTCTAATTCTTCCCTCACCCCAAACAACTCTACTTATGAAGCAGTAACCCCCTTCTTCCCTCTCCCACTCCTGATAACTTCCAGTCCACATTCTTTCCCTATGAATCTGCCTGCTCTGGACATTTCATGTAGGTGGAATCCCGTAGTTGTCTTTTTGTGACTGGCTTATTTCTCTTAGTGAGTTGTTTTCAAGGTCTGTCCTGCTATACCAAGAATCAGGACGTTATCCCTTTTTATGGCAGCATAGCATTCCCTGTGTGGCTGCAGCCCGTGCTAGCCATCCACCATCTGTTCAAGGTCATGGGCTGTTTCCACCTTTGCGTTGCTGTGAGCTTTGCTGCAGTGGCTGTGGGAGTGTGCACACCTTTACGTCCACCCTCAGCCCTGCAGGGTGGGCTCTGAGGACTGGAACCACAGGAACCATGTATTCTCGTGAAACCATGTAGTACCTCCCACAGGGACTGCCCCCGAGATCCTGCAGCCAGGCTGCAGGGCCATTTTCCTGGGTGCTGCCAGTGCCCCCTGGCTTCAGTTCTCCTGGTCACAGCAGGTCTGGTCTGGGAAGGGGCAGCTTGTGGTGATTTTAGTTTGCATCTCACTGACTCTTGACAAGGAGCATCTTGTCCTGGGCTCAGTGGCCATTTGTCCATCTTCCTGGGGACTTCGTTTAAGGCTTGTGCCCATTTTTAGGTTGGGTAAACAACCCAACCCTTTTTGTTATCGAACAAAATGGTTGAAAGTGAAAAGACAAGTATGTGCTGTTGACGAGGGCAGAGGTTCCTGCACTCGGCTTTCTAGGGGCCTCTGACGGCTCTGGATGTTCAAGGTTAGGGTGATCGTCCGTCCCTCCTGCTTTCTTCCACTTTTGCCTGTTGCTCACATTTCAGGTGGAGCCTCAAATGGCACTCCAAGAAAGGACCAAACTGCACAGTTTCACTTGGAAACTCCGACGGCTCAAGCATTTAAAGTGCACTTTAAGGAGTCAGAGAGTTGGAGCGTCCGTGGATGCTCTTCAGCAGTGGCACTGCTCCTGAAGACTCCTGGGCCCGGCTTTCCAGCCTGTCTTGGCCTGGCAGTGTGAGGCTGGGCTTTGAATGTGAAGAGGCAAATGGCCCTGGGTAGATCTGAACAGTCAGCTGAGGACTCGGGTTGACTGTCCATTGACAGCAGAGAACCAGTGGAGCTGTGGGGCACGGGGACAGGTGCCATGGCAGCTCCCTGCACACGCTGGGCACTGTGTCCTCAGCTGGGCCGAGGCTTCCCGTCTGTGCAGCTTGGAGCGCGCAGCTGCAGGGGGTGTTGAAGCTGGGCTGAGTGTGGAGGCGCAGGGGAGCGCACCCTGCTCTGCCTTCTGGGACGAGCAGCTCCGGCCCTCGCGCTTCTCCTTAGGACTATTAAGAAAGAAATCTGTGGTGACCTTCAGGCCCAGAATCAGTTTGATTCACCACCTCCCTTTCTTTGCCCAAATTGGATGTGTTCTTATTTTTAATACCCTGCCTTGTTCCACGAAGGGTTTTTGATCCTTCTAGCCCCCGGGGAAGCTTCTTGGGTCACTCACAACATGCTTTTCCCTCCCCGGCTGTCCCCTTCCCTGAAAGAGGCCACTTTCTTGCTGCTCCTTCCCCTGAGGTGCCATTGGTGTACAGTGTGAACTTACTGAACAGAGCAGTTTGATAAGTTCTGACATGTACCCGACTGTGGAACCGTGCCCGAAGCCAGAGCAAGGACACCCTCCCCTCCCCTGGGGTTTCTTTGTGCCCCTTGTCGGCCTGGCCCCTCCACTCCCTGTCACTGTCCATCAGTGCCCTTCCTGCAGTGCTTCTCAGATGCAGTGGTGGGCTGTGCACCCCGTGCTGGGGTTCTTCCACCTGCATGGTAATGGAGAGCTCCGTCCGTTGTTGGGGTGTCGTATTGGCGTTGCTGGGCACCGTGGTGTGGACATGCCACAGTGTCTGCATTTACTTGTTGATGACATCTGGACGGTTTCCAGCTTTGGGCTGTTGGAGATGAGGCTGCTCTGAACATTGGTGTCCAAGCCCTGGTGGGGGTCAAAGCCCTCGTTGGTCGTGGGTGAGTACCTAGGGACGGAGCCCTTGGATCATGCAGCTGTGCATTTAGCTGTCTGCGAAAGTGACTGTACCAGGTCACAGCTCTTCCTGGGCCAGAGTTCCGGGTGTCCACCCTCTCACCAGCACTCATGTGCTCAGTCTTCATTTTCAGACCGTCTGGTGGGTATGAGACGAGAACACATTTTGGTTTTAGTTTGGGTTCCCTGCGACACGGTGTTGAGCTTTTTTGCCATCAGTAACCCCAGCTACTTGGGAGGCTGAACCATGAGGTCTGAAGGTTTGAGGGCAGCCAGGCTTGAGACCCTGTCTTAATTTTTTTTTTTTTTTTTAATAAAAAGATAGGAATGTAATGCAGTGATAGAGCACTGCCTACCACACGAGGGGCCCTGGGCTCACTCCCGGAACCACACAAAAATGAATAAAGAAAGACCTAAAAATTTTTAAATAAAACAAATTGTTTGCTCTCCTCCTGCGTTCTGGGTCCTGTGTTCTGGGTCCAGTTCTGGCTGAGGAGCGTGACCTGCAGACATCGCCTGTTCTGCAGCCTGCCTTCCACCCTCCTCACTGTACCTCTTCAAGGGCAGCGCTTGAGTCTGATGAAGGTCCACTTGCCGTCTCGTTTCTCTTGTGGAATGGGGTCCTGTCATCCCATCTAGAGACGGTTGCCTAAGTGGGCCACAATGGTCATCACCTTTCCTTCTGGAAGTCTTACTGTCCTGTCCTGCATGAGGTCTGTGATCCATTTTGAGTTAATTTGCTTACATGGTGACAGGGGGTTGGCATTTGTTCTGAGTGTGGCTCTATCATTGTCCCAGCCTAATTTAATGGAAAGACTCCTTTCTCCACTGAATTTCCTTTACCGTTGTCCACGTACACAAGGGTCCATTTCTTCACTCCCTGTCCCCATGCATTGATCTGTTCACCCAGACCCCACAGCCCCATCACTGTGGCTCTGCAGCGACTGAGTCAGGTGCTCATCTTTCAGCTTCGTCCACCAAAATTGCTTGGGCTCTTCCAGGTCCTCTGCATTTCCATGCACGTTTCAGGATCTGCTTTTCAATTCTACAAAAAATGCTGCTGGAATTTTGATTGAGACTGCATTGAAGTGATGGATTTAATTTTTCTGCAAGGAAAACTGCTGTCTTAACAAATCTTCCATCTATTTAAGACTTTGATTTCTCTCAGTGGTGTTTTCTGAGAGTAAAAGTAATGTTTCTCCTCTGTGTACAGATCCTAAACACCTTTTATCATATGGATCCCTAACCATTTCTTATTTTTATAATATAATAAATATTTCAATTATTTGATGCAAGGATATGGAAATGCAATTTATTTTTCTGTGTTGATCTTTCTTCCTGTAAACTGGATAAACTCAAAAGTTCCAGAAGATTTCTAGTAGATTCCAGCAGATTTTCTAGTTGTACCACTGTGTCACCTATGGAAAAAAAAAAAAATCTTTTTTTTTTTTCTTCCTTTTCTAACCTAATTGGAATACCCGATTTCCCTCCTTACCTATTGGCTGGCAGGAGCCTCTGGGACAATACTGCCTGTGCTCTTCCTCAGTGTTGCATGGTGTGACATTTGTGGAGGGTCTTCCGTCTGTGTCCTTTTTCCCATGGAGGAATCCAGTTCCTTTCCCAGCCGCGGGGCCATCTGCTTGTCTCTTTGCCTAGGCCCTGGGCGGTGCTTTCTTTAAAAGAGCTTGTCTGTTTCAGCCAAGGTTCTTAACATCGCCTTATCCTTTCAGTGTCCGTTGGTGTGGGGATGGCATCTCTCTTGTTGCTGATCAGATATTTCATGTCTTTTCTCTCTTCGTTTCCTCATCGCTTTGGCTACAGGTTGTGGATTCTATTTCTTTTCTCCAAGAGTCGGTTTAGTTTTGTAAGCTCCCTGTTGTTTTCCTCCTGTTCCGCCGAGTCCTGCTGGTCCAGTGCTCCTTACTTCTGCCTATTTTGGGTCTCGCAGGGTGGCCTGCGGGTGCTTCCCTCGTCCCCGTCTCCTTTCTCTCTGAGGTCGGTGTCCCCGATATTAATTCCTAGGCGCTGTTTTGGTTCCCTCCCTCCCGTGTGTGACACACTGCGTGTTTGTGTTCTTCAAACTCAAACTCCTTCCTAATTTCCCTCTCTTCCTTCTTTCTTTGTGGTGCTGGTGGTGAACACAGGCTGCACTGTGCTGTGCCACTGAGCCACACCCAGCCTGAGTCGGGGCTTGTGACATCGGGTCTGGCTGGTTTCCTTTTTACACGTGGGCATCCAGTACCATCTGCTGAAGGGCTGGCTTCGCCTCTACCCACTAGATGGCCTTTGCTCCTTGTGGAAGGCTGGCGGGCACATTGGTGGGGTCTGTCCTGGACTCTTCCGTCCCCCTTATCTCTGTGTCTGTTCTCTCTCTAGCGTCATGGGGTCTTGAAGCCACGTGGTCCTGTTCTCTGTGCTCTTTCTCAGTATTGCATCGCTGCTCCGTAAACTTTAGAATTATCTTGTCGATATTCACAAAATGGCTTTTTTAGCATTTTGATTGGGGTTTCATTTAATATGCCGATCAAATTGGGAAAATTTAGCATCCTAACAGATTTGGGTTTCTAATCCATGAACATGGAACATCTCTCCATTTCTTTGGAATTTCTGTCATCATAATTCTATGGTTTCCTGCACATCTGTCCTTTATGTACATTTTGTTAGATTTCCATGTAGTCATTTCAACTTGGTGCTGTTGTAAGTGCGATTACATTTTAAATTTCAGGCTCCAGTCGCTCAGTGTTGGCCTCCAGGAGAGTGGTTGACTTTGATATCTTAGTCTCATATCAGGACCGTATTACTAGTTCCAGGGGGCTTTTCCTTGGTTCTTTGGGAGCGTGGACGTGGACATGCAGGACATCTGCAAGGAAGACAGCTGTATGTCTTTCCTCCTAACCACGTGCCTTTTGCTTTCTTTTCTTGTCCTGCCACATCAAGGGGGACTTGTGCCAAGTCAACTAGGTGTGGCGGAGGGGACCCCCTACTTTACTCCTGATCCTAGAGGAGAGGGTGCGACATCTCGCCGTGAAACACGGGGTTACCTGCAGGTTTTCTGTGCGTGTTCTTTTCCCGTTGAAGCTCCCCTCTGTCCCTCATTTACCCAATTTCTCTTGACCGCTTGTCTTAAGCAGTCTGGTTTTGGTTTGTCTTGGTGTCATTTTCTTCATGTGTCTCGTTCTTAGGATTCACACAGCCTCTTGATCTGTAGGTTTATTATGTTCATCAAACTTGAATTTCCCGCCATTATTTCTTGATAGCTTTTTATTGTCGATGACACAGCCTTGCAAGCCCCGCCTGCTCTACGTCCCTCCGCCTGCCTCCCGGGAAGGCTGTCCCTGTTTTGTTCGGGTCGATTCTGTTGCTGTTTCTTCGCCTTACTGCGTCCTGGAGGCTCACAACTAGAGGGCTGACTTATTCTTTGATGTGTGTCCCCCACATCTCTACTCCGCATCTCTCCTTCCTCCAGCATCGAGTCCTCCTGTTGCTATTTAATTCACCTCTCAATTCCCCCACCTGTTCCTTCTGGGTGGGTTTGTTAGGTCCATCTGTGCCTTACTGGGTCATGTTTCCAAGCCTCTCTGCCTGCTTGGTAGTTTCTGCAGGAAGCCAGGACCGTGCGTTCTGCCTGCCTGGCTGAGCGGGTGTTTTCATGTTCCTGTAAATATTTTCCACCTTTGTTCTGGGAGGTGGTTAAGTTACTTGGAAGCATTTGGTCACATTGGGTCTCATGCTTCAGCCCGTGGGGACCACAGTAGCATTTAGTGTAGTGCAGTGCATGTGAGTGCTCTGCCCATTGCCCTCGGGTGACAGGGTTCACAGTCCGCCTGGTGGTGACACGCACTGTTCCTGGCCCTGAGTCCTGGTGGCTGTTCTCTGTAACTCTTGTGGGTGGCAGACTCTGTGTCTGCACATCTCTGGAGCTCTCCCTCTCCAGCATCCTGCCCTGTGGACTCCAGTCACCGTGGCTGACCTGGCCTTTTAGCTCTGTCACCTCAACGTAGGGATACCACCAGCCTGCCCTCCCCGCAACTAGCAGCACCTCCAGCTCCAGGCTGCATGCTGAGGTCATCACAGGCTACTCCTTCTGTCCATCTCTCAGCCATCACCGTCCCTCACAGTCTAAAGCCCAGTGTCTTGAACACCATTGCTGGATGTAGTTTTTCTTGATTTGTTTTCTTTTAACTGCTCAAGGTAAGGATGGTAAATGCAGTCCTTATTTTTCCATCTTGGCTGAAAGCGGAAGTTATGGCACTTTTAGAAAGTAGCTCCACAATATTACTAAAAAAGGGCAAAAACATTTACAACAACACCAGTCACAAAAAAGGAGTGTGGGCAGAAGGCTCGATCTCAGACTTCCTCTAGATTCTGGGATTCCTAGATTCTCTAGATTCCTCTAGGTGTCCGGTTGTTGTGGCTCCACTTTCTGGTAGTGAGCGAGAGGGAAGTTCTACGAGAACCTACATACGTGTTTTCATTCTTAAGTGTCTTTGGCCAGCTGAACTTACCCACGGTGACCTCCTGACGAGGGACCACTAGCTGCAGTGTGTTCCAGAAAGTTCTCATCTCGGGCAGACAGTTTGTGGCTTCGGCCCCATTCGTGCATTTTGACTATTTAAACTGTGCATTTCTGATTTTCATCTCACCTGTTCAGGACAGGTCCTCAAGGGCAAGGGAACATTTTCTGAATCTCAGCAAAACCTGTAAGTTCAGAAGTCAGTGAGTAACGGGTCTTGTGAGTAACAGGTAATACTTTAAATAGGAAATAAATAATATGCAAGTTAATGGAAAAAAAATAAGCTTGTTTTTGAGACAGCATCTTGCAGTGTCGCCTAGTTGACCTTGAACCTGGCACAAGTGGTCCTCCTGCCTTAACTTCCTGAGTAGCTGGGACCAGGTGTACACCACTGTGCCCAGCTTAAAAGAGCTTTTCTTTTATTCTATTTACTGAAAGGTTGAAACCTTGTTATCATTTTTTAAAAAATTAAAGCTACCTTTTAGATGGTTTTTGTTAAATCAGCTTATGACCCAGCATCTTTCAGGGTACAGCCGGTTCTCGAGGGAAGGCTGGCAGTAGTTTCCAGGTGAAATGAGCGGTGAGGCTGCGCAGCGGGCCTCTCCCGGGTCCTGTCCTCAGGCTCATCGTCTGGTTGCTCACCTCCGTAGCTTTAATCTTTCCTTGTACGGTTGGGATTTGGTGATCTTGTGTGACTTGCTAGGACCATTATTAAAAGACCTGGGTCCCCCACCCCCATCCCAGCTGTCCCAGAGACAGGATGTGCCTCTGCTGCCATCACGGTGTCTGGCACTGGACCCTCCTGGCACACAGCCAGGTTCTAAAGCACGTTTCTCCTCCGTCCCCAGGAGTATGGTTCTGCCCAGCGGTTCGATCCCTCGTTTGCCTCAAGGCTGGAAAGTGTGCGTGTGGGAAGGGATTGTCGCTCCTGATAGAAACAACTGCTTCTGCCAAGGCGGAGGACGGTGTGTGTGTGTGCACGCCTGCTCGCGCCTGCACGTGTGTGTAGCATTGTCAACATTCCAGAGACGGCAAGGAATCAAGGCCTTCCTGGGAAGTCTTTGTTGACTGAGGACTGTGGTCAGGCAAGGTGAAAGGAGAGCTGGAGAAAGTAACTCGTGAATTTCCTCAACACTCAGCTTATCACCCACAGATGATGGTTCTTCCTCCTCTGATTGTCAATGATTGTTCACTGATGAAAGGGAAGTCGCTGGTCGGAGGCCTGCTCATCCCTGCCCGGTGTTGGAGCTCGCCTGCCCAGTCCTTGGGTCACTTTGTGGCCTGGTGACTGGCCTGGGAGCGTTGGGGCAGGGCTGGGTGGGGCTCATGCAGAGAGCTCACCCAGCTGTGCAAGGCCCTGGGTTCATGCCCAGAACTGGAAGGAGGGTCGGGGGGAGCGGGGCCTGCTCTGCCCTCTCCTCTCTTCTCGTGTCTCCACGGTGGTTGCTTGTTGGCCAGTCTCTCTTGCAACACCGACCACCAAAGACTGGGGAACTGGCAGGGTCGGCTGTGCTGCCCAGGGTAGCACTGGTCCAGAGGGGTCCCAACAGTGTTCTCCTTATTGAGCTGAAATTTTGTTAGCTTTAAACTCCCTGTCGCCTAAACGGTCATATGTGGCTTCTTAGGGTGATGTCATGTTTGTTTGTTTGGTTTTTTTGGGTCTCCCCACTACCATTATACAGTCTAAAATTAAAAAAAAAAAAATCTGTTAGTTAACTTTTTCATCATTGTGATGAAATACCTAGGAAAATCAACTTAAGGAAAGAGTTTTTGGCTCATAGTTTCAGAGGTTAAGCCCAAGGTTGGCCAGGTCCGTTGCTCTGGCAGAATACAATGGTGGAAGGCATGGTAGCCAGGAAGCTGGAGAGGGGACTGCTGGGGACAAGCTGCTCCTTTCCAGAGCACGCCCCCACTGATCCGCTACTTCCTCCAGTTGGGCCCCACCTCCCACAGTTCCACCAGCTGCCAATGAAGCCATCAGCTTGTGAGTCCCTCCATGGACCAAGCCTTCAGCACACGAGCCTTGGGGGACACTCCAAACCTACTGAGTTCTTTACACCACCCCTCCTGAGATTCCAGGGTTCTGCTGCAGTTCTCTTAATCGGTAGGCAATGGCAACCTTGCTGTGTCCATCCAGGGCTATTGCTGAGCCTTTCACGGTCAGTAGTGCCAACACTAGTTCATGAGCTTCAAGGACACAAGTTTATTTTGAGATATGGCAGAGTCCTGTAATTTTCTATGAAGTGATGGGTTTGGAACCAGAGCTCTGGTGGAGGTCCAGCCGAGGGAGGAGCAGGCCTCAGGCTTCTGACTGTCCAGATGATCCAAGGAAAACCAGCAGTCTTGGTTTAGAAATAAAGCTGGAGTCCTTCAGCCAAGGTGGCACCCAGGGCTGCGAATCTGACGGGAGGCCCGAGTTCCAGGCCTAAAAATGACACTGATTGTTTTCATGCTCCCTTTGCTATTGGATGCACATAGGGTGGCGCAGAGGATGACAATATAATTTTTCTGCATATGATGCATAACATGGAAAGCCAACTTTTATATTAGATTTTTTTTTTGCAAATGATTGGAAAAAGTTATTATTCCTTATTGACTCTAAAATACTAAAACCCAGTGAGATTTTTTTTTTTTAATCCAACAGCATTTATCTGCTATTTTGGAAAAGCTAAGAGGATGCAGAAACTCCGTGTGTGTTCTGTTAGCAGCATGGAGTCCCACAGGGGCGGCGCTTACTTCTGCTGAGAAGAGCCTGGGCCTCACAGCTGGCCTCAGCCTGTCGCCCTGCAGCTGTGTGACCTCAGATGAGGCAGAGAGGCACAGAGCTTCTCCGTCCCCATCTGTGAAGTGGGACAGCAGCTAAGCCAAAGGATATCGCGTGGATAGAGATTAGGCATGGGGCACAGGCTCTGACACCCCCCCTGTGGAGAGGAGGATGGCTGTGGCTTTGGCATCATCTAACTTTAAATAATTAAGGAAAAGGTTGTAAGGACATCTCAACATAGAAGAGGCAGATTCTAGGTTGACCTTTTTTTTTTAAAGATTTTGTTTAGTTGTTAATCGACCTTTATTTATATATCATGCTGAGAATTTAACCCAGTGCCTCACACATGCTAGGCATAGTGCTCTACCACGGAGCACAACCAGAGCTCTAGGTTGACCTTTTAAAATTAATAGCCCCCTCTGACCTCCAGGAAGGGCCCTAACAACAGCAAGGTCTTAGTATCACCAGAACATCAGCGGAGCAGGGAGGCTGCGCTTACCTCTAGATGGTGACACAAAGGTAGGAATGGGGAAAACCTCCTCCTCCCGCCTTCTAAGTAGAATGGAGCAGACATGCTTCCTGAAGATCCTTTTGCGTTGTCACCTTTTACAGCTACAAAAGTAGTCAAAGGTTGACACCACGAGTTACCCATGAGCCCAGGGTAGGGCTAAGCTGCAAGCCCGCCAAGGCTGGGCTGGGTCCCCTGAGAGGTAAGGGGAGATGAGGCTGGGGGCTCTGCCTGCTGCCCTGGGAGAGGGCTCTGTCCACCCATCTGTGCTGTATTCCCACCTGGCTAGAGGTGCGAGAGGCAGCAGTGACAGTTTTACTTTCGTCTGGGCCTCACTCCTGGACTGAGCATGGCACAGTGGTATTTGCAGACTTTCCAATAACCATTTTAATCATGATCTCACCGAAGGTCAGTATTTCCTTTACCAAACAGTGAACTACAGGTTAAGCATGTCTAATCTGAAAATCCCAAATCCAAAATGCTCTGAAATCCAAAACTTTTTGAATGTCTACGTGATGCTCCAAAAGTTTTGGATTTCAGAGCTAAAATGCTTGGCTTTTCAGATTTGGAAAAGTCACTTGCCGGGTGTCTATACCAGTGTTCTGAAATCTGAAACATTTCTGGTCCCAAGTCTCAGATGAGGGACACCAGACCTGTGCAGTCCCACACTGTCATTTGGGCTGAGCATCTGTGTGTCCTCCTCGTGCTCTATGCTTCACCTTCTTTTACAAGAACTTCAGTGGCAGGGGGACAGTGCCTGAGTGGTCAAGTCCCTTGCCAGGGACACACGGCCAGCAAGTAGCACATCCAGGAGTCAACCCTGCCCCATTTGAATCCCCCCTCAGTGCTCAGGTCGGTATAGGTGACCCTCAGTAGGCTTTGCGAGGACTAGTTTTCTCACCGGTGCTTGGCCCTTGACAAAATGTTAGTGGATTGGTTTCGTAGCCCCAAGAAGGTCTGCTCTTGGCCAAAGAGGCTGAGTAGCCTGTGGAGAAGTGGCCAGCAGAGACCTCTGCACCTCATACCACGTACCACTCACTATGAGCTGAGCCTGGCTAGGAGTAAATCATGTCCACTCTGTGCCCTTGGAGTCAATGCCGCTGTTATTGCCGCTATCTGGGAGATGGCCACCTGCTGCCCGGTGAAGAGACCCTCACACACTGTGCTGGATGAACAGTTCCCTGGCTTCCCCAAAGAGTGAGCAGGTGCCCCAGGGCTTCCAGTTCAGAGAGTAGTCCTTAAAACCTCTTTAAAATACCCCAGGAAGTCAGCAAATGCCTATAATGCCTATAATCCCAGCTACTCTGGAGGCTGAGGCAGGGGGGTCTCAAGTTCAAGGCCAGCCTCAACAACTCAGTGAGACCCTCTTTTTTATACCTCCCTCTAATGCTACAAAGCAAAGCAATTATTGACAAGAACATGAAAATTTTGGAAGCATTAAGATAAAAGGCTCTAACGCCAACACTACTTTAATGTCTTCCTTAGGTAAATTGTAGAAGCACAGGAACTCACCTTATTTCGGAATGATAACTTAAGATTTTATTTGTACTGTAGTCCTAATCTAGTGAGGTCTTTGACAATTCAGATGCAGCCTTCCCCCTGGAGCTGTGAAGTCCTGTAGAATGTGGGGAGTTGGAAAGGGTCTATCGGGCTAGCCTAGGCTCTGGGGTTCATTTTCATTATGCTAATCAGGTCCCCAGCTGAGCTGAAGCGTGAGTCATTTGAGCAGCAAGGCTGACCTTTCCTGAAAGCAAGAGGGTGAGAGCCCCAGACTCACCTGCTGCCAAGTGTCCTCTGTGCACTTAACATTAATCCTTAGAAGTAGAAGGAAGACAATCCATTACAGCTTAGAGCAGTGATTCTGGCAGGATTTGAAAAGCACTGGGATCATATCATGGGGGAAACTTTAGCAATCTCACAAATAGAGGTTCTTGTGAACAGATCAGTTTATATTTGAAGGCAAATGCTGAGATGCTTGGGAATTTTTGTTTTTTAAAATATGAAAATCAAGCTTTTTCCTGTACAAATTTGACAATTTGATTAAAAGTGTGACTTTTGCATTTTTTTGTAAATTTTTAAAAATACCTTTTTTTATTTATAAATAAATGTGCTGCGGATCGAACACAGTGCCTCCCACGTGCTAGGTGACTGTTGTTCCACTGAGCCCCAGCCCAGTGCCTGACTTATGCATTTTATTACACTCTGTCCATCCAACCACCCACCCATCCCTTCTATCCACCCTTCTATTAGCTGCAGTGATGTTGAGTTAAACTGGATTTTTAGGAGGTGGCAGCCAGGCTGGTCTTACTCTGTGTGGTGAAATCCCAGCTTGGACTACAGATGCTCATTTCCTTTCTAGTACTGTGTTGGCCTGGGCCCCACTGAGCATGCGTGCCCTCTCTAAAAGCTGCTGTCAGCATGAACAACCCCAGAGATGATAGAAATCCATGATTCTGTACACTGCAGCTTCTGTTAGTCATCTTTCCATCACTGTGCCAAAGTAACTGGGATAATTAACTTATTAAAAAAAAGGTTTATTTTGGCTCATAGTTTTGAAGTTTCCAGTTCATGATCAATTGGCCCAATAGGCCAGGTGACTTTGGGCCTATGGGGAGGCTTTGTGCCTCTCGTACATGGTGAAGCAAAACTACTCACCTTGTGGCCAGGAAGCAAAAAAAAAAAGAGGAGGAGACTGGGGTCCCACAGTCCCCTTCAAAGCCCCTCCCACAGTGACCTAAGGGCCTCCCAGTGGGCCCTACCTCTCATAGGTGGCATTTCTTTTTTTGTTGTTTGTTTATTTGATTTTTTGGCATTTCTTAATAGTGCCATCCAGGAGATCAAGTCTTTGATACATGGATTTTTGGGCAACATTTACCATCCAAACTATAGCATTCTCATAACTTAAAAAATATTATATATATTAAAATACCAGTTTCTAATTACTTATTCAATGCCAATTTGCATATTAGCACATAGAAATTTCAAAGGAAATGTTAAATTTGAATTTACTTTGGTAATTGGTAATAATAACAAATAGATTACATTTATATATTCACCCTATATATAAAAAATGGGGG
Organism: Marmota monax; assembly: GCF_021218885.2. Taxonomy (NCBI): domain Eukaryota; kingdom Metazoa; phylum Chordata; class Mammalia; order Rodentia; family Sciuridae; genus Marmota; species Marmota monax. The sequence continues at coordinate 1,479,130 of NW_026694841.1, forward strand.
TTGGGGTTGTAGCTCAGTGGATGAGCGCTTGCCTTGCATGCATGAGGCACTGGGTTTGATTCTCAGTACCATATAAAAAATAAGTACAAAAATAAATAAAACAAAGATATTGTATAAAACAAAGATATTGTATCCATCCATAACTTTTATATATATATATATATATATATATATATATATATATATATATATATATATGGATGTATATATATTCCAAGTGCTCTACATTTATTAACTCACTTGACATTACCATAACCCTTCAAAGTAGATACTGCTGTTGTCCCTATTTTACTGCAGGAGAAATCGAGGTACCTAGAGATTAACCCGTATGCCCTCGGTCCCTTAAAAGCAGCCATGTTGGCATTTGCATCCAGGGTGTGCCTCTTTCACCCACTTAGCCCCCGAATCGTTCCCCACCTGAGACCTCCCTGCCTCCTCCTGGGCCAGAGACCCCCGACGAAGCTGGCTTGGCCAGACTCCCCTGCCACAGTTGTGCTCAGACCTGCCCGCCCTTTCTTTTGATCACACCTGAGCAAATTACCTTAGGTTGCTCGATTGCTGCTCCTCTGAGGGAAAACAGATATAAAACACCTTTTATCTTCCCACTTCTCTCTCCCAGTTTGTTTCACATCTGAAGTGGGGCTTCCTACTCTACTCTCCAGGTCAAAGGACAGTGGAGGAATTCCACAGACCTGCTGCCCTCGCAGGAGTCGGGCAGCGCTGAGGGGTGTCTCTTCCCCTGGGCAGCACGTATTGTTTCAGAGAAGCATTTCTCAGCTGGGATATCAGAGTCTAATGGCAACCAGTCCCAACAAGCAGAAGTATGACCTCCCAAACTGGCAAAGCCAGTGCATGAATCTTATTGCATTTGGACTATCACAAAGCTATTTTGTAGGTTAACATAAGGAAAGCAGTTTCGAGGTAATTCAGTCATTGGAATACCATATGGATTTGCGCAGCTGCATGCTTTGAGGATACAGAGCACTGTAATCATCCACCCCCAATTCCCCTGCGCCACGCCCCTCTCAACCCCTGGTGACCCCATCTGTTCTCCTCTATGGTTGTCTTGGAGAGTGTCATTGCATGGATTCCTATCCACTCACCTTTTGCTTCTGGCTCCCTTTACTCAGGTAACATTTTTGAGACCCACCCATGTTGTTCTGGGTGACCTGGTTCACTTTCTGTTGCTCAGCTGTGCTCCGCTGTGCGGATGCCACACTCTGTCCGTTCACCAGTAGAGCCACGGAGACAGACCTGTATCTGGATGTGTTTGTTTCTCTAGAGTAAGGACCTGGGAAGAGCTAGGTCCTGAGGAAAGTGCTTGTTGACTCTGTGAGAGTGCCAACCTGCCTTCCAAGGGGTCAGACCACCCTGTGTGCTGGCTGCCCGGAGGAGGGTTTCCTTTGCTGGATGTTGTTGCATTTGGTGGTGTCAGCATTCTTTTACCACTGCAATGCTTGCCATATCTCCAGTCTTTCTTTTGAGACATGTCTCACTACTTTGCTGGGACTGGTCTCGAATTCATGGGCTCAAGCAATCCACCTGCCACCCCCTCCGAGTGCAGGGGTGGCAGGTCTGCACCTTCATGCACCTGCTTGCTCAGTGTGCTTTCCATGGTGACTAATGACCTTGAGCATCTTATCATGTTCAAGTCTTTTGCCTGTTTTCTCTCACGATTTTTTAAATTGGGTTGTTGGTTTTCTCACTGTTGAGTCTAAATGCACTGTGTGTGTGCCTTCATCTACAGGGAGGGACAGAGGAAAGGCAGGCCCAGAGACCCACCAGTACTCCTGACATGCAATGGGATTCTGTAGGAGCACGGAAATGACACCTAGAGTTCTAGGAGAGGAGGAGAGTGAGAGAGGATATTTCAAGTTTTTCAGGCTTCATAGTTTGATTCTTTAAAGAGATATGGCTAGGATATACTGTTTAAAAGGCTTTGATGAGATAGGGGATGTAGTTCAATGAAAAAATGCTTGCCTAGCTTGAGTGTGCCCTAGGTTTGATTCCCTGCACTGCAAAAAAAATAAAAAGTAATAAAATAAAGTTAGAAAAAGGACTGATGCAATGTTTTTTTTTTCCAGAGCTTATCAGTTTTATGATAATAATTATTATTATTTTGTGGTACTGCGGATTGAACCCAGAGGTTCTACCACTGAACTACATCTTGCAGCCCTCCCCTTTGTCACTGGGGATTGGGCCCAAGGGTCTCTCTACCACTGAACTACATCCCTAGCCTTTTTTATTTTTTATCTTGAGATAGGGTCTCACCAAGTTACTGAGGCTGGCCTTGAATTTGTAATCCTTCTGCCTCAGGTATGCACCACCATGTCCAGGTGAGTTTAGAAGTTTTAAATGTACTTAGATAGTTAATAAGTTCTGTTAATTTACAGATATTTAATGTGTTATTCTTTCTCAGAGGTATCACAGACACACTTAAAAAATATTTCTGTGTATGAAACAATTATCTATTATTTATAGAGTTGACAGAGCTTGCATATAGGAACCAACCCCTACATGATCCTATTTTTCCAGATATAGTTAATGTTCCCATCTGTGTATTTGCCTATCACTTTGTGTATTTCTGAATTATACAATTTATCAATTGTATAAATTTATCAATTGTATACAATTTGTCAATGTATCAATTAAAACTTGTGGGCATGTCTCTTCTCCATTCGACAGGGAACTTCTTAAGGATATGGGTCAGTGAATCAGTCATCTATATATCCCCATCATCTAATTTAATGCATGCTTTAAAAATGATTGTTTACCCATTTTTCAATTATTTACCAAATATTTATTGAGTTCCTATTTTGTGTTAGGGACCAAGTCATAGAGCAGTGAACTAGCAAAAAAGACCCCTGTTTTGTGAAACTTACATTTAATCAATCTTTCCTAATACAGGGATTTGAAGCTATTGATTTCCCTCAAAGCCTGATTTAGCTGCCTCTCATACATTTTGATACATTGTATTTTTATTACCTTTCAATGAAACAATTTTCTAATTTCTCCTGTGATTTCTTCTTTGACTTAAGAAGTATTTAACTTACAAATATTTGTTGTCTTATTGTTTAAAATTTTTATTTTAATACCATTGTAGTCAGAAATGTACTTTTTAAATCTGTAAGCTTGTTCGAATCTGTTTTATGGCTCAGATTTGATGTATCCTGGCAAATGTACCATATATACTGTCATAGGTGTGGTTTTCTGTCTGTAGCAAGTAAGTGTTGTTTATATTATTAGATTATTTGTGACTTCACTGATTTTTTTTTTATTATTAGTTGTTCATCAGTCACTGAAAGATGGGGTGTAAAATTTCAGGAAAAATTGTAGAATCATCTATTTTACATTTCAACTCAGTCAAATTTTGCTTCCTGTATTTTGAAGCTCTATATTGGGCACACACATGTTTAGATTGTTGAATCTTCCTGGTTTTTATCCCTTTTTTTCATTGTGAAATGACTGTGTGTCTAATATACACTTTATTAGACACCTAGTTTATTTGACATTAATAGTAGTCCAGCCTTCTTTTGCTTACTGTTTGCATGGTGTATTTTTTCTATTCATTTACTTCCATTCTATCTGTATCTTCATATTGAAGTGCATTTCTTGTTGACAGCCTATAGTTGGGTCTAGCTTTTTAAAAATATCATAAACAGTACCCATATAATTTTTTGTTAGAGAAATTAATCATGGCCATCTATTTCTTGGTATTTGATTAGCATTTTGCAATTGTATATTCCTGCACATCAGATTTGGCATATTTGGACCATTGTTTTTTAGATTTTGTTTTTGCCCTATTCTCTTGCTTTTCCTTGTGTGCCAATTAAGTGTGTGTTGGACTGCTGAGAGTGCCTAGCAGATTCCCACGGCTCTCTTAATTTTTGGTCAGGTTTTTTTCTGTGTCCTTCATCTTCATTGCTTCCGATATGCCTGCTTTCAGGTTTTCTTGATCTTTCCTCTGTGTGTCCTTTCAGTTGTTGTCCATGCAGTGAACTTTTTATTTCAGAAATTGTGTGTATGTTATATATATGTATAAGTTCTGGAATGTATATTTGGTTCTCTTTTTAATTGTTTCTGTTCTGCTGGGATTTCCCATTTCTCTACTGAATTTTTATTCACTGAAAGAACGTTAATTTTCCTTTTTAGAATAGTTATAATATCTATTTAAAATTCCTCATCTGGTAGTTTCAATATTTTGTTCCTCTTGAGATTGGACTCAATTCTATTTTCTCTTCTCTTGAGAATGTGCTCCATTTCTTTATTCTTAGTGTGTTTGGTTATTTTGAATTATGTGCTGGGCATTGTGAATGTTAAGCTACATAGTGTCATCTACATGATATCTTTTTTCTTTGGTGGTGTTTCCTTTGTGTTAATAGGTGCTGTTCTTGTCTGGACTTCAGCTACAGACCCTATTTCTGGGCCAACAGCTCCACTCTAAGTTCTGATGTTTTGCAGTTGGCTGGAGTACTTCTCTGTTCCGTGTGTGCAGTTCACAGATCAGTCAGAGATTTGAGCAGATGGGATTTGGGAACCCTTCTCTTGCTTTTTTCCTTGTAGGATTTCCCCACCTTTTCCAGTAATGTTTCCTGACTTGATTTTTTTTTTTAATTTCTTAGGGCAAAAATATTTCAAAGTTTACCACTTGGACCCTCACCACTGAGTGTACTGCTTAGCCCCAGGGTAAAAGCAATGAGACAGGCTTCTTGTATAGTTTCCTACATTACTTCTTCTAAGTGAATGCAAAGTCTTCAGTGTTGAGTGTGAGCATCCCTCTGGAGATTAAATGTGAGTGCCCACCAGAGTCCAAGTGTGAGCTCCCCACCATAGTCTTAAGTGTGCTGTCCACCAGAGTCTCAGTGTGAGCTCCCCATCAGAATCTATGAGCTCTCATTAGGGTGAATGAGCTTCCCACTAGGGCAAGTGTGAGTGCCCACCAGAGTGTAGGTTTCTGTTCTCTTCCCTGTACCTTCACATAGTTTTTTTTTTTAATGCTACTTCAGGCTTTTGGTTTCTGCATGGGGTGGAGGGTGCTTTCAGGAAGGTCTTTTAGTCTGACATGCCCCAAAGCAGAAATCCCTCCACGATGCTCACATTCTACGTGGAAAGGTAGCAGTGAACATGCCAGCAAGACCATTATAGTTTTTAGAACATGCTGTGCAATAAATAAGGTCAATGAAATAGAAAGTAACAGCTTTAGATAAAGTTTTTGTGAAGGTTCTCCAAAAAGCTCCTATTTGAGTTGAGTCTCAAGCATAAGAATTTGGTCATGCAAAAAGTTGGCTGAGAAACGGCCCAAGCAAAGGCAGTGCAGAAACAAAAATCCCTAGGGGAGGAGAGGCCAGCCCCCTGGAGCAGGGTAGGCGAAGGGGAGGACAGTGGCAGGGAGGCCGGAGAGGCAGAAGGATGCCGGAGCGCCTGGCTGTGGGGCATGGGGCGGTGCGTTGCTGTGTACCAAGTACACTGGGCCACTCGGCACTTTGTTCTTCAAACTCAACTGACATAGCCCTGTGTGGCCTACCGTCAGCATGGCTGAACACAAGCCAGCAGACCAGGCAGAACAGACTTCTGTGCAGGTGACGTGGACAGATGCCTGCATCCCTTCTACTTCCGAATTCTTAATGTCATAGAAAAGACAGTAAGTTGGCCAACCTGCAGAAAAGAACAACAGCAGTTAAAACCACAGTTGAAACTTGAGAGGCACAGACAGAATGAAAGGAGCACAGGAGGAGGGAGAGCTGGAGCACGGGAGGAGGGAGAGCTGGAGGACGGGAGGAGGGAGGGCTGGAGCACGGGAGGAGGGAGGGCTGGAGGACGGGAGGAGGGAGGGCTGGAGCACGGGAGGAGGGAGGGCTGGAGGACTGGAGGAGGGAGGGCTGGAGGACGGGAGGAGGGAGGGCTGGAGCACGGGAGGAGGGAGGGCTGGAGGACTGGAGGAGGGAGGGCTGGAGCATGGGAGGAGGGAGGGCTGGAGCACGGGAGGAGGGAGGGCTGGAGGACGGGAGGAGGGAGAGCTGGAGCACGGGAAGAGGGAGAGCTGGAGGACGGGAGGAGGGAGGGCTGGAGGACGGGAGGAGGGAGGGCTGGAGCACGGGAAGAGGGAGAGCTGGAGCACGGGAGGAGGGAGGGCTGGAGCACGGGAGGAGGGAGGGCTGGAGGACGGGAGGAGGGAGGGCTGGAGCACGGGAGGAGGGAGGGCTGGAGCACGGGAGGAGGGAGGGCTGGAGCACGGGAGGAGGGAGGGCTGGAGGACGGGAGGAGGGAGGGCTGGAGCACGGGAGGAGGGAGGGCTGGAGGACGGGAGGAGGGAGGGCTGGAGCACGGGAGGAGGGAGGGCTGGAGCACGGGAGGAGGGAGGGCTGGAGCACGGGAGGAGGGAGGGCTGGAGGACGGGAGGAGGGAGAGCTGGAGCACGGGAGGAGGGAGGGCTGGAGGACGGGAGGAGGGAGGGCTGGAGCACGGGAGGAGGGAGGGCTGGAGCACGTGGCAATGCTGGGACAGATCTGCCTTCTCTTGCGCTCTTTTCATTCTGTCTGTGTCTCTCAAGTTTCGAGTTTATAAATTACAATTTTCATTTTCAGTTTATAAATTACAATTAACAATGCACAATTTACAGCCTAGTTGGAGCCTTGTGCCAGCCTGTGTTTGGAGATGTGATTGCTCTGAGAGCGTCTAAAACTCTCCCCATCTTCCCTTTGGCTTAGATGACAGCGCGTCTGCCGCGAGTAGCATGGAGGTGTCAGACCGCATCGCCTCCTTGGAGCAGCGGGTCCAGATGCAGGAAGACGACATCCAGCTGCTCAAGTCAGCGCTGGCTGACGTGGTTCGGCGGCTGAACATCACTGAGGAGCAGCAGGCTGTGCTCAACAGGAAAGGACCTACCAAAGGTGGGCATTATTCAGGAACGAGGGCGGCACGGGTCTCATTGAGATTGCTGACAGCAGCAAAACTCAGAATCACAGTACAACAATTTGCCCTGTCAAAACAACCACGCGGAGTGTGGCAGTATTTTTGGCACAATGTTGGTGAATCACACTGCCTAGGGGGTGTGCATTTGTGTGGTCATTCAATGCTCTTTGGGTCGGAGAAGGGACTGTCCACATGCCCTGCTGAGATCCGTGTTCGTCAAGGCAGTGGGGCTAGAGCCTGCAGAGGAACCGCTCCTTGTAGCCCCTCGGACGGCCCCGCAGGGATTGGTTGCTGCCAGCTCCCATCTCTGTCTGTGCCCTCAGCTCGCACAGCACACGCTTCACTGATGTACGCCACCCGGGAGGCCCCCAGCCAGGGCACAGAGGTGGGGCCCCTCCTTGAGGAGCTCTGAGTCCTGATGGTATCACTGACTTCCCTGCCTGGTGGGGCACTCCTCCTGGCCTCCCCTTCTGTCTCGAGTCTTCTCTGCCATGGGGTGGGGCCGGGGGCACCTGTGCAGAGGTCTGTGCCAGTGGATTTCTGGCAAATTTAAGTCACCGTTTCATGTCCTGTGGCTCCTGGGAATGAGGCATTAAAAAGTATTTGTGGTAAGTACTGCTTAAAATTTGGGGAATAAATACCTCGGAAACGTCTCCCAGACTGGGTGGGCCCCGAGGCCTGCACTGGATGGGTGCCATTGCTCTTCTGCCACAACGTGTTCACGGTGGCTGCCGTCATGGCTGAAAGGTTCCTTTGGTAAGAACATGTTGAAATCCCTTGAAAAATGCCTTTCTTTTTTGTTTGGATTCAGCAGATCACTTCACAGTTAATGTGTTTTTCTTGGCGTGGAGATGACTGTCCAGCGTATCTCTTAATTTTTTTCTCAAGTACTTGGCTGCATTTTCACACATCTGGGAAAGGAAATCTCTCTCTTTGTCCTTCAGGGGAGTCCTGACCCACTGTGTGTGAGATACACATGCTTAGCGGATGTCTATATTTTGAATAATTGTTTTAAGTAATCTTTTTTTCCTTCTGAGTTGCAAAGTGATCAGGGTATTTTAAATAGAAACCAGGTTATTTTAGTTATTCTTGACCTACTCAGCTTTCCAAAAATAAATGTGATGACGACTGTATCCCAGAGGGTACATTTGAAGCAGTTGCCTTATGAAGATTCAAATTTCTAAAATTTTATTTTTAGAAAAGTAGGGAAAAAACAATATAAAGGGCTTGCCCAGGAGTTTTATTTTCTTGATTATGAGGAAGCTTGGTGTTTGTAAAACTTCTTCTAAGAGAAATGATTTTTTTTTTCATAGTTACCTGACTTTTTTTTATACCTTGCTCTTCATAAGTGAAAATGAATCTAATCATGAAAGCCAGCAGGTCACTGAGAGATGGAGTCCACAGAAAGTGGACGAGTGGGAGGTCTCCCGGGAGCAGGCGTGGTTTCTGCGCACTGTGCAGCTAAGGAGGGGAAGGCAGGGGAGGACAGGGGAGGGGAGCATATGCATCAGAAGCTGTGGGTGCCCCTCTGTAGAGAGCTGCCCCTTGGCCATGGCGTTGCACCGTGGCCTGACCCTGCACTCTATAGCCACAGTTTGGTGTAGAATTTCCTCTGTGAGATACGTTAGGGTTTTGGGAGGCTGTGTTATTACAGGTCAAGCATGTCTTACCTGAAACACTCGGATCAGAAGTATTTCTAACTTTTTCAGATTTTGAAATAGTTACATATACTTCATGAAATATCTTGGGGATGAATCCTAACAAAATTCATGTATGTTTCTTTTATGTACCAGAAGGTCATCTTGTTAATCAGTTCTCCATTAACTGTACAGATGCCTGAGACAGTCAACTCATAAAAAGGAAAGTTTTATTTTGGCTCACAGTTTTGGTCCATGATTGACTAGTGTCATGGCTCTGGGCCTGTGGCAAGGCAACACATCATGGTGACACTGCATGACGAATCCATGCACCTCATGGCCTCAGAGTGGATAAAAAATGTGCCCTTCCAGGGCACGCCCCCACTTACCAGAAGACCTCCCACTAGGCCCATGTCTTCCAGTAGCCCCAAGCTGGGGAACAGTCCATGAAAACAGGGCCTTTGGGAGCCACTCCGGATCCAGGCGGAGCAGCAGTTTTCTACAGTGATTCTGCATGCCTGTATTTTTACTGCAACCTGTCATGTGTGGAATTTTCTACTGTGGTGTCATGTCAGTGTTCAAAAAGTTTCAGATTTGGGGGGCATTTTGGATTCTTGGATCAGGGATGCTTGACCTCTGTTATTGTTATCATTTTGCAATATTTTGGCTCTTGTTCCTGTTACAGCTTTGAGATAGGCTGGACACAGGCATTCTGAGCTTTAAATATTAAGGGACTCTCCCAACCCCAAGATTAACTGACAGAAACTCTAGGCTCAGTGTTTGGAGCTGCAGGTGTGTATCCTTGTTCTTTGCCTAGGTGACAGCGTGGGCGGTTGCACCACAAAGGAAGAGGCTGCCTTAGAAGCCAGGGAACATTCAGAGTGCTCAGGTGGTTCAGCTGGAAGCCGATGCCTGATGTGGCCGTCTTTGCGGGTGGTGTCCTTGACTGTTAGCCTGCAGTTAATACTTGCTAGCCTCAGTGCTGCCTGGGGGCTCATGGACCATAGGAACAGTTTGTTCCACTCGGCGTGTCCCCATTTTGCTGACCTTGGATTACCATATAGTGGAGAAGAGATAACCCAGTAGTTTGAAGTTTATGGAGGCCTATCTTCTTCTTTTTTAAAAAAATTTTATACACACACATACACACACACATATACACACACACATACATACACATACATATGAGTTGTAGTTGGACACAATACCTTTATTTTATTTACTTATTTTTATGTGGTGCTGAGGATCGAACCCAGTGCCTCGCACATGCCCGGCGAGCGCTCTACTGCTGAGCCACAACACCATCCCCAAGGCCTATCTTCTTAACGTTCCTGCTGGTATTATTGTTTTTCAGAGACGTGACTGGAGTGGGGGTCTCGCTGCTGGCCGAGCACAGTGAGCAGACCCTGTAGATGCTGCTATTGTGATATGGAGAGAGCAGACGCTTGAGGGATGCAGGGATCCCTGCAGAGCTGGGCACAGTGGAGACCCCGAATGGGAAGCAATAGGGCCAGCCAGCAACAGGGCAGGCCCCAAATCGGTTACTTCCATATGGCTAAGTCCTGTTCAGTCTTAGAAAAGGCTGAGAATTGGTAATAAGAGGGAAAGTGCTTGTTTGGTGTTTTAAGTCAAAAGCAGGATATAGAATTGAATACACTGTCACTTCAAGTAGAGATAAAAGTTATGCAGAGAAGACTGGAATGAAGTTGACCAAAAGTTGGTAATGCTTTTTTTCTGAGTGTGGGATTAAATGTTTTACTTTTTATATAATTTTAGTTTGTTTCTAAGTGTTCTGTGGTACCTAGTCCTTAATAAGCAAGAAAAAAATGTTTTAAAGATCACTTCTTTTTTACTGCAGACTGAGGTGGACAGCAGGGCTCTTAGCAACGTCAGGAGGCGGTTTGCTCCCACGTGTTCTCAAGGATCAGGGTGTGGGGTTCACTTCATAAAAGATCCATTGTGTGCAGGCATGGCTGATTTCCATGTTAGTGCTGGAATTTTAAATGTAAAATGTAGATTAAAATTTGCTATTCTTCCATATATCTGGGATTATCTCTTGTTACTCAGGAACCAGCAAGTAGTTCATATTTCTTATTTTAAATTATGCTCATTCGTTCAGACTATAGTTAGGCAGCTTATCTTTTAAAATACTTTAATGTGCCTTTGGAAACTATTTTATTGGCTATATCAGCTAGTGGATCCACTCATTAATAGATTGGAGAATCAAATTAATTAATAGCTTCATTAATTAATAGATCAGATAATTACTAAAGAACCAAAAGGCTTCAGTTGGCACAGTCAGCAAGCGAGTCCTGCCGTTCCAAGACCCTGGAACCCTCCAGCCCCAGACCTTAACCTCGGCCACCCTGGCCACGAAGACCAAGATCTTCTGCCAGCCCCTGTGCTAGCCTAACTTAACACTGAGCTTCAGCACAATTCTCATAACTACTGCTGTTGATTGGACTTTGCAATAGCAATTTTGGACGTGTTGGCGAATTTCACCTCTCCACAATTCCACGTGGCAGGTGTTATTGTGCTCTTTTTATACAAGAAAAAACGGCCTCCAGGAGGCTGGATAATTTGTCCCAGTTGCTCAGCTGGCTGGGGACAACCCTAGGCAGGAACTCCGGGAATTCTTTTTGCCAGGGGGCTGCTTCCTTATGCAGGTGTCTTAGCAATAGAACTCAAAATTAGCATGATTCAAATCAAACCAAATAGTTAAGAAATGAATAGCTGCATGACTTGAAATAAGACTTTTATCCACCAAGATTTAATTTGATTTGCAAAGTATTTCCAATATAATAGACCATATTCAGCACACCCTTCTGTAGAAATATTATGCTGTGGTCTCTCCTCAGGCTTTATTAGGTAGGTACAACTAACAAATTCAATACTTGGAGCTATTTGCCCTCATGGAATCAGTGAATAATTAACTTAGTTCTTTATCCTGGTTAACCAGTTTCAGGGAGCAAATGGCCTTTTCTATCTCTCGTCTATGCACATTCTCCGTATCTTTCTGCTCACAAAATGGTGAATTACCGGGGGAGAATTTCTCTCCTTTAGCTAGAAGACCCTGTTTCTTTCACTTTCTCATTAGTTGCCCTGCCAGGCTTAGTAGGTTTTTTGCACTGTTTATAGAAAACATTGAGTATGTTCTTAACTCTTCAGAGGTCAAAATTGTTCTTAAACTTTGTAACACGAAAATGTTCAAATGTACACAGAAGCGGGACAGCACCTCTGCCCGCCTCCTCAGGGACTCACTCCACTGCTCTCCGTGGTGGGTCACCTAAAAGCAAACCCAAGACCAGTGTCACTTGATTCACAGCACGTCAGTGTGTCTCTCCAGGCTACAAGGACTCTTCCCTAAGTCTGTAAATTACTGATCCTAGTAACCATTAAACACTGACAGTTCCTTTACATCCTCTAATATCAAGTCAGCCTTCATGTTCCCTAATTGCCTGATCCATTCCTTTAACAGCAGATTTTTAAATTGTGTTTAATATGAGATGCATTTCACTTATCGTATTGGTTTTAATATTCACAGAAATCTTGATATCACCCAGGTAGGAACCCGCCCTCCTCCACAGTCATTTCCAGTGGTTCCTCTCGCAGCTTGCAGCCACACCATTGTCCCTGTGGGTCCTCCCATTCTCCAGGGGTCTTCTGTAAACAGGCTCCTACAGTGCGAGGGCTGTCACCACTGTCTTCCCTCACTTAACATAACCCTTCCAAAGTGCATCCATGTTTTAACATGTCTATTGTGTATTTATTCACCCTTTTATTTTTTTCAGTGCTTACTAGGCTAGCACTCTACCACTGAGCTATATCCCCAGCCTCCATCGTTCCTTTTTATTGCTGAATAATATTTCTACTAAATGCAACATTTTGTTTATCCTTGCATCAGTTGATGGACATTTAGGTTGTTAACAAATGACATGAATTCAATTCATTAGTGTCTATTTTCCACATATTTTTATTATATTGAATTTTTAATGTTACACCATTCTTGCACAACTATACCCATGCCTCAGAATTCAGATTAAAAAATGGTACAATGGAGAGCCTCATCCACCTGTTGATCAATATATTAAAACTCAACTTATGCATTTAGATCATTTAAATTTGGGGGGAAGGAGGTACCAGGAATTGAACCTAGGGGCCTTCAATCACTGAGCCACATCCCCAGATCTTTTTAGTATTTTACTTTAGTATTTTACGGGGTCTCACAGAATTGCTTAGGGCTTCTCTAAGTTGCTGAGGCTGGCTTTGAACTTGCAATTCTCCTTCCTCAGCCTCCTGAGCTGTTGGGACCACCATGCAAAGCTCATTTAAAAATATATATTTTTTTAATGATGTAAGAAGCCAGGCATGGTGGCACATAACTGTAATTCCAGCAGCTCAGGAAGTTGAGGCTCTAAGCAACTTATGGAGACCCTGACTCAAAATAAAAAATAATTAGGGCTGGGCTGTGACTGAGTGGTAAAGTGCCTCTGGGTTCAACCCCTGGTACTAATAAATAAATAAGAGTTAGGGGTTCAAGCCTGCTTTACATCTTCAGGTTTGTGGGGCAGTGAACACCAGGTACTGCCCTCTGTGCTTTGCCCTCTTCACAAGGGCGTGTCTAGAGGCCTGCAGGGCAGTGCTGGGCGTTTCTAGAGCTGCCTAGAGCTCCACATGGGGATGGGCCATGGCTTACTCGGCCAGTGTCGTGCGGCCTTACTTACAAACAGCTCTGCCGTGCTTGGCCTCGTGCAGAGGGTGTTTTATATTTTGGCCAGGACGGCTTTAGGATAGATTCCTAGAAGTGGGGTTGCTGGGCAAGAGGACAAACGCTTCTGTGATTTTGCTAGGTCCTGGTGGTGGTGACGACAGGAATCTTCCCTAGCACTCAGCAATCATCTACTTTGTTGTGCAATTTAGCAAAACCAGGTTGCCTTCTCCTATTCCAAACATGGACATCTTTTAGACTTTGAAATAGATATTTAGGAATTCTTCCTTTCTTTTCTTTTCTTTTTTGGCAGTACTGGAGACGGAACCCAGGGCCTTATGCATGCTAGGCAAGTGCTCTACCATTGAACTTCCTTCCCAGCTCTTTTTATTTTATTTATATCCTCTGCCTCAGCCTCCCAAGTACTGGGGATTACAGATGTGGCCCACCTGAGCCTAGTGATAATTAGGGATTCCTGATGCATAATGGTCAAATGTACTAAATTAAACTTCAGATTTCCACATATAATCATAGACAAAATCATATTTTGTATAATTACATTTATTTCTCAATCTAATGGGAAGTTGTAGGTACCAGATATTATACACTGAGTTATGAATATTATGTAAGGTAAAGGGATTGGTTAATCTTTAGATTGATACTTAATCCCATAATAATATGGATTTGACTAGCTTATACTGGAAATTCTGTATTTACAGCAACTGCGATTTGGAAAATATATCATCATGATTAGTACCTCTTGAAATCTAGGTATCCCAAAACTCCCATTAAGAAAGATGAGAGGAGAAATGTCACTCCCGGCTCGGGGAGTGTTTCCGTTGCTGCCATCCTGGACGTGCTTTAGTTAGAGCCAGAGATCTTTCCATCTCCTAACTGGAGTGCGACTGCAGGGAATTTGACCCGGGGTGGTTGGTGAGACTGTCGGTCAGCGTGGGGCGCATCAGGAAACCACCGGCCACACATGCTCTGCCTCTTGCTCTGGCTGCTGTCCCTCAGGCCTCAGACCTGGCAGTCTGCCCACGGGAAGGGACGCAGCATGGTCAACTGCAAGCCTCAGGTGTCACTTGACAGAGGCTCTTCTCACCTGTGAAGGGGCATGGACTGCAGAGCAGGAAATTCCCTAAGCAACATTTAGATGGAAGCCTTTCCCCTGTAGGCAAGGAAAGCAGGGCCCAGCGGGCCTCACCTGTGGTCACACTGCCAGTGGGGGACATAGCAGGCACCAGCGCCCTGGTTCCTGACCTTACACCTGAGTCCCTGCCCTGCTCTGCCACCTGCCTCCCTTTGCCTGGCATCAGTGCAGAAGTGACGCTGGACAAGAGCGTGACTGGGGTCTCCCTCCAGCTCTCCTGGTGTGCCCAGGAGCACCCCGGGCCGCCTCAGGTCCCTCCACCATGACTCATGCTACTCAGGATGCACCCTGGTGTCCAAAATGGAGCATTCCTCCATGCCGATGTGGCCACGGGACATCAGCTGCCACTTCATAAGCTGCCACTTCCGCGTGCCCGCTCTCAGCTCCATCCCTCAAGAAGGATCGAGCAGCCAGGTGTGGTGGAGCACACCTGTAAGCCCAGCCCTCGGGAGGCAAGCCAGCCTCCCTTCTCCTGAGACCTGGTTGTAAAGTGGGAGTCAGGCCAGGCCTCAGTGCTGATCAGGAGACGCCGTGTGCTCCACGCTGCTGACCCAGCTCCACGCGCTCGGGGACTGCTGTCGTTCCAGCTGTTGCATTTGCCTGGACTGACCAACTGCAGCAGGTGCAGCAGCAGGCTCCTCAGGGCCCAGGAGTGTGGGAGGCCATCCTCGCACGCACGTGATTTGAGTTACCTCCCTGGCTGGGTGAGAGGCGCTTAGACACAGCCGTGTCAGAGCCTTCCCCACCCTGTCCCAGGTACGAGGGCTTGTCCATGCCACTGCCCCGAAGACCCAGTAGCTGGCCCTGACCTTGGGATGCTGCCCCCCTTAACCTTCATTGGATGGGATTTTTCCCTTGAATTTTTTGTTCCCCAATAAAAGCTCACTCCCTGGCGTGCGCTCCCTCTCTCGATAGTCTCTTCTGTAAACCTCGCCACCGCATTAGGTGGCTGGAGGCGGGAGCTAGGAGCTCCGTCCTGGAGCTGGGAATAAAGGTAAACGAGAGTCTGCCTCTTTAATTTAAAACTCACTAGCAATTTTTTATGCATCAAACCTTCTTTTATGAAGCTCGTGCTAGTTGCGTGGCAGACAGGAGTGTTGCTGGGGTGTTCTGCCCAGAGCTGTAAGGAGACTGGATTGGACAGAAGCAGATGGCGGGAGATGTGCTGGTGCTGGAAGGCTGAGAGGGGAGACTCAGAGAGAGCAACAGTGGGGACAAAAAGGACAGTGCCACCAAAGCCCACTCACTCTCTGGGCCCAAATCAAGGTGTCAGCAGGTAGTTCCTTCTGTACTCCAAGGGAGCGCTGCTCCACGGCTCCACTAGCTTCTGGTGGCTCCTGAAGTCTTCGGTGCTCCTCAGCTGGAGACACATCACGCTGGTCCCTGCCTCTTCACACAGCCTTCCCCTGGGCGTCCACACATGGCCTTCTTGTGAGGGAACTCTCACTGTGTTTAGGGACCACCCAATCCAATGGTTTCATCTGGCTCCCTACCTTGATAACACCTGTAAAGACCCAGTTTCCAAATACAGCCATATTCTGAGGTTTCCAGCGGATGCAAATTTGGTGCATCCAAATTAGGAACTCAGTATGTATATTCTTTTATATATATATATATATATATATATATATATATATATATATATATTATATATATATATATAATATATATAATTATATATATATATAATTTTTTATTGTAGATGGACACAATACCTTTATTTGTTTTTATGTGGTGCTGAGGATCGAACCCAGGGCCTCACATGTGCTAGGCAAGCGCTCTACTGCTGAGCTATAACTCCGGCCACTGTGTATTCTTAAAGAATGGATGAGACTGAAAGGTGGGTAGGGCCGAGAGAGGAGGCTGAGATGAGGCGGACAGCAGGAAGGAGAGCAGATGTGAGAGAGAGACTGAGGTCTTGGATGGGAGGGCCAGGCTCATGGCGGGCAGACAGTTCAGGAGTGAAGGGGGGCCGCTCCCTGGTACTGGCTTACTGGCTTTCCACTTTATTTGCATTAAAATAACAAGGGAGTACCTCTGCCTCAGCACTAGAAGGTATTTTAAAATTGGCATTTTGTGTGGAATTGTCATGGGTAATTTGAAGACCCTAAATTTAAGGCAGATTTAATTTTGTGATTAACAAAATAAATCATGCTAGTGTTTTGAAATGAACTTTAATTTTAGAATAGCTTATATTTACCGAAGGGTTGCAGGGGCAGGCAGTCCCCTGGACCCTGTGCCAGTGACCTTCTTGCTCACGATTCTCCGGGGCCGCCGTTGGTGCAGTGTTAACGAAAGCCCATCCCCTGTCAGATTCCTCACTGCCCCTGCCCTTGCTGTGTCCCAGGAACCCATCCATCCAGGACACCATTTTGCTTAGTCATCTGTCTCCCAAGGCCCTGCTAGACTGACGGGCCCCCTGTTTTGATGACTGGGCAGTTTGGGGGAATTCTGGTCAGGGGGTTCCTTGGCCTTCAGTGTAGGGGGCCGCCTTCTACACTCCTGGTTAGACTCGGGTTGTGGTTTCAGGCAGGAAGACCATGGCGAGTGTCACTCTCTTTCCATCTCCTGCCGGGGTACAGGCCCTGGGCGTGACTCACCTCTGCCCATATTGACCACCTTGTGAGGGGTCAGGCTTTCCCTGCTCCACCTTGTGTCCTGTTTGGAAGGAAGTCACTGGGCCACCCACACTGAAGGAGTGGGAATTGAGCCCTGCCTTCTGGAGGGAGTACCTATAAAAAAAAAGTCAAGAACATGGACATTGTCATTCTGCCTGGGGGTGTCCCTGTTTATTTATTCATGCAACCATTTATTTATTTGATTCTATTTTTGGGGGGCGGGGTGAGTGCAGTCATTTATTTTTCAGTCTGTGCCTATGAATACCTACACTGCCCTTTGGTTACAATCTAGCGCTCTGTTCCAGCTCTGGCCACTGGGAACTTTCAGTTGGCTCCTGTGTCCCTTTGGCCTGCCCCCTCAGTCCCGGGTTTGGGAGTTCTCTGTCGCTGAGTGTTTCTCTCCTTATCTCCCCCTTGCCTATCTGTCACTCATCCACCAGTGAGAGACCCTGCTTCTACCATCACCACTGCCTCCCAGGGCTGGTCACCACCAGCACACCGTGCTCTGCGCAGTTCCTCTGTCTTTGTCTTCCAGTCTCTTCTGACCTCCAGAGTTTCCAGGTGGTCACTTCCCCTCACCCTGCTCAGCGGGGTTGTGGCATGCATCTGCAGTAGGGTCAGGGCTGGAGGTGTGGCTGGAGGTGTGGCAGAACACTTGCCTAGCCTCCAGGAGGTCCTGGGCTCAATCCTCAGTGCTGGGGAAAAAAAAGTTTTCGTAATGCAGGTAGATTCTTGTTTGCAATCTGCATTCCGTCACAGGTCCCATCTCCACGTTGGATTTTACTTGGTTACATCCAGTTCCACTCTTGGTGGGTCTCTGGGTTTCCACAAGGCGTGGTGCATATGTCCACCACCACAGCATCACAGAATAACCTAGAACGTCTCCTACTTGACCCCACACCAGCCTCGGCCAACGTGCCCTTCCAGAATGTCATGTGACTGGAACGACACAAACTCCCAGCGTGGCTCACTCAGCCATGCTATTGGTACCTTGGTTTGTCCCTTTTAAATCCCAAGTCACGTCCACTCTGTGACGAGAGCACTTTATTTCTCTGTTTACCTGTCCAGGGGAATCTTGATTGCTTCCAGTTTATGACAGTCACAAATGAAGCTGCTCTAAATATTTACATGCAGGTTTGTGTAGACATAAGTTTTCAGATGGATTGGGTAAATACCTAGTGTCAGCACAATCACTGGATCATATGGTAAGCCTATGTTTAGCTTCATAAACTGCCAGACTGTCTTCCAAAATGGCTGTGTCGACTGCTTTCCCTCCAGCAAGGAAGGAGGGTCCCGGGGCCCAGCGTCCTGGCCAGCAAGGGTGTCTGACCTGTTCTGGATTTCAGCCCTTCTACTAGGTGTGTAGAGGTATCTCATTATTGTTTTAATTTGCATTTCCCTAATGACAGGTGATGGGGAGTGTCTTTTCATATGCTTATTTGCCATCTGTACATCTTCTTTGGTAGAAGTCTTTTCAGATCTTTTGCCTGTTTTTTACACTGGGCTGTTTATTTTCTTGTTGTTGAATTTTGAGAGTTTCTTTTATTTTCTTTATGCGAGTCCTTTATCAGGTATGTAATTCACAACTATTTTCTCCCAGTCAATGACTTGTATTTTCATCCTCTTAAGTGTCTTTCAGGAATTTAAGAGAATTTCAATGAGGCTCATGCTGTCCATTTTTTTCTTTCATGAATTGTGCTTTGGGTGATGTATCTATAATCACATCACCAGACCTAGAAAGTCAGAGTTTTGCACTTTTTTTTAATATTTACTTTTTAGTTGTAGGTGGACACAATACCTTTATTTTATTTATTTTTATGTGGTGCTGAGGATCGAACCCAGGGCCTCGCTCGAGCTAGGCGAACGCTCTACTGCTGAGCCCCAGCCCCAGCCCCGTGTGCACATTTCACTGAGCTCCTTTCTGTGTGGGGTGTGAGCTGGCCTTCGGGTTGACGAGCACCGCGTGGTGGAGGACTCGCCTTCCTCCCTGCGTCAACTCTCTGGCTGTTTTCATTTTCCAGGACTGGGGTTGAACCCAGGGCACTCTCCCACCGAGCCACCTCCAGCCCTTCACTTTGTATTTCAAGACAGGGTCTCCTTAAGTTGCCCAGGCTGGCCTGGAGCTTGCCATCCTCCCACCTGAACCCCCAGCCCCCCGGGTCTTGGCGGGCACCACCACACCCAGCTCTGCAAGGATTCCAAACATGGGCGTCCTCTTCCTTTCTATATGAGCTTAAGTTCTGTACAGCACCACTTACAGGGGACACTCTGATTCCTCTTCTGCTTGTCTTACAGCAAGACCACTGGTGCAGACCCTGCCTTTAAGAACCACCGTCAACAATGGCACCGTGTTACCAAAGAAACCCAGTGGCTCCCTGCCGTCCCCCTCCGGGGCCAGGAAGGAAACCCCTATGCCGGCAACCAAAAGGTAGGCCTTAGCTCAATTCTAAAGCAGTCCCTTCTTAGATTTTGAAGAGATGTGACCTTTTATGTGACAGTCCCCAGTTTTTCGTGTGGGTTAGAACTTGAAGTCCAGCCGTTCCGGGAGCTGTATAGTGTAGTGTTCTTGTTTTAGATATAATTGTCTGTGAATCACTGGCTACAACCACAGGGTGCCATTCTGTGTTTTCATTTTGGGGTCTCTTTATAAAAGCAAATGGGATTACAGTGTAGGTAAAAGTGACTGTGTTGTTCCCAAATCCGCAGTATTCCCAAATCCGCAGTATTCCGATTGCCATAGCAACTTCTAAGTTCCTATCTGTAAAGTTCAGATAGACTCCTGCTTTTAACTAGTGTCTAACAGCAGAGTTCTAGATATTGGTGTCATTTGCCAGATCGTAGTTTCTCTTAACTTTTCTGTTGTTTCATAATTGTCATATTAAAATGTTAATGTTTATAGCCAGTCTAAACTCGCAGGCTGTGGGAATTGAGTACTGGGTGCTCACACGTTATGGAAACCTTGAAGAAGCTCTTGTGCAGCTCTGGCCCGGGGCTTGTCACACTGGGCGGGTCCCTTAGCACACCCATGGCCTTGGCGCTGGGGGTTGGTGGCCTGCCCTGCAGTGCCTGTGGGCTCGGAGGGACAGACAACTGCTGCCTTTGATGCACTGGTGACTCTCATGGTCTCTCTAGAAAGTGGCCCTGAGCTCTCCTGCCCCGGCCCTGGGGGTTTGGCCCTGGGGGTTTGGCCGTGGATGTTCGCAGGGAGCCTTTCATGCGAGACTTCTTTGTCTTGGCAGAGGCCTGAGGCCTGTGTCCAACTGTGTCCCTCTCACAGGAAACTTGTTTGTACTGGAAAACGCCTCTGTGGCTCTTGTCTGACCCATGTCCAGTTTATACTGACCAAGATGGCCACTCTCGGGGGAGCCCTGCCCTGGGAAGAAGTTGGGTTCATGTCGTTGGCTGGGACACATCAGGTGACTCAACCTGCCCAGAGCACTTTATTATTCACAGGCCCCTGAAGGAAGAAGGTGTCCTGTGGTGACACCCAGTGCTCAGCCAGGCTGTGGGCCATGCCTTCAGCAGGGGCCACGGGATGTCCCCAGGCTTTCCAGGAGTGTGGTGGACAGTGCTTTAATTACCTGTACCAAGTGGAGACCTGGCTTGTGGGTTCTAGTGTAGACCATGGGTTGGGTTTTGGGTGTCTGAGACGAAGAGTGAGTGGGTCACGTCACTGATATGGAGAGGATGTTTTACCGGGCCAAAGGTGACAAGGTACAACTGGGTTTCGAATAATTATGTCAAGCTTCAGAATGGGTGCTGAGCTGGTGCCACGTTAAACAAATGTCTGGCATCTTTGAAGACACAGAGTTTATATAAAGACTGTCCTTTGCCTTGCAGGTTCTGCTGGGTTTCATCACATAGAGTTTCAGGAATTTAGTTTCCATGAATTTTAAGAAAATTGTTTTTGCAGTGATCTTCAGACCTTTAAAAGGCAACTGTTGGCCTCGTCTTACATCTATTTAGTACTTGTTTGAATAACTTCTATTTGTAACCAACACAAAATGACCTGGATTCTAACTGGCAGCATGGGTAGGACTGACTCATCTGGATGTGAGATCAACAAGATTGACTTCCTTCTTTAAGATGCAGGTTTCCATCTGGTAGGCTTTTTCACCATGGTAAGAAACACGTGGCATTGAATTTGCCGTCTCGACTTCAGAGTGCAGTTTGGCAGCGCTGCGCATATTCCTACTGGGCGCAAGACATCTCTAGAGCGCTTCCATATTGTAAGACTGACACTCTGCATTCCTTAACAGCTGTCCCCGCTCCCCTCCGAACAGCCCTTGGTGGCTACCCCCTGCTTTGTCCCAAGTGAGTGGAGTTGCTGGTCCTTTTGTGACTAGCCTATTTATTTTGCGTGGCATAATGTCCTCAAGATTCGTCCATGTCATAGCACGTGAGTAGTTTCATTTTTAAGGCTGGGTAATATTCCATTGGATGTGTGTTATGCGCTTTTTTATCCATTCTGTTGATGGATGCTGGGTTGCTTCCACACTTTGTCTATAATGCTCTGTGACCATGGGTGTGCCTTTGAGACCCTGCATTCAGTTCTCTTGGGTGTACGCGCAGGGGTGGATGGCTGGATCACACAGTCATTCTACCTTTAGTTTTTTAGTGTCCTCCACACTATTTTCCATAATTAGAACAGCATTTTACATTCCCACAAGGACTCCCGAGTTCCCTGATCCTCATCTATGCTTTTTATTTTCTGTTCTGATCGTGCCATCCACATGGACGTGGCTGGTAGTTCCTGGTAGTTTGGATCTGCCTTCTGTGGTTGGTGATGCAAAAGCACCTTTTCATATGCATGTGGGCCATCTGGGGTCTTCCCTGGAGGAGTGTCTATCCAAGACCTTGGCCCACATTTAGGTTAGGTCATTTTGCTGTTGTTATCTTTGAGTTGTAGACGTCCTTATGTTTTCTGGTTATTGGCCACTTACTGGATATGTGATTTCCAAGTTTTTTCTCATTCCCTGAATGGCTTCTTCATTCTGTTGATCATTTCCTTCAACATGCAGAAATTTTTAGGTACATGCACATCATAACCTGCCATGCAGGTTATTTTTGCTTCTGTTGCCTGTACTTTTTGGTGCCATATCCAAGAAATCCCCACCCAATCCAGTGACCTGAAGCCTCTCCCCTACGTGTAGATAATGCTTCACAACAGGAAGCTCTGCAGCTTTCCAGGTTATGTTTAGGTCTTTAATCCATGTTGAGTGAGCTTTCGTTTGTTTGTTTGGGTGTAAGTCGGGATTGAGCTCCACGCCTTTGCTTGTGTGTCTGCAGCTCCCCCAGCACCATCTGTGGGAGAGGTGCCTCTTCCCTCACCGTGTAGTCTTGACATCCTGGACAAAAACCACTTGGCTGTAGATGCCAGGGTTCTTTCTGGGTTCTCTGTTCTGGGCCATCAGTCTCTATAGCTGACTGTATTGCCGGTACTGTATTTCTTGATTACCACTGCTTTTTAGTATGTTTTAAAATCAGAAAATGAGAGACCTCCAACTTTATTATCTTTTTCCCCAAGATTGTTTGGTTATTTGAACTCCCTTGAGAATTCTTATGAATGTTAGGGTAGTTTTTCTATTTGTGCAAAAAATTCCATTGAGGGGCTGTGTGTTAAGAGCCACAACCAAGTCAAGATGGCGCCTGGCATTTTGCCAGAAGGAGTGGTTGAGAAGTAATGCCAGCGAGCCATTAAGATGTTGATAATTAAGTTAAGCTGTGTATAATTATTAAGATAATGACTGATTGCTGTAACTGGATGATGCTAAATTGAAACAAGCTGTGTATTCAGTTGTGTATATAAACCTCTGCTATCCAGCAATAAGGCGGCTCCTGCTACCTCGGGTGCCCGGGTGCCCGCTACTTTTGAGTTCTCGCGGAGTTCCCGTTGGTTCTCGCGGAGTTTCCATGGAGTTCTAGAGAGTTCCTGTTGGGTTCTGGCAATAAAGTAGTTCCTGTTTGAACCTATAAGTGGCTCGTGACCTCCCAGTTATTTTGTGCCCAGCCAGACTGCGGCAGCTGTGGTTGTAGCTCAGTGGTAGAGCGCCTGGCGTGTGTGAGGCCCTGGGTCCGATCCTCGGCACCACATAAAAATGAATAAATAAAATAAAGGTATAAAAAATGTTGTATCTGTTTAAAATTTTTTTTGAAAAGTCCATTGAGACTTTCATAGGAATTGCACTGAATCTGTGGTTTGGATTGAAGAGTGTGGACATTTGAACAGTATGGAGTCTTTCAATCCACGAGCATGGGATTTTTTTCCATTTATTTATGTCTTTTAAAGTGTCTTGAGTTTTCAGTGTTCATGGGTATCTCTTAGGGCAAGTTACTTCTATTTTTTTTTTTTTTTTTTGTGGGACTGGGGATAAGGCAAGTTTACTTCTAAGTAGTCTATCTTTTTGCTGCTATGGTAAATTGGATTGTTTTTTTAATTTCCTTTTCCAGTTGGGCATTGTTATTGCATAGACATAAACCTGATTTTTGTGTGTCAGTTTTGTGTGCTGCAATGTTCTGAAGTCATTTATTCGTTTTAGCAGTTTTTTTGTGGAATCTTCAGGTGTCTCTATATGTAAGATCTTGTCATCTGTGAGCACTTTCCTCTCCAGTTTGGATGCCTTTTATTTCTTGTCTGATTCTAGTGCTATATTGAATAATAACAATGGCAAGCGTGAGCATTCTTGCCTTCTTCCTTAATATTAGAGGAAAAGCTTTCTGTCTTTCACCATTGAGTGTGATATCAGCTGTAACTTTTTCTTTTTTAAATATTTATTTAGTTGTAGATGGAAACAATATCTTTATTTATTCATTTCTATGTGGTGCTTAGGACTGAACCCAGGGCCTTACATATGCAAAGCAGGTGCTCTCCCACTGAGCTACAGCCCCAGCCCATAGCTGTAGATTTCTTATACATGACTTTCATTATGTTGAAGTAATGTGCTTCTGGTTCATTGACAGTTTTTATCATGACAGGGTATTAAATTTGTCAAATGCTTCTTCTGCATCAACCAAGATGATCATCCAGTTTTTATCTTTTATTCTGTTAATGTGGTATATTCGCCCCTTGATTTTTACACATTGAACCATTCTTCATTCCAAACACACATCTGAGTTGTCATGCTATGCAGTCCTTTCAATGTACTGTTGGTTTGCTGATATATTGTTGAGGAGTCTTTCATCAATATTCATCAAAGGTGTTAGTCTTTAGTTTTCTTGTCAAGTCTTTGGTTTTGATATTAGAGTAAGGCTGGTCTCATAAGATGAAATTTGGAGCAATTTCCTCTTCTTCAGTTCTTTGAAAGAGTTTAAGGAGGATTGGTATTAATTTTTCTTTAAATGTTTGATAGATTCTATAGTGAAATCATCTACTTCCATGGGCTTTTCATTGGTGGAGACTTTTGATTACTGCTTCATTTTCCTCGCTAATTACAGGTCCATTCATATTTTTTATTTCTTTTGATTCAGTCTTGTTAGGTTTTATGCATCTGGGAATTTATCCATTTCCTTTACTTATCCAATTTGTTGGCATGTAATTATTCATAGTGGTCTCTTGTAATTCTTTTCATTACTGTGACATTGGTTTTAATGTTCCCTCTTTTGTTTCTGATTTTAAATATTTAAATCTTCTTTTTAAAAAACTCTTTTTTTAATAAGTATTTTTTAGTTGTAGTTGATATAATACCTTTATTTATTTATTTATTTTTATGTGGTGCTGAGGATTGAACCCAGTGCCTCATGTGTGAGGGGCAAGTGCTCTACCTCTGCGCTACAGCCCCAGCCCCTAAATCTTCTTTTTTCTTTTTTAGTTTACCTAAGGGTTTTTCATTGTTATTGATTTAAAAGAGGAGGAGAGGGGGGAGGGAGGGGGAGGGGGAGGAGGGAGGAGGAGAGGGGGAGAAGGGAGGAGGAGGAAGGAGGAGGAGAGGAGGAGACTCTTGCTTTGTTTTTTTCCTATTTTCCCCTCTCTGTTTCATTTGTCTTTACTGTGATCTTTATTAGTTTCTTCCTTCTGCTGATTTTTGGCTTTATTCTCCCTTGTTTTCCAGCTCCCTGTGGTAGACTTGGGGTCTTGTGTCTGTTCTATAGCAATCGCCACTTCTCTGGGGACTGCAGTCACTATGTCCTGGGAGGGCTGCTGTGTCCAGCTCTTGTTTCTGGTTGCCTCTAGATATTTCCTAAACATCCTGGTGAGTTCTTTGACCAGTGATCATTTAAGAACAAGTTGCTTAATTTCAAGACTGACCTTTTGTAGTAGCAAATGGTTAATGAAGAAATGAGATTCTTCCCCCTTATTCTTGAAGAAAAGAAGGTTTATAATTCATAGCTTCATATATTTAGAATGCAAATAAAATTTTCTCAGAGAAAAACAATAGCGGTAATAATTGCCATGTGATACCATTTCTGGCCTTCATCCCCTTTTGTCCTTCAGAGAGCTCCTGGTGAGCATTCTTGCTCCCTGATTTTGTAAGTCTTCATGTTTGCTACAGAGTAACTTGAACATGCAATAATGCTGATGTTTGTGAGATTTTTTTTTATAGGCTTCCTAGGATTAATTGGCATGATTGTTAGAATTCCTGGAAGATTGCATTTTGGGTTCTAATGATTTGAAGCATTTATTCAGGGAAAGATGAGGCTGGGGGTGAGATTTCTGAAGCTGACTGCAGAAGTATATAGATTCTCATTGACACTTGCCTACAGGATGGGAAAGCAACAGGGAGGCGTTAGTGGGCACTCTACCCCCTCTTTAAACTATTGATGATGGTAGAAGCGATTTTTGATAGTAACAAAAGCGAGTGACCAGCTGTTTAGTACCATCATCTCTGACACTCAAGACATCCCAGCAAGGTAGATATCATTACTATCGTGCAATGAGAAAACTAAGGCTCAGGAAAGTGAGGTGACTTGTCCAGGGGTCTTGTGATGAGAGAGTGGGAAGGAACATGGGCCCTGCCTGGCCACCTGGGTCTCTGTCCCCAGAGCCCATGTCCCTTGTATATGCCACACTGCTTCCTGCAAAGATTTCCAGGCCAACCTGTGGCTTCTCCCCAGTAAAAATGCATGGTGTGGCCAGAATGTGGAGGGTGTCCACTTTATCCCCTGCTTGTGTGTGAGCTACCTGTAGAAGCAGGAGCATGGTCAGCGGTGAGGGTGACTCTGAGCAGAGATCTGTGGCAGGCTGTAAGTCCAGGAGGCAGGACTGCCTACTAGTAAGGGGTCCAGGGCCAACTCCAGCCAAAGTGACAGGCCTGTGCCACAAGCAGCCCCGTCTCCACTGCTGGATTCCAGGCAGGAAGACAAGGGCTCTTCGGCGGCTGTTCCTCAGCAGTGTTCTGTAAGGAGAAATGAGGGTTCGTAAGCATCACATGTGTGTCCTCGCGTCGGAACAGTTACCCTCTTTCCAGAAACATCTGAAGGCCTCCTTACACTTTTCATTTTGATTTACAAAAGAATCCATCCAGTCCACGTGCTAGGCTGCGGTCAGTGTAAAGCTGCCAGCTGGACCTGTGGTGCAGACTGAGTGACTCCTGCTTCCGTGGCCCTCCTGGGTGAGAGTCCCCATCCCCTGAGAGCTGGAAATGGGAGGAGCAGCAGCTATTGGCCTCCCTGGTGTCTCTCCCTGGACCTCTGCTCAGGAGAGGAATCCCAGCAGAGACAGCAGCTCACGGGGCATTCTGAATATCAGGACTGAAGCAGCTTCTGGGTCATTTCAAACATGCCACAGTCTCCAGGGCGTTTTTCTGTCATCGGGGTCCAGATGAACCGAGCCCAGGCATCTGCGGGGTGTGCATGGGTATGTGTCTGTTTTCTTTTCTCCGGGGGTTTTCAGCCTAGTGCTTAAGAACAAAATCCTCCTTGGAAGTCGTCCAGTGCCCAGCGGGGGTGCTTTGTGCTGCCAATTAAGACTTCTCTGGGATTGGAGTCTCGGTATGGAATGCCTGGGGAAGCTTCGCTTGCACTAGTCCAAGGAAAAGGGGCTGTAGGTCCTACCTTGCTGTGTGGAATGTGGGGCGGACATGGAGTGCTCTTTCCCTGGGATCAGGAAAAAGACACCCCTTTTCTCTCAGTGCAGGAGTAGAGCATTGCAGCAGGACAGAGCGAGAAGAGAGACCAAGAGAACAAAACTGGAGCAGGAAGCCTTAGTTTAGAAGTGCTCTGTGCCCAGCGAGAGGCCGGCGGCCTTGCTTCCAGACGGCCAGCGTCCTGTGGAAACGGTGTCCATTGTTAAAAGTGCAGAGCTTGCAAGTGGGCAGAAACCAGTGCCAGGTCACACACGACTTGAAGGGTAGGAAGCCAGACCTGGCTGCAGTGGGTTTCGTATTTTACTGACTGACCTGTTGATCCATTGAGAAGCTGGGGATGGAACCCAGGGCCACATGTGTGCTAAGCAAGAACTCTACTGCCAGGCCACGTGCTCAGCCCTTATTTGGGTTTTTAAAAATTTATTTATAAAGTTTCTTTGTCATTTAGATCCATTGAAATGTAGGTGTTAACTAGAAGCTGTGTTTTCAGTCTTAATCAGTAAAAATCTCTTGAGATTCTGGAAGACCACCAGCCTTCCTAAAAATGACTTGTGTTTTGCCACCAAGTTGTGGTTTTAGACAGTGATAGATAAGAGCATTTCTTCACTTTCTTGTTGAAACGCATTATCTGGGTTCATCAAAATTGGGTATCCCCAGGGCTGGGGAAGCTGAGGCAGCAGGATGGCAAGTTCACAGCCAGCCTCAGCAACTTAATGAGGCCCTGAGCAACTTAGTGAGACCCTGTCTCCAACTGAAAGCTAAAAAGGACGTGAGGATGTGTTCAGTGGTTAAGGGCCCCTGAGTTCAATCTTTGGTATCAAATTGAAAAAGAATTAGGTATTTCATTCTTTGTGGACAAGAGCCAAGTGGGGCTTGGCTGCCTGTGGCGCCTGCAGGGCTCCACTCAGCACCCAGTTCCCAGTTGATGCCCGGTAAGTGTTTGTTGAGAGGATAATTGTTTAATCTAGCATGAGTCACCCTGACTGTCATGACAGACGAAGTCGTCAGAAAAATCTCTGGTCATGCATAAGAGCTCCCTGCCAAATCTCTGTTCTGATTGCTAAAGTTTGGGATCTCTTTGAAAAATTTTGGAAAACCATCTCTGGACTCCAAATTGCCTGATGAAAGACAGAAGTGTACCTTCTTCTGTTCAGAGTCATTCTCTGACCATAAGAAGATTGTCACCTTTCTTGGTCACCAGTCCCCACTGCAGAAAACTTATTTTGTCCAAAATTTAAATGGGCAAGGATTCTTGAATGCACATATAATGGAACTGAAGAGCCATTTTATTTTCACAACTGTGGAGGTTTTGGGTTTGGGCATGGGGGTAGCAAACTGAAGAAATGGAGGAAGGGGTGACTTTTATCCATTTATACACCAAAGGCACTTGACCTGCCTGAAGCGCTAAAAAATGTACAGTGTTACTGTGCCATCTCCCACAGGCCAGTCCCCTGCCACTTCTAAAATAAAGAGTGTTATTCTCACTTGTGTCCAGAGGGACACACTTCCTTGATGCTCCCTGCAGGTGACTGACGGAATCCTCCTGTGGGGAGGCACAGGGCTGCTCTCTCTGCCCTTCTTGCTGCAAATTTCTTCTTTCTGTCCTTCGTTAAGTTCCAGTAAATCCTACTTAATTCATAAGAGCTCTTGGCTCTCAAAAGGAAATGTCTCATTTTATTTTTGTAAGTATAGGACAATAGTAAGTTGTTTGTTTTCTTTTCTTTTCTTTTTTTTTTTTTAAAGTGTAACGTTTTGATGCAAACGTGGGAATGATGACATCTTGAAAGGGCTGGGGTGGATCACACGGAGTCACCGCAAAACAAACGTCTTTCCATTTGAGATGTGCAATTGACTGAGGCTTATCAAATGCTTTCCCACTTTCACAAGGCACTCATGTGCATTCTGCTTTGTCTCTGTGCTTTGTGCACAGATTGAACACAGTGCAGGCAGACTGAACAGGTCAGCACCCAGGCGAGGGGAGCGCAGCCTCGAAGCCCTTTCTCTCCTTTCACCTCCCTTTTCACACGGTGGGTCTCACCAGGGCCTGACGTGCAGCTGGCTTCTTTCTTGTAACTGCATTAATTATTGATATGCGCTGGACACATAGGGGCCCAGCAGTTCTCCAGCTAGTGTCCTTTGGCCTTGAAACTTGCACAGGGTCCTGCTTAGGTGCCAGGAGAGTCAGCCCGGCCACTCACTGCATGCCAGCTTCCTTCATGTCCCTGAATCCCTGAATGTGTTTCTTCCTGGGCAGAATTGGGGAAATGATTTTTTTTTAAAGAGAACATGAGGTTTAAGTGGAAAAATCTCTATAAAGTGCAAATTGTTCCCCACGTGTTAACTATTTCAGCCATGGCTGTTCCCGGCATCCTCTGTTGCTTCTTCCAGGCAACAGATTGAGCGTTAATCATTAGGAAATTGGCCAGTGTTTACTCTAATTCACTAATAGTCATAGCTTTTCAGCTCCATAAGGGTGTTTTTATGTAATTCTTTAAATTGCAATGAACTTGCCATGAACTCCCAAAAGGACACCACGGAGGTGACACTCTGCGCTGCGTTCTGCTGCTGCAGAGCCTCCTGGGGCCCCGTCAGCCGGGCACACATAAGAGCTTTGGAGTGTGGACTAGGTCCTTGGAGAGAACACTCCCATGGAGCCACGTAAGCGTGTGGCTTTTGTCATTGGAAGAGCTCAAGCTTTAGGTACAAAGGTTTCTGTACCTTTTGGGCTGTAATCCCAAGTTTCAGAGCTTCATTGCTCTCCTAGAATCTATTTCTTTGCCCCCAAATCAAGCATTAAAAACTCATCCTTTGGGCTGGGGATGTGGCTCAAGTGGTAGCGCGCTCACCTGGCATGCGTGCTGCCTGGGTTCGATCCTCAGCACCACATACAAACAAAGATGTTGTGTCCGCCGAAAACTAAAAAATAAATATTAAAAAATTTCTCTCTCTCTTTCTCTCTCTCTTTGGAAAAAAACCAAAAAACTCATCCTTTGACTTTAGGACGTTCTCATGCAGATTCCAGTTGTGAGGCTCTGGCTGTATAGATCAAAAGCTTCCTTTGTTACCAAAAAGGCGGAGTGAACAGCATATTAAAATAAATGATCAGGTTGTGGCTCAGTGGTAGAGCACGTGCCTGGCATGTGCAAGGCACTGGGTTCGATCCTCAGCACCACATAAAAATAAATAAATAAAATAAAGACATTTAAAAATAAATAAATAAAATAAGTGATCATCAAAATTGATAAATTATATTACTGTGTTGTGTAGTGTACGAATATATAACAAGAAATCCCACTATTGCGTATGATTAGAATGCACTAATAAAAATTTTTTAAATAATAAAATTTCTCCTATAATGGGGAAAACAAATCATAATAATGATCATTTTACTTGTGTTTGCTCACTCAGAGAGTGAGGTGAGTTTTCAAAAGCCCCCACCCAGGCCGTTTTTAAAAACACACCAAGAGTTTACGAACAGGACGTTTGGAAGCCACAGAGAAGAAAGAACAGAGGCCGGGCCCCAGAAGCAGACAGAGGAGGGGGACAGAAGCCAGGAGGGCAGGGGGAGCTGCAGCTGGGGAGGACAGTGGCAGGAGACACTGGTGGCCCTGAGGAGCTCAAGTGATTTAATCCAGGGTTCCGCTGTCACAGGCTCCAGCTCAGTGGCAGTGGTCCTGCGGCTCCTGCACGTGAGATTTGGTTCCTCCCTCCATGGAGTGTCCCCTGCAGCTCCTGAGATGGGCTGCTTTGGGCCCTCCCTTCTCTGCGTGGTGTGTGGGCTCCTGCTCTCTGCCTGCTCTCCTGGCGTCTGCCACCTGTGACAGACACAGTGGCAGCTCTCAGTCTGTTCCCTGGGAGCCCTTCTCACTCTCCTGTCCCCTTCCTTGCTGCCTCAGTGGGTGATTTCCTCCATGTCCATGGCTCAGCGGCCCCCTTCAGTGGCCGTCTCAGGAGTCACAGACCTGCGTGTGCACCCCCCACACCTCCACTCCATGTGAGCCAGAGCAGCCAGGTGGGCAGGTGTGCACCTCTTCACCACCTCTTTTCCTCCTCTCTTCAGAGCAGGTGGGATGTCAGGGCAACTCAAGTCTCTTTCTGTGACAGGGTCAGAGTAAGACACGTGCATGCACTTATCCATTTATTTATCCTTTCCTATAACAAATCTGTATTGAGCCTCTTTATGAGGCTCTGCAAAATATACAAAAATAGATGAGGTGAGCTCTCAAGAATGGCTTATGTTGAAGGTAAAAAGTTTCTAGGGACACCTGCAAGGCAGTTATACGCTCTTGGTGAGTTCCGGGTACTATAACAAAGTATCACAGACCAAGTGGCTTACAAACAACAGTGGTTCAGGACACAAAGTCCCAGAGCAGGTGCCAGCATGGTGAGGTCCTGGTGAAGGGCCTCTTCTGGGATGCACACTGTGTCCTCATGTGGTGGAAAGAGTGAGAGAGGTCTCTGTAGACCCTTTTATGGGGCACTGATTACGATCATGAGGTCTCCACCCTCATGGCCTAATTATCTTCCAAAGTGCCCCCTGCACCCAGCTCTGCTGCCTGCCTGTGGGTCTCCTGGGAACAGGGTTTCCTTTTCTAGAGCAGGCCCTTCTGCCTGGGTAATCACAACACATTCAAGTTCTTCCTTTGATCTTTCCCAGAAATTTCAATCTTTACAAAAGTTCCTTCCCCAGCGCCCCTTCCCAGATTCCAACCACGCTCATCCTCTGGTTATAAGGAATGAGCGTGAGTGCTCACAGGGGCAGTGACTCTAGATGGTGGCGTTTTGCACGTGGCAAAGCATTTTCTATCATTACCTGTGGCATCCTATTTGTGTTTGTCCCAGGTGTACCTTTAGGCCAGCGCTCTCCAGTATCCGCACTGTTGGCCTTTGGGCTGGCTAATTCTCTGTGTGGGGCTGTCCCGGGCATTGTAGGTTATTTAGCAGCATTTCTGGTCTCCACCCCCTAGATTCCAGTAGTGATCCCCTTCCCAAGGGGTGACAACCATAAATGCGTCTAAACATTGCCCATGTCTCGCGGGCGTTATCATCTCTGGCTGCCTGGCACTGCCAGGCAAGGGAGGCACCCTCAAGGTCGGGTCGCACGCCTGTAAGCCCCAGGGTTTGTTGGAGATCTTATGGCTCCGTTTCCTCTGTGACTCGCACTGACCACCCCAATTATAAGGCACTGGGCAGGACGTTGATTCCAAGTGGCATCAAGTGTCACTCTGAAAGCCTTTGATCTCTGCAGGTAGGATTCTAGCACAGCTCTATCTCCACCCACCTGGAAGTGGACGACCTCTGTATGTGTTTTTACACTCAGCAATGAAGTAGGATTGCAGTAGGGAGATGTCATTGTCCTCCACTTCCCCCCTCTCAGCAGCATCAAGCGGACCAGCTCTTCTGAGCGAGTATCTCCTGGGGGCCGGCGGGAGAGCTCTGGGGACTCCAAAGGCAGCCGGAACCGCACAGGCTCCACCAGCAGTTCCTCTAGTGGCAAGAAGAACAGCGAAAGGTAAGGACCCCTGCCGCTGCCAGGCCATCTGATAACCCTGGCCCCAGGGACAAATCAAAGATCCCTGTGTGCAGACAAGCTGGGGACTCTCAGGCGCAAGGTCAGAGTGCTGGTCACACCCTTTGAGGGCAGCTGTAGTCAGAGTTCACTAAATCCTCATCCAGGGAGCTCACCTGCCCTCCCGACTCCCAGTGCAGGTCTGGGCAGACTAAGCCACTGCTGGCAATTTGCAGAGCGACCAGGGAGCCCAGGAGGCCGTTCTGAGTTCCCAGATGAAGTGCCTTGTTCCTCTAGAACACCTGCTGCCATCTTAAAACTGACCTTAATGGAATGTTTTAAGCTTGTCAGCAACATTTTCTAATATAGAATGGGTCAAAAGTTACAATTTGATAATTGGCCAGAGACTGCTTTCAGTATTGAGTTGACACAAGGAATATGGACCACTTTCCTTCCTGGTTTCCACCTCCCTTTTTAAGAGGTTGGTATTTAATGGATCATAACCAACATCTGTGACGTTCTACTCATACATGCTACTTTTTGGCGTTTTAACAGCTTGTTTTGTATGTAAGAATGAATTATGTAGATGAGGTCAATTTTTCTGTGTGTATCTGCCCAACGTGTGTTGTTCTAAGTTTTCAAACATTGTGCTTTGATTTTATCCCTTCTGTTTAGCAAAGCTCAGGAAGGAATTTCAGTTTCAGAGGCTAAACATGTTTCTTTTCAAATGTTCACGTAAGAAGGCTTAGTCATAATGCAGCCGTCTCCAACCAAGGGTTGTACAGGTTCCAAGTCTGTAAATCCGCTGTGCTTCATTCCTGTTCAGGACACAAAACTCTTTTTCAGTTTCGTTCCTAAAAGGTATTTTTTGCAGAAAAAAACATAGACACTTATCAATCTATAGCAGGTCAGTTAACAATTTCAGAAACCATTGACATAGCTTCTGTCTTCTAATTTAGACAGTACTTTTTTAAATTTTTTCCCCTAGTAACTGGGGATTGAATCCAGGGGCACTTACCACCAAGCCACATCCCCAGCCCTTTTATATTTTAGGACAGGATCTCGCTAATTTGCTAAGACTGGCCTGGAATTTGCAATCCTCCTGCCTCAGCCCCCAGAGTTGCTGAGATTATAGGCCTGTACCACCACTTTGGGCTCTGTTAGTACTTGTTATCAGAAGATTATGCTAACTGGGTGATAATGCTTTGGAAATAAGGCCAGGTGGTCACAATGGCAGCAGAGTGAGCCAGGGGGAGGTGCAGTGGCTCTGAAGGCTTGAGTTCTGGGTTAGCCTAGAAGATGACCTGAAATGTCTAGATCTTGGCCGTTCATATATACTTGGCTACTCTTCAGCCCATCTGATTTTTATTAAGAATTTCCAAAAAGAATCTGCATTGTGTAAACTCCAGATCTGTTTTATCTTTTAAATCCTATGGCTTTGGTAAATGTGCTGGGTAAATATTTCCACAGAAGATATTTACAAAGGGATTTTTGAGAAATGCCACAGTAGGAAATTTTGATTTGGAAGTGAGGGACTGGAAAAGTTTACTAATCATTTCCTAAAATAGTTCAGGCAACTCAAAGTGGCCATTTAAAAATAAATCCTTTTCCTCTCTAGAACTTAGGGAGGGTGGAGGCCAGCACAATGTGAGCTGTCCAGTTGCCGACAACCTCCAGAGAGTGTGGCATCTTCCCCGGGGTGACTGCTGGTACTGACAGGGCCTGGGGCCCAAGGAAGTCACAGCAAAAAAGCAGTTAGGAAGCAGCAGGAGCAAAAAGTCAAGGTGGACGTCCAGGCACTGCCTGACCCCTTTCCTCCATTCTTGTCTCCATTCCCCAGGGGCAGCCCCCAGCCTGGCTGCTCTGACCTCACTGAGGAAGCCTGCCTGGGGGTGTAGACAGGTGCAGAGGAATGAGTAATCCACGGGATTCCTTCTCAAACATAGCTACTCACAGGTGGCCCCGAGTCTGGCCTCCACTCTCACTAGCTCGCCTGTGTCCACTCTTCCAGTGGCCACCTCCTGTTTCAGAAGACTAGCTTGTTGGTTACTGTCGGCAGCAAGACAGAAGGCGAAGGCATGGAGGGCTGCTTTGTGAGCCAGGCTCGGCCTTCGCTGCTCCAGCTGGGTTTCGTCCTCTGGGAATTCTACACTGATGCCCTTGAATCTTACAAATGAGTGAGCCCCTAGGAAGCACCCGGCACAGGGGGTGGTGCTCAATAGATGCCCCCATTGCTGTGGTGGAGTCACAAAGAGAAACTCATGCAGAGCACAGGACAGTGATTGACGAGGCTGTCAGCGATTCTCCACTTGACTTTCCTCGTGTAAGTGAGGGTGTTCAGTGACACCTCAGGTCGTCAGTCTCATTTGCCTAAGCAGCACAGTCCTGTGGTATAGCCCAGATTTTGACACAATCCAGCCATGGTTGGGGGGACGTGAAGTGTGATGTGTCCCTATAATTCCCCCAGCTGCTGACAAAGTGGCACAGCATGGGAATCCACAGGCCAGGATGGCTCCCAGCCTGCCATGGCTGGAGGTCCTGCCCCTTCCTCTCCTATAAGCTCTTTGGGAAGCACGTGAGTACACGTGAGCTCACAGGCGAGCTCGGATTTGGCCTAGCCGAGAAGGAGTGCGTCACCCACACAGCAGTGCTGTGACTCGGGACAGCTGCAGATTGCTAGCTGTGAAGTCTGGTGTTCCTGCCTGTGAGCAAGGCTGTCTGTGGCACATAGACACGTCTGTACAAATCAGAAGACATTCCCTTCACTCAAAATATAATTCCCCATCGGCATGTGTATTTCTCCTCAATAATAATAACAGCAAAAGCTGTTCTGTATACATTGTTATCACTTGAACTGTGGAACAGAAAATAAGTGGTTTTGAAATCCTAAACATTCACTTTTTCCAAAACACAATAATTTATTTTGAAATAATTAATGTATTTGTTTTCATAGAAACTCTTTATGATAGTTTTTGTGTTCTTGTTGCTATATCCCTCATCTTTAGGACTGGTGACTGGATTTGACAGTTTTCTTGTGACAAGTAGATTCTTAACCTTCATTTTAGAATGCTTGCCATTTTAAAATATTTTGCTTATAGCAAGCTGCAAAATTTTAAGAACATTTAATCTTTGCACTGACAAAGTTTTCATTAAAAACAAAAGCAATGTAGAGCAATGTGATCTATTACTTTATGTATTATTGATAGTAGATGAATATTAACAATTATGCAGTGGTTCATGTCATCATGAAGCACTTAGTAAATTTAAAGAGGTAATCAGCAATAACATTCCAATGGCAGACTTGTAGTTAATGTCCTAATCCAATGAAGGACTTTTTAAAAATTTTAAAATAAGCATTTTCCATCGAATAGAAAAATAGCTACTTATTTAGAAGCACAGTTTATGCTACCTGTTGCTAGATCAATCAAGTGTTTCAGTTAGCACTCTGGTTCCCCCTTTGCAATTTCTGAGGAAGGAGATAAGTCACCTTCATTAGCAAGACACCATCTAAAGGTTGTAAGGGGCTGATTCCTGGAACAAGAGATGTTTCCCCCTCTGCTGGAAACTTGGTTGTAACACACCTACACATTGTCCATCTTTAGAACGAACATATCAAATACAGCATCCAGCAAGCAGCGTTGCCCCAGGTGCAGCGCCCCTCTGTGCTCAGCAGCCCTCCCGCCTTACGAGACTCTGAGGTCAGGAGCCACTGCCCAGAGCCCCTCCCTCCTAAAGCCCCAGCATGTGTGACACGGTCTCTGGCAGCTCCCTTGAGCTCCTGAGGGCTCAGAGTTGTTTTTCTTTAACTGTGGCGCCACTGAGCTATAATCTAAATCCTAATCCTCAGCCCAGGGTTCATGGCCTCCATATTCTGTCTCCTCACTGCCCTTGGGCTCTGACATCCGTGCCTCTCCACGGCTCTCACTTGCTTCCAGCAAGACTTTTTTCTCTCTTTGAGTTACTTTATTTATTACACAAGTAACCTGCTTTAGAACATCCAGATGTACAAAAAGCAATGAAAGTCACCTATGATCTGGCTCAAGGAGCTCAGAGCTGTGACTTGTCACATTTCCACCCAGCCTGTGTTGCTGGGGTGCTGTACGGGCGGTGGGCACTTCCGACGTAAACTACATTCTTCTGCGTATCTTTTGCAATCCTGTTTTGTTGCTCTGTGAATATGCCTCTTTCAGCAGACATACTTTCACAAAGTGTGATTTGTTATTTTTGTTTAAAAACATTTAAAAAAAATTTTTTCAGTTGTAGATGGACACAATACCTTTATTTTTATTTATTTTTATGTGGTGCTGAGGATCAAACGCAGCACCTCACACAAGTGAGACGAGTGCTCTATCACCAAGCCACAGCCACAGCCACAGCCCTAAAAACTTTAATATGAAAATAATTTCACACGAAAATAAAAATAGCACAAGGAGCACCTTACAGCATTGGTTTAGTTGGAGGTTGTACATGCAGCCGAGTGCACCTTAGTGGGACAGCCAGCTGCCAACAAGGTTTTCCTAATCCAGTCAGACCAGTCCAACGTCTGGAAATGTGCAGCTCAGAGTAGTTACTCAATAAATGTCACTGAATGGTTTATCCCATTTAATATAGCCAAAGAAGGTCAGAGTCGTGCTGCTTCGTAGCCACCACCAAGTTTGATTCCAGTTCTGCCACTTTTTGTTGTATGATGGTAAATTACTTGATTTCTTCTGGGAATTTCTCAATGTCAGTAAAAAATAGTGCCTACCTCCCAGGTGTTGTGAGGATTTAAAAGACCAGATATGCAGAACCCAGCACGCCTTGCCTGCAGTTAGCAGTTAGGCGGCCTCCGTGGCTGCCATCCCCACCCCAGAACACTGAATCGCTATTTGTGCTGTCGCGACACACAGCTGAAGTGTCTCTTCCTGGGGACATTTTGTAATTCCCCAACTCCTGGGTCTGTCCTTACCCAACCTGAAAAAAAGAGCAATGAGAAACTGGAAATTTGTGTCATCTTACTTATTCAGTCCCCAGCACTGCTTAACTTAGCACGGGCTGTGTGCACAGCGTGGTGCAAGACAGGGCCAGCAGTAGAAAGGGGCAGCATGAAGGGACTCATCCTCTCTGCAAAATTAATGACACAGTGACAGATAAGGGCCAATTTCCTTTAATTTTCCCAAGACCCAACACAAACCAGTAAGCAAAAGATAACATAATAGAAACCTGGGTAAAGGGTTTGAACTCACAGTTCCCTGGGAAAGAGATTCAGATGGCTAGCTAGCTAACACCATTGAATGGTCTTCATTAAAGAAATGCTACCTAAGCAAGCTGAGAGCATCCTGAGAGCTTGGACAGGGAGTTACTCTCAGACAGATGCCTTCCAGCTCTCAGTAGGTGCCAGGGCGTAACCTCTGCCAAGTGACGTGTGTGCCTGGTACCTGGGGGGGTGGGGTTGAATGTGCTGGGTGCCCCTGTCCAGGAAGCCTTCCTTTACATGGTCCCTCTCCTGCCGCTAACTTGTCTCTGACCCTGACTCCCACCCAGCTCCCAGGCTCCCTCAGGCTGGGAGGGGAGGAGACATGTGGCTCCTTAGCCTTGTGCCTTGGGCACCTTGCACAGTACCTGGCACCCAGTGTGTGGTGGGTGGATGAGGCTGCTGAGTGCTCAAGACGACCAGAGCCATTTAAGACCCGGTCAACAGCGCCACCTATGGGTAGGCAATTTAACACCACCCTTGCAGAAACATTCCCTCTGGGTGGAAATCAGGTGACGTAAAGTAAGCATCTTTTTCCTGAAAAGATGGCTTCACCCTTCATGCTGTGAGGTCATTTACCTTTGGGTATATTCTTAAGTGATCAGAGCTAATATTCTTTAAGTTGTTTCACTTCTGTGACTATCAGGCGAGGAGCCCAGAAAGTCAGTTAGGTTCTTGTCAGTGATATTGGAGGAAGAGGGAAGTAGTATAATTTATAAGGAAGTGTGAGGCACTGTGTTACACTTCTCATTTAATCCTGCCAGTCCTCACAACACAGTGGTCCAGTTTCTATTTTGTAGATGAAGGAGACGAGGCTTATGGAGGGAAAGCACCTTGTCCCAGCACCCCCCACTCATCAAAATCTGTGCTCCCCTGCTGAGTGAGGCTCAAGCTATTGGTTCTCATTGGCAGTGTCTGTGAGGCAGTAGTTGGGTCCCCATCAGAGTTTCCAGTGGCTTCTGAACATTTTTAATAGGTGCTGCCTGAGAGACCCTGGCCCAGTACAAGCCGTGTGGAGCCATTATTCACATGGTAGGGTACTGTGACTTCCCGTGATGATTTTATCTCCTCACATGGAATCCTTTCCAAGGAGAGCCGCATTGTGCCGAGAGCCGGTGGTGTGGATGAGTGGCAGGGAGGTGGCATGCTGAACTTGGTAGTGGCTCCTCCTGACCACACCGTATTAATCATTTTAAAAATGAGGTGCTCTGCTCAGACAGCATCTGGCTCCTGCCAGCCTGCCAGGGCCAGTGCCAGGTGCTGTGAGGTCCTTCCTGGGTCACAGTCTGTCTGAGGCCTGACACAGGGCTCAGCCTCCAAGCCCTGTCAGGACATAGAGTTGGTCCCCCGAAGTTGGTGTGAGCGCAGCTCCCCACGGGGACATGCTGTCTGTCACATCAGGTCCTAGCAAGCTGTCCTCTGCACTTTCCTCCCTGTGGACACACTGCAGAAGAAAAGGAAACAGCCACCCAGAGTCCAGGTGGGCACTCGGCCCTCACGGGAGGCATCAGCGGCCACTTCCTCTGTTGGTGGCAGCTGTGGAGTCCTGCCTTCACCGCCCACACACACGTCCAGCTGCGGGGACCTCTGAGCGTCCCAGGGGCTGCTTCTGTCTTGGACACACCCTTCCTGCTGAAGCAGGCGGTGGGGCTGCAGGGCAGCATGTCTGCTCCAGAGGTACCGCCGGGCCAGGGCAGCCAGGAGGCCAGGCTGGCCACTGGGGGTCCTACTGCCCTCCCTGTGGGCAGTGCCTATGCACTCTGGGCTGGCCGGGCAGGAGGAGGACACTGTTCCCTCTAGGATAGGGCAGGGAGCCCCACCCCAGCTGAGCTGCCATGTCACCCACGTCACTTTTCCACCTAGCACACGTTGAGGAATAGGGTCATCAGACAAATGACACCACGCCTAGAGAGGCCATCGCCCCATTCTCATCAAGTCCACACCTATGCTTGCCCCCTGGGCTCAGGGAGGTACTCAGGGCACAGCTCTGGCTGACGGGCTCTGATGGGGCCACAGCGCCTTCAGCTGTGGCCCATCGTCACCACCTATCATGGTGCCTGGCCGAGGAGGTGCTCAGAAGAGCCTGTGTCATTTCTCAGGGGGCTCTTATGACCTTCACCTGTGGGCGCAGGTGAACCGGCCTGCCCTCAGCCCCTCCTCCTGCCCGTTAGGGAAGGTGCTGGTGCGTTGGCAGGGAAAGGGGTTTTGAAGTGAGTTCATGGTGTCTTTTTCTTTCTTGATCTTTCGTTTGTTGTTTTTTTTTTTTTTTTTAAAGAGAGAGAAAGAGAGAATTTAAAAAATTTTTTTTTTTTCAGTTTTCGGTGAACACAACATCTTTATTTTATTTTTATGTGGTGCTGAGGATCGAACAGCGCCCTGCGCATGCCAGGCAAGTGCGCTACCGCTTGAGCCACATCCCTAGCCCCAAGAGTACACGTTTTCTATGAAAAAGTAATTTTCTAAAATAATGAAGCAGAGCAGTAGCACATTTTCTAAATTCCGCACCAAAAAGTGATCATAGTTTAGATGTGAGGAAGCAGCTCTTTGGTGCCACCTCAGTCCCCCGGCTCTCACTGATCTTCATTGTTTACATTCACATTACCTTTTTATGACTTTTAATAGAAGAATTTCTCAAGGCCAGGCATAGTGACTCACACCTGTCATCCCAGCTACTCGGGAGGCTGAGGCAGAAGGGTCACAAGTTCAAGGCCAGACCAGGAAATTTAGCTAGACCCTATCTCAAAATAAAGGACTGGGGGTGCGGCTCAGTGTTGGAGTGCCCCTGGGTTCCATCCCTGTACTGCAAGAAAGAGAATGAGCGAGAAGATGGGCAGAGCGGTCTTCTGCCTGGCTCTTGGAGCACAGCACCAGGGGTCTGCGGGTTCCCTGTTTGGGGGGTCAAGTTCCCCCATGGATTTTCTCTTTCTCAGATGAGCGTAATCCCTAATTGAGTTTTTGCATTTTAGAAAATGTCCCAGTTGTTTATGTCTGTGCTCGTGGCTTTTGCATCTTTCTACCTTTGGGATCATTATGAGGAAAGAAATAGTTGCCTTCCCTGAGCATCTGCATCTGCCTCAGTTTTGGGTTTCCATAAGCACCAGAGGCCGAGTACTCTATAAAGAAAAGAGGTTTATTTTGGCTTATGGTTGTGAAAAGTTCAGGATGGGGCAGTCACATCTGGCAGGGTCCTAACACAGCCGCCACATTCATGGTGGGAGCATGCACAGAAGAGGCCGAGACCCTGAGTGACCTTGGTTCATAATAGTCCTCTTTTGAGGTAACTGGCCCAGTCCTGAGAGCCCTGGCTCACTCTGGGACACCTAATCCAGGCTCTCGAAAGACAAGAATCCATTCATGAGGGTGGTGCCCTCATGATCTCACTGTCCCTTAAAGATCCCACGAGTCCTGACACCATCACAATGGAGACCACAGCAGCACCCTGACCTTGTCTGGAGTGGAGGTAGTACTGTCCTTGCCAGTGGCTGACCTGTCGGGGCCTGAGCAGTGGCCCCACTCTGCTGTGGTGTCCGAGGGTCTGTAGTGGAAGTTTTGCTGGTGGAACTCTAGCCCTGCAAGTGACGTTGGTCCTTCAGAGGCCCGCCCCTCCAACTCCTGAGAGACTTGATCCGCAGGTGCAGACACAGGTGGGTTCAGCCTGCTTGGTGGGGTCAGCTGGGCAGCTGGGGTCAGTTCCCCCACGTCTCACATGACGTGCCTCTGGCCTCCCTCCTGTCTTCCTCAGAACGATCATCTGCCCAGGAGAAGAGCACACCCACAGGTCTCTCATCAGGAAGTTGTAGCTTTAAATTAGGTCTTTAGGTCTGTCGGAAGAGCGTGGAGAAGAGGAACCATTTCACACATTCAATAGAGCCGTCCTTGAATGTTCCCCTCCTCTCAGGAGTAGCACAGCTTGGTGACAGACAGTTCCAACGTCTTGTACCTAGTTTTGGACATTTTGTTACCTGTGTTCCGTTTGCGACCACGCTGGTTTTGCTGTTCTTATTAACGCACATCATTGCATGGCTTTCCCGAGGTCCACCCCTGCGGTGTGGGCTGAGGGTGGGTCAGGGAATAAGACCAAACACCCAGGCACCTTTTAAAAGATGTTTTTGGTTTATTTCCACAGCAAACCCAGGGAGCCCGTGTTCAGTGCAGGTAAGTCTGATTTAATTTTTGTATGGGTGTCCCTCCCTCCCTTGGTCGGCCTTAATAAGTGGCTATAATGTGGATCTTGACCGAGGGGCAGATAAGCAGTAGCTGTCTCGGGGTCAGGTGGTCCTGGTATTTGGGGACTAGTGGTAACGGGCAGCCTGGTGTACAGCCACGCGCTCAGAGAACAGCAGGATCGTCATCCAGCAGTCACAGGGCTGGACCCTCACCTGCCCGCTCTAAAACCCATCTAAGACACGCCAGGAAAGAGCTCAGAGTGGTGTGCCACCGCGTATGTGCATTAGAACCTCTAGGGCAAAGACTTCTGGCCTTTCATTTTCCCTTACTAACTGGGCTTCTGTCCACATGCGCATTTCTCTCCCAGAGAAGGTTTCTGGTGCGTTGAGTTCTGTAACTTTGTCTAAAAGTAGCCTTACTTTTTCTGCCTATGGTTTCCTAAACTGCAAACTAATAGTTCATGTGTACCTTTCCATGTGTCTTTTTAAAGCACACTTTGTAATAAGGTAAATGCTGGGGCTTTTAGCATTTTAGTCTTATTTTAAAGCGTATTTAAAATGCAAAACAAATTTTTCAGGTGCGTAGCTGGTTAAGTTCATGTAATGCTAATGTCTCCAGTTTTTCCCCCTCAAATTCTAGATTAAAACCCAGAAGGCAGCTTTGTGTCCCTCAGCACGAGCTCTAGTCTCATTCCATTTTCAGGAAGCAGGAGGTCACTCACTGAGAAGGTGACTGCCCAAACTCTCAGGCCCACACCTCAAGCGCCTTGTCAGAGCCCCCCAAATGTCCCCATGTCCCGCGGGAGGCCGGGCAGCTCCTGCCAGCTAGTTAGCCAGCGCCCCCGCAGGCAGGCCGGCCACACTTGCAGCACCCACGTCTCTTTATCTAGCCCTTCAGTCTCTGTCTCCGAAATCACAAGGGAAGCGCCGGGTGACGCACTGCAAAGGTAGGCAGCATTCCGAGCCCATAGCTCTCTGAGCAAGGCTGCTACCCCGGCTCCAGAGTCCGCTTTCATACAGGCAGACCCTCCTTGTATGAAAACGCTTCTGCGACGCAAACACCCCGTTCATTTCTCGTGGAAGCATCCCTGAGCAGTTCCTCGGGTGGCCTTTAATAAGCAGCTGTGATTTGGATCTTGCCTGATTATTGGCTGATTATAGGAATTCTTAAAGTCTCCATCAACCTGAAGAGAGCTATAGGGCAGCCCTGGATGTCCCACTGTTTTGCACGGACCCCGCACTGCTGCTGGCCTCTGCCCACTCGTGCCTGCCGGGTTGTGATTGCACGTGGTCATCCTAACCAGCCTGAGAAAAGCATTGCTTTCCCTCGCTGCATTTTGGCTTTAGACGTAGGACATCTGGGCCACTGTACAAATAGCCACACCTGGGCCACCAGTGCTGAGCCAGCATGTGACGACAGCTCACACTGTAGGCTTCACCTAGGTGGACCGCGTGCCCTCGGTGGCCCTGTGTCAGCCGTGTCCTG
This sequence comes from Marmota monax, assembly GCF_021218885.2. Taxonomy (NCBI): domain Eukaryota; kingdom Metazoa; phylum Chordata; class Mammalia; order Rodentia; family Sciuridae; genus Marmota; species Marmota monax. The sequence goes on from NW_026694841.1 coordinate 1,522,574, forward strand.
TGAGTGCACAGGCAGATCATTCACAGCCTAGAGAGCCAGTGGAGTCACTTTTTGCTTGACTTTAATGCCATCACTCCTGCTTCCCTTCCCACTAGCGTTGGCTGCTGGGCTTTGAGAGCCCTCACTCGTGGTCACCACTCAGTGTGGGGCGCTGAGTTTTGGGTGGCGCTCGGGCTCGAGAGGAGCTCAGCAGCGGATGGGGCATAAGGCACAGATTTGTGGCCAGACAGGAAAGTCCCTGTGGCACTGTGGCCAGGACCTTGGGTAAGGTGGCACCCAGTAGGGCTGTTAGACCTGCCTGGTCCGGCAAGTCAGAGGGCAGGCAGAGGGCTGAGATGTGGCTCAGTGGCAGAGCACTGGCCTGGCCTGCGGCGGGCCTGGGCTCCATGCCCAGCACCGCACACACAAGATGGCAGGCACAGGACTGCATGGAGGAAGTGCCAGGTGACATCCAGCTTGGCCCAGGATGGGTTTGGTGGCAATATAGATGACGACCCCCGGGGCCATGAGAGAGCCTTGAATGGCATGGCCTCAGATGGGCAGCTCCCAGCACAGGGAGGGCAGCAGCAGCCACGTGGGGAACATTCTTTTTTTTTTTTTTAATTTTCTTATGTGGTGCTGAGGATTGGACCCAGTGCCTTATGCATGCCAGGCAAGTGCTCTACCACTGAGCCACAGCCCAGCCGGCGTGGGGAGCATTCTAACAGGAGGATTGGTGGAGCGCAGGCTCAGCCTGTGCAGGGTGGGCACGTTTGAAGCTCTTACTTAGAGTCAAGCTGAGCACACAGAGTGGAGATCATCACACGCATGCCTTTAGACTCTAGAGCACATGCACATAATAACATAGATCACGCCTCTTCATTTTTTAATAATATTGCATGTGGCATTGTTTGAAAATCCTTAGGAATAAGACTTACGAAACTAATTTGTGATTGTGGCACTCACAGTACTGTAATTACTCCATGATGTTCCTCACCAGTTTCCTCTCTGCGAATGGTTTTCTGTTGGGTTATGGACAGACAGCGCTGGTTCCAATGGCCTGGTTTAAATGTCATTAAGCCTGGGTCCCTTGTGTGCAGTGGAGCCTCGCTGACTCTGAGCTGAATTCATCAAAAGCTCAGGGAACACCTCCTCTGCTCCTGCTGTGTCCGGGAAATCTAGACAGAACACCCCACGCTGGCTTGTTTATGGACCAGAGGTTGCCCCAGGTTTTCACTTCACCCCTATAAATTTTTAGTATATCAAGTTATTTTAATAGAAGTATTCACTCTAGAAAGTTCTGCTTCCTGGTCTCCCTCTCGTGGATCTTCTGTTTTCCAGCATCTCCTGGAGCATTTCCCTTATCACGTCACCTTGCATGCGCTCCTCCTGCTGATTCTGTGTGCTTCACATTTGAAAGAATCTGTCCATGTGAAAGATAGATGAAGGCTTGTTTTTATACTTTGATATAGCAAACCAACTTAAATATTGATACATTGGGATTTATACACATTGAACTCAGTAGGAAATTAGGTGGCTCCTTTCCCCTCCTGGAGAGAGAGAGGTGTGAACCCTGAAGTGGCCCGAATAGCTGTCAGCATCTAGTTCTTTCTGCCTCTTAGGATTTCTTGCATATTAGGTACGTGACACACACGTACCTAAGTAAGCAGAATATCAAAAAAAATTTTTTTTATTTCTAGCCATTTAATTTTCTGTGTCAGCTACTTTTCCCTGGGATAGTGATTAGAAATGGCATATGGGTGAAGTTTTCACTTCTGCAGCGACAAGCTAGAGAGAATATGACATTTGTTTTCAGGTGCACTGGGGGGTCTTACTGACATCTTTGTTCTTTTTGTAGAGGAAGGATATGTGAAAATGTTTCTTCGCGGACGCCCTGTTACCATGTACATGCCCAAAGATCAAGTGGACGCTTACAATTTGGAAGCAAAAGCTGAACTCCCCACCAAGAGGCTGAAGCTGGAATGGGTGTATCCTTTACTCGTTGACTAGGTCTCACACCAGGTGAGCAGCCATGAGTGCTTGAAGTCTAGTTGCAAAATTTCACAGACTATAAGTCCTCTTGAGTTTTTGAAAAAATATTTTACTCTCAATTTTTAAAAGATTAATTTTACAAACATGGCCTTACGTTACTACCCAGGACAGCATCCTAACATCCTCTAGAGGAGCTGTTAACGTGGGGCTGAACTGACTCGTGGTTTGTGGTTCTTGCTCCAATACATAGACATTGTTTTCTTGAAAATATTAAAAGGTTACATGAGTGTATGAATATATTTGGGGGAGGCAGGAAGATGGATCATTAGTTTATGGCCCGAATTTCAGTCTTTCCAAAAAAAGCTAACTTTGGTTAGTTAAAAACACATCAAGAAACAAGCTTAGTGAAAATGCTTAAAAACAGAGAGAATCTGGATTCTGGTGAGAATGAAGGAGCTGGTCACTCTTCACAGCAGCTGTCACGTCCTTGGTAAACCCTGCTAGGACTGTGGAAAGGCCAGGAGCTCTGAGAATTCACCAGGAAACAGCCACAAAAATGCCAGAAAATACGGAGCTCATGAATGAGAAAGTGGGATGGGCTGTCCAAAATGACCAGACCCCGCTGGCAACACGGCTTAGACCCAAACAAAGGGGATCTCCCGGGAGAAGGACCTGCACTCTCCCCTCAGCCAAGTGGGAACGTGGCCATTGTGAGGAGCCCAAGTTCAAGGCCAATACCGAGGGCTTGAGGAGACGTGGAAGAATAAGCACACCTGCACACTGAATGGAGTGAACCCCGAGGCTTCTTAGAGCCAGGTGCAGCAGGAATGCAATCAGCTTTCTTAAAATAGGATGCTCTCCCACCAAGGTCTAGGGTGCCACTGTCTGACCCTGCCCTGTCACTAATGTTCTTGGAATAGAACACTGAAGTTTGGAAAAGTGTGCTTCCAGGGACGCAGCCAGGGACGAGGAGCGCGCTTGGGAAGGTGGGGTGGCCGCTGGCTTCTTCTCTCCACTGATTCAGCCACTCATCTCTCACTTTAGAGGAAGGCTGCCATGCTCCTCTCAGGCTGCAGAGAGGAAGAGCCCTCCGCCACCTCAAGCAAACGCTTATCTGTCACCTGTTCACTGCCAAGCCCTGGGACAAATTGTAAGCCAATGGCTTAAACTGAAGGTGTGGTGACTTCATTTAGAACAATGGCTGTTTCAGATTAGGAAATCATATTTTATCATCTGTACCCAAATTTCTCCTGAAAAGAAATTTTGTTGTTGTTGTTGTTATTGTTTTAGATTCACATGTTAAAGCGTTTGGCTGCCCCCATTTGGAATCTGTCTTGTCCCATGTCATTGAAGAGATCCATCTCTTCTCTAAGTCAATAGTGGTGTATTAAGTGGTTGATTCAAAACACCTTTATCCAGCCCACTTCTTATTCATATTTCAGAAGATGTAAAACAGTAAAATTTGCTTCAAATAAATGGTATTTTTTTTTTGCCAGGCTATTTTTACAGCCAAGTTCAAGTGAGGTTTTACACTCAAAATAGTTTTCAAGGTTATTTTTTTAAATATTTTTTTAGTTGTTGATAGACCTTTATTTTATTTATTTATATGTGGTGCTGAGAATCGAACCCAGTGCCTCACAATGCCAGGTAAATACGCTACTGCTGAGCCCCAGCCCCAGCCCCAGCCCCAGTTTTCAAGGTTTAAAAGTACACGTGTCAAAATTTTAACAAGGATAATTAGCCCCAAAGAGCTGGGGCCAGGAAGACCTAAACATTTTGTGTATGCATGGGTGTGTGTGCGTGTGTGTGTGTGTACGTATGATCTGTACCTTTTTATGAATACATTTATCATGTTTTTAAGGTTTTTTTTTTTTTTTAGTAAAAGATTCAGTTCCTAGCCTCATAATTGACTCGATAAAACAGAACTAATTTTTGTATTATTAAAAATTTGCATTCACATTGCATCAGTGACCATGCCCAACTTGATACAGCCACATATTGGACAGTGAGGGTTTGCAGGTTACCCTGTTTGGATCATAAAGCTGCTGATGTGCCTGCTCTCAAAGGAAAGCCATGTTTACCTTGACGCACACACAGCTACGGGTACCGGGGGCGAGACTGTCGGAACAACCTGTACCTGCTCCCGACAGGGGAGACGGTGTATTTCATCGCCTCGGTGGTGGTGCTGTACAACGTGGAGGAGCAGCTGCAGAGGCATTACTCGGGCCATAATGACGACGTGAAGTGGTGAGTCCTCAAAAGCTGGAGGTGGCATTAGCAGGAAGGTCAGTGTTGGGATGTGAGCCCCAGGGAAGGAAGGGAGCCACAAGCAGGCTCCAGCCGAGCTCTACTCTGGGCATGTTCACTGCTAGCACCTGGCCTGCTGACCCCCTCCAGGTCTAGCTGTCCATCCTCGGGCACAGAGTCTAACCAGCCAGTGACCTCAGCCAATGGCCCTGCAGGCCTGCCCACATGGCTTCTTAACACGTTGCACACAATGGCTATTTGCCTCGTGTTTATGGCTGGTCTACTCTTTCCCCAATTTGTCTACAGCTTTTGGTAAGAATATCATTCCTGGAAGTTTGGAATGAATAAATACATGTAGCATATATGTGTTTGTCCTGGTCAATGAAAAAAAAAATCCCATTGGCACAGATGAGGTGCCTTTCCTATTTAACATTCTCCAGTGACTTCTTAACAAAGGGTAGAGGCTAATTAAGTGGTTCGCAGGTTAAAATGTTTATTTTCCCAGCAAAGGATGCTTTTGCCTTGAGTTTGAAAGTTCTCCAGGAGAAATTCGAGACTGAAGATGAAATGAAGTGGGCACTCACTGTCCACGGAGGTTGGGGTTCGGGGGCTCATTGTGCCTTCTAAGAAGTCAGGCCTTGTGTTTCTTATGTTTAAATGTTTGACTAGATTGCACTTGGCCAGGGAAGAGCAAGGCCCACCTTTAAGGGCTGGTGTCTTATAAATATCCTCTTTTCAGCCTAGCAGTTCACCCCGATAGGATCACTATAGCAACAGGACAAGTCGCAGGCACGTCTAAGGATGGAAAAGTAAGTTGTACTATCTGTTCTTATTATTATTTCCTGAAAACACTGCTGATGGCGTCCCCCGCTTGGATCTGAACAGCTGACTCCCTCACCAGGATTGCTTACTGCCACTCACTGTCTCGCTGTGGACTTAAAAAGCAGCGTGTTCTTGCCTAAGACTTCACAATTCTGAACATACCTACTTGCACACACGATAAGCTTTGAAATTGCAGGTGCCTGTTTGATGTGTAAGGTTAAAGCCATAATGAACAGTCAGTTGGGTGTGGGATGTCCTGCGGTCAGGCAGGTCAGTGAGAGAAAGCCAGCACGAGTTAATAGAGAATGACAGTGTTTCCATCTGGTGACTGTCATGTCTTACCAAAAACTCCTGTGGCATGCGATACCTTGTTCACAGAGGTATCACAAATAAGGCTCATATTTGTGTGACCTGTTACTAAAATAACCACATTCAGTACTTTTGTTCTTATCAATGAGTTTTCTCTCAGAAAGAATGAAGGTGACTGTATTCTAGGAAACATTTTAATAACATTGAATTTTAAACATTAACTGTGTGCTGTTTTCCATTAAAACTCTACACTTGAAAAGAATTAATAGGGATAGTGGAAATCAGACTCCGGTTATGCAAATTCACATAAATGGAACAGGCGCTCATCTTTTTTTGTTTTTACACAGCCTTGAACATTTCTTTGAAATGAGTAGTGACCCTTTGTTCTGCCCTCTGGTGGCTTGATGTTGTATTTCAGTTCTGGCATTGAAATTGAGTCAGAACTTTTAGAACCTGAGAAAATGGTGTAGTTCCCTGAGCTCATCCAGTTTACCCTGGAGGACCGTGCAGACACCCAACTACTCAGAGATAAGGCCGGACCAGAACCCGGTTCACCTAATGCTTCTGACCACCAGAGACAGTGCCCTGCCTTGGTAACAAATCGGCAGGTTGCTCTACAATGCTTTCTTCTATACGGAAGAGAGAAGTTAGTATAAATAACCCTGGTCACAGTTGAGAGGGTTTTGAGCGAGTTATGACAACCCTAAGTTTTATTTATGCATAATCAATAGCCTGATTTGCTCCTGTTGAGCCCAGGCATGTCAAACTCTTATCACTATTTGGTGGTGACCATTTGGATGAACTTAGACATACTTGTGCCTTAGCAACCGAATGGACTTTAAAAGGAGAACCCTGAGCCAGGAGAAAGGGGGGGCCTGCAGCCCCAGCTACTTTGGAGGCTGAAGCAGGAGGAGTTTGAGCCTAGTCAACATAGTGAGACCCTATTAAAAATAAAAATAACCCTCATATGCGATGCCCTTTTCCTTATCCTTTTTCATTTCTAAAGTTATGACACATCCAGATATGCACATTGCACAGTCAGGTCCTTGGTATGGTTGTCAAGAGCTGCCAAGTCAAGTTTTAAAACTCGGTGGACTTCTAGTGTTGAGCTGGCCACAGAGCCCAGGCCCCCCTGTGGCCACTGGGATGTCTTGTCTCATTCAGAGGCAGCTCCTCAAATGCAGGGAAAAAAATCTTTGGTTTTTGACAAAATCGCAGTTGCTTCCCGGGTGATCGTGTAGCTTCAAGGTGAAGAGGGACAGGTCAGTTGACGGGACTGATGGCATCATTTGTTCATAACAGCAACTGCCCCCACATGTGCGCATCTGGGATTCTGTGACATTGAACACGCTGCATGTCATCGGGATAGGCTTCTTTGACCGAGCTGTCACCTGTATTGCATTCTCAAAATCTGTAAGTATGAAGCCCGTGGTGTTGTGGCCTCGGGCCTCAGGGGGAGCCCCCAGGCTGGAGTGGGGGGCTTACCGCCTGTGCAGGTGCAGATTCGCACTCTGGGACCTTCTGGCTTCCCAGGTCCCCTCATCAGGGACACTCTTCCAGTCGTACGCTTTAGCCATGTGGGCGTGGTAAAGGAAATAGCCCCCACCCCCATATTTGTCCTCATGTTCTTCAAGGCAGCCTTCCTGCTCTGGCCTTGAACGTCACCTGCTGCCTTGGCAGGTGGCTTCCACTGGCCCCGTTGCCTGTGTGCAAACAGGTTGGAGGGGGCCTCAAGGCTTCCCGGCTCCCTCAGGGTGTGCTGGCCCAGCCGATCCACGCTTCTTCATCCAGCTCACACACATGCACACACATGCACACACACATACCCACACATGTTCACAGCCACAGCTGTGACAGACCCCGGGACCTGCCGCCGAGGGCACTGTCTCCTCCAGGAGCTGCCCTGAGCCCTCTGGGCAGACTTTCCTGGAGCCTGGATGAGAAGCTGCCTCTGACCCCGGCCCTCCCACTCTGCCCCTCGGGAGCCCAGGCTCACCTACGCTCCCCGTCTGGCCAGGGATGCGGGTCCCAGAAGCAGCGGGTGAAGAACGGTGACTAGAGTAGCAGTTTTTACTAAAATCGTGCGCATCCCAGTTTACTCTCAATGAAGTCTTGCTATGAACAGCTTTCCCTTCCAGAACGGAGGAAGCAACCTCTGCGCTGTGGACGACTCCAATGACCACGTACTGTCCCTGTGGGACTGGCAGAAAGAAGAGCGGCTGGCCGACGCGAAGGTCTCACTCAAGCCCCAGCGCGACTCCCCACGCGGGCCCTGGCACAACCTCAGCCCCTCAGCAGCTGCCCCTGCCCCACCCTGCCCCAGTGTGGCTCCTTCCCCTTGAGGTCTTGTGGCCCCACCCTGTCCCCTGGCAGGACCTGATCCTGAGTGCTGTCACAGTTATTTCTTTGTTCATTTTTTGTTTCACTCCCTAGTGAGGGAGCTGCAGCAGCCTCTGCTGCCAGATGAGGCAGCCAGCACCCAAGCTCCAGGCACTGCCCCAGCCCAGGCACCTCCCAAGCTGAACAGACTCTGGGGGGACTTGAGGCCAATCAGATCCCTCCTGGGGTTCTCCCTGCAGTGGTCCACTTTGGCCTTCTTTCACTGCCTTGAATCCATTTTACCCAGAATGTCAACGTAATGTTCCTGAAGCTCCTTATGTTTTCATCCTGTTGAGATCATCATTGGATCCCTATTGTTATAGAACTGACTTTGGATTTCTCATCTTGGCATCTATTAGCCTTAGATAACCGAACTTACCTGACATTAGAGACATCAGATAGCATCACTTGTCTCACACCAAGGTGACCGCTGGATACCTCGCTCTCCTGACACTGGGGTCACCCCCGCTGACCTTTCACACCCAGCCATCTCTTGTGTGTCCGGGAGGCAGATCCTGTGCTCTGGTCAGGCGTGCTTCCTATCACGCTGGAGCCCTGCCGTCCAGTGTCCTCGTCAGGAATCCTGGGTGTCCTTGCCATGTTGCTAGGTGGGAAGGGATCAGAAGCAAGTTTTCATCCAGGTTCAAGGACATACAACTGAATTCCTAGCAAGGCCAGGCTTAGCAGGCCGAGCGCAGCCCTAGAGGCCAGGAGAGCAGTTGAGAGGTAATGAAATAATCGCCAAAGACCCAGACCCAGCACAGTGGACCCCAGACTGAGCCTCAGGCAGAGGCCCAGGAACAGGAAGGGGTCAGGGCAGCCAGGAGAGTGGGGCTGTGGGAATCCAGATTCCCACCCTTCTCTGGAGTTCCCCTCACGGGTGGGGATGAGGCCTAGAGCTCAGCACCTTGCCATGCGCCAGGCCTGGGAGATCAGCATGGGCACTGCAGCCCCTCCTGCCCTGCGCGGTTCGCTGCCCTGAGCTCCCCAGCCAGCGGGGGTCAGGCGAGGGGGTGGTCAAGGCGCGTGGCCAGTACCACTTCATACAGGGTGAATTCAGTGGGAAACTCAAAAGGCATCGTGCTTGGCTGGAATGAGTTGTTTATTGGTAGTTCAGGTTTATATTCTTAAGAGAAAATTGTCTTAGGAGATTCCAGGTGTCTGATTGCCCTGTTTCCCCTCAAGTGTTCTAATGAAGCTGTGTTTGCTGCGGATTTCCACCCCACGGACACCAATGTCATAGTCACCTGTGGAAAATCACATCTCTACTTTTGGACACTTGAAGGAAACTCCCTCAATAAGAAGCAAGGATTGTTTGAGGTAAAGTTACGTCTTTTGTTTAGTTTTCCCCTGGGAGGTGCATGTGATCAACTGGGCTTTAGGGGGGCGCTGAAGTGTCCCAGTCTGGAGTGCACCTGGGGGTGTGGTGGCACATCATGCTCTAGGACCCCTCACCTAGACAGGAGCCGCTTGTGCTTGTGGGCCTCACTGGTAACGCAGTGACCAGGGCAGGGAGCAGGCCCCGGCGAGGAGCTGGGACGGCGCAGGCCAGAGGGTGCGTGGGGGCGGCCGTCTCGTGAAGGGTGCCGGAGGCGTGTGCGCCTTCTGTCAGCCGGGAGAGCATGCAGGGACCTTCTCCTGGGCTGTTTAGAGGGTCCTTTGTTCTGGTGTGGGGTTCTGCTTCTTATTCTGTGGTCAAGACAACACGGCCCGCCCCTAGTCCCCGCCAGCACCCCTTCTGCTCGACTGTGCAACCTCAGGATTCCCCCGCCATTTGGAGCCCCAGAGTCTCTCCTCCTCTTGGAGCAGCGTAGTTACGTAAGGGTGGATAAAAATGAAAGCCACAGGGGATTGCTGTGGCTCCAGCTCTCGAGACCACAGGAAAGGCTGTCCTGATTCAATACACATATGTATGTATTTACTACATTCTGCAGAAACAGGAAAAGCCAAAGTTTGTCCTCTGCGTGACGTTTTCTGAAAACGGTGACACCATTACTGGAGATTCCAGTGGCAACATCTTAGTATGGGGAAAAGGTAACAGTGCCAATGCTTTGGTAATAAGCAAGACTTCAAGGATGACTTCTATAAGAACTGTCTGTTGATATGATCCACAGAGTTACTGTTAAATTCCAGGGTGTGTGTGTGTGTGTGTGTGTGTGTGTGCGCGCGCGTGTGTCCTGAAACCATAAAACTGGAACGGAAGAAAGCTGGAGAGTGGTAAGTTAAGTGTACCACCCTAAAGGGTCTTTAGGACCGAGGTGCCTTGAAGGATTTAATACGTTATTAGGAGATCTGTTAACAAGCTATAGCGATGAAGTTATAATGGCCGCATAGCTAGAAAATAGTTAGGTAACTTTCCTGGTTCACACAGCCTTGGGCAGACGTCTCTTAATTGCTACAACTAGCAGTGTGTGAGCTGCTCTCGGGGAGCCAGAGCCAGATCCCTGCTGCTGCCCCTGCTACTGCGAGCCGCTGGGGACAAGAGATTCACTCTGGAAAGATGTGCTCAGTTCAGGGCAGGCGACTTGGGGACACTTACCACGGCCAGGAAAATACGTCACCCCAGTTCAGGGATCGGAGAGTTGAGGTCGGGGTGAGGTGGAGACGGACCCCCAGTGGGCCTTCAGAACGAGGTGACTTGTAGACACCCCGGCTCCTGGTGCTTGAGGCACTGCTTGCTTAATCCTTGGAACAGTCCTGTGGGGGAGCAGTGGCCTGTTCCCCAAGGTCGACCTGAGGAAAGGAGCAGGCACCTGGCCCAGCCCGCAGCTCACTCTGGGGAAGGCGTGGGCACGAACACGGGCCACGCTCCCGGCCACAGCGTGCACCTTTCCCTCATCACAGAGGAGTCCGCTGAGGCTCGCTGGAGCACTGTGAGCTTCTAGAAATTGAGTCCTTTGTAGAGTTGAACTCACCACCCCACCCTCTCAGCCCAAGTGAAGTGAGACTGGAGGATGGACTAGGCAAGCCTGTGAACACGCTAACGGGGTCTCCTGCGTGTCTAGGTACCAACCGCATAAGCCACGCCGTCCAAGGGGCCCACGAGGGCGGCATTTTTGCGCTTTGCATGCTGAGAGACGGCACGCTGGTGTCCGGAGGAGGGAAAGACCGGAAGCTCGTTTCTTGGAATGGAAACTATCAAAAACTTCATAAAACTGAGGTGAGTCGGCAGGCTGCTACAGACTCGCTTTAACCTTAAACTGTTTTTCTGACTCATTTCCTTGTTAGTTTAGAATCCTTAACTTACAGTTTTAAAAATTGTTTAGATGGAATTATATGGAAACAACGTGTTTTGTTACAATTGTGGAGGCAATTAAAGTACAACTAAAATAAACTTAAATTGATAAAAATTTGAGGCTAATGGACACTTCATATTTACAGTGTTTTCCTAATAGGGCCAATTTAATTTTACAGGGGACTATAACCCACATTTTGATTTGTCATTCAAGTCTTTCCTGCCTTTTACTAATTTCCAGCCTGTTACTTTGCCAACATTATCATTCTGCACTTAGGTTTATTGAGTATCTACTTTGTGCCTGGCTCTCAGCTCAGGGCCAACAGGCTCTGTAGCACTCCAGCTGCTTAGGAGACCTGCTTCACCTCCAGGTTACCTAGGAGCCACCCTGCCTTCCTGGAAGCCAGAGGCAGGAAATTTAGTATTCCTCTACACACAAGAGTTTTCCCCCCAGGGTTCCAGGAAATTATGAGCAGACAGAAGGGAAAATTGCTGTCGATCTAACGGGTGATGCTCTGCGTCCCTAGTGTAGAGGGACATGCTGCAGCACTGTTCCAGCTTCTAAGTCAGAGCGCACAAGGCCTGCGTAGTACAGCATGTGACAAGGCACTGTTCAGCAGTGGGGGATTTGGTTCTGCTGACCATCGCCTGTATCAAGGAGGCCTTCCTCGAGCATCAGCCGGCACTCCCCCTTGGTGGAGTTTTAGTCTGAGAACTTTTTATGCTAAGGTTTGATCGGCACTTGAGTGAACATGCTCTGTATTACTAGTCGTAGATGTTCCCGTGTTAAATTATAACAGCAAAGGAAGCACCGAAGCCTCATTGGAGGTAACTCGCCACTGTTGGTATCTGTGACTCCTCTTTGTGTGGATCGCCATCACCTTTTCCCAAGCCCAGGCCAATGGCCTGCCTGGAAGATAGAGAAAGGGTATGTGGGTGGCCCACTGTCCCTGAGCTAGGCCACTGTCCCTGCGCTGGGCCACTCTCCCTGAGCTGGGCCACTCTCCCTGAGCTAGGCCTGCCTGGCCCAGAGACCCTGTCTTCCTGGAGGGCAAGAACTTCAACTCTTCATGGCAAATTGCCTCAATGAGTGCGTTTTGAATCCTTTTCTTAATATTTGGATCATTTCTGGTGTCCATCAGTATGAATAGTGGATTTCAAAACTAAACAGAGCAATGTTGCCATTTCAAAGTTACAGCAACTCTTACTGGTCCTTATTTTCCAGACCTTATCAACTCTTGCCACAGAAGTCATAACAAGTGAAGAGCAGACTAACCAATTATATTCCTTTATTATTTTGGGGGTCAGAAAAAATACCCTTTTTTTTTTTAAACAACTTGACTTTTGCTGATTCTTTGAAGATATGTAAACTGTTTATAGTTTTAGCAGTAAGGTTTGGGACCAGGGATGGAGCACAGTGGTAGCATGCCTGCCTAGCATGTGCGAGGCCCTGGGTTCAATCCCAGCACTGCAGAAAACATTAATAAAAATAAATAATAAAAAAGTAAGGTTTGGGGTTTCAGTCGTTCACTCCACAGCTGTGGTGGCTAACCTCTCTCCGTGTGTGCACATGTATATGAAACGGCTGAGTCCTTCCCATGTGATGGATAGACAAGGACTTTGGATGCTTGAGCTGACAATTTCATAAAATCTGAGATCTTTTCACACCACGCTTTCCAATGCAGATTCCTGAACAGTTTGGCCCAATCCGGACGGTGGCCGAGGGGAAGGGCGAGGTCATCCTCATAGGCACGACTAGGAACTTCGTCCTGCAGGGCACCCTGTCAGGGGACTTCACACCCATCACTCAGGTATGGTTAACTGAGCATTCAAGTAAGCGCCAGAAGGAGGCAGTCACTCCTGTGTCCCCCTGAAATGGCCTTGGCAGAGAGACAAATGAGGGATGCACTGAAGGGGCCCGTGCCGTCGTCCCTGCAGACCCCCGCTGTAGACTGTGGGGTCTCAAAGCTCCTGTGTCTTGCTTCTTTGCAGGGTCACACTGATGAGCTCTGGGGACTGGCCGTCCATGCTTCCAAACCTCAGTTCTTGACCTGTGGGCATGACAAGCACGCCACTCTCTGGGACGCTGTCGGCCACCGGCCTGTCTGGGACAAAATCATAGAGGTAAGCATGCGTGCTACATTTCCACCTTTCTTGTAGAAATTTACCTGGAACTTGCTCATTTTTTCTTGCAAGCCAGCCTCCCCCACTGAGCTCTTCAGAGTCGCGCTGCTCTCCACGTGCCCCGACGGCTCTCGCCCTGCAGTGCCGACGTTCCCCTGAACTCTTAGCAGGTCTGCCGCAGTCTGGCTGGGCACAAATGCCGCAGTCTGGCTGGGCACACAATCACGAGCCACCACACAGCTTGTAGATTCAAACAGCAACTCTTTATTCCCGAACTCACACCAGCCGTCTCTGCCCAAATCCACGTTCTCTGCCCAAATCCACCTTCTCTGCCCAAATTCACGTTCTCTTCCCAAATCCACTCCCACTGGGCTTCTATCTCCAAAATATACTGTCTGAATCCCGTGAGAACTCAAGGGGAACTTGGGCAGCAGGATACGCCCTATTCCCAGCAGGAATAATCTTAAACCTTAAACCTGGAACCTAAACTGGGAACGCCCTAAACACGATTATCTTAAAACCGGGAACACCCTAATCTGCCTTGGTCCTTGAGCAAGGTCACCTACATTCAATGTCACTGCAACATGTCAGCAACATGGGGTACGCTGGCAAGGAAATTGTCATACCTACTTGGCTAATGGCTCCCAGCACAGGTCGAGTTGCTCACGGGTTCTTGGGCGCAGTGTCCTCACTGCCTCAAGTGCTGGAGATGCATGTCATAAGCCGTATTCTGTCTGTGACGTGACTCTTGGATAGGAGCTCCCAAGGTGTACTGAGAACAGTTCAATTCGTCTCTACGTTCTCAGTGTGATGGTAAAGATAAAGCATTAGTTTTAAAGTCAGCATCTCTGTGAACTTTGCAAAAGGAGCGCAGATTGCATACCTTTCCCTCCATGTAAAACAGGCCTGCATTTCTTGAGCACTGGCTGTTTGCCTGCCAGACACTGGATGTGTGTTGTCTTAATCCTTGCGGCCACCCTGCAGGTTGAAAATTTTTTTTCTCTGGCTGGGGATGTGGCTCAAGCGGTAGTGTGCTCGCCTGGCATGCGTGCGGCCCAGGTTCGATCCTCAGCACCACATACAAACAAAGATGTGTCTGTCGATAACTAAAAAATAAATATTAAAAAAAATTCTCTCTCTCTCGCTCTCTTTAAAAAAAAAAAGAAAATTTTTTTTCTCTCTGATTTTATCAACTAGGAAATTGAGGTTTAGAGAAGTTACATAACTTGCCAAGGTCACTGATTAGTCGCAGGACAGTACTTACACCCAACTGGCCAACCCCAGGCTCTGTCCTCAGCACCGCACTGTGAGAGTCAAAGGGACCGCCTGTGTTCTTGCACCCTTGATGATATACACAGCCCCAGCATATTCTTTAATGCCCTGCAGAGTGGCTGGCATCCCCCAGGTGCTGGGTCTGGCTCTCCTCTCTCTACTTTCAGAGAAAGGTTCGATGGGTTGCTGACCACTGTAGCCAGCTGAGCATGGGAGGGACGAGCCAGAGGGGCTCAGCGGTGCTCAGAGAGGGCAGCCTTCCCCTCTGTCTCATCAGCGTGACTGCCTCAGGAAGCAGTGACAGTCCCTACACTTCCCTGCCCCTTCACCACTCAGCTTGATCGTAAAGGTGGGGCCGGAGCTGGAAGCCAGAGGCCTGCAGCAAGTCAGCTCCTGGGCCACTGGCCCTGTGACTTTGGACAGGAAGCCGTCACTTCTCTGTACTGCAGTGTCTTCATCTCACAATTGTCACGAGGCTCAGATTAATGGCCTGCACCAAAGTGCTTTTGTAAATGGTAAAGTGCCAAGGGAAACCTGAGGTCCACGTGTGGGTCGTGGCGGCCTGAGCTCCCACTTAGGAAGAGGCATCTAGAGGATAAAGCCAGAAGCTGCTGCTTCTTTCCAGTCTCTGGAGTCTCTAGTTAATCCTCGAGCATCTCTGTGCCCTCCATGTCCACTCCTGGCTTCTTTGCAGGGGTCAGCTGGTTTTATCTCCAGACAGCTCACTATTTGACCAAGTGACCACTGAGCATAATCTAAACTAGGGCTCAGAAAAAAGAGCATTTCCCTGTTAGTCTCTCATCTGATGACTGTAGATATGAGAGGGGATAAGACAAAAGGAAAAATTCTGAAGGGATAAAACTGTGACGTGACTCTTGGATAGGAGTTTTCCCATTGAAATGTGCCAATTGTAATGCATTCCTCTGTCATATATAAATAAAAAATTAATTTAAAAAATGTAAAAAGATTTATGGTACTTAGAAACTTACAAAAAAAAAAAAAAAAGAAGAAGAAGAAGAAGAAATGTGCCACATATCCAGGGGGAAGCCATCCTCCTCTGTGGAGAGAAAGGACTTTCCAAATAGAGCCACTGGGCTTACGGGGGTGGCGGGGCATGGGGGTGTCATGCTTGTGGTGCTATATCTGCCATCAATTTACACTTCCTTTAAAATATTTTAGGATCCAGCTCAGTCTTCTGGTTTTCATCCTTCAGGGTCTGTGGTTGCGGTCGGAACACTGACTGGGAGGTAAGCCCACCCCAGGCGGCCTGTGCTCGCGCCCCATGTGCCCCCAGGCCCCACGCAGCCAGCTCCCGACTGCGGCTTCTCAGCTCCCAGTGACTCTCCAAGAATCAGTCCAAACTCAAAACTTAAGGCAGTGGTCCTTCCTGTTTTGAAACTGGGGGTCATTTTGTAAAGCTATAGGTCCTCAATCATATAAAAATGCCTGGTCCTCAGGCCCCCCCAGAGTCTCCCCCCAATCTGCCTCCAGGTTCAAAGTCTGTGGAGCTCCCCAGGCCTGCCCGAGAGCTCAGGAGGAGGAATCAGGCGAGAAAGCAATCCAAAGCGCCCAGAACTTAAAACTGCTTCTTTTTTTTTAACTGGACTTTCAGAATTTTGAGAGTGCCCATTCTGAGCCTCGTGTTCAGGTTTGCTAGTGTTTATCTACGCGCACCTCCGACGTCTGTGTTGGAACTCTGCTTTGCCACTTGGCAGTGTGTGTCTTTGAGCCGGTCACATGAACTTTCTGAACTTGTTTCCTCTGTCAGTCATGGTGGTACTGTCTGCCTGGCTCTGTCGCACAGGGCTGAAGGGGGCCGTGGTGAAGCATCCTGCCCTGTGTCCTAAACCGTGACAGCACCTCTAAGTTAGGCACAGGAAGAGCCTCACCACAACAATAAAACAGAGCAATTATAACAAACATGAATTAGGTGGGTGCATCTCTGCAGAAACAGCTGATTGCACCGTGTCCCCCTCTGCTGCGATGACGTGAGGTGACACAGTGCCTGCCTGATGAGAAAGGAGGCAGGTGACACGCACAGAATGGCACATGCTTTAAAACTGCTTATTTCTGGAATTTTCCATTTAATATTTTCAGACCAATGTTGACCGTGGGTAACTGAAACGGGAAGGAAGACCCGGGGCGGGGCGGGGCGGGGCGCTGCCCACATGCACTTACTGTGGTTTCACTGAGATACTTGGTGGTTTCCTCCCATCCTTTCTCCTCGAGAAGTGCACCACTTAGATGCCGTTGTTGTCTGGAGGGTAGAAAGAGAGTGACCGTCCCACGGCATTCACAGGTCATCAGAGTGCGGTTGCACGGCGCCCTTGTGCGCCCCCCCCCCTTCCGTTTCACTCTCCCAGGCAGCTGGGGCTGGAGCTCAGCAGGCCCCCCTCTGAGCTCCCACAAAATGCCATCACCTCCCCGTGCACCACAGGGAGAGCATGCTCAGAACAGGCAGCGCTGTGGGCTTGAGGACGTGGCCCCTCCGTCTGCCCCTCCCATGTTGCTGGTCCCAGGCCAGATGCTCTGATGCTGTCCTTTAGACAGGACATTTCAAAGGCACGTTCCAGTCAGCCCAGCCTTGCTATTTGTTACCTTCTGGCCTCTGTTAAGGTTAAATAACATGTTAAAGATACATGGTTGTTCAAGATGCCAGAAATCAAAGCCGAGAAGCAGCATCCAAACCTCAGGCGGTCCTGATGGGCAGTGGTCAGTGCTGAATGGAAGGCAAGCACACAGCAGCTCCACGCCAGTGGTGGCCAGGGTTGAAACTACAGCCTCGGGGAGCCCACAGCCTTTCAGCCCCGCAGCCCGGTGCCCCACCCACCGCCACCCCTCAGTGTTCAGTCTTTCTGAAGTCCATCAACCCTGAAGCGGGTGCAGGGTCCCTACCGAAGGTAGGAACCACTCCCAGGTCCATCACAACTCAAGCCTGCAGAGGAGACCCCAACTCTAATCCCATGTCACCACTGGAAACTGGCCGGAGAAGTCCAAGTCAAGGCCTGTCCGTTTGGCTCTCTTCCAGGCTTGCTGTCCCCCATCCGCCCTGTGGCTGCTCCCTAGCACACAGAAGAGCTGGACTTGACCCAGCTGCCCAGCCCCTCCTCCTGCACCCGGCTGGTCCAGGTGGGGCCAGAGCTCTGGGTGAGCTCAGCAGGCGGTCCTTGGCCACTCCTCTGACCACAGGCTGCAGCACTAGGTGTTGGCCGTCTTCCTGTGCAGGGCTCTCTCTCCTTCCGTGTGTAAATGACAAAACACAAAACACAATGCTGAGAGACCACATCATAGCGCTGAGAACTGAGTCTTTCCAGACCGCTGTGTGCTCTTCCTTTTCAGAGAAGGCTCGTGGGTATTCAGAGGACACTCCTCTGGATGAAACCTGGGAATAAGCTTTCTTACTGAGCCACCCGGAGTGTGCCGCCCTTCTGATATGGACACTTGTTAACGGTCTTGCCCTACTGTCGTGCCCTTATTGACTTTCCCCCTAAACTGCCTCTCTGTTTCTCTTGTTTTAACAGGTGGTTTGTGTTTGACACAGAAACAAAAGACCTGGTCACCGTCCACACGGACGGCAACGAGCAGCTGTCCGTGATGCGCTACTCCCCAGGTGAGAGCTGCGCCCTGAGGAAAGCGCCTCGGCCTCCCCAGAGCCACCTGCACCACACAGGAGGGCGGCGTCTCTGCCCTCCTGCGCTGACGAGTGTTACCTCACTGTCATGGAGAATTCTGAGCATGGTCAAAATTGAACAGGACAGCCTAGTGACCCCTGTGCCCACCATGCAGGTCCACGATGGCCAGTGCTTAGCGGGGCCCGGCCTCCGCAGCTCCCACCCTTCCTCCCATGACATTGTTTCATCCGATAACTGTCGCATACATCCCCAGAAGGTGGGGGCTGTGTCTGACAGCTTTCTCAAGGTGTAATTTACAGACTGTTATTTACCCACCAAGTGTACGGCTCAGTGATCCTTAGTGCATTTAGGGTTTTGCAACCATCACTACAATTCAGTTTTGAAACCTTTTCATCCCCCTGAGAAGTTCCCTCTGTATCTATGAGCCATTCATCTTTGCCCGCTGCCCCATTCAAGACAACTACTGATCTTCTCTTTGTCCATATAAATTGTTCTCCATAGTTAATTCCTTTTTAATTGCTATATAGCATTCCATTTTGGGGATATGCCATGTTTTGTTCAACTTTTCCCCAATAACGGAAGTTTGGATTATTTCTCACTTTCTACTATTGTGAATAATGCTTCTGTGAATATTCAGATATAAATGGCTTTTTGAAGGCATATTTTCATTTCTCTTGGGGAAGTTCCTAGGAGTTGCATCAGTGGGTTGTATGGTGAACTTGTGTTCAGCACGCTAGGACACCGTCCAGCTGTTTTTCACAGTGGCTGTCGTAATCTCCATTCCTCCAGCAGTGTCAGAAGGCTCTGGGGTCTCCACCTCCTTCGCGACCCCTGTACTGCCTGTCTCTCGTGGTGGCCATTCTGAGGGGAGTGATGTGCCTGCTGTGGTTTTAATTGGCCTTTCCCTAGTGACTGTGGACACTGGGCAATTTTTTATGTGCCCATTTGAGATTCCTAGATTTTCTTTGGTGAAATAACTATTCATGTCTTTTACCCATTTAAAATGAGGTTGTCTGTCTTACCATTGAGTTGCAGGAGTTCTTTCTTCTACATGTAAATTCTTTACCTGATAAAGGCTTCATAAATATTTTCCCCAGCATTGGGCTAGTCCTGCCATTTTCTTGGTGGAGTCTTTTGAAGTACAAATGTTTTGTTGTTGTTGTTGTTTTGATGAAGTCCAGTGGGTCAGTTTTTTCTCGTAGGGATCGTGCCCAGGGTCGGGAAGACTTCTCCTGTGCTTTCTCTCAGAGGTGTCGGGTTGGCCCGTGCGTTCAGGTGGGGCCCATTTTGAGTGGCTTCTCATGGACTGTGATAGCTAAGAGTCAGAGCGTGTCGTTCTACACACAGATGTCCCTCGTCCCTACACTGCCTGTTGACAGCAATATCTGTCTCTATTGGATCGTCTTGGCCTTTTTGTCACAGATCAGTTGACCATAACATGAAGATTCATCTTTGAGACGCTCGGTTCTGTCCCTCCCCTGTGTAGACCCTGTCCCATCCACATGGTCATGACTGTGACTTTGGGTAAACTTTGGAGCTGACTAGTGTGACTCCTCCAGCTGTTTGGTTACTTGCCAAGTTCTACTGGCTGTTTGGGTTCCTTGACATTATACAATATTACACACATTTTAGGATCAGCTTGTCACTTTGTGATTTTAAAAAGCCTATTAGGGGGGCTGGGGCTGGCTCAGTGGTAGAGCACCTGCCTCGCACGTGTGAGGCCCTGGGTTCAATCCTCAGTACCACATAAAAATAAATAAATAAATTTTAAAAAATTAAGAAGTCTAGTAGGGTCTTAATAGAAGTTATGTTGAATTTGTAGATCATATGGGGAGAATTCTCACCTTGATTGATAAATTGAGTCTTCTAATCCATGAGTATCTCTCCATTTATTTAGATTTTCTTTCTTTTTTCTTTTTCTTTTTTTTTTTTTGGCTAGTGGGTGTTAAACCTGGGGCCTCATGTATGCTAGCTACATACTCAGCCCTTTTAAATTTTTTTATTTTGAGACAGGGCCTTGCTAAGTTGCCAAAGCTGGCCTCCAACTTGTGATCCTCCTGCCTCAACCTCCTGAGTAACTGGGATTATGGGTGTGAGCCACCATGCCCTACACACATCTTCTTTGATTGTTCTCAGGAATATTTTATAGTTTTTCATGTACAATTCAAGTCTTGCACTCTCTTTGTTAAATTTATTCCTAAGTTATTTTTATGTTGTGGTGAATGGAATTTTTTTCAGGTTGTTGGTTAGTAGTATATAGAAATAAAATTAAATTTTGCACATGGAACTTATATCCTTTCACCTTTCCAACTTTTTATTAGTTTTAGAGGGGTGTGTGGGGGGGTGACCATTGGGAGTTCTTCATTCCAGGATCACATCATCTGAAAATGACAATTTTTCTTCTTCCTTTTCACTCTGGATGTCTTTAGTTATTTCTCCTTTTCTGTGTTAGGTAGTACCTCCAGTAAAATGTGAAAAGAAGAAGGTCCCTTACTTTGCTGCCCATCTTAGATAAAGCCTCTGTCTCTCATCTTTAGGGATAAGGATGCCCTTCACCTTGATGAGAAAGTCCCCCTCCATTCCTGGGTTGCTCAGGGTTTTGAAGCACAAATGTTTTGTTGATGTTGTTGTTGTTGTTTTGTGTTTTTTTTTTTGTTGTTGTTGTTGTTGTTTTGTTGTGAAGTCCAGTGGGTCAGTTTAGAATGGTGTTAGTTTGTCATGTGCTCTGTCTGCATTTATTAAGCTGACCACGTGGTTTTGTGTTTCTTTTTCAATGTGGTGAATTACATGGATTTTCCAGTGTTAAGCCAACTTCAGTTCCTCTGTGAATCCCGCTGGGTCCCGGGGTACAGTCCCTGTTTCATCTTACTGAACCCAATTTGTTAATAGTCTGTGAAGGACTTTTGCAGAAGTGTCCCAGGGGATGTTGCTCTGAGTTCCTTCCTGGTGCCTTGGCCTGATGTGGCTGAGGGTCCTGCGAGTCTTGAGGGTGTGTTGGGACCCTCCTTTCCTCTGTTTTCTGGGCTTGTGAAGGTTGCTGCTGTTTCTCGACTACATAGTTGATGGAACTCACGTGAATTCAGTGGAACCTTCTGGGCTTTTTCTTGGGGGAGGGTTTGTAATTGCTAATTCCATGTCTTTATTTATTATAGGTCTATTGGGATTTCCTGTTTCTTCTTGAGTCAGTTTGGTGGTTTGGGTTTATCTAGGAATTTTTGTTTAAGTTGTCTCATTTGTTGGTATAAATCTGTTGGTAGTACTTGCCCGTGTGATCCTTTCCATGTCCCTGAGGTTGGGTCTCAGTAACTCATCTTCATCCTTGATTCTGGTAACTTGTGCCCTTCCTCTTTTCCCTTGATCGGGCTAGCCAGAGGTTTGCCAATTTTGCTGATCTTTCCAGAAAACCAACTTTTGGTTTCATGGGGTTTTCCTCTGTTATTTTCTGTTTTTTTCTCTTTTCTGTTCTGATCTTTTTTGTTTTCTTCTGTTCCTTTTTCTTTCTTTCTTTAAGTTTCTGAGGATGGAGACTTGGGTTATTTGTTGGAGAATGTTCTTTTCTGGTATAGATATTTAAAGCTATAAATCTTAACTATTGCTTGAGCCACATCTCATGAACTTTGACATGTGTTCTCATTTTTATTCAGTTCAAAAGTATTTGCTAATTTCCCTGGTGTTTACTTTTTGGCTTATGAGTTATTTAGAAATGCATTGTCTAATTTCCAAATATCTGTGGATTCCCCATATTTCTTTCAGCTACTGGTTTCTGTTTTCATGTTATCATAGTCGTTGAGCAGACTTTGTGTGACTGGTCACTCTAAATACATTGAGGGGTGTCTTGTGGCCTCCTCGTGGCCTGTCCTGGGATAGGTTCCCTGGACACTGGAGACGAGTGAGTACCCTGCAGTCCTGGGCGGAGTGTTCTAGGTAAATCAGCTCGGACAAGCAGTTGGTAGTGTTGTTCATGGCCCTGTCCTGCTGATTCAAGGCCCCTGGCCTGCTGATTTACTAGTTGTCCTGCAGTGGTTGGGAGTGATGGATTACGGTCTCGTTGTGTTGTTGCTGTCACTTCTCAGGTCTTTCTGGTTCGCCTCGTGTAGTTGGAAGAGCACCTAGACAGAAGTGCATTTAAACACCTGTAGCCAGCCAGGCCTCCATCCGTGGATGTGCAGGCGGGAGAGGAAATTCAAAGTTCAGGCCCTTCAAACCCAGTAGGTGTGGCTTCCACCTGCTCTCTGCATCTGTGCAGTCTCCATGTGGCCAGGAGGCCCCGTATAGCCAGGGACCTCTCCAGCCTCCACCGTGCACACTACAGTGTCCCCCCACCCACCCCAGACCATGTTTACCCCAAGCACAGCCACCATCTCAGGCTAATAGAGCTGCTGTTCCTCCCCGCTGAGCCACCTGGAGACCATCCCTTCCATCCGCAGTGCTGCTGGGCCTCCGTGTCACCCAGGGCTTCACAGTGAGAGACCTGCTTTGGTCACAGCTGTGAAGCTGCTGTCCCCAGAGGCTGCTCCTCCCTGGCGTAACCTTGGTGCCAGCTGAGCTGCTGGGAGGGGATGAGGACAGCCCGGGAAGCGCTCCACAGGCTCACCCTGTCCTTCCCTGCCGTGCAGCACACACACCCTTAGACCGCAGGCCGTTCTGGCTTTGGTCGATTTCCAGATTGCTGAACGGGTTCTGGTGAGCTTTGCCCAGGGTTGTCGTGGCCTTGAAGGAGAGAGTTCCCAGCCTCCCGCCTGGCCGCAGCACCAAGCCCGCCCTCTAGAGTGCCAAGTCACCACGCCGTGGTCTCCTCCTCACGCCAGATTAACACAGCTCCCTCAGCTTCACCGGAGGTCCGGGTGGTGCTCAGTCCAACGTTCGCTCTTTTCCACAGTTGTTTAAATCAGGACCCAGAACAAGGCCATCCGTGGTCCTTGGCCAATGGGTCCCCGAAGTCCCTGCTGATCCAGAGGTGCCCCCCCCCACGGCAGCTGAAGAGCTGCCCCTCCCCTGTGGGTTTCCCACTCTGCGTTTGCTGACCGCATCCCTGAGGGAGGCTTGACATGTCCCTCTGTGCCCCCATTTCCTCAGAGTGACTTGGGATCCTGAGGTGTGAGACACTCGGGCGTCTCTCCTGCAGGCCGTGTGGTTGGCTTGGCTCTCTCTGTGTCGCTGGCAGCTGCTGATGCCCATCACCTTCTCCCGTGCGGGGTTGCCAGCCGTCCACGTGCCACCTGGGCTTTCTTCTTCACTTATTAGATGTATTAGTTCTGTTCAGAGAAACCTCCCTCTGCCACAGTGGAGCTCTTATGGGGAAGTCAGAATAAAGTGTTGGTTTCCCTTGTTTTGCTTCTAGTTTCCAAGACAGTGAGTGTTCCCTCTCCCGCTCCAGCAGTGGCCGGTCAGTGGTGGCATTTATGTGACTTGCTGTTTATGGATTTAAGTTACTTGCTGTTTCAGACTATTGTAGTTACAACAGGTGGGGCAGTTGTGTGTCACTGGCCAGGGGAAGGCGCTTCAGTTGGTTCCTGAGCCTTTTGATGTGACCTTGGAAGCCTCTGACACTTGTTCCCTGGCATGGCACATTGTTCCAGGGTCATCGTGGACTTTCTTGCCTCAGACCCCTCTGAACCATTTCTCCAAGGTGCCCTTAGCTCTTTTTATGTCTGAAGTGAGGCTTGGGGATCACAGTGTGGGTGTCAGGGGTGCTCATGGCTCCCAGGGGGTGACTGCTTCTAAGCCTTCCCATTGCCCTGGTTACACCTTAGGATAGTATTTTTCTGCGAGACACAGGATGCTCGCCTATGTTATCAGTCTTGGAAATAGCAGTTAGGGGTCCTGGAAATGCTGGCCTAATTCAGATGCTGCTGCTGCCTGGAGGAATCTTATTTTACCAGCTGATTGACAGTGTCACCTCTACCTCACAGCGAGTGCCTCCTTCTCTTGTGAGAGCCCTATAGAGTGCATCTTTTGGATGCTCTTTCCTTGGGCCAGAAGAAAGTTCTAACCTCTCACCTCAACAGACAGCTTCCCGGTGACCTGGGAGCCTCTGCTCCTCCTTGGTGAGGAGCCTGCTGGAGCTAGAATGCCCTTCATTTGTGCCTTCTGAGGTGTTGCCTTCCTGTCTGTCGATTGTGGCCGACGTCTGCCTGCTCATGAGCGCCTCATCGTTTTCAGAGTTACGCTGGACCTCTGCTGAGCACAGGAGGACCTTGGCGCAGCTTGCCTTCCCAGAAGGCCCCGCTGTCCCATCCAATCCCATGTAGCTTTCGGGGCCTTTGGAGACCTCCATTTTCCCTCAGTTACACCAGTGACCATCCCTGGAGACCAGAGTGCTCCTTCTGCTGGAAGCCCTGCGTCTGGACTTCCGGTTGTGGACTGCAGGCTGTGTGGGGCAAAGGTGAGAGCTCTGGGCCAGGCCCAGGCTCCTGAGGGGAGCAGTGCCTCCTCGTTAGCAAGCATCCTTCTCAAAACAGATTGCAAGCGACTGTTAGGCTCCCACGGAGGAGGAGTGAATGTGCCCTCTGGAGAGCGGAGCATTGAGCTTACGCTCGGGAGACGTGATGTCATTGGCAGCCTGGGCAGCCGTGAAGGCCCCTGGAACAGCCCAAGCAGTGAACTCAGACTCTTGGGGAATGGCCCAGGGTCCCTTACTGGTAGGGACCCCACTGCACACAGCACTGACTGCACCACAGAGCAGATACTCGGTAAATACCAGTTGCATGCTTGAGTGCAGATTCCAGCATGTGCACCTGCTGCCTGGAGGTGCATATACTCTTTAGACCCCAGAAAGAAGGCGGCACCAGGTGTCCAAGCACAATGGCCACTGCCAGAGAACCCAGCAGCCTGCTGTTGAGATCTCAGCCTAGACCCTCAACCCATCCCTGGGCCTGCTAAGAAAAGAAGCTGTCCTTCAATCAGGGGGGCCTCTCCTCCTGCCCTCAGTCTCAAGAAGGTTCTGGATCTTGTGCTGGCAGCTGAGGGAAGAGCTGGCCGCCCTGGAGCTGCGTCAGTGGCGCTGTGGCGGGATGGTGGCCCGGGGGGTGGTCTGCTGCCTCATAGGTCCTCTTCAAGGCTGACATTGGGTGTGTGGGTCCTGGTGACTGAGACGTTACCTCATTCACAAAGTCAAGCCAGCTGGTCGCCACTCGAGCAGTGGGATTAACAGGGAAACCCTTCCAGCAATGGTCACCTCCGTGAGCACAGCAGAGAAGACCCTTGTCACCTGCCTCAGCTGTGGGTGAAGAAGGAGTTCAGAAGCCAGTCCTGGAACTTCAGGAGCAGGCTGGGGCTGAGCCAGGCGGGTCCTGGGGCATGAGAACCACCAGAGGGTCCGGCATCCTGCGTAGCCCAAGAGCACAAACCACGAGGGTGTCTGTGGGCCATCTGCCGTCTCCGCCACACGTCATCAGCTGGTTTTCACTTCTGAAGCATTTTACCTACGGTGGTCTTGGGCTATTAGATGAATTATTTTTGCGTCCATAGTTGACTAAATCCTTGGCAAGATGCCAGCCCCCTGGGGGTCACTGAAGACAGAAGCAGAGTCAGGGGATTCTCGTGTGAGACACGCACCAGCCTCTTTCTGAGTAGACAAAATGCATTTTGATTGAATTAAAGTTTTATATTTTTTAAAGAACAGACATAGGAAGACAATAACATCCAGGGCCATCAGTCAGCTGCACACACCTCGCGGACTCTCCTGGTCTCAGCCCGTGGCAGGAGGATGGCTCTCTGCAAGTGAGGACGAGCGCGGTCACGGGGCACCACGGCCATTTGCTCTGTTCTTAGTCTCATCCCCCATCCTTTGAGCCGTGGGTTCTTCTGCTTCTGCTAGGACGAGTCAGGACCCAGCGCTCACCATGTCACTTCCAGCCTCAAATTCACCTCTCCCGCCTGCTCTGAGACCTGCTAGGATGTGGGCCCTGCCCACCAGCCAGCCTCTCTCCTCTGCCACATGGTGTCCCACACTCCCAGGCCAGAGTGCCTGGAGGGAGGGTGCCCTGCCCTGGAGACCTGTGCCGTCCTGTCCCTGAACGGTGTCCCCCACCCCAGCACTCCCCTGTCCATGCCATGGTGAGGCACATGTTCAGCTTCCAGGCCAGCAGGTCAGCGTCTTTGCCACCTGTCACTTTGCCTCTCAGAGACCACTGAGGGACAGAGCCTGTTTTCTCGCCTGCAGCCCAGACTAACTGCACCCTCTGTGAGGCACTGTCAGGTGCCCAGGCTCTGTGCGAAGAGCCCCAGTGGGACAGGCTGGTCCACCAGGAAAACGGCTGCCCCGCCTCTTGTGGGTGAGGGGCCCTGGCTCTGTCTCCATGAGCTCTCCAGCTGATTCTCATCTTGACCAAAGAGCAGCTTAGTGGGATGAGCTTAGGAACTAGATAGTCCCTGGGCCAGCTGGGTGAGGCCCAGAGCCTGTGGGGAGAGGAAGGCTGGTGACACGAGAAGCCGATGGTGCCTAGGCACATCCAGCCTCTGTTAGCCTGTTGACTGACCCTGGCTGGGCTTTGTTATTAGCCAGACACTTGGTTTTATTTCAGATCTCCCAACTCCCGACGGGGTTATGTCCTGACAGACCCACCATTGCATGAAAACACCGTAAGCTGGGACACCTTGGCTTAATGGCACGGCATGCTAGAGTGCTGTTGTCACAGCTGCCTCATGTCCCAAGGGAGCCTCAAGCCACATAGCGTCAGCCCCAGCAAAGATTAAAATTCCAAGTGTGGTCTCTACTGGACACTTAGCACTTTCTCACCATCTGTGATAGTGGTGGCTTCAGTATTCCCCAGAAGCCCCAGGGTTGAAGGCTGGTCCCAGCTGATGGTGGTGCTGGGAGCTGGGGAGTCTTCAGGAGGCAGGCCTGGTGGGCGGAGGCTGGGTTGTTGGAGGCAGGCCCTTGAGGGGATGTGGGGACCCGCTTGCTCCTCTCCCTCTTTGCTTCCTGGCTGCCAAGAGGTGAGCAGCTTTGCTTCACCACACACTCCACCATGATGATATGTCTCACCACAGGCCCAAAACAGCAGCCAAGAGACCATGGACTAAAACCCCTGAAACCACGAGCCAAGATAAATCCTTCCTCCTTTTAGTCATCTCAGGTGTCTGAAAGCCATCAGAAAGCCAACTAACGTGACATTAGAACTTAGAAAAGCCACAGAGTGCGTCCGTCATAAGTGGAGACCATCTGAATTATGAGTCTCCTGCAGCCGCCGTGGGAGTGGAGAGACCCCACGGCCCTCCGTTCCATTCTGGGCATCTGTGTGGCTCCAGGTCACCACCACTGACATTGCTCTGCCTTGTGTCCTTCCCTTGGCCCCTGCTGAGGACCCGTCTCCTGGCCTAGTGCTGTCCCTGTGTGACCTGGGTCTTCCTCCCCTTGCAAAGCGCTCAGCGTGCTCATTTGCCGGCCAGGAGGCCAAGTCACAGTGAGCTCCTTCCCTGTCACCTGGCACAGCAGCTAGCCTGATGGGCAAGGCTTTCCACGGCAGGAACTGCGGCAAAGAAGGCGCCAAGGATGGCCCCTGGGAAGAGAGGCGGGAAGGGCTGGGAAGAGCCTTTTCGGTCATCAAGGAGGCCATGGGCAGAGCAGCCCTAGAAGGAGTCAGTCTCCATCCTGCGTGGCTGGGAAGGGGTGACAGGGAAGGGTTCTGTGAGACTGCATAAACTTATATTTTAAAAGTGTACAAGAGGGCTGGGGATGTGGCTCAAGCGGTAGTGCGCTCGCCTGGCATGCGTGGGGCGCTGGGTTCAATCCTCAGCACCACATAAAAATAAAATGAAGATGTTGTGTCCACCAAAAACTGAAAAGTAAATACTAAAAAATTCTCTCTCTCTCTCTTTCTCTCTCTCTCTCTCTCTCTCTCTCTCTCTCTCTCTCCTCTCTCTCTCTCTCTCTTTAAAAGAAAAAACTGTACAAGAAGATTTTATAAGTTGTTACCAGGCTCTATAATTTGGTCAGGTGTGGATTTTTCTAGGGTAACTTCAGAATTGGTTCAGGACTCGTTCAAAAACAAATCCTTCTCTTTGAAATAATCCACGGGGCTGTTTGGCCTCGGTCTCTGCTGGTGCTGGTGTTGTTCCTTCTGGTGAACTGAGTGCTTGCTGTGACATTTGCCCTCTCCTCTGTCCTGCTCCTGCAGATGGGAACTTCTTAGCCATCGGCTCTCATGACAACTGCATCTACATCTACGGAGTCGGGGACAACGGGAGGAAGTACGCGCGGGTTGGCAAGTGCTCGGTAGGTACACGCGTCTCGCCGACAGGAGCGCGGCATTCCCATGCCACATGCTGCCAGGCAGGGTGTGTGCCAGCGTGCCACTCATCAGCTGTCCTCCCCAGGGTCACTCCAGTTTCATCACCCACCTGGACTGGTCTGCAGACTCTCAGTACCTCGTGTCCAACTCCGGGGACTACGAAATCCTTTACTGTGAGTAACAACCCAGGAGGTATCTATATCTAGGTCACATGGGACGGTCGCAGTGAGACCAAATGGGCCCACAGGGCTCAAGCCTATGGTGTCCTCCCCGGGCCTCGGTTTCCTCCTCTGTAAGATGGAGGAGTTGCACAACCTCCCTGACCTTCCCGGTGCTGAGACACAGGGTTCAGGCTGGCGTGGGCTGTCTCTAGGAGGAGAGGCTGGGCCCTGCTGGAGAGGCTGAGTTGGGCAGTTGTGGGATGAGAATGGGGTCTGCAGCTGTCACAGCAAGAGTGGCCCTGGTAAAGGTGTCACCCAAAGCAGGTGGGTGCCACAAAGTCCCCGGGACCTCCTCCTCCTCCTTTCCCAGCCTCCACCTGGACAGACCTAGGGATGGGTGATAAAGGGTGGCACTTACTGAGCACCTAGGACCTGCCATGCACTAACTCCTCAGATACTACCTGGCCCCTGCTCTGGGCTAAGCAGAGGAGATCATGGAGTGTGAGGAAGGCCTGGCCTCCACCCCACTGGAAAGCAGCTGGAAAGTTCAGTGTCATTACCTACATTTCCTCCTGATCCACAGCACTTTCTGGCTCATCCCTTTCACAGAGAGGAGATTGGGGCTCAGGTACGGGCCGTGGGCCCAGAGCTGGTGGGTGGGGAGGAGGTCACGCCACCCGGGCATGTTGGCCTCTTGTTGAGCCAGGACAGGCAAGCACTGGGCAAGCAGCACTACAGGCCTGAGCCTCCCCCACCTGGTCCCCCAGCTCCTTCCCCAGGTCCTGCCCAACACAGGCACAGGGGCAGGTGCTGGTTTGGGGGGACGGTCTCTGGGTCTAAAACCTTCTCAGACACTCTCATTCCCCAGTGGTCAGAGCTCATCTGAGGGACAGTTACGTCACCTGGGAGTCTCTGGGCTCTTGGGGAGACTGGTTTCCATTTGTTTCCAGTTCCAACTTGGAGCCCCAGGTGCTGGGGCTGTTGGAGTGTGTTAGGGAGGGCTGGGCAGCCCGACCCCAGAGGCAGGGTGGGGTTCAGGTCTCCAGAGGGGTCCTGAGCAGCAGAGGCCTGAGGACCAGAAAAGCCAGACTGTGGGAATAGACTTGGGGGAGGAGATGGGAAGAAAACAAAGAAGAGGCCTACACTGAGCCTGGAACTTGGTCTCTATTCCCAGACAGTCCCCATGGGGTGGACGTGGGGGTGTCCCCTGCTGGGGCGCAGTCCTGAGGACTCAGGCTTACCCAGGGAGAGCTGGGGGCTTGGATTAAGTGTCACCAGACCATTGGCCTTTTCCAGGGGTCCCCTCTGCTTGCAAGCAAGTCGTAAGTGTGGAGACTACGAGAGACATTGAGTGGGCTACCTATACCTGCACTTTGGGATTCCATGTCTTTGGTAAGTTCTGCAGGTGTTTGAACACAAGACGTGTCTACTTTTAGGATATTTTTTAATAGTTATGAAGCCTCATAGTCTCCAGTCTTGTCAAATTGCTCGGCTTCAGCGTGTGCCCCACCAGACACCCCTTCAGCTCCCTGGAAAGGGCCAGGGTGACCCGGCCATGTCCAGCTGGGCAGAGCTAGAGAAATGGGCTTTTACCCCTTTTCCGTGATACAGAACAGGTGCTGAGATAGTTCTCTAGAATCTTCCACATCAGGTTGTGCCAGACACACCTAAATGAACCACATGGCACTCACTCCTTGTTATTTGTTAGGGTTTGACATTTTTTGGTCCTTAAACTAAATACTGCACTTTTGTTTAAGTTCAGTTTAGGAATATATTCATGAGTATCCTAAAATAAATTGCCACAATTGAGTAGAAAAAAAGGAAAGGTGGTATTGTCATCTTTTTTGAGAGACCACGATTCTATAGATTGGTAAAAATTTACAGTCTCCTTGTTTCTGTTGTTTTACCATTTTCTGGTGTTTAACACTAAGAGCCCTCTGTCTTCTCTAGAATGCCAGCTGAGAAGCCGACATGCACCTAGCTCTCTTATGCCCAAAGTTTCTGGAACCAAAAGGGTTTCCCAGACAATGGTATCTGCCCACCACCTGGACAGTGAGTGGCACCCACAGGCACCGCCTACCAGGCAGCCAGCAGACAAATGGCAGCCCTCAAAACCAGCACCAAGGAACATCTGGAAGGCACACAGGCCCAGGGCTAACCAGTCCTGGAAACTTTCACATGTAAAGAGTAACCCCCCCAAAAAAGGAAACTGTAACCTTGGGGACTAGTCAGCCTCCATCAGATGATCTGGGGAAAGGTGTTATGTCCAGAGGGGCCTTAGAGAGGTGGGCACCAGAAAGCCTGCCATTGGTCCCCACTCAGCACCGCAGGGCTGTGTGGAAGGGCTTCCTGAGACCAGCCCGAGTGGGTGAACCTGAAACCCGAGGAAAGGCCCCCCTCAGGCCAAGCCCCTGCCTCTGAAGCAGCGCCTCGAGGCAGCTCTGCGGTGGTGACACCCGGGGCCTGCTCCTGGCCCCCTTCCTCTCTGGTGTCTCAGTGCTGTCTGTGGTCTGTTTCAGGAGTGTGGCCGGAAGGCTCGGATGGAACTGACATCAACGCCGTCTGTCGGGCCCATGAGAAAAAACTGCTGTCAACGGGGGACGACTTCGGCAAAGTGCACCTCTTCTCCTACCCCTGCTCTCAGTTTAGGGTGAGGAGGTGTCCTCGCTAGTCTCCTCCCTCGCGGCCACCATGTAGATGTGACACTGCTCACGTCAGCTCTGAGCACCTGCGCAGCTCCCCACTGGAAAAACCGCAGGTCCACGGTCACCTGTGCAGCTTCTGCACCTCCTCCCTCTCCCACCCACGCTCCCTCTGCCCCAGCCCCGCTGAGCCCACCCCATGCCGGGAGCCCCCCCCCCCTCCTGCAGCAAGGAGACCCTCCCTGCTGCCCTAGCAGCCAGTCAATCCTGCTTCTGGGTGGACCCCTCCCGGCGCCACCTTCTGATACTTGAGGTACCTCGGCCTAGGGCATCACTTGGCTCGTCCCCACCAGACCACAAGGACTCCATGGAGTTTGTGTCTGTGTCCCTCCTGTGTCCTGCACCCCCAGCAGGTGCACGGATGAGAGCTTCTGCTTGAGGAAGAGCATGACGGGGTCCAGGTCTGAACATGGAATTCTGGTACTTTCTGATTCCACTCCTGCTTTGCAGTAAGCTTTTTTCTCTGTGTCATCGTTTCCAGGCTCCAAGCCACATATACGGCGGACATAGCAGCCACGTCACCAACGTCAACTTCCTCTGTGAAGACAGCCACCTCATCTCCACGGGCGGGAAGGACACAAGCATCATGCAGTGGCGAGTTGTGTAGGCCCTGCCGGAGCCGCGGGAGCAGATTGCGCCCAGGAGACACAGATTCGCGTTCCACTTGGTCACTGTGATTTCTGTTTTGTCTAAAAATTCTTACAACCTCAGGAAAACTATCCCTCTACCGGTTACCTTAGCTTAGGGAGTCCGCGAGCGCCCTGCCAGAGAGCGGTCCCCTTTCCGCTTTTCTTGTATAATATATAAAACTGTGCATATTGCATATAGAAAAGGTCCCAAGGTCTACGTGACCGTGGCATCAACAGAAGAAACTGGTGTCACTTTTCTATGAACTTTTCAAAAATGGTCACAGAATGCCTTTTAAAATATTGTACATAGTCTTCACTGTTCCACCATCTAGCTTGCTAAGTCCAGTATCAGTGATGACGAGGTACTGAACTTGACCGCCATTCACCAAATGGTCCTTGAGAAGAGTGAACACTGATTTTGCACAGATGGATTGGGAAATGCAAATATGAGACTTTCTTTGGTTACATTTTCTAAGATGTCGTTCTGGTCCCCCTTTGGGAGGCTGGTGATAGGGGGCTCGTTCCTCTGTAGGCAGCCTGTGCTTCAGACCAACTGTCGCAGCAGGGCACACGGGCGCAAGAGTATGCGACTTAGACTGTCGTCCTGGCCACTCGCAGTCAGCCCCTGAGCACCTCTGTGAACCACAGCCCCTCTGCTCCCGCTCACGTACCCTGATCAGCGGCAAGACGCTCGGCCGCCTTCCCTTGTGTGTTAACTGGCATGATATGGTGTTGTACTTGTGTAGGATGCTAGCAGCTCATGACAGACCCTCAAGGCTAGTTCCACTGCTTTACGCTTACGGATATTGTACATTTGTATTTTACGATCAAGTAGACCAAGCCGAGGAGGAATCTCCTCCGTGTCCCGTCAACCCGAGGGGAGACGTCTCAGAAGGCTCCAGGCACGAAGGCGGCTTCTTCTGTCTTTTGTGCGTGGCTGGCTCCCAACAGTATGGAGTAAGACCGTGTCCTGATGAGTAAGACGCAGGTGGTATCAATCTGTCGAGAAGGCCTTATCCATTGTGGGACAGATTGAAATTCATTGTTTACATTGGGGAATATATCTTGGATTTTTAAATAGAAGAGTAATAAACCAACTTAAGAACAAATATTAAGATTTTTACTCATTCTAGGCAAGTGAGTGAATTGCGTCATCTGAATGTCACGGCACTGGATGTTTTCAGTGGCTGATTAGGTGTGACGTTTGGAAATAGTCTTCGTGACATCTCCAGCCTGCCATGGCAGTGCAGGCACCTGTAAGCAACATGTATTAAAGATGACTGTTTGTATTATCCTTATCAAATATATTCTATAATGAAATAAAACTTGAAAAGTGGATTTCTTATTGACCTATATTCGTGAAAGTATATACATTAAAATATTTAAAATCAGATTCGATTCATACTATATTCTGTTTCACATACAGATTGTCTTCACCTGGGTCGTTTGCAGACAGAACTGTTTTTTCCTATGGAGGGGAAGCATTCATCAGATGAGATGGCTCTGGAGAATGTGGCTGGATCACAAGCCCATTGTTAGTTCCCTTTGTTATGCAAACACTGGTGAAAAGCAATTAGTCCTAAATGGATAATTGAAGGAATAATGAGCTATAAGGATGAGAAAGAGATCCATTATGGACTTGAAACTCAAAATGTGGCATATATACACACACTAGGATTTTGTGTATAGATTCATATGCTGTTTTATTAATTATGAAGATAGCTATAGTAGTTTTACATCTAGTAATATAGGCAATTATGAAATAGTACTGTGGCTGGATGATGCGCTAGGAACCTTGCAGATGGTGGTTGCTCTCCGGTTCATGGTGAGCAATGACTGCTTCCCACCACTTATCACCCCTCAGGCAAGCAAGGCCTAGAGCCTTTGGGATTCTTCTGGAGCAAGAGGCTCCAGGAAATGGGCAGCTGCTGGCCTGTGAGGCCAAGTCGTCTTGCTCTCAGGAGCCTGTGGCCCTATTAGCTCTTAGCCTGGCTTCCCTGCCACATGTGAGACAGGGAAGTAAAGCGTGCTGTTTAATTGTAGATACAATAGGTAAGTTTGTTAGCATAAGAACATTCCCAAGTGAAAAAAGATCTGAAGGGATTTTTTCTCCCAGCACTAGGGGTTGAACCCAGGGCCTCATGCACGCCAGGCAAGTGCTCTCCCACTGAGCTACACCCCCAACCCTTTTGATTTTGAGACAGGGCTCTCACTAAAGTGCCCAGGATGACTTTGAACTTGAGATCCTCCTGCTGCAGCCTCCCAAGTAGCCGAGGTTACAGGCGTGAGCCACTGCCTTGGCTGCATTTACAGATTTTAACATCTGTGATTTCCACTGTGTGGTGCGCCCCAGCAGTGGGGTAGGAGGAGGCTACCTTGGGCAGGGGCTGTCTGGGTTCACTGAAAGGTCAGATTCCATCCCTCAGCTCGTCCTTCTGTGATTGGGGGCAGGCTGCCGTCACTCCAGCTCACAGGCAGAACTCACAGAAGTGCCATGTGACCTTCTGGCCTCTGTCTGGGAGGCATTTGCCAGGCAAAGCCAGCTGAGAAGCCTGCACTTTGACTAGGCCCATCCTTCCAGCAGGTTCTCTCCCTCCATTCTTTTAACTCTATAGAGAATTTCAAACACCCAAAAGTGGAGAGAGAGTTACCCAACTTCAAAGATCCTGGACACTTAGAAATTCTCCTCACCTGCTGGAGCATTTTAAAAGAAAATTCCAGCCCCTGTGTCGTTTCACCTGTGAATACTTGTCTGCTGCTCTGATGAGGACCTGCATGGACCTCCATGACGTCATCACGGCTGACAGAAGTCTCGATGGCGTCAGTGCCTAGGTTTGTTAAACCCGCCCACATCTCAATGCCAGGCACCACCTGGACACGAGCCACACACAGTGAGATACACCACATGGCCTGCCTGCCTGCCAGGGAAGCTCAGCACAGGGGCTCAAGCCTGCAGGTGCAGCTCACATCTGAACCAGAGCCTGCTCCTCCAACCCTGACCCCAGTCCTGCTGGCTGCCCACAGCACCCCTGCCCTGCCATCCCAGAGCTGGATGCCCAAGCTGTCCTCCTGAAACCCAGACTTCCTCCAGTCCCTCCTGCCCAGGGTCCCTGTGCTGCCTTAGGCGACCTAGGGACCTTCCCTCGCTGGGTCCCCAGCCTGGATCCTCCCTCCCTCAGCCGGCAGACTCACAGGAGTGTCTCAGAAATTGTACCCTTTTGAAGGAGGGAGACTTCCCTTCAGGAATCCCAGTGCCCTCTGGGGCAACCTTAGTGGTCCAGCATCTCTCTTCCACATGTTTTAGCAAAAACAGGCACAAAGCCAGGCACAGTGGCACACGCCTGTAAATCCCAGCCACTCAGGAGACTGAGGCAGGAGGATTGTGAGTTCAAAGCCAGCCTCAGCAAAAGCTAGGTGCTAAGCAACTCAGTGAAACCCTGACTCTAAAATAAAATACAAAATAGGGCTGGGGATATGGTCGCGTGTCCCTGAGTTTAATCCCCAGTACCAAAAAAAAAATGGGCCTAAGCTCAAGCTCACACCAAGGAATTGGCAGTAGGCGGTAGGGTGCATCTTCATCTTCTGCTGACTGTTCTTGGTCCTGTGTGCAGCTCTGCATCCAATAAGCCTGAGGGGGGTGCAGATGGAGGGGCTCCTGAACACAGATTTTTGTCCAAGCTTCCAATATGGACCAGTGAAGAACAAATTTGGCTATTTAGGCTTAAAACAAAATTAGGCGCCTTAGCATCCCTAAGATGAACAATGTATAGGTAATTATTAAAATTTTAAACTTGGGTTTGACTTAAAACTTGCCACTTGCCTTCCCTAAGTGACAAGTCCCGCTGCTGGCTACTTGTGCACCACCTGGTGGCAGAAAAGCAGAGCACAGCCCTTCCCTACCTGCAACTGGCCCAACCTGGTTCTGCCCTCTGTGGGGCTGGGGTGTGGAGGCGGAGGAAGGGAGACTCTTGTCTGACTACGATGGTCTCCCTTCTGAGGGGCATGTGTTCCCCCTGACTCTTCTCAGAAGAGCTTCAGAGGTTTCTGGAGGACAGAGCAGCGCTGACGGTCCCTCACCTATAGTCCCCTGGACCCAGGTAAAGATGTTCTGCTCAAGTAGCTATTTTCTCCTTCCATGGCTCCCAAGCACAAGGAGGCCGGTCTCCATGCATCCTCCTCTCATGGGGATCCCATCGCCCCTCCAGGTGGCCCTGTTGGGCAGAATCCTAGGTGATGCACTTGGTCCTCTTGGTGGGGCTCACATCTTGGGTGGGGGAACGTTTGTACCTCCCACAGCCCAACACCAGTTGGAGGCCAGGCTGAAAGCCACCCTCTGGGTGTCTGGCTGAAATTTTCAGCCACTGATCCAAAAATCCCAGAGGGCCCACGTCAATCACTCCAGGTGGCCTGGGAGGAGATGGAACCCCCCACCTCCTCCCTCCGAAGAGGAAAGGATGGAATCAACAATCAACTCCCCCCAAAAAAAAATCCTTAAAAATACTTTTTAAATTTCTAATTCCTGACCCTTTATGCCCTTCGCATGGATGAAGGCATCTAAGAGGCTCCTTGGGCACCTCCCTCGTGTCCTCTGCCCCGGTTGGCAGTGCCTTCGTGGTTCCACAGCTGCTGGGCCTTGGATCCTCAGCTAAACATCAGTTCAACATCCAGCTACACAAATGGTGCTGCTGTGGGAACTCTTTACAGTTTCCTTGTGCATCTGTGCCAGAGATCCTCTGCCTCACTGTGGGACCACCACTCTTCTAGGCCTGCACCAGTGCTGCCAGCTTCCTCCCGCCAGGGACCAGTGTGGGCGAGGCCATCGCCCCACCAACCACCCTTGGAATTGTCACTGCATATCATCTACCACATAAGATCAGTCCCTTTTTTGACAATGAAGAGGCAGAGGGTTAGTGAGATGAAGGCCCTGGCCCAGGTCACTCCACTGATCCACAGCAGAGTGAAGGGTAAGTCCCAGATGTCACAAGCCACCTCCTCGCCAGCATTCTCCGGCAGGTGTCTAGAGAGCACCCTTGAGGAGTTACTATGGGGTTCCAAATAAGGTTAGAAGTGTCCCGCACCCTGTGTACACAAATGGAGCGGGACACACAGAGACTAGAGGGCCCGCGTCCCGGCAGAGCCTGGGCAGCTGCTGTAATGAAAAGGCACATCCCCAATAGGCATTGAGTACTGGCCAGGTTTGGCTGTCCCCATCCACCATCTTGGTAAATGGTATGGGAGAAGGCTGACCTGAAGCCTCATGGGAAACGGCACCCAGGAACCCAGGGTCTTCGGCTCCCGCAGGGTCTGTGGAGAGTGCTGAGGCTGGCGCCTAAGGGCTCCGTCATTCCAGGGACCTGGCCAGTGCTCACAGTGCCGTGGGTTCCTCTGCAGCCGTCTTCCCCACCGATGTGTAAAACTGGGTAACTGGAGCCCTTTGGGGTACCGTGGCAGTGTCTCCGCCCCTGGATGAGAAGGACCCAAACCTCTCTTCTTACTCCTTTATGGGGGTTGCTGTGACAATTGGAGGCACAGGATGGGTGACACTGGGTGAGAACATGGTTAAATATTGTGGTTTGTAGAGCTGGATTGTGGCTCAGTGGTAGAGTGCTTGCCTAGCACGCAGGAGGCCCTGGGTTCGATCCTCAGCACCACATAAAAATAAATAAATAAAGGTATTGAAGTGGGTACCCCTTTCTCCACAGAAAAGCCCTCTTCACCATGGCTGATTTTGGGACTGTCCACAAAAGAGTCTCTGCTAAAGAGCCCAATGTAGATAAACTTCCTATTTTCGTGTCACCCTGTTTACTTGACCACTGGCCGAGAAGATTCCAGCACTCCAGGTGCTGGACACCCCCTTACTAGTTTTCACAAACTAGTAAGTATAGTACTTTGAAGAAATGTGCAAACAAGGCCTCTGGCCTTGAGCTGGGCTTCACAGAGATGTCTACATTCTTAAGATAAGTTACAAATGGGCTCCAAGGTAACAGCTGGCAGGGGAGGAAAGGAAGGGGAGAAGAAGCTTTCCCCTTCTCAGGTGTTGTCCTTGAAGAGTTAACGTGCACAGAACAGTGGAAGCAAAAGCTGCTTTTATGTGAACTTCTGCAGATTTGAACTTCCGAGCCCCTCCTCTTACACACTGGGTATAAAACTCTGAAACTCCCTGAACTCGGGGTTCAGGGGATTAATTGATTGCAGCAAAAGCTGTGCCCCCTGAACCTGGCTGCAGCCAAATAAAACTGTTTCCTGCTGTCTTCGGTGCCTTGCCTCGTGTGTCCATCTACAACTAAAAAAAATTTTTTTTTAATTGTAGTTTGT
Source organism: Marmota monax (assembly GCF_021218885.2). Lineage (NCBI taxonomy): Eukaryota > Metazoa > Chordata > Mammalia > Rodentia > Sciuridae > Marmota > Marmota monax. Next base: position 1,560,607 of record NW_026694841.1, read on the forward strand.
AACATTCGGGGCCCACTCCCCTCCTTACCATACCTTCACTAGGAAACTGCCAGTCTCCCTGTCACGGTGAGGCTGATGTCACATACTCTGTGACACCTTTGAGATTCTTTTGGCCACATGGGCTTCTCTGCCTTTTCGGTTCCCCCCCAGAGCCTGGCTCCTGAAAGGAGGGTGGGCTGAGATTGCCAAAGCCCAGCAGCTGCCCCGCCGCCCCACGACTGGAGCCCCACGGTGTTCCTCTGCCTGGTGTGGTTTATCTTACCGGGATGCACACACAGCAACAGTCACACAGACAGCATCTGGTCATTGTCTGCACTGACAGGCGCCATGGGAGAAGACGGACACAGCCCTGCACTCCCGGCCTCCTACCTGAGGCAGCCCTGCACTCACTGAGCTGTTGCCAGGCCGGGCAAGACATCCGCTGACCAGAAAGTGCCGTCAGATAAGTGGACGCTAATCCATAAGGGGGGGGATGGGATGAGTGGCGGAGCTTTGGATGGGGCAAAGGGAAGAAGGGAGGGGACATGGGGGCAGGAAAGACAGTGGAATGAGACAGACATCATTAGGCACATGTGTGACAGCACGAATGGTGTGACTCTACTTCATGTACAAACAGGGAAGTGAAAAATTCCGCTCCATTTGTGTACAAAGAATCAAAGAGCTTTCTACTGTCATGTATAACAGATGAGAAGAAAGAGAGAGAGAGAGAGAGAGAGAGAGAGAGAGGAAGAAAGAGCGGGCCATCAGAAACTCTGACCACAGGAAAGGCCTTTCTCTGATTCTGGCGAGGTCAGTCCTGCTCCCACTCCTTGCCAGGCTGAGGTGGCTCCAGGGCTCAGACGTCATCTGAAAGCAGGGCGCTCAGGACAGCCCGAGGACAGCCAGCGTCCTCTCTACCTCCCTGGAGGTATTCCAGCCACCCCCGAGCAGGGCTGCTTGTTTGGGTAACTTGTAGAATGGCGGAGCGGCCCTGAAACTGAGGGGTGGTCTTGGGGGAGTATGCCCCGAAGTCTGTCCTGTGGAGCACCAGTCCACAGTGTCCAAGGACCCTGGTTGGAGGCACTGATTAAATATGTTAATGGGCATCATGAGTCCAGAGCAGCTGCCTGTCCATCCACCCACCCACCTCCATCCCTGCCTTTGGGCGGGGCACATCCTTCCACAAGTTCATGCTGTCCTGGCGCTGTGATGCGAATGGCGACCAAGAAGCCAAGCAGAGTGTGCCAGGCGGAGGCAGGGGCCGGCGGTGACAGGCCACGGAGGCCCAGGCACTCGGGGAAGGCAGCCTTGAGCAGACTGTGCCATGGAGGAGCTGAGGCCCCAGTCGCAGCTCTCGGGGCGTGCCCCCGGGCGCGGAGGCCCTGGCCTGGCTGTCCTCACAGCCTTTCTCTCCTGCCCACCACTGCCAGCCGGGGCTGGGGGCAGCCTGGGGAGGTGCGGCTTTGCTCAGCTCTGAGGCATGGAAACAAAGATCTCAGAAGACAAGGATTTGCCCAAGGTCGGTGTGGCCTTTCCAGGGGTAGCCCCAGCCGCCCCAGTTTGTCTCTTTTTTATAAAATAAAGTGTATCGGCCTGGGGTTGTGGCTCAGAGATAAAGCGCTTGCCTCACACGTGTGAGGCCCTGGGTTCGAACCTCAGCACCACATAATGATAAGTAAATAAAACTGAGCTATCATGTTCATCTACAACTAAAAAATAATTTTTAAAGATAAATAAAGCTTATTGTATTTTTTCATGACAAAACCAATACATACTCTCTGTAGCAAATTAAAAAACAATCTCAGGTGTATTTCTTTCTTTCTTTTTTAATTTTTTTTGTTTTATTTTTTTTAGGTGGACACAATATCTTTATTTTATTTTTATGTGGTGCTGAGGATCGAACCCAGTGCCTCATGCATGCCAGGTGAGCACATTACCACTTGAGCCACATCCCCAGCCCCCCCCCACCCCAGGTATATTTCTACCATTCTGAAATAGCACTATTACTCCTTTACTGCATTCCCTTTCTGTATTTTTTCTTTATGAGTTGATTTTGTGTTGTGTTTCTGTGGTCAATCTATTGCATGTATCATGTTCTATAACATAGGCATTTTCCCATGTCAGTATAATTTTGTTGAAAGTAACTTGTACCCACTACATAATGTGATGCCATGATTGATGTTGTACCTTGATGGTGATGGTGGTGATGATAGAACTGGTGATGGTGATGGTGGTGATGATGGTGGTGATGGTGGTGATGGTGATGGTGGTGATAATGATGGTGGTGATGATAGAAATGGTGGTGATGATGATTGTGATGATGGTGGTGATGGTCATTGTGATGGTGGTGATGATGGTCATGATGATGGTGATGGTGGTGATGATGGTGATGGTGGTGATGATGGTGGTGATGGTGGTGGTGGTGATGGTGGTGATGGTGATGATGATGGTGGTGATGGTGATGATGATAGTGATGATGATGGTGGTGATGATGGTGATGGTGGTGATGGTGGTGATGGTGATGATGGTGGTGATGATGATGATGATGGTCATGGTTATGGTGATGATGGTTGTTGAGAGCCACAGCCGAAGGGGCCCCAGCAAACTTCCAGCTGCCAGCAAACTTCCAGCTGCCGGCTGATGATTGGCTCACAGCGGCCCCAGCAACATCTAGCTGATTGGCTCCTCTGCGGTGATGCTCATTGGGCTGTTTCCCTGCCCTTTCAGACCACGGAGCTGCTCATTGGGGGACTTTTTTGGCTCCGCCCACGTGACCCAGCCAATCGGCCTCAAGAGCAGGAGGATTGTGGGAGGTGGAGAGAAGCTTGTGTGGGAGAGAGAGGCTTGTGGAAAGCCGGTGGTGGCAGTTGAGGCTCTGAGGGTTTTTCCTGAGAGGCTGTTTTGTTTGGCGTGTGTGGTTCTAAAAATAAAGTTAGTTTCTTTTGACAAGTGGCTCCTGATTGTGCCCAGCCAGACTGCGGCAGATGGTGGTGATAGTGATGATGGTGATGGTGGTGATGGTGGTTATGGTGGCGATGGTGATGATAGAGATAGCAGTGATGGTGATAATAATGAGAAAAAATAATAAAAGCCATCAAGGACAATTTCTCCAAGACGTGCTGTCTAAAGACTTCTTCCGTTAACATTTAAACAGGCTCAAATCTTGCCCATTAAAAAGAAAACCTTCCAGGTTCATCCCTTATCTGCAGGGCTCTGTCCTGGGCTGCCATTTTTTTCTCCCTCCTTCTCCCAGGGCTACCCCATCACCTCCTAGGGTCTCAGTCACTTCTTCAACCCTGACAAAGCACAGGTCAACATTTTTGGCTCATCCTGTCTCTTGGCTTCAAACCTGTGTGCTCAGCAGTCCCCAGCACACATCCATCAGCTCACTCCATCGGTGCTTCAGTCTCTAGCCCAAAATGAATTAATCCACTTCTCCCCAGGTCCCTGTTCTCCATTCCCCCAAATGACCAAGCCAGGAATGTAGATGTCCCTCCCAGCCTTCTTTTTGTCCCACTGCCCATATCAGCAAGCCGCCAATAATAGTGACCACTCTGAAGGCATCATTTAGAGAGCGCTTCCCCTGTGCCAGCCATTGTTGGAAGGATGTAGACACAGACTCCTCCGATGTGCTCATTCTTGTTATCATCTGCTTTTTCCACAAATTTTAGTGAATTTTCTATGAGTCACACAGCAAAGAAGTTGGGATTCTAAGCCGACCACTGCCCGGCTCTGCCTCTCCAAGATGGGAGGGTCTGTCCCACAGGAGCCATGACATGTGTCCATGCACCTCTCCATTCCCCATGGGTGCTCCTCTGTCTCTGTCTTGGCCGGCCACCATCGTGCTGGCCTGTCCCCCTCCAGGGGTCCTGGGGGAGCTGTCCAAACTACCAATCCAACCATGTCACAGTCCTGCTTAAACTCATGCTTAAATGCCTTAGTGGCTCGTAGGAAAAAGCTCTTTCACCTTGTACTCAGGCTCTGGGTCCTTCTCTAGCTGCGTCTCTTTCTGTTTCCTCCTCAGAGCTTCTCCCTGTCCCTCCGCAGGGCATCCTCTCTTGGCCACCCAGGTGGTATCCGCTCTCTGCCCACCACTCTTCCTCCTGTTCCTGCTCATCCACCATAATCTTTATAACAGCTCGAAAGCCATTTCCTCCAGGAAGCCTTCCTGAGTGCCAAGTCTGGGTTCAGGTCTCTCCTCTGTCCCCACTGCTGCTGTTACTCCCACCGTCACATCAAAGTGTTGGTGCAGCTGCCTGGAGCCCATGTCTGCAAGCTCTGCACCTTGCTCCTCCTCCTGCTCCAGCACCTGGCCCGGGATGACAGGTATGTCCGTAAGTGATTGCCAAATACACCAACAAACACACCTGTGAGTGGCAGGTGGCCTGGAAGTCGTGCCACTCATTGCCCCAACGCCAAGGATCCTCTCCTGCTTCCAGAGTCTCACCACGGCCACTAAGGAGGTTGCAGCGGACAGCGCTGTCCACTGAGCCTTGCCTTTGGTTCAATTTGTGCCTCAGGCCAGAGGCCCAGAGGCGGAAAGACTGACTGAGAGGACAAGAACATCTCGGGGTCTCCTGATGGGTTTTGCAAAAATGAATTCCAAAATTATGGCAGCAATGTGCTAGGCTTTTTTCTTTTTTAGCAGATGACTCCTCTCTTCCCTTTTAAGAGCCTTCCTGGCGGAAGCTGCACAAAGCTATTTTTACTTAAAGGCTGTAAACCTCATCGTTCTTAAAGAGAAAGCCGGGTGCCTGTGTCTGCCAGCCTCCCAGGCTCCGCCAGCCCCCGAGCCACAGGGTGGTTCTGGGTCATGCAGGAAAAACAAGTTTAAATTAAGTTCCAAATTAAGTAGCGGTGTTTAAAAGAAGGACAACACAAGCACACAGACACACACACACACAAACACACACACATCTCCATTCAAGGACTAAATTACAAACATCCTCTCTAAGAAATCAAAAAGTCATGAAGGTAAAACCAGAAGTCCTGGCAGCAGAGTTACACAAAGGCCAGAGCCAGAGGCGGCTGGGGATCATCAGGCTTTGGGACTTGGTTTACTCTGTGATGGCTAGCTCTGGGTGTCGGCTAGACTGGCTAAGAGACGCCCAGATAGCTGGTGAAACAGGGTGTTTCCAGAAGAGATTAGCAACTGGACAGGTGGGCCTCCCACAGCAGGCCTCCCCACGGTGGGCCTCACCAGCGGGCACAGTGTCGGAACAGGGTGACAGGGAGAGGAAGGGTGGATCTTCTCTCTGCCGAGCTGGGACATGTCTTCTCCTGCCCTTGGACATGGAGGCTCCTGGTCCTCTGGCCTCTGGACTCAGGTTGGGCCTTCTGCCTTCAGCTCCCCTGGTTCCCAAGCCCCAGTCTGCACTGGGATGTCACTACCTGCTGCAGACAGGCTTCTCAGCCTCCACAGTCACATGTGCTAATCCCTCACAACAAGTCTCTTCCTATATGTCTATATATATCATGCTTCTCTGAAGAGCCCTGGTTCATATAAGCAGCAAAACCTTCTCCAGAGAAAATTACAGGAAAATTCACTCATGATGTGACCAAGAATGTGACCACTCTGGCCAAAGCGGTCAGAGGGGACAGATACCAGAAAGTCACCCCATGCTCAACTTCTCCCTGATCCTGGCCACCTCTAGCTGCCCCTGAATCCACCTCCAGAGGAAAGCTAGACCCAGTGGAAGGCAAGAGCCCACCCAAGGACACACAGGCCTCTCGCCCTGTGTCAGGTTGATTCTCACCTGCTGTCCCGCCAGGAGCTGGGTCTTCATGGTCACGCTGGACAACCTTCTCCACGGAGGTCCTGACGTGGCCGGTATTCCCTCAATGCTTTACCATCCAGGTGCCCTAGCCACCAGTTTAGTTTTAGGGTTCTGTCCAATTTAACATTTCTATTCGATTTTTAGTAAAAATCATTCATCTTGTGTAGACACTCAAATTTATTGAAATGAAAACTGAAATAATATCCTTTTACATTATTTCACTATTGATCCCTGTGACTACTTTAAGCAAAAAATATCTAAAAGAGTATTTCCACACTTTAAAGTGAATTTGTATCACATTTTGTACCGTCATTTAGGATTTCATTACACTCTAGTAAAATTTCTGAACTTCAAGGATAACAAGAAACTCTCTACAGCATCTAGGCAGGAAAATCATATTACTTATATGCAAAATATGCCCCTCACCCATCACAAAATGCCCAGCCTCATGATGTAGGTTGTATGGCAAAGGGGAATTAAGATTGCTAATCAGATGACCTATATTAATCTGTTTTCTGTTGTTGTAACAAAATACTTGAGGTTGGATAATATTTAAAGAAAAGAGGTTTATTTACAAGTTTTGGAGGCTAAAAGTCCAAACAGCATGGCCTTGTGAGGGCATCATGGTCAGAGAGTACGCAAGAGGGAGAGCTCTCATGGTGAGTCAGGAAGCCAGAGGGCAGGGAGGGGTCAGGGTTGCCCCTTTATAACAACCTTCTCTCAAGGACTAACCAGGGTCCCAAAGGAACCACCGCAGCACCTTCTGAGGACAACCACCTCCACAGCCTCCTTACAAACAGTGACACTAAGAAGTTGCCCTCTACAGGCGGGTACCTAAGGCTCCCTCCCACCCCAACCTGACCATGCTTCCCCTCACTGGGTGCCCCTCTTTGAGCCACCCCAGCAGGAAGTTGAAGTCATCCCCAGTATGACTGCAGGGTCCCCTTCAAGATGGTGGAACTGCATCTTCTGGAGAGTCTTTTGGAGCTGAGGAGCTCGAGAGAGATGGAGTCAAAAGCAGAACCACAGGCCACCCTCGAGGCGTGGAAGGGGAAATGGGCCAGAACTAACCTGCTTTCCTGCCGCGGGGAACCAGGACACAGCAGGAACTCTAGTTTCTGGAGATGTCTGCACACACAAACGGGGCTTCCCCTGCCCTCCCAAGCTCTGTGTGGGCCGGGTGACACGTATGCAGGGTTTCTTCAGTTCCATGCTGGAACACACTCGGCGGATGTTGTGCAATCGTGTTTCTGGCCTCGAGAAGTCCACAGGCTGACGAGCTTCCAGCAAGACAACCCTGATGGGGACAGGTGTGTGGGAGCCCCGAAGCAGACAGAGAATGGAGCCTTGGGCCCAGGGAAGGAGGTGCTGAGTGCCGGGGCAGAGGGACTGATCTGCCTTTGGTCGGGCCGTGGGCTGGGTGTGAGAGGAGCTCCCCAGCCATTGAAGGAATGGCTGAAAGGAAACAGGGCATCTCAGGGAACAAGTGTTGGTGACAACCGAATCGGGCAACAGGATCTGTGTCAAGAATAAAAAAAGAGGTACAGCGGCACAGTTGGTCCACGAGTCCCCTGACACATCTGTGCGGCCTAAGCGTGCTTTGCTTCAGACTCTGGTGCGAATTAGAAATTCACTGGTGCTAGTTAATAGGAACCAGACACGGTGTCACTGGTGAATGATCAACAGCACAGTTTCTTTTGATTATTTGTGGTTTTGATCTGGCAAATGCTAAGCAATGGGTCCATGGGTGTCTTAGTCTGTTTTCTGCTCCTCTAACAAAATGCCTCAAGAAAATTTATCAAGAAAAGGTATGTCTCACAGTTCCAGAGGCTGGGAAGTGCAAGAGCATGTACTGGCATCCAGTGAGGGCCTGTTTGTGCCATGACATAATATGGGGAAGAACGCAGAGCAAGGAAGCCCAAGAGACAGAAAAGCAGGCCAAACTCACCCATTTATCAGGATCGCACTCCCCAGAAAACTAACCCACTCCCAGATAACTACCCACTCTTCTGTTACCAGGCTAAATGCATTCAGGAGGGCAGAGCCTCATGACCTAGTCACCTTCTTAAAGTCCCACCTCTTAACAAGTTACAAGCAGTTGAGTTTCCACATGTGCTTTGAGGGTACCCTGAGATCACAGCAGTGCGGCTGGCTCCTCAGCAATGGTCCCAGGCTGGAAAAGACACAGGGAGGTTGTCCAGGGAACAAGCTACATGTTCATCTGAGTGACCTCTTGGAGCTTCAGTTTCACCTTCTGGACAAGGAGGTTAGATGGGACACCCTTGAAGGACTTTTAGCCCTACTAACTCTCTGTGACTCTGAGACTGATCTGAGCCTGGCAGATGGCAGGCACCATCTCTCCTGCCTCCCCACGTGGAAGAAATCTAGTCCACGTGGGAACCACGAGTAGCCAGCCTGGCCAGGTGTCTGGCACCCAGGCACATCAGACTCTACCCAGGAATCTTTTCCAAATCCAGGGACTGGTGGCCTCCAGAAGTTAATCATTTGGAAACCACATGCTTCAAAAATGTTAACGTTTCATAAGTGTTTTCTTTTTATCAGAAGAACGGGAAACATGAATTCATCTTCTCTCGGGGAATAAAGACTTTATTCAGTAAATGTGGAACACGGGGAGTAGACTGGTTTTAAACAATGTATTGTTAAGGAAAAGGCGAAAGAGAAGCAAGAGCCGGGTACTGCAGAAGGGTGGGAAAACCATTCTCAGATGTCCTCTGACGTTGGTCCCTCAACTGATCCTCAGCAATACCTGCAAGATGGGTGTTAGGAGTCCTGCCTGCCAGAGGAGAAATGAAGGCTCAGAGGGTTTGAGCCACAGGATTACAGTGTGGAGCCCCTGCCTCTCCAAGCATCCTGGGGCAAAGCTCAACATGGATTCATGGGGAAGCAAGGCACAGGATGGGCTGTGTGTGGCCCCCATCGGCCTCCCCCAGCCCTGCTCGCAGTTCATGAACCCCTTTGTTGCACAAACATTTCAGGAAAAGACTTCTCTCAGAGCCAGACACAACTAATTTCATGCATTTGCTGAGTGATGTTGGCCCATGCTTCCCTTTTCAGTGGTCCCTCCCCTTTACAGTAGTCTGCAGGGAAGGTTGACAGAGGAGGTATGACCCTCACTTTGGTCCCAGTGTTTCATGGCAAATCTGCCATTGACATTTCCCCACAAATGCTCTTCGAAGCCACAGACTCCAGGACAGCATGGAAAATGCATGATCTGGAGGTCAGAGGGGGCCTCATGTTGAAAGAACATCAGTAAGACAAACTGGAAACAAAGAGGTCTGTATCTGGGGTCTTTACACAGGACTTTGAGATGCACCAACCAGAGGTAACCCTGCTCCTCCAGACCACACCTGGGATATCTCCAGATGACCCAAGGCTTGTCTATTTTAGCAACTTTTAGGATGCTACAAGATTATTCTATAACAAAGAGATCAATCCTGACCCTGGAAAGAGAGGAACAAATGAGGTCAGCAGGGCTACAACCTCAGGGTATGCTAACAGGACTGTAGAAGATCAAGGCCCCTTTCAAGTTTGATGACTCTGGGTTCAAACAAATATGGGAAGGGAAGTGGAGCTGGGACAAACCATTGCTAAGGAAATACCATGACCTGTGCACAGGAGGGAGGAGCCTAACTGGAGCCTGTGAGATGACGTTCAATTCCAGCCAACTAGAATGGACTGGGCACTGGGACTTTGGGTCAGAAAAATGCTGGTGTGAGAAGGGCTTCACCATTCCCTGTATCTTGAGCAAAACCCATAAGTCATACAGCTTCTTCTCTATCTGGACCAGGAATAAAACAGTGACCCTTCACTGTTCTAGTATATGCCACCCACTACCAGACACTATATATGCTCTTGTGTAGAAAACACACATGCACATGCACACTCACATATGTACATGGCAATGTTCAAAAAGCACAGCCAGCTGTGTCTACTTACTTGAAGGTGGCGAGTGAGACCCAAAAGGGTTTGAGGTCTTGAGCCAGTAATGAAGAAGGATCACTACCCTTTAGGAAGGATGGGGATTTAAAACCCAGAGAAAAACCTGGACGACCCAAGTGATGCTGTGTGTTGTGAAATGTGAATTTTTTCACAGGTTGTGGTTTTGGGGTGCTAGGTGGGGGCTCTTGTTGAGCGGGGTGAAGTCCTTCAGATGTTCATATGTCCCAAAGGTGAATCGGCCAGGTCCTGCCTGGGATCCATTTTACGAGTGAGTCATCTGTTGGTGACCTTGGCGCCCCTTGGATCTGGGGTGCCCCGAGTGCTAGCAGGCGAGGTGCCTGGCAGGGCAAGAATAGTGGCCCGGCCCCCCCCCCCCACTCCTTCACTGTACTCTGAGAATGAGCTCCACGTGCTGCTGGCGTCCCGCCCTCCCTGGCCCCGCCCCGGCCACGCCCCTCACTGCTCTTGGAAGCCCCGCCCTCCGCGGCCCCGTCCACTGGCTTTGCGGCCACGCCCCTGGCGGCCCGAGGCTCCGCCCTCTCAGAGGCGCGGACGGTGGAACCCCGCGCCTTTTGTGTGGAGCTCCGGTGCTGCGCGCGCTCATCCACCTCCGCCGACGCACGCGTGCGCACCCCCCTCAGCGGGCGGAGGGCGTACCTTCCCGCGCGCGCCCCCCGTCCGGGCTCGAGGCTGACTCGCTCGCGCGCTCCCCGGGGGCCGCCGCCCCGAGTTGCGATCGAGCACGCGCGCTCCCGCCGGTCGGACCCCGCTGCTCGCCCCCTCCCCACCCCTTCGGCGGCGGCACGCGCACGCGCACGCGCCGGCCGGGCACGCGCGCCCGCCAAGATGGCAGGGGCCGGGGCCCAGCTGTCAGTCGCCGCCGCCGCCGCAGCCTTTCTCCGCAGCTAGCGGCCCGGACGCCCGCCCGAGAAGATGCGCCCCCGCCGCCCGCCGCAGCCCAGCCACTCGCGGAGCCGCCGCGCCCGGGGCCGGCTCCCCCGCTAGCCCCGCGCCCCGCGCCCGCCGCCGCGCCGGGTCGCCCGGCCCCGCGCCCGCCCGGCAGCGACAATGAGGTGAGTCGGCGCCCGGGTCCCCAGGCGGGCGCGGCGGGGCCGGGAGGACCGGGGCGGCGGGGCGGCCTGCGTCCCCGACGAGCTCCAGCCTCCGCGTGCCGGCCCCTCTGCCGCGCCTCCCCGGCTCCCTGCTCCCCGCACGCCCCGCGGCGCAGCGGCCCCTGCGCAGGTCGCCCCCGCCGGCGCCCGAGGGTGTCCGGCCCAGAGGGGCCCCCGCCGGCGCCCGGCGCTGCGCCCTCGCCCCTCCGAGGTCAGCGCCTCCCTGCTCTGTGGGGTGATCCCATCTTGTGTTTTCTGTGCAGTTTTAGCGTCTAAACGTAGATTGCATAAAAGCTGTGGTGCCTGTACTTCCATCTTGGCTGTTCTGTGAACTTTATATAAATGAAGTGATACAATGTGGATTCTTTTGTGTCTGGCTTCTTTCATTCACGGTTTTTTTGAGATTCATCCGTTCTGTGTAGCCGTGTTTATCCCTCTTCTTCTCCCCAGTATTCCAGGGTGTGAATGTACCGCAATTCATCTGCCTGTTAGTAGACATTCTGTTTGTTTCTAGCTTTTGGCTATTAATAATGCTGTCACGAACACGCCTGTGTGCTTCCTGCTGCATCCGTTTCTGTCGAGTAGAATTTTTAGGTCAAGAGAGGCACCTATCTTCAGCCTTAATGGATAACATCAAGTTTCCAAAGCAATTAGACCAGTTTATACTCCCACCAGCAAGGACTGGAGAGTTCTTCTTGCTCCTTATCTTTGTCAACACTTGATATTGTCAGCCTTAATTTTAGCCATTCTGCTGACTGTGAAGTGGTCTGTTGTGCTTTTCATAGCAGCTTCCTGATGACCAATCAGACTGATCATCTTTTCATGATTTTTGGTATCTTAGGTAAGCACATACTTGCCCAGTTTCCTTTGAGATGTATAGTCTTTTTCTTCCTAATTTGTAGGGTTTCTATTCCAAAATCAACAAGACATTTCCTATAACATCTTCTAGAAACCTTACTGTTTGGCCTTTCACATTATGATGTGTCGTCCACCTGGAATTGATTTTTGTGTAACATATGCAAAGGCTAATTTCATTTTTATTCAGCACTGTTTATAAAAAAAAAATCATCTTTTTTTCCATCATTCTGGGTGTCACCTTTGTCATCTTCAGTCTTCCCTTTGAGGACTTTTATTTCTGTCTGAAGAATATAGTTATGGTTTGGATGTGGGGTGTCCCCCAAAACTCATGTGTGAAACAGTGCAAGGAGGAGAAATGGTTGGGTTGTGAGTCTTTACCCAGTCAGTGATCTATCCCTGGTAGGCATTAACTGAATGGTAGCTGAAGTGGTGGGCGTGGCTGGAGGAGCTGGGCATTGGGTCCTGTGTTTTGGCTTTGGGTATATTTTGTATCTGGCTAGTGCGGTGTCTCTCTCTGTTTCCTGACCATCGTGTGAGCGGCTTCCCTCAGCCACACTCTTCCACCGTGATGTCCTGCCTCACCTGGAGCCCCGAGGAATGGAGCCAGTTTCTATGACTAAGACCTCGGAAACTGTGAGCCCTCAAGCTCTTCCTCCTTTACAGTTGTTCTCTTTTAGTCGCAGTAGCAAAAAAGCTGACTAAAACAAATATTATTTAGTATGCTATTTATTGCTGATGACAAATTCTTAGGGTTTGAAAATATCTTAGCCTTTTTTTCTTTTTTGTAAATACTGTTATTGAGATAAAATTCATGTACCATAAATGTATCCATTTTAAGTCTGCAGTTCATTGGTTTTTAGCATATTCACAGACCTCTGTAAGGAGATTACCACAGTCTAATTTTAGAACATTTTCCTTCATTTTGCAGGGTCATTTCATTAGTTACAGAATTCATGGTTGGCTGTTGTAGCTTTTTAAAGCCATTTCCTTATCTCTGACATGGAATGATGGACTGTTTCTGTTGAGAAGTCTTTTGTCAGTCTGATGTTCCTCTGAAAGTAGTTCTCTTTTTCTCTAGATGTTTTTAAAATGTTCTCCTTGTCTTTGTGTTTCAAATTTTTTCCTATGCTATCTCATCTATGGGTGTTTTTGAATTTATAATTGGGCTTCTTAGGTCTTCTTGAATCTGTGGCTTCATATCTTTCATTAGTTTCGGAAGTCATCAGCCATTAGTACTATATTTTCTTCTTCCCCATTTTATCTTCTGGAGCTAAAATTATATATGTTAGACTATTTCATGTATCTTCTTTGTCTCTTAATCATTCTGTATTTTCTGTGTTTGTCTCTTGTTCTTCATTCTGAATATTTCCTCACTTCCCTTCTGCTATATATAATCTATTATTAGACCTATCCATTGAATTTTTAATTTCAGTTATTATGAATTTTTAATTTCAGTTATTTTGTATTTTCATTTTAAGATTTCCATTTATTTTATTTTTATAGTTCCTAGTGTTCTGCCCAGATTATCTTGACTTTTATCACTTTGAGCATAATATGCAGAATCATCTTAACTCTATGGTGATTATGGCAGTTTCTGTGAGTCATTTCCAGGGTCTGTTTCTATTGATTTTCATCCACACTGTCTTATGTGCATAGTGTTTATTCTTAAATTAGTGCTGGCTCTTGTATTTGCAAAATTATTTGTAGAAATAATTTTAAGCATAAAATGTTCTCTCCCAGAGGTCATTCACACTTGCTTTTGTCAGGCATCTGAGGGCGTTTATGATGTGCCCACTTCAGTGCAGCTTCAGGGTCTGGGATGATCCCAAGATGAACTTCATTCCCTGTGAGGACAAGTGTGTTCTGTTCACTTTCCCCCCTAGCTTCCCCTCTTCGTGAGCAGCACCAAAGGGTAGCCTTCCCTTCAGAACTCACCGATACCTGGACGGTACCCTCTGGCCCCATCTGCGTCCCCCCAGGCCTCCCAACAGGTATTTGTCATCTTTTGACCGCAGATGTTCCCAGTTCACTTTAGCTAGAGGATTTTTCTGATTTACTTAGTCCACAGTTGCTGAACATAAAAGTCCCTAGTTTTTTCACTTTGGGGGGCAGTGTGACTCCACATTCAGAGATTTATGCTGCTAGGTTGTGGAAGCTTGTGGAGAAAAACAAGACCTACTTTATTGTGGGAGGTCTTCTAAGTAGATGTGGAGAGGCACCCAGCATATTCCTGTAAATCTTCCTAACTACATTGTCTTTGTCAGCTTGTGAAATGCTCTTGGAATCAGAATGGTTTTAAGAATAAATCTTTGGCTTCTCTTGATATATAATTAAATGGAAAAAAAGAGTAGCTTGGCTCAGGTAACCGTAAAGCCAAGGATTTGTGTCTGGGGGTGGACAGGTGCTCTCTTCTTTCCATGCTCATTTTTCCTGTTTTGATTTTCTTGTTTATTTGATAAGAATCACCCTTTATCCGGTCCTCTTGAATAGAACAGTTGATATTCTTGGCTAACAATAGCATACTAGTGTTCCCAGATCTCTTCTTTTTTGATCAGATAAAAAGCATGCATGTAGAAATGAAAGTTCTTAAATGATTTTTCCAGAATGAGTCATCTAGTTAATCTTTTTCCTTATTTTTTTAAGTCATTCATCTTTTACACAGGTATTCAAAAACACTAACTTGGTTCTTTGTTGAGACTGCTAATAGACAAATGTCCGTCCATATATATTTACTTATACCTTAAGTACTTGGCTCTTGGAAATGGCAAAGAGTCCAGGAGATTTGTTTTATCTCTGATATCAGCCGATCTGATCTAGTCTAAAAGTGTAATCAACATAGCGGAGACAGGGCAGGAGCACCCACCAGTAGTAGCAACTTGAGCGTGGAATTTTGAGGCCATCCTGGGTAACACAGTGAGACCCTGTCTCAAAACAAAACAAAACAGAAAACCACTTCATCTGAAAAGATTTGTGAGGCTTCAGAAGGTGTGAGGATTTCTTCCAAACACCAGCTGAGTGTTCTCTAGCTTAATTCAGTTCTGATACTGTCCACATCAGAGCCCATAGGTTCAGGGCTCAGTCCCCAAGACTGTCTTTTACAAACAGTCCCCATACCTCTAAGATTTACAGGAAGGCACCTGCTCAGAAGACCTCCCACCCATACGCAACGCGGCATATTCCTGCTCTGTACGTTGGTCACTTATCTGTTGGGAACGTCTTGTGAACATTTTCTCAATGTGCCTTTTATCTTTTAAAGATTTAGTATGTAGAAGATTAAAAGTTTCATGCCATGAAGTTGTTTTCTTTGTGGGTTTTTCATCACTTCTTAAATTGAGGATGACATTCTTCTAGATGTTTGCTCATCAAATTTTTAGAATGTTTTATATATAAATTTAAAAAAATTCGTTCTTCACATTGTCTGGGATATGAGGTGAAAACTGAAACTACGTTTTTCTTCAGAACTGCTGGTCATATCATTGATTACCTCAGTATTATATGGCAGACACAATAGCAGTGCTTTCTAGGTTGGCTGGCCGTGTAGAACACCTGCCCGAATCCGAAGGTGCATGATCCCAGCTGGTGATAACTGGATAAGTGAGGATCCCTTTGATCCTCAGAAAGCTCACTTGTCCCCCACCAGGGCCAGCCACATTTGAGGCATGGCCAGTGGCTATTGGCAGGTCTGGTTCTGTGCCAGGAACTCGCTCATCTGGGCCAAGGGCACTTTATCAGCCTTGGAGGTGCTCAGAAGGCAGTGTGACTGCAGAGAGTGTGTGTGTGTCTTTGTGCTCTTCTTTCTGCCTACTTGTAGGTCAGTGGCATTTATATTACTTTGTGGACAATGATTTTAATCTGAGCAACATCATTTCTTTATAAAAGTCATGCCACTGGGACTGTGACTCGGTGGTAGAGCACTTGCCTAGCATGTGCAAACCCCTGCATTTATCAAATAAACAAGAAAATCACCTCATATCCTAGCACTGGGAGGAAAAAGTCAGAGCCTTAAAGAATAATGGTACTTTGAATTTTGTTGGTGGTTTTGTTTGGATTTCATTTATAAATTTGTTTTGCTTAAGGCATTTAAATTTAATTTTATAATTATTGCAGATAAGCTACATAAGTACAAATTAAATCACTTATTTCATTAAGGATTTTTTCCCCTTAAAGGGAGTCTATACACTCTCCAAGTTGAAGAAAACCTTGCAGCCAACTCTAGTGTGATGAAGACTCAGTTGTTAACCATGTGGAAAGTGCTGTGAAGAGTGATGGTAACTCAGCAGAGTGCTTCCAGCTGACCATGTGGTGGTGCCGGGGTGCCCTTCTCAAACACCTGGAAGTTTTCCTCCTCATAGCCTAAGAGGAGAAAGTCTCCATGGGAGTAATTTTCTGGTGGTAATTTTGTCTTACCTTTTTAAAAGACAGCAACCCCCCACCCGAAAATGTAATGTATGTTGTGTGGAGACTTTGAAATAAGAAAGGTATAAAGAAGACAATAAGGGGCTGGGGCTGGGGCTCAGTGGTGGAGTGCTTGCCCGGCATGTATGAGGCACTGAGATCGATCTTCAGCAGCACATAAAAATAAATAAATAAAATAAAGGTATTATGTCCATCTAAAACTAAAACAAATATTTTTTAAAAAAGAAGACAATAAAAACCAGCTCTGACTCTGCTGTTTACAGAGAACCACATCAAACGTGGGGTAACTACTTTACCTTTTTCATGTGTAAGCATAACAGTTTTACAAAATTGATAGTCTGTTGTATTATTTGTGTCAGTCACTTTACATTCAACCTACATGCATTTCCCCTTTAAAAATACTCTTAGGGAGCATTTTAAATAACTGTCACCTATCAGATGGAATTTATTTACCAGTACCCCAGTTTAAAGGCAGGATGCTTTTCGTGTTTCATCATTGTAAGTACCACTGTGGTAAGCATCGGTGTGCAGCTCTGATTATTTCCTTAAGAAAAATTAGCAAATTATATTACTGGAACAAAGGATGTAAACCTTCTGAAGACTGTACATATAACCAGAATATTAATTTTAAAGGAAGAGAAAGAGACAAAGTTAATGAAAGGAAGTTTAATCCTGGAGGTTTAACTTGGAGGTTCTCCTGCAAAAAAAAAAAAAAAGGGGGTCAGAAGGGAGAAGTAAGCAGCAGGAGGGGTGGGAAAGGACTGTGTACTTAGGATGGAACGTGGTGTAGTTCCTGTGTGTGCCAGTGGAGGGAGCCCTCTCCCGGCTCCTTGGCCGCTGTCATTGGTGAGGATGGACCATGTTTAGGACTGGGAGATGTCTGCTCTGCTGTTTGCAGTTGATGTAGGCAGGCAAGTGAACTTTTTTTTTTTTACATTTTGGAGTTTCCCCCCTGTGTTTTAGAGTCAGGCACCTGGATTCTTTAAGCTACTTGTCCCAGCTGACTGGTGATTTTGAGCAAACTACTTAACCATTGTGATCCTGCATTTTTCTGAAGTATAAGTGAGGACAATCCCACTTCCTTTCCAAGATCTTGTAAGATGAAATGAGAATCTATGAGAAGTTCAATTAAGGTCACTTACCACACTGCCACCTCGATTTGTTCTATCTGTAAGATGAACCTCAGAAAATCTAGGGAAATTCTGATTTCAAAGATTCTGCCTTTTTATCAGATCCCTGCATAACTTATCTCTGTAAGTGATAATTTTTGGTTTAGAAGCCACACTTGATATTGGTGCTTCAATTTCTAAAAAAGATTAGGGGGCTGGGAGTATGGCTCAGTGGCAGAGTGTTTGCCTAGCACATGTGAGGCTCTGAGTTCAGTCATCAGCCCTAGAAAGGAAAGAAGGAAAAGAGGGAGAGGGAACAGGAGAGGGAAGAAGGAAAGACCTTCAGGGACATTCTCTATAATAGTCACAAAATAGAACTATTCTTTCTTTCTTCAAGAACCATTCTGTCTTTGAAATAACGATAAAACAGGAGGCATGTTATTTTGGGTTAGAGAAGATAGTTGTACCGGAAAGCTTAGATTAAGAAATAGTTACTGCAGTTGAGGTCATTTAGCTGTGAAATTCATGGAAGCTGTGGCCAAAAGAGAAACACGAGCCAGCGTGTGCCTCTCATTATGGAGTAAGGGAGGGACATGCTTTCCTGTGACTGTAAACACAGGTTTTCTGAGGATCTTGGAAGACAGTGGTCATGGTGTTCAGCCTCCTGCATGCCCTGGGCCTCTTCTTCAAGAGGTTCTGGCACCCTCAACTATTCTGGGTCCTGCCTTTATTCTGCAGCTGCTGGTGAGCTGTGTTCTTGCTCTGGCCTCCTCTTCCCTCACAGAATGGTCACAGGCAATGATCTGAGGACCTGAATCACACGGCTGGTCGTCCCGCCGCTCGCTTTCCTTCTTCACCTTGCTGACTCCTGAGCCTTCAAATCTTAGTTTAAACATCTCTTCCTCAGGGAAGCAGTCCTTGGCCAGGGTTCCTCTAGGTTTTATTTACTGGTTTTAACAATATAATTTGGTCAGTGTTGTCCCAGTCCTCTGGGTTTTCAGTCCCCATCCATCTAAAGGCTCAGATGCTTCTTTGCTGGCTGGAAAGCCATGCCCTCGGGCTGTCACTCCCACCTGTGCCTAGACACCGCTGCTGCACTCAGAATATTGCCACTGGGCCTCTCCTTCCTCGTCATGGCAACATTGAAAGGGGGGCTACTTTTTTAAATTGGGCCTAAACGAGAGCATGTGCAGTGCTGGGCAGAGGCTGGCAGGAAGTAGGAGAGCCCCCGCCTCCCACACATAGTTCTCTCATCACCTTTTCTATTAATGTGATACATCATTATGAATAGAAGTCCATAGTTTAGTCAAGTGTCCTTAGTTTTTAACCTGATGTCCTTTTTCTATCATGGGGAGTGAAAGGAAAGTGACCACAACACTCGGAGCAACCAAGAGATCTTTATTGCAGCAGTGCAACAAAGAGAAAAGAAGGAAGGAAAGAGAGAGAGAGAGAAAAGAGAAGAGATGAACAGGGAGAGAGCAAGAGCAAGAGAGAGACAGAGAGCACGGGCAAGAAAGATAAAGAGTAAGAGAGAGAGCGAGAGAGAGCAAGAGAGAGGGAGCGAGAGAGAGAAAGAGGGAGCAAGAGAGAGAGAGCAAGAGAGAGGGGGGCCTGGCAGGAGGGAGTTTTTATAGCCCAAATCTAATGGGGCCTCTGGGTCTGCAAGCTGCCTTGTTGGCCCAAGGGGGGGTTAAGTGTTCAGCCTTGAGCGGGACTTGACACAAACAGGTGATAAAGGACCAGATAGATGGGGGTTTGAGTGCGTGGGCTATCTTGCAGCCAACATCTGTTCAGCCTGCCCTGCAGACAACACAGTTCAGCCTGCTCTGCACCCAACAGGGAGCACCAAATATCTTTGATTGTCTATCTCTTCAAGCTCCTCCTGACAGTTTCCCTATTTTTGGTCACTGTTTGGGAGGAGCTGTGTTGTAATGTAGGATGCCCCTTTGTTGAACTTTGGTGTTTTCCCGTGATTAGACTGGGGTGCTAAGTTTGGGGGTGGAAGACCACAGGAGTCAAGTACCCTTGGCATCCATTGCACTGAGGGTTCCTGCTGTCCACTTGATGAGACAGACCTCCGTCGCCTGGCGGAAGCAGCGCTTGCCAAGTTTCTTCGCTGTTCAGCTCTTCTCCCCTTCACTGTACTCCCTCATACTGTACTCCACATTGTACTCCCTCAGGAACATCACTATACCCAGCTCAGCGGGTAAGGAGCAGGCAGTTAGATCATCCCTGTGAATGTGTGTGAAATGCTAATATCGGGTAGTTAATGTATATTGGAAAAAGTCACCACATCAAGTCCAGGTGCTTGTGTTAGTCTGCTGTTCATTGCTGTGACCGCATACCTAACAGACACATAGGAAACTAGGAAAGATTTATTTTGGCTCATGGTTTCAGAGGTTTCAGCCCGTGAGGTTTCATGGTTTCGGCCAACTCCATTGCTCTGGGCCTGAAGCAAGGCAGAGCATCATGGCAGAAGGGCGTGCCAGGGGGAAGCTGCTCACCTGTAGGATGCAGAGAGGACAGCGTGCAGTCAAGGAAGGGGCCAGGGACAAGATATACCTTTGAGGGAATGTCCCAAGTGACCTGCTTCCTCCAGCTAGGTCCCATCACCTCCCAAAAATGTCATCCAGATATGAATCCCTCATGGATTAACCACTGATGAGGCCACAGCCTCATGATCCAGTTGTTTCCAAAGCCCCACTCTGAGCCCTGCTGCGTGGAGGACCAGGCCTTCAGTACATGTTCCTGTGGGGGACATTCTAGTGCAAACCGTAACAGACTGTATCTGCGTCCCAGAAAGCTGTGCCTGGACCAAGGCTCATAGGAGAGGAATTGTGGGGGGAAGTGTTAACTTGCAAGAGGCATTGGATTCAATTCTCAGCACCACATATAAATAAATGAACAAAATAAAGGCCCATTTAAAAAAAATTAAGGAATCTCTTTTAAAAAGAAGAAGAAGCAGGAATAAGGGACTGTGGTTGTGGCTCAGTGGCAGAGCACTTGCGTAGCACATATGAGGAACCAGGTTCAATCCTTGGCAACACGTAAAAAATAAATTAATTGAATAAAGGTATAAAAAATACAATAACATTTGGAAGAAAAAGCAGGAATAAGGGAAAGGGAGAGGAGTGGGGACAAGAGGCCAGTTTTAGCATTTATTATGGATTAGGTCAGCCCTGTAAGCCTGTAGGTCCTTACATTCAGGGAGAAAGGAGAAGCAAATGTACATTAATTCCTGTCCCCATGTCAAGGGTGACCCTCTGGGCATTAGCTATACCAAGAGGGCTCCCATGGTGACTCACTGGGGTGGCAGCAGAGAGCCCAGGAGTGGGTTTTTATATGTGCTTGCTTATTATTGTTAATAAAGGCAAAGTAAATTTAACTACGTATTTCTCCCAGTCCTTTCATTCATTTCTTCTCAATCTTCAATCATAGCCAGAAAGTTTTCCACGCCTGAGTTGAAGTCAGCCATGTTTTTTTTAGTGCTTTTATTATTATGTTTTCCAACATTAAAATCTCTGATCTGTTTGGAATTTGAATGGTTTGACAGATAGATCAAATCTTCATGTTATTTTGGGTATTTCAATACCACTGGTTTAAAAAGTCCATTTTTCCCAGTGTTTCAAGATGGCTTTCTTTTGTCATATATGATTGATTAGATCTGTTTCTGGATTTCCTATACTGTTGCATTGATCTGTATTCATGTATTCATGTGCTAATGCCTCACTTAATTAAAGACATTTTCTGATTTGTTTTATTATTTGGTGGGGTTAGAATTCTTTCATTGCTTTAGCAAGTTGATTTTAAAGAAAAAGATTAAATAAATCATAGCTCTCATGTTAAACAGACCTGACAAAAATCATGAATGAACCAGAGTCCAGGAAATGGTGCTTTAACTCAGGGGAACAGGGTGAAATGGTGTGTGATTCAGGCATCTGTGCCCCAGGGGAGAAATCTCATCTATGAAATGAAACATGCACCTTTCGAATGTGAATCTACAAGGAGGCTTGAGTGAGGCCAGACATCACTCCCAGGCAGTGTGGCTTTTCAGGATGAGATTGGTGACAGAGTCAAGGCCACCCCACCCTCAGTTGTGTACAAACACAAGCATTAATGAAACCACAACTTACTTTGGAGATTTTTAACCTGTTAAAAAGTACGTATTAAGGAAGCCATGGAGAGACAGATTTGGAAATGGAAGAGTCCCAGATTGTTCAGCCCACGTGGGCATCAGAAACACTTGAAAAGCACCCCGCCTCCGGGCAGAAGCCCTGTCTCAGGTGTTTACTTAACTTGGACTCCTGTGTTGGTTTAAATCTTCAGATACTTAGATGTGCAGCCAGAGTGGAGAACTACTGACCTGTTCCTGAGGTCAGACCACAGCTGGTTTATTCAGCCCCAGAGTCCCAGTACCTATTGGTATACCTGTAATGTAGTAGGTACTCAATAAATACATATTGAATAATGCAAGCACCCCCTTGGTTTTCAACTGCAGAGGTCAGCTGTATGGGGCTCACAGGCAAATAGGGTGATGGGGAGATGATGTATGGACTTCTTGCCTCTCAGTTCTGGTTCATTCCTCCTGTCCTTTACTCCTAATTTCTTCTGTAGTTGTAGGCAGAAGGGGACAGGAACACTTGCATCCTCAACTTATGTGTTGACATACACATAGGAAACTAGGAAAGATTTATTTTGGCTCATGGTTTCAGCCCATGGTCGGGCTTTTCCAATTTTATGACCAGTACCCAAGCTCCTACTCAGTACTGAGTACATCTGGAAATGAGTACTCAGTACTGAGTACATCTTAGATGTTTAGAGAAATGATTGGACTGTGTTCAATTTCAGCCCGTGTTCTGTGTCAGCCCACCTCTGTGTGAGGGATGGAGTGGAATAGGACAGAAGGAAACAAAAGAACAGGAAGCTATGTTACCTGCTCTTTTCCTGGTTCTGAGCCTAGGAGATCACACATTTTTTTATATGTATATATATATATATATATTTTTAGTTGTTGATAGACCTTTTATTTTTTTACATGTGGTGCTGAGAATTGAACCTAGTACCTCACTCATTCCAGGCAAGTGTGCTGAGCCCCAGCCCCAGCCCCAAGTTCACACATTTTATGTGTCTTTTCCTTTTTAACGTATGCCCCCCCTCCCAGTTCCAGCAGTAAAGTGTGTTACATTTTAGAATACTTGATGACATTTACATTAATGCTTTATTTTAAATAGGATTTTTATGGATTTCTGCGGTCGACAGTGACAGTGATTCTGAATCTCTATTTCTCCGAACCTCTATTGCTTCATAGCCTTGTTTTGGGGTAGTTCCCTGGAAAAACTTCCGAAGTGTGGACCAGGTAGGAAAAGCTTGGGTGAGATTAGGAATGATTTATGTAAGAATGTGCCCTCTGGTTGGTTTTAAACAAGATCATGCTAAGCTGTGTGGTTTGAGGATCTTCTTCTGGCAGTGGTTTATCAGGTGTTGGAACCAGTCCTACTAACAGCAAGAAATGGTGAAAATTTAGAAAATAAAATCAGCTTGCGTAGGACCAAGAGGAGAGGATGGCAGCGCTACAGGTCAAGGAGGCACTTGGCACCATTTTACCCTTGAAGCAGTTTTGTCATTGCTGAAATTGTCCCTGAGAGGAGGGTTAGAGCTCTAGGCAGATTCACAGGACTGGGCACTCAGCCTGCCAGGAGGAGGGGCCTAATACGTACCCCCAGGTTTCTCCTAAGGGCTCCACTCAGGGATAAGGCTGAACCAGAAGTAGACTCCCTTGCAGGGACTCGGTGCTGCCTTGAATCATCTAAATTTCAGGCTACATTAAGGTGAACCACGGTTGTTGGGGTTCCTAACTCTCAAAAGCGGAAGTCAACCCTCAAGTTATTTACGGTGTTCATATACTGTGATTGGTACCTAATAAAAACTATCAGATACGTGAGAAAAAGCAGGAGAAAAAATGGACAATGGGAGCAGACATCACGAAGCCCCAGACTTGGACTTTGGAAGAGTGACGAGTTGTGTGTCCAGGGAGATGAGTTGGTTGCCCCCTCAGCTTAGGCCTCAGGGGAGAGTATGTGGCTTGTCTCTGTGGCTGTGTGAGCAGATTGCCTGCCTCAAAGGTTGCCTGCCTCTCTCCCGCAGTGTGTTTCCAGGGTGAAGTGCTGAGAGCCATAGCCAGTCTGAATGACACATGGCATTTTTGCCAGAACGAGTGGTTGAGAGGTGACAGCAGCAAGCCATTGAGATGATGATGGTTATGTTAAGCTGTGTATTCAATTGTATATTAGACCCCTGCTGTCTGCCTCAGGCGCCAGCTACTTTGGAGTTCTCTCGGGATTCCTGGGGAGTTCGAATTGGTTGGGGAAGTGCCAGAGGAGGGATTTTTCGAATTGGTTGGGGAAGTGCCAGAGGAGGGATTTTTCCGAACTGATTGGGGAAGTGCCGGAGGAGGGATTTTCCGGTTGGTGTTTGGTGTGTCCCAGGAGAAGGCCACATGCGTGGTGTTCGCGGGAGTTCGGAAATAAAGTTTGTTCCTGCTTGAGTGGCTCGTGATTTGTGCCCAGCCAGACTGCGGCATTTGGTGGCCCGTGCGGGGAACGCCTGAAGCTCAGAGGGAGAACAGCAGCCGATTTGGATTCCAGAGAGACTAACCAAAGCTATTTCTAAAGACCAAAAAGAAGATGATTTGACTCAAATCCATAACAGCTGATATCCTTACATCTGCAACAGTGGTTCTCTCACACCTGGAGGCTAATGAATAATGAACACCATCAAAGCCTATTTCAAATGTAAAAAAACCTTGGGGCTTGCTTGTTATGCAGGTTACAGGAAAAAGGATGGGATATCCAAATAAGAGTCAAACCCAGGTGGTAACCAGGATGCTTTTTTCAATATCTATTTTATTATTGCCTTTTCCCACATCATGAAGTTCTGTTTTATTTTTTGAGCTCATACAGACCTAGGTTAATGTTTTTCTGATCAGTTTTATTTTTTGACTGTGGAGTTTTAAAACATTGCAATGGAGATTTCACTTGTGTAAAGCTACAAGGCCTTTACTATTGTCTTATGTGTTGTATGTTATGTGTGCACACTTGTGTTTTGTGTTGTATGTCTGTATGTGCGTATGTCCATATATCATATATGAGGAGCGCTCATGAAAAAATGGATCCAAATATTTTTATTATTCACGTGATTTAAATGGTTTAATTTAAATTGGATAAACAGCTGTTGAGGATTGTTTTAATATGTGAACAAATAAGGAGGTTAACAGATCTGTTTGTTTACTTTCACCTTTCCTTTTCATTATATCTAATTCTATTCAGGATACTAAATCGTTTAGAAAATTGCTTTCTTTTAGTGCCTGCTGGAATGTTACATAATTTTTTTTTAGCCATCATTGCCAGAATTCCTATCTTCATCCCAGTACCGGTGAAGACAAAGATAAAACCAAACTACTGCTTCTTCGATAGCTATCACAACAAACTGTATAAACTGATGCATCAATGAATAATGTAACTCAACAAGTGATGCTCAATCAAGGAGTCGATTTACTTTTGGAGGAAATGAACATATTAATAGATTCCTCTGCTTTGAACTGTTTGCAGAACTTGCCTGGACTATGTATCACTTGTATGCATTGTGAACTATCTGTTGGTGCAGCAAATTGTGGTAGTGCTGGTGTATCTTTGCAGATGGTGTCATCAGTGGTACAATTTTTCCAAAAAGAGCCGTCATTTGGCTTGGTGTCGTGGCATTTTGCATCCTCCTCCCTTCTGCTAGTGATGGTATAAAATTTTGGGGCCAACAGAGGTGAGGCAAAGAACCTCACCCCCCCACTGGCACCAAGGCCAAATTTGGGGGCCAACAGAGGTGAGGCAAAGAACCTCACCCCCCCACTGGTGCAAAGGCCAAATTTGGGGGCCAAAAGAGGTGAGGCAAAGAACCTCACCCCCCCCACTGGTGCAAAGGCCAAATTTGGGGGCCAACAGAGGTGAGGCAAAGAACCTCACGCCCCCACTGGTGCAAAGGCCTATCCACAAGTATGGATGTATGCTGAACCAGTAGTCAATGACGGGTATGATCCAATTGCAATGGTACCAACCTAAGACAGGAGGCTGACACCTTGAGGTCAGCTCATCCGATGATAGGTAAGGACCATATGTAGAATTGGACAACCTAAGACAGGCACGGTCCCTTAACCACATGCTTGGTGTTTATAAGTAAACAGAAGGGGGGAGATGTTGAGAGCCATAGCCAAGTCTGAATGATGCATGGCATTTTTGCCAGAAGGGATTGGTTGTGAGGTGACCCAGCAAGCCATTGAGATGATGATGGTTATGTTAAACTGTGTATTCAATTGTATATTAGACACCTGCTGTCGCCTCAGGCGCCAGCTACTTTGGAGTTCTCACGGGGATTCCTGGGGAGTTCGCATTGGTTGGGGAAGTGCCGGAGGAGGGATTTTCCGGTTGGTGTGTGGTGTGTCCCAGGAGAAGGCCGCGTGCGTGGCGTTCATGGGAGTTCGGAAATAATACAGCTTGTTCCTGCTTGAGTGGCTCGGATTTGTGCCCAGCCAGACTGCGGCAGTGTCTTTGCTTAATCCTGTATTGTATAGTTTCCAGCTTAGGACGGGAACTTGGGGTTGTGATCACAGTTCTTTGCAACTTAGAGCCAGGGGAGCCTTGGATGCCAGTACTTTGACCTTGTGCTTCTCATGTTGAAGAGAAGTGTATGTAGTGATTGGTTTAGGCAGTCTAAACACGTGTATCTCATTTTAATTTTTTTTTCAAAAATATATATTTTTATAACTTTATTTATTTATTTTATGTGGTGCTGAGGATTGAACCCAGTGCCTCACCCATGCTAGGCAAGTGCTGTACCACTGAGCCAATCCCCAGCCCCATGTGTATCTTATTTTACACAATAAAAGTGATGTTAAATATTTAGCATAAGCATAATTTCAGTAAATGCAACTAGTTTTTAAATGACTAAAAAATTTAAATTTACTACAGGAAATGAGAGTAATTTCTTAAGTATAGACTATTTTATATCATAAACACATGGCTCTTCCTTGCTTATCTGCTCTCAGGCATCATGTTTGGTTAGGTTTTTGCTTGACAGGTACATGTTGAGCATCTGCTCTGTGCAAGATGTGGGTGTGGGACAGGCTACGGAGACCCATGAAGACTTATGGAGTGTAGCTGGCCCTTGGTATCTGTGGGTTCCTCATCTGCAGATTCAACTAACCGTGGATCAGAAATATTTTTGGGAAAAAGGTTATATTGTAGCTGACATGTATCACGTAGCTAGGCCTTTGATGATTGGTGAACCCACGTCATTGCAACCATTTTTCCTACATGTGCAGACTTTTTTCTTGTCATTAGTCCTTAAACAATATAGTGTAACAACTGTGTACACAGCATTGACATTGTGTTAGGTGTTGTAAGTCATCTAGAGGTGATTTAAAGTATGCAGGGCAGTATGTATAGGTTATATGCAAATATATATGCCATTTTATACTAGGGACTTCAGCATTCTTGGATTTTCATATCCTTTGGTGGGGTGGGGATTCCAGAACCAGTCTCCCTCAGATACCAAGAGATGACTATAGAGCTGAGAAGGGGAACACAGGGTGTATGAGACGAAAGTGCCAGAAAGAGATTGTAAACAGTGCGATTTTCATTGTTTTATTTTATCTTTCACATTTGAGATGAGCCAGGGAATTGTCAGGATTTGGGCTGACCTGGGGTCTGGTCTTCTGTTCTTGTTCTTCCCCTTTGTACCTCTTTGAACTGACTTGTTCTTTCTTTCAGTTGGCTTTTCAGATACTTGAAGGTGTTTTCAGAAGTCTTGCCTTTCTTTGGGTAAACATCCTTGGGTCTTCTAGCCACTCAGGACCTACCTCAAATTAGTGGCCCTTCTGAGGGCCTTCCTTTCTCTGATCTCCAACCTGCTGAGGTCCATCAGCAGTTTAGATTCTGTTTGTCTTGAACACATGAAATTGTTGGGACTGGCACACAGATGAAACCTTGTGTACAAAATGGGAATACCTCACACTTTGGGGCTTACGTGCCCATAGATCAAAATCGAATCCCAGAGACTCAGGAGGCTGAGGCAGGAGGATCACAAGTTTCAGGCCAGCCTTGGCTAATTAGACCTCATCTAAAAAGGGCTGGGGATGTAGCTCAAGGGTAACATAGTGTAACAACTGTGGGTGGAAGCCCCTGAGTTTAATCCCCAGTACCAGAAAAAAAAAATTATCAAATGTCTCCACTGGCTCAGCTCCCTTGTACCAGCTGAGATTTCTAACTGAGCAGCTTCAGGGTCCTGTTTATAAACATTTTCTTTCCTGGGAAGAAGAAAATTGCTCCCCTCAATTTGTGTCACTAAGCAAAATAGACTGTAAGCAACAGACTGATCAGATAAAGAGACCCAAATAGAGGGACAGCACTGGAAAGGAACCAGCTGGTCCCTCCATAGGAGCAGAGTGATGTGCTTCAGAGTGTCAAGCCTTTGTGTGTGACGAGGCAACATGACTGTTAATCACACAGATGGGTAATGATTCATCAGCTATTTATTGAGTTCACTGGACTGACTTCTTGGCTGTGAATAGAAGAAATGGTCCTCTGTACATGTAGCTTAGTCCAAAGGAGACATAGCACAGGGACAGCAAATTCCACATGTCCAAAACAACACTCACTACCCCTACATTTATGAGCAATTGATTTCCAACAGGATGCCAAGGTAATTCAATGGGGAAAAATAGCCTTTCTGACAAATGCTGGGGCAATTGAATATACACATAGAAAAGAACAGAGTTGGAACCCTTACCTCACGCCATACATAAGAACTAACTTGAAGTGGATCATAAACCTAAGTATAAGAACTGAAAGCTGTAAAACTCATAGGAAAAAAATTTAACAGTAAATCCTTGTGACTGCCATAGGAATGGCATCAAAAGCACAATTGACCAAAGAAAGAAAGAAGACAGATAGGGCTTCAGTGGTAGAGTGCTTGCCTAACAGAGTGTAGCTCAGTGGTAGAGTGCTTGCCTAACACACACAGGTCTTGGGTTTGATCCCTAATCTGCAAAAAAAAAGTGGGGGACAGGGGGGAAACAATACAAAATAAATTGTATTTCAGCAATATTAAGAAGTTTGTGCTCTAAATATATTATCAAAAAATGACATAATGGGAGAAGATATTTGCATATCACTTGTCTGACAATGGATTTATGTCTAGGATACATATAGAACACTTATTGCTTGCTATGACCTGAAAGTTTGTGCCTTCCCAAAGTTCGTATGTTGCAATCCTAACCCCCAAAGTAATGTGATTAAGGGGTGGGATCTTTGGGTGTGGTTAGGTCATGAAGGCAGAACCTTTACCTACAGGATTAGTGCCCCTGTCAGAGACCCTGAGGGAGCTTGCTTACCCTTACCACTGAGGTTGCAGTAAGGGTCACTGTGAGGAAGCCCTCACCAGACTCTGCTTCTGCCGCATGCAGCCTTGATCTTGGACTGCCCGGCCTCTAGAACCGCAGGAAATAAATGTTGTTTGGGAGTTGTCAGTTTATGGTACTTTTGTTATAGCAGCACAGCTGGGCTACGACATAATACAATAATAAAGAAAAATAACCCAACTTTAAAACAGGCAAATAATTTGAATAGATACTTCTCCAAGTAAGTTGTACAGATGGCCAGTAAGCACTTGAGAAGGTGCTCAGCATCATTAGAGAAGAGGAAATGTATACCTAACTATAGTAGGACACCATTTCATACCCACCAGAGGGTAGGGATAAAAAGAACAGGTAAGGGCTGGGGCTGTACTCAGTGGTAGAGCACTTGCCTAGCATGTGTGAGGCACTGGGTTTGAACCTCAGCACTACATATGAAAATTAAAAGTATTGTGTCCATCTACAACTAAAAATATTTTAAAAGAAAAAGGACAGATAGTAACCACTGTTGATGAGAACATGGATGACCCCCGTGCGTTAGCCATTAGTACATGACTGTGAATAAACTTCACTGATTTTTTTTGGGGGGGTGAGATATTGGAGATGAACCTACGGTACTTAATCACTCAGACCTTTTTATTTTTTATTTTACTTAGGCCTCACTAAGTTGCTAAGGCTGGGCTCAAACTTGTGATTCTCCTTCCTCAGCCTCCCAAGTTGCTGGGATTACAAGTTCTGTCTCTCTGGGTAGTTGTGACTCCTTTGCACGACCATGCCCAGCTAAACTTCACAGATTGAAACCCTCAGACGTTGCTAGGAGAATATAAATGGTGCTGCAGCTTTGGAAATCACTCTGAAAATTCCTCAGAATGTTAGACATAGTTCTACCATGACTTAGCAGTTCCACTGCCAGGCATATGCTCAAGACAAATTAAAACATATGTCCACATAAAAGATGGACATCAATGTTCATAGCATCATTCACAATGGCCAAAAAGTGGAAATGACCCAATGGCCGTGAACTTGGATGAATGAATGAATGGATTGTAGTGTGTTCACACAGCGGACCCTTAAGAAGTGAGGCCCAGGGCTAATACCCCAAGAGTGAACCTCATGAACAGAATGCTGAATGAGAGGCGAGGCACCAGTCGGGGGAGGCCACACATTGTGTGATGCGTTGACAGCAGGCCAGGCCTTAGAGATGGGAAGCAGGTCAGTGTTGCTTCCAGCTGGGAACCAGGGTATCTGAGAATGGGGAGTGGCTGCTATAGAGCAAGTGCTTCTCTTGGGGATGAAGAACACACGTATTCTGAGACTAGTTTGTGGTAATGGTGGCACAGCTGTGCATATACCAAACCCTTGTATGTTTTATGGAGTAAAATTATGTTTCAATGAGCTAACTTTATGAAGGAAGAATATGTTGCTCAAGAAAGCTATTTTGAAAAAACTGAACTCACTGCTCTCCTTCCCAGGCCCTTCCTCATCCAGAATCCCATTCTGGGGGAGGTGCAGTTCATGATCCAAGATGGAAGCCTAGAGGCGTCACAAAGGCCTTCAGCTCCCTCCCACCATATCTGGATGAACATGCCTTTAATTCTCTTTCATCTCTCCCTGTTTTTCTAGAACTGTGAGCTTATTTCAGGCAGGTCTTAACCATTATCAAAGGCCATAATTACATTCCACTTTTATTTTACTTCTTAGTGTCCACTCTGTCTTTGTTAAATTGTTAATCCTCCAATCTGAGCTCACACGCTCTTCCTGAGCTTCTCGGGATAGTTCTGTCTCTCTGGGTAGTTGTGACTCCTTAGCATACATGCACTGGCCTCTCTCAGCCTTTGCAGATTAATCTCTTTACTTTGTATATGATATTCCTCCTAATCATAGTGCCAACAGTGATTGACAGTCACACATGGCTGGTGGCTGCCGTACAGGACAGTGTAGGTTATAGAATTTTTCCACCGTTGTAGAAGGTTCTGTTGTACTGTGCTGATCTAGAGCAACACTTGGCATGGTGAGCACTCAGTAAATATTGTTGAATGATGGAGTGAAATCATAGCTATTATCTCTGGCAGGCATCCACCCAGCTTCTGCTTTTGTGCTTCCAGGGTAAAGCGTGTTGAATTACTGCAGCAGCCCGAGGTCTCTCTTCCTTCTTATATTTGGCTGGTATCTGCTTCTCTGAAATTTCTGCTGATTGATCCGAGTTTTACATAATCCAGAACAGCACCTCCAAATTAGAACATGGCAGTCATTTCCTCCAAGTCTGTCCTGCTCTGGCTTAAGCACTACACATTCGAGCCTCGTGTAGCACCGTCAGCAAGCTCCAATTTGTCAGTGGTTCTGACAAATTGTTGAATTCAGGTATGGTGTGACCAGTGCAGAGTGCAGAGCTGTCACCTCTTTGATGCCTGCATTTCAACTTGTGCAGCCCCAGTTGTCACCAGTTTCAGCATCCAACACAAAGGTCAGCAGCCCGCGCACAACCTGGCCAAAGTCAGTTCCCTGCCAGTATGCGGGGAAGCTGGGGGCTCTTCAGGCTGCTGGAAGGGACCATCTCTGCCCGGGAATGATCCAGTGAACCCATTGTTCTGCACTGGACTGGCTCCTGCCTCATTGCTGGGTAGCACCTCTTTTTTCTGCTTGCATCATGAAAATAATGGATCACTTTGGAAAGCTGAAAATGGATAAGCAAGGGTAAGAGAGGAAGTGCCTATCCTCTCACCATCCAAGGTACTCACTACTAACTTTCTGCTCTGTGTCTTTTTCCTGTGGACACGTGTTTTTTGAAAAGGGTATATTATGGATTTGGAAGATGCAATCATCTTTGTATCCTTTTATATTTACCAGTACATTATGTTTAATGGCATGTTTGTGTCATTTGTGTTTTTACATTTTTATTGTAAAAATTTTCAAATTCAGATTCAGTGAATTATATACCACTGCCATTTTGGCATATTAGCTTTGTCACTTCTTTATTCATGTATCTGTCCTCTATTGACCCACCAGCTCGTGTAGTTCTTGTACAAGGGTTTGGTTTTGAATGACTGTAGTGCTTCCTGGACCACATGTATCTAGATTACTCAGCTCGTCTTCATTGATGGCACTTAGGTTATTTTCCATCTATATCATGGTTGTTTTCTTAGTGTTGAGTTTTGAGGTTTCATTTCATGTTCTAGGTAGAAGTCCTCTCTCAGATATACAGTATGTAATATTTTTTCTTAGTGGATCACTTTCCCTTTTATTTTCTTCGTAAATAAAGAAGAATTTCTTTATTTCTTGAAGAATGTACATTTTTTAGTTTTGACGAAGTCCCACTTATTTTGTGCTTTGTATAACCTGAGATGAGGAAGATTTTCTCATGTTTCCTTCTGAAACATTTATAGTGTTAACTCTTTCACTTAGTCTGTGATTCATTTTGAGTAAATTCTTATGTACAGTGTAAGGTAAAGGTCTAAATGCATTTTACGCAATGTATTTTCAATTATTTCAGCACCATTTGTCAAAAGGACCATCCTTTCCCCTTTGAATTATTTCAGTTATTTCACTTCCATTGAAAATCATTTGATCATCTACTTGTTCATTTTTAACTTACTACAACATAAACTAAATCTTTCATTTTATTCTGTTCTGCTTTGCCTCTGTTCCTGATGATGTCACTCTTACCAAGCATTTTAAAGCAAGTCTGCTGCCCGTGGTGGACCAAGTCTTAATTGTTGGTGAAGGATGGTGGAGTCTAAGGGATCTGCAGGGGACCAGGAAAATGCCAGGCACTGAGCACACCTGCAATTCCAGCTGCTTTGCAGGCCAAGGCAGGGGACTGCACATTGAGGGCCAGCATGGGCAGCTTATTGATACCCTGCCTCAAAATTAAAAAGGACTGGGGGTGGGAGGTGGGAGCTGGGGCTGGGGCTCAGTGGTAGAGCGCCTGCCTCGGATGTGTGAGGCACCAGGTTCCATCCTCAGTACCACATAAAAAATAAATAAATAAAGATATTGTGGCCATCTACAACTAAAAAAAATATTAAAATAAAAAGGACTGGGGGTGGAACTCAGTGGTAGAGCACTTGTTTAACATGCACAGAACCCTGGATTCCATCCCCAGTCCAGGAAAAAAAAAATCAGGAGAGGACACCCTGTTTCTCTCCGCTTCTTTTTTTCCAACAGGGGTTAGTTATGTGCCTGGGAAAATAAGTGATAACTATATGTGTGTTAAATCCGTGGAGCTTGCACAAAACCAAATGCTTTAACTGCGAGAAAACATCTCTGACATGTACTAGGATATTAACAAATTTCAGAAAACACTTGAAGCTTTTATTGTTTTAGTATTTTTGTTTTCTTTTTTAAAATATTTAGTTTTTAGTTTTAGGTGGACACAATGTATTTATTTTATTTTTATGTGGTGTTGAGCAAACCCAGCGCCCTGCGCATGCCAGGCGAGCGTGCTACCGCTTGAGCCACATCCCCAGCCCTGTTTTCTTTTTTAAACTTTAATTTTTATTGTAAAAAAACTGTAACTTTTAATTCACTGCCTTAACCATTTTTCAGTGTGGAGTTCAGAGTGTTAGGTATATATTTGTGGGGGGCCGGTACCAGGGATTGAACTCAGAGATACTCGCCCACTGAACTACATCCTCAGCTTTATTTTGTATTTTATTTAGAGACAGGGTCTCATTGAGTTACTTAGTACCTCACTTTTGCTGAGGCTGTTTTTGAACTCGCGATCCTCCTGCCTCAGCCTCCTGAGCCACTGGGATTACAGGCATGAGCCACCACACCCAGCTAAGTATATGCGTATTTTTATACAATAGATCCCTACAACTCTTTCATCATGCAAAGTGGACATTCTGCATCCACTAAACACTGATGCCCTCTCATCCCCAGCAGCCCTGGTCACTAGCTTCTATTTTCTGTTTCTCTTTTGACCACTGTAGATACTTTGTGTACATGGAGTCTTATTGTATTTGTCCTTTTGGTAACTGATTTATTTTATTTAGCATAATGTTCTTGAGGTTCATTTGTTTTGTATTATGTGGCCACATTTAATTTTTTTTAAGGCTGTGTAACATTATACTCTCTACACACCACATGTATTTCCCCATTCATCCTTCAGGGAACAATTGGGGTGTTGTCACTCATAGCTCTTATGAATAATATTGCAGTGAATGTGGGTATGCACATATCTCTTCCATATCCTGCTTTGCCTTCTTTGAATATGTGCTCAGATGGGGGATTGCTAGGTCACCTGGGGATTCTATTTAAAGATTTTGAACAGCCTCCACACTGTTTTCCTTACCAGCTGCTCATTTCACATCACACCATCAGAGAGAGCACAGTGGTCCCAGTTACTCTGCGTGCTTGTGGACACTTGTTGTTCTCTGTGCTTTCCATCTCTGTGGATGTGAGATGAGATCTCATTGTGGTTTTGATTGCCATTCTCTTATGATGAGTGATGTCGAACACTTTTCATATGCTTATAGGCCATTTGTTTATCTTCTTTGGAGAATTGTTCATTCCAGTCCTTTACCCATTTGGTTTTTTTTGGTTGTTTCTGTTTTGTTGCTGTTGAACTGTGGGAGTTCCTGATATAATCTGGATATTAAACACCAGTTAGATGATTTGCAAATATTTTCTCCCATTTTGTAGGTTGTCTTTTCCAATTTGTTGGTTATTTCTTTTGCATGCAGAGGTTTAAAATTTGATATAATCTCATATTTTCGCTTTTTTTTTTTTTTTTTTTTTTTGGTACTGGGGTTGAACTCAGGGGCACTCAACCACTGAGCCACATCCCCAGCCCTGTTTTGTATTTACAGACAAGGTCTCACTGAGTTGCTTAATGCGTCACTATGCTAAGGCTGGCTTTGAACTTAGAATCCTCCTGTCTCAGCCTCCCAGCCACTGGGATTACAGGTGTATGCCACCACACATGGCTTATCTTTGCTTTTGATGTCATATCCAAGATGTTGCTAAGTCTAATGTCCTGAAAATTTTCCCCTATGTTTTCTTCTAGCAAATATAAAAAAAGGTGTTTTATATTTTAGATCTTGTGTTTAATCTTTAATCTATTGTGAGTTCATTTTTGTTTATGTTGTAAGATAAGGATTCAGCTTTATTGTTTTGCATGTGATTATCCAGTTTTCCTAACACCATTTTTTAATATTTATGTTTTAGTTGTAGTTGGACACAATACCTATATTTATTTATTTATTTTTATGTGGTGCTGAGCATTGAATCCAGGGCCCCGCATGTGCTAGGCAAGCACTCTACCACTGAGCCACAACCCCAGCCCCTTAACACCATTTGTTGAAAAGATAGTCATTGTGTATTCTTGGTGACCCGTTGAAGATCATTTGACTTTCTTTCTGGTTGTTCTGTGTATAACTAAATGTGGGATAGTGAAGTCTTCTGTTATAATTGCTGTTTTTCCAATCAGTTCTGTCAATGTTTGGGAACTCTAATGTTAGGTGCTTTTATATTTATATCAGTTGTATCTTCCTGGTGAATTGATCCCCATGTCATTATATAATGCCCTTCTTTGTCTCTTAGGACAGTGTTTTGTCCAGTGTAATTATGGCCACCCTGCTCTTTTTAGGTTCCTGTTTGCAAGGAATTTTTTTTTTTCTACCACTTCACTTTCAGCCTAATTGTGTCCTTAGATCTAAAAGGAGTGTCTTAGATATAGCAGATAGCTGGATCCTAATTTTTTTAAATCCATTCAGCCATGTTTTTTAAAAAAAAATTTTTTTTGTAGTTGTAGATAGAAAACATGCCTTTATTTTGTTTTATTTTTTAATGTGGTGCTAAGGATCGAACCCAGAGCTTCACACATGCTAGGTAAGTGCTTTGCCACTGAGCTACAGCCCCAGACCCTCAGCCATGTCTTTTTTTTAAACCTTTTTTTTTTTAAGAGAGAGAGAGACAGAATTTTAATATTTATTTTTTAGTTTTCAGCGGACACAACATCGTTGTTTGTATGTGGTGCTGAGGATCGAACCTGGGCCTCACGCATACCAGGCAAGTGCGCTACTGCTTGAGCCAATCCTCAGCCCTAACTATGTCTTGTAATTGGGGAATTTAATTCACTTACATATTATATCAGTTGGTTCTCCTTCATACCTTCTCTTGGTTAATATTCTCATTCAGCTCATGCATCATTTTCCTGATATCTTTTAACTATTTTTTTTCTGTGCTCTAGTTCATTGAGCATCCTTATTTTTAATTCTTCGATAATTTATAATCTGTGGTTCTGTTGTGTTTTTTTTTGTGGAAATTTAATTTACTTCTTTGATTAGGCTATGTTTCCCTCTTCCTTTGTATATATTATTATTTTTTTTTTTTTCAGGATTTGGCTTTTGAAAAATGGCCACTTCCCAGTCTATATAATCTGGGTTTGTACAGGGAGAAACCTTTAGTAGTCATCCTGGCTAGAGATTCAGGAGACCTCTCTGGGGATAGGTCTTCTCTGAGCTTGTGCACATAGTCTCTTGGTTAAAGCTTGCCTGCTTCTACTCAGGATCCCCCATCTCCTACCCCTATGCCTGTTTGCAGAACCGCTGCCTCTGGTGCTGTGGCAAGTGTTCATATAGGAGTTCCCCCTAGTGTCTCTCTGTGGTACTGCATTCTCTGCTACTAGAGGGTGCACCCTCCACGCCAATGCCTGTCAGAGTTTAGATTCTGGTGAGTCAGTTTTTATATGCAGTCCATTAGGCAGCATTCTCCTCCTGTCTCAAAATGAAGTCATTGAATTAATGTTCTACTCTTCTTTTCCTCCTCAAGGAAAAGCTGAGATTTGGGAGTAATCTCCCCATAACTGAGCTAGACCAGAGGCCTGGAGGGTAAATGTCATGAATTATTCTGCCAGGCTGCGATGAGGCTCTCCGTGGCTTTTCGGGGAGCATGGACCTCTTCACTGGTTTCTGAATTTCTCTCATAGCGATTGGTCTATCTGTTGTTATCTGGTCTCCATGCAGAGGGAAAGTCTGGGGCTTTCTATTCCATTGACCATAAACCCTGCAGTGCTCTCCCTGGTGAAGTAAGCTTTGTCTGGGGGATAATTTAATCTCTGTAGTTTGTGAAAAAGTGATAAACTCTGAGCACAAAAGTGCAGCTTCATAAGAAGAACTGGGTTTTATTTCTCAAATAATAACTCATATTCAGTGAGTATTTTTTATATACCAGGCACTGTTCTAACCACTGAATTATCTCGATTAATCATTGCAGTAAGCCCAGGAGTTAAATGAGATTACTTTTTTCTTTTTATGGGGGAGGAACCTGAGGCACAGAGAGATGAAGTCACTTGCCCATTTGACTGGAAATGTGGACTCTGCAGAGCCCAAGTTTGAGAGTAGACTGCTCAAAATGTCACAGCCCAGGAGTTGCATATTCTGTTTTTAATATGCAAGCTACACCTTCTGGACATTTCACACCTTCTTATCACATTCTTTTGTTGTTGTTGTTTGTTCGGTACTGGGGATTGAACTCAGGGACACTTGACCACTAAGCCACACCCCAGCCCTATTTTGTATTTTATTTAGAGTCGAGGGTCTCACTGAGGTGCTTAGCACTTCACTGTTGCTGAGGCTAGCTTTGAACTCTCTGTCCTTCAGCTTCAGCCTCCTGAGCTTCTGGGATTACAGGCATGCGCCACTGCGCCTGGTTCACATTCATTTTTTAAAATCACTTCCAAACATAACTGCCCAAATGTGACTGCTTTGGCATGTCTGCTGTGGCTGATGTAGACACCTGGCCTTTCACTGAGAAGTTTAAGCTCTGAGGATGTGAAGAGAAAGGGTGATGTAGATGTTTGTCCTTGCAGTTCAGTTCCTTGTTCAGTTCCTTGGATGGGCTTCCTGTGCGCCTCAGTCCCTGCAGGCTCATCCTCATCTTCCATGGAGATAGGATCAGGAGAGCAAGTGGTGTGCGCGCGGCATCCATTGAATGGGATGAATCACCTTGACTCTGGAAGAGGAGGGCCAGGGAGGAGGGCTGCACGCAGAGTGGTCAAGTGGAGATAGGTTTGAAGGCAGTGTTTTGAGCAGGGGGTGAAGAGAGTGTAGGGCGGAGTTCAGGGGACCCCTGCGTGGCCCTGCCTCCATTGTCCTCACTGCCAGTGCTGGAGAGTCATCTCCTTTGGACTTCGTGGTTTCCATCCATTCGTGAAAGGAGAGGATGGAACTCAATGCCTAGGGGCCTATCTAGTGTGGTCATTTGCTGTTCCATGGATCTTTCCAGCTCAGGACAGACCTGTACAGGGTGCTGGATAGAACTCATCAAGTGAGACAGTAAGCAGAAACACTGCTCCCCTTGGTGTGTGCATTCAAGAGAAGTGACCTGACGTGAGCAAGTCCGAATTTTCTTCTCTGATGTCAGCTCTGACCCTACTCTTGATTCAGTAGGGTGGAAGGTACAATGTTATTTTTCTTCCCCTACCTCACCTTACCTAAAGAGAAGGACTGTACACAGGTGCTGACTTTCTGTTATCAAGCATGGTTGGAAATGCAAGGTTGACTTAGGTCAAGTTTCTTAACCTCTTGGAGATGGCCATCTCTGCCTTGTCTATGTTGATTTTTTGGTCATAGGAGACACGGATGAAGAATATTTTCCAAGGATGCTATAAATGTTAGTTACTATACAGGTGTTCCATGGGTGTGCCAGTTAAATTTAAGGATTTCATCTGGTGGCTGGAAAGTTAACACTTGTTTTAAATAGTGGAAAGAAGGGAGGATCCTTCAGAGAACAAAACTGAAGTCATCGCCATGCAGAGCATGTGCCAGCCTCTTTCTTCTGTGCTGGGAGTCAGAGCAATGGCCTGAGCTAAACCAGGGTTTCTTGGGAAGCAGATGATGCCAATCAAATCAAGACAGGCTTCGTTTCCAGGTATATAAGGATCAGGCTATTCTGGGAAAGCTCATAAAGTTCAGCAAGTTATTACTAATTAATAAAATCCCATCTTCATTAGATTTTAAAGGCTACTCGAGTTTAGTTCATTAGAGAGGCTGTAAAATAATCTGATTAAAAACCCCACAATAGGAGGTGGGGTTGTGGCTCAGTGGTAGAGCGCTTGCCTGGCATGCGTGAGGCACTGGGTTCCATCCTTGGCACCACATAAAAATAAACAAATAAAATAAAGATATTGTGTCCGTCTACAACTAAAAAAATATTAAAACAAAAACTTAGGGCTGGGGTTGTGGTTCAGCAGTAGAGTGCTCGCCTAGCACTTGCAAGGGCCTGGGTTCGATCCTCAGTACCACATAAAAATAAATAAATAAAATAAAGGTATTAAAAAAAACTTTTAAAAAATCCCACAATAATCATAGTAAAATGTCCCTATTGTATAGTACCTTACAGTATACAAAAAACTTTCACATAGATATCACAGTATTCAAGGGGTTAACATTCTCATTTTATAGATGGGAAAACTGGGGCTCAGAAAAACAACTTGTCCAGTGTCACACTTTGTCACTGGCAAACCTGGGACTGGTGTGTATGTCAGGGGAGAACTAGTTTTTATTGAACTTTCACTAATGTCAACTACTTTTATGTTTACCTTCTCCTTCAACTCACGTACTAGTTTTATGAATTTTTATTATCCATCTTGTATCAGGAAACTAAGGATCAGAGGGTTCAAGGTAAACAGTCAAGATTAACAGTGAGATGAGCTGATGCCTGAGTCCTGCTGTGCTTGGCTCCGGAGCTCAGTGCTGCTGTGCTGTGGGTCCTCAGTGCAGTGCACACGTATACCTGTATTTTTCTATTAAAAAGTCACTGCTTGTGTAAAAACACACTTGTTCATAGTACAAATTCAGCAACACATAAGAGTACAAAACATAAAGAACAACTCGCCTGGCATCTCTTG
Source organism: Marmota monax (assembly GCF_021218885.2). NCBI lineage: Eukaryota > Metazoa > Chordata > Mammalia > Rodentia > Sciuridae > Marmota > Marmota monax. Next base: position 1,600,128 of record NW_026694841.1, read on the forward strand.
GAGATAAGCCACTGTTTTCTTTTTGTTGAATAACATGCTTCCAAACCTCTCTTTCTCTAGTGAACATATATATTCACATAAAAGCATACTCCTAAGGGGGCAGCTGTTTTTCCTAGCTGTGACATGCCACTTCTGAGATGAGCTACTTTACGTGCACTGTATTACTTGATTCTCACCAGAAAACCATGTAGGATGCACAATGTCCCCCTGTTTTGCTCAGAGGACACCGACATTCAGAACAGTGAAGTAAATGTGCCCAAGATTGGCTGCAGCGTGGTCTCTCAGAGGTCCGTGCTTACAGCTGTTAGGCTTGCTGGGTGCAGGGTATTATTGCATAAGTGAGAGGGTGCTGTATATGCTTTTCTTTAACTTGCTTTTCGCTTGATTTGTGGAGGTGTTTGGTTGCAAGTCATAATTTATTGCCCTCTGTAGTGTTTTTACTCCATGATGGTAAGGTCTGTACAGTTAATGAAGACCTACATTTGTAATAGCTGCTTGGAACTCTGTTGTATGTACCATATTTGATCAATGCTTTGTTGATGGATAGCTTTTTGTTACTTGAAATCATACCTATAAGCATTTTCTTACCCTTTGGTTTTAACTTATTCTGCAGATATTAAAAGTACAGACCCTGGAGCTGAAGTCTGAGTGTGATCACCTCTGCCACTTTTCAGCTGTGTAATGTTAGGCAAATCTTTTCACCTCTGTGTACCTCAGGTTCTTAGTTGGGTCTGTAGATGCATCGAATCCTCACAGGGTTCTGTTATTGGGTCTCCACTTCTAATGGTCCCTTCTGGAATAGTTCTGCCAAATCCCCTTCCTTCCTCGTGTCTTGAGAGACACTCAACAGGCGAGGCTTTGGAACCCATTCATCCTTTCAGTTCTTAGTCCATTCAGCTTACTGATTTGCTTGCTTGTTCATTCATTCCGATTCCTTCCTCTCCACTAGCTGCTGTGGAGGATACGGAAACACACAAGACCTTCTTTGATTAATCAGATTTCCTCTTTCACTTCATATGGTTCTTCCAATTAGTGACGGTTGGGTTTACTTGTACCTCTGAAGTGGGTTTGGTTTGTGACTTCTGAGTACCATTACGTTGGAAAGAAGGGGTAAGCGGGTGGGATTGTGAAGACCAGGAGATTAGCGTTAATGTGGTGCTGCTGCCTCAGATCAGCCGAGCCTCTAGGAAGTGGAGGAAGCCTGTGAGCCAGATGCCGCGTTGTCCATCTGTAGGATTCCCATAGTGACAGCCCTGGCTCATTCAGAGAAGCACTCAGGACTGCAAGTTCTTGAAAGTACTCCCCCTCCCCGATTTCAAGGTGATCTGATCTAAGAAGACTAAGCAATTTATAATTAATGTTAATCATTTGAAGTTTTTCTTTTTATATATATAAGCAAAGAAGATGCGAAGGACACAGAGGCAAAAACAGTCCGGTTAGGAAGGAGCTCTTGGCAACCAACTCACTGGGTGAATAATGAACTGTAGTTAGCTCTTTTTTAAAAAAAAACTTTTTAAATTTTGTCTATTTTTTATGTGGTGCTGAGCATCAAATCCAGGGCCTCACATGTGCTAAGCAAGCGCTGTACCACTGAGCTACAACCCCAGTCTGTAGTTAGCGCTTTTAAAGATATTTTAGAAAAGTTGGAGAAAGGCAATAGAGGAGTATGTGTCTGGCAAGCCCACAGGAGACACATGACTTCCTCAGAGAAGGTAATTGTTATGGTATGAATGTGAGATGTCCCTAAAGTCTTACATGTGAGACAGTGCAAGGGGGTTCAGAAGGAAATTGATTGGGTTATGAGGGCCTTAAACCAATCAGTGGATCAGTCGCCTGATGGGATTAATTGGGTGGTGGCTGAAGGCCGGTGGGGGTGGCTGGAGGAGCTGAGACTGGGGATGTGGCTATGGGTATATATTTGTATCTGGTGAGTGGAGTTTCTCTCTTTACGTTTGATCATCATGTGAGCCGCTTCCCTTTGCCACACTCTTCCACCATGATGTTCTGCCTTACCTCGAGTGCCAAGGAATGGAGCTAGCCTTCTGTGGACTAAGCCCTCTGAAACCATGCACACCTAAATAAACTTTTCCTCCTCTATAATTGCTCTGCTTGGGTCTTTTAGTCACAGCAGCAAAAAAGGCTGACTGAAACAGTAAGTGCTACCTCCCAACAACACCAGACTCAGTAAAGTTGAGTGTTAATTTCTAGAAAATTGATTAGTTACAAATAAATTTTAGTTACAGGTAATAAGTTACAAGTAATTTTGTCTAGGAGAGGTGCTAGCATTCTCCTATGCTCAGTTATTCCTGTTTAGTGGGAAAGAAAGACCCAAAGGTAAAGGTTTCTGTAGCACATTTAACCAGTGTTATATCAGACTCTGAGAGATGATCACAGCACTCTTTTCTCCATGACTCTATATGTATTTCTTTGTTTTCCTTGAACCGGCCTTGCTGGCTTGCTGATTCTGTCATTAGTGGGTTGAGTGTCTTTGCCACATACTTGTTAGACTCTGTGAGTTACTCAACTCTGACAGCCACGAGTACATGCCGGCCCTATAAGCATCTTAGATGGCTTAGGCTGTTGCCGGGCGTTGGGGTGTGGCCAAACTGACTTCAAGGTCCTTTCATCCCCGCCTCTGTAGTTACAGGATGGTGATGGACAGGATGGTGATGGACCGTCTAATGACGAATGGCCTGGATGAAGACATAAAGTCCCTCCCTGCCTGACCCAGACCCGTATTGTGTAAGTGGGAAGGGACCATTTCTTTTGTTGTTGTTAATAATACTGTCACTGACTTGTGTGGCACTTAAAATTTGTAAGAATTGGCCAACCCATTATTGTGTTAACTTTCTGTGAACTCTGTGTGAGGGCACAGGAATACACTCCAAGACTGACAGGTGAGCTCTTGCCAGAAGGCATTTGGCTGGTGAGGAGTGGAGCAGGGGCCATAGCCCTGCTCTTCATGCTCTTGCCGATCAGCAGCCGCATGCTGGCACCAGGAGTCACAAGTGTGACATTGAATTGAAGCAGGAAAAACATAAAAAGGCAAAAACAAAACAAAGAAACCCTAACACCAATGGGGCACTAGAAAATCCTGTGTCACAGCTGTGAGCAGGTGCCATGTTGATTTTCCATTGCTGACTACCGTTTTAATTGAGTATATAGCGTATGTTAGTTAGCTTACCATCCTGTGAGAAAATATCTGAGAGTACCAACTGAAAAGGAGGAAATATTATTTTGGCTCATGGTTCCAGAGGTTTCAGTCCTTAGTTGCTTGGCCCTGTTGCCTCTGGGCCTGTGGTGAGGCAGAGCATCATGTACAGAGACCCTGGTAGAGGAGGCTGCTCACCTCTTGGTGACCAGGTAGCAAGAAAGAGAGAAAGGGACTGGGGTCCCAATACGCTTTTCAAGGGCACACCCCCATGACCTAGCTGCCTCCCACTAGGCCCCACTGTTTCAAGTTCTGCTACCTCCCAACAGCACCACAGACCGTGACCACGCCTTCAACACATGGCCTTTGGGAAATTTAAGATCTAGACCATAACATCCTGCCCCTGGACCCCAGCAGCTCATGTCCATTTTGTAACACAGATGCATTTAGTCCATATCCAGGAGTCCCCAGAGTCATAGTACTTCCAGCCTTGCTTAAAAGTACAAGTCTCCTCCAAGACTCAAGTCAAACTCTTAAGCTGTGAACCCCTGAAAAATGAAAAGAACAAGTTATATACTTAAAAATACAACAGCACAGGATAAATGTTCCCATTTCAAAAGAGAAAGATGGAGTGTAGAAAGGAAGGATTGGATCAAAACAAGACTGAAATTCAGCAGGGCCAACATTAAATCCTGTAGCTCCACGTCCACCATCTAGAGGGCATGGTAGTGGGGTGTGAGCTCCCAAGGGCTTGGGCAGCCCCACCCCATGTCCTCGCATGCTGCAGCCCACGTGGCCTCTCTCTTCTGGGGTGTCTCTGCTCACCGTCCACCCCTTCCCTCAGCAGGCATTACATGTTCCTGGCATCGTTCATTCCCCGGGGTCTCCACTGCCTCTCTGGCTTTACTGTCACAGCTTCATGAATCACTCTGTCGAGGGCTGTTTGTGGGGACTCTGGCCCTGCCACACCGTGCCTGTCATTCCAGACAGTTTCTGTGAACCTATAACTCTCACATTCTGTATACCTACCCCTCAGGATCACAGGGACAGAGCCAGGGTGTGATGCTGGGCCCACTTGACCCATGGTTGCAATGGCCTCTGAGGGCCTGGATGGCTGAACAGGGAATGGAATCCTGGGGAGACATTTCCCTCTACAGCATAGTGCAGCAGGGTGCCCCAACTCTTTTCTCAAACCAAAGTCTTGAGCCTGCAGTGGTAGGGTCGTGGTGATTCCTAGTACCCCCCAGGCATCTATCCTGTTGTCCCAAGCAGAGTGCTTGGCTTTTTAAAAATATTTATTTATTTATTTTTAGTTGTAGTTGGACACGATACATTTGTTTTATTTATTTATTTTTTTTGTGGTGCTGAGGATTGAACTTAGGGCCTCTCATATGCTAGGCAAGCACTCTACCACTGAGCCACAACTCCAGCCCTTGGTTTCTTTTCTTTATTTTTTAAAAATATTTATTTATTTATTTAGTTGTACCTTTATTTTTACTTATTTATTTTTATGCCGTGCTGAGGATCGAACGCAGGGCCTCGCATGTGCTAGTCGAGTGCTGTACCACTGAGCCCCAGCCCCGGGTTTCTTTTCAATAGTGCTAATATCCTTAGCAGCCTCACCCTTCTTGGCTGCAGCACTAAATATGCTCCTTTTCTAGCCAAACTGCAACTTTTCCCAATCTTTCCACTCTGCTTTTTTTTTTTTTTCCAATTCTCACTATAAATCTGTAAAAGCAGCCAGTAGTACCCAGGCTGCTACCTGAATTTGCTGCTGCCTTGTAATTGTCTCCTCCAGATGAGTTACTTTGTCACCTTTAAACTCAGCCTCCCATAAAACCTCTGTGCATGAACAAAATGTAGACAAGTTCTTTGCCAGAATTAAGAATGGCCTCTAGACCAGTTCCCAGGAGTCTTCACTTCCATCTGAAACTTCACCAGCCCTTCACCAGCCATGCTCCTACAGCACCCTGGTCTCGGAGCCACTGCCAGAAGCACCTGTTGAGCCCTGCTTGTGGCAGGCGTTGTCCAGCCTGCTTCTTAAAGCTTCTCCAAACTCCTCCTCAGGCCAATCCCAAATCATCAGGTATAGTCACAGCAGTGACCCCACTTCCACTCCCAGTTTTCAGTGCCACTTTACATCATTGACAGAAATACCTTGACAGCAGTACTTATAATCAACTTATAAGGAGGAAATGTTGATTCATCTTGGCTTGCAGCTTCAAAGGGTCCAGTCCACACTTGCTTGGCTACGTAGATTTGGTCCTGTGGCAGGACAGTGCATCACGGTGGAAATGCCTGATGGGGGAAGCTGCCCACCTGTGTTCTACAGGAAGCAAAAGGAGAAACAGGGAGGAGCCAGGGACTCAGTGTCACTGGTACAGCCTCAGTGACCCAACTTCCTTCCACTAGGCTCCACCTCATTAACATGCCACCCCCTTCCCAATAACACCACACTGGTGACCCCACCTTTAGCATATGAGCCTTTGGGGGACCCTTAAGATGCAAACCATAATGTAGGTTCTGTTCCTAGCTGTTAGAAAGGCCTGAAGCCGCCCTCAGTTCTCTAGTCCCCCCACCATCAGGGATGGAGCAATACTGGTTCAGAGCAGGGGTCCAGTCCACGCTTCTCGATTGATTTTATGTGTTTGCTTTACATGTTTTATCTTCTTGATTCTCTATTCCTGGCAAGACTTTGTGGGCAAACTTCACTACATCAGGATGACACTAGGACAGCTGTATTTATTCATTCAAAAGGATAATCTGCCCTCTTATTCAACACTTGTACCAGAAAGAGGGCTGCTGGTTTAATCCAATTTCATCTTCTTATGAAATCTCTAAGTCCACAGACCTCTGATTGATCAATTCAACAGATAAGTAATTCTGTGTGCCAGTCCTGGCACAGAGTGGTAGGGACAAGGCAAGGCCCTTCCTCTCATGAGCTTATACTTCCTTTGGCTCGTGGTGCTGGCGGTATTCTTAGTTTTTCTACTGAAATATTTTCAGTCTTTGCTTCATCAGTAATCTGAGAACCACATGAACAGCGGAGTGTGAGAAAGACCGTCTCCATCCCAGCCTCTGTCTAGACTTCTGCCGCCACCTGAGTCCAGGCTCCCTCACCTCCTGCCTGGACTTCTACAGTAGCTCCTAGCTGGTCTCCCTACTCCTATTTCCTTTTAAAAATGAAAATCAGACCACATTACTCCCCTGCCTAAACCCCCAGGGGCTTCCCTGCCTAGCAGAGCCCTCCTGCCTTCCTGCCTTCCTCCTCTGTGCCTCCTCCCTCGTCTGTAACGTCCCATCTCATGAGAGCAAGGGATGCCAAGCCAGGTTCCTCCCACCTTGGGCCTTTGTAGGACCTATTTCCTCTGCCTCTGATGATCTTTTTCTGATATTTAATTTCTGAAATTCATATTCAGTTTAACTCTCATGACCTTAGGGGGGACTTTTTATCCCCTTTTCTAAATTTGCCATCCCCCACCCCTGTTCTGTCTCATGTTCTTGTTCATCATCTGACTTCTTTTTTGGGGGGGGATTGAACTGGGGCACTTGACCACTGAGCCATATCCCAGCCCTATTTTGTGTTTTATTTAGAGACAGGGTCTCATTGAGTTGCTTATTAGCACCTCACCATTGCTGAGGTTGGCTTTGAACTCGCAATCCTCCTGCCTCAGCCTCCCAAGCCGCTGGGAATACAGGTGTGCGCCACTGGCGCCTGGCTATGACTTACTTCTTGAGATCCTAACTGCTCCCTCTTGAGCACCTTCACCGGTCTCTGCTGCACCTACAAGTGTCCAGCACAGAGGAGCTTATCAAGCATTGCTGATGAGTAAAGGATGGCTTTCGACAAACCTGGAGGGTGTTCTGAGAGTGCTTATTGGATGGGAGAGAGTGAGGTAGACTGAAACATAGAAGTAATTACCAATAAACTACTTTTGAGCGGCGGTAAGCTACAAGATACATGGTCATTATGTTTGTGTTATACTAGAATACTCTTTGGTAGCTTAGTTTAAATAGGATTCTCAAAATAGAGGTAAGGGATGGCTTTATTTTACACTTCTAAAGTTAAACATCACTGTAGAAGTTCGGTTGAACTGTGTAATTTGGGGAAAGACTGATCTCAAGAGTGTACAACTCCCACATTTCCTATCAAGGCTTATTTGGGTTTTTTTGTTTTGTTTTATTTTTGTTTTGTTTTTTAAGTTTTAGAAAGATTAATTCAACTGGAACTAAAAGACAGTGAAGTCAAAACATTTTAACCAGAGACCTTCTGTGTATGCCTTGGAATGTTCTGTCTTCTGAGAGCTTAGATAGGACACCAGGCGCACTGTCAGTGGGCTCCCAAACTGCAAAATAGGAGGGTTTGGGAGGGTGGCCCAAAATTGTAATGGATTTCTCTCGTTGAAGTTGCCTTTACATAGAAATCATGCTGTTGTCCCTCAGATCGTGTGTCTGTCCTTGGGAGGAGGACCAGTGTCCAGTGGAAGCTCAACTCAGGCCTCTAGCCCCTCCAGTCCTCTACCCAGTGGCCTAAGACAGGGCCGGGGCTCAGGAGTAGAACGCCTGCCTGCCTGCCTAGCATGTGTGAGGCCCTGGGTTCCAGCCCCGGCACCAAAGAAAGGAAGGGAAAGGAGAAAGGAAGCCAGGGCCTAAGCCATGCACTGGACCACGTTACTCAGCACAAGGCCGAGCTTTGGTCAAGAGGGAGACACTTGAATGGAGTTTTGAAGCATATGCTGCAATTTCAGCTACTGTTGATTGTGGTTCCTGTGGGCCAGGCATTTCACCTCCACAGCATCCCCACAAAATAGGTGCTTTCTTCCACGTTTTAGGATGAGGTGATGGAGGCTCGAGACTTTGCCCAGGGCTTCCCAGGGGGACAGCAGCAGACCTGGGTTCAGAACGCTTCCTGTCCCTAAATACTGTGGGTGGAAAGCAGGAAGCCTTACATCTGGGGGGCCATGGGAAGCAGAGGTGGCATGAATTAGGGGGTGAGGTTGATGAGAAGACCGCCTGGCCACACCAGAAGGTCAGGGTTGGCAGGGGTGTGGGAGATGGACAGGAGCACAGGGCAGTTGGGTTGGGAGGAGCCAGATACCAGGCTGGGGAGCTGAGACTTGGTGGAAGAGCATCAAAGAAACTAGGGTTTTAAACTGGAAAGTGCTCAGGTGGTAACTGTGCAGCAAGGGAGGAGGGTGGGGCATCAGGAAGTCAGGGGGGTCTTAATTAGGGTGTCAGAGGTGGGTCTAGAAAGAAGCAGGCCTCTGAGAACACTACCAAGTGCTGCTTGTTACCACTAAGCACCCTGCTTGCTGGAAGAATCCTTGGTTGGGCCATGAGAAGAGAACAGTATTTTTAGCCATGATCATAACTGATTTCCATTTGTGTCTCCTTCTATCTCATCCCTATGCAGCACAGTAGTGAATGTGCATATCCATAAATGTCTGCATATCCATAAATGTCAGAAGAGTGTTCTCATTTTACTTGACTGCCACATCAGGCTCTGTTCTTAGACTCAGTTCTTATTTTGCAGCACGTACATCATGGCTGTGTGCCTACAGGTTTAAAGAATGGATGAGGAAATATTGGTTGCCAAGTCCAACCCACAGGACATCAAAGGTCTCTAACTCTCGACTTGTCCACCTCCAAGGAAACTGTAAGGAGATTTAGTCCCAACAGATCCTAAGCTCACTTTCTTGAAAAATTGACCATTTTACATGGGAAAACATGTTACTCTGCAAAACTAAAGTATGTGTTAAGCTGAGGCCGCTTGTTTAAAGTATTCTCATTTAGCTCCCCGAAATCAGGGATCTAGGGACATTTCCCGTCAGAGCTCGTGTTTGTACCAGTGTATCATGTTTGCTTCTTTAAGAAGCCTTGGGCTTGGGCAGTTTATACGTCCAGGACTGTGGAAGAGAGCTCAGCTATGACAGCAGGGACCAGCCAGGAGGCATTTACTCTTAAAAATGAGAGTAGAGAGAGGAAGGGGATCTGGATTCACCAGGGTGAATGTGATGATCTGTAGTGCGGACAGCCCCTGGGCCGCAGTGCTGACAGGGACTACCAGAATCACGCTGGCTGTGTCTTCAAGGCTGGGTCTGGGCCCATCCCTGGTGGACAGGGGGATCCTTACTGTAGGACCCCTCCTCCTTTTTCACTCTGGACCTTTCTACTTTTATCAGTTTTTTTTTTTTATATTAGGGTTCCATGGAAGTGTTATTTTAAAAAATAAAAGGCTAAAAAAGATAACGCCTGGCCATTACTTCATGATACAGAGGAAAATTAAGTCCCAGTGTAGGAATGTGCATGTCTGAGCCTTGAGTCTTTGGTAGATGACCTGATATGACTTCTCCTCCTCCTTTTTTTAAAACAATATTGTGTGGTCACAGAAGTACCTTTTGGGGCACTATTCTGGATGAGACATGGACCGTTAGGAGTCCTGGACCTTCTCTTAGGTTTCTGCTCCTGACACTTTGATGTCACCAGATCAAGTGGTCACAGATCTGGCAGTCTTTTGAAGCAGGCTCCTCTTCTCATGGGGTCCAGTGCACGTCAGCCTGAGTTTCTACCCTACTTCTGGGCGCTTCAGATAGCTTTTCAGCCTTTAGAGGTCTCAGCTGACCATGAAATCTGGGAATTAACCAGGCCAACTGGATGAAATAGCCCGAAAAGACCAGTGACCCAGCTCCACGTTGGGACCGCTGGCTGCCTGATAGCCTGTTGAGTAAGTTTCTTTCTGGAGGCAGCCTGAGCCAGTTGGACCATTGGTAGAGTTAGACTGACCAGGTCTAAGTCATTGCTCTGCCACTTAGAGCTGTCTGATGTTGGACAGCTGCTTAGCCACACTGTTTCCTTATTAGTGATTTAGGGGATCTCTCTTAGAAAATTATGTCTAAAATACACTTGGTGCTGGGATTTGTCTTTTTGCCTTTGTGCCAGTTTTGCCCCCTACCAGGACCTTATGAATAGCTCTGCAAGGTATAACTAGCCCTGCAAGAGGAGAATCTTGCGTTCGGGGTCTAGAGGTCCTCCATCCCACTGGACCTCTGCTACCCTAACCTGACCTCACGTACCTGATGCCCAACCATACCAGATGTCTAGGGGTCAAGACCACTGCTGCTGCTTCCAGGACTTGCAGAGCATGCCAAGGGGAAGGCTTTTGTGTTACAGCAACCAGCAAGCCCATCAGTCAGAGTAACTGTGGAGTGTCTGCCATTTGGTAGCCCTGGCCAGAGGCTGTGGAAAACCGTTAAGGGGATGCAGTGGTGCCTCCTTCCCCACCAGAAATGTGCGTAGTTGATTTCTAGCCACTCCTTTCCCTGTCTCTTGGCTATTGCCAAGTAGTTTAATAAATGAGAACATCATATAATTATATTTGGTCTGGGAGAATTGCTCTTCTTTAGACATGGGTGGTCTGTACTGCTTTTTTAACCTAGGACTTAGAACAGTGACTGCATGTGTACATGCATGCAAATATGTAAAAGCACACACACAGTGTGCCTTCCACACCTACAGATTCAACCGCCATGGAGGGAAGATACTGAAGCACTGGGGGGAAATGCGCCCGCGCTTTGGTCAGTATTCCTTAGACAATACTGTGTGGCAGCTCTTTACGTTGTGATTACACAGCATTAGGAATTGTAAGTAATCTGGAGATGATTTAAAGTATACGGGAGAATGTGTGGAGATAAATGCAAACACTCTACATGAGCAACTTGAGTAGCTGTGGATTCTGATATCTGTGGGGGGACCAATTTCTCACAGATACCAAGGGATCAGGGGATTAATATATAGATATGATAAAGGTATTTTTCCTTAACCCAACAATCACAAGTCAGAAATACCTCCCTCCCCTCCCCCATTAAAACGAGCTACCAGTGACCAGACCCTTCCTAGGAGAGGAGGCCTCACCATGAAGATGAGCCCTCCAGTCATCAGAGCTGTCCAGCGAGAGACCGTGTTATGATAAAGATGACCGTGTTATGATAAAGATGGTGAAGAATGTTTACCTAACTGTGCTTGATAAGAGCCTCACACTCTTGGGGCTGGGGTCATGGCTCTGAGGTAGCATGTCCTCCTAGCGCGCGTGAGGCACGGGGTTCAATCCTCAGCACCACATAAAAATGAAATAAAGAGATTGTGTCCACCTACAACTGAAAAATAGATATTTTATTTAAAAAAAAAAAAAAAAAAAAGAACTTCACACTCCTGCCTTTGGGTTGTGGAAGCCGCTCTGGGTGAGAGGCACGGGTGGTGCCTATGCTACTGCTGTTCCACCTCTGGGGAACCTGAGGCTCGGGGAACTTTAGCAGCTCACTAGTCGTCACAGAGTTAGTGGCAGGTCTGGGACTTAAAACTGGGTTATTTAATGACTCAGGATCCCCCTTGCTCTCTGGTAGAGCGTGGTTCGGCCAGGAAGCTGCCCTCTAGCAGAGGGTCTCAGGCAGAGGCTTGTCAGGAATTTTGCGGAAGGTATTTGGGTCCGTTAGTTGATGGGTCCCGCTCATCATCCCCCCATTGGCCCTCCTCCCTGCCTTTCTCCCAGTGCAGCTCTGGGCCTCCAGTCCTTTTGGAGACAGGAGTAATGACAGGAAGAGTGCTCTCATGAGCACGTGGGCTTGATTGCTCTCCTCCCTGATGGCCGGCAGAGTTGGTTCCACAAACGCTTTCTGAAGTATTCCTTTTTGTCTCGCATGGTTCCAGGTACACGAAAGCAAAAGTGAGCCTCAGTGAACACCCTGACCTCAGGGAGCCCCTCGCTGGGTGCGGGAGGCAGGCAGTATGCTGCAAGGCTGCAGTCCTGGCAGAGGAGAGAGCCACCGACTGTGCTGGGAGAGGTCAGGCTCCTGGAGAGGTGGCAGCCATGGTGGTCATGTGGCAGCTTGCCACCAGGACTGAACAAGGCATAACGTGGGACAGTCCAAGGGAGGAACACAACCAGTGACTGATTATACTTGTGAAATAGTTGAGTGACACACAAAGTTTTATTCGAGATCGGTCTCCCTTATTAAATAAAGACTTGCATCCAAATGCCCAAGGCTGTCCTTCCTGCCGGACCTGCCAGCCTGGTCTTCACAGGCTGGCGAACACATCTCTCTTTTTGGCTGACATCTTGTTTCCTTTTCCTTAACTTCTGTTCTACAATTATTACAGCAATTTTTGTACTTCAAGGAATTGATGAGAGCCTGGTACATATGCAGTCAATAAATATTCAAGAAAATGAGATGCTAATCACACTGGACCTCCAAGGTCATGGGTAGCCATGGTAAAGTGGTGGGCATGGACTGTGACTTTGGCGATTCTAAAGCAGCTTTTATGTCTGTGCTAAAATAGTGTTCTGTAGTGGAATGGTGAAATACAGGATCTGGGCGACATTCAGTATGCTGGCTTTCTGTGAACCGTAGCTGGGCTACCCCCATACAGGGCTCAGATAGGACGCAGGTCATGCCTGGACACTGTAGCAGCAACAGCCACAGGAAGATGGGGGGTTAGGAGATGACAGTGGAACAGGCTACGTTCTCCTCCCCTTACACCTTCTCCCCCCATACAACTCAAGCAAGGGTGGGAAGCGTCAGGTGACTTACCCAGATCCAGGCGTGCCCTGGGTTCGACTTATTTCTCTAGACTAACGCAGCTCCCAGCCTGGAGCCTAAGCACACGCTGCATTAATCAGCCTTGCTGGAATGATCACATGGTTTCTAGCTGCCGCTTGTCAGCAGCTGGCAGAGCTGGAGGCTGCAGGCCCCTGTCTGCAGAAAGCCTTTCACTTTGGAATATCAGGGGGGTGTGGAAGCCCCGCCTCTGTATTCTGCACTTCTCACCATCTGACTGACTAAATGGTTGTCCTCCGCACCAGAAAGGCCACCATACAATCTGAGGAGACTGTCTCTGGCTAGGTCATGTTTGCATTTGAGGAATTCAGGTATGTTCTCGGTTTTCTACATCAGTCTGCTGCTGGGTTTTTGTTCTCGCTGGGTTTTTGCTGTGTAATGACAGCTTAGGCTCCGGCTGGTTCTCACAATAAGAAGGATTCTTGTCTGCATTTGGAGGGGTTATCCCCATGTGGGGGTGGGAGGTGCAGCGGTGATGCAGGTCCGTGTGTTTACTGCATGCAGAAAGCAGCATGGATAATCGGTTTGATCATGTGTAAATTTGTGGAGGACCCCACCTTGTGCCTCGTTTGAGCTGCTCTTGCTGGCATAGAGTTAGGAATACAGAACAGCAACTGTTTATCCAGAACAAGAGTCTCTTGCTATCTTTTGTTTTTCTTCCTTTGTCAAACTCCTGCAGTCTGCTTCTCTTTGGAAAAAAAAAAAAAGCCTTGGAGCAGTGAAAGTGAGGATTCTTCAAGTCCACCGCAGAGTTGAGATTTGATGTGGATGGGTCTGTCATTGTTGTTAATGGCCAGCTTGTGGCTGGGCTGCTCTCTGAGAAGTGCCCTGGTGGTGTTTTGTTAACGGGGTCCTTCCTGGCTTTCCTAAGCTTTCAGCTGCTCTAGTCATTAATGTTCCCAATTAGGCCTTTTGTGAATCTCATTCCTTCTGTTTTCCTCCATCTCTTCTCTGGGAATCTATCCCTGGGCATGAGTGTGGGAAGGGACCTTCTAGGAGAGATAGTTTCTAAGAAATGAAAATTAAGGAGGTGGAACAGGAGGGCAATCAGATGGCTCTTGTGTCTATTTCTGCCTCTTGGAGCATATGGACAAGAAAATATGTGTGTGTGTTTCTGACCTCTGGCAGCTTTGCATGTTTGAAATAACCTTTCTGTGCATCTGAGAACTGAGTAAAAACACCTTATTGATAGGCAAAGAGTGTGTGGGACCTAGGTGCCACTTTGATGGGCCTTTATGTCCCCTTCAAATGTTACTCTAATAGTCGTTGAAAGAGGAAGACAAGAACCACCTTCCTTATTTGTAAGAGAAGACTAGACCCCTTGGAGCCAACCTGGAATAGATGAGAGGGTCCACAGTTTCCGCCAAGGATAGTTGAGCTCTGGAACTTATCCCCACTCTCTTCTGCAAACTTGATACTTTGGGTCCAGAAAGTTAGCCTTTGCTTCAGAGCATGTCCTGTGTTATTTCTAGAAGGCTGGGCTATGAAAAGAAAATTCTTTCCATGTGGCAACATGCCCTGGTGGCATGGGGCCCACACCCTTGCAAGGTGACCATACTTACTGTGTAGGAACACTCCATCAGATACCTGACAGGAATTTATTTAATCCCTGGCATGTTGTGATAGGTCAGACCTTAGGAGTGAATCAGGAGCCTTGGTTTCAGCACCAGCCTCCATATCCTTGTGCAGGTCACAGAAAGGTTCTGTAAATGGTAGTGAGAAGTCAGGTGGTGGAGTTCATCTCTTCTGGTTGGCATCCACTTCAGATGGATGCCTGAGCCATCCCGAGCCCTTTCATTACATCTCATAGTCAGGGAAGAGGGACATGTGTGAACAAACCCACTCCCACTGTGGTGGCTCCTGGCCCCAGAACCAAGAGCTTGGTCTGATGAGGTGGAAGCAGGCTGGGCTAAAGCCACTGAGCAAGTGGGAGCTTCGTTATGGAAAGTAGATCAGAGATGGGAGGTCTCTTGTCCCCTGCTCAGCATCTGCCCAGCTGGCTCTGAAGAAGTTTGCGAATGAGATTACATTTTGTAGCTTCTGCATGGTTACTGGGCAAAGGGTGTTCGTTAGTCACAGGGTTTGCATGCCTTGGGGCCAGGTAATCGTGGTGGGACAACACAGGGTCTGTAGAGGAGCATAGCTTTTTAACTTTGCTCAAGCCCTAGCATGCAGCAGAATCCCTGGAGAGTTGTTAAAACTCAGAGTGCTGGGCTCTTCTCTCAGAATTTCTGATGCTATAGGTCTGAGGTGGAGGTCGAGAATCTATTTCAACAAGTTCCTAGGTGACTCTGATGATGCAGGTCTGGGACTAGACTTGGAGTGCATCTGGCCTAGGAAAGGCAGGCAAATTGACTGTCATGGAGATGAGAGGTTTGAGGCAAAGGCCAGGTGGAGGAAGAGGTGTGGAAGGAATCAGAGCAGGAAGAGGCAGGTGGAGTACAGAGGTCTCCTGGCATCCACAGGCGTTGGCTCCAGCACTCTGCAGGTGCCAAACTCTGCACATGCTCAAGTCCCCGTACAGAATGATGTGGGGTGTGCACCTGACCTCTCACATCTCCTGCATACTTTAAGTCATCTCTAGATGACTTGTAACACCTAATGCAATGCAAATTCTCCCTAAGTGGTTATAATGCCGCATTGTTTAGGGAAGAAAAAGTCTGTGCATGTTCAGTACAGGGGTAGTTTGTTTGATTCTTTCTTTCTTTCTTTTCTTTTTTTTTTCTGAAATCTTTTTGATCTGAGGTTGCTTGAATCTGAGTGGCATCCCTTCTGGCAGTGAATCAGAGCCAGGCATGCTCATAAGAGCTAAACTATGGCCAAGTCAGATGGACAGCCCCTCATTCTCCTGGGGACATATTGCAGAGCAAGAGAAAGAAATAGTGAGACCACAGTCAGAGAACTTGGTGTATGGTCCTGGTGCCCTGCCTTTGTGGGCTTGGCAAGTCTCTTGATCTTTCTTGGTGTCAGTTTTCTCAATTAAAAAATGGGATAGGGCTGGGGATGTGGCTCAAGCGGTAGCGCGCTCGCCTGGCATGCGTGCGGCCCGGGTTCGATCCTCAGCACCACATACAAACAAAGATGTTGTGTCCGCCGAAAACTAAAAAATAAATATTAAAATTCTCTCTCTCAAAAAAGAAAGAAAGAAAAGAAAAAAGAAAAATGGATAGTGATTCTTGCCCAGAAAATCTGTAATGTGTTAGAATCCAGTGGGGTCATGTGAGCTTTCTAAATTCTAGCTGTCTTTTCTACTCGAATCTGACAGTCCTGTTAGACTGGCAGTTCAGTCAGGTGTTCTCAGACCTCCTGTATGGACACACTCCACAGGTACACTAGCTCTAAGCAGGGTCAGGTTCATTTTTAAAGGATGCCTCCTTTAGATGCGCCACGTTTTCATGCCATCCTTCCGGGTGCACTGTGAATTCCTCGAGAGCTTTGGTGAATCCTGTTTTTAACTTTGTTTCCGTGGTGTTTAAACTGCTTGACACATAGTGGGTCTGAATCAGCAGTTCTCTCTAATCAGGCCTCCGGGACTGAAAAGTGGGCAGCTCTCTGCCTCTCAGGGTGGACGCAAGCGGGTGCCGAGGCTGCCCAGTCCAGCAGGGCCTGCGGGAGGCTGCTCAGCCCTGGCCCCCATTCTCCTAAGGAGGCTGTGCCAGGGAGCATGTTCTAGAGGTGGTCTGAGGTGGTCTTCTGCTGCCTGGGTCCCCAGCCATAGAGCTGCAGTTCCTGGAGAGCCAGAGAAAGCGGCCAGCACCTCCCAGCTGGCTAGGGGACTCTGGCCTGCCACTGACACAACAGCGTTGTTACAGTGTCAGGCGAGCTGTTGAGCTGGCCGTCACGATAGATAGCGGTCACTTCTGTTTTCGGCTTTTTATTTTTTACTTTTATGTGTTTGTGGTGTTAAGGTGTTTTTGCCTTTTTAAAAATCAGCCTTAAACAAGCCATGCACTGAATGGGTGATTTTAAGTTAGCATTTGCCCATTACCACACACTGCAGAGACTGTCTCTGAGGCTTTGTGAAACAAACACCACGTCACTTTCCTTCTACCCCTACACCCAGAACAGTGACAGCTTTCCCTTACAAGGACAAAATTGAGGTTTAAAAAAAAAATTTTTTTTTAGTTGCAGATGGACACAATACCTTTATTTTTTTTATTTATTTATTTTTATGTGGGGCTGAGGATCAACCCTGGTGCCTCTCATGTGCTAGGCAAGCACTCTACCACTGAACCACAACCCAAGCCCCTCAAAATTGAGTTTTAAACACTTTTTTTTTTTTGCCATAATCCCTCATGGGAGTATGGAACTCAAATCACAGAACTTTTTCAGAATTCCAGTACTTGATTTATTCTAATATATTTCCAGAAGAATGTGGCACACCAGCTCCAAGATCTAAAATCTACAGTTGGAATGTGTCAGTCACATGAAAATGGAAGTAACTATTTTGAGTATGTTTTGTTTTATTTTATTTTTAAGCAAAAATGTTATTAGGGAATGGTTGCAGTTCAAACTCCAACTAACTCTCATTCTTTATTAATTCATAGTTATATCTGGTCTCCAGACTGTTAGAATTTTTCTCGCCCTTTCACTGGAATATTGAAGACTTGGAGTGAGTGGCATGGGAGGACCCAGGTCTTCAAGTCCTGTGCAACCCGCCTGGGCCAGTGCCAAGAGCCCAGGCCAGCTCAGTGCCTCCTGTCTTCCAGGGACCCCTTTTCCTGTCACCCCTTGAGTAAGCTGATATTAGACACGTTTTGATATTAGGTATGTTGCCCTTCATACTGGGCGGAGAAATGTGGCCCAGGCCAACAGGAGAGGCACTGGGGCTGGGCAGGGAACAGACACTGCCTGTGGCCTTAACCCCTTCCAGGCCTCATGAATGCGAGCAGAGTCCACCCAGACCTTGTCCCAGCTCTGGTCCCACATGTCACTCTACTCACTTGAGTTCAAGGTCACTGCTGGGGCCTAATGGCATCTCCGGCTCAGCGACCATTTCCTACCCCTGACCCTCCCAGTCTCCCCAGCCATTGGGGACAACTCCTGCCCTCTAGCTCTGCCATCCTGCCCTGCTCCATTCTCTTACTCTCCTGAAGGCCCACTCTGTCCTCCTGGAGCCCCCGCTGCTCCATGGGGCTTCCTGCCTCCCTGTTAGGCCTTGGCTCAGATGTGCCCTGACCTCTTTGAACACGCCCCTCTCCACAGTGGGTACCCCTTCCCCTCACTCAGCCTTATTTTTTGTCAGCTCACATGTCACCGTCTACACTGTAGATTTTAACCTCGTCTATGCTTGGTGGCAGTAGGAGCACCTGTGGGAGAGGTAGGCCAGAATGGAGAAGGAGAGAGCAGGACCAGGGAGGGCCGGCGGGCTCCGGGGACGTGAGTTCTGCCAGAGCCCAACGAGCACGAGCAAAACACTATTGTGGGAAATCAGTTGGCTGCTGGGGTGGCGGAGCAGAAGGTGCCCCTCTGTCCCCCTTTACTGAACGTGTCTTATAGTTTTTCTCAAAGAAAGGCAGTGTTGTCGATCTGGAGTTGGAAGAATGGGCTTCTGTGCTTACAGTGGAGATGTAAAAGCTGTGACCAGGAGTAAGTCACAGTTCCTCTTGGCCGTGGCCACCTCTGTAGAAGAAGGAAGGGTGGCAGCGCTGCAGTGTCTGCTTCGTGTCTGGGGTTCTTGAGTATTTGGCTGGTCGAGAAGCCACTTGCTGTGACATCCCCACTCCTTGCTAGTGTGCTAGCAGTCTCCTGGGCTAGAAACCAAACCAAACCAGAGGAGGGGACATCCCTGGGCACATTGCCCAGAGGAACGTCCCAGAGCCTCCAAGAGTATCGCCTTGGTCCATGAGTCTCCCAGCCACCTAGGGTAGGTGTAGAATCTCTCCATCCCTGCCAGTTCTGAAAGCTCTGAGTCCGGCTCTTTGAACTCTTCTGCCATTAGGATAACCATTCATTCAACAGATGTTTCCGGAACAGCTACTGCAAATAAGCCACTGTCGAAATGTACCAGGAGTCCACCCCCAGGACTCGCTGTCCTCTGGGGGCCAAAAGCCTGGGGCCGGGGAGCCAAAGTGAAGCCAGCAGCAGAGCAGGGGAGAGAGTCCACGCACTGGGCCAGAAGAGAGCTATGGAGACTTCAGGAGGCGCTGTGGGGTGGGCCTTGGAGAGGCCATGGATGGGAGGGCAGGAGTGGAGGCCGGAGCCCAGGTGCCGTGTGTGCTGTCCGCACCTCAACTGGTCAAACCCCCGGCGGCCTTGTCACAGCCTGTGAAGGGCACAGGCTTAGTTCGTCTTCCTTTCTCCAGCCTGGTGACAGGCTCTGCCCTGAAGTTTACTCCGTTACTGGTGAAAGCGTTTGGCCCTCAGGAGTCCATTGTCTAGGAGCCTGCTCACTGCCGTGCAGTGCTGAGGCTGAAGGCTCTGCGTCCACTCGCCCTGTCCCGGGAAGCTGCCGAAGTTCTTTGTGCTCCATTTTCCCGCTCTGCAAAATGGAGCCGTTGTTCATCTCAGGAGTTTCTGTGCTTCGGTGAGATTACTCTACACAGCAAGTGGCAAGGTCCTGGCTTTAGTACAGACCCAGTAAGTCCACCACCAATAGCAGAACACCCCGTAGGCCCTGTCCTGGACTAGAAGTACACAGGAGCCAGGAAGAAGGTCAAACACCCTAAGGACAGGGCCCGCCTCCTCTCCCCCTGCCTCTTGGTGTTCAGAAAGAGTGCCAGAGTCAGCCCTGGGAAGAAGCGTGCGACACAGTATACCCATGGTGTGGCCAGCCAGCAGAGAGTCAGTATGGTGGCTGGGTTGGCACACAGAGTTGCTCATCTGAGACATGAAGCAAGTTCCTTGCAGTTGACAAATGGACTGTAGCCCTCTCTGGCTGTGATAATACTGCCAGAGCCCACCACCAAGTGTTGACACGTCCCCTGGGGTCCCAGTGGGTCTGGGTCTACGCTGCCTACACTCTGGGTCCACAGCAGTCCTCCGTGTCATCTCTCATCTTTCCCCGAGTCTGGCTTAATAGGTGAGTGTCCACTGAGCCGGTCTGGGCTCCACTGGATGGGTGCCACATGTGAGGGAAAGCAGCTAGATATTTGCCGAGAGCCCTTCCGACAGCTGTTATGGTGCCTTCATGGGGTTCTCTTAGACAGCAGGAGGAGCCACTGAAGAGCTGTCAGGAGTGACCTTATCTTCAAAATTCTGTGTACTGAATCTCACCTGGGAGGGCACATTGCCCGCGCATCCCTCAGAGTTCCTGAGTGCAGACACTGAGGAGGTGAGGCCCTGGAGGGTGCATTTTTAAGGCTCTACTGATGACTCTGCACCCCTTAGTTAGGCGCTATAGGAAGAACCCAAGCCTGGGAACCAAGCAGCTCTAGGTTCTGGTGATGCTGTGCTGCTTTAGATAAGTCACTTAACTTCACTGAGACTTGGTTGCTGTGGTTTGGATCTGAAATGTTCCCCAAAATTGCATGTGTTGAAGTCTTGATCCTCAAGACAGCAGTGTCCAGAGATGGGACCCTTGGAAGGCGACTGGATCAGGAGGACTCTGACCTCTCTTTGGATTAATTCATTGATGGATTCATAATTTAGTGGAATTTTGGGAGGTGGTGGATATTTTGGAAAGTGGGGGCTCATCAGAGGAACGAGATCACCAGCGGTGCGCCTTTGAGGGCATGTCTTGTCCCAGCTCCTTTCTCTTCTCCCCAGCGCGCAGCTCTGCCCCTCTGTGTGCTCCCCTGCCAGGACAGAGGCCTGAAAGCAATGGAGCTATGTGCCCGTGGACTGAAACCTCTGAAGCTGTGGGCGAACAGAACTTTCCCCCTTTAAGTTGTTTTTTCTCAGGTATGTTGGCACAGAATGGAAAATTGACTAAAATTCGTTTTTCCACCGAAAATAGAAGTATTTAGTTTGGAGAGATGTGGTTCAGAAAGTTAGGGGGGCCGTGTTCAACTTTGGAAAGTCTAGCGCACTAGAAAGAGAAAGGTGCTACCCCGTGTGCTTTTGAATTCAGCTGGCGCCTCCTGAGGCACTGAGCCAGGCATGTTGCGCATGTGGCTGAAGCAGACCTCAGCGTCAGGTCCAGAGTGCGTGCTCGTCCTAAGTCTTGGACCTGGTACCTCTGTGGCTGGCCATTTGGATCTCAGGAGTTCACTTTGTAGTCGTGTACAAGCACAAGGGGTTGCTCTCACTTCAGTCCGCCTGTTCAGAGCCTGCTGGATGCAGGCGGTGGTCTCACGTGCATTCTTTGAGACTAACCCGCTTCCACCATCGGCAGCCCGACCCCTGGAAGAGAGAAGACGCTGCTTTCGCTGGTTATGAGACCCTGGAGGAAACGTGAGAACCTGGAGCTCTGCCACCCTTGATGAGCGCCCTCAGCCATAGGAGCACAGGGCTCCAGGAAGGAGGTCCAGGGGCAGGGAAACGCTGCCTCTTGCAGGACCCCCAGCCTGGTTCTTCAGAAGTCCCTCTGTCATTCATTTTCACATTTGGTAGGTCAGACAGCTGTGTAGTAAGTCAAAATAGAGCCTTCTGGAGAAGAGGGAGGAGGTGGGTCGAAGCTGGGATAGGAGGTATCTCCGCGAGTAGGACAACAAGCAAACGATGACTTAAAGGCGTGCCTGTCCCCAGTGGTGGGGTTCCTCTCCTTGGAAAGCCATGCTTTCAGAGTCAGTGGCACCTGGAGTGCTTCCAGAGCCGCAGCGGGGAGCCTGCGCTTTTGTTACCCACAACTTGGTGGAGAAGATCCTCCTCAGCAAGGTGGAGGCAGACACTGTAGCTTGGCTACAGCTGATGAAGTTCTCCTTGGTTACCTGGAATGCTCTGTTGGGACATTGTGGCTGTCACATCCTTGGTATGAACCAAGTGAGAACTGCTCGTTTTGCCTGCAGTTTGCTTCAAAGAATGTGAGAGTGAGAGGCATGGGTCCACCCCGATGCTCCAAAGCACGCGGTCCTTGGTGACCGTCCTTTCCCAACCTGTGAAGTAGAACTCTGTCCATTGCCGGGGCAGCCCTGTGTGTCCACCCTGAAGCCCTCCTGGCCTGCCCGCCCTTTCTCTTACAACTGAGCTCCCAGGACGCACACCTCTTTCTGCCCTGGATCTGCTGTGTCAGGAATCTGCACGAGCACTTTGCTCCCCATCCTAAACCTTTGTTTTTTTCCAGCTAAAATCCTCCAAAACCTACCTCTGTGCACACCGTCTTCTTCAGGGAACATCTCCTGACCTCTAGAGCCATATGTTTCTTTCTTCCTAGACTCCATGCAACACTTAAGTGTAGAAGATGTTATCTAATCTTTTTTTCTCAGTCCTGTTTTCTTAACCAGATTGAGGGTCACTTGAGGTAGGAACAATTCTGGCATATTTTCATAACAGTGGGAATTGTTGTTATATATTTGTACATACACATAATATAATGATTAATTTAGCCAGTTGCATTCCCTGGTACCTTCCCCTTCCTTCTTACACACATTACTCTCCTGCCACACACCAGTCCTTATTGTAGGTCCTAGAAGAAGAAATGGCAAAAGGGGACCATTGCTACCTTCTTAAGCATGAAGGCCTTTGGGGACTTTTTTATTTTTTTTATATTTTTTTAGTTGTAGTTGGACACAATACCTTTATTTTATTTACTTATTTATTTATTTACATGTGGTGCTGAGGATTGAACCCAGCACCTCCCATGTGCTAGGCAAGTGCTCTACCACTGAGCCACAAGCCCAGCCCCCTTTTGGGATTTTGATAGAGACACTAAATCTAGTGAGCGAGACCTATGCGTGGACAGTAGATCCATGGGAAGGCCCAAACAGGCTGTGTGTAGGTTTTCAAAGCTATAGATATTTACAGAAAGTGTTGTGTTAGTAGAAATGCATGTGGCGTTTTAAATCTATCAATGTGGTTTCTAATTCTTAGTAGGAAACCATGTGCAGGAGCACCCGCTGTGTTCCAGGCACTTTGGTTCTCACATCTGATGCCCACAGAAGCCTGCGAGCAGTGCTCAGAGCACAGATTCCAGACCTGTGGTTACATTATTGTCACCATTTAACCTTAACCTAAGAGGCACCCTAGGTTCAGAGAGGCTAAATCACTTTCTCAAAGTCACACTGCTTGCAGCTGCATCTAAGTATCTTAACTGAAAGAAAAGGGGAAAAAAAATAAATAAACACAGCCATCTCCCACCCTAATTTTGTGAAACTAAGAAAACCTGTCAGGTCCCACAGTCTTTGTTTTGGTAATGTTCTGTTGAATCGTTGACCAGCTCATGCTTACTGAAACCTGGCTGTGCTCATTGAACCTGCCGGCCCCGTGTGTGGTAAGCCCTGTGAGCAGCCGCTACTGTCAGACCCGTTTCACAGGTGAAGGACCTGAGACGGCCAGGTGTGTGAGCATGGTCCACGTCACAGAGCCACAGTTGGACCCCAGGCCTGCTGCCTCTGGAACCTGTGCTTCTGATTGCTGTCTTAGCCCCTTCCAGACGCCAGGGGTGGGGGCATCCTGTGGTCAGTTAGAGGACCCCCCCAAAGGATGGTGGTGGTAGCCCAGGCTCCCAGAAGCCTCGCAGGTGGAATCTTCCTCCTTTCTCCCCACATGTGACGAGGGACCCTCTGAGTTTGCGCTCTGGAGAACACTGCTGCAGCAGAGGGGGAGTCTGGGCCTGGGCTTGGAGAAGCTGGGGAGTCTTCAGGTCGCCTGTGAATGGCAGGTAGCAGACGAGCGCAGGGTCCAAGTCTCCTCTCCCAGTGTGTGCAGTGGGGTGGATCATTTCTTCTTTCCTTGCCTTTTCTGCAAAATGGGGCTGTTGTGAGGGAAAGTATGATTGTTGTGCAGAAATGCTTTCTAAACTGAAAACCTGAAGTTGTTTTTTAAAATTGTTATTCACCAAGGTCATTTCCATCCTAGGATCTAGCACAGCACACCAGTTTATTAGAAGGAGCTAACAGTGGGATGAGTGACTGCATGTTGCCTTCCGGGTCTCTGGGTTCTATAACTGGTGTGTTAAAACTAAAAAAAAAAAAAGTTTGCAGTGCTGGGGACTGGTTGGAACCCAGGGCAGGGCCCTGCGCCGGCCAGGCAGGCTCTGAGACTGGAAAAGTTCATGAGACTTTTTTGTGTGTGCCTTGAATGTTCTTTCTAGATTGTGTATTGTTGGTTTTTTGTTTTTTTTATTTTTGGAATTTCGTGAAGTCACTCATCTAGAAAATCAGAAATCATGTTCATTCCATTTATGGTATCGCACCCCACTCTGGATTGGTAAGGCAGTTTATTTTGTTTTTCTGACACATCCCTGGCAGAAAGAAATTTTTTAAGGAATTCCAGAACTGCAGGTTTCATTCAGCAGTGTATGCATTGGTTTCCCCTCTTCCCGCCACTCATTCCCTCGGATGTGGCCATCTGGTTTCTGCTTTTGCTTTCCTTTTTTTTTAAAAAAAAGGAGTTTCTAATGTGTCATCCTACTGATGTAGCTACTCTAGGTGGCACTGGTGTGGCACACTGACTGACACAGGAGAGGGCTGAGCTGAGCTCCAGCATCCTGACCTCCTTCCTTGAGGCATTTGCCCTCAGCACGGGCCACAGGCACAGAGAGGGTGGAATTGCTCTGGCAGCAAGGTATTCACAAACAAGGGTTAGAAAGGCCTCCGTGTCGGTTTCCCACGCCCGTTTGTCTGATAGACTAGCAGTGTCATTTCTAGAAGACAGTTTTGCCTGCCGTGGGGGTAGAGACGAGTGGATAGAGGGGGACTAGCATTCCATTCCACAGCAAGCCCCCATCGTCATGTGGCCCATGTGGCCCTCACCCCTCCCAACACCCTCCGGTGGCCCATGACACAGGCCTGGCCAGGCCAAGACTCGATCCCCTGGCTGTGATGACTGGTGTGGAGGCAGGTTTGTCATCTGGGACTGTCTAGGACTTGGACCAGAGCTGTGAGGAAAGATGCCATTGTTTTCTGAGCACAGGAGCTGTCAGGATCATGACAGCATCGGGTCATTGGTAGCCTTCTTTCCACCTCGAGGGGAAGCACTGTGACATGAAGCCAGCAGAGAGGGAGGAGGGAGCAGAGACGCTGCTGGAGAGGGCGCATTCTCCTGGCAGCCAGGCATCGGGCCGCTTAGGAGCCCCAGGCTTCAGTCCTGCCAACATTTCAGCCAACTGGACCCAGGTGCATTAAAATAGGTTGGAATCACAGTCTAGAGCTTTCAGATGTTATATTAATTAATACTATTATTAAATAACAATTACATCGTCATATATTAGATACCATAAGTTTTTATAGGCACTCCACGTCCGGGATGGTAGGACAAATGGTTAAGCCAGGCTTCTCCTTGGACCACTTTTTTTTTTTTTGATGTATGAACTAAAAAATTCCATTTTTTCCTTGTTAGAATCTGTCACTTACAGCACATAGAGTCCTGAATAATACAAAACTGCAAGAGAAATAAAAAGCAAACTAAAATTTGTATCATTTTTACTTCCAGTGGAGGTGACCATAGCAGTAATCTTCAAAATTGTTGGTGTTGCTGAGCATGGTGGTACTTGCGTATAATCCCGGTGGCTTGGGAGGCTGAGGCAGGAGGATCACAAGTTCAAAACCAGCCTCCGCAATTTAGTGAGGCCCTAAGCTCTTAGGGAGACCCTGCCACTAAATATAATATAAAAAAGGGCTAGGGATGTGGCTCAGTGGGTAACGGCCCCTGAGTTCAATCCCCAGTACAAAAAAAAAAAAAAAAAATTGTTGGTGTTTTCTATTCTGTTTAGGTGTTTTGACAGAGGACTGTGGTACCCTAGGACACCAGTGTGGACTGACTTGTCTCCCCACCAAGTTTTAGTTGAAGCCCTAACCTCCAAGGTGACCATACCTAGAGATGGTCTTTAGATAATTAAATGCAAACAAGGTCATAAGGATGGGCCTTGTGTCCTCATGAGAAGAGGAAAAGACACCAGGAGGTTTGTACACATAGTAAGGGCTACATGAGGCCACAGAGATGGCAGCCGTGAGCACAGTAGGGAAGGCTCCAGAGGACACCATCGCTGCCCTCTACCAAGTCTGCAAGGTTCAGTGAGGACACAGAAAACTGTAGGACGCCGACTCCCTCCAGCTCAAGGGAGACCAGCAGTGGCCTTCGGCGTGGAGTTCAGGGCCTACCTCTTCCCATCCCACTCCCGAGCTAGAGTCGGTCTCTCCTGTGCTCTAGAAAGACCCTGCGCCCACCCGGCCTCTGCTTCTTCATCGGCCCCAGTTTCTAGTTGATGAACTGCCAAAAGCAGCTGTTTCATTTGCTCCAGGCTTGGCTGGCACCCAGCACACGTGCCAAGTCCTCAGCTACATTTTCAAAAGTAAATGCACAAACAAGACACAGAGCATGAGGACACCAACAAAGAACCTTTTTAGGTATCCCAGCCTCAGACGGCTGTGCGTCACTCTCGGGGGCAGCATTCACTCTTTGCTTCCCTAAAACAGACTGAAGGACCCAGAGGCGCTTCCGATGGGTAAGGGAGTGGGAACGGTGCTTGCTGTGACCTGGGCAGGCAGTGCGTGCAGACCCTGCCTTCACCGAGCGCCATCAGGGGTGTGCGAGGAGTGGCTTCTGCTTATTCATAAGTGCCAAGATCTGTGTACAGAGTACTGTTTAATTAACACCCTCAGCAAGTTAGAAATTAATTACGACTGAGGAGACAAACCTAAAAATCATCAGAATTTGGTCCTGGCCAGCAGGCTAACGGCAGACCTAATGACGCCCCACCCTGGCCTGCCCTGGAGAACTGAGAGGACAGGAGGAGTGAAAATGTGTCGGTGCTGGAAGGAGCAGGGAGAGCTAGGTGTGGGCTGTCCTGCAGCCCTGTTCGGACGGACTTCCTCCCTGCTGGGCTGCCAATGCCCTGACCTACGTGTCAGGGTCAGGAGCCATGGCCAAGCTGGCAGGCGAGATGGAGCCCCCCTCTGTTCCTATGGAGTCCGGGCCCCTAGGGCCCTCAGCCCTGAACCAGGCTGCTGTCATTCTGGGGACCAGGCCCAGGCTCCACGCAGATCATACTTGTCCCTGTGCTCCCACAAGCTTTTTTCTTTTTAATAAACTAGTCTCATTAATTGGAAAATTTATGCTCATAATAAAAAGCCCAAATAGAATAATGCTAGAACTTCCCTGAAGGCCTTAAATTCTGAGCAGAGGCCACCGCTCGGGTGGCTAGCTGTCTGGGATGGACTCTGGTACTGTTTAGGACCCTGTGTGCCCTGGTGTGTTCCACTGTGTGTGTCACAGCATTGGTTACTCACAAGGTGGGTTCCTGGCTACTCTGTGACTTCCTTTGGGTTCTCTTGAACACACTAACCTCTCCGAAGCAGGTGCTTTCCTCAAGAGCCGGGACTGTCGGGCGGGGTTGTGGCTCAGGGTCAGCGCGCTTGCCTTGCATGCATGAGGCCCTGGGTTCCATCTTCAGCACCATAGATAGATAGATAGATAGATAGATAGATAGATAGATAGATAGTGTTCATCTGCAACTAAATAAAAATACTAAAAAAAAAAAAAAAGAGTTGGGACTGTCTGTTCGTCCAGTCAGGCCCAGAGGACACCAGATAAACATGCGACTAGACGGGAGGAAGGCTGTCAGGAAGAACACTAAAGCCCCTCAAAGTGAGTTGTGGGGACGGAGCCCCTGCAGGCGATAAGCGTTTTTAAACACAGTTACTCATATACTTACCTCATAATTTCAGTTTCCTAGCTTTTCCAGTTCAGGTAGGATGGCGATTTGACCATTAAACCAACCCTCATTAGGTTTCTTAAAGCAAAATCTGAAATCCAATTAATAACTTGAAGGTTCACTGTGGATACAAGAAGCAGGTCTGCTGAGGCGCTGCTGAGTGACCCAGGCCAGAACCCTAGGCTCTGGGGGGCTGGCGGGGGCTGGGCGGCCTCCTCGCCTGCAGTCTGCGTCCGCACCTGCTCTCCTCCCTGCTGTGTCCCAGGTGGTGTGGCGGCACGTGAGCTTAGTCAGTGGTTTCTGCCTCTTTGTTTCTTGGCACTGGAGCGACCTTGGCCAGTGGCTCAGTGCGTTGGGACTGTTTCTGGCGCCCTGCTGCCTGACCACGAATGTTTACCAGCTCCTTTTATGTGCTTTTTCCCTCTCCACTTTTAATGCACTTTTTTTTCCTCACTAAGTTGTCCAGACTGGCCTTGAACTTGCCATTCTCCTCCCTCAGCCTCTCAGGAAGCTGGGACTCCAGGCTTGCGCTGTTTTAATGCACTTTTAACGAGATTAGGCTCTCTTCTGAACGCTGCCGTGCTTCTCGCTCATAATTCACGCCCTGCCTTCTCCTCTGGACTTAGATCAGCCTGCTCTGCTCCACACGCAAGCTACACCTTTTCCTCTGCGTGTGGATTAGTTCTCTGTCACTGTTTCCCCCTTAATTAGAGAGGAAAGTGTGGCTGCTAATCTGCTCCCCAGAAAACTGTCACCTTGACTGAACAGAACCTGGACATTCCCCCCGAAGGAGTCAGTTCCTGGCTCTTCCTGCTCTTTGCATGTATGTCCGCCCAGTCTGCACCAACAGGCGCTTCTCATCCCCCCCACCCCCACCCCAGGCCTGTGTGCCTCTCTGCATCCCTCCTGACGGCCACCTGCGTTCCCAGCTAGTTGGGTCTGTAAGTGGCGCTGAGCTGGGTGAAGGCCATTCCACTGCCCTGCGCCTTGGGTCCTTCCTCTTTCAATTGAGAACGATAGGTAGGCAAATGAGACGGTGGGTGTGACAGTGCCCAAGGTGGAACTCTGTGTAGTCCAGGCGTTGTTACGTGCTCACACATTCCTCCTGGTGTGCAGAAATAGGAGCTTGGAAGCAGCTGCGCCCCTATGGGTACGAAGAGCTTGCTAACGGCAAGGCCCTGCTCCCCAGGCTCCCGGAACTCCCCGCCTGCGAAGGCCATCACTTTTAAAGGGGGAGAGTTCTGTTTGGCCCACTGGAGAGGATACATTTGAAAGGATATCCTTAAACATTTTTATTATTTTTAGAATGCCTAGGTATAAGATAGTGCTATACTTAAGTATTTAAAAAAAAAAGTGCTATCCATTTTCAGCCTTGAGATATCCTTCACCCAGGGTTGAACACCCACTTTCTGTGTGTGTGTGTGTGTGTGTGTGTGTGAATTTTCTAGTTGTAGATGAACATAACTTTATTTTATTTATTTATTTTTATGTGGTGCCGAGTATGGAACCCAGTGCCTCACCCATGCTAGGCAAGTGCTCTACCACTAAGTCACGACCCCACGCCTGAACACCCACTTTTAATATTGAACATCCCTGTTTATTTCGCAGGATGGCTTGGAGAATTCATGACCTAATGTGTTTGAAGGACTTGTCAGCTACGGTGTGGTACACGCAGAAACATGCAAGATGGGGGCAGATCTCCCACAGCAGACACCAGCTGTAGTCCACTTGCTGCTTACTATCTCAGTGGCCTTGAAGTACTTGCTTAGCTACAGTTTTTCTCAGACTTAAAATGGAGATAATGGTAATAAATGTAAAGAGCCCAACACATAGTAGGTACTCAGTGAACATCATGCAAATAACAGATGATTAGACTTATATCCTAAATGTCACATTTTTAGACTTATATTCTGAGTGTTGCCAAATGAATTCTCCATACACTTAGACCCTATAAATATATTTATATTTTCCCATGTGTTTTTGTTTTTTATTTGTGTGCCAAACTTAGAATCTCCTGTTTGAAAGTTTTGCCTTTGTTTTGCAGAATAAAACATTTCTGAGGTTGAAATTAATCAATTAAGCATTAGTGGAGAGCAGAAAATAGGAACCAGTGGTGTTCTCTAGAGCACACCCTCCAGTAGAAATCCAGTACAAAATTTTTTGTATTATATTTAAAGGCAGGGTCTCACTGAGTCGCTTAGGGCCTCACTAAGTTGCTGAAGCTGGACTTGAGCTTGAGATCCTCCTGCTTCAGCCTCCTGAGTCGCTGGGATTACAGGCATGCACCACCATGCCCAGCCATTACATTACTTTCTCATAAGAAGTATTTGGTGTCCAGTACATATTTTTACACCAATATCGCTTCTCAATCCAAATTGTCCACATGCCAAGTGCTCAGAGTCACATGTCATTCGAGGTTATTGGACTAGACATCTAGCCCTGATGCACCGAGACAGCCCATCTGAGCACCTAGGGTTAGGAAGCCCTTGTCACGTAAGGGGGAGGACAGTGTGTGCGCGCCCAATTGTGAGGGGAAGAGGGCTCACGGCACTTGTAAATGTGCGTTGAATAGTGAGAGAATATACAGGAAGCTAGTGACAGTAGCTGCCTTGAGAAGCTAGGGTAGAAAGGAGGTGTTTTGCTCACTCCTTTTTTAAATATTTTAATTTTTCATGACATGTAACATTTGCTAAATAGAAATTTTGGCCCAAATACACCCCGCCATCACCAATAAACCCTTGCTCCAGAAGTACATATTAAAACCATCCAGAAAGCTTCAGCCAATGGCTCCAGGAAAACCAACATGCATGGCGTGGAGCCTGCCCTCTCAGCCCATGGCCTAAAGACAGGCCAGATTTAGAGTGATCTGAACAGGGCCACAGACCAGCCTGGGGGCCTGTGGATACCCAGGCCTCAGCATGGCTTCCTGGAGAAGACCAAACCAAACCGAGTCCTCATGGCAGCAGGAGCTGCGGAGGCCAGGACCAGCCTTGCTGCAGGGAGTGACTGAGCGCCCAGGGGTCTGCAGGGCAGGGGGACAGCAGGGTGTCCTTATTACCGCTTTCCCGCTGGGGGTGGGTCTTCCCAGAGTTGTGTTTGAGCAAATGCAATTGTCAGCTTGCAAATGACCCGGATCACTCCTGGAACTATGGGAAGGAGAGTGTGAGGAGATGGAGGGAGACCAGGAAGCCCGGAGTCAGCCCAGTGAGCACTGCTCAGATTTGACCTGATCCAGTGAAGGAAGGGTGTTCCAGAGCGGCTGCCAAGGAAGATGGGGCAGTATTAATTAAGACAAACACGGAAGGAAAAGCTCGGGACAGAGACGGACAGGGGGCAGCTAATTACGGCCAGTGTGTTGAGTACCGTCTTGGGCTGGTGATGGTGATGTGGTCCAAGCCACCGTGAACCCTGCGTAGTGACAGGCACAGCTAGCCAACAGCAGGGAAGGGGGCCAAAGAGGGAGAGAGCTGCAGTGGTCCTCGGCTGGTCAGCCTGGAGGAAGGAGCCGGCAGGAGGAGGGTCTCTCTTCAATCTTCAGAGGGTCATGGCCCCCTGTGGACTCATGGGAAATGCTGCAGCATCTATGCAAGTCTTATGACTCCAAGGCTGGGGCCCTGTCCTTTAGGCCACAGAAACAAGCCTTCTTAAGCTTGAGATCTTGTGGAAGATGCTAGTGCGTGGGATAGTCTTGGCGTGCTTCATGCTGGTGAGGTGAGACGCACCCAGTTTTAATTGACAGTCACCATCCCAAATGCCAGGCCACGGAAGCCTTCTTTTTAAGTAACAGTTGCCCTTTGTCCTGGGTGTGGTGGCACACACTGGTAATCCCAGTGACTCCGGAGGCTGAGTCAGGAGGGTGGCGGGTTCCAGACTAGTCTGGGTAACTTAGTGAGATCCTGTCTCAAAACGAAATTAAAAAGTGCTGGGCATGTAGCTCAGTGGTAGAGCGCCTCTGGGTCCAATCCCCAATACAAAAAAATAATTCTTGAATAGCCCTTCATCTTTGCACTTGTTATAGTATACCCCCGCATCCGGGTCTGTGTCCATAGCAGTCCTATGGCAGAATAAGGGCAGGTGAAATCGGCCCGGGAGAGCAAGGTGGAGAAATTTGCCTGAGTTCCTCGAAGCATGCACCACACCCAGGTCCTCCCCTGTCAGGCTAGCTCACCAGAGCCCTCCGCACCTCCCGAGTCAGCCTTCCTCTACTCACAACCCTCTGCTCCTGTGGCAGAGCATCTTGGTCCTGATTTGGGGCTGCTCAGTACGCTGGCCAAACCGCTCCTTAACAAACAACGGAAGCACATGGCATTAGGCCCTGTCCCCAGAAACCGATGCCTAGGTGCCGCAGGAGCCAGAGGAGCCAGAGGACGGAAGGCGTCCCCGCAGGCATGGCCAGGGCGTGTTGCAGAGGGCCTGAGAGCTGCATGAAGCAGATGGGGGAGCACACGTCTGTCCCTGCGCAGCCCCCTGCCAGGGTTCACAGGCATGCGTCCTCTGAATCAGTTGGGCAGGAGCATGACTGGCCAGGAACTCAAGGTTGAAAAAGAGACCCCGATGAAAGGCCAGGAGACCTCACGTGTATTGCTACGTGAAAGGCCAATCTGGAAAGGCCACGTTCTGTCTGATTGCATCCCTGTGATGTTCTGGAAAAGGCAAAACCTATAGATACTATATAAAGTCAGTGGGGAGAGTGAGGAATGAATACGAAGTGGAGGCTTTTTTTTTTTTTTAATGAACTTTATTTATTTATTTTTTAGAGAAATTTTAGGTTCATAGCAAAACTGAGAGGAAGTTAAAGATTTCCCATATGCTCTCCAGCCCCATTCACTCACAAATTCCTTGTTACCAATACGCCCACTACACCCCCTGCCCAGTGGTATTTGTTACAGTTGATGAACCTACAAGGGCACTTCCTGATTGCCTGGATTCTGTAGCTCACTCTAAGTGGCCATGGGTTTGGACAAATGTATGACACACGCCCACCATTATAACATCACCTAGGCTGCACTCATGTGGGGTGGGGACATGTGGGAAACCTCTGCATTCCTCTCCATTTTTGCTATGACTCTAAAACTGCTCTAAAAAACACTCTTTAAAAAGAGGGAGACGAAGGTTGGGTGAGAAGGAAGTTGGCAAATGCTAGCCGGAGTTTCTAGGAAGAGCTAAGTGCTGTGTGAAGAGCTGGAAAGGATGAACTCGGGGACCTGGCAAGGAGGGGCTGGGGCTAGTCACTGTCTAGTAGGTGACTTCAAGGCTTTGAGGCATTTTTACTCTACTGCTGGACGAGTGGCCTCCAGAGGAAGCTCAAAGCTCAGTGGATTTATGTGCCTTTGGAAGTATAAAAAGTTTTGAGTACTCTGTGTCCAAAACAGATGTACAGATTCATAGATTCCAGGCCAGGATGATGGGATTAAAATAAAAACAAGTAAAAAGAACTTTCTTAAAACCACGCATTTGTTTTTGTTGTTCTTTTTATTTGTACGTGACAGTAGGATGTATTTGGCATATTATACATATATGGAATACAACCTATTCCCAAAAGGCTCTTATTCTTGTGGTTGTACATGATGCGGAGTAACCCTGATCATGTATGCAAATACAAAGCTAGGAAAGTTATGTCCAATTAATTCTACTGTCTTTCCCACTCCCACCTCCTCCCTTCCCACCATCTAACCTGATGGACTTCTATTCTTCCCCTCCCCACCGTCCCTTATTGTGGGTTAGCATCCACATAACAGAGAGAACATTTGGCCTTTGGGGTTTTTTTTTTTTTTTTTTTTTGAGATTGGCTTATTCACTTAGCATGAGAGTCTCCAATTCCACCCATTAACCAGCAAATGCCATAATTTCACTCTTCTTTAGGGCTGTGTAATAATCCACTGTGTATATGTACCACATTTTCTTTATCCATTTGTCTATTAAAGGACACCTAAAACCATGCATTCTTTTACCTAGATCCAGACTGAGTAAACTGAAGTGAAATTCAATGGAAGTTGGAGTCCCTAAAATGAAAAGACTATCAGGTGGTGGCAGGCACTGGTAGGACACCCACCCGGGGTTGTATGGAATGTAATTCCACCTCTCCACTAAAAAGATCACATTGCAATGTGAGTTATGGAGAGTGAGGTTAACTCTGTCCTTGAGCTGGGGAGAAACACCTCCTTGTAACTGAGCACTGCCGTGTTCTGTGCAGTCGCTCCCACACCGCTGGGTTCTTGGGCTGCTAAAAATCCCCATATGTGAATGAGTCGGCATCCGGACAAGTGGCCATAAGCGTTGTCAGTAGAGAAGCGCTGACCAACCCCACTCGTCCCTGACCAGCAGGTAGAATGCTCTGCTTCTTGAGAGCTTTCCCCCTCATTGTTGTCTTCAGCCTCTGTAGCCAGGTAAGGAACAAAGAAAGGCGAGGAGCGAGGCCATGCTGGGAGTGCACAGGTGGCCAGCTGGGCCAGGAGGGCTCCCAGGGCCAGCAGTTTGCCTGAGGTCCCAGGACAGGTTAAGTTGTGCTCTTTGAACTGCCACGTGCCTCTGGGAGGCCACCTCTGCCCATATCAGTGCAGAGTTCACAAAAGCAAATTAAAGAAACTATTAGCAAATTTGCCTCAACAACAAATTTGGACAAAAATTCTTTAAGGGCCCAGTTTTTTTGTTTTCTGGGTTTTTTATGGTGGGCGGTGGGATTAACCCATTAGCACAGTGAGTCTATTTCTTCTCAGCCCAGACTAGGAAACAGCCGTGTGGGCCGCCTCCCTAGGAACAGCTTCCCTTGGCCACACTTAGGCAGTGCCACTGGCAGCAGGGAGAGCATTGTAAAATACGCCAGTTCCTCCTCTAGAGCAGGGAGCTCTCCTGACAGTGATCCTGGGCTCCTCTCCCCGTCAGGAGGGCAGGTGACCAGCCTGAAGTCACACCTGCTCCAGGAACACGGGCGCTGAGCCCAGGTGGTCCAGCCCCCTGCCCAGCCCCACCTCTGCTCCTCCAGGCCAGCTCAGCTCACCAGCCCTTCCGAGTGTGGCTTCTAGTTACCTGGCGCCTCCCTCCTGTGTCCACAGGAAAGGGCTCGGAGAGGATGCGGCTGTGAGCCAGGGCCAGTTCAGGCAGGACAGCTGGCACCGGGCAGGGAGGATTCGCCCTGGGCCCTGTCCCCTCAGCACAGCGCAGACCTGGGCCGTCACATTCCCTTTTCAAGGCTCCGGAGAGACAGAGCATTGCTCTTGGCCACCCCACCTGCTGGCAGCTCCAGTGACCACGGAGTCAGAGCTGGGGCAGCTCCTTTAGATGCAGGTCGCTGTCGCAGTGTCCAGGTCTCCTCAGCGTCAGACGTCTGCTGCCAGCGCCTGCTCTCCTCACCTCTCCCCCGTGGCCTGTCCTCCCCCGTGGCCTGTCCTCCCCCGTTGTCCATCACCACCGGCGTTTGAGGGTGTCCCGCGTCTTGTCAAGCCCCGCCCAGCTGCGCATCCTCCCTGCTCTTCCTGTCGCCCAGGCGGAGCCCCACAGCCTGCAAGTCTCGCTGAGGTGCCACGCATGGCCAGTGTGCGCTCTGGCTGCGCCTCCCCGGGAGCCTGTCTCCTTGCCAGCTGGTTGGCATTGGGGGAGCCGAGGTTCTTGGTGAGGACTGTTCCTTGGCATCCCTGACCTTGCCCACCAGATGCTAGGAGCAGCCCCAGCCCCAGTCGAGAGCCACTTCCTCACAGACTACAAAGGGTAATAGTAGAAACAGTGCTCACTGGGGTGGCTTTAAGTACGAAACAAATTAAGGAGTGTGTGGCGTCGTCCAGCAGCTGGTCTGTGACCACACACCACCTCAAGCCTGGGGGCCCCTTTGGCTCTTCACAGCGTGTTCCTCACCACCTGGACAGACCACCAGAGGCCCCGTGCTCTCCCACATCCCGCGCCTGCCACGCTGTCCTCTGATCATTTCTTGAGGGATGGGCTGTGTCTGATTGAACATCACACCCAGGTGTGACGTTGATTTTGGCTCACACTTTACCTTGGAAGATGCCCTTTGATAAGCGTGCACCTGTTAGATGAGGAAATCCCCACTGCCTCTCAGTTCGCCAAGCTCTTTTCATGCCATTGTCTCATTTAATCCTTCCCAGAAGTCAGTGGAAAGGCCTGGCTCACCGCTCCTCTGATTGGCGAGCGTGCATCGAGGCCGGGAGAGCTGGGACTGCGGAGCCCGTCTGCTGGCTTGCCACTGGGCCACGCTGCCGTGGGAGGACTGTGCCAATGTTTTTCTGATCCCTTTACTGCCCTGGATAGGTTAGTTCATCTCAACCAACCAGTGCTGTCTCTTCTCCCAGGAACTCTGTGCGTGTGGCTGATAGGAGGAATGAATCCTGGAGTGAGCCGATGAGTTCTTGGAAGGCTCTGAGGCTGGTTCAGGCATCCATGATCTTACGTGGTCTTGACAACTTTTTCCTTGAGCCATATCCTAGATCTCACGAAAGCCAGGTTTACTTCCAGCCTAATTAGACTAGTAGGTCACCCAGAACAGCTCAGAGCAGAAATAAAATCTTCAGAAGAGACCTGTTTGATTTGATTTTTTTTTTCTGTTTTGTCATTGAAAAAGTTTTGAAATTTCATACAGTAGGATTCTTTTCTCTGTTAAGGCCTCAGAGATAGTCATCCTGAAAGACCGAAAACACAAAGCATGTTGGTCAGCTCTGCATCACTGTGACCAAAATATTTGACAAGAACACTTAGAGGAAAAGTTTATTTGGGCTCACACTGTCAGAGGTTTAGTCCACAGATGACCCACCCATTGCTCTGGGCCTAAGGTGAGGCAGGACACCCTGGCAGAAGGGTGTGGAAGGCCGCTCAGCTCCCAGCAGCTGAGAAGCACAGAGGGAGAAGGAGGAGTGGGAACAACATATAATCCCGGAGGGCACACCCCCAGCGACCCACCTCCCAGCCATGCTCCACCCACCTACAGTTGCCACCTAGTACTGTAGTCCTTTCAAATTATTAATCCATCAAGTTGATTAACCCACTGATTAGGTTACAGCTCTCGGGATCTAATCTAGTCACGGTAACCTCTGAACATTCCTGAATTAACACAGGAGCTGGGGGGGGGGGCACCTCATATCCAACCAGGAAACAGTATACCCAAGGAGGAGGCTGACTTCGCTGTCAGCAAACACGGCACTAAGAATTTTGACTAGTAGAAAGGAATCCTGGGCATCAGGAGTGAGCTCCAGGAGGCCTGGATTCTGAACTCTGCTTTGCAACCACTATTTCAAGACTTTGAGCAGATCACTTTCTTTCACATGACTTCATGGGGCTGTTAAACCCAAGACAGAAGCAATCATTTGTTCAAAATAGTCAGTTGTTGGGCCATCTTTGGCAACTGTGCAAAATCAGAATTAGAGCAAATCATTCAGTCCAATCTTAGCTAAAGCGGAAGTGCGCTGTGTTACCATCAGCTGGATGGCTACCATCAAACCAAAATCGCTTCCCCTGCGGCTTCCCCCTCTGACAGCAGGAGGCGTACCCGCCCCTTCTCTGGACCCCAGGGCCCGATGTGGTGCCTAGTGCTAGCCAGCGGTCCTGGCCCTCTCCCTTGGGGTCACAGAGTTTCTTTCTGATGAACTCCGTTTTACAGGTATACAGCTAGCACCATGGCCACATCCTGTCATCACTCCAGGCTGGATAGCCCTGACCTCAGCCAGGCTCCATCCGTTTCCATTTCCATTTGCCTTATCATTTTAGTCACTCTCTAAGAATGTTTCCAGGCTGCCACTGCAACTCTTCAATTGCGATAGTGAAAGCTGATCCCAGTGTTGCACGTGTGGTCTAGCCTGGACAGAGTGGGCTACGTATTTCACAGTGTAGATATCAGATAAGTGAATCAAGAACTTGGTTACTATTCCTGATTAGGTTCTGCATTAGCTCCTGAGGTGACATGTATATGACAGCAACAAGCTTGCCTTGTTTTCACAAGATAACTGTGGAGAGCTTGGACACTGGGCAGAAAGTCCAGAGACAGGTCCAGACAGATGTCAAGTGATGTTTCACAAAGGTGCAAAGGTAGGTCAGTGGAGGAATAGTGCCAGATAGACTGGACATCTATGCAGAAAGGAAGAAC
Source organism: Marmota monax (assembly GCF_021218885.2). Taxonomy (NCBI): domain Eukaryota; kingdom Metazoa; phylum Chordata; class Mammalia; order Rodentia; family Sciuridae; genus Marmota; species Marmota monax. The sequence continues at coordinate 1,637,669 of NW_026694841.1, forward strand.
TTTGCCCTAACTGCCACATGTCATGCAAGTCTCGTGGACCATAAATCCAAATGCAAAATATAAAAATCACAAAACTTCTGGAAGAAAACTTGAGATGGTCTTTATAGCCTGGAACTTAGACAAAGGGTTCTTAGTCATAACAGCAAAAGTATCATTCACATAAGATAAACAGGACTTTATCACTAAAGCAATTTTAACTTCATCAAAATTAAAATTTTATTTTGTGAAAACATTTTCATGAGGATGAAAAACAAGAGACAGACTTAGAGAAAATGTTTGCAAATCATAAAGGGCTCGACTTCAGAATGTATAAAGAACTTTCAACATTTAACAATAAGGAAACAACCCAGATTTTTAAACTATAAAGGACATGGACACTTTAATAAAGGTGAGATACACAGAATCATAAGTCATCAGAGAAATGCAAATTAAAATTACAGTGACAGATCACTGTGAACTTATTAGAATAGCTGAAATAAATCGCATAGTGACAGTCCCAAACGCAGGCTGGCGTGCAGGGTAACAGCAGCTTTTCTCCGTGGCTAGAAGGAAGCCAGAATAGTGCGGCTATTCTGCAGGAGAGTCCAGTAGTTTCTTTTCAGTTAAACATACAGTTAACTGCTGGCGATCGTCCACATTCCCCCTGTAGAAATATAAAACCTGTATGTGACCATTCACGGCAACCCCGTTGATAACCACCCAGAAGACTAGATAGCCCAGATGCCCTCAAGTAACTGCGCAATTTGTGCTACATTTATACACTAGAATACCACTCAGAACAAAAAAAACTGCCGTAATTAGTAATAAACACAACTCGATGAATCTCAAAGGCTTTATGTGGAGTGAAGAAAGCTGTGAGTCCATGGCTTGGCACTCTCCAAGACAGTGCTGTAGGGTGGAGAGTGGAGACGGCTGCTGGAAGTAAGGGGAGGGGGTCTCTGCAGGAGACTCACGGGAGAGCCCCAGCAGCGATGGGGTGCCAAAGCTGCTCTGCCTTCTGTCTGAGGCTTCCCACCCGTCACATTCATAGAAAGGAACCAAAAGCAAAACCAAACTGAAAGTTCAGAAAAAAACAGCTGCTTAACGTGTATGATGAAAAAAGGCTTCTCATCATTACATCCCCTGGATCTGTAATTAACTAAATCCATCTAAAGTGTTCTGTTTTTCTTTAATGCTCTTTACATTCACTAGAGACCATAAAAAGGAAGGCAGATGGTTTGGAAACATTAAAAGCCATCAAGCAGCTTGAGAAATAGATCGTTCTCAGGTCAAGTTCACAGGCTCGCCTTGAAGCCTGGCTGGAGGTCCCAGGAATTGCCTTGAACCAAGAGCGCGCGCTGCACTCTGGGGCGCCTTCTGCATCAGAAGTGCCCTGGCTGCATTTATTTTCTCTTCACACTCTAGAGCTGAAAGAGCCTGAGAACTGTCACCCTGGACAAGACCCTTCCTATTAAGGATTGGGTCTGATGTGAGCCAGAGAGGGGTGTTGGAGGGGCGGTGTTCTGCAACAGTCACCAAGTCCCACTGCTTCTTCATACCCACTTGAAATCGTGTATGTTTTCAGCCTGTGTACGGGGCATTTTTAAACAGCTTTGTTGAGATACAGTTCACATGCCCTGGAAGTCATGTGATTGGAAGCACAACTCGGTGGGTTCTGGTGTATTCACAGTTTTGCGGCCATCACCACAGTCCTTAGAACGTTTCATCACCCCAAAAGGAAATGACTCACTAGCTCTCAGCCTCAGTCCCCCCAGCCTCTTCCCACCAGCCATAGTGTCATAGCAGCCTCCAGTCTGCTCGTGTCTCTGGATTTGCCTGTTCTGGGCATCATATAAGTGGATTTGGGCAGTCCGTGGCTCTCTGGGACCAGCTTCTTCTCCTAGCCTAGTGTTTTTAAGGTCCGCATTCCAGTGTGTGTGCATTGCCCTTTGAGCTATTAACTGGCACAGGATTTCTATCCTCCCTTCAAAGCAGGACTTTGCTTTAGTCGGTCCCCCCTTAAGGGGACACAGAGAAGTGTGATGCAGGCAGTACTGGACTGGTGAGGATTTTGAGTCCCCTGCTCTCACCCCAGAAAAGCATTTGCCCTGATGACAATAGTGGTTATCTTTGGGGAGGGAGGAGAGGATTTTTAACTCACCCTCTATATCTTTCTGTAATTTGAGTTTTCTAACTTTAAACATATATAACTTAACAGAAATGTCAACAGAGGAGACATTGAGTGAGGAACCTTCCCTCTTCAAAAACAATTGTCTATTTTTAAAATAGCTACATTTGATACATATATATACTTATACACATTGCCTGGCTACATTATGTATTTTTAATCTTCACTAGGATTGTTTAGTTGACTGTTTCCATAATTTTTTGGTAATTGCTTTACATGGTTGAGGATATATTATTTGCACACATGCTCATGGTTATGTTCCCTGGTTTCTAATGCTCCTCTGCTTCCTTAATCATGTTTTTCTCTTTAATTTCTATCTGTTTATTAAAATTGCTAACTAGCTTTTTTTTTGTTTAACTTAAAATCTCCTTATAGCCAGGCATGGTGGTGCACTATAATCCCAGCGGCTCGGGAGGCTGAGGCAGGAGGATTACGTTCAAAGCCAGCCTCAGCAGCGTAATCCTCCTGCCTCAGCAGTGGCGAGGTGCTAAGCAACTCAGTGAGATTCTGTGTCTAAATAAAATACAAAATAGGGCTGGGGATGTGGCCAGTGGTTGAGAGTGGTCCTGTGTTCAATCCCTAATACAAAAAAAAAAAAAAAAAAAAACCACATTGTAACTTTTGCATGTCTTCATTTTCACTCTCAGAGCGTCCTTTGCTTTGAGGTATCTGTGTAGGCCGGGCCGCTCTGGCCCTTCCTTTCTATTTGGTCCAGCCCTTCCTACCCCTCCACCAGTGGTCTCAACCCATTGGCAGTATGACCATTTCTGTGACAGGATGACAGGTTCAGACTGGGACACATTTATGCCTTGGGATACAGAGGCCCTGGCCTCCCACTTGCGTTCCTGCCCCCACGAACCCTGTCTGGAGGCTGCCTCTGTAGCTCCCCTTTCTCCACTTCTGATTCTCTTGGTGTGTAGATGAAGGCCCACCACCCCGCTTTCCAGCTCTCCCGTGATTCATTGCCTCAGCACGCAATCACCTCCGTGGACCAGAGGACTCACGTGAGAAGGCCTCGGCCCTGCAGGACAGACTGGAGAGCCAGCGCCCCAGGCGGACTCAGGAATGTGAAGAGAGCAGGCCTGGGTCAACCAGGGTTGGGCCTTACCTGCTCAGCATCGGTTCTGGAATTAAGAACTCAGAAGTGACGTTCTTTCCTGGGGTGGGCATAAATATGTTGGGGTTGAAAAGTTAGGTCAAACTTTTTTTTTTCCCTCACAGAGAGCAAATCTGACTTGCCTGACTGGTTTGACATTGCCAATTAAGTTTTATGGCAGACCTTTTTTAAAATTGAAAGGAGCTGAAACTTATATAATAAATTACATTTGTAATTTTAATATTTATTCATTCATGTTCTAAAGATTGAACCCAGGGACACTTTGCCACTGAGCAACATCCCAGCCCTTTTTTTTCTTTTTTTTTTTTTTTAGAGGTAGTGCTGGGGATTGAACCTAGGGCCTTGTGCAAGCACTCTACCAACTGAGCTATATCCTCAGCCCTTTATTTTTCATTTTGAGACATGGTCTCACTAAGTCACCGAGGCTGACCTAGAACTTGCCTCAGACTCCCAGAGTTGCTGAGACTACAGGCATGTGTCACCACTCCTGGCTAAATCTAACTTTTAATGCAATGCATTATATTATAATACATACAGTGTATACTCTTTCTAAATATTCCATCCTTTGCAACCATTTAAACTTACCATGAAAATTTGTAGATAGACTTATTGTGAAGAAAACAGAAGGTACAGTTTTTCTAAATATTTTAGAAGGCACATGTTTTAGAAGTCTAATACATATTAGACTTCATGGGCTACCATAACAAAATACTGGGTGATTAAAACAGTGAATTTTTTTTTTTTTTTTTTACAGTCTGGAAGAGGGGAAGTCCCTGTATCTCCAAACCTGCCCAAATTATCAAATTAGCCCGTCCGAAGCCGTTTTCCCTGCCCTGCCTTCCCCATGGAAAGATGAGGGCACCAGTGGCGTTGGTTTCTGTGGGGTCCTGGCTCAGGGACGGCCACTTTCTTGTGTGTTTGCCTGGGGTGCAGGGGGGCGCTCACACACGCACAGAGAGCAAGCTCTGCGGTGTCTTCACAGTGCCACACTAACCCCGCCGCGCTCTTACAGCAGTGTTCATCTGATTCACCTCCTGGGCAGCCGCGTCTCCAAGTGCCACACGCTGTGAGTTAGGGCTTCAACTTTCTACTAACCTTTGGGGACACTGTTTGGTGCATAGCAGTACACAAGCAGCGACTGGAGTGACAACCCTTATTCTCCTGTCTTGTTTCATATTTTTTCTCTTTCATCCTGTTTCTCCTTGTAGGTTTTCTTCTTTGCTGCCTCTAGTGTGTGTGTTCAACTTTCTTCAATTGAATTAAAGTTACAGGTCCTGTTTCCCTCTCCTCGTGGCTTCTCCTGCCTCACTGTGGCCTAGCTGGCTTCCTTTTCCTTATTGTTTTAAGGACCTTAGGCATCAGGCTTCCCTGGGTCTTACCTCCTGTTACTCGTAAATGATGCCCCGTATGTACTCAAGTTGCTGCATCTGGAACTTTTGCTCCAAAGTCATAGGTTACACTTTTCTTTAAAAATGGTCATTGGTGATCATTGCCTATTCCAACATAATCAGACCTTAGGCAATAAGAAATTCCACTAGATTTTGACCCTCACTTTTCCTTAAGCCATTTAAATATTCTGCAGTGTGTGGCTCATGGTATTCAGCACTTTCACAATGCTATACAACCGTCACTGCTGTCTAGTTTTAAAACATTTCCATGCTCAGTAAGCATTTTCTTGACATATCTCCCTGCCCTATTTAACCAGGTTTTTTGTATTTTTTAAATTTTTTGACATCTTTGCGTCCTTGTTGGTTGGGAAGCATTCACCCATTCCAGAAATAGCTGATCCTAGCAACAGTAAGCAGCTTTTCTTGGAGAACCTCTTTCATACACAAAACAAACAAACTGTCCCAGGTACAGCCCCAGCCACTTCCTCAGTCTCTCACTCACCAAGCCTGTACTTCCTCTCTGAATCAACCCAGGGCCGGGTGCCAGCCAACTAGCAACAGTCCCCACGCCTTCAAGCCTGCCAGGCTTCAGCTGCCCTGCCCTGCCCTGCCCTGCCTTTCCCATGGAAACTCAAGAAAGCCTGGGCCTGGGCCTTCCCCTCACTCCCCTGCCTCCTGACTGATGCCGGTGCTTCCCCCTGTGACCCTGCATGTCACCCAGCACCTGAACTGTGGTAACATTCAGCGTTCCTTTCAGTGAGCCAGTTATCAAGGTGTGAGCCTGTAGTTCCAGCTACTCAGAAGGCTGAGGCAGGAGGATCACTTGAGCCCAAGAGTTTGAGGTCAGCCTGCCCAGGCTGCCCAGTAAGGAGAAAAAAAATCTTTCAATGTCATGGACCTCTCCATTTCATTACACAGTCATCTTTATAAATTAAGAGTACAGATCACCCTCACCACCAGCCTGTGACAACCACTAATCTGTTTCCTGTCTATAAATGTGCCTATTCTAGATATTTCATACAAATGGGATCACAGAGTAGATGGCCTTTTACGCCTGAGTTCTGTCACTCAGTATTGTGTTTCCAATGGTTCCCCTGTGTTGTATCACATGCCAGTACCTCTTCCTTTCTCATGGTTGACTAATACCCAAGTATATGCTTTTTGTGGGAGTGGGGGGGGGGTGGTTTCTGGGGATTGAACTCAGGGGCACTCAACCACTGAGCCACATCCCCAAGGCTATTTTGTATGTTTTTATTTAGAGACAGGGTCTCACTGAGTTGCTTAGCATCTTGCTTTTGCTGAGGCTGGCTTTGAACTTGTGATACGCCTACCTCAGCCTCCTGAGCAGCTGGGATTACAAGCGTGTGCCACCACGCTTGACTCCTACCACTTTTTATACCTTCTCATTTATACCTAAGTAAAATTTCCTTCTTGGGGGCTGTGGTGGCACATGCCTATAATCCCAGCAGCTCAGGAGGCTGAGACAGGAGGATCACAAGGTCAAATCTAGCCTCAGCAACTTAGTGAGGCCCTGAGCAACTTAACAAGAACCTGATTAAAAATAAAAGATAAAAAGAGCTGGGGATTTGGCTCCATCGTTAAGCACCCTGGGTTCAATCCCTGGGGGGGGGGGGGAGTTTCTTCTTGCCAGTATATTTAGTGGACATTCATCCAGAGAAGGTCTATGGCTGGAAAACTTTCTGAGATCTCATGTGTCTGAAAATGTATTTATCTCCCCTACACATTTAAATGGTAATTTAGCAAGGTATGAAATGAAATGTAAGGTTCCTAGTTCTTTGTCTCCAACAGCCTGAAGATCTATTCCTTTGTTTACAGAAGATATAGATGTCTGATGTGATTTTTGTTATTTTGTAGATGATTTGCCTTCATTTGAAAATCTTTTGAAAGTTTCTCTGTCTTCATTGTTTTTAAATATTATTATAATCTGGCTTGTTTGTGCATGCTCACACTTAGGTTTTTCTCTCTCTTTTTTTAAAATATTTTCTTAGTTTTCAGTGGACTTTATTTATTTATATGTGGTGCTGAGGTTCAAACCCAGTGCCTCACACATGCTAGGCAAGTGCTCTACCACTGAGCCACAACCCCAGCCCCCAGGTTTTTCTCTTATCAATCTTCTTTAGCACCTTTAGTTTGAATTCTTGACATCATTCTGGAATTCTACAAAATTCTCTCATTATTTCCCCAAATATTTGATCTCTGTTTTTCCTTCTTTCTGAGATGCCTTTTACACAAAAATTGATACATCTGCTTCTTTTCTCCCTTTGTCTTTTTCCCTTCCTGATGGTGTCTGGGTCAGTTCTTTGACCTGATTTTGTCCTTTTAATCTCTGCCTATTCTTCTGCTGAGCCTATCTGTTGAGTTCTTGATTTCAACAATTATATTTTTATACTTTAAAAAATTCACTTGGTTCTTTCCTCGTTGCTTATTTCCACTTAATCTTTAAGTATCTTCCCTTATCTCTTGAAAAGGCATTTATTGTGGGTTTTGAAACTCTGTTTCCCATGGTAGAGGTTGCTTCATTTGTTGTGTGTCTGTTAAGTCCTTCTTTAGGGTGCTGGCATTCCTCAGAGATGTTGCAATTTCCCCCTGGGAGTTCAACTCTGCTTCCTTAGAACATCCAGTTGCCTTGGCTAATGTTGCCTACTGATGCTGTAGATAAGTTTGGAACTTGGTTGGGAGGGAAGTACCTGAGGCAGGGTGTCTGTGTTTATTGCAGGCTGGGTTCAAGTACTCTTTCCAAACACTGAGACGTGAGTGGATAGGAGGGAAATAGGCCATGTCTACTGCCTCTCTGTACTGGTAATAATTTATGTTCTTTTTTTTTAGTTGTAGATGGACACGATGCCTTTATTTTGTTTACTTATTTTTATGTGGTGCCAAGTATGGGACCCAGTGCCTCACACATGCTAGGCAAGTGCTCCACCACTGAGCCCCAGCCCCAGCCCCTGTGTTCTTCTTGAGGTCCTTTCAGAAGAATAGTTTACCAAAGATTCTGAACACACTTTATATACCAAGAATTGTGTTGGGAGTGATTGGTTACAAAAGATGAATAAAAAAATGGTAGCCCCTACCAAAGGACAGTGCTCTTTGACAACTAAATTGATAATATTACAAATTACCAGAGTAGCACATAACAGGAACCATTTCCTGTGTCTTGTTCAGTTTCCACTGCACTGAGTGGGTGATGTATGAGTCGGGTCCTGAAGGCAACTGAGTTGGAGTGCAGGTAGGTGACAGGTGATTTCCAGTGAGGACAGCAGTGGCATCGAGGCACAGAAGGCTGGACCACCAGAGCGTGTGAGAAACCAGAGTCCAGTGACCCGGCTTAACTTTTCCTTGCCCTTCCTTCTCCTCCCTTTCAGTGATGACAAAAGGTACATATGAAGAAAGATCACAGCTTAATATCCTCAGGGACATTGAGTCCATGGTGATACAGTGAAGAGCAGGTTGTGTTTCCCCTAAGATTGCTCAAGGGACAGCAGAGGATCTTCATTTTGGTCACTACCCTTTCTTCCCAGGCCCCACAACTCAGGGTTGAGTCCCAGATTACAAATAGATGATTGGAATTTGGTTCCTTTGCCTGAGTTTGTGGCTTTTCATGTCTGGCTTCTGATGTGAGTGACAAAATTGACGTCACAGCAAGTGGAATAGGCAGGCCCTAGCCACAAGGCAGGGACTGGGCTGTGCGTGGGAGCAGAGGAGTAGGTGGCCTCCCAGGGCTGGCTGCACTGCTCTAGTGCTGACCTTGTAGGTATGGCCAGTCAGGCAAGGTCTCAGAGGACATGAGGACCTCCAGCAGATGCAATTTGCATTTTGAGTTTTGAAGCTATATTTGAGGATTTAAGACTCAAATAATGAGCAATCACAGTAATACCATTTCCTAATGCATCAGCCATGGTGGCTAGTTCTGGATGCCCATCTCTCTGCTCTCAGGACTCAGGGACCTTCTTTTCAACACCGATTCCTGTGGAATGGTGGGTTGTGCCGGGGTAGTTAATTTGTGAAAGCAACTTCTGTGCCTGCTGTGGTTTGAATAGAGTGTCTCCCGAAGGCCCCATTTAACAGCTTGGTCCCCAGAGTGGTCCAATGGGACATGATGGAACCTTTGAGTGGGGCCTAGTGGGGGGCCCTTAGGTCACTGGAGACCTGTGGGACCCCAGTCTGTCAGGGGTTTGCTCCTGCACACTTCTGCCATGAGGTGCTGCCCTCACCAGAGCCTGGAAGCAAGGCTGCCAATCCTAGACTAGCGCCTGCGGAACCCCGAGCTGACTCCGTGGGCTGCCTTTCTTCATAAGCAGCCTGTGTCAGGCACTTTGTTAATGGTCACCCCCACCCCAAGAGAAGAAAGGTCAGTCTGTTCTCAGAAAAGGGAATCAGGATCCATGACAGCAGGGGGCCTTTCAGGGTCAACGTAGCTCCCAGCATGGCTTCTTTGTCCACCCTGCTTCCTGTGGGGTCAGAGCACAGTGGAAAGTCCCTCTTCAATCTGAGTCGGTGCTCATGCCGAGCTGTGGTGCAGGTCCAGAGCTGCAAGCCTGAGTAGCTCATGCCCCATGTGGCCTTGGTGACCTCCCCACTCACGCCCTGTGTGGTCTTTATGTCCCCCCTTTGTGCATGGCTCCTCCCTGCATGCACGTTGGCTCCTGGAGTCACCATTTGCCCTGCGTGTGGTGCACTCAGCAGGCACCAGGTGCTGAGCTCATTCCTAGGTGACAGAAGTTTTAAAAGACCCCAGAAGCTTCACTCTTACTGTCTACTCAGTGAAACCAATAACAAGCAGTAGTGACATGTGAGGGACAGAAGAGGCGGGGGTTGAAACGGAAAGACACTTTCTCACGGTGAAGATGTTCACACTGGGCTGGTGTCTTCAGGAAACAAGAAAGAACACCCTCTGGTACTTCAGTAACAGTAATTGACCTTGCTTCTGACCATGACAGAGTAATGGCAGTGACTTGCGGTCTTCATAAAAACTGTGCAAATGAACAAAATACAGAAGGATACTGAAACTCACAAAATATGAAATCCTTGCATTTTTAGGCACTGAACAGGCAGCACAAGACTCAGCCACTGGAGAGGGGAAACACCATGGTGAGCCCCATGATGGCCCAGGCCTCTGCCTGCGTCCACCTCCCAGTCTCAGCAGAGGGGTGGAGTCTTAGCTGAAGGTGAGCTTAGAGAGCTCAGGAGCAGTGCTAGAATTGCAGGCTACTGAAATAGTTGGATGGTGCAAGTGTTAAGGTTTGGATGTGAAGTGTCGCCCAAATGCTCCTGTGATGCAGGAACATTCAGAGGCTAAATGATTGGGTTGCAAGGGCTGTATGTAATCTAATCTGTCCATCCCAGTTTGGAAAGACTGGCAGTGGTAACTGAGGCAGCTGAGCAGTGGCTGGAGGAGGAGCGTCACTGGGCATGTGCCCAGGAAGGGGGCATCTCCCTTGCTGCCCTTCCCGTGGCTCTCTCCACTTCCTGGCCACCATGAACAGTGAAGCAGGCTCCTCCACCTTGCTCTTGTGTCCTGCTGCTCTGCCTTACTGTGGGCCCAGAGCAACGGTCGGCCTGCCTTGGGCTGACACTGAGCCAAAGGAAACTTTCCCTCCTCTAAATTGTTCTTGTCAGGTATTTTGGCCACAATGACAAAAAACTGACTCCCACCGAAGGAACTAGGGAAGAGGGAGCCCTGTGGCAGGGGCAAGGACAGCCAGTTTTGTGTGAGGATTCACCTTGGGTTGTTGGCTAAGGCAGACTGTGTGTGTGCAGGGGAGACTCTCACGAGGCCTGGCAGAGCTGACTGGTGACTGACAGCAGAGGTCAAGGGTGCTGGGGGACACCGGAGGTCCAGCTCCACCTGAGAGAAGAGTCCTCACTGAGTACCTCAGGACAGTGGTGGAGACCCCAGAACAGCCACTCCTGATGAAGAGGATGGTGCCCCTGGGTGAGGGCACCCTGCTCTAGGGCTAAGTTCAAAATGGAAACAGAACTTTAAAAAGATTTGAACCAAGCTTAATAGCACCAGTCATCTGCCTTCCTGCCAGGACAAACCTTTAAAGGAAGACAGCAGGATCCAGGTTCTCTGCAGTGTGTCATAACAGTGTCCAGCATGCGGTCATGAGTTGGTGCACTGGACAAAGTCAGAAAACATGGCCTGTGCTTAGGGGAAAACCCGGATGTCCTGACCTTGGTATGAGCAGATAAGTGCTTCAGGTTGCTAAAATAAATACGGTTGAATGAGCAAACAGATAGGAAATCTCAACAGAGCGATGGAAATAATTAAAAATTTACTAAGTGAATATTCTAGCATTAGAAATGAAATGAAAGGGGCTTGGGGTTGTGGCTCAACGGTAGAGCACTCACCTAGCACATGCAAGGCGCTGAGTTTGATCCCCAGTACCACGTAACAATAAATAAATAAAATAAAGGTATCGTGCCCAACTACAACTAAAAAAAATATATATAAAATAAATGAATAAATTTTTAAAAAAAGAAATGAAAATTTTGTTGAATCAGATTAAAAGTGGAACAGAAACTATAGTAAGAGGGTAATAGATTTGGAAACAGATCAGTAGAAATCCTCTAATCTGAGAAACAAGAAATATTTTCAGAAAGAAAATTGAGAGAACCTCAATGCCTTGTGAGACAGTTTCAGAAGGGCTACGTATTTGTAAGGAGTACCAGAGGGAGAGGAGGGAAAGAATGAGGCAGAAGAGAAATAGCTGAAGACATAATGACAAAATATTTTCCAGATTTGGTGGAAATCTTTTTTTTTTTTTTGGTAGCAGGGATTGAACCCAAGGACGCTTAAGCACTGAGTCACGTCCCCAGGTTTTTTCTTTTCTTTTTTTTTCTAAAGAGAGAGAGGGAGAGAGAGAGAATTTTTTATTTATTGTTTTAGTTTTCGGAGGACACAACATCTTTGTTTGCATGTGGTGCTGAGGATTGAACCCAGGCCGCACACATGCCAGGCGAGCGCGCTACTGCTTGAGCCACATCCTCAGCCCCCCAGGTTTTTTCTTTTGTTTATTTTTGAGACAGAGTGTCACTAAGTTGCTTAGGGCCTTGCTAAGTTGCTGAGGTTGGCTTTGAACTTGCAATCCTCCTGTCTGCCTCCTGAGCTGCTGAGATTACAGGCATGCACCACTATGCCTGGCCAGATGTGGTGAAAATCTTAATTTATATATCCAAGAGTCTCTGTGAATCTCAAGGAGGATCACACCTAAGGGCATTATAGTCACACTGCTTAAAACCAGAGGAAAAAGAAAATATTAAAATAACCAGAGGAAAAAGGTGCCTAGCCTGCATTATCTAGGGTAGTGGCTGGCTTCTTGGAAACCAGGGAGGCCAGCAGGGGTGGGGTGGCATCTCTAAAGTACAAGAAATTGTAGAATGAATGCTTGGTGCGGAAGCGTCTTCAAGCCTGAAAACAAAACAAAGACATTTTTTCAGATAAAAGAAAACTATGAAAGAGTTTATCACCAGCATAACCGCTGTACAAGAAATGCTAAAGGAAGTTCCTCAGGCTAAAGGAAAATGATACCAGAAGAAGAAATGAAGAGTAACAGAAAAGAGAAATATGTAGTCAATGTAAAGGACTTTTTCTTAATTTATTTTAAAATAATAAATATCTGTATATACACATATATATGTAGAGATGGGGAGAGACAGTTATAAAACTATCTAAAATGTGTACTTTGACTATCCGGTAGCAATGATGGCTGCACAGGAGTGGGGATGAGATGACACAGTGGCAAGGTTCTTGCACTTTACATGAAGCAGCACAATATTAACTCCAGGTACACTGCATAAAATCAAGGCTGTATATTATAACACCCCCAGAACAATCTCCAAAAAGAAAGAGGTATAATTGAAAAGTCAATGGAGAAGTTCAAATGGAATTCTAAAAAGTGTCTCGCTTACCCAAAAGAATGCAGGAAAAAAGGAACCCCAAAACAGATGAGATCTTTGAGAAAGAGCAAAATGGAGGACCCATATCAGTAAATTAAATACAAATGAGCCTAATGCTCCAGTGAAGAGATTGTCAGATAGTCAGACGGGACAATGCTGTCTACCAGATACTCTCTTTAAATACAAGGATACAGATAGGTTCAAAGTAAAAGGATGTATAGTAGGCAGAATAATGCCAATCCCCCCTCTAGTTCCCGGAACATGTGAATTTGTTACCTTACACGGTCAAAGGGACCTTGAGATGGAACAGTTGTCCTGGATTATCCTATGGGTCCGTTCTAATCTCATGAATCCTTATAAAGCAGATAACCTGACCTGGCTTTGGTCAGAAAGAGATGTCCGTGTGGAAGAAGTCGTGGACCCAGGAACAGGGCCGGTGGTGTGTGGAAGCTGGAAATGACCAGGAAGAGATTCTTCTCTAGAGCCTCTGGAAGGTTCTACAGCAATTCCAACATCTTAATTTTAGCCCAGTGAGAACTATGTTGAACTTCTGATCTACTGTTTTCTTACAAAGCTGTAAGATAATAAATATGTGTTGTTATAAGTGCTAACTTTGTGGTGATTTGTTACAGTAGCAGCAAAAATAAATAAATAAATAAATAAGTCCAGGGTGGGAAGTATGCTTAAGAAGGGCTTCAAAATGTATGAAATAAAAATTAACAGAATTAAAGAGGGAAATAGACCCAGAATCTCAGCTAGAGATGTTAAGACCTTCTCTTAGCAGCTGATAGAACAATGAACTAAGGCAAACAGCAAAACAGTGAGAATACATGCTGTTCACCACTTTGACCTGATTGACATTTATAGAACACATATCCAACTTCAGAGTGCGCATTTTTTTCTTATGATCATGATAATTCACCGAAATAGACTGTATGCTGGACCATAAGATAAGACTCCACAATGCAGAAGGATTTCAACCATACCAGGAAATACAAATGAAATCATCCTGATCCTGTCCTCGGACCACAGCAGAATTAAGCTAGAAATAAACGGCAACAGAGTAGGAAGTACCAGCTATTTCAAAATCAAACAAACCATGGATAATCCATGGATAGAAGAAGAAATCACAAGGGAAAATCGCAAATACTTTGAGCAGTAAAAATGAAAACCACAATATGTCAGAATTCTGGGTTGCAGCTAACCCAGAACCTAACAGGAAATGCATGACTTTAAAACCTGTAAAGCACGTTTCAGCATGAGGAATACATTCATCTCTCCAGTTAGAATAGAACAGACCTTTCTCTTGCACTGAACATTGCATGGCCATTTCCTATGGTCTCCCCTTTTTGAATGCCAAGGCCCTCCCACGACAAGTGCTGCCGCCCCTCCCAGTTAGGTTTCTAGCTTCTCGCTCCGTGCATGACACTTCGTAGGTGTTCAGTAAACTGTGAAAGCCAGCTTAAGAATGGGTCTCCTTTCCATGAGAACATGGGGGGATAGGCAAAGTCAGGATTACTAACCCTGTTAAACAGCTGGGGACACAGGCCACAGGGTTGCTTATTGACGAGGTGGCAATGCTAAATCCCCAGGGTTCTGCCAGTTTCCTTTCAAACTGTAAGTTGCTGGCTGAACCGCAAAGTGTGTCCTCAGCAGAAAACAGATTTTACTCCAGAGTCAAACATTAAGGCTTTGCCACCTATTAAAACATCACCCTGTAGTCTGTTTTCTGGAAGATCAACTAAAACTCTCCTGAGTCCTTGCCTCCTCCTCATAGAGGCCAGCAGAAAGTCATCTGCGCTGACCCTGCACTGTATATGCAGACAAAACCCAGGCTCAGACCCCAAATGGCTTTGACTTAGTGGAGACCAGAGCTGCTGGTCGCTGGTAGCGCTGCACCACAGCTCGGTCTCTCCTGGCTCTGCCTCGGCCACCCCAGCCCTTACAGGAAGTTCCCAGAAGCCTGAGGTTTCGGTCTCGGGCTTCACTGTCGCACCACCAGCCGCCCACATGGTGGGCCCTGCCCTGCCAGCTTCTTGTTTCTCTATTTTGTCCCTAGGTTTCAGTTTTTAACTTGGGTTTGTTTCCCCTTTGTCTCTGGTTCAACTTCCTTTTCCTGTTTGGTTTTAAGTAGAGTCTAAAAATCAAGTCACTGCCTTCAGAGGGTCTGTAGTCCTCTGACCCACGCAGCCTGGTGGAGCACAGGACGCCCCTGTGCTGCAGCCTTTCAGCCATGGCCACGGTGTGAGTACTGGGACCCACAGGGGACAGAGGGATGTCAAGAGGAAACCCAGAATCCTAATGATGAAGGGCCGTAGGAATCTCCCAGGTCTCTGTTATTTCAGTCAGTGACTGGGGAATCCGGGGCCAGAGGGCAAGGGACTTACCCAAGGTCACACAGCAAGCTAGTGACCTCACTGTCCATCTGCTGGTCTTTCCATTCCCAGACCTGTGTCTCTTCGTGCCTGTGACCTTGAAAGGCTTCTAAGCCACAGCCTTATTAGAAGTTGGCCATCTGCCTCACTAGGGAGAGGGGCTGCTCTTGGCTCAGTAGTGTGGTTGGAGCATCCTGGTCCTTCTTTCCTGGATGGCCTGGGGCAGGTTGTTTGGTAGGAGGGGAGAACCCAGGTTTCTTTTTCAATAGAAACTTGATGAACTGTAATAGCAGGGACACTGACTTGCCAGAGAATCAAGGCCTTAGACCACTGGTCCCATAGACTGGCTGTGGAAGGTGCAGGAGCATCTGTGGGTCTGCATTGTGAATGCTCTTCCCAAAGCCAACACTGTGGTTTGGACTGAGTGTCCTCTACCCTGTGACCCCATAGAAGATGATAGGTGACAGAGCAGTTTCATTCTCTGGGATTTGGGACTTTTTTGATTGACTCTTCATTAGAGCTTTGTGTCCTAGCATAAAATAATGATCCCTCACTGTAAAAACTCTGAGTTACCCTGGCCTCCAGGGGCCACAGAGAGCTTCCTATCATAGTTTCCAAAGTGCTAGTCTGCAGTTGTCCTCTGTGAGTCCTTTGCCCCCTTGGGTGGACAAGGAAGGTGTCACAGCTCCTGCCTGTGGCAGGGAGGCTTAGCCTCTACCAAGCGGTGGGGCTTGCCCAAGGTGCACAGCTGCTTGCCTACAACTGGAGCAAAGAAAGGTGGGTCCTGTCTAGTGTTCCTGCCGGGCAGCGAGGAGACCATGGCTCTCACCTTCTGGCCATCTCTGCCATGGCTGGACCTATTATCTCCAGGCCCAGTCCAATCACATGGGAAACAAAGGTTTCGTTGTTTTGGGTTAGGGTGGCTTTATTTCTGCTCCTTTGCAGCCAGTTCTCTATCACTTTAGTAAACCTCCTTTAGCTTTGAAGGACTTGTGGGTGGCACTGTGGAATGCTTTCCATTCAAAGGCACATTCACTTCCAAAGCCATTTTCAGTTGTAAATTCAGTGGTGAAAAGTTTAGGCAGCTCACTCCACCCTGCCAATCACTGATGGCAGAAAACAGTCTGGAGTAAATGGGGAGGGTGCACAGCAAGATTTTAAAAGGTCTGTTAAAATTTAGAAATCTGAGAAGCTGCCAGGCTCAGTGGTGCGTGCCTGAAATCCCAGCGACAGGGGAGGCTGAGGCAGGAGGATCGTAAGGTTCAAGGCCTGCCTGGGCAACTTAGCAAGACGTATCTGGAAATAAAAAATAAAAAGGCTGAGGATGTTGCTCAGTGGTAGGACACCCTGGGTTCAATTCCCAGTACAAAAAAAAAAAAAGAAAGAAATCTGAGGACTCTCCATGTGGAAGGCCTTGGGGACCAGCTGTGCAGAGCTGTGTACATCAGTGCTCCCTGCTTATCCTCCGCCTCCGCCCGTGGTACCCTGCTGTCTCTTCATGTGTGCGTTCCCCCACGTTCCACTGAGGAGTAAAAGTGTGGTATGGTGGTGGGCGATGCTGATTTTGAAGTCTGAAGACTGCTGACCCGGTTCAGCTGTCAAGGCCCAGTGTCCAGTGGGACTTCTCTGTGCTGAGTGTGCAGAACCAGATAGATCCCAGGTTCCCTGGTGCCTCGACCCCCATCAGGGCTGTTTGTGCTTGTCCACAGGCAGACCATGACCCACCCAAGGTGACTGTGCAGACAGCAGCATCGGCCAAGCTGTAGCACGGCAGCCTTGGGAGCAGGCCCTTGCAGAGTGGGGACCCCATGGGAGCCAGAGTTACCCTGGCCTCCAGGGGCCACAGAGAGCTTCCTACCACAGAGATGCACCTTGTGGGCCCCAGCTCTGGCACCCCTCCCTCAGGAAACACTCCCGAGCACCCCAGCAAGTGTTGGGAGCCAGAACTCTCGCGAGCACATGGCAGCACACAGAATACTGTGATGATTCTCACAAGAGTCCTGAAGGGAGCAAGCGTGGGGAGGAGCACCCTTCCCTCCCAGGCTTTGTAGCTGCACCTCTGAAGTAAACTGACATTGACAGACCAGCAGAAGAACATGGCCTAAAGATCCCTTGTCATGCACAGGGACATGTGAAGGAGGAGTGAACACCAGATCCCAGCAGAGCCAAAGAGGTGGTGTGTCCTCTTCATAGGGAGGGGAGAGAGCACACATAGGCAACTTGGGGAGAGTGAAAGATTCTAGAAAGAAGCCTGGGCCTGCAGATGAACAGGTAGCAGCCTGCCTGGGCCAGGTCTGAGATTCCAGGGCCATCCTCCTGAAGGCAGCCAGGGACTTGTCGTGGCAGTGGATTGTACCTGGGAAAGGCCGTGTGCAGCTGTTGTTCCCACAGACGCAGCCATCTGCTCCCCAGTGTGGCCTCATGGCGGTCGGCAGTGCCTGACTTCTTCACAAATACTGCCCACAGTGCATTTCTGTTTCTAGACAAAGAGGGAGAGAGGAGCTGGACCAGAAACAGCCAGTGAGTGAGGGGCCCAGGCCTGGCTCACGCCTCCCACTCCAGATGCCACGCTCCCTGCTCTGCACAGGAGCCAGCGCTGGCCTGTGCCCTGGGGAGAGGGGGATGCACTCACAGAGGAGAGGAGGGCCTGGGGGAGGACCAAGCAGCATGGCAGGAAGAGTAGAGCATGCAGGAGCTGGTGGCCAGGAGACACTCCCGGGAGAGTGGACTCCCAGGCGAACTTCAAAGGATAGGGAACATGTTTTTAAAAAGGGAACCGAGCAGGTGTCTGGTCAGCCAGGGCTGCTCTAGGTGCTGGGCTCTAGGTGATGAGCCAAGTGGATAGTCTCGTCCTCAGAGTTGCTGGGGTGGGCGCCCATTAAGGAAGATAAGAGCTCAAGCAGAGCCAGTGGTACAGGAAGACTGGCCTGCCCCTTGACTGTCCCTCAGTGAGGACACAGGCAGCCTCGAGAAGAGCCGGAGATGAAAACATGGGCAGGAGTGGGGGCAGGCAGCAAGTGGCCTGAGATGAGAACAACCTGATGGTCTCAAGGGTCAGAAGAGGAATAGGAAGCTGGTGCCATGGGTCAAGGGGAGAGTGGGAAGAGAAGGGCAGAGAGTCGGCAGCCTGATGGCGCAGCCGCAGTGCGAGGCCTTGGATCAAGTCACATGGGGAAGACATGGGAGGGTCTTGGCACAGGGAAAGACTCCAGGAGCAGCCCGAGGACCATCTCTCTGACCATTGTGTGAATGACGGTCACAGTGTGACAAGAACAGAGGCAGGAAGCCCTCCTGGGAGGCTGCCCAGCCATCCAGAAAGAGGTGATGGTGGCGAGGGGGAGAGAGGGAGCCAGATACAGGACTTGGGGGGTGCCTGCAGGACTTCCCAATGGAGCCCATATGGGTGAGAGGAGAGCCTACGTCTAACATAGGTGGAGACGGGAAGCCGGATGTGGACTTGGGAGGGATGGCTGCAGGACTTCCTGATGGATCTGAAGTGGGCGAGGGAAACCCCAAGTCTACCGCGACTGGGTGGGGGGCTCCTTTACCACAATGAGGAGCTCGACTCGGCCGTTGGAGAGTCAGCCAGCCGGAGCAGGGGCGTGGAGCGCTCTAAGAACAGACCCCAGTGCACGCCGGTTGTACAAGGCTGACCTAAGCAGGAACCTGCTGATAGCAGGGTATGACCGCAGGAGACACAGCAAAAGTGACCGTTGCCCGTGGGAGCAACAGGAGGTCCCACCCACCCGGCCCCTATTGTCTATCATGCTTTGGGTTTTCCCAAGGTACGCATCACCTTCGGTCACATCACTCACTCACTGAGGAAGGACTTGTGTCCGATTCCACTCGTGTCACAGGGGGGAGAAGTAGCTGCGTGTGCGCCCAGGACGTGGCCCTAGGGAGAAGAGGCAAACATGTGGATTGGATTGCCCGTGGTGGATGATCCTTTTCTCCCTCCAGTGGCTGGAAGAGGGGATGAATGGGCCAGACGCAGGACGCAGGCACAGTCACCCAAAGCCTCTCTTAATGTCTCACATTCACCAAAACAAGGCTCAGGCACGCAGTCTCCGTGGTGATGCATGCAGATCTAATCCACTGTGTTCGGTGCTGTCTGTAGCCGTTCTCTAAATTCAGTCAGGAAACTGACCTTTTTGGCTTCTGAGTCAAAACCATATAGTGATACTGAGACTTCTTTTGCCTTTTATGCTCTTACCCCGTAAACACCCAGTGGAACTTTCCCGATACAATGACGCGTTTTGATGTTGTCCCCTAGCAAAATGTACACTGATATGTTCTCATTTTACTCTCAAACGTGGTTGTATTCGCCAATCTCATGACTGTAACAAATATTTGATGCGATCAACTCATAAAGAGAAAATGGTTGTTTAGCTCACAGTTGTGAAGGTTCCCATCCCAGGTGGGCAGCCCCTTTACTCTGGGCCCTGGCAAGGGCAGCGCATCATGGTGGCAGTATGGGTGGAGCAAACCACCATGAGCCAGGCAGCAGAAAAAGACTGAGAGGAAGAGACCCTGGTCCCAGCGTATCTTTCAAGGACACACCCCCAGTGACCCTAGGCCCACCTCTTAGGTCCCACCACCTGGGGACCTTTGAGGGACAATGGTTAATGCAGGTGGCATTAACATATATAAAGAGATGCTATCTGGTGGCCTCAGGAATGCCAGTAAAGTGTCCCTGTCCCCAAAACTAAAAAGGCCTGGGGTATAGCTCAGTGGTAAAGCACCTTTGGATTCAATCCCCAGTACCTTCCCCCGCAAAATAACCCAAATCCTATCTTTTTTTTTTTTTTTTTTTTTAAATACACATGATGGGTACCACTCAGTCTTTTTTTTTTTTTTTTTTTTTAATATTTATTTATTTATTTTAGTTTTTGGCGGACACAACATCTTTGTTTGTATGTGGTGCTGAGGATCGAACCCGGGCCGCAGGCACACCAGGCGAGCGCGCTACCGCTTGAGCCACATCCCCAGCCCCCAAATCCTATCTTTAAAAAGAGTTAACAGATAGCACAACTGTGGGCTGTGCAGGGGTGGGGCCTGGTCCAAGTCATCAGAAACATTCTCAGGAATGTAAGTGACCTCTGTATTAGATTTGTTAAGAAATTATTGATTCCCTTTGGTGTGATAAGGATATTGTATTCGCCAACCTCACATGACTAAAAATAAAAAAATATTTTTCAGTGCTGGGGATAGAGCCCAGGGCCTTGTGCATGGTAGGCAGGTACTCTCCCACTGAGGCACACCCCTAGCCAGAACCTTGTTATTTTAAACAACATTGTCAAGAACCCAGGACTGAACCATCATATCTGCAGCTTACTTTCAGATAATCTAGGGGGCAAAAAAAAAGAAATATCTAAGTCACATATGGCAAAATGTTGGGACAAGAGTGTGCATTTCTGTACGTTTGAAATTCTTCAACTAGAAAGCTGAAGGGAAAACTGCTTCAAAATAATTTTTTGAAAAGTGGGAGTTGGTTTTCTGCTTTGCCTAGTGGAGTGAGAAAGCCCCTGTGCAGGAGGATGTGTGGCCGAGCGTGTGAGCGTGTCTGCGTGTCTGCGTGTCGGCCTCTCAGCGGCTGACGCTGGGCAGGTGCCCTCCCAGCCTATCTCCACCATCTGAAACAATCCCCGCAGGCTGCTTGTCAGCTGGGCACTGCTGGGACTCCAGGTGTCTGTCTCTCAATGGCTGCATTGGGACATCCTGGCATGGAGCAGGTTTCCTCCTTCCCCTGGAGTAGGTGTGGGAAAGAACATTGCCACCAATGGTGACCTGGGAGGCGGCACTCACCCACCCCCAGCCTTGTGCCTTTGCTGACACCTCCCTTTTCCTTGAAGGGTCACTCCCTCCTTGAAAAGTCTGTGTCCTCCTGGCAGCCTCCCTGGAGCCCCTGGTGGAATGAATGGGCCTTTCTTGCCCTGGTGGTTCGCCTTGCGAGCACCTCAGAGGACTCCTAGCAGAGTGACTCTGAATGTGCACTCACGACAGACCACATCTTGTATTCAACAGATAGTTGGGTTTCTTTTAAGCCCTGAGCCTGGGAATGCATTCGGTATACATTCGATGCTCAGTAAGTACGTGTTTGCTTGGTTTGTTTTTCAATGAATGTAGAAACAGACCAAGAGAAAGCAGAGGTGACCGGAGCCCAAGTGAGTCATGGTCCCCTGTCCCACTCCAGAATTCCTTGATTGCCAACAAATAACACTCAGCAGAGTTCAGCAAGTGTACAAGCCAGTGTTATTCAGATTTTTACTGAGCCATCCTGGGGTCCCAGTAACTGGAGCCGCAGTGATAAACAGAACTTCAAAAAGCAAACAGAAGTCAGCCTGCCTCGGCTCTCCTGCTGAGTCCGAGGGGGAGGGATAAACAGGACGTGCATGTTGGGCAGAGTGAAGGGGAGGGGCCAGCAGGGAGCATCGGCCTGCTTTTCCTGGGGTCCAGGAGTTGCTCTCCCTGGAGGTGACAGGTGAGGAGAGCTGCAGGAGGGTACAGGTGCAAGGGTGTGGAGACTGCCCACAGCGAGGCCTGGGGGTGGTCCACTGTCCCTCCTTTGGATCTTGGCAATACTCCTAGTGGTCCTGGGACGCTCCCCACAGACGGGGCCCCCAGAGGGAGAGTGCTTCTCCGGGCCCAGGAGGGACCTGCCACCTTGTTTTTCTCCTGAGGGGCTAAAAGAATCTGAGGTAGCCATGGCTGCATGGCGCTCACAGGGCGGCTCCAGGCGAACTCCACGGAGGGCTCACTGCGTGCAGCTTTGGCGTTTCGTTTTCCTTATTCAACATGGTGTCAGCCGGGCACCAATCATGTCAGGTCCACTGCTCTCCCACTTATTTCCTCAGTCTTATTGGATCTCCAGCAGATTCAGGAGCTAGTCCAGAGGCTCAGCACCTTCCTCCTGCAGAGCCTCACCTTCCTCCCCCGAGGGCACAGCCAGCCTCACTTCCTGGCCTCTGTGGGCTATGCCAGGCCTCCCTGTGCCCCACCAGCCAAGCAGACTCCCTCCAGTGCTGTCTCTCTGCTGCTGTCCTTGGGAAAGACAGTGGTCAGAAAAGGAGCATTCTGGAGAGGAGCCAAGCTGGCACTGTGTCACAAGGGACCAGGGAAGAGTTTGAGAAAGGGCAAGTCCAAGACAGTGGAGGAGTGTGACTTCAGACAAGTCCCCTAGTGTGAAGTGGGCTAATGGAGCAGGGACCTCGAGGTGGCTGTCTTGAGCTCTCACGAAATCACACAGGCTGTCCCAGGAGAGGGCTACCAAACTATTACAAGAGGTGCTTTGGAGAGGGAGGCTGGCATTCGCAAAGAAGAGGCTCCTGCCTCCTGATCCAGGTCCTTGTCTTGGCTCGACTGCAGCCAGCTGCCAGGCCCGCCTTGCTCCAGCCCAGAGGCTCCCTCCCTCCTCTCTCCTGAGAAGGCAGTGAACAAATCCAGACTCCACAGGGGGCCCACAGCCTGCTCAGGTGCACTTGTCTCCAGGGCCCCCATTCACCACTTCTGAGTTCCTCCACCACCTACCAGGCCCTGGCCTGTCAAGTCAGGCAGCAGCCCACTTGGGCTCTGGTGGCTCCTATGGCTCAGATGCAGCCAGGAGCTTATGGTCTCTGGAGGCAGATGGGCTCTAAAGAGCTTTCCTGAAATCTTGAAACTGGTGAGAAGCGCACGGGACCTCGGAGCAGGCCAGGGGCAGAGAACTCCTGAGCACACGGACTGCTCCGAGCACTGCCTTGTGTGTAAGTCACTGATGTTGCGTTAGGCCTAAAGATGGGCACTCCTCCCCCAGGCCCAGCACGCTCCCTCCTCTAGCACTCGGTTCCCATTCTAAAAGAGGTAGCATATCTGCAGCTCTGGGGTTTGGAGCTACCCATAGCGAGGCTGGAAGAAGTGTCTGGGCAGAAGGAACAGCATGATCTGGGGCAGAGAGGCCATGAGGGACCGTGTCTGTTAAGGCCCTGAGTATCTCCACAAGACTAGGCTCTGCAGGGGAAGGTGGGGATCCTGAGGGCTGCAGGAGCAGGGAGCTGACCACACTCCCCGTGCTGAGCTCCACCTGCAAGCCTTTGAGTCCTCCACACACCTCCCAGGAAGATGAGGAAAGAGGAAGGAGAGATTGGGTAGCTAAGGTGAGATGCAGACAGGGAGACAGCAGAGGCGTTGAGCAGCTTGTATGAGTCAAAGCCTGGGAGGGGCAGAGCTCCCAGTGAGGGCAGAGATACATCTTGTGTGCCTTTGATGAACACCTCTGGTGACACTGCAAAAGGGGGTCAGGAGACTTGGAATTGGAGGCAGGAGGGTCAGCAGGAACCCATCATGACATCCAATGAGAGACAGCCAGGACTGAGGCAGTGACCACAGATGGGCAGAGAGGAGAGAGATTAAGAAGTCCTTTGGGGCTGGGCACAGCTCCATGGTGGAGTATTTGCCTAGGGTATAGATGGCCCAGGTTGCATCCCCAGCACTGTAGGAAAGAAAGAGTCCAGTGGGTGGCCTGTTTGTCACAGAGGGCGAGGCACAAGACAGTGATTGAGTGACTTTCAGGTTTCAGATGGGACCTTGGGACAGGGGTTGGGGGTCCATTTTCTGAACCAAGGAATGGTGGGAAGAATGCTTCCTGCTTGCATAAGTTGGGTTTGGAGTTCTCCGAGGCAGGTCTAGAAGCTGGAGATGTGGTTCCTAGTTTAGAAAGAGGGCTGGGATCAGATGGGTCAGCGGAGGGACGCCAACACACTGGCGATCAGGTAAATTCTTCTGGGGGTGAAAGAGCGCGGTCTGAAGGCGAGGTTCTCGTCCCGGACTGCTTGCTGCGGAATCAGCCACAGTGTGTGTTAACAGGGAGACCCGGGCCCTGGCGTTAGGCTCTGCTGCAGTGGAGTGAGAGCGCCCCAGGAGCGGCTCTCTGAGCCTTGCAGCACGCGGTTCTGAGAACAACGGGAAGAGGAAGGAGCTAAGCAGGGCGCATGTGGGAAAGCCGAGCCTTGAGAGTGACTCTGGAGCAGCCCCTTGGAGCGGGCTGCTGTGGCTGGTGCCAGCGCGTGCACAGCCACGTTCTCGAACCACTCCGCAGGACTTAGTCTAGCGAGGCCTTTCTGGGCCCAGCTTCAGGACCCTCGATGTTGAAGTGAGTGGGGAGAAGGCTCTGAGCAGGCTGGGAGGACTCTGAGGTCAATGGAGGTGCCAGGGAGTGGACGACTGAGTTGGTCAGGAGAGGTTTTCCAAAATGAGGATTAGGTGTCACCAGTGGTGATCGATTCCAGAGCAGGGTCGGGGCAACCTTTGGAGCTGTTTCAGTGTGACCTCAGGACAGAAGCCAGGTCCAGTGGGGGCTTAGGAGTGAAGGAGGATGTAGAGCAGGAGCTTGGGGCAAAGCAGAGGGGCCGAGGGGCTGCTGGGAGCTCGGTGGGCACCAGCTCATGTCAGCTCGCAGGGCTTGGCAGGTGCACCCCCGAGGACTGGCTGGGACTGTCTGTCTTTGGCGCTGAATGCCCCTCCTCCAGAATGCCCCTCGGTCATGGGCAGATGCTAGTGCTGGTGGGGAGACAAGTTGAGTCCCCAGCACAGGGGGTGAGCTGTATGAAGGAGCAGCCAAGTCAGGGCATCGGCTGACAGGACCATTGTGCTCTTCTGGGGGAACCAGTAAGAGACCCAAGCACCTAAGAGTGTGGCCCTAAGAGAACCCTCCCGGGGAGCAGAGGAGGGCAGCCTGCACTCCCCGAGGCCTCAGAGAGAGGTTACACTGTGGCCAGCCTCCCCACAGCTCTCTGTCCCTGGGCTTGGCCTGGCCGAGCTGAGAGGTACCTGGAGCCGCAGCCCCAGCAGCCCTGCTTTGCACAGTGGGCCTCCGTCGGTGTTGTGGTTCTGACTTCCGGCCCAGTTGGTGGTGACACCAAGTGCTGATGGTATCTGTGACACCTGCTGGTAGCTGGCAGCTGCTCACTGTGAGAATGGACTGTGTAGCGTTGCAAGAGGGACGTCCCCTGGGCACATGATCGCAGATGCACTGCTTTTTCCCCTCCTGGAGTCACTTGTCCAACAGCCACTCGTGCCTGCACCCCGTAAAGACTGAGTTTACCAAGGGAATATGGCAGAGCCTCCGCCTTCGAAGAGCTCTCAGTCCAGTGGGACAGACACCAAGAAACAGGACAAACTGAGAAGTGTGTGGCCCGGGCAAAAGCCAGCTCTCTCCAGTGGGCAAGTCCCGTGGCCTCTCAGGCTCAGCCCTGGCCTCGTGTTTTCCAGCAGGTCTCTCCACTCTGGATTGTCTGTTGCCCTTGCTCTTGTAGCAGGTGCTCTGAAAGGCCTGAAGAGGTTCACAGAGCAGAGGGCCCCAGGTCAGCTATGCTCGGATAGAGCGGGCTCAGATGGAGTGCCCAGGCGAGCCTCGAGGACTTCAGAAACCTTGTTCCTGGCCACCAGAGTGGTAGGGCCAGCGTCCCATAGGTGGCAGGGTATGGAACCTGCACTTTTCTAGGCTCTGAGAGAGCAAGAGACAGGCCGACTGCAGGTGGCTCTCACCCGGGTGTGTGCCGTGAGCTTTCTATCCGTTAGTCTTACCTCCAACTGCTTCAGTGATTTCTTATGTTGAGATAGGAAATCTCCTGAGGACCTTGCTGACCTTGGAGGTTCCCAGACAAGTAAGCACGCCCTGAGCTCTGCTAAGGAGCCCACACTGGGCCAGAGGGGAGCAGGCTTGGTCTCTGTCCTAAGTTGATCCACAGTTAGGCTCAGAGTTGTGTGCAGAACACACAGGATGTGTCGCCTTTGTTCCTTGTAAGTGGAATATTTCAACTTATTCCAAAGCGTTCTGTGGCCTAAAAAAGAAAGTCACCCAACTTAGGACAGAGACCAAGCCTGCTCCCCTCTGGCCCAGTGTGGGCTCCTTAGCAGAGCTCAGGGCGTGCTTACTTGTCTGGGAACCTCCAAGGTCAGCAAGGTCCTCAGTATGAGGAAACCAGGCCTACAGTCACACAGCATTTCTCCTCCGAGTGGACAGGGTGCAGCTGACTGCTGGATCTATCTCCTGCTGCTGCAGGGAAGCGGCAGGCCCACAGACACCTGTGCCAAAGCCCGTTGTTGGGAGGGAGTCGGGCTGCTGTTCTAGAGTCTTCTCCTGAGAGGAGAATCAGTTAGGCCGGCCACTCTGAGCAGCCCATGAGCTCCTGAGGGAGTCCATCCACCTTCCGCCTCACTGACAACACCCTGGAGAGGTGCTGGAGAGGTCCCAGCACCTGACCACTTGTTTGCTTACGTAGGAGCGTCCTGTGGGAGATCTAGGCCTGGGAGCAGCAGCCTTGCTCTCCTTTGCAGAGCCGAGGAAGGCGGGCACCGTGGCCAGGTCCACAAAGTCCTAGGGACATGGTCCCATTGGGAAGGACAAGGAAATAGCCTTTTATTTAGTAAAGAGAACTTTGTACATATGTGCTTTCAAAAAGCAGCTCACTCTTTTCGCATGTACCATGATGCTGCAGAACACGTGCACTGCAGTTTGGGTTTCACCAGGGGAGGTACTTGGAGCCACAGAGCCCAGGCAGCCACGGGCTGGATAGCCACCACGAGTCGCCAAACCAAAACAAAAACTGGAGGGGTAATAAGCCCAAGCTAGCAAGACAGACGTGAGTGGAATAAATGTGCCTTCCCTTGTGTTCAGATCTGTTAGTGGCCATGAAATAAGCAGAAACAGACAACACTCATCAGATGGGGGCACCCAGGGGTTTTGGTTAACCACAAGTTTAATTTGAACCTAAAGCGTTAAAAACAACAGGAAAAAAAAAGGAACCTGTGGCTATAATTGCAATAACTATAACAGTCACTGCTATTTGAGCACCTATTAGGTGGCAGCCCAGTACAACACTCCATTTCCATCGTCTGTGCTCCTAACACCCTGAAAGGTATGGGGGGACCCCAGGTACGCTTCGCCCCCACGGGGGCCTGCGGCTCTGCGTGCCACGTGGTACCCTGCCCAGGCTGCCTGTCTCCTCCGCCTAGAGTCCCACATCTGCTTCCTGGATTGTCTCCCTCGTGAAGCCCACACAGCGCTTTCTGCAGGAAGGTGCCCTGGCTCCCTGCCCTGCCGGCTGGGAGCTCCCGGGGGCAGGGCTGGCCTTCCCCCCTCATTCTTCACTCACCAGCCTCTGCTTGTCAGACCAAGGCCCAAATGCCACACCAGCTTTAGGACCCAGACCCTAGAGGAGAACATGCCACGTGAGGCACTTGACAGAGAAGAGTCACAGGGATGGCGAAGGGACCGGCAGCATCGTGGGGATGGTCACAGAGGAGCCAAGGCATTCCTTCAGTTGTGCAGCAGAACACCCTCTGCAACTCTGCAGAGCACAGAGCAGAGTGTCACCCAGGCCAGGAAGATGCTCTGAACCAAGGCCATGTGACACAGGGGCTGCTGGGGAAAGCAGTCTGTCCCCGTTGCTCACAGGCTTGGTGTCACCGGTCATCAACAGGCTTAGATCATCTAGGGTCCTTCTCAGCACTGAGTCTCCAGTGAGCATTTATTAAGCACTGGCTATGCACAACAGAGAATGAGGCAGATGTGCGCCTGGCCTCACGGGGCCTGCACCGTCACAGTGCGTGAAGGAAGCAGTGCCAAGGCTATGCAGATAGTTGGCGTGTAGAGGATTTTCTGGGAGAGCCTGGTGGAGGGTGGAGGGAGCAGGAGTGGGCAGCAGAGCGTCAAGGGGGTATCCGGGGTGAGGTCTGTGAAGGAAGAGGGCAGGAGGGAGAGCAGAGTCCTCTCAGACCACAGCACAGCCCTGAGAAAATCCAGGCTCATGGGCCGTCCCCACACCATGTTGGGCAATCATGGGCCAACATGGTCCCCCTGCCATGTTGGTCAGTAGCTGGAGGGGCCTGGGGAACACACGGCCTTGATGCACCAGGGACCATAGGTCGGCTCTGCTCCCATGACAGGTTCTCCTAAAGGAGGTCAAAGCCACTTCCACGGCAGCACACAGGGACCCTCAGAGGCATCGCCCTATCACACGGTTCCCCCGCCCCCAGTCATCACCGGGCTTTGGTTCACATCAGAAGCAGTGCAGCTGGGATCCAGCTCAGATCATCATGACGATGCAGGCATGTTTTGTTGGCTGACACTTTGCTGCGTCTATGGGTGGCTCCAGTCCCTGAGAAGTATCTGGAAAATATCCCCTCTTCCCCCAATCCCCGTGAGCACCAGGGTGTATCAATGGCAGTAAGTGACAGAGCGGATCCCATAACTCACAGGTGGTTTGTGTTGAGAGACTCATCCAGGTCTGAGTGACAGCGTGCATGATGGTTTGCTCTGATTTCTACTAGACCTCATGCCCAGAGACTTAACTACCAGGTGGCAGCTCCTCCTAACCCAGCTCTCTCAGAGGGTACAGTGTTCCAAGCTCGAGGCACAGAAACGTAGGTGCTGTCCCTTTAGTGTTGGCGGGATGAAGGATGGGTCATGGAAAAGGATGTGGCTCACCACAGACCAAAACCCCGGCTGCTCTGTCCCAGCATAGCTGCCAGCCACACCAAGCCCCAGCACAGGCCTGCCCAGGGGATGGACAGCCGCCCCAGACCACAGTGAGGAGCCAGCAGGGTGGAGCCCATCAAGCGCACACAGAGTTCAGTTGGATGCCCAGAGGTGGTGTTAAGATCATAAAAATCCATACTCCCCATCATCCTCAATCTGAGCGACGAGCAGGTCCCAGAAAGCCCAGTCCTCTGGGACACTTAGGATCCAACCCAACAGGTTCCAAGTCGCTGAAGACCAATCTATTTTTTAAAACTTTACTTTTGTTACCCAGTAGCTACAGGGTTAGGGGGAGAGATCTTTCCCAAATGTTTTCGTTCCCTGCCTTCTTAAATATGATTATGAAGGGGACGGGATGTGGCTTACTTCTTGACCACTGTCTCTCCGACATTATCATTGTCCTGCTTTCCTCCTGTTACTGCTCCCGAGTCCTTGGGCTCCAGGTTTCCTTACAGGCCTCGTTGTCTTTATGTGGCATTTCTGATAATTGCCACTTCCTGCTGTCCTCAGCCTACCTTCCACACATCTTGAATTTGGGGATCCTGCTGTGCCCGAGGCTGGAACTGCATTCAAGATCTTGGGCTGTTGGTAGTGAGGAGCCGGGGGCTCTGAAGGGAAGAGCATTTTTGTGTCCTGATTTTAGTGTTAGCATGTACCCTGCAGGGGCTGCTTCTGCTTCTTCCCTGGATTTACAGATCACTCTGGACTGAAGAGGTGGCCTTGTAGGTAATGCCTTCAGCAAAGGGAAGTGCAGCCACCTGCCTGTTTTGATTTGTCACCCACTCTTTAGATTACCCAACCCCTTCATTGTCTTCGTGTTGTCTCTAATGCTATCCCATCACATTGGATGTTGCAAAGAATTCTCCATGTTCTGTGCTCTAGGGTCAGACAGAACTGGTTGGAAATCCCAAATTCATCACTGAACACCTGTGTGGACTTGTATACATCTCCCTCAGCCTCTGGGCCACTCTTTTCTTTGAAAAACAGGGGTAATAGGTAGCTAGTGTTGAAGTTGTCAAGTGTAGGTGCTTCAGTGCGTTGCCTTGTTTCGTGCAGTACCTAGAATACTGTAGGTGGCTGGCAAGTTGTAATAGTAATTCCTCTCAAGAGGTTCCAGTGCCTTTTCCCTGAAAGCAAGGCTGGGTATCTTTTCCACCTATTCGTAGTTTGGGCTCAGAACCTGCTGTTCACTCCGCGTGGCCTTTTAAGAATGGGACTTATCACCTCCAGGGCAGCCCTTCCACACACAGCTACAAGTTTGGCAGTTAGAAGGCCCATGGCAAGTAGCCTCAGTTCCAGAAAAAGGCAGAGCCAGCGCCCATCCACTAGAGTTGAGGCTGACGCTTCGGGTCTTTCTTGTTCTGCAGTGAACAGAGCATCTGCCAAGCCCGGGCCTCCGTGATGGTCTACGACGACACCAGTAAGAAGTGGGTGCCCATCAAGCCTGGCCAGCAGGGATTCAGCCGCATCAACATCTACCACAACACTGCCAGCAACAGCTTTAGGGTCGTCGGAGTCAAGCTACAGGACCAGCAGGTGAGTGGCCCCAGCCTGAGCGCCAACTCCTCGCCCCCGGGGAAGAGACCAGAAAGCAAAAGGCCAATATTTGGAACCAGAGGCTCTGGGTTCACATTCTGCCTCTGCAGCCTTGCACTCCAGCCAATGAGGCCTTAGGCAGACTCCCCTGACTTTCATGAGCAGATAGTGATTTCACCCTGCCTTCTTCACCGTGTCATTGTGTGATTAGAATAGAATAGTAGACGTGAAAAAGCTTTGAAAAATACAGAGCACGGTTACCCTGCGCTTCATAAACATATGGGAGGCAGCTGTTCCGATTGTCGGTTTAGCAGTCTCACACCTTACTTTGGAAAGAGTGTTGAGATGCGTGGAGAATGGGACTGTTTCTCCCTGATGGTATATCATGGGTCAATCAGATGAGTCTTTTGTGAGTGCGCCTGGTAAATACTGTGTGAATGCAAGGTGATTCCCGTGTCCCACGCCCTGTGTGACACGATGCAGACTGAAGTCGAGACCTGCAGATGTGGGCTGTTGGCTTACCCACGCGACTTGACGTGTGCCCTGCCCTCTCTCCTGTCTCCTCGGAGGCCGACTGCGCGTCCCCAGCTGTAAGTTGGGAGCTCACAGATGCGGGCTTTCAGCAGCCATGAGAAACTCCGCTAAAGCAGGGACTCGGGCAGCCTCTGCAGGGCAAGCTCTGGCCAGTGGAGCAAAGGGCTGCCAACTGTGGCCCAAAGAAGCACAGCGTTAGCAGTTAGGAAAGAGAACAGGAACTTTTGGGGTTCTGCTTTTAGTGT
This sequence comes from Marmota monax, assembly GCF_021218885.2. Classification (NCBI taxonomy): domain Eukaryota; kingdom Metazoa; phylum Chordata; class Mammalia; order Rodentia; family Sciuridae; genus Marmota; species Marmota monax. The sequence continues at coordinate 1,668,467 of NW_026694841.1, forward strand.
GCTGCCTGTTGAATGGGTCTCCATGACAAAACAGCCCTGTTGGGTTTCTGTGGCTACAAGGGGCATCCCCACCTCGAGGCCCGACATGAGGTGGTCCGGGCAGCCCTCTCCTTTGTTGTGAACCTTTATGGCATGAAGGTGTTCCCAGAAACACTCTAGAAGCTGCTTCCCTGTTCTTCCTACTCACTGGTTCTGGATCTGCCTTATAAAGACACTGTGTCACAGGTTACAGGGTATATAGCACTCTTGGCCCCAATTATGGTGACAACCATAACATGGCACAGATTTCCACGTCACCCCATGGGAGCTGGACAATGAGGTAGAATCACCTGGCTGAGAGGCCCATTACGTAAGGAGGTAATGGAGGCTGAGAGGCCCACTGACGTAAGGTCCATTACCCGGTACAGCTCTAGGGTCTGCTCCAGACACGGTGGCTTCTACTGTGACAAGTCTTGATGCCCTCATGCCTCTGGGTTGCTCCCAAGGCCCGCTGTGAAGACAGCATGGTGTGCTGGGAAGGGGCCAGCCTGGAGAGCTGGGTTCCCTGAATCCCAGATGCGCTTGTCCGGGGATCCTCCGCACCTCTCTGCCTCCTCACAGGAGAGTGGACGCCTAGGGGACCGTTAGTTAGCACTGAGTGGGGCCACAAACATGTCCTGAGTTCTCGGGCTGAGTCCTAGGGCAGTGTGAAGGAAGTTAGAGTGGCCTGGTTGAGGCGGAGTCCAGAGAAGAGAGGCACAGGCCTTCTACTCAGAGTTGCCCAGACCCCACCCTGAATGTTGGGGCGACTTTAGGCCCCAAGGAAGGGCATCTGCCTGTGACAGGTCTGGAAGCTGGGTGAAGTGTGCAGCAGCCAGGGAGCAGCAGCGCCTCCACCTGGGGAGGCCTGACGAGGAGGCTGTGCACCTTTCCCACACCTCGAGGGTGCGCGTGGAGGGGAATCTCGCCTTTCATACCTGCCCAGAGCCAGAGCCAGCAGGGACACTCTCACAGACAGGATCTGACTCCGTCAGAGGAAGAGCCTGCTTATGAGCTGCATGGTTTGTAGGTTTGGGTGTCCCCCAGGGGTTCACAGGTTGGAATTTAATTCTCATCCTTAGGAAGGAGATATTAATTAATCCAACAGTGGTGTTTAGAGATGGGGCCTTGGCGAGGTGACTAGGATTGGATAAGGGCAGAGTCCCCATGACTGAATTGAATGGGACAGGAAGGGGCACACTCAAAGGCTCCCTGTCTCTTGCCATGGGATGCCCTACACCATCGTGGGACTTTGCTGGCAAGGAGGCTGTCACCAGATATGGCCCTGTGAGCCTCCAAGACTATGATATAAATAAACCTTTTTTCTTTATAAAGTTAGACTCCCTCAGGTATTTCACTATAGTAATGAAAAACAGACTAATTCACAAACACACTGTTGGGAGATGTGAAGTATTGTACTGCCAGCCCCTGAGGCCAACTGCCTTACAGTAAGATTCTGAGAAGAACATTCTATCCATGGATAGAATGCAAGTAAATATATAGGGTCAAGAAGATAGTTCTCCACCAACAGCTTGTTTTGTAAAGAGCTCTTGACTAATTTTACTCAGAGGCTTCAGAAACGTATTTAGAGTTGCAGGGCTTCCTTGAAAAGACTAGGAGAGGCAGTCCCCCTTACTCCTACACACCCCCAAAATAAAACCCAAGCAAGCACTCTGATTATGGGCTCCTAGTCAGGAAGTGCAACATTCTAAAAGAAGCTGATCTTCAACAAGGATCCAGATGAGTCTTTTTTTTTATTTTGCAGGTTGAACCCAGGGCCTTGAGCTCGCTAGGCGAGTGCTCTACCACCGAGCCAAACCCCCAGCCCCATCCAGATAAGTCCTGCCAAGTCTTAGAAAATGAATTTTAAAATAAAGCTGATAGAGGAGAAAAGGTAAAAGAGTAGAAAAATAACCTTTATAAACATTTAACCAAAATAAGCTGGTGTAAAAGTTGATTAGATCAACTTTTAGATCCCAAGCCAACAGGAATTACTAAAGAGAAAGACTGACCTTTTTCATCATAAAAGGGTCAATTGAAAGGAGAGTTAGAGCAACCCAAAATTTCTATGCATCTGGTACGATATGTTCGAAATATAGAAAACAAGAATGGGCTGATCTACAGGTTCCGAGAAATAGACCAATTCAGGAACATATGGAAAGAATCTAATCATACCTCCAACTAGTGAGCTGTACAGTAGTGGGCAGTAGAAATTAGCAAAGGCGTAGAAAACTTGACCTAATTTATATTTGTAGAAACTACAGCCAACAGCTCGACAATATACGGTCTTCTCAAGTGCACACAAAACATTGACCAAAACAGACCTCGTGCTGGCCCCTGACACAATTCTCCAATTAAAAAGGATTAACAGCAAGCTGGCACAGGCTGACCCTGCGGTCCCTGTCACTCGGGGCAAGGCGAGAGCCGCCAGAGCCCAGGAGTAGGAGACTAGCCTGGCAACATGGTGAGACGTCATCACAAAAGGGTGACAAGTCAGTCAGTAAAGATTTACATTTTAGATTTGCATGAATGACAGATTTGCACTAAAGATTTGCATTTTAGAACAAAATGCAGGGAAACTGCATGACGTTGCAGAAGGCAAACTTCTCGAATATGACACCAGAAACATTGACTGTAGAAGAAAAATTGTTGTTGGACTTCATTAAAATTGAGACATTCTCTTCATTTAAAAAAAAACTGTACTAAGAGGTAAACCACAGGTGGGGAGAAGACACTCGCAATGTGTATGTTTAAATGAGACAGAGAGGTCATGTAGAACTCCTGTGAATTAGTGAGAGACAGATATTTCTTTCAAAATTGAGCAAAAAAAAAAAACCAACTGAAGGAGGATTTCTTGAGAGCAGTAGGACAGAAGAAACACGGGTGCGTGTGAAGGTCGCCTCTGGCCGCTCAGCAGGGGCGTCCAGGTGGAAACTCCAGTGAGGGAGCATCGCTCAGCGGTAGAGGGGGCGCCCAGCACGTGCGAGGCCCTGAGTTCCAGCCCAGCAAAGGGACAAAGGGAGGAAACTGTAGTGACAGCACCACACACACCAAGAAGCTAGGACCGAGGAGACAGGCAGTGCCAAGGGCCGAGCACCTGGCCCTGTATTGCTGCTGGGAGGGGAGCAGCTGCTTTGAAAATTATTTGACTGAACCTACTTAAATTAAGTAAATACACACCTGCCATATAACCCCTCCCCCTGGTACAAACGCAAGAGAAATGAGTGCCTGTGTCCACCACAAGACAGGTTGCAAGTATTCATAGCAGTCTTCTTCATGACATTAAGAGCTGGAAACTATCCAAGAGCCCACCTACAGGAAAATGGAGAAGTTATTTGTGGTTCAAAATGGAATGTATGTAGCGATCAAAAAGAATTGAATGCCACAGGAGGCTGAGGCAAGAGGTCGCAAGTTCAAGGTCAGCCTCAGAAACTAGCAAGATCTAGTCTCAAAATAAAATAAAAACTCTGGGGACAAAGCTCAGTGGTTCCATCCCTGTGTTCAGTCCTTGGTACTTAAAAAAAAAAAAATCAAATGCTGATATAGGTGATAACATGGATGGACCTCAGACATTGTGTGGAGTGAAAGAAGTCAAAAACAAAAGAATATGCACCATACAAATCCATTTCTATGAAGAACAGGCAAAAGTTACTGAAGGTGACAGAAGTCAGAAATGTGGTTATCTCTGCAGGGCAGTGTCTGGAGAGGGACATTCAATGAAACTTCAATAACCAAACATGGACCTGCCCCAGTGCAGTGTCCAGCAAGGTCCCACGACATTCCAAGCAGAGTCAGTAGAGCAGTGGAAGCACCAGGCGGGTACTGAGATGGCGGAGCCATCAATCAGGTCTGTCTGGCCCTTGGACACACAGGACCTCTCCTCCTTACAGACGGTCAAGTGACGTGTGTGTGTCACCGACATGTGTATCCAAAACACACTGCATTGGACTATCCTTCTTTAGAGGCGTTTAGAAATGTATTTTCAAAAAGTTAAAATAAGTTTTAAAATGGCCATTCCCTTCTAGCGGTTCTGCTCCTAGGGATGTCCCCTAACCCTAACTGTAGAAATGCATGTTCTCGAGGGTGCCCAGGGAGTGTTGTTTATGAGAGCACTTCATTGACACATGAGGAGACTGACACACCATGTCCAGAGTTACTGAATTGAAAAGCAGTAAAACCAGGATCTTAACCCAAACCCTTTGAAAACCCTTTGCTTTTCACGTCCCCAGTACATTAACTGTCTCCAAAGCACTTGAGGATTTGGGATGTGGGTAGATGGCAGCTGGAAGCATTGGTAGGGAGCCTATAGTCTCCATGTATAGATCCAGCGACAATGGCTGGTCCGAGAGCTTGGAGTCAGAGGCCAGCATGTGTCACCCAGGACCCTGAGAACTACAGAGCAGGGATGTGTCCCCAAGGAAGGCACCCTGGCCCCTCCCAATCTAGTCCCCTGAACGTCCTGCAGCCAGATCCAGCCTGCAAGTCTCCCGAGGTCAGGGTAAGACCAGAGGGGATTCTTGGAAGAAGTGTCAATCCATCCTACTGGTGCTGGAGGCCGCTCCCTGTCCCAGGCTGCAGGCCCACCTTCCAGTCCAGTCCTCCCGATCGCTTACCTACAACCAGGCACAGTCACTCATTCTGCCCGGCCTCAACCTCCCAGGTACAAAAAGAGAGGATTGAATTCATAATCCTAGTGAACTCCTTTCAGTGATTTCTCTGTATTCTGGGGGGGCACCAACCTCCTCCTGGGTCTCCCCACTAAGAAGGTAGCCAGCCAGAGAAGTCACATCCTAGGAGGCTAAGCCTCACTTCCCACAGCCTCCCTTCCACTAGCTGGAGGCAGCCGTCACAATGCCTGGGAAACTCTTCTTTAGACTTCCTTTGTTATCGCTCAACGTTCTTCTATACTGTAGTTTCTAGAACTTCTCCCACAGTTTCCTGTGGCCAGCTCCCTTTGCTAATGTCCACTGAAGAGATATAAAAACAGAAAGCTGAGCGTGGAGTTCAACACAGACTCAGGGAGCCAGCTGTCCCACCCACACCCTGGCCACTGCTCCGTCAAGGTGTCCCTGACCTTAAGAGCTCTCGCAGCTACCTTCACTTTGTAGTTCTTTGATGCATGTACTGCAGGGGGCCTCCTGCTGACCCAGAACTACACTGTCACTCAGTTCCATCCTGTTGGCTCAGCTGTGTAGACACGTGAATCTGTACTCCTGGTGCAAAGAGCACCACTAGAGAGCCAGGCAGGAGCCCGGCACAGACATGGCTGGAAACATCTGTCGTCAGTATGTAACGAGTGTGACAACTGCCTTCCTGGGCTGGCTTAGTGTGTGTGCTCTCCCACCCGCCCACTGCTTGCTCAGGAAGACCAAGCCCACCTCCCACCTGGCCAAGACGGAGGAGCACCCATCCAGACGTTACCCGCACTGGCCGAGCTCAACGTCTCCCTTCCCAGCAGTGCAGTGGTGGGAGCAATAAGGAGAGCGACATGCCAGGGTCCTCGTGGTGCCCATGGCTCCTTAGCTATGTCCCTTTGGCCCCTCAGACCTCTTCCTGAGCTCACCATCCTGCAGGGGCTTGGTGCAGAGAGCAGTTGTCAACCTCAGTCACAGGACCTGGAGCTCAAAGCCTCACCAGATCCAAGAAGCATCTCACACCACTCCTAAAGCAAAACCTGGCTGTCAGGTGCCAGATGGTGGCTGTCCTGACTCATCTAGACTCTGCCTGCATTCTTAATTTATAGGAACCTTGATTATAACAGCCCACTGTGTGCCCTCACCTGTGCAAGACTTCACATGTGTAATTGTGTGTGTGTGCGTGTGCATGTGTGGGTGGTACTAGGGATCAAACCAGGGGTGCTGTACCACAGAGCCACATCCCTAGCCCTTTTTATTTTGAGATGGGTCTCACTGAGCTGCCCAGGCTGGCCTGGGACTGCGATCCTCCTGCATTGGGAGAGTAGCTGAGATGCAAGTTCCATGGTGTTAGGCCTCATGACTCAGAGCTACAGGGTCAGGAGACAGATGGCAACTCCAACCCGCAGTGCCTTTCCACCCCCCCATGGCCTCACTGAGTGCATCTTACTAAACAGAGTCCTGAAGTACTTGAGATACTTCTCTTCCAAATGTCTAAGGAGCAGAAGCTCAGGGACCAGGCAGTTCACTGTTGAGTCCCTGCTGCTAGCCCCGCAGGTCTGGCTTCTGACTGTCTCCTTTGTGTCTTTCCCTGCTGACCCTGCCATTGCTCCTGGAATTCAAGTGATGCTTGTCGATTGATTAATAAGAAACATAGGCTGGTTGCAGTGGCACACACCTATAATCTCAGGGGCTTGGGAGGCTGAGGCAGGAGGATCGCAAGTTCAAAGCCAGCCTCAGCAAAAGGAAGGTGCTAAGCAACTCAGGGAGACCATGTCTATAAATGAAAAATACAAAATAGGGCTGGGGATGTGGCTCAGTGTTTGAGTGCCCCTGAGTTCAACCCCAGTACCAAAAATAATAATAGTAAATTCATTAGCAATGCTGTGTATCTTTGTAACATTTCAAAATTCTCCTTTAAACTAATTACTCATTAATGCTTTCTAAGTACCCGACAGTAGGCAGAGGGCTGTGGGAGGAGAAATATGAATTATAGAAGACAGTGCTCGTAAGGCACTCCATGTCTAGAAGACACAAATTAGGCATAGATAATATACCCAGTGCAGGGTGATCCTCAGACCAACCCCACAGGGACAGCAAAGCCAAGGTCATCATCCCTGCTTTGTAACTGGAGAAACAGCCCCAGAGAGGTGCAGTGCACACCTTGCTTGGCACCGTGAAGGGCAGGGCCTGAGGACCCAGGCCTGCCTCTGGGGCTGGCGGCACAGCTTAAGTGTTTCTTGGAACAGAGCTGCTCAGCCCTCCCTGTGCTACAGACCTGGCCTGACGTGTGCTGTCACGCTCCTCCACTCAGCTCCTCTCCTGTGCCTGGGTCTGGGGACACGGTCTCCTAGCACCCTACAGCTCCCTCCAGTCACCCGAGTGTCATTGACAACACGTCTCCTCCTCCCCAGGTTGTGATCAACTACTCCATCGTGAAAGGGCTGAAGTACAACCAGGCAACGCCAACCTTCCACCAGTGGCGCGACGCCCGCCAGGTCTACGGCTTGAACTTTGCAAGTAAGGAAGAGGCGACCACGTTCTCCAACGCCATGCTGTTTGCCCTGAACATCATGAATTCCCAGGAGGGAGGTAAGTGGGCTCAGCCTCAGCCTGGTGCTGAGACCCCTCTTGTCCTTCCTGTACCTGGTGCTGCTGCTCCATGGAGTAACGTCACGTGAGTCCTCAGAGAAACTTGCGGTCTGACTCTAGGTGTAGAGATATTAACTATGTAAAGGAGGGAAGAATGAGAGGGTATTTTGGGGGGTGCTGGGGGTTAAACCCACTGAGCCATCTCCCCAGCCCTTTTTATATTTTATTTTGAGACAGAGTCTCACTAAGTTGCTTAGGCCCCAGTATGTTGCTGAGGCTGGCCTCGAACTTGCCATCCTCCTGCCTCAGCTTCCCGAGCCTGGGATTACAGATGTGCATGTATCTTTTTGCCATCTGTGAGATACATGCTTGTACTTCCATGCTCCCAAAGCTGCATGTCCAGATCTGTCTTATGTTGGCCATCCTGCTTCCTAGAGCACATCTTTGACAGGAACGGGAGAGAACAATCAATAATTTATTCGTGAATTCAATTATCCATATGTTTAACAAACATTTGCTAAATACTTATTGAGTGCAAGAAACTGGTGTGGCAGAAGAGATAAGAACTCCTCCCTCAAGGCACCTCTCCAGGAGTTCATAAACCTGAAATTGCAGTATGTACTCTAATAAGGCTACATGCAGGACACTTGGGGAACAGACGAACAGCAGTGGGTGACTTTTCCCATGTGGGTCACTGAGGGAGGCTTCAACAGCAGTGGTGACATCTAGGCTGGAGTGGTGAGGGGTCAGGACTTCTCCAGACAGGTGTGCGTGGGCGTCCCAGGCAGAGGAGCTGCAGCACAGGGGCTGAGGAAGGCCTGGGCCTGGGGCAGGTAGGGAAGAGGCTGCAAGGAAACTGGGAGGGCGGGACCCTGCCCACCTCCTGGCACAGAAAGCCACCTAAGTTCCTGGGCGGCAGGAGTGACGGAAGCACCCTGTGTTACGATGTTTGGTCTTAGCCCCCTCTTCCTGACACAGGAGCTTCTAAGACCCTTGGAATTTCTGGAGCCAAAGGGTGTTGTCTTGTCAGTTAGTGAGGCACTGGTGGCTAGAAGCCTAGATTGCTTCAGGAAGCCAACCGTGACAGTTAGAATGTCCCACCCTACCCCACGGCCTCAAGGAAGAAGAAGGGCTGGGGACTGAGCCAAACACCCAATGCCAGTATGTCATCAGTCACACCTACCTGAGGGACCTCCTTAGAAACCCCAAGCAGAGGGGCCAGAAAGCTTCTGAGGTGATGAGCACCTCTGCAGGCTGGGAGGATGAGGCACCCACACTCTAGGGTCAGAAGCCCTGTTCTTGGGGTCTTCTGGACCTCACTCTCTGGACCTCCTCATCTGGCCATTCATCTGCACCCTTTTGGTAACTAGAGGTCTCCTTGAGTTATGTGAGTTGTTATAGCAAACTGTCAAACCTGAGGAGGTGTCAGAGCCCATCTGCCAGAGCAGCCTGGGGACCTACTACTTGGAATCAGTGTCTCCTAGGGGCCAGTCCTATGGGACTAAGCTCGTGACCCTGGGGTCTGCACAGACCCTGGTAGTTGGTGTCAGAAATGACTTAAATGGAGGACACACTCTCAGTGTCCACAGAAGCCCGTGTGTAGGGTGGCAGAGTGCTGTGCTGTAGAGGAACAGGGCCTATCTTTCTGCGCCCAGGAATGGGGACCCCACCCTCCGTGCAGCCAGGGGCTTCATGGAATGCCACGCAGAGATGCGCCTGACATTAGCAGCCTTGGCTTTCTTCTTGTTTTTTTTCCTTCTTGAGAGTACCTTGCCCGGGCTGGCATCAAGCAATCCTCCTGCCTTAGCCTCCCAAGGAGCAGGAACTACACCTGTGCACCGCAGCCCCTGACTGGACTTTCTGCTTTCAAACACATTGGCTGTCCCTGTGTATCACGATGGCATTCCTATGCAGAGGGCATTCCTGTAGTTGTTTGTCTCTGCACACTTGTCCTCTTCAGGTCCACTATGTCCTAGGGCATGTTTCCGAGTCAGACAACATATACACTTTCAATGTTCTACCAAGTGCCTTCCAGAATGAATGACATAGTTTACGTTCTGTGCAGCACGGGGGACGCTTGCCTGCAGCCTTTGCATGAGGCATCCTACTCCCATCAATCTTGGCACACATGAGACAACGGAAAGCTTTGGTTTGCTTTCTTCTTCTTTTTAAGTTGTAGATGGACACATATCTTTATTTTTTTTTTAATGAGGAGCTGAGGAGTGGACCCAGTGCCTCACCTGTGCTAGGCAAGCGCTCTGCCACTGAGCCCCAGACCCAGCTCTTCAGTTTGCTCTTGTGTTTACTGGTGAGGTGGGCGCTTCCCTAGATCTCAGTGGCAGCCTTGACCGGGTACTGTGAGGAGAGCCACCTCCTGCACCTGCACTCTCCTCAGCACCGTGGCCCACTCCCGAGACTGCACGGCCTCCAGTGAGTAACAGATCTTGTATTTCCTTTGATAATGAATGGAGCAGAGCAGAATCCTGTGGCATGTCCCAGCTCCGGGCAGAGGATGAATGTGCCTCTGTCACCACGCTGCAGCGAAGTCCTCTGTCTGATGTACTTGGAGGCGGCTTTATTGCTACCTGTGCTTGTCCACGTGGCCACAGAGGAAAGACACTAGTGTCACGCCCTACTCTCCTTCCACTAGAGGAGCTTCTTGCTCCTTCAGTGTCCAGCATCTGGACGCATATTGGCAGGCCACAGAGGGGTGTCTTGCTGCCCCAGCTCTGGCTTCTGAGAGCGACAGCCTGCAGCACAGCACAGAGGCTGATGCCCAGGAGCTGAAAGATCTGGAACCACCTGAAGCTCAGAGGGGTCTGGGAGTCCCACCACGCCTCTCCTCTCCTCTCCTCAGAGGGCAGTGCAAGCCAGAATCTCTGCGCCCACCAATCCCGGCACCATGGCCCTCCTGTGAAAAATGACAGGGGCCAAAGAGGCAGGATTCTAAGGAGCTTGAGATTCCCAGAGTTGTCTTTTTGTTTTTTGTTTTTTGTTTTTTTTTTTAGAGAGGAAGCTTGCCAAAAGTGCCTAGAAGGTGCATAGGAGCCTTCAGATGACACGCGCTTGTGTGTGCGCATGTGCGTGCCTACTTATGTGTTCCCAGTGAGCACCACGCAGGCGGTGAGGTGAGGCCATACAGCCAGCTGAGTCTAGGGAGGGCCGGGGCCAGGCTTCCTGAGGTCCCTCCTGGCATGCTTTCTTACCTCCTCTGCTCCTCAGCATCCCCAGCCCTGGGCCTCAGCGTGGCACCCCTTGCCCTGACACGTCCCTGGCTCCTGCACTTCCCTTGACTGGCTATCCACTTCTTTGTCCTTCTTGCTTGGGCGCTTGCTTTTCTCTCACTGGGTATCTGGCCCAGAAGACTTCTGTGGCCTTGGCCTCGGCCCAGGGCAGGATGAAGCGCCTTCCCCCTGCTCCTGGGCCTCCCTGCCTCTCCTGCCACCTGGTAATGTCAGGGCCTGGCTGACCTGTGCAATGTCAGACCCCAGCACCCATCACAGCGCTGCACACCCACAGCACCAGCCTGAGCTGCGGGGTGTCGAGGGCATGAGTATATGCTCATGAGGACACGAGTCACGTGCACGCCATCCCCGTGTTCCTCCAAGCCTGGAGCTGGGTGCCCTGCGTACAGCCGCTGCATGTGCATGTGTGTGCATGCACGTACTCCTGAACGTGTGTGTGTGTGTGTGTGCGCGCACTTGTGCTGAGGAAGTTCCTCGACGTCTGTGTGCCCGTCCCCAGCCCTGTAGCAACAGCACCGCGTCTCTAGGGTGAACACTCAGGCAGTGCTCAGCCCCTTCCTGACATGATGGCTACTCAATAAGCATAGCTTCCAAGACCCGCCATGACCATTCCAGGAGGCGCTGGGCTGGGAGAAGGGCCTGGCTGCCTGAGCGTCCGGCAGCCCAGAGGACGTTGCTGTGCGTGATGGCTGCCTTTCAGGTCTCCCTCTCCCTGCCACACCCTCAACCATCCCTTTGCTTTGCCACTCAGATGCCTACCTCTGGCTGCTCCTTTCCCCATGTTTGACAGATTGGTTTATTGATGTGGAAAACACGGTCCTGAAGCTTGAGTTAGCTCAGGGGCCCTGCTTCCTGATTGGTGAGCTGGCCTCAGGTTCATTAGTGGACATCCTGGAGAATCTGCTGCTCTCCACACTCTCCCCAGGAAGACGTCCCCTGCTCCCAGCAAGCCCTCGAAGCCTGCCCCTTCCATCCTCACCCACATGTTTTCCTGGGCATCTGTAACCCTTGCAAAGCCCCCATCATGATGGGGATTTGCTGCTTATGACTTGAAAAACACTAATAATAACAGCAACACCGCCGGTCTTCGTTCAGCAGGAGTCTGGTCACCTGCTAGAGAAAGGGTTCCTGGACTGAGTCGCTACAGTGACGTGAAAAAGGAACATGGTCCTTCCGCACGTAGTCCAGCCCCTGCTGAGCTATGCTGACAGGCAGATGTGAGGGTGGGGAGGATCTCGGGGTGTTGACTCTGGAGCCGCCTCCCTGGTGGCAGGAGGGGAAGCGAGGGCTGCTGGCCTCACCGAGGGCTTTGGAGGGCCATGTGCTGCAGAGAGCCCAGCTACACCCAGTCCACGTTGCTGCCCTCTGTGGGGCAGCATGGCCAGCACCCGCAGCCTCTGCACATTCATTGCTCCACGTTTAGTATCCTTCCTGCGGGCACCTCTTTGGTGTCAGTGTCCCCCGCCTGCTGGTCCTGTAGGTGGCAGGTTTGTGCAGTCTCATCCCCTCTGCCTCTCAGCACAGAGGGACAGCCGACCAGGAGGTCTGCCCTGAGCTGCCCTGGCTTTCCCACCTTCTGGAACTCAGCAGCCCCTGGCAGAGACTCCAGGTTCTATTCTCCTGGACTGGGCCCTTGTCCTGGCCCCTCCATTCCTTGGCTGTGTGACCTCCCTCAGCCACCTCAGTGTCCTTACTGGGACATGGAATGCTGATTGTCCTCCAGTCTTGACCAAGCTAGCGGCCCTTCTCCGTGGTGCCCACTGAGGACACTTGGGGCTAGGCCTGGTTGTGCTGCTTAGGTACGTGGTAGGGACTCTGGACCCTTTCCTGGGCCTCGGTTTCCTCATCTGTGAAGTGGGAGAGGCAGGGAGATGATGTGTACAGAAGGTTCTGGGGCACACAGCACAGCACAGATGTGAAGGGCTGTGGTGTGGCCAGTGGTACAACTAGCAGTAGCAGCAACTTGGCCAAGACCTCTGGGTAAGGAAGACACCTGCCCTGGGAAAGTCCAGCCCTCCACGAGCTCACGGAGTCAGTGGGAAGAAGCTGGCCTGTGAGTCGGAGTCTGGTCTTAGTCTTCTGCTTGCCTTGGAGCAGCAGTGCTCCACCTGCCCTGGCAGGTCCCTGGCCTGTGTCCTGGTGGCCTCTGCTCATCCTTAGCATTGCTATGTGGACCCTTCTCAGCTGTGAGCACACCGCTGGCTTCCCACGTCAGTGTCCCGCATCCTAGGGAGAGAACCATGTCCAGCAGGGATGGAGTGTGAGGGAGTGGACTCGCCTGTCCCTCCCATATCCTGTGCACCTTGCAGACCCAAGGCCACCTGCCCCACACCCTGCTCTGCAGACCAAGAGGAAGTTCCTGACCGGCAGCAGCACCGCCTGTGAAACTGGGCTCAAGGTGAGGGGTGCTATCTGTGATTGAGGGACATGGCCAATGGAATTGTCTCACACAGACATCGCACCCGTCACCTTGGCCTGCTAAGCAACGCCCCAGACCGAGGGCCACCTTCCCGCCAGCTGCCTGGAGGAACGCGCGTCCTGAGGTGCGTGCTGCAGGAGCATCCCGCGCGGCCTTGGACTGTCTGGGTTCCGGCACCAGCATGCTGAGGATGTGCCCTGGGACAGGCGTTTCTCCATCTTAGAATGGGTCACAGGGGTGTCTTGAGGACAGTATGAGACCGTGTGTAAAAGTTATTTGTCACTGAAAGTTACTTTAACAATCTGAAGTCCCTCTTTAAAACTCCTGCATAGGTTACCTCAGCCCCGGCAAAGAGCAGCTGGGAGAGCTCTGAGGGCAGCGGCCTGGCCTGGGGGGCTGGGGCCCTCAGTGAGGTCTGACCAGCAGCGTGGCCGAATGCGCAGATATGGGCAGTCTGTGCTCAAATCAAGGTCTGTGGAGCATCTACACCTTGGGACAGCAGTGCTCCCACCTGCCCTGGTTGTGCCACTTGTGTAAGGTTCCCTCTGCACTTGACAGTGTGACATGTCCCTTGTGGGGCCTGAATTCTGAGCATTCCACCACAGCCACTATCACCCTTTAGGAGGCTGTCCACTCGACTGCAGTTGACGTCCTTCTCCTTCTGCCAGCCCCAGGGTTATCTCCCTGACCCCAATGGCAAGATTGCCTCCAGGCTTCGCAAAACGACTTCCATAGGTACAGCCTGGACTCCCACGCCCAGTCAGGGCCACACCAGCGGGAGGGTCGGTGAGAGCCAGCTAGGGCCCACCACCTGTGGCCAGCACAAGTGATTGACAGACAGAGCACAGACTGTAGGCAGGTGACCATGCCATTCCTGGCTGTCACGTGGAGCGGCTGTAAAGGCTGGAAAAGCCTTGGTTTCTTCATCTTTCATGTGGTCATCTCAACCTCCTCAAAGCTGCCATGATAAGATGGCTGGGGTGTGGCCTGTACTCTGGGAAGCACATGAGAAGGCAGGCCGTGTTGTTCCTGGAGACCCTGGTCCCAAGACATCGTCCTGCGCTCCCACCTGCAGCGCATCTCTGGAGTGACACCTCGGGGCTGAGTCGCGACTCTCCGTGCCCTTTGTGAGGCCCAGGCTCCCTGGGTTTTCACAGCATCCCCGAGATTGTCAGGGGACTTTAGGAGGCTCACAGCAGCTAAGCCACTTACCGGAGGTCACTCTAATAAGAGCCCTCAGGTGGCCTAGAGCCCAGGTCTCCTGGTTCCCATTCCAGGACCAGGCTGCCAGCCTGCACATCCAAGCCATAGCCCTCCTTGACTGTTGCCCATATTTAGAAGCAAATGCCCATGTCTTCTAAAGTCAGTGAAGAATCTGCTAATGGTCATTTTCTATTTTCTCACGTAGTATATAGTCCCTTTCGTAAGAATGATAATTTCCTGAGTGGTGCTTACCTGTAATCCCAGCTACTCAGGAAACTGAGGCAGGAGGATTGCAAGTTCAAAGCCAGCCTGGATAATTTTTGGTGCCCTGAATTGAAAGAAAGAAAGAAGAGAAGGAAGGAGGGAGGGAGGAAGGGTAAAAGAAAAAAGAAAAAATTTCACGGGTAGCCTTCTGTCAACGTTAGCTCATGTAGCATGAGAGCAGCTCAGATACATCAGTAAGTAACTGACCCAGGCCCAGAAACCAAGTGCTGCCGGTGGGATGCAGCTTTCAGTTTCTAAAGTGGACGGGTGTGGGCAGGAGGCCTGCCTGCCTCCACAGACCAGTGGGTGCTTACAGCCGCCACGCGCTCCACCTGCTGCGCAGAGCCTGCCCCTGCCGCCTCTCCTACACACAGCCGCGGCTCCTGACCAATTCAGTCCTTGCTCGGAGCTCCCACAGCTCCAGTCTCACTCGGAATGAATCCACATCCATAAGCCCGCGGGGCCCCACCTGTGCTGGCCAGCTTGCTTCCATTTTGTATGTATGTGTGGTCTTGGGATTGAAGGCAGGACCCCGCACATGCTAGGCGAGTGCTCCGCCACCGAGCTACATCCCAACCAGGTATTTATTTACTTATTTGTTTAACTTACTTCATTTTTTGAGCCAGGGTCTCCCTAAGTTGCCCAGGCTTGTCCCAAACTTGCAATCCTCCTTGAGTTCAAAGCCAGCTTCAGCTACTCAGCAAGGCACTGAGCAACTCAGTGAGACCCTGTCTCTAAATAAAATACAAAATAGGCTGGGGATATGGCTCAGTGGTTCAGCGCCCCTGGAGTTCAATTCCTGGTACAAAAAAAAATAAAAACGGGAATCCTTTCAAAAACAAAAAAACAACTTGCAATCCCTCTGCCTCAGCCTCCAAGTAGCTGGGATGACAGGCGTGGCACCCTGTCTGGCCCCTGGCTGTCCTTCTATGCTGGCTTCCTCCCCACTCTACCTCACCCACCCACTGCAGTCCCCCGGCCTCCTCACCTTCCCCAAACGTGCCAAGCAAGCTCCTGACTCAGGGACCATACACTTAGTGTCCCTTCTGCCTAGCAGGGCCTTTCCTCCAAATACCTCACATGCCCTCCCTCCCCCACTGGGTCTCTGCTTAAATACAACCTCCCTGAGAGCCTGCCCCTGAGGCCTCACATGCCTCTCCAGTCCTTTCCCTCAGTGGCGTTTTCTTCTTGTGTGTAATGTCTTCTCCTGCTGCCGTCTCTCCTCTCTTAGGAGAGCAGCTCACACCCACCGTGGTCCCCGGGGCCTAGCATGGTGGCAGTGGATGATTACTGAGCAGCTCTTCTGGGCTTTACACCAGCTCACGAGGGTGAATAGGATATGGGCCCTGTGTTCATGGAGCGCACAGCCAGGTGGAGAAGAAGGACTTGTCCATCGAGGGTGTCATATGCCAGACAAGGAAAGGACAAGGCCTGGGGGAGCCTAGAGCAGAGACACAGAGGCAGGCCGAGGTGAGGACCCCTGGAGAGCCCCGCGCCGGGCACACCTGATCCGGGTCCTAAAGGGTAGATCCAGGTGTGCCAGTTGGAGAGGAGAAAGAGTGGTACAAAGAGAGGAAGCAAAACACACAATGGCACAGGGACCTGGTGCCACTCGCAGGGGCGCGTGTGGGAGGAGGGTAGGTGAGGTTTGAGGCGTGGGCTCAGGCCTGGGCGTGGGCTTTCACCTGGCGCTGCGAGGAAGGGCGAAGAGTGCCTGAAAGACCAGCACTCCGCTCAGTCCTCTAGTCCCCGTGCTCAGAGCAGAGGAGGCCAGCAGGGCTTTTAGGAGACTAGGCCAGGCGGTAGGCATTTAGGAGGCCTCAGTCCCAAAGTATGAATTTCCCAGGCAACCAGGGGGCACCACACACTCCTGGCCCAGGAGGAGCGGGGAGAGCCGCGCTTCTTCCTCTCTAACCCGTGAGCACAGGCTCTGGGGACCAGCCGCAGCAGAGACCAGCTCTGCCAGTACCAGGACTTGGCCAGTCAGGGGCATGCGGACCAGCCTGCCATGCAGAAGATACAGGCATGACGGCACTGAGCCTGTGGCATGGCTGGGCATAGGGTTGTGCTGCCCAGTGGTGGGCCCAGGGAAGTAGGGCAGGATGGCCCCCAGGTATGCTGGAGGGGTGATCTTGTGCAGGCAGCTGGTTGGGCTGAAAAGGAAAGTGGGAGATGGGTTAGGAAAGAGCAGATGTGACCGTGAGCAAAGGAAGCCCAGAGCCAGGAGGCCTGCGGAGGGCAGGAGAGCAGGCTCGAAGCCACCTGGTGCCTAGCAGCTCACTTCCTGGTCACCTGTCCCATCCCATCAGCCACAGGTATGAGGAGAGCCATGGTGGGAGGCCTGTGGTGAGCCTACAGGCTCAGAAAGCCCTTGGGGCCTTGGAGCTTGCTGGAATCAGGTGGACAGGAGGGTGCTGATAGGTTAGCTGGGAGCTTCATTAAAGATTGACATGGTGAAGCCCGTGGGCGGCTGGACAACATATCAGTTACCACTGCACCAGCCAGGCGCTGAGGAAGGACAGGTAAGTGGCCAGGATGCGAGAGGCGCCTCGCGGATTGTGCCGCAGAGCCCTGCTCGTAATGGTCAGCAGGGAGTGGACCCTCCACTGTTTCTGCTTCTGCCACTGTGACTGCACCGTGCTTTGCAGAGTGACCTGTAGGTGACGAGAGCTCCTCCCTCTCCTCCCTGCTGCCCGGGGCCTCTCCTTTTACTTCCACCTGCTCCTGGGGTGGGGGACAGGGGCAGGAGCGCTGGGCATTGGCATGAGTATCTGTCACTGCCAGCTGGAGGGCTTACAGTGACGTCCTTGCAGGAGTGGCGGGGTAGAAGCGGCGCCGTGGCTGGGCATCGGGAGGCCGGGGTCTAGCTGGCTGCTCTGCTGGCTGAAGACATGAGCCACTTTGGGGGAGCTGCTCACCTGTTCCAAGCTCTGTTTCCCTACCTAGAAATAAGGGCTAGTAAGCCCCACACTGGACGACTGGGGCAGGTTCCTGGCCAGAAGTGCTAAAGATGCTGTATAGACCATAAGGGGTGAAAGATTGTTAATGTGGTTGATTCTGTTTCAGGTTCATTTCCAGACTTGTTCCAGGTTCTGAAACATGCTTATTAGGAAAGGGAGGCACCACTCCTGAGTGGGACTATGCCTGAGTGGTCCCCTGAGGGGCAGCCCAAGTGGGACTCTGACTGTGGGCTGCTCCAGCCCGGCTGCCAGAGGCTGGGTCCCAGCCCTGTGTTGCCCTGGTGTGGGTGTGACTTTGGCAAGCCCCTGCCCTGTCCTGGGCATCAGGATCCCTCCTTGCAAGGAGTTGGGGGCAGGGGCCAGGGAAGGGGTGCTTCCAACTGGTACCCAAGGGGCACCAGGCTTCACGCCATCACTTGTTAGAGTTAGAAGAAGGCCTTTCCTCTGTCCCATGCCACTTTGGAGCACAATTGCAAGGACAGATGGGTATTGCTCCTAGGGATGCCTTCTGCCCCGCAGGTGTTCTACAGCCTGAGCCCTGGGGCCTAGTGTCACCCCTCAGGTGCCAAGGAGCTGGGCTGTCACTGCCTAGCCCAGGGCTGGGGCTCAGGTATGAGGATCTCAGGGATGACATATCAGCTGGCACTGGTGACCTGTGTGGGGCTTATCGGCCACTGTGAGCCTGGGCTCATGTGGGAGGACGAGGCGAGAGAGACTGGAACGCTCAGTTCCTTAAGCAAGCTGGGGAAGGGTCCGTCGGGGACCCCAGGTGGGGACAGTAGCCATCTCGGTTTCCTAGACAGGCGGGCTGCGTGTTTAGCAGGTGGAGCATAGTGTGCTCGGTGTGGGGGGCAGAGCCCTGCTGGGTTCAATCCTCCTGGGCACCCGTCCCAGCTCTGCTGCCATTTCCTGTGTGGCCTTGGCCAGGCAACTCTAAGGGTAGTGGCCATGCCGGGGCTCAGACCTGGGTCACGACTCCATCCCTCGTGGACACCAGCCTTCTTGCTCGAGGAACGGCACCCATGAGGCAGGCCGCAGCCAGGCTCTATCCAGAACGGAGGGAAAGGAGCCAGCCAGAGGGACGGAGAGAGCCCAGAGGAGGGCACTACCAGGGAGAGCCTGGGCCTCGGCCAGCTCAGACCAGGTGGCTGCCGTTCCCCAGCCAGAAATTCCATCAAGCGCCAGGAGCAGGTGCTGGATCCTTTGTCTCTGACACTCCTGGGATCTCAGGTTCCCTCTTCTCCGGAGGCCAAGGGATGCCTTTCCTGCAGAGATGAACTGGAAACTAAACCTGTCCCTCTGTCCCAGAGGAGCTGGGGGCTGGCGTCCAGAGCTGGATGTGTGTGGGGGCGGCAGGAGGGCTTCTCAGGAGGTGTCAGCAGCGCCTCCCCTAATCTGCCCGCCCAGGCTGCGCAAACCAAACGCAGGGCCCCCAAGGAGCCTGTGGTTCCTGCCTCCTGCATGCACACCCCTCAGGGGGTGGGTCCCAGAGGAGTGTCTCCACAGGGACTCTGGCCACCTGTTCATCCTAAGGCAGTGGGTGCTGCTCACACACAAGTCCAAACAAGGGAGAATCCCGCGATTCCACGGAGCCACTGCAACCAATTTGGCAAATTTCCTCTCCGTCCTTCTTTATTGTAGAGACAGGAGCTTCTTGGTCCTTGGTTCCCTCCTTCTCCTTTATGAGAAAGGGGTCTAGAGGGGCAGCACCTGCCTACTGAGTGGTAGAGCTCCACAGAGATCACCCTGAGGCCGTCCAGGGCTGAGCAGGGGCTGGAAGGCAAGAAGGAGGAACAGGGGGACAGAGCACAGGTCCCACCAGGCCAGCCTGCGCAGCCACCCCTGTGGTCCTGATAGGCCTCTGCGCGCAGCCCTGGCCAGATAGGTGTCAGCAGAGCTGTCCATGAGAACAGCTGGGCCCAGCAACACCTTCTCCTGGCCCATCTCTCCCAGGCACCACGAGGCCAGAGCACAGAGGCAGGGAGGCCACGGGTGCTGAGAGGCCACAGTAGGCCTCATGCATGTCCAGGAAAGGACTTGGCCGGGATGCTCCAGGCGGAGCTCTCCTGCGCCTTCCACGGCTGCAGCTCCCTCCTCTCCTGTGCCTTCTCCCCGTCTTCTTGCCCCTTTCCATCTCCTCCTCCTATTTGCTCTGTCCCTGCAGTCAGGTGGCTCAGCGGGGCATGAGCTTCACAGTCCTCTGTTCCTGGGGTTAAACCCAGCTCTACTCTTGACCCACCAGGGGCCTCGCTTCAGCCCCCAGGTCTCCAGGGAGACCCTGGAGTTCACAGCACAGCTCAGGGAGGGGTGTCAGGGTGCCCAGGTGTCCTGCGAGGGGCGTAAGGGTGTGCAGGTGTCCTGGGAGGGGCATGAGGGTGCCCAGGTGACCTGGGAAGGGCATAAGAGTGCGCAGGTGTCCTGGGAGGGGGTGAGGGTGACCAGGTGTCCTGGGAGGGGCATGAGGGTGCCCAGGTGTCCTGGGAGGGTGTGAGGGTACACAGGTGTCCTGGGAGGAGTGTCAGGGTACACAGGTGTCCTGGGAGGGGTGTCAGGGTGCCCAGGTGTCCTGGGAGGGGCGTGAGGGTGCCCAGGTGTCCTGGGAGGGGCGTGAGGGTGCGCAGGTGTCCTGGGAGGGGTGTGAGGGTGCACATGTGTCCTGGGAGGGACGTGAGGGTGTGTAGGTGTCCTAGGAGGACTGTCAGAGTGTGCAGGTGTCCTGGGAGGGGTGTCAGGGTGCACAGATGTCCTGGGAGGGGAGTGTCACAGGTGTCCTGAGAGGGACATCAGGGTGCGTAGGAGTCCTGGGAGGGACGTGAGGGTGCCCAGGTGTCCTGGGAAGGGTGTAAGGGTGCACAGATGTCCTGGGAGGGACGTGAGGGTGCCCAGGTGTCCTTTGGAAGCCTCTGCACAGGGCCTGGTACTTCGTCTGGCCAAAACCTGAGGAACGTGAGTCCCCTTGCCCTCCATCCCACTGCTTTCTCCTGCCACCCCTGCTGGCTACCTGCAGCCCCTCACCCTCTGTGTACTCCAGGGCTGCAAGGCTCAGTCCCCTGCTCAGCTGCTACTGCTCTGGCTCTGAGAGCCCTCTAGGGTCACGGGACTCCTGTTATTGTCTCTCAGAACTTGTCGCCTGCTCTATTGTCAGCCATTGGTCGGAGACCCTGAGACGGTTTCCCTGAGGCCCATCTTTCCTTCCATCAGTGACTGTGCCCCAAGAGCTGGTGAGCGCAGGGAGTGTGGAGGTGTCCTGGAGAGTTGGCCAGACTGGGGGTGGCCCAAGCCCCTTCCTGTCTGCAGGGTTACAGGCCTCTGCACCTGATGACCCGCGTCCGGCCTGGGTGCCTCTGCCTGGCTGTGAGGGCGAGGGGTGGGCAGGAGTGTCGCCTGCATCCGCTCACTCTCCCTGAGCAGTGGCTGACAGTGGGCCCAGCCTCCTGCCCCCCCGTCTCCCCACCCCTCCCGGGACACAGGCAGGTGATGACCTCTCGTTGGAATCCGTGATCAGATCTTCCTGTCAGAGGCTGGTGCTGTGACAGCCTCTGAGAAGGTGCCGTGTGAGCACCAAGTGTGTCGCAGACCAGGCCCACATGGTCCTGCGCAGCAGGCCAGTCACAGAAACTGAACTCTGCCAAAGAGAAAGCGTTCTCTTCACAAGGTGGAGAGATGGAGAGCAAGTCTCGAATCCGTCTCCCGAGGGTAGGAACTGGGGTGTTTATGGGAAAAGAAGCAGGGGGCTTACAGCGTGGGGAGAGGAGGACTGAGGTGGAGTGACCGTTGGCCTGCACACGTGCGTCCCGCCTGCCCTTCCTGGGACACGTGGTGTTGTCAGACGTGGTGGTGCACGCCTGTGACCCCTGAGACTCAGGAGGCTGAGGCAGGATGGCAAGGTCGAGGCCAGCCTCAGCAACTGAGACCTGTCTCAAGATAAAAATGAAAAGGGCTGGGTGTCGCTCGGAGGAGAGCCCCTGGATCCAATCCCAGGGCCAAAAGCAAAGCAGAGGGAAAATGAAATGAGGTGTTGGCGTGATCTGGGGAGAAGCTTCTGTCCTCCAACTTCAAAAGTCACCGTAGGGCTCTGCGCAGCCCCACGGAAAGGTCAGCGGTTACAACCCAGTGGCAACCCCTGGTCCCTGGAGAGGGCCCAGGCACCTGTTAGCATGACCCACATTCGGCAAAGCTAGCAGGAGCAGAGCCGTTGGTCGCTCTGGGTGACCCTGAATGAGCAGGCGAGGCGGGAGAGCCTGTCCAGCCTGTCTGGCCTTCAGGCTGGAGCTGCTGCTGCCCAGAGCGGCCTGAGGAGGTGACGAGGAAGCCATTGCTGACGTCCCTCTTGTGGAGCTGCCTAGTGCCTCTCCCTGCCTCGCTCTCCCCTCTTGGTCATGTTCCCCGCGTGCCCCACCTCGTGGCCTCCAGGATGAAAGGCGCCCCTCAGTCCCACTGTTTAGGAGGTGTGGGTGTCTGAGGGAAGTCCCCCTGAAGCTGGGCAGTGGGCCTCCAGGAAGGCTGGTGGTCCACGGGGGCGTGGGGCAACAGAGCCTGGGCGTGTCACCGTGGCTCGGCCTCCGTCCCCACACAGCTCTTTGTGTGCAGCTCTGCCTGCTGCAGGCTGGAGCTGGGTGACACCAGGGAGGCACAGCCACCTGCTCTGGCCAGTGCTTGTTGCTCCACCTGAAGTCCCCCTCTCCCTTCATTTGTCAGTGGTGCAAACAAGCTCTTTGTTTTGACTTTGGCGAAACTTGCCGGAGGGAGAGGAGGGTAAGCGTTGTCTTGTCACCAGGGGCTGGCCAGGCCCCTGCCGCGTGGCAAGTTCAGCTTCCACATTTGACAAGCTTGTGACACTGAGGCCAGTATCTCGAGTCCCAGGCTTTGGGCAAGTCCCAGGAGCTTTGGGGGGACATTTCATATCCAAATCACAACAGTGTGTACCCCACCTTGTAGGTGAGGATGCAGGAGATCGTGTAGGGCACGTAGTGCATGGTGGGGGCAGAGCTCGGGCCAGGTGCCCTCCCTCCCACCACCAGCCCCGCCTGGTGCCTTCTGGGAACAAGGCCATTAGGAGGTGGCCCTCAGATGAGTGTCCACCACGTGCCTGCTGTACAGAGGAGAGGCACCACAAGTGCTGAGCACAGGGGTGACCCCAGGCCCACACGGCTGTGTGCAAGGCCAGAGATGCGTCTGGCAGACACTGGAGCACAGCACGTGACGGAGCTGGTCGGCAGCCCCGCAGCCTGGCTCAGCACTGGGACCCTTTTGGTAGGGAACGGTTAGACCCACAGCTGCCCCGGGTCAGCCTCCTCTGAACAAGCATGAACGTGGGGCCCTGTGTCTTCGTCCATTTGTGTCGCTGTACCAGAACACCCGAGGCTGGGCAACCCATAATGAGTAGGGATTTACTGGCCCACTGTCTGGAGGCCAGGAAGTCCAGAACCAGGGGCCTGGCACTTGGCAGGGGCCTTCTTGCTGCACCGTCCGTGATGGAAGCAGAAGGGCATGAGCGCGAGCCCCACAGGCTGAAGTCACCCGGATGACGCTCGGGTTCCACGAGAGGGAGCCAGAGGCCACTCGCCTCTTGAAGGTCCCACCCCTCCTCCCCCTTGGCCTGTAGTTCTGAGGAGCCTCTTAGGCTGTTTTCACTCAGGCCAGTCCTGCCCAGGCCCCCCACCTGCTTTGTCCCCCAGGGTTGGTGGCCATGCCTTCCCACTCACCTTCACAGCTCAGCACAGTAGAACACACAGCGTGGGAGGCCCGCCAGGCCTGAGCTGAGTGCCCCGAGGTCTGGGGCTGGAAAGAGGACAACCCCTGTCACTGAGATATGACCAGAAAGTTGTGAGCTCTGTGGGAGAAGCACACGGGTGAGGTGAAGCAAGGAGACCGGGCCTGGGAGCCTCGGCAGAGGGATCGAGTAGTCCACAGAACACTCGGGTGGGGAGCACTGCGGGGTCGGCTAGTGGAAGGACGCAGGTCCGCCTTGTCCAGAAGCAGTCACGGGTGGGGCCAAGCCTGAGGAGCCCTGACTCATTCAGAGACCCAGCAAGGGTTGGGTCTGCGTGCTCCAGAGGTGGCTTAGGCTGCAGCGCCACTGTAGAAAGCAAGTAGAGAGAGGGTGGGGAGTAGAGGCAGAGCCCGGTAGATCCACTGGGCGCACGTCCAGGAGGGAGAGGCTGAGACAGCTGGGGGTGGACGGAGAGGCCGTGACTCAGGCGGCACCAATGAGACGCTGACTTCTGAGCTGTGGGAGGCCAGGAAGGAGCATCAGGGCACCTTCTCCCCCTGGATTCTGCAGGATCCCAGCTCAGCTCAGGAGACAAGAGGTGACTCCATGTGTCCTCCACCCTGGCCTCTGGCCACATCCTGCAGGGAGGTTAGCTTAGCACCAGGACATCTGGGCATCTAATACCTGGCACTGTCCCACGGGCACCTGCTCCTGCCCAGGACGCAGCTCCTTCTCTGCAGTGGGCTGTTGCCTAAAGCTTCCCAAGTGCCAGCAGCTGCCCTGAAGGAGTTACTCTTCTCCCTGTCCCTCTGCCCTGACCTACCATGGGACCACTGGGCCAGTGGGAGGGACCAGGAGACAGAGGGGACCAGAGATCTCATGTTTGAAGTGTGTCTTAAGCACAGGGTCATGGTGCCCTGGGGGACGGGCTCCTGTCTGCCTTCCCCTGCCCTCCAGAGAGGCATTTGCTGAAGCAATGCGGGGCAGCTCAGGCCAGCAGGCCTCATGAGGAATCCAAAGTGCATGACCACAACAGACCACTGTGCACACTGTCTGCCATCCAGGGTCCTGACAGGAGGGGAACCGGCCATAGTGACCCGGCCAACAGACACAGAGGACCTTGCAGCAGTGAGGGGAGCCCAGGCATCCAGGCCTGGGTCCAGGGAGGGAACCAGGCCTGACTAAGGCTGCACAGGTTGCCAGGACAGGAGCTCAGCCCCAGGAGAAGGACAGAGTCCGACTCAGGGGCGGGCCCAGCTGCCGAGACCAGGTCCCAGAACAAGACAGAGATCCACTGTCCCAGCAGAGCCCTGGGCCTGGGCTAGGCTAACAGCAGAGCCCCAGCATGTGAGGCTGGGGCATCTCAAAACCTTCTGCCTCGGCCAGGATGAGGGAAGGGGCAGGGACACCAGTCCACTGTGGACACCAGCCAAGAGCAGCTCCTGGCTCTCCTGGGGCCTGTGAGCCCTGCACCTCGGTCTTCACGCTGGTCTCCACTGACACACAGTGAGACTGAACCTATGACACAGGGTGGCATTTGCGGGTACCTTTGCCTTGCTCTGCCACTTGATGTACGTAAGACTGCTAGTAAGTGACCTGACCATGCTGGGCCTGGTTCTTCAGCTGTCCCAGGTCTGTGAGGGAGCAGTCTTCATGGTTGTGAGAACTAGGATTCAACCGGGACGTTGCTCTAGAGCTGTTCACCTATTCATTGCTCACGTTCCTAAGAACAGGGTGGGAAGGACCACACGGACCCTGGCCTCTGTGACCCGGAAGGCTGAGGTGTCCCCCACATCACTGTTGATATTGGGGCCCTCTTGTTGTGCCATCTCATTCAAGGGTGGAAACAAAGCCACTTGCCCAGAGTCCCTCCCCCAGTCATTGTCTCAGCTGGCAGAGAAGGCACAGTCAGCTCATTCCCAGGCTGGCTGAGCCTGGACTCTGTCTTGACTGTGGCACAGGGACCTGAACACACTCCCAGCAGCAGTCCTCTTCTGACCACGAGGTTTCCCCACAGGCCTCGCCTGGTCCTGGCTCCTGCCTTTTGGGGCCCAGGTCGGATGCGGCCCTGGAGGCTTCAAGTCAGCCCTGAGCACAAGAGTGATAGCAGGACCCTGCTCCCCCCAGCTGCTCCAGACTCCTGCTGCTGGCAGCAGGGTAGCCTTGGGCACAGAGGACCTAGGCTCTGCCCCCAGTTCCAGCTGGGGTTCTGACACCCACCCTCTCTGTGTCAGTCCTTTACCCAAAAATGCTGGTGTGATGGTGCACACCTATAATCCCAGCAACTCAGGAGGCTGAGACAGGAGGATCACAAGTTTGAGGTCAGTTTGGGTAACTTAGCAAGAACCTGTCTCAAAATAAGATTCAAAAAGGGTTGAGGATGAAGCTCAGTGGTAGAGCAGCCCTGGGTTCCATCCCTACTGTCACAAAAGAAAAAATAATTAAGTGGAATAAAACAGGCATATTGGGTCTGACCCTTCCAAGTCTGCTGGTGATTTTAGGCTGGAGGCAGTGCCAAGGGGATCAGGAGGGACGTGGCAGTTAAGGAAGCAGAAGCAGCAAGTGTCATCTGAAGGCAAAAGGGGGGTCAGCAGCTAAAAGGGACAGTTTTTAACCAGGTGGAAGTCTGGATCTGTTGCTGTCCACACTGCGGCTGGCGAAGGAGCAGGCGACAAACTCCTTACTGCTCACAAATTAATCTAGAGTCCAGTTGGCAGAAAATAACAGGTTTTATTCAAAGCCAGCTTTAATGGAAATTGGGAGAAACTTTTTGCTTCAAAAATTCCATTTTTGGGTTGGGGATGTGGCTCAAGTGGTAGCGCGCTCACCTGGCATGCATGAGGCCCTGGGTTC
Organism: Marmota monax; assembly: GCF_021218885.2. Lineage (NCBI taxonomy): Eukaryota > Metazoa > Chordata > Mammalia > Rodentia > Sciuridae > Marmota > Marmota monax. The sequence continues at coordinate 1,694,368 of NW_026694841.1, forward strand.
GATCCTCAGCACCACATAAAAATGGGGATATTTGTCCACCTAAAAAAAATAAATAGAAATAAATAAATATTTTTTTAAAAAATCCATCTTTGGAGGGTGAGGCAACCTTTTAAAAGAGAAGAGACACGAGGCAGGACAATAGGGTAGGACCTACCCACGTGCAGTAGAGCCTGTGCTGGGCAGGCCGGGCTCTGCCCTCAGGCCCCCGGTCCGGTTTGGCCCTGGGCTTCACTCAGCTTGAGGACGTTGCCTTCAGTGTCAGGGGCCCCACCTTCCATTTGAGTCAGATCCTGTGTATGGCTGAGAGGGAGGAGCCCCGAGAAGGGAGAGAGGGGGTGACAGCAGTATCAGTGCGTGGTGCAGGTGCAAGAGCTGCACTCTGTCCGGAGGCCAGGGCCATCCCTCTGTGGCAGGAGGAGCAGAGGGGCGCGGTCGGGCTGTTGGTGGGTCTCTTGCCTCCACTGACCACTCTGCTCTGTGCTTCTCTGCCCCACAGGCCCCTCCACCCAGCGTCAGGTGCAGAATGGCCCCTCTCCTGAGGAGATGGACATCCAGAGAAGGTAACCCACACCCAGCAGCGGCCAGCCTCCCAGGTAGTGCTAGGAGCGTCCTTTAGTGAGCGAGGACACCGTGCAGAAGGATGCGGGAGCCCGGGTGTTTTACAGGGAGGCCGCTGGCCTTCATTACACAACCCTGCTAATAGCCTGGCAGGCCCCACCCGCTGCCCATCTGTCACTTACTTCCACCTTCCCAAGGGCACCAAGAGGTAGTTTTGACCTGGGGGACTTGCCTGTGGAGAGGTAGCTCCCAAGGGTCATGGGGTGAGAGTGATCAGCCCCCACCAGGGGGACGAAGGGCAATGCTCTGTCCTGAGATCAGAGAAGAGGTCTTAGTGGCCCTCTGTGGGGTGGCTTCCCAGGGTCACATTGCCAGGAACTGCTCTCATATCAAGGCCTTCCTATTCCCTGACCTGTCCCAGTGCCTAGGAGTGGGAGCCTTAGGGTGAACCATCCTGAGCCTCCGTCTCCAACGTGGTGATCATGACCCTGGGCAGGCAGCATTACCCTTGCTCAGCCCACCTCCAGCGCGTGAGGAACCAGATGGGCAGACGCTTCCCAGAGTGGGTGTGACAGGCTCATTTTTGTCAAGCCACACCCACAGACCCGCAGGCCTGCCTTCCAGAGCCTCAGGAGTCCAGAGCCTCAGGAGTCCAGCTCTTGGTGGTCCGGGAAGGTCTTAGTCCTCACACCTCCCAGGGGTTTGTTTCTGCGTTGCTGTTTCCCAGATAGGCAGTGAGTCCCGGAGGGGGATGGCTCAGGTCAGCAGAGGCTCTAGAGAACAGGGCAGGCAGGCAGGTCTGATTGCAGCACAGCCCCTAGAGGAGGGCCGGCAGGGTGCCCCAGCAGGACAGGAGGGAGGGAGAGTGCACAGGGGCAGGTGGCTGCTGCCCAGATCCCCCAGCTGACCCCCAGCACTGTTCAAACACCAGCAACACTGCCCCCTCTGACCCAAGGCCCAAGCCAAAGGGAGGCTTGGCCGTGGGCTGCAGGGGGCCGTCCTCAGACCAGGGCCAGCCTGAGTCTGAACCGCAGAAGCCCAACACCAGAGGCAGAGACCTTCCGCCCACTGGGGGGTCATTCCAGACCTTGGTGGCCCAGGGAGAGATGACTTCCTGGGGCCCACACAGTGAGGCAGTGACTTCAAGCACAGGAAACTCATTTTCATGCAAATACTATCATAACTTCAGACCCAATTTTTAAATATTTTTTGGATATCTTTATTTTGCTCTGGTTTCTGAGCATGTGGGTCTGCGGAGGTGGCAGGGGTTTGGGTGATGCTCTGGCAGTGGGTGGAGAGGCCCGGGGGTGCCACTGGGGCTCCTCACATACCTTCGATGCCCGGGGGGCTTTTGCTTCCTTTTGTTGGCATCAGGCATGCCCCTTACAAGGGCCCAGGGCAGGTGGCTGCTTACTTGCTTAACAGACAAGCACTTGGGGTCCAGGAAAGGGAAACAACTTGCCCGTGATCACAAAATCGTATGAGTCACGGACGGAGCCAGAAAGCTCCCTGCCCGGACGAGGCACCTGTCTTCATCTTCCACACAGTGCTCCCTCAGCCTCCACAGCCAGAGTCCACGAGTTCGCCACACACCGAGAATGCTAGCCATGGTCCCCGGACCCACGCTGCCCTGGTCCTTCCTCATGTGACAGAGACCAGTCTGGAGCTGGGCCCAGAGCACCCAACCTTGTGCCTGCGTTTGGAGTTCTCTCCACACAGGTGCAGCATTGCTGCTGTCCCTAAATGATTCCAGAAGGCCCTTCCTGTGCCACCATCTCAGTCCCTGGATTCTGTGCATGTATTTGTGGGTCACTGTCCTCACTCAGCCAGCCTTTGAGAGCACCCTGAGGCCACTCTGTCACGAGATGTCAGTTCCCACGGAGGTCCATATAACGTGGTCTGCAGCTGGCCCTGGGTAGGACGGGGCCTGCAGCCTTTGTGTCTGTTTCTCCGACAACCAACAGTGCCTGGGAATTGCCTCAAGGAGCCCAGCCAAGTGCGCTAGGAACAGGTGTTCCTGCGGCAGACCAGTCAAGGCCACGGACCCCCAAAGCCATGGGCGCCTATCAGCCCCAGGGGAAAAGCTTGATCAGGCCAGTGGGTAAACCCACACCGGCCGGAGGTTGACCTGGGCTTAGGAGGCCACCACACACCCCATCTGAGAACCCAAACCTGACGGTGCCCCGTTCAGTGGAGGCAGCTGGCGCAGTGGTTCTCGAGTGCTGGGGGCCAGCTCAAGGCTCTCGGAGCCGGAGCCCATTGTGGCATCTGGCTCAGCACCTGCCTGGTTGCCTTGCAGACAAGTGATGGAGCCGCAGCAGCACCGTCAGGAGTCTCTGGAGAGAAGAGCCTCATCCACAGGTGAGAGCCACCCTCTAGCGCCCACACAGAGCTGGTGGTAGCCCCTCCGCCCAGACAGGGCCGGGCACAGCAGGCCTCCAAGGAGCTGCTGATAACACAGCCTTAGAGCACAGCGGTCGTTTCAGATGGGTGGGGAACAAGAGACCAGAGCAGGATTAGGGGCCACTGAGCTTGGTCCAGCCTGTCCACTGGCTTTCTGGCCCTCCTGACACTCGTTCCTCAGTGGACATTCAGGAAGACCCTGATGTGTGTCAGGTGCTGGGCCGGGGACACCAGTGACAGGGCCAGTGACACCAGTGACAGGGCAGAGAGCCCCTATCCAGCAAACGCTCAGGGAAGTACAGGGCTGGAGGAGGAGGCCCAGAGGCGGCTGGGTCCAAGGGGACTGTCCTGAGGAGAGGCCACCAGGCTGTCCTCAGCCCTGACTGCAGCTTGGCACATCAAAAGAGGAGGCTGTCGTGTTGGCTACAGGCATAGGACGTGTGTCCTTTGCCTTGTTTCGTTTGCTCGAGTGTCCTCTGAGGTGAGCAGGTGAACACTGTCCTGGTTTTCTGGAAAGGAAGCCAAGCCCCTGGGCACCCTGTTCTTGGAGGCCAGCTGTGCCTCCCCCACTGCCCTGCTGTGTTCCTGGTGTGGGCCGGGCCCATCATGGAGGGCCTCCCATGGCTCCGGCCTTGCCAGCCCAGCGCTCGCCCCTCCAGCACCTGGCTGCTCTTTCTGCTCCTCCCCACAGCCTCTTCCCTCCTCTCCCTCACGCCCCCTCACCTAACTCTGCTCTCCTGCCCCATCTGGCTCCATCCCACAGTCCTCCGAGAACTCCCGCTGCACGGGCTCCTGGGCCCCGGGTGCCTGCTCTGAGCTGGGGAGGTCTGTCTGCTTCAAGACTGCTTCCCACGAGGCCTGGTCACTGGGCGAGGAGCCTGTGGCTCTTCAGCAGCACCCATCACAGTGCCTGTGCACGGTGGCGGCTCAGGCAGCCTCGGGGGGGCGGGGGGCTGGCTGGATGCCCAGTGGGGCTTGGGCACTCAGCAGTGCTCCCTCACCATGTCCCCATTCAGCCGTGGAACCCCGCTACCTGCCACAGTCCCCAAGGCCAAGGGTTGGTCCCAGTTACATCTGGGAGACCGACAGCACCTGAGAAGCACCTGGGAAGGTGCTAAGTGAGGAGAAGGGACAGAGGCAAAGCCCCAGCTGGCGCTGCCAGAGCCTCCTCTCCCGCGGGCAAAGCAGACAAGAGGAGGCCCAGGAGTGCTCCGCACAGGTGTGACCCTGTGGGTCCCACCAGGCTCCCCATCCAAGGAGACCAGAACAGGGCGTCATTGTAACAGGCCCCAGTGCATCCCCAGGGCCTCCTGAAAGGGGCAAACCTTGATCTGTTCCTGTGCCTCTCAGGAGCCGGCTGCCCTCTGTCCTTCCTCCCAGGGACCTGAGGTGAGATCCAGGCCCAGCCCCAGCTGGGGCCCAGGGACCAACTGAGCCCCTGTTCCATTCCAGGGCCGGTCCTCCCACCGGGGCATCCCTCATCTGCAGCCAGCGCCCCCCTCTCATGTAGTGGGCCTCCGCCCCCACCCCCACCCCCCGTCCCACCCCCACCTACGGGGACCGCCCCCCCACCGCCACCCCCCCTGCCGGCTGGAGGCGCCCAGGGGGCCAGCCATGAGGACAGCTCCGTGTCAGGACTGGCCGCCGCCCTGGCTGGGGCCAAGCTGAGAAGAGTGCAGAGGGTAAGATGTGGCCTGGGGAGCAGGTCGGGGTGGCACATCCCCCGCCCACTGTTGCCTCCCCTGTGCAGTCTGAAACAGTGCCCTCCTGTGCCCTCAGCCAGAAGATGCGTCTGGAGGCTCCAGTCCCAGCGGGACGGCAAAGTCCGATGCCAACCGGGCGAGCAGCGGGGGTGGTGGAGGAGGCCTCATGGAGGAGATGAACAAACTGCTGGCCAAGAGGTGGGTCTTCTGCCTCCTGACCCAGGGCTGCGGGAAGCTGCTATCCTGCCTGGGCCCCACGTCCTTTGTCACCCAGGGCTGGCCAAGCAGATGCAACTATGGCTCACATTTCCGCCCATCCGAGGTGTGAGCCAGGAGTCCTCTGAACTCTAACTCCCTCTCATCAGTGCGACAAAGTGTTGAAGCATCCGCTGCGTCCAGCCGTGTCCTGAGCAGGAGGGCCTTCGGGGGAATTTCAGAGATGTCCCAGGGGGAAAAGAGGATAGTCCCTGCACTTGGGATGTCAATGGGGAAAGATGCAGTCCCAGGCTACGAGTGCTCTGGTGGCTGTGGGGGGGGAGTGACCCTTCCTCTGGGACTCAAGGCCCAAACACACCCCGGCGTGGCTCCTGACCAGACGGGTGCCTGGACAAGTCGCCTCCTGCACACCCTGATCCCCACACAGTCTGCCTGGGGGCCGGCGGGTCCAGCAGGGAGGCAGCTCCTAGGTTCTGGGTCAATGTGAAAACCTCAGGCATCTTTTCCTCCCCTGTGTCTAGGAGAAAAGCAGCCTCCCAGACAGACAAGCCCACAGACAGAAAGGAAGACGAAAGCCAGACGGTAGGCCCGCCCGCTCGCTTGGCCTGCTCCGCACAAGGGAACTACCCGGCAGGCCTTGGGCTCGTGGATGTCCCGGCTGGGACATCCACATGATGGATGCCTCACTGGGTGACTCGCGGGAGTGGCGGGAGGGCCTTCCTGGTGCAGGTCCAGGCAGGTCTGCACCCCGGGCACTCCCAGCCAGGCAACGCTCCCTGGAGCTGCCACCCAGCAGGGGACAGAGGCTGGCAGAAAAGCCAGGCTGCCTGGGAGTGCAATGCAAGGATCCCAGAGCCCTGGAGGGCCCTGTGGCCCCTCGCCCTTCCCTGGCCCAGGGAGCTCAGGCACAGTAGCCCTCAGAGGGTGGGACCAGACTGCGCCTGTATGGGGAGGGCCTGGTGAAGCCCAGGGTGGTTTCTATTTTCAAATTATTCCTGATCCCAAAGACTACACCTCAGCCCACCAAGTCCAACAGGAGTGGCCGGGGAGCCATGGCAGAGGGACCTAGAAGCCCGGGCACCCGTTCTTGGCCACATCCTGGGCATGGTCTGGCCCCTCAGAGCCCAGAGCCCCCTCTTGCCCTTGTCCGGCCAGTTCCTTCTCTAGGTTAAGACAGACTCCTGCTGAGACCCCAAAGCTTAGGGGTGAAGTACACGGGGCAGGATGAAGAGGGACTAGAGGTGCCACGGTGGGGACCAGGGCACATGTCCCTTGCCTTCCCCTCCCAGTCACCAAACAAGCAGCTTGTGTCTAGTGGGCTCCAGCCTCCTGCCACCTGCTCCTCGAGCTGCAGAGGGTGCCTTGCTCGGGCCTGGGCACATGCAGTTCCCTCTGCCCACCAGCCTGCCCCTCTCGCCTGTCCTTGTCTACATAATCCTTCCTCTCTAGAATATGACCTCCTAGACCCCAGGCTGGGAGGCTCCGTCTGGTCCCCCTGCCCCTACTTCTCCCCAGCCTTATGCGGTTCCGATGGCTATGCTGACGCACTTGCTCCAGCCAGGTCACAGGCTGGGGGCCAGGCTGGCTCCTCGCTCACCCGCTGTTCCCTGCTGCACACACAGTGGGGTCAGCCAACCTCCCCGCCACAAGTTTCTACAAGTGCAGAGGCCTGCGTGGCCAGGAGCCACGGGTGGGTTCAGGGTCACTACCAAGTGTCTCATTCCAGCCACAGCAGAGGGCCTTAGGTCTGCACAGGCTCTTCTTACCGCGGACGCTTCACAAAAAGAGAGTGGCTCTCACACCCAGGATCCAGAAGAGAACCCCAGTCTTGAAATCTTCAGCCTCATCTTCCCCCACCCCACCCTTACTGGGGATTGGACTAGGGCTGCCCTACCACTGGGTTACCCCATCCCCTGGCCCTTTTATTGTCATTTTGAGACAGAGTCTCACTGAGTTGCCCAGGTGGCCTAAGATTCGAGATCCTCCTGACTCAGGCTCCTGAGTCCCTGGAGTGACAGGCGAATGCCACTTCACAGGTTTCCTCCTCTTTTATAATAGGCCTGGCCACTGCTATTTCTTGCTCCCCTGGGCCCTTCTCACACCAGAACTAGCCTCCAGGGTGCAGGATTGCAAAAGTCCCACACACAGGCATGCGCACACTGACTCTCACAGCAGCTGGTATGTTCTTTTTTGTGCCTTTCAATATTTACCAAATTCTCTTCAGTGAACATGTACTGGTTTTATAGTTAATAGAGAACAAATGATTATTATTTAAAAGAAGAAAATAGCTCCCGAATCAGAGTCAAGTGACACAGGCTGGCATTCTGCCACTTGCCATCCTTGTGATTATGTTACTGCTCTGTGCACCCTGAGCAAAGCTGCCCCTTGGCTTGCTCTAGGCTGCATCACTGACAGGAGGGTGTGGGCAGCCTCTTACCCAGCCCAATTGAGGCACCAGGTCCCTTTTATGCAGGGAAGACTTTTTTAAATTATAATATAAAGACATTGAAGGAAAAACATTCTAATTTCTTAATGACTCTTATTGTACCCATATTACATTTATTCTTGTTGGCTTCTTTGGGCCCTGGGTACCAGACACGTGTTAATTGACATAATCCATTACTCAGCTCTTTTTTTAATATATAACTTTATTTTATTTATTTTTATGTGGTCCTGGGGTTGAACCCAGTGCCTCGCTCGTGCTAGGCGAGCACTCGACCCTGAGCCCAGCCCAGCCCCACTCAGCTCTGGTGGTAGTTCTCTTCCTCAGGACCAGAGACTCCCAGAATTCATTTGCTCACCCCACAGGTATTTGGGGGTTCCTGCAGATGCCAGCCTGTTCCTGGTGTGGGGACAAGTGGTGTGTGAACACAGGCCTGGCCCCTCACAGGTCCCTGTTTGGACAGGGGTGGAGTACTTGGCTTTGCACCCAGAGTCCCTGGACTGGGAGGGGCCTGTGGGAGTCCCAGAGTCCCCACCCCAGCCTCACATAGACCAGATAAGGAGAAGCAGAGTGCAGACCGAGCGTGACAAGGGCAGTAACAGATGCAGACATGGGCTCTGGGTCCGGAGGACACTAGTGCAGTCTAGGGTGGCAGGCATCCCTGGTCAACATCCTGCATAGCAACTGCATGTGTGTGGTTTAATAAAAGCAGAAGTCATGTTTACTTAATAAATGTCATTTTCTTGATAGTGAAAAATCTTTCCAAAACACGTGCCCCCATCATGTTAGCTTCATTACTGCCAGATCGCTCACATCTGTTGAGCATCTCTGCAGATTCCTGCCACAGACGTGGCCGACACACACTTGCCCACTTGGTAGACCTGCGGTGAGCTCTGTGTTGCAAGGGAGGGACCAAGAGACACTCTGCTCCTATAGAACTCACTTACAGCCTCCTGGGAGGGGCAGAGATAAGCACCAGAAGAGCCCAGAGGTGGCCCAGAGGCCCGTTAGAAGCCGGGTTTGTGCGTGGCTGTTGGGGGATGAGCTGGAGTTGGCCAGGTGGGGCTAGAATACAGTGCATCTGCAAGGAACGCAGGGAATGAAGCCTGGGGCTACAGGTGGCATGGGGAGGGCTGGGGAGGGCTGGCAGAGGCCACACGGATACCAGGCAGGCACCAGGCCCGGGCCTGACCCAGCAAGCCTCCTTCAGAGCCAGGGGGTCAGACCTCAGTTCAGCTCAGCCCGGCAGCAGTGGGGATGAACTGCAGGCTGCTGGGGGAGGGCAGAAAGCTCAGCGCAGATTCTTGCACATTGTGCTGTCTCAGTGAAAGGGAAGCAGGTGCTCCTGGGGTGGTCCACAGGCAGGAGCGTGGCTGTGGCAGGTCTGTGTCACCCTCGCAGCCAGTGCACCCGCGTGGCCCTCGGTAGGACACCTCGTCCACACAGGGGCCAAGTAGTGCCAACTTGACTGGCGTTACAGAGACCCCCAAACCATCTCACTCCTCCAGAAATGCAGCCCCAGCCCTGCCAGCTCCTTCACTGGCCATGGCAGAGAGGACGTAGTTAGGAGGGTGATGAGCTCAACAGAGGAGGGGCCTGGCCTACAAGGAAGGGCTGGGACCCTGAGCTGGTTCTGCTGGCCACAGGTTCCTCAGGAGGGCGAAGTGGGTGATGGGCAGAAGCCCGTGAGCCCCTCCACAGGGCACTGGCGAGGAGAATGTAAGACCCCTGAGGTCAGGGCTGGACAGGGTTTGGGGACCAGAAGGAAGCTCTGGGCTCTCTCTCTCTGCAGAGCCTGACCTCTGCAGCTCTTCTTTCCCGACTGTCACGTGCCCTGCTGGGATCTGGGTTCTCGTTCTTCAGTGTTGTGTCTTCTTTTGCTGATCACACAATGGTTACGCGTTCACCGAGACATTTGGAAACAGGCTCTATCAGTGACCCTGGACAAAGGCGTCCTGCCCTAGCCCAGGCGGCCTCCCTGAGGAGACTGACGGAAGCAACTTTCTCTCCCGTTTTAGGAAGATCCCAGCACCTCCCCCTCCCCAGGGACCCGAGCCGCCAGCCAGCCCCCTAACTCCTCAGGTAAGAGGGTTCCACCTGACCTAGGAGCCTCCAGTCTTAGAGCAGGAGGGAGGGACTCTCGGGAGCAGAGCCCAGGCCTGTGGAAGCCCAGCTCGTGAGCTCCCACATTTCCCCGGGGGGCTGAGCAGAAGCACAAGGGGCACTAGAGCAGGCCCCTGAGAGGACCCTGCGTCCCACTCGAGGGAAGGCACTTGCCAGCAGCGCCCACCCCAGGATGGAGACAGCGCCTAGAGCTTGGGGCACACTCTGGGGCCAGCACTCGTATGAGTGATTTTTTTTTGTCATATAGTTTTGGGTTTTGTTTTTGTGGTGCTGGGGATGCTACCAGGGCCCCCCGTGCTAGACACACGCTGCACCACTGAGCCACACAGCCAGTCCAGGAGGAAGTTTAAACATTAGAGTCTGGGTCTCCTGGTAATGCCAACTCGATCTGCAGACACCGCCCAGCCATCTCACTTCCCCAGAAGCGCAGCCCCCACCCTGTCGGCTTCCTCCAGGCAGCTGTGGCAGAGGGGCGTAATTAGGACAACCGGATGGGTCAGCAGTGGGAGGAAGATGCAGGGGCGGCCGCTCAGGCATTTGGCAGACCTTGCTCTGCACCTGCTCCACACCAGCATGCGGGGACCACGCGGGTCAGGCTGCCCCAGCCCAGGCCGATACAGCTCTTGCCGGCTCTTGGTGTGTCTCACAGGGTTGTGGTGCCCCCCACACCTTAGCACAGGTAGCTGGCTACGGTGGGATCGCCAGTCCTCCCTCTGGCTCTCCCTATGGTGTTGACTCACCAAGAGCCGCAGAGTCTCGGCTGGTACACAAGCTCTTGAGCAGTTAAGTGGTTTCCCCAGCTAGGAGTTGAGGCCGCTTATGGCTATGTGTTTTGCTTAAGGCCATAGCCCTTATGGTCCCAGCTCTTGTGCCTGCAAGCCTGAGAGGTGGCTTTGAGGAGACCTGGCCAAGACCCGAGGTTGGTCTGCAGGTCTCAGCTCAAGCAGAGCAGCCTCCTCACTACCCCTGGGATTTTGCCTTCTGGCCCTGCGCATCCTTTAAAGCCACTGAATTCCCTCTAGGCCAACACATGTCTTTAGTACAATGAATTATAAACTCGTCCAGGTTGAGTATCCCGAATCCAAAATTCAAGTGCTCTGAAATCCAAAATTCTCTGATAAAGTATGCAAATATTCCAGAATCTGAAGCCCTTCTGGTCCTGATCATTTGGATCAGGGACACTCAGCCTGTAGTTCTTACTTAAAAGACAAACCAGCCTCCAACCAGGCAGGAGAGCGCTGGGTGGGACGCAGGGGAGGCTGCAGCAGGAGTGAATGGGATTCCAGGCACCCGGCCACCCCACAGCCAGTGGGGCAGTCCTGTTTGCTCACCCTGTCTGGGAGTCCCTGGCTCCCTACCTGCGGGACCTGCTCCTTAAGAGATGGGGCCGTGGTGAGCGGAGATGAAACCAGGTCACACATCAAAGAACAGGAGCCTGAGTCCTGAAGCAGGGGAGACAGGGTGACAGGGGGTGACCTGGGCACCAGGTACAGCTCCACTTGAAGCAGATCTTCCTGCCAAGGGCTCTGCACCCTTCCTGCAGGGGGCCCTGCTAGAGTGTGTAGGGTCGGGGTGGCCCGGGTCCTCTCAGATGTGTGGCTCTTCATCTATGAAATGCATTGACAGAGGCTGGCCGGAAGCCCTGGGAGCGGAGCAACTCGGTGGAGAAGCCTGTGTCTTCATTACTGTCCAGGTGAGCTGCCCTGGGAAGGCCTGAGCCGCGACCTGGTGGGCAGAGGCGGGTGCTGGCGCCGATTCACGTGTCTGTCTCATTCCATTGCCGTAGAACCCCGTCCGTGGCTAAGAGCCCTGAAGCCAAGAGCCCCCTTCAGTCACAGCCTCACTCTAGGTACCGAACAACCCTCCTGTGTCCCAGGCTCTGGGGCTTCCTCTGTCCCCTTTTCCACAACTAACACCCCCAGCCCTGTCTCGCGTGGTGGCACTTAACAGCTTGCTCTGGGAAGGGTGGTGTGCCCCCTCAGACCTGGGGAAAGGTGGAGCTGGAGGGACTTCAGGGTCACCCAGGCCAGCCCCTTCCTCTCCTGCCTAAGGAGAGGCCAGGCCAGGAGGAGAGAGGCTGCCAAGAGGCAGGAAGTGAGCTAGGTGTGAAGGGGAGGCAGCCGTGTGGACAGAGCCAGACAGAGCAGCTCGCCTGCTGGAACTGGCCCTGGGCTCAATAGTCCAGGACCGCCCCACACCCGCCCCTCCAGTGTGGCGCCCCTTCCCTGCCTGCAGCACAGGGAGCCAGCCTCTCGCGGCTAACTACACTTGCCAGACCCAACCCAGTGTGACCACAGGACAGAACACTGGGAACTGAGCTTGCCCCAAAAGTCAGAGACAGACAGCCCCAGTGTGCCTGCATTTGAAGGCCTCTAGAGCCCACCCCAAGAAACATCTCCACTGTCCACTGCTCACTGAAGGAGGAGCCCCCTGTCACAGGGCAGGTAGCAGTGGAGCTCGGTCTTGCAGAATGAGCAAGGTGAGGAGCAGAGCCCCGGCCTAGCCCGGCAGCCCTGGCCATCAGCAAAGCAGAGGGACACAGAGGAGACTCACAGTCAGCCAGGCTGTGTGCCCAGAGGAGCTCCGTATAAACAGGACAGCCGTGGGTCCTCCAAGGCACAGGCTGTGTCGTGGCCAGGGACAGGCTGTCGGGAGCGGGCTGGGCAGGCCTCTGGATAAGACATCGTGAGGACAGCTGCAACCGCCCCCCGCAAGTTCAAAAGACCCTAACACAGGACCGCGTGGCTGGAGAACAGAGGGGGACGGGAGGGCTGGAGGAAGGCAGCCTGAGAGGCTGGCTGGAACTAGTGCCTGGGAGGTCACTCTGGCTGCGAGGAAGGTGACCAGAGCAGGGGAGGCTGGAGCCTGCAGCCCCCCAGCACAGCTGGCATTGCCTCTGGTGGACCTGGGTCGGCAGCCATGTTCTGCGGGCAGTTGTCCCTCACTGGGCAGGAACGTGGAGTGGGGTCTCTTTCCAGCTTGGAGACAAACCTGTCCTCGATTTTCATAGATGGCTCCAAAAAGGGCAGGCTTAACCCTCCCTCAGGCGTGGGCAGAACCCTCCCTCAGGCTCGGGCTTGCTGCGGGTACGCTCGCTTCTCCCGGAGGGGCTGTCAGGCTGAGGTGGGAGAGCTGAGGCCTGGAGACATGAAGCAGCTGTCCCAGGTCCCAGCACCTCCTGCTGCAGTGGGACCTGCAACCCACAGAACGGGGCTGACGTGCCAGGGGCCTCTGGCCGGTGCACTTGCCTGCTGGGACCACACTGGGCCTTTCTAAGTCCATCGAGGAGGGCACAGGGCACCTCCCTCTCCTCCCGCATTCTCCTTCCCTGCAGAGCACATGGTCCTTGGTTCACCAGCCCGTTGAAGTCTGAGGCTGACCCTCAGCAGCCGAGCTGGCTCTGCTCGAAGGATGTGCACATGTCAGCTGTCACGCCCTCGAACCTCTACCTGACTTGGGCCACATTCATTTCCTTGGAACAGGCTCCAACTGCCATTCTGTTCACAGGGGGAGGGAAATTGGTCCAGACCACATGTCTGCCCTGCGGCACCAAGATCCCTTTCCAAAAGACCCTGTCGTTAGATCGGTGCTGTGCGAGGAGATGGGGGGATGCCCAGGGAGAGGCATTCAAATTCAGATCAGTCACCCTTAGTCCAAACCTTTTCAAATAAGTACAGACCATGGAAGCCAAAGCAGCAGTGCCACGTCCACGAGGTCTCTTGAAGGAGAGAGGCAGCATCAGTTACCAACACCAGGTGCTGGTGTGGGTGGGAGGCGGTGTCCCCAGGGCATGGCTACCTGGGACTTCACGTTGAACTCAATGCCACACTGCTGGGTTTCCCCAAGCCTCGGCTTAGCCAGGAACACGGTCCCCACGCTGAGGAGCAGGACATTGGTGCTTCTTCCACAGGGGGCAGTGGGTGGGTGGAAGACAACTTCCATCAGACCTTCTTGGAGGAGGAATGTGGTCACGGCGCCCACAGGCACCCTCGGCGGTGGACACTGGGCATTACTGACTTTTTTGAGCAGCCTAATAGTGACATGGGTGAACAGCACCAGGACTACCAAGGGAGCAGCCTGGCCCTTGCGGGGGACCTCTGGCACCCCCAGACTTCCCCAGTGCAGGGTGCCTGCGGGCTCTGCCGCCCGCTGGTCTGCACCTGCCGTTCCTCTCCCAGGGTGAAGCCTGCTGGGAGCGCTAACGACGTGGCCCTGGATGCCTTAGATCTGGACCGGATGAAACAGGTGAGTGTCTCCTTTCCTCAGGGCTGAGCAGCCAGCAGGCACGCCCAGGGGGGCCACAAAGGCAGGCAGGGAGCAGCCAGAGGAGGAAAGGGGGTGCCCATGTTCATAGTTTGTCCCCAGCTCCTGCTGTCACCAGAACAAAGTGATCCTCCACCTTCTGGTCCCCCCAGCCTGTCTCAGGGGGCCTCTCCCGTGGGACAGCCCTGGGTTTCACCAGTGTGCACCTGAAGAGTGGTGGAGCATCTGCCCCCACACCCCATACTGTCCTTCCCCAGCTGGGGACGCACCAAGGGCTGCGAAGGGCAGGGTGAGGGCGAGACCCCCGGCCCTTCACCTGGAGGCTCTGCCCACAGGAGATCCTGGAGGAGGTGGTCCGAGAGCTCCACAAGGTGAAGGAGGAGATCATCGACGGTGAGTGGGCTGCGCGGGCAGCACTGTCACTGGGGCCCCATGGTGGAGTGTCCTGAGAAGGGGCAGGGTTGTGCAAGGAGCAGGGAAGGCAGTGCTCCTGCCAGCGGAGGTGGGGCCAGGGCCCCTTGTCCCCCCAGGCTCTGGTTGTGGGGACCCAGGCTCAGGAGAATTGAGTGGTTTGCCTAAGAACACCACCTCCCCGGGCTGCTGGAAGATGGGCCCTGGTCCCTGGGGGAAGCCCAGCGGATATTCCAGACTTCTCGTTCTTTATTTCATTATCTGCCATTGACATTGCTCTCTGGCCTGCCACCTCCAGTCACTGGTTTTGGAGTTCTGAGGGCTGCTGCCTTCCTGGGAGGGGTTGCTGGGAGCCAGGAGCTGAGCGCCACCATAGCCTGCCTGGCCCCAGCAGCCTCTAGCCCCAGAGCAGGGCGGGTCCCGTGACATCCGCCCAGGCCTTTGAGGAGCTGTCTCAGATCTGCAGCCAGAGGAAAGGGGAAGCTTGGGCAGGGCTGGCTGGCCCAGGACAGAGCGGCAAAGTGCAGCCTGCGCCACCCCCACCGGCTGTCCCCTCCAGGAAGGTGAAGTCTCAGGCTGGGTGGCTGGCTGTGGGCCCCAGGGCATCAGCAGTGACCTGGACGAGAGAGTCCTCTGAACTCAAAAGTGGCAAAGGCTGATGGCAGACTCCAGAGGGCAGAGGGTCCGTGGGGGGCCGCAGACCCAGGCCCCTCCTGCTGCCTGGTCCTGGATGTTGGCTCCTGGGCCCAGGAGGTCTGTCCGGGGAGAGGCCAGAGTTGACACGGAGGACTCCAGAGGCCCTGGGAGGATGTGGGGAGGGCTTGTGGGGGCGCAGGAGAGGAAAAACAAGCTGGGGGCAGCTGGAGGAGGCGTGCACAGAGTCAGGACCCAGCAGTCAGCAAGGTCTCCTGCTGCCACTGGGGAGCGCAGCACATGGCGCCCACTTTGTCAGGGAGGGTCCCAGGTCCTCTGAGCAGACCCAGATGCCACCCATCCAGACCCTACGAAGACGCCTGAACCTCAGCACACAGGGCTGTCCCCCACCCCGCCCCGGAGAGCCCTGCCCCACTCTGGAGCTGAGGCATCAGAGAGGCCTGGCCATTCCAGACCCCAGCCAGCAACTTCTGTGCCAGAGCAGGTGGTGGCAGCAGGGACTGTGGCAGGAGTGGCCTGTGAGACCAGAGACCTGTGCCAAAGCTGCCAGTAGGCCGCGCCCTGTGTGGCCTCTGGCAACCCATGGGGGCTTCCAGCAGCCCGGGCAGGTCCACGGGGTGTGGCAGGCTCCCCACGGCTGCCCCTGAGCCTCCCTCTCTGTCCTGTCCCTCAGCCATCAGGCAGGAGCTGAGTGGGATCAGCACCACGTAAGGCGACCGCCACCCGGAGGACAGCAAGGAGCCCCCGCCCGGCCTCCAGCGCACATGGAGCGTGGGAGCCAGGATGCGCTCCACCTAAGTCTCAGCCTGTGATCAAATTCAAAACGAGGAAACAAAGTTCAACTCCTGGATTTTTTTAGATTCTATCTGACACAGAATACCAGGTCTATTCTCTTTTTTTGTATTTTATATTTGCTTATTTAAGTGTACATTTCTTTGGTTTATAGAGGACACCCCCAAATCAACTGCTTCATTAGATGGTTTCCAGGTTTCCTCCAGGTGACGCTGTGAGCCCCTGAGCTGGCAGCGAGGGGCCGGCTGGGCTCGGCATCCCGCACAGCACGGCCACCCAGCCAAGCTCCGCCCCAGCACCTCGGTGTTGTCTGTCCACGCACCACGTGTTGTGTCCACACAGTAATAAACCACTTACTGTCCACACCATGGGCTTTGGCTTTCACTGTCTCCGGCTCCAGGTTGCCCTGGTTGGGGACGCCCCTTTTCAGGGAAGGGGCCAGGGCCAGGGCGCGCAGCCGTGAGAGCAGCAAGAAGGGCCTCCCTTGGGAGCTAGGCTCAGTCAGAACATCCCCGGGACCCACGGGGTGGGCCGGGACGTCTTGGGCTCCACCCCCAGATGTTCTGGGGCCTCTGGTCCTCCTGAAAGGAGCCACACGCCCCAGGCCCCCAGCTGACAGGCCGTCAGCCCAGCCACTGCCTGGACCACCACAGGGACGTGTGCTGTCTGCCCCGCAGGGTCCGGAGGATGTACCTGCTCAGGTGGGGAAGTGGGCGCCAGTAGGGAAAGCCACCCCCACCTGCCATACAGGCTCCCCTGCGCCTCACAGAGGACCCTGGCCTGGGGTGGCAGCGGGGACAACCCACGCCACCTGGGGTGCATCCCCAGCACTAGCTCTCCATTGCAGCCAGGGCAGGGTCTGAGCCTTGACTTGGGGGACCACCATCCATGAGGCCAGGAGCCCAGGCAGTGATAGGCCTTGATGTCCTGGCCACCGTCCCTCAGGCCACCCCATGTGACTCCCCGCCCCACCCCAGATCCCACCTCAGGCCCAGCTACTCTCGGGGCCCAGCCTGGCTGATGACGAGAGGCCTGGTCCTTGAGGTACTGTATCTCACTGGGGATTCCCGAACCCTCAAAGACAGGCGCGTGGTTGTTCTGCCAGCAGGAGTAAGAAGCCCGGCTCTGGGAGGCAGGGGCTCCCACCCTCTCCCTGCGCCCCCTTGACACTGCGTACTCAGGGCCGTCTCCAGAGGCACCCCCAGGGTCGGGACGGGCCAGGCTACTGATAGGCACTGCCTGGGGGACATGTGCTGGTGGAGGGGGCAGAGGTCAAAGGACTGCTGTGGGTGGGGTGGGGGCTGGACTCCCCCCAGGTCCCCTTGGCCCTTGGGCAGGCTTATGTGCACAGGGAGGGGCTGCCTGCCCAGGCTCAAAGTCCTCCTGTCTCAGAAAGAGCCTTTGGCCCAGGCCTTGTCCCCGCAGTATCTCAGCAGTCAGACCACTCGGGGACACCTGTGCCAGGCACCAATGAGGCCACTCCCAGGCAGAGGGCAAGGACTACAGCAAGCCCTGCTTCCGCCTCCATCCCAGGTCAACAGCAGCCCTGCCGCCTGTCGGGTGGTCCCTGGCTCAGCCGGCCCCACAGCCTCACCCCAGCGCTTAGGGGGTGCTCCATGGCTGAGCCCACACCCGTCTCTTTGTGGAGGGAGGGCCTCACCCAGCACCCGCTCCTGCCTGCCTGCTGTAGACACCCCATGTCACACTAGCCCAGCCCCAGGGCCAGGGTGCTGACCAAAGGGCTACCTCCCTAGTCGCAGCTGTGCCATTGGTTGCTCCACAGAAAGGACAGAGGTACATGTCCCCACTTCACACAGACACCAAGGACAGTGCCCAGCTTGCTGCCCTCGGGCTGTGGTTCACTATGTGTGTGTGTGTCTGTCCAGCCACCCATCTGTCCTTCTGGCCGGGGCCTGCTCTGCAGAGCTGTCTCAGCTGATGGGCCTGAACCTCTGTGGGCTTGGGAAGCTTCCACAGCGCTAAGGGCCTGAGGTGGAGCACAAGTTGGACAGGTCCAGGGGGCCAGGCTGAGAGCTCAGCCAGGGTGGGAGGAGCCACGGGTCCCCAGTCTGCTGCTGTGATTTCAACATGTGCAGGGCCTTCTGCCGTCCATGCACCTGGAGGTCACTATCCACAGGAACACTGCCTGAGGCCACCACCCAACCAACTCAGTAAAGGGGTTTCAAGTTGGAGCTGGCCAGGAGGGGCGCCACTGAGGCACAGGCACCACCTTCCTGGGTCTGGGGTCTTGTCTTCTGGGAGCCAGGCTGGGGCCAGGACCACCCCCTCGGAAGCACAATGCACAGACTGTGAAAACAAGCACTGGGTTTAATTTAGGGCACAAGAATCCAGAGAAGTCAGCTCCGTGAGGATCATGGGCCCGGGCATTGAGACCTTGCCCATTGAGCCCAAAAAGGTCCACTGAGAGTCCCTGTGCAGACCAGGACACAGCCTGGGCCCACTGTTGACAGGCATGGCTGCTGATGGCAACTCCCAGGGCTCTGGGGACAAAAGCCAGAATCAATGCAGCCAAACCCGTCTGGGGCACTGCCCATGGGTACGAAGGAGGCAGCAGCCAAACCCGTCTGGGGCACTGCCCATGGGCATGGGGGAAGCAGCAGCCAGCCGAGCAGTGTGGGCAGGGTCAGGTCGCAGGCTCCCTGGCAGGGCTCATAGGCGGTCCTCTGCCAGCTTGCACACCCGCTTCACCCTGGCATAGGGCCCCAGGGAGTCCTCGAACACAAAATCCCAGAGCACCTTCACCCACGAGTGGTGCTGCGGCAGGTGGTCGTAGTACTCGGGCGCAATCTTCCGCACCTGTAGAGAGGGCAGGGGTCAGGGGCCAGCCCCGGCCACCCACGCAAGCACACGTGCACACGCACACCAGCATCTCCCAGGGTGCTGGAGTCCGACTGGCCTCCAAGCTCAGCCCATGTGGCACAGGAGCCCTGCCTGGCCCACAGCAGGCACCCCTCCATGGCTGCTCTGTGACTCTTGGGTCCTGATTCTGGCTCTGCCCAGGCAGGCACTGCCCTCTGGGAGCCTGTGCCTTCCCCTCTGTAAAATGGGGACAGTGAACAAGGGCACCTGCTCAGGGGCTGTGGAGGTTGTAAGTGAGCCAGGGTCCATGCACAGCCCAGCCACCGCCTCCTGGCTGCACTCGCAAGAGCCTTCTCACGCACAGAGGCCCCGGGTACACACACAGCCTCACGCTCAGGCCCCACCTGCTGCCCGCTGGGTCACCTCAGTTCTTTCTGACCAGACAGATGCTATCAAAGCACCAGCCAGAGCCGGCCGAGCTGGGGAACAACGAGGACTCCTCCCCCACTTCTGCCCTTCCTCCTTTCTCACTCGAAATTCTCCAACTCCGGGCCCAGGGCTCCAGGGAGAGGCCACCAAAGGTTTCCCCTCCCTACAGCTGAGCCACACCCCTTAGGTTGCAAAGCACAAGGCCCACCCTGTCCTGACTGGCCAGCTCTGGGCCAGGAGGGCCCCTGTCAAAGCCATGACAAGACATGAGCAGGGACAGGGAGTCAGGAGACAGGAAGCACAGAGCCTCCCGTGGAGAATCGCTAACACAGCTGCCTTGTGCAGAAGAGAAATATGAAGCACAGAGAGGGTGAGTGACTTGCCCAGAGACACAGTGCATGAATGTCACAATAGGGTGCAAGCCTCCTCTCATTGAACCAAGCCCCTAACTGTAACACTCCTGAGACTCCACCCTCCCTGGATTTGCCCCCTTACTCTCCAGCCTGGCACTTGCGTGTGTCTTGTGACCTTTCCATTGCCCTGGAGACCACAAATGAGAGTGACCATCTCCTGAGCAGCATAGAAAGGATAAAGCACCTGGGTTTGGCCCAGGGCCTCTCGGGGCCCCCTCCTCACATGTCTGTCCGGCCCTTGCCCCCCAGCCCCGCCTGGGCCCAGCACCTACCAGGGGCAGGTTGCAGCCCGGGATGCTGGGGAAGTCGTGGTGCTCCATGTGGTAGCCCACGTTGAAGGTGATCCAGTTGAGGGGCCCGTAGTAGGAGTAGGTCTCGTGGCCCTTGAGGAACATGTAGTGCTCAGCCACGAAGTGGCCCGAGATGGGGTGCAGGCCCAGGCCCAGCAGGGAGCTGGCCAGAAGGTAGGCTACAGGCTTGATGCCCCAAAGGGCAAAGATGGCGGCGTCGACCAGCAGCTGCACCAGGGTGTTGAGCACCTCCATGCGGGTCACGGCCTTGGGGTTGACACAGAGCGGCCGCAGCGAGTAGAAGAAGGGCTGCAGCACCAGCCACAGCAGCTTGCGGGCCGGCGTGCAGAAGAGCCAGCCCTCCAGGCGCGTGGGGATGTCCACATCCAGCCCATCGCCACCCAGGTAGCGGTGGTGGTCCACGTGGTACTTCTTGAAGGAGGCCGCGTAGGGCACGCCCACGGGCAGGTTGGCGAAGATGGCGAACCAGCGGTTGTGGGCAGGGCGGCCGGTGCCGAAGGCAGTGTTGTGGGAGATGTCGTGGATGGCCAGCGTCAGGGAGTGGTTCACGCAGCCGCCAAAGGCGTAGGCCCAGAAGAAGAGCCAGCGCCAGGCCAGCCCCTGCACCAGCCAGCAGGCCAGCAACTGCAGCAGCACCAGCCCTGTCACCGTCCACTTGATATGTGGGTCTGGCCGCATCAGGTCCTTGATGGCCGGGTACTTGGCTGCAGTGAGACAGGGAGAGCAGGCGGCTCGGTGAGAGAGCTCGGGCCGGCTCCACCCTCCCTGTGCTCTTCCAGCACCTTCCATCCGGCCATGCCCCTCCCTCTCTCCTTCCACCCATCTAGCAGCCCACGCCCTCAAGGATGCCTAGGAGGGACGGGCCACCCTGGCACCCAGGAGTACCCAGCCGGAGGGGACGCAGAAGCAAGGCACCTGCCACCCCTCCCCTGGGGGTCTGGGGAATTTGCCACCAGCCTAAATACAGGGCAGGGGTCACCACGGTCCCAGAAATGCCAGAAATCAGAGCCACGGCAGAGCCAGGAGCCACCTGCCCCGAGAGCCCCTGCTAAACACGCACCTCTGTGCTGTGGCTGCGGGGCCAAGACACAGCACAGCAGAAGGACGACATGGACTGGTCATCCCCAAACTCATCAGGCCCCTGGGGGTGGCCACGGGAGGGGAACTGCAGGACTCCTGCTTGGTCTTGAAACAGACCGGATTTGGACACCCTCTGAATTAAGAGGAACTTCCGCTGTGACCCCTGCCCCCAAACCCTGACAGGGGCCAAGCTGGGAGGTCTGACGGCAGATGGCCGCCCGAGTCTGCGCGTGTCCGCTTCCTGCCTTCCTCTCGCTGGCCTGCAGCTGCCTCCGAGGCTTTGAAAGTCCTGCTGCCCTGAGGAGTTTCAGAGACGGAGCTTTGGAAACAATCAAGTTTCTTCCATCTTCTTCAAAGCTGGCTTTGATTAAAACCTATTTTTCTATCAATTTGACTCCAAATATTTCTGGAGCCAGGAGCAGAGCAGCTAGCCCCTTCCCTGGGCGGGCGGATCCACCCGATAACAGCCCCGAGATCTTAAAACAAACAAGAACTGCAGGAAATATGATAAAGGGTTGAAGGCATGTGTTTGGGGCCTTAGGTGCTTATTAGAGATCTTTTGTACTTTTCTGTATTTTGTTTTACAGAAAAGGAACAATGTGAGTGGGAGGAGGCCACCCAGGCCAAGAGCGGCAGCCCTGCAGGACCGGGAAGGTGGGTGCCCGGTCCCCGGGGCAGGACAGCTCTGCCTTCTGGAGACCTCTGCGGCTGCTCAGCTGGAGGAGCCAAGGTTCAAGGCAGACTGCAGGAGCTGGGTGCAGGGCTGGGGTTCATCACGGACTCAGAGGGACAGGCATCCAGGCCTGCTCTGTCCCCTGTCCCCTGGGCAGGAGCAGACAGGCCCTCAGAGATGGAGCCCGTCCTGTCATGCAGATGGGGAAGCCAAGTGCAGCAGGGCCTTGGGTCAGTTAGTACTGGTCCTCAGGGTCCCCAGAGTCTCCCACATTGACCCCCAACCTAATGAGCAGCCAGCAGCCTGGGCTCACCCTCCTCAGCGGGGGCCTGTGGAGAGGGTCTCCCAGGGCCGCCCCAGGGGCTGGGGACCCAGAAGTGGAACCCCCCAGGCCAAGGAGGGCTCCTGCCTTAGCTCCTTCTGTATCCCAGAGTGTCACTCCCCTTTGGCACCCAGAATGGGAGGATGTGACGCAGAGCAGAGCCCCCTCAGGGCCCCCTCAGGGCCCCATAGCCAAGGCCCTCCTTCCCTCAGCCTAAGAGACAGGGATGTGGCCGGGTTACACGTGAGGAGAGCTGGCTCAGGACGATGCCAGGACTCTGCCTGTATCTGAGGGCCTGACCCTGGCCTCCAGACCCCAAGAAGATGCACGGGGCGCTCTGACTCCAGTTGCTAGCCATTCACGCCTCTCCAGCAAGTCAGAGAGTCACAGCGCGGTCACGTGGGCCCAGCCAGGGATGACCCGGGCGGGGAACCCCTGCCCGAGCTGCTGGGCCCAGAAAGCTGCTGGCCTTGACCTTCTGGGAGGTGCGTGTGTTCCCGCTCCTCCCGGTTCAGGTGCAGGCTAGCCCAGGCGCAAACCCCAGCTCCACCTGAGGGTTTAAAATTCAGAACATAAAAGACAGGACTGAGACTCGATGACAAAACTACAACCCGATCTAAGGTGGACGAGGGATAGGAGCAGACATTTCTTCTCCAAAGAAGATACACAACTGACCGCCGAGCACACGGGAAGGGGGCCTGTGAGCACAGCAGTCATGGGAAGTGCAGCTTCTCGGTGAGTGACCACCTCCGGCCAGCAAGGGTGGCTAGAGCCAAAGAAGAGAAGCAAGTGAAGACGCGAGGAGCCGCAGCCCCTGGCAGCCCTGCGGGTGGGCATGGTGACGAGAGGGGCCTGGCCGGTCCCTGAGATGGCAGACGGGTCATGACCACCTGGTCCTCCTCGCTTAAGCATGTGCCCGGAACTGGAGATGAGGGTCCAACCAGGTGCCATCGCCTGCTCACAGGAACCTGCGTGTCCAGCCGGGGAAGACCGCGCAGAATATGTGTTGGTCGTACACAGAACGGCGTTTGCCATTTTTTTTTTAAGTGAAGGAATATCATAGCAGTCACCGGCCCCAGCACGGGTGGACCTCGGGGACCAGACACCAGAAGAATGTTGTCTGACGTCACTAGGAGGAAATACCCAAGGGACGCATCGAGGGTGGGAAAGTGCAGCAGACGTCACCCGGGGTGCCCGCTGGGGCTGGGTTTCTGTTTGGGGTGACAACAAAGTTTCAGAAACAACAGTGATGGCTGCACAACACTGTGGATGTCACTAAGGCCACCAAGCCTCACACTTAAAAACAGTTGAAGTGGCACCTCGTGTGGGTCATATATTTTACCATGGTAACAAAAAGTTTTTAAAAGTCCCAGCTTCCTTGGGCTGGGGATGTGGCTCAAGCGGTAACGCGCTCGCCTGGCATGTGCGGGGCGCTGGGCTCGATCCTCAGCACCACATACAAATAAAATAAAGATGCTGTGTCCGCTGAGAACTAAAAAATAAAGATTAAAAAGTTCTCTCTCTCTCTCTCTCTCTCTCTCTCTCAAAAAAAAAAAAAAAAAAAAATTAAAAGTCTCAGCTTCCCACACGTGACCTTTGTCTGAGCTCCCTGGGAGGATCCCAAAACACTGTCCCCGGAGCCTTGCCAGCTCACAGGGTGGACATGGGGACAAAGCTCGGGGCAGCTGACAGAACGCCACCTGAGAGGCTCACACAGCGTGTTTCTGGGACAGGAAGGTGTTGGGGACATGGTCATGGACTCCCAGGGGTGACGGTGTGCCCGCTCGGCCCTGCCCGCTTGGCGTCACCCTGGCAATTGTTGCGTGTGTGGGATGAGGGGAGAGCTGCCCGGCTCTGTGCTGCCCCAGAAGCCCCCGAGGAAGCCTGCAGGGCAAGGCCAAGGCCTCTGTCCTCCGCAGGGAGGGGGAGAATAACAGACCCCCAAAGATGCCACATCCTAAGCCCGTCATCTGTGACTGCATTCGGTTACACAGCAAGGGCGGGTGGGCACACGGGCTTCTAATCGGGGAACCTGAAATGGGGATTCCTGGATCAAGCTGGTGGCCATGGCCGTCACGAGGGCCCCGGGGAATACAGGAGGGAGGCAGGGGCGGAGGTCTCTGTGCTGCGACACAGGACAGACTGGTCCTGCCACAGCTGCTTTGGGACACCAAGGAAGGAAGGGGCGTGCAGAGGAGCGTGGGCGACTCCAGAAGCTGGGAGACAGGAAATGGATCCCCCAGCCTCCCAAAGGGACGCAGCCCTGCTGACACCGGTTCCCGCCCAGCCAGGACCCGTGAGACTTGCTGCTGCCCCAAGTCGTGGGACCTTGTTCCCCCAGCTGCAGGAAACTGACGCGCACCCATGGCAGCCCAGCCCCTGCGCAGCCCTGGGATGGAGTGGGAGGGCTTGGCCAGCCCTGCCAGAGCCTCGCTGCCCACCGCCCGGCCAGGGACAGGCCTCCAGGGCACCTCCCAGCTTTGACCTGCCCGTCCTGCCAGGGCAGAGCTCAGATGTGAAAGCTGGGAGGACACGGGCCTAGGGGACAGGTGGGCCACACACTAGCCTTCCACTTGGAGGTGGGGACAGGGCCTGCTGCTCCACAGGGCGGCGGGTGGGACAGGGGCAGGGACAGCCTCATCCCACCTTCTTCGGACCCAACAGGGCCAGGGTCAGCAGCGACACTCCGGGCCGGGCTGTGCTGCAGTGTGGTTGGGAAAATGGGTGCTTCTAGGGGCAACCAAGGGGCTGGGGGTCCACCAGCCACAGCCAGGCAAGAGGGGGTCTTTGTGACAGGCAGGGAAGAAGGATGTACCATCCTCTCTTCAGGACCTGGAAGGCACCGCACAGCCCTGAGCCTGTGCACCCCAGGAGTCAGGCTGGGCTCCACCCGCCTGCCTCTCACCAGGGTCCTCCGGGCACCAGCCTCGCTCTACGGGGTCCTCAGAATAGCAGCAGGTCCCCCACCTGCCCAGACCCTGCAGGGGATTCACCAGCTCAAGGCCCTCGGCTTCCACAGAGCAGGTGGCCCCTACTTCCCCTTGGAAGGACGCCAAGTCTTAGAGCGAGAGGGTGGGGCCTGCCACACCTGCACCAGGTGAGCCACAGGCAGGTGAGCTGTGGGGCCGCAGGGCCTGGGTCACCTGGTTCTTGGATCCAGGCCAGACCAACAATACTCTGCTCCTCAGAGGCAAGGGCAACAACAGAGCCCAGAAGCCAGGACCTTGGCCAGTGGGCCCCAGTTTACCTGTCTGTTGAACAGAGATCACATGCTCTCCTGTGGGATGGGTTGGAAGCAAGTGAGAACACACTTGGGGTCCCCCAACCCAGGCCAGCTGCAGGGAGCCTGGTGCCCCATCCTCCTCTTCCCAACGGTTCCAAAGGACCCAAGCCACAGCAACTGAAGAGGACAGCAGAACCTGGGCCTGCCTGGCCGCCCTGAGGCTGCCCCTTACACCCCCAGGGTCCGTAGAACCGCAGTGCCAGGACTGGGAGGAGCACACCCCTGAAACCTCCTCTCAGTGGACGCTGGGAAGTTCCCAGCCTGGCCAGGCACAGGCACGTCCAGCAGGAGTCCTCACTCAGGCAAGACCCCAACAGGGGCCTGGGGAGCCTCCGAGTGCCCAGTTCCTGAGCGTGGTCTTGGAGCAGTGTTTGCCCCTGCTCCCCAGGCCTGCTCCAGCAAGAGCAGACCCAAGCCTCCAGGCCACAGGGTGCCACAGGGTGCCACAGGGTGCCTCAGGGTGCCATAGTGCCACAGGGCCAACCATCCTACTGGAGGCAACTAAAGACTGAGGGTCTGGATACTGGGTATCATGAGGGTGTGAGCCCTGAGGAGGGCACAGACACCATGAGCCCCAGGGACCTCAAACGCCTGAGGACACTTTCTGGACCCCAGTGCTGGGGGGGAGTACTGGCCGGCCCAGAAACTCCAGGGAGCTCTCAGGAAGGCCCGCAGCGGGCCGGGGACCACCCACCGTGCGCCTCCTAGGGCTTCCAGAACCAGGAGGCCTCAGAGAACAGTCCCCAGAAGCTGCCAAGCCACCAGTTTCAGGAGACAGCAAAAGCAGGGGGTCTCACCAGGCAGAAAGACCTCACTGAGCCTCCAGAGGGGACCCCAGGAAGGGCCCACCTGAGGAGCAAGGCTACACCCTGGGCCTTCCCCAATTCCTGGAGACACGGTCAAGGCCCTAAGAAATTCGGCCCTTGCTCGCAGAAACCTGCAACACCCACCGCTGCCAATTCTAGAGGTTCTAGGCCCTGGGGAGGGGAGGCCTGAGGGTCACCCCACCCTGGGGAACATGCAGGCTCGGAGTGCAGAGGAGGCCATGTTGAGGTCGGTGGGGGGCCGGCAGGATTTGATAGTAAATGAATCCATGGAGATGTCCAGTCTCAGTGGTCAGAGAGGACAAGAAGCCAGGACAAGTGCCCACTAGACTGGGAAGGATCACTGGGGTCTCTGCAGGAGCCTGAGGCCAGAGGTAGAGAACTGAGGCCGTGAGGGTTGAACACGGAGGGAGTGGGCAGGGGACAGGGAGGGCTGGCCACAGGCACCAGGACACAACTGGCTGGTGTCGTGGAGGTGTGCAGGATGCTGGCTTGATGGGAGATGCCTCTTCTGGGTGTTCCAGGGAGGGGACCCAGGGAAATCGGGGGGCCTGGGAGGGCCCCGGGGCCTCAGGCTCCATCTCATTCCAGCCACAGTGAGGTGGGACGCCCAAGGAGGGGAGGGACGCACTCGCCACAGCCCCTCAGGAATTGCGGGCCAGTGGGCAATGTCCTCTGTGGTGGTGCTCCCCGGACCTCAGGGGGGACCCTGCCCACGGAGGCCTCCTCCCCAGCCTAGATGGAGCTAATAAGTGCCCCGAGGCACTGTGCAGCCTACAGCCCAGTGTGGACGGCCACCTGGAACCAAAGACAAAGAGACCCACACAAGTGGCTTCCCCACTGAGGGGCCCAACAGCAGCTGATCGTGACTACAGCAATTTCTAGAAGTCTCCCTGTCTAAGCAAGACAGAGAGGGGAGGGCTCTGAAGTCCAGGAAGGCTCAAGGAAGGGCCCAAGAGGGCACAGTAAGGCTTGCGGAGCCAGGACCCGAGCTCAGGACCGGCACTCCAGGCCTGTATGGTGCCGAGCCAGGCCCACACCGGCTGGGACCCCGTCAGCACATCCCTGGTGTCTGATGTCCCATTCAGGCTTCACCACCCTGCCCGGGACATGAACACCCCTCCCCATCGTAGAGATGGCACAGAGGCCCCACCAGAAGGGGCAGCAACCTTCCCGATTTCCATGGGCCCTTCCAGAGGGGTGGGAGTGTGCTGCTCTGCCTCAGGTCCCAAGGGGGCACCCAGGGACTGCTGTGTGACCCGCAAGCCCCAGCCCTCTCTGGGCCTGCCTCATCCCTCTCCATCTCCAGGGCTGTGACGCATGGGGGAGCAGGTCCACGAGGGCACATGGACCCTGGGGTGAGACGAGGAAGGACAGAGCCGATGCTGGGGTGCTGGGAGCCGGGCTCCCTCACAGCCACCTACTTGCTCATGTCAGCAGACCCCTCATGGGACAGCAGCAGAGCATCCGGTGGGCCTGCTGGCACACAGGGAGGACGGCCTGATGCCAAGAGCACACCCCACAGGACCGTCCATGACCCTCTAGCTCTGATGGAACCTTGGTCTTGTCCAGAAACTCTCCTAACAATTCTGCTTTGCCATCCAGGTGGGCGTATGGCTGGGTCAGCCGCTGGGCAAGAAAGTGCTCTGCTTTGCGCTGCACTGGTGGCAGAGGGGAGCCCCAGGCCCTGCACTAGACTCCTCCGCAGCCACAGGCCATTCCACCCTCTCCCTGCTGACTTCTCGCTCATGTCCAGCGGGGCTCCCAGGAGTAGGGGGCGTTTCTCATCACTTCCACTCCTCGACCCCCCCCACGTCCCCAGGCCCTGGCATGGGCACCATCTGGGACTGGATGCTCCTACCACTTTCCCAAGGAAGCCAGATATCATCACAGACAGTCACTCACTGGCCACAGTGTCCTTGTCTCTGCCTGTCATCATGCTGCCCCCACCCTGCTTCCCCACCAGCAGCTGGCACCACCAAGCTGCTCGGCGTTGACTGTGCCACCTGGTGGCCGCAGCAGGAGATGCTGAGACAACCTCCTGGCCCTGCCCGGCCCTCTCCCTCCTGCAGTTGAGTAACTTGACCTCTGAGCAGCCTCTTCTCTCAAAGGTGCCTCTTAATTCCCTCCTTCCTCAACAACTTCCTTGGGTCTGGCCTAATGCTCTGAGACGGTCCTCCCACAGTGTCAACCTCTCCCGCCTGCCTTTGAGCCAAAAGACAAGCCCAGCCCCGTCCGGTCAGTGCAGGAGGCTCTCTGGGGACCCAGATCCACAGAGAAAATGAGGAAAGTGGTCCAAAGTACCTTCAGGAGCACCTTACCCTGCCTCCTCACTGGCCACTTGCTAAACCTGCTTTTCATCCCAGTGACAAATATGTGACAAAGGTCTGATCATCCGGCTGATGATGGAGATGGGAGGGATGTGACAAGGAGATGAGGGCTCAGCTCGTGAGGGGCACATAGTGTGTCCCAGCCAGGAGCGCCTACACAGGGACACGCGGTGTGCTGGGTGCTGCAGCTGAAGCCTCCCCCTGGAGAATTCAGGCAGCAGGGGTGGGACTGGCCTGAGGTCACAGAAGGTCCTGATGGTGGTGAAACGTCACAGTAGGTTACGTAACTTTCTCAAAACCACCGACCGTGCCTTTAAATGAGTGGGTGGTGAGGTGTGTTCATTATCCCTCAGTAAAGCTGTTAAAAATTAAAGAAGGAACATGGGGCCGAGATAAGCCAGGCGGAAACAGAGCACATGCGGGGACAGAGGCCAGAAGGAAGGAGACAAAGAGGCACATGGCTGCCAGCTGCAGGGAGGCAGGCACAGCAGCCAGAGGAGGGCCGTGGCCTCCTGTCACACAGAGGCTCAGGCCGGCCCGGCCACAGCAGCCAGGCCCGGCTGCAGGTGCCGGGTGAGAGTCCTGACCCCGTGCCTAACCGGGGGACCACCTCAGGCAAGTGACTTCCCTTTCCGGGCTCCTGAGATTCACAAACATTCCAAGTGTGCATGAGACAAAGAAGATCAAGACAAAGGAGAAGAAAATCACCCCACGTTAAAAGGCAAACGGCAGACAAGCCGTGGTGGGAATGGTCGTGGCCACAGACACACAAAATCCGCGAGGGGACTCTCACCGCGGTGTGAGGGGACTTGGAGGTGGGGCTGGGGGAGGCAATGAGGTCACAGGGTGGAGCCTCATGCATGGGATCCATGCCCTGATGACAGAGATCCCACGGACTTCTGCAGCCCTCCCTCACCTAGAACAAGGACAGGGTCCTTCAGCAGACACCAAGCCACCACCACTGGTGGGAGGGAAACCCAGGTGGCGATTCGGGTGGCATGGGGCTGGAGAGAGCAAAGGCTGTGTGAAGTGGCCTCTTATCTCATGGTGTCACTCAAGCCCTGAGGAGCCCTGTGGGCCAGGCACCTTGGAGGAAGCCTCAGAATTGAGTGAGGAAGTAAGGTCCCCAAGGCAACTGTCCCATGGCCTAGTGGAGAACTGGGACAAAGGGAAAGGGCCACGCATGCTGGGGAAGGAGCAGGGAGAAGAAGCTTAAAGGGAGGGGCGGCAGGTGTGTGTGCGCATGTGTGTGCCCGTGTGTGCATTGTGCGTGTGGTGTTTGTGCATGTGTGTGTGTGTGTGTGTGTGTTGTTAGAGTGTGTTTCTTTGCAAAGAACATTCAGGTTGAGACCCAGGTTGGCACAGGAATTCCCTAGAGGAAGAATAACGAACAGGCATTCTAGAAGGGCGGGAGCTGGGAGTGGCTCAGGAGCAGAACTCTCGGGAAGCCCTAGCTTCCATCCCAGCACTGCAACTGATGCCCAAGAACCTCAGCAGAGAGCAGTGGTACAGAAGCTGGGATTGGAAAGATGGTGGGGACTCCCCCTGAGCGGCAGAAGGGCAGGGGCCAGAGACAGGGGCGCTCAGTAGGCCAGAGGCTTTCACAGGGAGGGGCATCATCCGGCCACACAGGGCCCACAGTAGCCCTTGGGGACCTTCCACTGGGGCTGCTGGGGATCTGTGTCCCGGGGCCTCCCAGCCCAGGCAGGCTCACGGCCCCCCTTCCAGGACAGGGGCTTCTCTGCTCTGGTGTGCTGCTGGGAGCCACTACCCAGAGGGACTCAGGGCCTCAGAGTTGAGACCAGAGGAGGCCCTGTCACTGAAGCTGAGCCTCAGAGCCCCTCACAGGGCGACTCCTCCCTTCCTTCTGCCATCTCGGAGCCACCAGGCAGAGGGGGGTGAGACTCAGCAGCCCGCACCCCACCCGGGGAGGCCAGCCTCTCTGTGGCTCCTGACTTCCCACCTGTTGCTGAGAGAACCCAGCCAGACCTTTCCCACAAGAATCCAACAATTGCCAAGAGTTCTACTTCCTGGTTTCCCTCTTCTGTTTGTCTTGGATTATTTGAATATTTTTTTAACTGTGTGCAGTCTGCTTTGACAACCTTTTTTTTTTTAATTACAAAGCTATTTGTTTAGGGGGGGGAAAAAAGCCTCCTTTTTATTCCACCAGCCACGCCTGGCTTAGTTTCTAATGAGACCAGTCTTGCTGACTCTGTTCCCACCCGGGGCCTGGGAGATGTGATTCTTGGGTTTCCACGGAGGCTATTTTCTTAGGATGCTGTGCCCTAGGGAAGATGTCCCCGTCCTAGGCAGGAGCTGGGCATGGACTTTGGCCCCATTCACAGAGCACCTGGAGCAAACTCTTTATGATTTCCTAGGACCTGACTCTGAGATTAGGATCTTAATTGAATATCTATTGACCTCTAAGAGCTTGGCACAGCCTACATCAGCCAGATGGACAGGACAAGACTCGGCCCGAGCAACCACCCAGCCTCTGTGGTCTCTGGGCTGTGTGGCCTGCACAAGTCACCTCCCTCCCTGATCCCCACTCTGCAGCCTCTTCTCAAAAGAGATGCTGCAGTTACACACAGGGTTCCTCCCAGGGCAGGAGCAGCACGGTGCAGGGAAGGCAGGCCCAAAAGGAAACCCACAGGCCTGTGTGCAAGATGTCAGTAACTCCATTCCACAGAAGTTCCCAGCCAAACACGTCTGGGATTACCTCACAGCACCTGCCAGCTCCAGGAGGAAGGTACCCCTGACCCTGCCCAAGTCTCAGCTTCCTC
This sequence comes from Marmota monax, assembly GCF_021218885.2. Taxonomy (NCBI): domain Eukaryota; kingdom Metazoa; phylum Chordata; class Mammalia; order Rodentia; family Sciuridae; genus Marmota; species Marmota monax. The sequence goes on from NW_026694841.1 coordinate 1,725,203, forward strand.
CTCTGTCCACTGACTCACCCGTGGCTGGTGAATGGGTCCTGGGATCCTTGCCAGGAGGTCACCTTCACAGCCAACTCTGGACTTCTCCCCGGCTCCCCAGAGACCAGAGCTTATGGGCGGCGGCCGTGAAAGGGAAACCTGAGGTCAGCCCTTGCCAGCCTGGGCCAGGGCCTAGGAGGCTGGCCAAGTGCTTCCTGAGGGAGGCAGAACTGAACCAAGCAGAACAAGGCCCAGCAAGAGAGCCAGGCAGAGCAGGGACAGGACACTCAAGCAGGGAAAGCCTGGGAGGGAGAGAGACAGCTCATTCCAAGTTTGCTAGCTCAGAATGGACTGGCAAGAGGACGGGCACCATGACTCCTGAAGGGAGACATGAGCAAATCTTCCTGGAGGGACAGCAGAGCCTGGGCCTGCCTTGTGAAGCCTCCCAAGCCTCCCAGAACTCTTTGGCCATCCTCTGTAGAAAGCCTGGACTCCTTCTAGGGCCCATGGTTTATCTCTTTTGAAAGAGGCCCTTCTGCACGTCCTATAGTCTCAGACACATCACTGGGCACCTTGCTCTCTGGGATCCCATTTCATCCTCACCCCCACTCCCCCACTCCGCCAGGCAGGAAGACTGTGCCCACTTGGCAGCCTGGGAGAGTGAGGTTACAGCCGAGGGGGTGGGCGCTTCAGGCCCTGGCTCCTCCCTTATGACCCGTGAGCACCCAGGGCCAGGACTCTGGCTGTCCAGAGCCTCCCGGCTTCTCCCTCTGGGCCAGGGGCCCAATAAGCCCTGTGAGAGGAAGCTGAGGGCAGCAGGGGAAGGCATGGAACCAAGATGCCAGCCCTCAGCGGTAGGTGGGGAGCCCTCCCAGCCGCCCAGGAAGTTGGAGCTTCAGGGGAGTCACCTGATGGTCTCACAGAAGAAGTTCCCAGCCCTGAGAACCCAGCGGCAGGGCTGCCAGTGTGGGCCTCCTGTGTTGAAGACTGGAGTCGTAGGATGAACATCTGCCGTCTTGAAGTGGGTCAGGAAGTTACCAAAGTGAGGACTGGCAAGAACACGGCCAATCGACCTAACTGAATTTACAATGAACAGAAGCTCTGTGCTAACCCACAAGATGAGCAGGAGGACACACCTGCCACATCTCAGACCCGGGGTTCCAGGGCCCTACGAGAAAGGGCTCTACCCACATGCAAAAGACAAGCCCCAGGTTAAAATGGCCAATTCAAATCTGAAAACAATCATCAAATACATACAAACTGTCCACGAAGAAACAATCTTGTACCACCATCTGGTGAAATATCAGAAAATTAAAAGGTGAGCCAAGTGTCGGCAAAGGTGTGGGGATCCATCAGTGAGAAGGAGCCCAGCTCGGGAGCACCTGGGTGGCAGGGTCACTTGCTTGCGGTTCAAAGGTGTTATGGGCATGAATGAGCCACACAATGGTGTCCACACAGGTAAAATGACCCCACAGGCTGGGCCCCGGTGGCGCACGCCTGTAATCCCAGCGGCTTAAGAGGCTGAGGCAGGAGGATTGCGAGTTCAAAACCAGCCTCAGCAATTTAGCGGAGCCTTAAGCAATTCAGTGAGACCCTTTCTCTAAATAAAATGTTTAAAAGGGCTGGAGATGTGGCTTAGTGGTCGAGTGACCCTGGGTTCAATCCCCCCACCGCCAAAAAAAGACCTCACAGAACCCTAGGCGGCCACCAGGTATTAAGCTACCCGATGGAACAGACGGGATTCTTTGGTAAAATCTTTGGGGTCCCCCACTGCGCCCACCAAAGAGACCGCATCTCTCGCTGCGCAGCTGCTTCCCTGCCCGCCCTCCGGTGTCCACGGTGGGCCTTCTCGCCAGCCGCAGGACCCTGGGCAACCGCACACAGCGGGTGCCCACCGGTTGCCGGCGAAAGACCGCGGCAGACTGCGCCGCTGGCCGTCCCCACGCTGCCCGCCTGAGGCTGAGCCGCGCTCCGCGGGAGACTCGAGTTCCCAGAGTCGCAGGCCGAGACCCCGCGGAGCCAGGTGGGGATGCACCTCCCCGGGGCGAGGATGCGGCAGTGCGGCTGGCCCCCGGCTCGCACGGGATCCCAGGCAGGCTCTCGGGCTGTCCCCACCCGCAGGCGCCCGCAACGCGCTCACCCAGCATCTCCTTGCGCCGCTGCGTGTGCGGCTGGTCGGTGTAGACCCACTCGAAGTCGCTGCGGCCCGCGCAGTTGCCCATCGTGCGCCCGGGAGCGCAGCGCACAGCTCCGGTCTGCTCCACCTGCCCCGGCGCCCGCGCGGCGCCGGCCACTTCGGGCGGGGCCGCCGGAGGGGCGGGGCTCGCGGTGGCGGACCCGGGAGAGCAGGCCGGATTCCTGCGGTGCCCGAGTGGCTCCGCACCTGGGCGGGCCGCGGTGGCGCTCGGAGCCTCAGTTTCTTTGGCCCGAAAATGGGGCTGTGCGTCCACCCTGGAGATTGCGGAGCGCACACGACCCACCCGCGTCCCTGGATCACTCCTGGTGGGGTGACACCGGCTGCCGCCCGCGGGCCGCGTCGCCTCGGAGCGCACACTCATTCTCCCCGCCTCGCTTGCCCGAACTAGTAGTCAGGCTTTAAGGCTGAGCGCTGGTTCTGTCCTTGGCTCACACCTATTTGCGTTTGGGTCTCTGACTCCTGCCATCCCTGTCCACACAGAGGATCCTGTAATAGTGCCCGCGTGGCAGGGAAGAGGGGACTTGGGAGGAAAGGGCTCAAAAGCATGCAAGGGTGTCCACAAGCAGCTCAGGAAAGGGGGGCTGCGTGTGTCCTCCCCTACCCACCCCATCACACAATAACCTCCTGGAGGTGAATCAGACCACCCCAGCCTCAGGGAACTTGAAATCTCAATGGGACACAGATAGGGAAGTGATTCCAGATGATGTGTACCATATCACAAGATAGGCCATGGAGTAGCTAGGATCTAGTAGAAGGAGCTTTTGCATTGGGCCTTGTAGGATGAGTAGGAGTTCAACAGTTAGAAAAGCAGAAAGTGATAGAGGGAACAGCAGATGCAGAGGCTCACAAGCAAAGAAGAGCCAGACATTCTCCAGGTGAAGAGTCAGTTTTGGGGATGGGGAGACAGAGACCCTCATTTTTACCTTCTCAGGGATTCCTCTCCTCTCCTTCTGCTCCTCTGGAGCTTGGAGGGTGTGCATGGCATACCTCAAGACTCAAGTCTGGCCTCTGCCAGGTTCTGTGCTCACAAGCAGCCAGAGCTACCACAAGGCAGTGACGGCCAGCTTCCCTGCTCCTCAGAAGTCCAGCCCAGGAGTGCCGTCAGCTTGACAGGCCTTCTTCTGCCCAGAGCCAAGGGCAGTCCCAGCCTGAGCTAGGAAGGAGGACACAGGCATCCACCACAGCCCAGGTCAGCTAGGGAAGAGGGTGGGCACAGAGGCTGGATGCCCCAAACAACGGGTGGACCCTCAGCGCCCCTGGTCAGCCCCCCATACTACATATATGACAGGGGCACTGGTCCAGCTTGCACACCTCCAGAGACAGAAGGCTCCTTGTTCTGCGGGAAGTCTGCCCTATTCCCAGCCGGGAGGGCCTCAGAAGCTGTTCTACAGCTGCCACTTTACAGGTGGGGAAACTGAGGCCCAGAGACGAGAAAGGCCTTGCCTAAAGTGGGGGGCTATGCTGCAAAGCTGGGCAGGACTCTGCTTCCGACTCCCAACTTCAAGAACTTCCCAAGCCAGAGCCTCCAGCCCACCCTGAACTTGAAGGTCTGCCCTGAGATGCCCCCAAGCCTGCCAGCTCTCGATCCCAGGATGGGAATCCAGCAGCCACCCTGCTCTGACCCTGGGACAACACCTGTCCTGGGGACGCTGACCCAATGCTCTCATTTTACAGAGGAGGAAATTGAAGCCCAAGAGGGGACAAGAGGGACACAGAAGTGAGACAAGGGGGTGGGATAAAAGTTCAAGGTAAGGAACCTACAATTCAGTGCCCTTGCCAAGGGATCCTCAAGTCCCCCAGGTCAGCAGGAACCATCACTATCGAGACTTGCCCCAGCTTGTCCCTGGTCTTAGGAATGAAAGAAAAGACATTCATTTGTAAGGCGCCGTCCTGAATAGGATCCTGGAAGGAAGAAAGACACTGGGTAAAAACTTAGACAATCTGAATAAAGGATGGACTTTCTTTCATTATAATGTCTCAGTATTGGTTCATTAATTGTAACAAATGCAACATGCTATTCTAAGATCTTAAAATAAAGGAAATCGGATGTGGAGTATATGTAAATTTTCTACACAATCTTCACAGTTACTCTGTAAATCCAGAGTACATAGTGGCAGTCATGCACAACTTGCATCCTGGAGGAGCCTCCTGCCGTCGAGGACCCCGTGCTCAGGTGCCGGTGGTGATGCGGACGTAAACAGACCTGCAGTTTACAGGTTTACTAAGTGCAGCAGGTACAATTAGGCACAGTGTGTCATGCTGGACGAGGATCATAAACCCCGGCTGCCAGTTTATGTTTTTACTCTGCCGTACTTTTTATTGTTGTTTTAGCGTGGGGGGGGAGCCCTTGCTGGCCAGCCCTGGCTCGTAAACAGCACACAGAGCCTCTTGATGGTGCCATCTTCTTGGGCTCACCATGGCCTCGGGAGCAACAGGCTTCACTAAACACCACGCAGCTCTGCGTGCTGGAGGCGAAACTCTGGGGGTTTGTGTTGGTGAGTCTGTCACATTCACACATGATGAAATCACCCCGTGACACATTTCTCAGTACATGTCCTGTGGTTAAGGACATGTGACTATGTGGACATGGTCCCTGCACCTGATAAGCGCCAGACGAGTTGACCAACAGGGACTGTCGTGGTTGGAAGCAGAGGAGCCCAGGAGGCCAGCCACCGTGGCTCCCTGCACTCCTCCACCCGTCTCCTCTGGCAGCACGGAGGATTTTTTGCTGGCTCTCAGAGGGGCCCCATGTGGCCGTCGGTCAGAGCATTTTGGTATCGGCAGCTGCACAAGGAGCAGGAGCACCCACACCCAGAAATCTCAGCACACGCAGTGTGTGTTGCCACAGCAGAAGCTCGTCCTTGCCCCTCTTTCATAGAAAACAGGCCAGAATGCATTCCAGACAGCCCCTCCCACGCTCCCAAGCCAGCAGAGTCAAGCAACCGTGACCCAGAGCTGGTCGACATCCCAGCTATGTCACCCCATGAAAGAAGAGCAGCCAGCCCAGACAGGGGGAGGACCTGCCTGTTTTCCTGGAAGACAGCTACGAGAGGGTAGAACTGCCACGGAGGGTGGGGGACCTTCCAGAGACACCAAAGTCAAGTCATCCATTACAAAGACCGGGCCAGGCGTGGTGGCCCGCACCAGTGATCCAGGAACTTGGGAGACTGAGGCAGGAGAGACAAATTCCAAGCCAGTCTCAGAAATTTAGCAAGGCTTTGTCTCAAAATAAAAAATAAGAAGGGCTGGGGGTGTGGCCCAAAGATAGAAGCCCTGGTTTCAATTCCTAGTACTGCAAAATAATAGTTGTAGTAGTAGTAATAATAATAATAATAGGATTGGGGCTATAGCGCCACAGTAGGGTGTTTGCCTAGCTATGTGTGAGGCCCTGGGTTGAGCCCAGCACCACAGAGAATTAAAAAATAATAAATAAAAATAAAAAATAATAAATAAAAATAAAAAATAATAATAACAAGCACCAACTAAAAAAGACTGTTTAGAAAAAAACAACCCTCTGGGGACAGGCTGGAGCTCCGTGGCAGGGTTTGTGCTTAGCATGGGGGAAGCCTTGGGTTCCATTCTGAGCATCAAATAAATAAGTTTTAAGGAACAAACTTGTCTGCTGAAAAGGAGCAGGGTTTCTGGGAGCAGAGGCACGGTGCATGTCCTGAGCTTCCCGGGCTCTTCCTGGACATCCTGTCTCTGCAACCCTGATAACAATTAACAATTAATGACACGTAATTATGGCTATCTTACCTGAAATGAATTAGCATAGCTGTATTTGCTTGCAATGATGCATTGCTTCACCACAGGGCCATGTTCTGAGAATTCCTCCATTAGACAATTTCCTCATTGTGTGAACACGGCCCAGTGTGTCCCACAAGCCGGGATGGTGCAATCATGCTCTGGACACAGTACATGCCCAACTGTTGAACAGCCAACCTTTCCTTCTGTAAGTAGAAGAGGTACCCTCTAAAATAAAGATAAGAAGCATGCCTTGGCACTGCATGCCCAGCCATAGGGGCTCACGGTTAAGCCTCATGCCCTGGGCAGAGTGGCATCGCTACACTCTTTTTTTTCCTTTGTACTAGGGATTGAATTCAGAGGCACTTAACCACTGAGCCACATCCCAGCCCTTTTTTATATTTTATTTAGAGACAGGGTCTTACTGAGTTTTTTTAGGGACTCCCTAACTTGCTGAGGCCGGCCTTGAACTCATGATCCTCTTGCCTCAGCCTCTGGAGCCGGGGGGATTACAGGTGTGGGCCACCATGCCCTGCCATTGATATGCTTTTATACAACTGGCAGCACCGTAGGTTTTCTTACTCCAGCGTCACCACACACACGTGAGGCATGCTTCTGCTACGTCATTAGGTGACAGGAGTTTTTCAGCTCCATCACCATTTTACAGGACCGCAGTCACATATGCATCTTCAGCTAAAATGTTATGTGGCGTGTGACTGTGGATGGCATGTTCCCTCGGCTAGTGAGCCTTGTTCTCTGGGGACCACCCTTGGTATCCCCAGTGCCTAGAATGATTTCTGGTAGAGAAGATCTCCTAACAACAATTTGCTAAAAGAATGAGTGATTCACACTGAAGGAGTGATGAGGGACTCCTCGGAGCGGAAGAGGCAAGAGAGTTCAGATGGAGCGGCTCAGGGTGTCACAGCATTGAAACCTGCCCCCACCACTTTGGAAAACCCTTCAGCAATATCCCCTAAAACTGCGCACACATCTAACTGGGGCCCAGGAATTTCACTCCAGGTCTATAATCAAGAGAAATGACCACACACGTTCTAGGTCAGGACGGGGTGCAGCAGCTAAAACTTTCCGCATCTGCAGAGTTACTGGCATGGAGAGCACTTGTGGTCCCAGCTACCCAGGAGGCTGAGTCAGGAATTTGGGTCCCAGGAATTCAGGGCCAACCTGGCCATAGACACCATAGTGAGGCCTAGACTCTGGGGAAAAAGAAATCACTACTAGACCCCAGCATGGTGCATTGATCACATGTTCTTGTTTTTGGTGTTTGGCATCTTGGAGGCCTTCCCAGGGCTACCCAAATCCTTTCATACGCAAACTAACCAAGCCAAGCTCAAACCGCAGCACCTGCCCCACCAGGCACTCATATTTAGCACCAATGTTCCCCGGATGCCTCAGGACAGCCCCCATGTTCCAGAGCACTGAAATTATTCACACTAACAAATCCCAAATTGGTTCACCCTCCCTGGACTGTTCTAGAAACTCCAAGAGAGCCTCCTGCTTGCATTTCCCCATCAGCTTTGGCCTCCCTCTGCTCCCCCCGTGGCCCTCAGGGAGGGCAGGCCCTGTCCCTGGGAACAGGTAAAACCATCTTTACAACAGCCATGGCTCCTGCATCCGGGGCTTCGCTGTGCCTGAATATTTTAACACAATTTGCACAGCAAGCAGGTGGTTCGACCTCAGACTGGAATGGCAGGCCACTCAGCACCCTTGACTTACAACTGGATCCGGAAGGTGCCACATCTGGCTGTGGGGACAGCACAGTATCTGGCTGCTGAGCCCAGGCGCAGGTCCTCCTGACTGTACAGGCCTGGGATCCGCACAGGCCTGGCATCTCTGCCACGTAGACAGGCTGTGTTTCTCGCCTGCCTCATGCGAGACAGCTCTGCATCCCTGGACCTCAGAGCCAGGGCCTCCCCACACCCCACCCACCCCAACAGTAATATATATAGATATATATATAAAATTTTCTTTTCCGCCCATGGCCCCAGACCCAATGGGGTGGGAGGCACCTGAGAGGAACAGCATGGCATGGAGGAGAAAGGGAGAACTGTGCAGCCCGCCCACTGCCCGCCCACCTGCCCACCTGCCTGTCCCCTGGAGGCCAAGCCTGACTCAGCAGCATCTGCAGCACCTGAGGGCCTGGGCCAGGGCAGCCTCAGGGCTCCTGAGAAGTGCTGGGGTACAGTGCCCTGGGCTCAGTCCCCAGCACTGTAGAACTAAGTTCACTAGTTAATTTTTTAAAGAGAGAGATGCCTGGCTTTAACCCCAGCCTTGCTAAACCCCCACCGTCCTGGACTCACTGCCTGGAAGGATCACACACTGGCCATAGACACTCTTCGTGCACTGAACTAAAAATTTAAATTAAAGGCTTTGACACGATTGGCTTGTTTATTTTTTAAAGATCGACTTTTTTTTTAAAGAGAGTGAGAGAGAGAGAGAGAATTTTAATATTTATTTTTTAGTTTTTCGGCGGACACAACATCTTTGTTTGTATGTGGTGCTGAGGATCGAACCCGGGCCGCACGCATGCCAGGCAAGTGCGCTACTGCTTGAGCCACATCCCCAGCCCAACGATTGGCTTGTTTAAGTGGGACTCCATGGGCCCTGGTTCAAGGAGTTAGGGTCCAACGTGAGTTAGCTCAGGGTGACCAGGCTGGGGCGCGGCAGGGCTCTGGCCTCGTGGGCACGGGGCCCTGATTCCCTTCCCAGAATTAAAAACAAAAAAACACAAGGATTTCAAATAATAAAACTTATTATCTGAGACCCAATAAAGGTGTGATTATCCCCTTTGTTCCTCCATTTTTCGGTCCAATTTACCTGTGGATGCTCCGCTCAGCCTCAGTGCTCCTTCACCCCCATGGACACCTCCCACGGGGCCTGTCAGGAGGAGCTCCTCGGGTGTCCACCCTCCTCCAGGGGCACCAGGGTGTCGAGGGGCCAGGTCCTCCTCCTCCTCCCAGAGCACTCGGCGGCCCCTTATCACATCAAGCCCCACCTCTCTCAGTCCCTGGGGGACTGGGCAACCCATCCTTCATTGACAATTGCACTTCATCCTCCCAGTGCTGGGGTTCATCAGCTGCCCCACCTCCAACAGGGCTGTCTCCTGCAAAAGGCCTCTAATGTCTGCAAATCACACCCGACGGGCTCTCCCCTTGTGGCCCCTGCGCCTCCAGCACCTCAGGGACTTGGCCACCTTGTCATAGCCCCCCAGCTGGGGGGCCAGTAGCTGCCCAAGGACTTCTGATGCAAGAAGCTGCTCTGCTGGCCTCCCAAGGCACAGGGAGACCAAGCGGCCTACCAGGCCTCCAGAAATAGAGGCTCGCCCATCCCCGAGGCTGCGACCCTCCACACTCCGCTGTCCACTGTGCTCGGGTGGAACAGCGACACTCTGCACAGCTCCTAAGGCCCCCGTGGGACAGAACCTGGGCCCTGTGGCATACTCCAGCAGCAGGAGTGGTGGCATCCCCTGTCCTGACCCCCTGCAGAGGCCAGGCACTTTGTTGCTGGGACACGCTGCCTGGGCTGAGGCACAGGAGGATCCAGCTGTATCTGAGCTCCGGGTGGAGCCTGGGAGCTGGCTTAATGGAGGGACAGAATTATCTCCTCAAACCGTTCTGTTTTGAATTCCAGTCCTGCAGATGACACTAAAGGGGCCTCCATCTCACCCCAGCCTCAACTGCTCTGAATTCAAGGCCCCTTGGCCAAGATACATCCCACATCAATTTTTTAAAACTTTCCCATGACCCTTCCTTATTATTTATTTAGTTACAAACCTGGGGCGCTTAACCACTGAGCCACACCTCCAGCCCTTGTTTATAGTTTATTTAGAGACAGGGTCTTGCTGAGTTCCTTAGGCCCTTGCTAAGTTTCTGAGGCTGGCTAGGAACTCCTGCCTCAGCCTCCTCAGCTGCTAGGATTACAGGCCTGGGCCACCACGCCCAGCAAACCCTTCCCTATGTTTAAAGGGGGATATGTCTCACCTTCAACTGTATAAAGGCTCATTCATTATATGTGAGGCCCTTAATAATCCCCAGGGTTTATACATTTATAAATCCCAGAGGGACTAGAGGCCAGAAGCCCACAGCCAGACAGCTCCTCTGATATGGAAGCCACTTGAGCCTCACCTGGGCGCATGGGCGCACACCCCCAGACCAGGAACCCTCAAGCGCAGCCACACACTGTTCTGTTGCCTGGTTGCTCATTGGGACCGTGGGTCTCGCTGCTGCTCATTGGGTATTTTCACTAGTCTGTAGTCCAGAGGCCCAATCCTCCGGGGACGTCAGTGTTTCAAGCAGGTGTGACAAGTGCTGAGACCACAGGCCTTCGAGCTTGGCCTACCACCCAAAGACTTTGCCAGCCTGCCCGACGGCCGTCAAAGCCACACCTGGGAAAGGACTGACAGCAAGTGGCAGGTAGGAGGGCTGCCCCCGGATGGCACGGAGCCAGAAAAGCAAGGCTCGTGGTGACTGGACACACGTCGAAAGGACCGCCCGCTGGAGATGGCACTGCCTCATAAGACTTGGCCCCACCAGGACCCCCCGGCGGGAGATACTCCCCCCGACGCTCTGCCCCAGCCCCGGCCGGCTGTCCTAAGGCAGAGTAGACCTTGACCCTCTTGCTGGTCTCCCGCTTCTTCTTTGATATTGGGGATTCTGTTAGTTTCCCGAGTTCACCGCCTGCTCAGCCCGCGAGGCTGGAACACCCCTGCTCTCGGCCAAGCATCACCCCCAACTCCCACACTCAAAGAGAAATCTGGCAGAGGCACTCCTCTCCAAGCCAGTCCAAAACGTCATGGCCATCAGCGCCTCCCCCAGAGGCACGTCAGACTGCGTCCACCAGGGGACAGGCCCACCCACTGCCCAGTGCCCTCCCCTCCTGCTCCAGCTTCCCACCATGACTCCCCATCTTCATCTCTACCAGCGGCCCCCCGAAAGCCCCTTTCCCCTAATCGCACAAAAGGCCCCCTAGGGCGGGGGCTGTAGCTCAGGGGCAGAGCATGTGTGCATGTGTGAGGCACTGGGTTCAGACCTCAGCACCATGCAAAAAGGCCCTCAACTTGCACACACTTGGCCAAACTATGCGTACCCCAACAGTGTAGCTGCTGCACCTGCCGCCTGAGCTTTGAGAGGAAACACACCAAGCTAGTGTGATGGGGGTATCATTTATAAGGTGCACTTTCTTGCAAAAACCAAGGTATTCTACCTCTGAGCTACATCTCTAGCCTTTCATTTCCTTTTTCTTTTTTCTTTTTTTTTTTAGACAGAGTCTCACTAAATTGCCCAGGCTCAAACTTGTTATCCTCCTGCCTCAGCCTCCCCAGCAGCTGGGATTACAGGCGTGCACCACCACACCCGGCTCATAACGTATATCCCCCTTCCCCCCGCAGTACAGGAGAACCCAGGGTGCTCTAGCATTGAGCCACACCCCTGGCCCTTTTAATTTTTTTTTATTTTCAGACAGGGTCTCCCTAAGTTGTTGAGGCTGACCTTGAACTTGCCATCCTCATGCCTGAGCCTCCCAAGTCAGGGATTACGGGCGTGCACCATGACCCCCACTCTCATAATTATACTTCTAACACACTTTACAATTCCACCAAGATGCTGTTAGAGACCCTGAACTTTTCAGATCTCTTCTCTTGAGTAATGCCACACACACCGGGGACTCATGCATGGCCAGCTTGCTAATTCCTAGTACTTCTCCCATGTGGCTCCTTTCTGCTCTCTTGTTTGAGGAAAACCCAAACCAGGGCTCTGAGATGCTCTTGGATTCTGGGGCGGGATCCCCAGTCCACCCCTGAGTATGCCTGAATTGAACATGGGATGATCACAGTGCAGACCCAGCCCGGTGAGGTGACCCTCCCCACTGGCCCCAGTCAGGAGTCAACCTCAGAAGGCGCTCCTGGGCCCAGAGGACACAAAGCTGCGTTCTGCAGGCAGATCTCTGTGAGGGGACCCAGTGGACACCCCGGCCAAACTGGGGCTGGTCCAGGACAGAAGATGCTGGCGGAGGTTGAAATGCAGCAGGGGACCCAGGGCATTGCCAGCGCCCCTGGCTTAGGGGTGCTCCCTGGCTCTATTTTCAGTGGAACTTGATTGAGTTTTCAGGGATAATCAGTGTCTGTGACCACCCAAATCTGGAGTGCCCAAAGCCCTCCGACAAGTCCTTCCTCCATGTCAGAGGTTGGTTCCTGCCCGGCTGCTCTCCTCCGCCTCCTCCATACGCCCAGGCATCTTCCTGAGTCCCCGTGGTGTGCCACACCCCATGCCCACAACCTCAGGGCACCACGTCACCACCACCCAAGGCCCTGGCACATGTCCTCAAGCACGAAGATCTAGACACACACACTGTGCCCTAGAAAATTCGTGGGGTCACACAGGGCACAAAGAAGGAGGGAACAGGGAAATGCCCCCAGGTGGCATGGGAACCGATCGGGAGCTGGGATTTAGGGCAACAGCTGCTCTTACCTGGGCCAGATCTGCATGGTACACCCTCCACACGGGCTTTCTGACCAGCCTCTCGGTCACCAGCCTGTCCCGGTGGCTGGGTGGGGCTCTGTGTGTGTGTCCAGCGTACCTGGTGCTTGGGTCTGTTCCACAGGGGGCCTCAGTGGAGGCTCCCAAACTGGAGGCAGGAACGACTTGGGGGTGCAGCTCTGGGCAAGGATTTTTGTTTAAGTTCCTGTCTGGATTGAGCGAATCATCGAAAGCATCAACAACATCTAGTTGAGTTTTTAAATTAGTGGCTCCTCCCCAGCAGCACCCCTAAGCCTCGCCATCCCTGCCACCTCTCACCTTGTGGCCCTTGCCCTGCTGCTAAGCCGTGTGGCTGGGGGGCTTGAGTGGGCCCAGCCCCTGCGGGGGGGTGGACGGCCCAAGGAAAACACTAGACCATCCCTCAGAGGGCGGGCATCACAGTGAGGCCCCTGCAGTGGGGGAGAAAGCCTGAGAAATTCTCATTTTAACCCTTTTCTACTGGCCCATCTGACCCACATGCTGCCATGCTTAGTGCCCACCAGTGGGCAAATGCTCAGGGGTCACTTGGGCTCATGTCCTGGAGCCCAGGTAGTGCACTGGCAGAGGAAATGCAGAGAGAAGACCAGGCAACCACAGAGTGTGGCTGCGGGGTCCCAAAGGACAAGGACCAGAGAGTTCCCCACCAGAGAGGAGAGAGGAAAGAGGTTGTTGACAGAAGACAAGACACAGGCCAGGCAGCTGGACTTGTTAACTCCTTGGACATCTCCTGGGCCAGGGTAAATTGGGCAGGGGCTGAGGCAGGTCAGGGACTGCAACCAGTACCTTAAAAGAAAAGAGGGAATCGAGCAAATGGATCATCGGTGGAGCCAGGGGAGGTGGAGGCCCTACCAGAGAAACACAGGCTGAGTCCTCAGAGGGTGGAGTGCAGGAATGGCCTGCCCCAGGAGGTGAGGACAGAGAACACAATTAATATAGCTGAGACTAACTCCTTCACTGACTTAATTACCCTGCCTCCTCCAGGACTGGCCATTCAGCCCAGCCTCACCCCTCATCGCTGACTCACTCCATCCCACCCTCACTCACCTACCTGTGACAAAGAGGGTGGGGGGCAGCACCTAGAGTCGGAGCCCTACACCTGTTGGGACAGGAAGGAGGGACTCACTGCCCCACCCCTGGCGGATCTTCGCCCACCTGGACAGGCCTCTGCTGCACACCCCCAGCAGCCGCCATGGCCCGTCTCTCCCCCCCGGGCCTCCACCTTCACTCCAGCAGGGCTCCCTCCATGGGGGACGCTTTGCTCAGGCCTGGCAAGTCCCAACCTTCCACGGCCACACTCCAGTGCCCCCAAGGAAGAGCCTTCCCACATTATGGCTAAATGACACCTTGACCAAACTCCATTCTACCCTGAGACTCCATTTCATATAAGAAGGGCTTCACCCCACCTCGGCCACCCCCTGCTAAGCACACCCTGTTTGGCAATGCACCGCGCTTGAAAAATGTTTCGGTTATTCTTATTTATTTATTTTTTTAATATTACTTTGCTTATTTTTTTTCCTTTGGTGCTGGGGATGGAACCCAGTGCCTCACATGTGCTAGGCAAGCGCTCTGCCACTGAGCCACAACCACATCCCTTCTGTTATTCTTATACAATGTGTTATTAAGAAATGCATTTGTAAGATGTTCTCTGTTAGTTCCCATTTTTCCTGGACAGTGTATTGCGCCCTGAACTCGGTCATCATGACCCACTTCCTTCGTTGCTATGGTCTTGACCATATTGGTAGCTTGAAGTTTTGAGCTATAAAAGAGATACCCTACCTTCTGCAAGGGGTCAAGATGTGCAGAGACGACCTGTTCATTGCCCCTTGGCCCGCCGGCAAATAAAGTTCCATGCCCCACTTGAAGACTGAGCTGGTGATTTATTTCAAATACGCCCAACACCCAGACCCTCCTTGAGCCTGGCTCCTCCCTGCCTCCTCTCCTCTCCGTTGGCTTGTCCTGGTCCTGCAGGCCATGACACGGCAGGGCACAGGGTGGGCCTCATCCCCCATCAACACTCACTCTTGCTCTGGGAGCCTCACCCCGCCTTCTGTGAAATGGGTGTTGAGGAGAGAAGCACACACAAGGGACTCCTGGGGACCTGCCCCCACACAGCCTTGGGGTAAAGATGTGGGCCTGGAGATTTCCACCTGGGAGCTTTGGAGCAGGACAAGGTCTTCTCCCTGGAAGACCAAGCCAAGGGCCATCTTCCAAGTCTCCCCTCCGGGGGCTTCCCGTCCTCGGGCACAGGTGGGGAGTCCAGCTGATAGGTGGAGACATTGGCCCAGCAGGGAGCAGCCATGGTCCTGGTTTCCAGGGAGCACAGGCAGGGCCCAGTGGAAGGTCTTAGGCTGCTGTTGGGTGTTTACCAAGAGCCAAGGCCATGCCAAATGACAGACACCAAGTGACACCACCATCAATCAAGCACCTTCACGTGCCTATATCAGCAACACAAGAGACTAGGGTCTCACTCAGGAACTGACAGGTCAGGTTCCCACGGCCAAGGCTCATTATTAATTAATCACTGGTCAGGTGTCAGGCTGGGGGAGTGTTGAGAGCCACAGCCCAAGTCGGAATGGCCCCTGGCATTTTTCCAGAAGTAATGGTTGAGAGGTGAGCCATTAAGATGTTGATAATTAAGTTAAGCTGGTGTATAATTGCTGTGACTGGATGATCCTGGATTGAAACAGGCTGTGTATGCAATTGTATATAGACCCCTGCTGTCCGCCTGCCTCCCCCCCCACCCCCCCCCCCCCCCCCCCCCCCCCGCGCCTGCCCACTACTTTGGAGTTCTGGCGGGGATTCCTGGGGAGTTCGCGTTGTTGGTGAAGTTCGGTGGAGGGAGTTCCGGTTGGTGTGTGGTGTTCCTGGAAGGGCCGCGTGGGTGGCGTGCGGGAGTTTGGGCAATAAAGGAGTTCCTGTTTGAACCTCCAAGTGCCTCGTGGTGGCTCGGTTATTTTGTGCCCAGCCAGACTGCGGCATAGGAGGGGGATTTGAGTGTTATTATGAATACAAACTAATAGCATAATGATGGGGACTGAAAGAAGCCAGAAGACCACATACGACATGATTCCATTCACATAAAGCACAAAAAACAGGCTGAACTAATCTATGGTGGTAAAAATCACAAGAGCAGTTGCCCTGGTGGGACCTGGGGGTCTGCAGACTCCTGGAACCCAGTCTGGGTGGAGCCACAGGGCAGGCCCAGGGAGAAATTCCTTTGGCTGCTCACTTATAATGTGGCACTCGACGGTAACTGAGATACAGCAGTAAGCTGACATAATAATAACATGCCACTCGTGTAACAGGTCCCGTGGGTTAGCCCCTTCCACGCAGGTAACTCACTGCTTCTCCACTGCAGTGTCCCCAGCGCCAAGCCCAGGGCACCTGACCATCCTCACAGTGGTGAACAGTCAATGTCCCCATTTCCCAACCACAGAAACCGCTATTCCAAGGAACCTGGGTCTTAGCTCTCCCCAGAAAACAATAAGGAGGTAGAGACAAGAGTCCAGATGGGGGACACATGAGCTGCTAGCAGTGGCTCCACGGCCAGTTGCCATGGTCAGGCTGGGATGGAGCCACAGGAGAGAGACCACTGCTCTCCAGAAGGAGGTGACGCTGGGCTAAGTCTCAGAGAATGCACGAGGTCCAGACCAGTCAACGTGGAGAGGGGACGACTTCTCGAGTGAAGGCCCAGCAGCAGGCTGGGAGGGAGGAGGGAACCGATGGTCCCCATGCGGCTTCCCTGGTAGGCTGGAGCCAAGGTCCCTAAGGAGGCTCCTCAGGGTGGGCGTCATTATCCCAGCACTGGTCGAGTGACTAAGGTGGCCAAGAAACTTCTGGCATGCTCTAACAGATTATATTGAACCCGATTGGCTTTGAGATAGACCAACCGGGTCCAGGTTCACAAAGAGGAACTTGGCGCACAGATCTGAAGTCATCCACCTACGTATGGAGCTGTATCATGCCCAGAATCCAGGTGACACAGCCCAAGCTCCCCCACCCTGCTGGCTCCCAGAGGACAGCTAAGCCGCACTCACTGGCAGACACCAGACACCTCCTCCCGGCAACCTGAGGCAGAACGAGGACTCTGCAGTGTGGCAGGAGCAGCCCAGGCAAGGACACAGAGGGGACGAGCATGTCCTGGAACTCCATCTCAATGATGACCACTGCTAGATCTCCGCAGGGACCCTGGAGTGTGACCATTTCATTCTCATTCAAAAAGCTCTTTCTTCATCCGTGGAGCCTTAAAATCAATATGTCAGACACGAGGACACATGACAGATATCTACACCTGTATGTTATGTATGTGACATAAAGTTGTCTTTTGCCCGGACATTTCCGTTTGCCATTATGTTGTCGCAAGGACGGTGGAGGCAAGGGGCAGGAGGCAGACAAATGCAAATGCGAATGTCGGGTGACTCAGTTGGAAGTCAACACACTCTCCAAAGAAGCACAGGTCTAAGTGTGCAATGTAAAATTATAAAGGTGACCACAAGTACACAGATATTTCCAAAATATCAGAAGAAATACACGCACCCAAGGTTAGTAAATATAACTACAAAAACAGAAAAGATAAGATGACCTCACTGAGACTAACAGACTGGTCACGTTGATCCATGCAAATTGGTTAAACTTGGTTCATCTTTCAAGGGAAATGCCTGCCAGATGGTTCCCGTTCAACCAGAAGCTGGAGGCAAAATCCTTTCCCCCAACAAGAAGACGCAGAAAGAAAGAAAATCAAAGGCTACAGGAGAGTTAAGAGGTAAAGAGAACAACAGAAGGCAGGAGGCAAATCAGGGCAAAGCACCAGGTGAAGCCAACAGGAGCACTTTATGATGATTATGATTCAAGTCACAATGGAGAGCAAACCATCCGCCAGGGACAAACAGCACACATCAATGCCCATGCATCGACCAGCACAGGATCTCATTCACACAGCAAAAGAAATTCGAGGAGGAAGAACAGAAAGCATAGCAACAGTAGGAAATTTTTATTCTCTCAAAGACTATGAACATGAAAAATTAAGTAAGGTTAAAGACCTAATAACATAACTATTGACATAGATTTAATTTTGTGTACATCAAAATCTCTATCCTAAGAACAAACTACGCAGGCTGGGATTGTGACTCGGGCAGGGCGCTTGCCTAGCACTTGTGAGGCCCTGGGTTCGACCTCAGCACCACATATAAATAAATAAATTAAATTAAGGTATTTTTTAAAAACTATGTCTTTACAGACAGACAACTGAATATCCACAAAGATAAACCACCTACGAAATCATTTCTTAAAAATTCAAATGTTTAAAAATAGAAATTCTGCTGGGCGTGGTGATGCATGCCTGTAATCCCAGTTACTTGGAGGCTGAGACAGGAGGAGAGGCCTTTCGGGCTGTTAGAGTTGCCATTTTGGAGGGAAAGAAGTCACAACCAAGATGAGCTAATAAGGTTCAGTTACTGTCCGAGACTCCGGAGCCCCGGCCGGGTACGCGGCGACACTCTGGGAGGGGCTGCTTTCCAAAGCTGTCTCGGTGCGTTTCCTTTGCTGGGCGCCCGTCTCCCGCGCCCGTTCGGGGACGGATCGCTGGAAGCAAAGGACCCGCCGCAGCCCGCTTTCTCAGGGGCCCAGGCAGACCCCTCCCAGTCCGCGCAGGAAGGTGTGTGTGTGTGTGGGGGGGGCTCCAAAAGCTCGTGGCCTCAGCTTGACCAAAGGTGGCCGTTATCAGTCCTTGATGGCACCCAACCAGCTGGGGCCCTGCAGGGCGGGAAAAGCGTCTCCAAATGTCACGTTTCGAGGCCAGGACTGGCCTCCTGGAGGAGGCAGTGCGCGCGCGGGGTGCAGGGGTCAAACCACGCCCGCTGGGGGGAAGGAGGCAGAGGGGACGTTTTGCTACTCCAACGGCCCCGAGGGACCCCTGATCTCTGAGACCAGAACGGAAGCTTGGCAAAGCGGGTTGGGCAGTAACAGGGTCTACCAACAGTGGTCACCGCCCAGCGGACGCCGGCGTGCTGGACACTGCGTCCTGGCAAGTTTTCGGAAAGGGTCCCCGCCCACGTACGCACGCGAGGTATCTCTGTCACCTGCTCGCTGAGTCTGCGTGAGCGCGTCCCCGCGGCGCTCCTTGCCCTGTGCCGCCCCCTGCCGGTCAATCTCAGCGCGGCCGGACGACTTGGAGGGCGGGGCTCCGGAACCAGCGGCGCAGGGATTGGCTGTCTACGGCGTCACGTGCCCACGCTCTAGCCAACCATCGGTGGAGGCAGGGCCTTGTTGTGGTGGTAGGCGGGGTAACGGTGACAGGACAGCGTGCTCAGCCAGACCAGACGCCGGCGGTGAGGCAGTAGCACCTTGGTCCTGGCAAGGATTCGTGTCACTGTCCCCTGTCGCTATTACCCAGCTGCTCCTTTGCTTGTAATGGCCTTCCCTCACTTCCCTCGCCTGCGTCAGACCCAGCCGTGGCTGGGTTAAGACCCTTTGGGGCTTCTTGAGACCCTGTGCATCTTCCTTCTGCCTGCACCAAACTCCCTGCCCTGGGCTGTAACTACTGGTCTACACCCTCTGAGTTTCCATCTCTACCTCCCCATCAAGCAAAGGGACTAGTACACAGTAGGCACTTTACACTTCTGCGTTGATATGAATCCAGGGGAGGGATGATGGTTTAGGAACCAACCATCCCAGGTCATGTCTGAGTACCAGGTACTTTGGAGTACTGAATAATGTTCCTGGTAGATGTGAGAGGGAGGCATTGTCCCCCTCTTTTCTTGGGTAGTCAGTGGAGGTTCCTAGAGACTGACTGGCTTGAGTCCCTAGGTGAGCTGAGGGGCTGGAGGTGTCCTCACACTAGGGATAGGACCTGAGGCTCTGCTGGGGAAAATTGTAGGGCAGGCCCTGGAAGGGAGATTCAGGGCCCCAAGGCAGGGTGGGAAAAGGGAGGAGAGAGGTAAGTGTAGGTATGCACCTCCACAGCCACAGCCTTTCCTGTGGTCCTGACCTAAGGGCCACAGAATCAGATGGCTACTTTCAAGGCTCTGCAAAGCCCTACTTGTACCTCAACCCCCATCTCCCAGGCTGTAACTTTTACATCCTCTCACCCCAAGCTCTCTGTCACTGACCCATCTCACCTTCCAGACCTGGGGCATAGCACAGGCATTCCCTCTTGAATCCACCCAGTCCCAGCCAACAATATTGTCAAAACCAGTCTTTCCCTTCCAGATTTCAGGTCCCACTCAAACCTGACCACTGCCTTGAGGACCACCAGGTACTGAGCACTGCAAACTCATCTCCCCTGCCTGACACTTGTGACTGCCCTTGGAGAACAACTCAGTTATGGCTTGGAAAACAATGGTCTCTACTGATCTGCTGGGGCTTGGGTGGGCATTGAATCACCCACCCAGCTTGCAAGGTCACATTGTGCAAAGGGCCTTTTGGTTTCACAAGGCTTGCTGAAGTTGACATCTGCAACAGACTCCTCTTTTAGCAATCTCATAGCAGATTGTCTGTATTCAAGACCAAGATCAGGGCTGGTCCCTCTGCCTGAGCAGTGCTTCTCAGTATCAGGTCAGGGCTAAGCAGGGCTGCAAGGTTGTCACCAGTTCAAATCTGAGCTCACTCAGGCTGAGCTCTGAATCCTGTGTGACCTTGGGCAAGTAACTTTGCCCCTTTGATCCTCTATTTTCTCCTCTCTTCATTTTCACTCTAATTTTTCTTTTCAATAAAATTAACAACAGTGCATGATTTCTCTTTTCTTTTTTGGGGAGAGGGGGTTGTTTTTGGTTCTGAGGATTGAACCCAAAGTCTCACATTTTAGCATTACACTAGAGCGTGTTACACCCTAGCCACAGGTACGCTTGGGTTTTATTTTTTAAATGATTTTTTTTTTACTTATAGTTGGACACAATACCTTTATTTTATTTATTTATTTTTATGTGGTGCTGAGGATTGAACCCAGGACCTCAGCAAGCATTCCACCGCTGAGCCACACCCCAGTCCTTGTGTTTCTTAGAGACAGGGTATCACTATATTGCCCAGGCTAGCCTTGAACTGCTGGATTTTTGTACTGGGGATTGAATCCGGGGTGCTTAACCATTGGGCCACATCCCCAGCCCTTTTCGTTTTTATTTTGAGACAGGGTCTCACTAAGATACTTAGGGGCTCACTGAGTTGCTGAGGCTGGCCTCAAACTTGCTATCTTCCTGCCTCAGCCTCCTGAATCACTGGGATTACAGGCGTGCACCACTGTGCCCAGCTTAGGTACACATTCCCCCTCCCCTTTTCTTTTTTTAAACCAGGAATTGAACCCAGGGCTTTACGTATGAAAGGCAAACGCTTTACCACTGAGCTATATCCCAGCCCTTAGGTACACATTTTTAATGGACAAATTGAACTATAAAATGTATAATGAAAAAGTAAGTCAGCTGTTCCACTCTGCTCAACCAGGGTCTCCCCCTTGTTGGCAGTTATTTTGCATTCTGGAAGTTTCTTCCAGTTCTCATCTCCATATGTCTAACAAACTTATACTAACATTTACCAATTATTCCTGTTTATATTATCCAGATGAAAGATGAGGATTTAGCTCTTCACCCTTCACTCCCACATTTCCTGCCCTCGTTTCCCTGCCTTGTCCTCCCAGGTGATAGAAACCTCTAGGCCCTTCTCATCTGTAACATGCACTGTCTCCTCAGGCATCCTGGAGGACCTTCTGGATACTAGGAGCACTTGGTGCAGTGTGGGGCACACAGCAGGTGATCAATGAATACAGCCACAGTGACATAATATCCACTGTATTCTTGGTGCTTTCTGTGGATGGTTTTGAACATGCACTGAAGTAGAAGAGGTAGTGTTAGGAACCCCCAGGGACCCACCGCCACCACAGCCATCGACTCATTATTTATAAACTCCTCATTTATAACCACCTTCACCATTCTTCCTCTTTCTAGTAAAAATGTTTCCTTACATTTTATGAGACAAATGAGGATGTAATGTTTACGAGAATAAAGTGTTTAAGTAAATTTGACAAAGACACTGACCACAAATGCAGCACATTTATTGCAGAAAGTCTGGAAAGCACACGCAGGGCGCACACACACAAGCTCACCATCCAGCGCTGCGCAGGGCCATATTGCAGGAACGTGTGGAAATTGGCAGAGATGTAGGTATTTTCCTGCATGCTTTTCTTTTCTGGGTGTTGCTGGGGAGGGAACCCAGGGCCTGGAACATGGTAGGCAAGTGCTCTGCACCCAGCCCCAACATGTTTTTCAAGAACATGACTATTGAGATATAATTCTCAAATCCGAATATGCACCTTTTTAGAGTGTGCACGTCTGGGTTAGCATGTGCCAGGCAGGCCCTGGGTTTGACACCCAGCGTGGAAAAACAAAACCAAGCAAAATGAGTGTGCTGTCAGAAGCTGAGCATGTTCAGCCACCCCACCTCTGTCACTCTCTCGTGTGTTAGAACACTTTCAAACCATCCACCACCCGTGTGACCCTGGGCAGTGGCACCCCATGCTCCCCTCCAGCCCCAATGCCTCCCTGTGGGGCACTGAGGTGCTTTCCATTTGGGGGCAGCTGTAAACAACCTGGGGGGACCACCCGCAGCCCCTCACGGCCCTGGGCAAGGCCTTGCAGCAGAACTACTGGTTCAAAGGGCAGCTTTGGACTCGAGGTTCTTCAAATGAACTTCACTTTGTTCCACATATCGCATGCAACCTGGGTGTCCTGTCCATCATTCCCAGCCAGGATCCCCCATTTAGAACCAGGCTATTTGGTTCATGAGGGTTTTTTGGTTTCTGCTTTGAGTCAGGGGTCTCACTGTGTCATCCAGGCTGGTCTAGAACTCCTGGGCTCAAGCCACCTCCTGCCTCAGCCTCCTGAGTAGCTGGGACAATGCCCATGAATTTTCACATGGGAAACTGAAAGGCTGAATCGCTGCCTTCAGCACCCGGGATTGCAGAGTGAATTGAACTCATAAACCCACCACGACACTCAGAAGCTGATACCTAAACTTTGTGCCAAAGAATCTTGTGAGTGAAGGTCACCCATGGATGGAGACATTTCAAGAGCATAGCTGGGTGGCATGGTGAAGAACACCTTCTTGCCCTCTCAGAGATCTTCTGACATCTGAAGGGCAGGTTGCTCACTCCTGCCAGCACAGCTGGGTGTGCTATAGACACTGTACCTGCAGGCTAGACCCAGCCCCAGCCCCAGCCCCATAAGACTGCCCCATTGCAAACCCAGGTCCCAGCATTTCCCACTGACTAGCTATTAATTGGGGTGCCCACGACCTCCTCCTAAGAATTTGCTAGAAAGGCTTCCAGAACTCTATTGTGGGGTATCCAGCACCCTGCCATGGTAGATATCTGATCAGAAGGTGTGAGCTGCCTAAAAAATAGAAAGTCTGAAATAATTAGTAAAGAATAAGAGCCAGGTGCAGTGGCACATGCCTGTAAATATCAGCGGCTCGGGAGGCTGAGGCAAGAGGATCGAAAGTTCAAAGCCAGCCTCAACAACAGTGAGGTGCCAAGCAACTCAGTGAGACCCTGTCTCTAAATAAATAAAATACACAATAGGGCTGGGGATGTGGCCCAGTGGTCAAGTGCCCCTGAGTTCAATCCCTGGTCCGCCCGCCTAAAAATAAGAGAGCAAGAAATTAAATAAAAAGGAAGGAGCGCCTGATAGGTTTTCCAGTCCAGTTAGGAGCTGGAACTCAACTAAAAAATGGCTTTGGTTCTTTATTTAAGGAGGCGTATACCAAAGGCAGGGATGAGGTCTCAGCAGAAGTCCTGCTGCTGGGGGTGGTGGGGGTCTTGCAGTAAACAGGTTGATTGGCATCCTAGCAAGCCACACCCATCTCCAAGAGGCTGTGTGGCTCCAGTGGGTCACCCCCTCCCTGATGCTGTGCTGAACTTGTGGTTGGAGCTAGGTAAGAAGACACACGTATTGGGTGGGCAGTCTCTAACCAGCAGGGTGGCCGCTGGGACTCCCCCATACCAGTCTTCCCTTCCCAGTGGCTTCCACATGGATCTGGTTCATGCACAGTTCACCCATGGCTACCGCATCCCAGCAGGACTCCAGGAGACACTGCACAGCTGCCCACTCTTCATAAAGGCAGTTACAGAGGAGGCACAGAGGGCAGCCTTTAAGGTTCCCAAGCACAGGTGCCTGTGTCCTCTAGTGGGAGCGCCAACCTCTCAGGGCCCCAGGGTTCACCCACCTGGAGACTTCCCAACTCACCCAAGACTTGAGGAATCTACAGTGCTGGGCTCCTGCCCCACCCTGGCCTGGAAGGAAGTTCCAACCCTCTAATTACAGTGTCTTTCAGAGGTCAGGCACCTCCTGGGGCTACTCATTAGCATAAGCCCAGGTGTGATTGTGTGATTGATAGGGATCATTATAAACAATGAGAGACTCTCCGATTACTCAGAAGTTCCAAGGACTTTAGAGAACTAACTGGGACAAAGAACAAACACAGTCACGGGGGAGTGGTTTCAGGACCCCCTGAGAATGCCAAAATCTCAGATGTAGTATCTGCATGTAACCTACAAGCATCCTTTGCTGTACTTTAAACCATCTCTAGATGACTTATAAGAAGGAATACAGTGTACCTGTTATGTAAGTAGTTGTCATACTGCATTGTTTGGGGAATAATGAGAAGAAAACAGTCTGTCCATGTTAAGCATAGACACAATTTTCTTTTCAAATATTTTCTTTCCAGGGTTGAATCCACAGTAGGGTACAGAGGGCCACAGTACTTACACCTCGCACCTTGCTCCAGGAACACAGGTTCTGCCAGAATCCTCTGTAGGATGAGTCTTCAGATACAGTATATAAAAAATGAGGAGGGCATTTGATCATTCCAGCCTTGTTTGCAACAATGAAATCAAAACCACCTAGATACCTAGCCAACACTCACAGAATAGTACACACATTAGAATACTACACAGCCAGGAAAAGATCAAGGAAGTCTGTGTTTGTCACGATGGCAAAAGGAAGAGAATGAAGAAATAAAGAATGTCCATGTGCTTCTGCCTTTGTCAATGCTTTATTCACTCAAATCACTCAATACAAGTTCACTCTGTGGGCTCCTAATCAAGGAAATGACAATCCTTAATGCTAGGCACTGCAATGGACATAATCAATCCACAGCAACCATTTCTAGATTAATTCTAAGCACTGCAAACACACTTAATCACGACAGACTCATGACAGACAGTCCCTCTGCATGCTAAGCTCAAGTGTCGGATCAGAAGTCTCTAAGTCCAGCAGATGCCCACTCACTCAGACAGCGGTGATCAGGTCAGGAACCAAGGCAGGCTTCTCCCGGGGTGGAGCTGACAGCCGGCTGAGGAGAGGTCCTAGGGAGAAGTTGTGGCTCTCACCAGGGTCAAGATGTGGCTGTAGAGTTTGAGAGTGGTGAGGAGGATGCAGAGGGTCATCAAACGATGAGAAGAGTTGGGATGCCAGTCCAGGTCCTCATCAGGCCCTCAGTGTGAGGGCATCAGTGTTGGCTGCTGAATGTTCATTTGCTCCCTCACACTGGATCTCGGGGCTTCTGACCACCTTTCAATCCCTATCAGCTGCCGTTGAGTTCCTCAATGATGTCATTTGCCCTGGGGTTAAAGCAGCTGGTCTGGTGGTCCCCACCCTGATCTTTTCACCTCTCCTTCTTATGGGGCAAGGACAACGTGCTGGAGACTTCACCCAGAGTTTGTCAGGGTGGGGAGAAGTGATTGTGCCTGAGGGCCACACTGGAGGGCTCCTGAGGCGTGCCTGGTGACACTGCAGGCTTCAAACTGGAGTTTTTAAATGGAGCTGCGTAGGCTCAGGCCTGAGGCTACCTCACAGTGCTCCAATATGGAAAGTCTCCACCCAGGTTCCTGCCAGGGTACGTGAAAAGAGTGGCGCACTGAATTTTCTGTATCTAATTTCTTCTTGTGTGAACTGTCTCTGGAGGGGACCCCCAGGAACCTGGAAAGGTAAGCTGGTGTCTGGGGACAGAGGAGGGGGCAGATTGGCTTTGCAATGAGGACTCTTCGGTACCTTTACACTTTTGTACCCTGTGAATGCAGTGTCCGCACCTTGTTCATACTTTTGTTGTGGTGGTAGTGCTGGGGATGGAATCCCGGGGTGCTCTACTATTATGAGCTGACCATAGGGGCGCACTCAGTGATCCTAGCAATCTGGAAGGCTGAGGCACGAGGATGGCAAGTTCAAAGCCAGCCTCAGCAACTTAGCAAGGCCCTGTCTCAAAACAGAAGATCAAAAGAACTGGGGATGTGGCTCAGTGGTCAAGAACCCCTGGGTTCAATCCCCGGAGCTGTGCAAGAAAAATAAAAGTTTAGGGCTGGGGCTGTACCTTAGTGGTAGAGTACATCCCTAGCATGTATGAGGCCCTGGGTTCCATCCTCAGAACCATATAAAAATAAAGAAAACAAAGCCATTATGTTCACCTATAACTAAAAAAGGTTTAAAAATAAAAATGTAAAAATTAATGAATGAACAGACACTGAGAAATTCTTGGCCACCAGGAGAGGTGCCACATTTGTACATGGCCTGAATGGGGAGTGAGGTTCTCAGCAGAAAATAAGGCACAGGGGCTGGGGTTGTGGCTCAGCGGTAGAGCACTCACCTAGCACAAGGCCCTGGGTTCGATCCTCAGCATCCACACAAAAATAAATAAAATAAAGGTATTGTGTCCATCTGCAACTGAAAAATAAATATTAAAAAAAACGGACACCAGTGCTGGGTGCAGTGGTGCACACCTGTAATCCAAGTGGCTCGGGAGGCTGAGACAGGAGGATCAAGTGCAAAGCCAGCCTCAGCAACAGCAAGGTGCTAAGCAACTCAGTGAGACCGTGTCTCTAAATAAAATACAAAATAGGGCTGGGGATGTGGCTCAGTGGTTGAGTGCCCCTGAGTTCAATCCCTGGTGCCCTCCCACCGCCAAAAAAAATCACAGACCAGAATGTCTTACAGGAATGCCAAATGGGGAAGAAAGGTATTTGACATTTGATGTGGAGCTTCCTTGTGGCCAGTAAAAAATGGGAAACAGGATGAAAGGGCAAGACTGGATCCAAAAGTTAAGAATCTTATCAGTTCTTAAGACCTTGAGGCCTTGGGGAAACTTTATCTGTGGGTCTCTTGAAAGGGCCTATCCTGTGAAGGAGGCGTGCACTGTGATGTTTGGGAAATAAAGCCAAAGCCAAGTACTCCTTGTCTGCAGTGCTGGAGGTGGAACTCAGGGCCTCACACATCCTCAGCAAGTGCTCCAACACTAGGCTACATCCCAAATGGTGATTCAATTTTTTTTTTTTTTTTGCCTTTTCTGATTACAGGAATTAACTCACGCAATTATTTTAAAAATCCAACAGTCCAGAAATACATAATATAGAATGTGAAATGCTGTCATTCCAGCTCAGATGTAATGATCGATCGTCTTTTGAATGAATGAATAGATGTTCTGCCAACTTCACAGGGTTTCTTAGGGGAACCAAGAAGATAAAATGGCTACACCCATTGGGTGTGTGTGTGGTCATTACCAAGTATCTTCCCGGCTGGGCTCCTGGGCCTTCTAGGAGCTTTGGTGTGAGTGGCACCAGTACCACAGTTCCCAAGGCCACCTGGGTCCCAGTGCCCAATCTCTGCCCCAGGTGCCTCAGTCTGGAGCCCCAGGCCCTTCCTGCTCCTGTCCTAATCCAGCTGCCCAGGTTCTGTCGTCTTCCTCCAGCTTCAAGCACCAGGCAGCCTCTCTCTTCTACCCAGGACAGGCTGCGGCCTTTGCCCTGTTCTGGGCTCTGCCTGGCAGGCACTGCTATTACTACTCCCATCACTACTTTCAGACCCAGCTGGGCTGCAAGCCCATGCGAGTGTACCTTTCCCCGACCCCTGACAGGAAGCCAGCTCCTGCCCCTCAAGCTGGGGATGCTTTACACCCAGTTCCTGGCTCTGCGGCTGCAAGGTTTTTAGCTGTGCTAGAGTCTCCTGAGCGCCCAACCGTCCTAGCTGAGTCAGCTGTCCAAAGGGACAGGCAGGTTCACCCCTAGGCCTTTGCTGTGTACTCCCACCCCCACTTCCTAAGAATAGGTAATTCCTGCAGAGCGTGCAGCCGCCAGGGCAGCGCCTTCCCAGTGGGCGCCAGCGCGGAGCGCCGTGAGGCACCACTTGACACCTCCCTCTCCGGGCGCCCCCGGTTCACAGGCTGGATGAAACCTCTATTCTTTAATACCGACTTAACCACCTAAACCGTGTTCTTGGTCAAAGGAGGCCCTCCAGAGGGCACAGGCTTGTTGTCACGTGTGGCCACCAACCCTCCTCTCACCGCGGCGTCGTGGGAGGCCCCTTCAGGGAGGCTCCCTGTAACTGTTCCCTGGAGAGACGGCACCACTTTCCAGCCGGCCCGGGAGCCCGCCGCGCCCTCTCCACGCACCAGCGTCCCATCTGTGAAACGGGCTCCGTCTGCGGGCCAGAGCCACGGAAGGGGGTGGGTAGGAGTGAGCCGCTCTCCACCTGCGCCCTGTCTGTGCCTCCTGGGGCGCGGTGGCCGGGTGCGCAGGGAGGCAGTGTGGCCAGGGGTCGTCCTCGTGCCTCTCGTGCTGCTGTAACCGCACCTGAGACCGGGTGCTTACGCGGGGCACAGACTGACTTCTCGGTTCTGCAGCTGCACAAGTGCGGGCTCCGGCGAAACCCCGCGGCGCAGGTGCGGGGCGGGCGCGCTGGGAGCAGCGGACCCCGCCCAGCGGACTCTGCACGGCTGACTCAGCCGGGCGCGGGGCGGGGCCGCCGCGCGCAAGCGCCTTGGGACAGCAGCCCGCTGCGAGGTGGCGAGTTCCGCTGGGCGGCTTTCCGCGGCGGCCAAGGGTCCTGGCTCTGCACCCCGGCGGGGAGGAGCGCGCGGCCCGTAGTGGCCCGAGCCTCAGGGTAGGCGCCGCGCCATCCCCGGACAGAGCCCCAGCTCTTCTCACGTGGACACCGAGACCCAGAGAGGCCGAGCGGCTAGCCTGAGGCCAAACAGCGAGTTCGTTGGTGAAAGGCCGGGGAGAAGCCAGGCCTCCCGAGCCCCGCCGCCTGAGCCGCGCCACCAGGGCTCCAAGTTCCCAAAGCAAGAAGTGTATAGTAGACAGGCAGATGCGTGAAAACTCCAACCCCCAAGATGCACGGCTTGATCCATTTTATTAAAAACAAACAAACAGGGGCTGGGGATGTGGCTCAAGCGGTAGCGCGCTCGCCTGGCATGCGTGCGGCCCGGGTTCCATCCTCAGCACCACATACAAATAAAGATGTTGTGTCCGCCAAATACTAAAAAGTAAATATTAAAAATAATAATAATAATAATTAAAAAAAAACAAAAACCCGCAAAAAGTAAAAACAAGGAAAGTAAAAGAAAATAGGGAGCTCTGGGTCAGACTGCCGAATTTAAATTCGGACACTGTGATTCCTTAGCCATATCAGCTTTGGTTTAAAGTGCTTTGTGCCTCTGTTTCCTCATCTGTAAAACAGGATAGTGTATACCTATTTAGATACGTTTTTCTGTGCAATTTTGGCGGGGGTGGTGGTACTGGGCTTTGAACCCAGACACACTTTACCATGAGCTATAACCATAGTTGTTTTTCGTTTTTTGTTTTTTTTTTTAATTTTTAAATTTTGAGACAGGGTTTCGCCATGTTGCACAGGCTGACTTGGAACTTGGAATCCTCCTGCCTCAGCCTCCCAATTTGCTGGGATTACAGGCATATGTCATGGCCAGCTTCCCTCTCTTCCCCCTCACTATCCTGCCCTTTGTGTGCATCTTTAAGCTGGAAAGAAAAGATACATACTTTAACAGTTGGATTCTGGATGGTTTAAACTTTTTAAAAACGTTCATCTGTACAGCCAAAGCTTTTAAATCTCCTGCTCCATGGAAAGCTCTGGTGACTGGAACCAGTAAATTAATTGTTGTTGTTGTTGTTGTTATTCTGGCAGTACTGAGAATTGAACCCAGGAGTGCTCTACCACTGAGCCACATCCCCAGGCCTTTTTATTTTTTATCTGAGACAAGGTCTTGCTAAGTTGCTGAGACTAGCCTTGAACTTTTGATCCTCCTGCCTCAGTCTCCTGAGTTGCTGGGATTGCAAGGGTTTGCCACCCTCTTTTTCAGTGCTGGGAATGGAACTCAGGGTGTGCTAGGCAAGCCTCTACCACCCCAGCCCCCTGCATCTGTTCCTGAATCTTCTGGCACTGAGCATGGTGCAGGCTGGTGCTGGATACATCTGTTGACTGAATAATGGTGTGATGACAAACCTGTGCCCATTCTCTGAAACACTCAGTTGAGTAGGAAGTAATTTAAATTCTACCCAGAGGGGCTGGGGATGTGGCTCAAACAGTAGCATGCTGTGGCGCTGGGTTCGATCCTCAGCACCACATAAAAATAAATAAATAAAGATGTTGTGTCCACAGAAAACTAAAACAAATAAATAAATAAATAAACATTAAAAAAATAAATTTACCCAGAGTAATTTTGGTAATATGCAGAAATAGAGAACTACAGGAGAAGGGCAGCTAGAGGGAAGGGGCAGGCTTCATGGAAGAGGTGGCCTTGAGTAGCAGGAGGGATGGGGGGGGGGGACAACCTTTATTGCAGTCCACAGGGACAGAGCTCTGAGGAGGCGCAGGTGCACCTCCGGTTCATGAAACCCTGGAACAGCATCATAAGGAGTGGCAGCCCCTGGAGAGCTGCCCATGAGAGTGGGAATGTGGCAGATGAGCATAGACACCACTTCCAGTCCAGTCCAAATTGTACTGAGGGCCTGGCAGGACAGGAAGGCAAGAAGAAAGTGGGCGCTGGGTGTAAAGATTCAAGAACAAGAAAAGCTGTCAAGCCGGCACAGTGTCAAACACCCGTACCTAGCAACTCAGCTGACACAGGAGGCTCACAAGTTCAAGGTCAGCCTGGGGAACTTAGCAAGACTGGCTTTAAAACAAACAAAAATAAATAAATAAAAAGGGCTGAAGATGTAGCTCAGAGGTAGAATTCTTGTGTGCAACGCTGTGGTTTAATCTCCAGTACCCATAAAAGGGGGAAAAAATAAGAATAAGAACTCCGTAGAGTTGATGGATCATAAAGATCTTCACTCTCCCTATATGATGAACAAGTTCAGTGCGATATCATTGAAACCCCAGGATGGTAGCATTGTATCAAACAAACACAAGGCTATGAGTGTCACAAAACTCTGGCCTGGGCTGTACCACAGGGAGAAGAGGTTGTGGTCAAGGGAAGGCATGGACTCCAGGTGCTGGCAGGGTTTCCCTCCTGGCCTGGATGGTCCCCTGCCGGGAGCTCACTACAAGGTTGTGCACTCTCACGGGTGCAGTTATTCAGCTTCCTGGATTGACTCACAAAGGAAAAAATGTAACTTTGGCTTACAGTTTTAGAGGTTTCAGTCCAGGGTCAGTGGGTCCTGCTGCCTTGGGCCTGCAGCAGCCCCATCCCAGCAGGAGTGCGAGGTGCAGCAAATGGTTAACCTCCTGGCCAGTAAGTGAAAGAGGGGGAGGGAGGACTGGGCCCCCACTGTTCCCTTCAAGGCCATGCCTCCAGTGACCTGAAGACCTCTCACTAGGCTCCACCTCCTTAAGGTTCTGCCAGCTCTCAAGAGTGCCATGGGCAGTGGTGGCTCAGGCCTGTAATCCCAGCAGCTTGGGAGGCTGAGGCAGGAGGATCACGAGTTCAAGTAACTGAATGAGCCCTAGGCAACTTAGCAAGACCCTGTCTCAAAATAAAAAATAAAAAGGGGCCTGTGGATATAGCGCAGTTGCTAGAGTGCTTGCTTTGCATGCACAAGGCCCTGGGTCCAATGCACAGCACCACTAAATAAATAAATAAATAATAAAAAGGGCTGAGGATATGGCTCAGTGATAAAGTGCCCCTGGGTTCAAT
This sequence comes from Marmota monax, assembly GCF_021218885.2. NCBI lineage: Eukaryota > Metazoa > Chordata > Mammalia > Rodentia > Sciuridae > Marmota > Marmota monax. The sequence continues at coordinate 1,756,553 of NW_026694841.1, forward strand.
CCCTGTACCCCACCCCCCAAAAAATAGTGCCATGGGCTGGGGATCAAGTCTCTAACCCATGAGCCTTTGGGGGGACACTTATCCAAACCACAACATTTTGCTTTTGGCACCTCAAAGCTCATGTCCATCTCACAGTGCAAAATGCATGCAGTTCATCTCCAAGAGTCCCCCAGAGAATTAACTAGCCCAGCACTGCTCAAAAGTCCAAGTCCAAAGTCTCTGAGATGCAAGGCAAGCTCAGCTGTGAGCTCTTGTAAAAGTAAAAGGAAAAAAAAAAAAAAGAAGAAGTTACATAGTTCTAACATAAAAATCAAACAGGATAAACATTCCTATTCCAAAGGAAGGTACAGGAAAACAGCAAGGAGGTATAGGACCAAAGCAAGACTGAAACCCAGCGGGGTAAATGTTAAATCCTACAGTCCATGCCCAGAATCTGGGGTGCATGGTGGCTAAGGTGGGCTTCCAGGGGCTTGGTCACACCACCCCCATGGCTCTGCTGCTTTGCAGCACACACACCCTTTTTCTTGGGCAGGATTTACATGCTGTCTACAACTTCCATTGGTAGTTGTTCACGCTGGCCCCTCTAACTTTCTGGGGTCTCCAATTCACTGTCACAGCATTGCCCTGTCTGGGGCTGTTTGCAAGGACTCTGACGGTGTCACATACTGCCTGGCCTCCCGGGTTTTACTCTGAAATCTGGACAGAGGCCTCCACGAATTCCTAACTCATGTGTTCTGTTTACCTTCAAGACCAGCAGCACATGGGCACGCCAAGGTCTGCCCTCCTGGACCACTTGAACCACAGCTGCAGTGGCCTCTAGTGCCCTGCTGGCTGGGTGTGGGGACAAATCCCTAGGTGCTTTGGGGCATGCAGGGCTTTTTTCTCAAAGAAAAACCTTTGAAACAAAGTGCATTTCTTCAGCCTTGAACCTTCGATGAATGGGGTGACCTTTCAGACTCCTGAGATGACTTCAAGGCATCCTTTTTCTGGGCTGGGTGCAAAGCACCTGTTTTTGTTGTTGTTGTTAGTTTTTTGGGTACTGGGGATTGAACCCAGAGGTGCTCAATTAATGAGCTAAACCCCAGCCCCTTTTGTTTCTCATTTATTTATTTTTAAGCACCACACCAAAATTCATTCATTCATTCATTCTTTCTTTCTTTTTTTTGTGCTGGGGATTGAAACGGGTGGTTTACCACTGAGCTTCAACTGCAGCCCTTTAAAAAGAGCTATTTATTTATTTTGACCCAGGGCCCTGCTAAGTTGGGCCTCATTTTTTTTTTTTCTTTCCCAGTACTGGGGATTGAACTAAGGACCTTGTGCATGAGAGGAAAGCACTCTACCGACTGAGCCACAACCCAGCCCCCTATTGGTCTCAAACTTGCAATCCTCCTGCCTCAGTCTCCTGAGTTTCTGGGATCACAGGTGTGGGCCACTATGCCCCACTTGGCCTCTTTTTAATAGTGCTATAGGCACCCTCCTTGGCCACACCTTCACACACACTTCTTTTTTTGGCCAAACCATAAGCTTTTCTAATCTTTCTGCTGTGCTCATCTTTGCTTCCCGGCCCACTGTAAGCTGTGGTAAAGCAGCCAGGAACATCTGTGCTGCAGCCCGAATGCTGTGCTGCGTGGCTGTTTTCTCTGCCAAGCAAACTCCTGCATCACCTTTCAGTGCACTCTCCCACAAGTGTCAGGGCACAGACACAGTACATTCAAACTCGGTGCTCCTCTGTCCTGGCTGTAACAGCTGCTGTCCTTAGTGGCTCGGTCTTGTTTTATTCCTGTTCCCTTTTGCATTCTCAGGCTATGGCCTTCACCCTGAACCCAAGAGCATCTTGCCCTCGAGATAAGAATAGTGTGTCACTAAGAGATTATCACCTCTGGTCAGAGTCAAAACATCAGACTATCTGATTCAAGCTCCCTGGAAATGCTGATTTCTGCATGTAGCCCCTAGTCTGGTCCTCAAACAAATATCCCCTACTTCTCCAAAGACTAGTCTACCTCCTTTCAGGCTGCTGGCATCCAATAAAAGCTTACTTTCTTTTTCCCTACACTCACCTCTCAGATATTGGCTGCCATTCAGGGAGTCCTAGAACCTGAGTTTGACAACACATTTTTTTTTCTTGGTACTGGGAATTGATCCCAGGGATGCTTAACCACTGAGTCACATCCCCAGCCTTTATTTATTTATTTACTTTGAGACAGGATCTCCTTAAATTGCTTAGAGCTTCTCTAAGTTGCTGAGGCTGGCTTTGAACTTGTGATCCTTGATCCTCCTGCCTCAGCTTCCTGAACCACTGGAATCATAGGTGTGTGCCACAGTGCCCGGCTTGTCAACACAGTTTTTAACAGACCTTCATTTCCATCCGAAACCTCAGCAGCACAGCCTTTACTGTTCACAGTCTTGTCGGCATTCGGCCTTCTGGGTCACCACCAGAATTGTGCATTAAGCTCCGCTTACGGAGCTGTGGGCTCTTCCTAGCCCTTCTTGAAGCTTTTCCAAATTCCTTTTCTCCACATCATCAGGTATTGTCACAACAACAGCCCTGCTCTGGGAACCAATTCTCAGTGAGTCACCCTTGCCTTACTGTGACCAATACCTGAGATAAATCAAATTACAATACAAAGGGAAAAAAGTTTTTGTTTTTTTTTTTTGCTACCAGGGATTGAACCCAGGGCGCTTAACCACTGAGCCACATCCCAGCCCTTTTCCATACCCCTTTTCTTTTCTTTTTTCTTTCTTTGTTTTCTGGGGGTACCAGGAGTTGAACTCAGGGGCACTCAATCACTGAGCCATATTCCCAGCCCTATTTTGTATTTTATTTAGAGACAGGTCTCACTGAGCTGCTTAGTGCCTCACTGATGCTGAGGCTGGCTTTGAACTCGCAGTCCTCCTGCCTCAGTCTCCTGAGCGGCTGGGATTATAGATGAGCACCACCGCGCCCAGCAAAGGGGCTCCCTGCTCACCTCACGATGGCAGCTCATGGCAAAATCAACTGCTTCCTTCATTTCAGGGAGGAGACAGGGAAGAAGAGGAAGGGGTTGAGGCCCCAGGATCCCTTCTAGGGCACACCCAGAACAGCACACCCAGAAGACCCCCACTGGGCCACAGTTCTAAGTGTTCCTCCACCTCCCAGTGGAAGCATATCAGGGTCCAACTTGACCACATGGACCCTGGGGGAGAGAGTCCAGATCCTAACTACCACATCTGCCTTCTCTCCAAATTAAAAGCAAAGGAATGAAATGTAGAGAAAATTAGAAAAGAGACTGCATGTGGGACTCAATATTAAAGTCAAGGAGTCAAAGACACAGGTAGGTGGTGGTGCATGCCTGTGATCCCACAGAGGCTGAGGCAGGAGGATCACAAGTATGAAGCCAGCCTCAGCAACCTAGCGAGGCCCTGACAAAAAATAAAAATTAAAAAATACAAGGGGCTGGGGATGTAGCTCAGTGGTAGAGTGCTCGCCTAGCAGGTAGGAGACCCTGGGTTTGACCCCAGAACTGGAAAAAAAAAATGGCCATATGAAAGCCTACTTTGTGCAGATAGCTCTGCCGACGTGGGGCTGGTCATTTTCGGCCCACTCTTGCATGGTGCATGGCTGTGTGTGCTGATACACCTCTCTGGGGGCAAGACTTGATAATCAGGAATCAGTAGTTGTGCAAATGCTCCATGCTTCCATCCAGGAACAGCTCCCTGGCAAGTGACCCAGCAGAGGATGAGCCATTCACCACCACGCTATTCCTACCACTGAAATGCCACACTGAACCAAAGCCCCTCTGCTGTCCAGCGACGGTTCTTCCTCACCAGCTGCATGACATGGGGTGAGCCCCCTACTTCTCTACCTTCCCCTTTCTTCATGAGCAACATGAAGGGAGTGGTATCCAGGCCCTTTGCTGGCATGCAGCCAATAGTTCCAGAACTTTCCTGGAAGGAAAGGAGGCTGAGTCCCCCTCTTCTGGCCCACACGTCCAGGAGAGAGCTCTCCTGAGGTGGCTGCAGCCAGTGGGGCTGTGGTCGCCCACACTGGTGCTTTGGAAGCAAGGCACCTTAATCCCACTGTCCCGCTCCTCCCAGGGCTTCACCCCTGCTTCCTGCCTCCTGCACCCCACTGTGTTCCACCAGCCTACCCCTGCTGGGAGCCATTAGCCAAGTAAGTATGACAATTTCCTTGCCAGCGTACCCCATGTTGCAGTGACATTGAATGTACTTAACCTTGCTCAAGGACCAAGGCAGATAAGGGTGTTCCCGGTTTTAAGATAATCTTGTTTAGGGCGTTCCCAGTTTAGGTTCCAGGTTTAAGGTTTAAGATTATTCCTGCTGGGAATAGGGCGTATCCTGCTGCCTGAGTTCCCCTTGAGTTCTCACGGGATTCAGACAGTATATTTTGGAGATAGAAGCCCAGTGGAGGTGAATTTGGGAGAGAAGGTGGATTTGGGAAGAGAACGTGGATTTCCCCAGAACGTGATTGTAGACGGCTGGTGTGAGTTCGGGAATAAAGAGTTGCTGTTTGAATCTACAAGCTGTGTGGTGGCTCGTGATTGTGTGCCCAGCCAGACTGCGGCATTTGTGCCCAGCCAGACTGCGGCATTTGGTGGCCCGTACGGGGAACTTCTGAAGCTTAGAGGTAAGTGAAATTTCTCACCCCTGAGGAAGAGAGAAAGAATGGGTGAACAATTCAAAAAACAATGTGTTATTGTTTTGATTTATTTTGTTTTTATTTCAAGTTGCCTGTTCCTAGAACTTTCTCAGGCAAACTGGGGAAAATGGGTGACTCAAGGTTTGAATTTGTTCGCCTCCGAGCAAGAGAAATTGTTAGAGGAAGGAGGCACCCCAGTGAGACCAAGAACAATTAGGGCATATGTTGATACAATACAAAAATGTAGCCCATGGCTTTTTAAAGACGAGTTATTAAGTATATCAATGGGACCATCATGGTATCCTGTAGAAAGATTTTTCTTCAACAAGAAAGAGATGGCTAGTTCTGTTTACTACATTTGTCTAAGATCTTGGTTTTTACAGACATCTGATTAATTTACAAAGCTAAAGTGTTAAAATATCAACCACTAAATATGAAATCAAGTACTCTTTACTTATTAAGTTCCATAAGGTAATATATTTAAACATTATGTGTGTTTTCATAAATTGGTAAATGGAAAAAGGTTTAATATTGCTTTGCGTCTGTGTCTTTGCTGAAACAAGGTTACTAAGTGTTAAGATTCTATCATGTGTAATTTATATACAAAGAGTAAAAAATTTTCAGTTGGGTTTCAATTATAGTATTATAGTATCATAAAAAACATGAAAGTCTTTCATCTTATTAAAGTGGAGTAATTTGTCTAAATCAGAAATTTTATAAGAGTTGTTTCAAAATGTGAATTTATAAAAAGGGTTAACGGTTAAAAAAGAGAGAAAAAGATTCAAGATGTGGAAATATATTTTAATATAAAAGGTTAAAGGAAAAAGAAATGTTTCTAGATGAGATAATCTCTGTGTGGTAAAGTAAAAAGTTGTAAAATGCCATTTAAAAAGATTTTGAGGAAACTAGACTTTAAAAGCTTGAGAAAGGAAGAAAGAAGAAAAAGATATTTGTACATGGCAGATTGAGACAAAGCTTCTCAATGGAGTTAAAAAAAAAAGCCTTTGGTTGAAGGGCAGCCATGTAAACTAACATTAAAGCGATTTAAACAGAATCTAAGCCTCGTTTAAAAGAGTGAAGTTGTAGGTGGTGAAAAAGTACATTTAAAAGTACAGTATAGATGATAATTAAAAGGCTTTAAAAGGTTAAATTGAAGGTGGTCGAGATACCTTCATGGCGGAAAAAAGATTGCTTTATTGCATCATTCGAAGCCTAGTTAATCTTAAAGGCATTACTTAAAAAAATGGGAAGATAATAGGATAAAAGATATTTAGATAAAGAAGATTAAAAATTTAAAGTGAAAAACTTTAAAGACAGAAGTATAGAAAGTTAAAAAGAATAAAGATAAAGAAGATGTAGAAAGATAAAAAATGTAGGAAGACAAGAATTTTAAACCCACAAAATAGGAAGAAAAAAAAAAAACTAGGAGGAAAATAAGCAACTAAGGGTAAAAATACAAACCTTAGAAAAAAAAAAAACTGGAAGATAGAAATAAGATAGAAAATGGTTGAAAATGTCAAGTAAGGTATTTCAGATAGAAAATGCAAAAAGCTAAGACAACTATTAGATACAGACATTCAAGATAGAAAAAGGTACAAGAGAGAAGTTTACAGTCAAATATTGGATAAAATAGAAGAACAAGGAGATTATTAGTAATTTTTTCAAAAAGCCCATCAACTTTAATTTCTGGTGGTGCAGAAATTAGAAGTCTCAGATGAGGGTGTTAAAATTTATAGACAAGAGCCAATTTAGAAAACATTAAACTAGAAGGAAATTGGTTTAAAACCACATCAAAAAATTAAAAGGACTAAAGTAATTCTAAAAACTAAGGCAAAATGCTTTTAAAAGACTTAAATTTAAAAGGATCTTTAAGGGGTATATATCCCCCAAAGATAAACTTAAAATAATGCTTTTTACTCTAAACTTTTTAAATTTGGATTCATCAGGACTTAGTGCTGCGGAAAGGCATATGTATCCAAAAAATGTACATAAGCCTAAAGTACTTTGGAAAGATATTCTAACAGGACAATGGAAAGGTCCTGACCCAGTGATTGTCTGGAGTCGGGGGTCTGTTTGTGTTTTTCCACAGGGAGAACAGCAGCCCATTTGGATTCCAGAGAGATTAACTAAAACAGTTTCTACAGATCGAAAAGAAGATGATTTGACTCAAATCCATAACAGCTGATATCCAGAACTCCAGCTTGGCCATTCTTACATCTGCGACAGTGATTAACCAGGATGCTTTTTTCAATAGCTATTTTATTATTGCATTTTTCTACATCATAAGGTTCTATTTTTATTTTTTGAGCTCATACAAACCTAGGTTAATGTTTTTCTTATCAGTTTTATTTTTTGACTGTGGAGTTTTTAAACATTGCAATGGAGATTTCACCTAGGTAAAGCTACAAGGCCTTTACTATTTTCTTATGTGTTGTACGTTTGTGTACACTCTTGTGTTTTGTGTTGTATGTCTGTATGTGCGTATGTCCATATTTCTTATATGAGGAGCGCTCATGAAAAAATGGATCCGAATTATTATTTTTTTTATTCACGTGATTTAAATGGTTTAATTTAAATTAGGTAAACAGCTGTTAAGGATTGTTTTTAAAGGTGGTTAACAGATCTGTTTGTTTACTAATTTAAATTAGGTAAAAAGCTGTTAAGGATTGTTTTTAAAGTAGGTTAACAGATCTGTTTGTTTACTTTCACCTTTCCTTTTCATTATATTTAATAATTCTTTTCAGGATAATGTCTCTTTAGCATCATTGCCAGAATTCCTATCTCCATCCCAGTGCCAGTGAAGAACTCAACAAGTAATGCTCAATCAAGGAGTTAACTTACTTTGGGAGGAAACGGATTTTGGGAGGAAATGGACATATTGATAGATTCCTCCGCTTTGAACTGCTTGCAGAACTTGCCTGGACTATGTAACTATCGTTTGGTGCAGCGAATTGTGGTAATGCTGGCATATCTTTGCTGATGGTGTCACCAGTGATGCAATTTTTCCCAAGGAGCCGTCAATTGGCTTGGTGTCGTGGCATTTCTGTATCCTCCTCCCTTCTGCTAGTGATGGTCTAAAATTTGGGGGCCAATGGCTTATGCTGGACCGGTAGTCAGTGACGGGTATGATCCAATTGCAGTGGTATCAACCTAAGACAGGAGGCTGACGCCTAAAGGTCAGTTTTCCGATGACGGGTAAGAACCATATGTTGAATTGGACAACCTACCAGGCACGGTCCATAAGCCACATTAACCTCACTCCCCCACTGGCACCAAGGCCAAATTTGGGGGCCAACAGAGGTGAGGCAAAGAACCTCACCCCCCCACTGGTGCATAGACCTATCCACAAGTATGGCTGTATGCTGGACCGGTAGTCAGTGACGGGTATGATTCAATTGCAGTGGTATCAACCTAAGACAGGAGGCTGACGCCTAAAGGTCAGTTTTCCGATGACGGGTAAGAACCATATGTTGAATTGGACAACCTACCAGGCACGGTCCTTAAGCCGCATTGCTTGTTGTTTAATTAATCAGAAGGGGGGAGATGCTGGGAGCCATTAGCCAAGTAAGTATGACAATTTCCTTGCCAGCGTACCCCATGTTGCAGTGACATTGAATGTACTTAACCTTGCTCAAGGACCAAGGCAGATAAGGGTGTTCCCGGTTTTAAGATAATCTTGTTTAGGGCGTTCCCAGTTTAGGTTCCAGGTTTAAGGTTTAAGATTATTCCTGCTGGGAATAGGGCGTATCCTGCTGCCTGAGTTCCCCTTGAGTTCTCACGGGATTCAGACAGTATATTTTGGAGATAGAAGCCCAGTGGAGGTGAATTTGGGAGAGAAGGTGGATTTGGGAAGAGAACGTGGATTTCCCCAGAACGTGATTGTAGACGGCTGGTGTGAGTTCGGGAATAAAGAGTTGCTGTTTGAATCTACAAGCTGTGTGGTGGCTCGTGATTGTGTGCCCAGCCAGACTGCGGCATTTGTGCCCAGCCAGACTGCGGCATACCCCTGCCCTTTATGCTTGCTAAGCACCCACCTCCAAGCCTTATCTTGAGAGGGACCCTACCAGGGTGGACTGTCACTGTCCAGGAAAGTCCTCTATCTGCTGTGACAGCTCACCAGAGCAGGCAGTGGGACCCGTCAACACACAGCACTGCTTCCACAACCTGCTGAGCCTGGGCTAGTGAGAGCCTGCCTTCCACCATCAGCACGCACATCTGTCAGACCGGCTACCCTCTCCAGAGCTCTGGCTGACTCTGGCAGGACACGGGGTGGGGGAGCTGTCCCTGTCCCTTGGCACTTAGAAGCTTCCGGGCATGTGTTAGTCATCTTTTGTCACTGTGACCAAAATACCTGACAAAAACAACTTAGAGGAGGAAAAATTTATTTTGGCTCATGGTTTCAGAGGGCTCCATGGCCAGTCCACTCCTTGGCTCTGGCCTTCGGTGAGTCAGAACACCATGGCAGAAGGGCATGATGGGAGAAAGAAGATCTGTTCATGGCAGCCAGGAAGCAGAGAGCGCAAGGTACCTGGGACGAGGTACCCCAAAGGCAAGCCCCCCACTGATCTGCTTCCTCCAGCTATACCCTACCTACCTACAGTTACCACCCAGTTAGGCCCTTTGAATAATTAATCCATCCATGGATTGGTCCACTGACGAGGCTAAAGCTCCCATAATCTAATCATTTCACCCCCGAGCATTCTTGTATCAACACAGGAGCTTTTAGGGGATGCCTTATATCTAAACCACAAAGGGCAAGTTGGTGACGGGTCTCCTGACTGATGCTTTCTTTCACAAGGATTGCTGGGCACTGACCCATGACCACCAGGTGATCCCCATCCTAGGCAAAAGCAGGTAAGTGCACCCACCCTGGCCCACTCTGTGCTCCCTGGTCCTGAGCACACCTGGTGAGCTCCTGGCTACTCCTGAGAGGCACAGATGAAAGCCCGTATGAAGCTGGCAGGAATGTGCCAAGCTTTCTGGGAACTTCTCACAGATATCATAAAGTAAATCTATTTCAACCCAGAGGGGACTTACAGAGTGAGCATCGGAGGTAAGCAGAATTCAGGTTCTGTGATTGTTGGCCAGGGCCTGCCCTCCCTCCTGGAGCTCTTCATGGAAACACTCAGGAGGTGCCAGGAACATGTGCCACGCTAAGGGGCTTTACATCCACCATCCAACCTCCTTCTCACATTCCCCTGGAAAGCCAGGCCTGCCTTCCTATTGGGGATCAGAGAAATGAGGTCACTGGCCCAAGGTCACACAACTGTATGACTTGGCTGGAATAAGGAACACCTAGAAACCTGGTGAAACAATCAGGTGTGCCTATGAGGATGCTTCCCCAGATTAGCATGGGTCTGAGTGGCCCAGGTAGGGAAGATCCACCCTCCGTGGACTGCCAGAAGACCACAGGACAGAGGTGAGTGGGCACAGCTGTGAATGCAGGTGGACGCCGGCTCTGGCCCTGGCTCAGCCGTTGTGTGAGCAGGTGCTTTTCTTCCAATGCTGGAGTGACCCCTTTTTTGCTGCCTTAGACACCAGGACTTCCGGCTCACTGGCTTATGGATTCCAGGATTCTGGTTCTCAGCTCTCTGGACTTGGGCTGAGTCATGTTACCACCATCTCGGAGACTCTCTGGCCACCATAAACAAATGGGCAATTCCCTAAGCAATCCCCTCTCCTGTGTTTATCCACATTTCCTGCTAGTCCTGTCTTGGAGAACCATAACACTGCTACCCAGGGCAAGTGGGAGCAGTTCCTTGTTCCTTCTCTCCAGTTCTAGCTTGGACAGCATTTCAGATGCAGCAATGGGAGCCAAGAATTTCAGAGCTGGAATGGCAGGCTCTGGGGAAGTCAGAAAGGCTGTAGCCCTGGCCAGGGCCTTGGCATGGTCAAAGCCCCAGAAGCCCCAAGGCTCGGATGCTTCTGGGGTTGAGGATTGAGCCCAGGGGTTCCCTACCACTGAGCTTCCCATTATTTATTTATTTTAAAGTTGTGGATGGACACAATACCTTTATTTTATCTATTTATTTTTATGTGGTGCTGAGGATTGAACCCAGTGCCTCACACGTGCTAGGCAAGTGCTCTACCACTGAGCTGTAGCCCCAGCCTGAGCTGTTTATTTTTTATTTTGAGTCAGGGTTTCGGCTAAGTGCTAAGGCTGGCCTTGAACCTGCCTCAACCTCCCGAGTCGCTGGGTAACAGGTGTAAGTCACCATGCCCCGCTTTCTGCTGCACTTCTGTCACAGGCAATGGTAAAGCCATGCGAGTCAGGAGCCAGTGCAAGATCAGGCCGCACGGCCCCTTCTCTTTGGTTTGTGGTGTCTGTTTCTTTTTCTCCATTTGGTTTTCCTCCCGGCTAACTCCCTGCATCTTTATCACACACTTTAAGGTTACATTAAAGGCAGATCCTGGGAACACTGCATGGGGTCGCCCCCAGGAAGTAGCCTATGACATCTGCCCTCCAGGCAGAGCAGAGCTGCTGGCCAGCCAGCTGCGTCCTCACTACAAGCTCCCTGACAGACAGACAGGCACGACAATGGACAGTTGGACCCCTTCAGAAACAGCACTTACTGCCCTTACAACCTGTAAGCTGCTGACATTCCAGCCTCCCTGGAGGCCAGCTGCTTCTTTGTCCCTGAGGAAGGACTACAAATCCGCCCATCAGGACAGAGCTAGTCCCTGGCCCAGGCTCCGCCCGCTACGGAGTTTCCCTCCCGGTCGTTAGTGGGGTCAGAAACTGTAAAGCAATAAACCTATAGAGAACTTTGGGTAATATCGCCATTTTGATGATGTTAGTTCTGCCTATCCATGAACAGGGTATATTTTTCCATCGTCTAAGATCTTCTTCTATTTCTCTCTTTAGGGTTCTGTAGTTTTCATTATATAACTCTTTCACCTCTTTTGTTAGGTTGATTCCCAAGTATTTTATTCTTTTTGAGGATATTGTGAATGGGGTGGTTTTCCTCATTTCCATTTCAGAAGTTTTGTTGCTGATATACAGGAATGCCTTTGATTTATGGGTGTTGATTTTATATCCTGCCACTTTGCTGAATTCATTTATTAGCTCTAGTAGTTTCTTTGTAGAACCTTTTGGGTCTGCTAGGTATAGGATCATGTCATCCGCAAATAGTGATAATTTAAGTTCTTCTTTTCCTATCTTTATGCCTTTAATTTCTTTCGTCTAATTGCTCTGGCCAGTATTTCGAGAACTCTATTTAATAGAAGTGGTGAGAGAGGGCATCCCTGTCTTGTTCCAGATTTTAGAGGGAATGCCTTCAGTCTTTCTCCATTCAGAATGATGCTAGCCTGAGGCTTAGCATAGATAGCTTTTACAATGTTGAGGTAAGTTCCTGTTATCCCTAGTTTTTCTAGTGTTTTGAACATAAAGGGATGCTGGACTTTGTCGAATGCTTTTTCTGCATCTATTGAGATGATCATATGTTTCTTCTCTTTAAGCCTATTGATGTGGTGAATAACATTTATTGATTTCCATATATTGAACCAGCCTTGCATCCCAGCATTTCTTGTAGAAATAGATAAAGCAATCATGAAATTCATCTGGAAAAATAAAAGACCCAGAATAGCAAAAGCAATTCTAAGCAGGAAGAGTGAAACAGGCGGTATAGCGATACCAGACTTCAAATTATACTACAGAACAATAGTAACAAAAACAGTGTGGTACTGGTACCAAAACAGGCGGGTGGACCAATGGTACAGAATAGAGGACACAGAGACCAATCCACAAAATTACAACTATCTTATATTTGACAAAGGTGCTAAAAGCATGCAATGGAGAAAGGATAGCATCTTCAACAAATGGTGCTGGGAAAACTGGAAATCCATATGCAACAAAATGAATCTGAATCCCTTTCTCTCGCCATGCAGAAAAGTTAACTCAAAATGGATCAATGATATCAAAACAGAGACTCTGCGTCTGATAGAAGAAAAAGTTGGCTCTAATCTACAGAGTGTGGGGTCCTTAATAGGACACCCATAGCACAAGAGTTAAAAACAAGAATCAACAAATGGGACTTACTCAAACTAAAAAGTTTTTTCTCAGCAAGAGAAACAATAAGAGAGGTCAATAGGGAGCCTACATCCTGGGGACAAATTTTTACTCCTCACACTTCAGATAGAGCCCTAATATCCAGAGTATACAAAGAACTCAAAAAATTAAACAATAAGAAAACAAATAACCAATCAACAAATGGGCCAAGGACCTGAACAGACACTTCACAGAGGAGGACATACAATCAATCAACAAGTATTCGAAAAAATGCTCACTATCTCTAGCAGCCAGAGAAATGCAAATTAAAACCACCCTAAGATACCATCTCACTCCAGTAAGAATGGCAGCCATTAGTAAGTCAAACAACAACAAGTGCTGGCGAGGATGTGGGGAAAGGGGTACACTTGTACATTGCTGGTGGGACTGCAAATTGGTGAGGCCAATATGGAAAGCAGTATGGAGATTCCTCGGAAAGCTGGGAATGGAGCCACCATTTGACCCAGCTATTCCCCTTCTCGGACTATTCCCCAAAGACCTTAAAAGAGCGTATTATAGGGATACAGCTACATTGATGTTCATAGCAGCACAATTCACAATAGCTAGACTGTGGAACCAACCTAGATGCCCTTCAATAGATGAATGGATTAAAAAAAAGTGGCATTTATACACAGTGGAGTATTATTACCACTAAAAAATGACAAAATCATGGCATTTGCAGGGAAATGGATGGCATTAGAGCAGATTATGCTAAGTGAAGCTAGCCAATCCCTAAAAAACAAATGCCAAATGTCTTCTTTGATATAAGGAGGGCAACTAAGAACAGAGCAGGGAGGAAGAGCATGAGAAGAAGATTACCATTAAACAGGGACAAGAGGTGGGAGGGAAAGGGAGAGAGAAGGGAAATTGCAGGGAAATGGAAGGAGACCCTCATTGTTATACAAAATTACATATAAGAGGAAGCGAGGGGAAAGGGAAAAAAAACAAGAGAGAGAAATGAATTATGATAGATGGGGTAGAGAGAGGGGAGGGGAGGGGAGGGGAGGGGGGATAGTAGAGGATAGGAAGGGCAGCAGAATACAACAGACACTAGTATGGCAGTGTGTGAAAAAGTGGATGTGTAACCGATGTGATTCTGCAATCTGTATACAGGGTAAAAATGGGAGTTCATAATTCACTTGAATCTAATGTATGAAATATGATATGTCAAGAGCTTTGTAATGTTTTGAACAACTAACAATAAAAAAAAAAGAAACAACACAAAAAAAGAAACTGTAAAGCAAACTGGTGACTTGGTTGAACACAAGGGGCCACCAGCTTCAACCCACCCAGGCACATGTGGTGTGTAAAGTAGGGGTGAACAGAGAACAGGAAGTGGCAGTGTGGCTCAGTGCCACGCCTGTCCTGGGGCAGGGCCACTGAGCACTGGGTTGGAAGGGCAGAGGCTCCTGGAGTAATTAACTGTCCTAGAGATGCCGAGCGCCTCTGTGCAAGGCTGGGGAACCAGCTGCTGGCACCAGCTGCAGTCACAGTGCTGCTGACAACTGGGCGTGGCCTGAGCCCACTTCTCAGGCTTTCACTTTGGAGGCTGGGACCAAGCAGCGACCCACACAATTGAACAGGGAGGGACAAACACATTAACTGCAAAGAGTGAGCCTGGGAGGAAACAGCTAGGCTGGCAGGAGAGGTGACGGAGGGTGGGGCGGCACAGCCCGGCACAGCCCGTGATAGGAGGGCTTCTGGACAGTGAGTGATATTTAAGCTGCAGTGAGAGAAGGAACTGGCAGAACAGAGAACAGAGTCACGGAGAAGGTTAAGGCAGTGAGGACGGAGGAGCTGTGGGCTGGGAGGGGAGAGGCTGTGCAGGCCCCTGGCTCAGGCCAGAGGTTGGCATTTTCTTCTTAGTAAAATACACCTTTTGAAGAGTTTTAAGCAGAGAAATTGCAGGACTGGATTTGCCTCCAAGATATCTCAGGTCATAGGGCGTGTGAGGAGCGGAAGTAGGAGAACACGGGCCTGACCAGGGCTGATGCAGGGCACCAGGAGCTCACAGACTCACAGGATGGGCTGGACACAGGATGGGGATCCAGGAAGAAGCCGAAAGTCAGGGAGGTGGGCACAAGAGCTTTCAGCCACATGGTGACCTGGCCTCAGAAAACAACCTGAGCATCGCAGCAACTGCCTCCTGGCACCAGAAAACCGTGGCAGTCGAGCACTTGCTGGCCAGATGACAGAGTACCAGGAAGATCACGCATGCCCCGTGCCACCTGCCATCTGCTCGAAGAATGAAGTCCACACCCAGAATCCCAGGAGCAGTGGAGACTGGGAAGCAGTTACTATGCTTCCAGTCGCCATCCCAGATGAAACGCAGGAAAGCAGCGGCCCAGCCTCCAGGCCAGAGGGGACAGGGGCCGAGGAGACTTCCATGCAGCAGAAGGACAAAGGCTACTCCTGGCTTTCCAGGTAGCACAGTGGGCAGAGGGGAGGAAGGAAGGAGAAGACAGCTCTGGAGCACAGGTGAGAGGCCAGGACTTGGGTGTCACATGCAGACTCCAGACGCGCAGGATCCCCCAGCCCTGGCTCACGGGAGCTTTGCTACAGAGGAGCATTGATTCATGGGGAGAAAATCAATTAAAGCCCATGAACCAAAAAATAACTGGGGCTGGAATTTTTCTAGGGGGGGAAAAAACGCCCCAAAGCACAACTCATCTACCAGGTCTATTAATAACACTTACAGCCAATAAATAGAACAAGTGTGAAATCTGTACATTAACTCTGTGCTGGGAGAGCAGAGGGAAGTCGGGTGGGGTAGGGAGGATGAGACCCATATGGGGACAAGAAGCCAGCAAGCTTGGAGAGGAAAGCACAGGAGACTGGGAAAAGGAGAACCGAGGAGGAGGGGAAAGGGGGCAGAGGAAGGAGGAAGAGCGAGAAGGGAGGGAACTGGTGGCGACTCAGCTGCATCAAGCAGACAGAGACTATGCTGCTCAGCCCCCGCCGCCCCCCATGCTTCCGGAAGTGCCCTCTGATCCCTGGGCCCTGGGCCTGGGCCTGGAGCAGCTGGAAGAGCCAAGATGCAAGGGCTTCCTGGGACCGAGTTGTGGGCTGCTGGGCTCCTTCGAGCTCTGGGTATCAAGCTCTGAAGGCACTGAGTGCTACACGTTCCGTAGTTGTTTCCTCTTTATTTTATTTATTTATATTTGTGGTGCTGGGGATTGAACCCAGGGCCTTGTGCTAGCTGCTGGCACTATCCCTAACCCTATTTTTATTTATTTATTTTATTTAGGTAGCAGGAATTAAAATTAAACCCAAGTACGCGTAACCACTGAACCACATCCTCAGCCCTTTTTGTGTTTTATTTATAGACAGGGTCTAGCCAAGTTGCTAAAGGCCTAAATAGTTGAGGCTGACTTTGAACTTGCAATCCTCCTGGCTCAGCCTCCTGAGCCGCTGGGATTACAGGTGTACGCCACCATGCCCACTGATCATCTTGCATTCTCCATTCTCTCCTCTGCCTTCCCTAAGGTAGCCATGGACTCATGGTCTGTACCCTCCTGAACCTTTCTTCATGTTCCCTGTTAGAATCAGGCAGGAGGGAAGAAGGGAGGAGAGGGGAGCAGAGAGGAGGAGAGGAGCAGAGGGGAGGACAGGGGAGAAGAGGGGAGGAGAGGGGAGCAGAGGGGAGGAGAGGGGAGGAGAGGGGAGCAGAGGGGAGGACAGGGGAGCAGAGGGGAGGAGAGGGGAGCAGAGGGGAGCAGAGGGGAATAGAGGTTTCAAAACACACACACACACAGAGCCCTGTGACAGACTCCATGCTGGGTATGGGAGTGGCTGCTCAAGGAGGGAAGACTTCATGGCACAGGGGCCCAGAGGCTGGATGAGTGTCCAGAGCAGAGCCTGGGCCAGGGAAGGCCTCCCAGGGAGAAGGCAAGGTGGGAGGAACCTGGGCCTGGGAGGATGACAGTGCGAATGCAAGAGAGATGTGGGCAGAGGAGCTGTGGCTGATGGAAGGCTTCTGAGAAGCAGGAGATCAGGGCCAGGGAGCTGACTCCAGAGGACCAGAGCTCGTCACAACAGATCCCGGCCAGGACAACAGCAGGAGCCCCTGCAGTTCAACTGACAGCCCCAGCCAGTGTGCAGGACAAGTGGCTGTACCCCATCCGTTCCAGGTCTCTTGAAATAACACGCCCTTCCACCTCAAGAAAGAGGGGATGCAGAAGTGGGGCATGTCCAGGGACTTGCTCCACAGGGCTGATCTGCGCACCCAGCAGGGTGGCCGCCGCCTGGGAGTGCTGGGTGTTCAGGGAGCCCAACAGGATGCTTTGTTGGTCTCCTGTACAGTCCACTGGGGAAACAGATGGGCAGTTCCCTTCATGTTGTATAGGCAAGCGCAGTACCAAGGAGCTGGATTCCCAGACCTTCATTTATTTTTTTATTTGAGAATAAATTGTGGAAACTGGTTTCAAACATGCAATCTTCCTGCCTCAGCCTGCCGAGTAGATGCATGCCACTGTGGTGGGCTTCCAGAACTCTTCTGGAAAAACAAACTTTATGCTCATTAAACAATGCCAGGCCAGACACAAATTCCCTTATGACATGGCGAGCTCCACACGGCAAGGCCAGGCTACAGGAGCACAGAGACCGCAGAGAATGGGGTCCCAGGTAGAGAGGGCCAACTGTTTTAGAGGAGAAAATACAGGTGAGGAGTTGAGAACTTACTCTGTAGCTAGGAGGGAGGCAAGGAAGTGGGAAGCAGCTAAGCACAAGGCAGTCGGCAGCTCCAGGATGCAGATGGGTTAGCTGGGAGCCCGGTTCCAGGAATCAGTTCCTTCACAGAGGAATCAAGTAGCCAAAAGGCCAGACGTGATGAGAAACGATGGAAACCCCACAAATCCAAAATAGATGGCTTGGGCTCCACAGCTTCCCTTTGTCTTCTTCTCCTTATAAAACATGTGGATTTGTGCATCCACATTCATGGTGACATTACTCACAACAGCTAAAACATGAAGCTACCCTAGTGTCACTGATGTCAAAGATGAGTACTCGGGCAAAACGGGATGCGTACAGAAGCAGAACGGTGTTCAGCCACGTGGCTTTTTACTTTGATGCTGGGGATGGAACCCAGGGTGCTCTACCATTGAGCTACACCCAGCCCTTTTTATTTTCTATTCTGAGCAGGGTCTCACTAAGTAGCCCAGGTTGGGCCTGGATCTCACAACCCTCCTGCTCTGGGATAACACGCATGAGCCACCCACCATGCCCATCCTTATTCAGCTTTATAAAGAAAGGAAATTCTGACACATGCTACAGCAGGGCTGAATTTGAGAACATTATGCTGATTAAAAAAGCCAGTCACAAAAAGACAAATGTTATACCCATTTATTTATGGACATGGTACAGGAGTCAAATCAGAGATAGAGCAGGATAGCGGTGGTCAGGGGCTGGGGAAGGAGAGCAAGTGGGTATATAGTTTCAGTTTTCCAGGGCCAGTTCTGGAAGCTGGGTATAGTCCCAGCCACTTAGAAAACTGAGGCAGGGGGATCACAGGTTTGAAGCAATTTAGTGAGTCACAGTCTCAAGATAAAAATAAATGAAGGGCTGGGAATGCAGCTCTGTGGTAGAGGACTTGCCTAAGACATAAAGCCCTGGTGTGGTGGTTTATGCCTGTAATCCCAATGTCTGAGGAGGATGAGGCAGGAGGATCGCAAGTTCAAAGCCAGCCTTAGCAACTTATTCAGGTCCTAAGCAACTTAACAAGACCCTATCTCAAAAAATAAAAAGGGGCTGGAGATGTGGCTCAGTGGTTAAGCCCCCCTGTGTTCAATCCCTGGTACCAAAAGAAAAAAGAAAAAAAGACATGAAGCCCTGGGTTCTATCCCCAGTCCAGGGTGGGGATGAGGTGAAGAGTTCACTGGGGTGGACAGTGATCATGGCTGCACAACTTGGATGTACTTAGTGCCACTGAAACTTGGAAATGGTTATGATGGCAAATTTTGTTCTGTGTATTTTAATACAATAAAAAATTTTAAATGTTACTGCACATAAAGTAAAACAAACAAAAAAACCTATTACCCAAATCCTAATTCCCAGAAGCACACTACATTGTTTTGACATTTTTTCCTATGTCCTTTCAATTTCAGGTTGAAATTATACTATAAATACTATTATACTATAAATATATATATTTATATACTATAAATACAAGTGTCCTCCATTTTTGCTCACTTTGTCATAATTCTTTCTCATGTTACTAAACCATGTATAGGGGCCAGGGATACAGCTCAGTGATACAGCACTTTCTAAGACCCTGGGTTCTATCCCCAGCACCACAAAAACAAAACAACACTTATAAAAAACACTTATAAAATTTACGGTCTTAGGGGCTGGGGTTGTGGCTCAGTGATGGAATGCTTGCCTTGTACTCGTGAGGCACTGGTTTCGATCTTCAGCACCACATAAAAATAAACAAAATGAAGATACTGTATTCATCTGCAGCGAAAAAATATTCTTTAAAAAATTTATGGTCTTATAATATTCCTTGCATTCCACATGGATAACCCATAAGATGCCTCCGGGAAAACACTTCGGACCCCCTGAACACACCAGCTTCCCAGGAGGAGCGACTGGACAGTCCATTGCCAGTCACTGCCCCAGTACAACGGCTCACACAGGAAGCTCAGCATCAGAATTCAGGCCCAAAGCACCTGCCGGGGACCTGCAATTCTCTTAGCCTTTTCCTCACTGTCACAGAGTGACTGCCATGGCCAGGGCGACCACACTGGTTTTCAGCAGGAAGGGAGGCTGTGCCCCTTTTTGGTTTGGGTGCTAGAGATGGAGCCCAGGGCCTCAGCACAGAGCTGCTCCTCCAGCAATTTGTCCACTAGGGGAGCGAGTTCTCCTTAATACACATCTCCTCAGGCACTGCTCTGTTTGGAAAGGGTCATGCTCTCCGCCACTCCTCAGATCCACCACGGGCTGCAGGGACTAAGAAGCCTTGCCCACACACCTGCCAAGGCAGGCTCCCACCCTCTGGCTGAGGTGGAGCTCGGCAGAGAGCACTGCCTCATACACAAGGCAGGGAGGTCCAGCCTCACACCACCCAGAGAAGATCCCCACCCACTTCCTGAAAAGGAAAGAATGGGGGCCTACAAGGAGGGAACCTAGCTGTGGGGTTAGCACCCTGACACTACAGCGACCTGTGCCTTCTGCCAAGCCAGTGCGTACACGTTCACACATGTGACACACAGTAGTGTATCCAGCCGCTCCCCTGGATTGTTTTAGAAGGTATTTACGATGTATGACTCTACAGTTTGGACCAGAAATGTCCCCAAAGACCCATGTGTTACAGACTTGGTCCCCAGTTAGGCTCTATTGGGAGAGGTGGTGTTAGACCAGGACGCAAGAAAAGACCACTGACTCCAGTTAAAATCAAGCTTATTATTTTGACAGGCCGGGCTGCCTCTCCCACCCAAAACAGCAGAACAAGACAGCAGCCACAGCTTTCCTGCAGCCCAGCTTTATAGCCCAGAAAGTTACACAAAGGGGGGTTACAGATAACAAAACTCCGACGAGCATGACACTAATGGTAGTTTACATTTTTGCTGGCTTTGACATCAGAATTTATGAAGGTCATTAGAGCCTCAGAGAGGGTCGGTATCTGGCCAGGGAAGGCCAAGATTTGTGAGGCGTCACTAAAGTTTCAGAGAGAGCTGCTATCTGGTCAGAGAGCCAGGCATGGGTGAGTTCAAGGCATGGGCAGGCATTCCAAGCAGGTTCAGAATTTGCAGTAATTTATAGTAAAGTCGAAATTAGCTTTTCAAGGCTTTGTGGCGAGATGGCTCCCAATTTTAAGATCAGGTTGGGTCTATCAGTGGGGCTTAGCAGGAGGTCTTCCTTTCACTAGAGGGGGTCTCCTTGATGGGACAGTGGGACCCACGAACTTTCTTCCTCTGAGTCCCGGGCACCCTGAGGCGAACAGTGTGCTCCCACCTGTGCCTGCCATGATGCGCTGCCTTGCCACTGGCCCAGCCTCCAGGCTCTGAGCCAAGATACATCCTCTATGAGCTGATTGTCTCAAGTGTTCCTTGTTGTAATGGAAAACTAATACAATAACCCAAGCTTACATACAGTTTAAAGCAAAAAGCTCCCCATAAAATATATATTGGTCACATATCTAAATATTCCTAAACCACACAAGGGAACTGGCAGGACACCTCCACCTCAAGCTGTGCCACTTTAATGCGTTACATTGTTGTGCTTAGAACAACCGTGGCCAGCACACAGTAAGGGCACTACTGGTATTAAGCTGCTCCTACTGGTATTAGGTGGCAGGACGGTGAATAGACTGGATTACAGTCATCTCCCCATGCCTCGGTAGGTTCCTAGGATGTATAGCTAACAAGATGAAGATTTACATACTGTATTTATTATAGAATATGTAAGTTTCAAAATTTAGATCCACAAAACAACAGTTCAAATATAAGGTGGAGAGATGTGGCTGAACAGCCGAACAGGTGTGCACAGGCAGTGGTGAGCCTGCAGCTCTGATTTCATTTGTTCTCTGGGGCTAGGGAGAACATCGGGGCCTCTCCCCGATGCTAAGCCATGTGCTCAATCCTGGAGACCCCAGCCCTAGTTTGCAACTATGAATGCTGAAAGGGACACTGATGCCTGATAGCATGACCTCACTCCTGGACACACCACCTGCTGCAAGGGGAAGCTAAGTCTGGAATAGCTCTGTCCTCTCACCTAGTAAACTTTGCATCTGGAATTCAGTGATTTGAGGAAACAAGGGGTGAGCAGGGTCTGAGGGAAATTGCTACATAATGGCTAGAAGAGGGCATGAGTGGATCCATAAAACATCACTCTTCTGTAACAAATGGCAGCCAACTGCTAACTATTTGATTAATATAGCAATTGATAAGGCATTTTTGGATTGGGGATGTAGCTCAGAGGTAGAGTGCTTGCCTAGCAGACCTGAGGTCCTGGGTTCAATTCCCACCACCACCCAAACCCAAAAAATCAATAAGCATTTATTTCAACAGGAAATGGCCTTCCTGCATGGACTTTCTGCTGTTATGGTGGCTGCTGTAGGAAGATTTTACTTGTAAGACCATTTGCTTTGGGAGGGCTGGATGAGGCTGCCAGCTTCAGCTGAAAACAAAATAAGCTCATCTTCCCAAAGCACAGTCCACTTGAAGCTCCTTTTAGAATACGTGTTCAAGAAATAAGTAATATACACCAGCTGTATATAATTTAGGGCAAAGAATATTCTTCATATTCCTGATGTTATAAAGGAATTCTAAGACAAAGGATTTCTCAGTATTCAAAATGAAATTTCTAGAATTACATCTAATTTCTTGACATTTTGTGAGACTCAGTTCCCAGAGGTCTGGCTCCTTTCAGACTCTGGCAGAAGCCTGCCCAGCGGAGGAGCACTTTCCCTGCTTCGTGAGTCAGCGGGTACTCCTGGCCCTCAGTGCTCAGAACCATGGAGAGCTACAGATACATCCGGCGACTTTTCTGTTCTGACAGGGCCCACCAGAGTCCAGAATTGGGCTGGCTCTTTTCCCTCTGGGAATGAAAGGCCACTGTCCCTGCCCTCGATGTGTGAAAGCAGAAACACTCATAGACACGATTTAGTGTAGGTACAAGTGCAATGGCAGCAGTTTGAGCTTCCCAGGAAAGCTGTCCCAAAGAGCAGGAGGAGTCGGCTCTGTCTCAGAGGAAAGGAGAAAGGACATTTAGGCAAAGGTGCACACTGCTTGCAGGTAGCAGCAAGGGTAGTAAATGAGGCGGAAAGGCTTGGCCATGTTTTGCTGAGAGATGTCCATCTTGAGGCCTCAGAAGTCCCAGAAAGTCTCAACAGGGGAGCAGTGGGGTCAGAACCCTTGAGGAGTGCCCTGGGGAAGGAGGGCTGGAGGCAAGTGGAGCTGCTGTTTGGCAAAGGTGTAGGTGAGAGTGTGGGGGCCTGCCAAGGGCAGGAGCAGTGGACATGCAGACGAGGGGCATTGGAGAAATGGCGAGAACAGCTTAGGGTTTGGTGACTGCCTGTGGGGGATCAGGGGAAGAGAGAGAGTGGGAGAGGGTGTCCAGGGTTCAGTCACGGGCAACTGGGTAGTGTATGACCGGTGAGAGGGCTGCTGGGAGGAAGCAGGCAGGGAGCAGAGAGGGAAGCAAGATGGAGGTGCCAGTTGGACCAGAGAAAGGTGACTTAGATCAGTGGGACAGGGATATGGACCCTGGGGCAATCCATGCCAGAGAGAGGCTTGAGAATGGTCAGATGCAGGAGCAGGGGAAGGCAGTGTGGACAGCCAACCAGCAGAACACACACAGAGCAAGGACAGTGGCAAGGAGGAAGAGCCAGAAGGATGGAGAGGACAAAAGGGCCCTTAGGATAGCCAAGAGGACTCCAGGGGCGGAGCCACACCAGGTGTCAAGCTCAGGGAGGGCAGGTGAGCAAGGTCCTAGAAGTCTTCGCCTGTCCAGGTACAATACGAGGTTGCTGACAGAGTGTCTGGACCACCAATGGGAGACCCTAGAGACAGGGGCTTGAGAGGCTTAGCTGGGAACAAAATAAGACAATGGCTCACTAGTAGTGGGGCATATACTGTGGGAGACCAACCTTACACGTGACTGGGTTACACTCCCTGGCTGGGTGCTGAGGTGCTCAGTGGAAGAAATGTGGTAGAGCTTTCCCTACCCTTCTTGGGTTTGAGGGTCAGTCTCGTGCATGGGTGTGTCTTGTTACAGCCCCATGGGTGGAGCTATGCTCGCCTGTTCCTTTGTAATATAACCTCTTGCCCTGTTTAGGATAGAATCTTCCATGGAAGTGCTTTGTGTGTGTCCCCTTCTCCTACTGTGCCCTTGGGTGTGGCCTACCCAGGTGTCAGTCAACCTGCTGACAGTGAACATCATGAGTCTACTCAGCCCCCTGAAGCCTGACCCCTTGCCTCATTTAAATAGCTTCTCCTCAATAAAAAGGGTCAGCTCAAGCTCTCGCGTTCTCTCTTCCTGCAGACCTTTAAGGTCAGAGGAGCCGTCACAGCGACCCCGAAGAAAAAGGTATTGTGTCTCTTGTGGGGTTATTTTGCGCAGCCCAGTTGACCCAGTTTAACTGGAGTGACCCCTGAGCCCTTTAGTCATGAGAACACAAACCCGGCAATGTACCTCTAAATCCCAGCATCGGAGGCTGGGGGACTGCAAGTTCCAGGACAGCCTCAACAACTCAGTGGGACCCCAAATCAAAATTAAAAAATAAAAAGGGCTGGAAGTATAGCTCAGTGGTAAAGGGTCCCTGGGTTGGATCTCTAGCAACAGGGAAAAAAAAAAAAATTAGCTCAAGGGAGACCCAGGTCCTGTTTTTCAAAGGCCAGGAAGAGCGTTAATGTGAAGGAACAGCACCTGTAGTGAGGGAGGTGTTATAGGCCCGGCAGAGCGCGAGATGGTGGGGCACCCACAGGGATAGGCGGAGGGAGGGTGGGCTTGGCCAGAGGGCAGTGCAGCTGAGATGAGCAGCTTTCTGTTGGTAAATCCATGGGGGAATGGTGCAGCTGGCATTTGGGAAAATGAACTTTGATCTCTCCAATTTTCCTGAAGAAAGAGGCCCTGGAATTGGGTTACCAAAGGGAGCTGGGGAGATGGGGACACTGTAGATTTGTTTAGGACTCTTGGGAAAGTAATTTGGAGAATCTGCTGAGCAAAATGGTAGAGGGGGGTGAAGTTAAGTCAAAACAATTCACTTCTTTTTTTAGGGGACTGAACTCAGGGCCTTATACATGTGTTATGGTTTAGATATGTAGTGTCCCCCAAAAGCTCGTGTGTGACAACGCAAGGTTTAGAGGTGAAATGACTGGGCTACAAGAGCCTTAACCAATCAGGGCATTAATCCCCTGTCCGGGATAACTGGGTGGTGAAGGCAGGGAGGGTGTGGCTGGAGGAGGTGGGTTCGGGAGCACAGCCTCTGGGGTTTGTATTTTTTCCTGGTGAGGAGAGCTCTCTGCTGCCAGATCACCATGTGAACCACTTCCCTTCGCCACCCTCTTCCACCATGATGTTCTGCCTCACCTCAAGCCCTAGGAATGCAGCCCACAGTCTATGGACTGAGTCCTCTGAAACTGTGAGCCCCCAAATAGATTTTTCTTACTCTAAAATTGTTCTTGTCAGGTCTTTTGGTGGCAGCAGTGAAAACGCTGACTAAAACAACACACTACGCAGGCGCTCTACCTCTAAGCTACGCTGCCCACTTGAGAAAAACAACTTGCAAGTGACACCACTGAGCTGATGCTGGATCAAATAAGTCACGAGGTGCCTCTTCCCTATAGGACTTAAGTAGTACCAGCTGCGTGGATCCACCGTGAAGTTTTATCAGAGCAGCACGAGAAGCTGAGGGTGCTGGGACCACCAGGGAGTCCTCACCTGGTTAGAAAACTGAAGGTCTCAGCCAAAATCAAGGGACAGTGGAAGAAAAGGTATGAGAAACAGGCAGGACAGGATACTGGAGTTGAAGATTCCGGTGAGGTGCTGTTCTCAGAAGTGGTAAAGCCGGGGTGTGGCAGCTGAAGAGGTGGGAAGACGGGTAAGCGGAGCTGTGAAGGCCCAAGGAGGAAGAGGCCGAGGTGCCCAAGGAGCTGTGAAGGTCCAAGGAGGAAGAGGCCGAGGTGCCCAAGGAGGAAGAGGCCGAGGTGACGGGAGCCCACTGAGGGCCTGGCGTGGTTCCACTGAGGGAGGAAGGGAGCAGATACAGCACCAGGCCCTCGCTGGCATGGAAAAGGGCTGTTTGGTGTGATCTGATGAAAAGTCACTAGGGAGAGATTTGGGTACTCTGTAATTATATTCGGGCCACCATGACAGTGACATTTAAGCGAAACAGTGGAGGAACATTGCTAATCTATTTCTCAGGTAGTAAACAGGACATTGTGACAGTGTTTTTGAGACAAGGTCTGGCTATGTTGCCCAGGCTGGCCCTGAACTTGAGGGCTCAAGTGATCCTGGCTCAGCCTCTGTAGCATCGGCCACAGAGACTATGATTTTGACTATAATAAAGTCCTTCCTCTCTAATCCTAGTCTAATCCGAGTTTAAAACCACACACAAGGGCTAGGGCTGTGGCTCCGTGGTAGAGCGCTTGCGTAGCATGTGTGAGACATCAACAATTAAAACAAACAAACAAACAAAACTGTACCTAACACAAGAGAGGAAAGAACTGTGGGTCAGACGGTAACTCCACGCTGCAACATGGGAACACAGGGAAACTGGTGTGTCTCCCCCTAGCAGACTCACCACTCTGCACTGTTTTTCTGAGTGGAAGCTGCCAGAGCCCACCAGGACACCTTTGTGAGGTGTTCTGTGGCTCATTTGTGGTACAAGGGAATAAGACACCAGTAGCTGGATCAAAAAGAGTCCAATGAGAGACTAAAGCAGATGGCTTTTCCCACCTGCCCAACCCTGGTACTGGGCATGGACCTGGGCCTCCTGCACACTAGCTAAGCTCTCTACCACTCAGCTCTATCTCAGTCCTGTTTATTTCACTTTTAATAGACAGCAACCCAACAGGCTCAGAGGCATAAAAAACTTATAACTCATACAGGAAATATCTTAAAAAGACGTTCTGGCTAGCAGTGACTTCTCATCCACCAGAGAATTAAGTGAGCAGTGGGTCCTGGGCGCATGTTCCACCACTGATCTACAATCTCAGCCTGATTTCTACTCTTAAGTTCCAAGTTCAAGTGAGAATGCTGAACATGGAATGGCTCATAAAAAACGAATAAAAATTAAATAGTGGGACCTAATAGTAGTAACCAAGTGCTAAGAGAAACTCATCCACCCCCTCTGAAGTTGCTTCGGTAGACTCATTTGGTAATTTTCAGGTTGGGAGTGAAGCCCTGAGCTCCAGTACCACAAAAAAAAAAAAAAAAAAAAAAGAGAGAGAGAGAGAGAGAGAGCGATTTTGTTAGTTTTATAAATTTTCGAAGCTACAAATAGCCCTTTTATACTGAGTGCCACAGGCCTGTCTCAAATACTTACAAACTTACCAACTGATATATTGCCCAGGGAGGCCTTGACCTTGTGACCCTGGGGGCTGGCCTCAGCTTCCCTAAAGGCCTTCAGCACCCTCCCAGGTAGAAATTAACATTTTAAAAGGCTGCTGTGGGGACAAGCACTAGGTAGGCATTTAAAGTGCAACCAGTCACAGAGGAACTGTCAACTGTCGCTGCTTCCTCAGTGAGATCTTTATCTGACTAGGTTAGGATTGATCCTGTCCCCAAACTCTACTTCTTCCCAGGACTTCCACAATGAAAACTTAGGGAAGCGTATGCAGACCCCGTTAAGACAAGCAGATCCCTCTCCTTCAAAGACATCTATCCTCTGGGCCTTGCACAGCGGGTGCTCCACTCAGCTAATTAATCCTTCTGAGGAGTCACTCCTATTTAACAGATAGGAAGCTCTATGGGGGATGTTATTGCTCACTCTCAGAGAGGACACGTCTACTAACAGGGGCTCACACACATAATATGCGAAAAAGTCACCTTCTAATTCTACACTGCAGTAACTATGTAGTAAAACTGTTTAGGAAAGCTACCACGAATTAAAGAATTTTCTATTCATTCTGTTCAACTGCACATTCCATGTTCACAGCATGAGCAGGTATAAACAGGCCAATTTAGATTTTTTGGAGGGGCAACGGGTTAACAAGTAGAGAAAAATGGTGACTAACTTTTTACCACGGATTTCAACTTTTCTTATATTTATGGGCAATAATCAGATTCAATCATCACAATAAACCACTTAGCCTAAGATTAAGAATTTGATCCTCAGTGGTAGAGCACTTACCTAGCATGTTCAAGGCCCAGAGTTCGATCCTCAGCACCACATGAAAAAAATAAATAAGTAAAATAAAGGTATTGTGTCCAACTACAAAAAAAAAAAAAAAAAAAACTAAAAAAAAAAAAAAAGAATTTGATCAAGGCCTTATAAAAACACATATGATGTTGTATAAAAACGTTAGTTTTTAAACAATATGGGACCTCACCTGTTCACATATACAGTTAGGTTCATTCACCATAATCTAAAATTCCACTGATTTTAGAAGCTCAGGTTTCAAAAACTCTATAACCCTTCCCCCCAAATCACCTATGGTTTAGACAATTAATACAATACACCTATGGTTTCTCATTTAACTTTTAAGAATCAAAACTAGGAGGAACCAATTTAGAAGCAAACAGGAATTTTCCTCTTGATTTTTCACAGATCTGAATTGGAACAGGGTTCTACCACCCAAACTGTCTTTGAAACCAGAAAAGGTAGAAGAGTTGAGCTCTCATCAGCCCCAGTGCTGCCTTCCCACCTTTCCAAGTGACTGGTGTGCATATCTGCCCTCAGTTGGTCTCCTTGTCTACAAAATGGATAGGACAAGATGACACCCTGCCTAGTTCCAACAGTTTCAGTCCTACACCTGATGCAAAGCACCGACTTTCTATTTGAAGTTACCATAAAATAACTGGATATCAGAACTAATCTGAAAGCAACTTCATAGCTGGGCACGGTGGCACATGTCTATAATCCCAGCTATTAGGGAGGCTGAGGCAGGAGGATCACAAGTTTGAGGCCATCATGGGCAACTTAGCAAGATCCGCCTCAAAATAAAAAAATAAAAAGGGCTGGGGATGTAGCTCACTGGTAGAGCATCCCTGGGTTGTTCAATTCTTAGTACTGAAAACAAAACAACAACAAAAAAGAATCATAATTTCATGAGGCAGCCAAATTACTCTAAGGGAAAATTATTTAGCACTTAGCATGAATTCATTGCTTGAACTAATCTCAAACTGTCAGAAATAGAAGTGCCGTCAAATTAGATTTAATTGTCTGTTTGCCTATAATCACTAAGGAGACAGGCTTGGGATATAGCTCGGTGGTACAGCATTTGCCTAGCATATGGTATGCCCTGGGTTTAATTCTCAGCATCTCAAAAAACAATAAACGAGGCCGGGCGAGGTGGTGCATGCCTGTAAACCCAGTGGCTCGGGAGGCTGAGGCACGAGAATCATGAGTTCAAAGCCAGCCTCAGCAATGGCGCTAAGCAACTCAGTGAGACCCTGTCTCCTAATAAAACATAAAATAGGGCTGGGGATGTGGCTCAGTGGCCCTGAGTTCAATCTCTAGTATCCCAAAAATTAAAAATTAAATTAAATTAAAAATGAGAAACAAAACTTAACTCTGAATAAAGCAAGGAGTGAGAGCTATTAGGCATCTTTTGACGAACACCTTTATTCCTCTGCCCACTCCCACCCTCCACCCTTCTCCACTCATACCTTCCTAAACTACAGGCTCTTAACCAAGTTTGAATATTGAACCTATTATGTCCCATCATCTCATTAGGCAACACCTAAAAACTTAAATTCAGCAACAAATATATTACTTATGGCAACTTTGAAATAGTCCTCATCTTCCTCCTGATTCTGTCCTGGTCAGGTAGCCAAAAGACACATTTTTTTTTTTTTGTCTTCCCATCTCAGTCATTTGCAAGCTCTGATTTCTTGGTGACCCTAGTAAGTTTCTCATAACTGTTATGAAGTTTCCTACATTCTCCTTTCTTCTACTGTCACTGATGCTCACTTTCCCAATAGCAATAGAAAATTGGAGCTTTGGAAACTCTTAATAAGAAATGGTCAAACATGATCACTTTGAGCTCCCCTCTGCCATGGTGCTTTCAATCTTGTTTTGCTGAATGAATTAAAAAGCAAGTAACAACTCCAAAGGCTTGAGCCGTGGAAAAACCAACCTTTGCCTCTGTCCAGATAGGAGGCAGGAAAATTGTGGGTAAATGCTGGTGTAAGAGAAATGCCAGTTAGTTTTAACGTCAATAATCATTGTCTCATGGCCAAACCCAAGGACTCCAGAGGAAGTACTCATTGGCCCAGTGCATTCTGCCCAAAGAGAAAAACAGAATAAAAGTGGTGAAATTATCCCCATCTTTAGAGTCTCATGGTCGATGTTGCAGTTTAACTTACAGCCAACAATGCAGTATCTTTTGCATGTCTAATGATGGATTCTTCCTAGCTGAATTGGAAGCTGAATATCTCCCACCACAGAAAACTTCAAGCCTGCTGAACCAAGGTTAGCTGTGCTGGAGCAAGCTTCAAAACCTATTCCTGGAGCAAGTGCTAGGGCAGCTCAGGAGCATCATACTGCTCTTACCTATCACCCTGCCTGGCCATTTTACCTCCTTTGGCTTTCTCCACTTGACTGCGAACATCCACAGATCTGACGCAGAAGCTGGGTTGCCTAATGGGCACTTCCAGTTTCTCCTGCTCTTTTGGGATATCTATAGAGAAATATCAACTACTTGCAAAGACACTTCCCCATCAACTACTACAGAGCAGGGAAAGTGAAATTAAAAAGCATTAAGCCACATAAAAATCCTCCAACTGGTTTTCATTTATGAAATATTTATGCAGAGTTTATAAGCTACGAAGCCAGAAATGACTTAACGCAACAGATTTGATTTGCCAAACTGTGTGGGTGCAACACTCCAAAGGGAATTAATTACTCAGGTTTTAAAACCCAAGATTCAGGGGGGCTGAAGATACAGCTCAGTGGTAGACTGGTTGTTGAGCATATATGAGATCCTGGGTTCAATCCCCAGTAATGCAAATAAAAACAAAAGTAAAACTCAAAGAAGATATAATTCTTCTTACATTAATATTTCCCAAACACAAGTCCAGTACCATTTAGAAATAAGACAAAAATCTGTAAAATTGCATTTTAATTGAATGTAATAGCGTGTCCCTAGTACATTCCCAATAATAGGATTCCTGCTTGTTTTAACAAGTGGGATCAAACGTGTGTACACGTGTTCAGAACAACCATGGCCTCAGCTGGATGAACATTATTCCAACAGTCAAGAGTAAACGATGACCCCCTTCAACAATGCACAATGGTGTTACATACGCCAAAAGAGCACACAAAGACACGCTTTCCCAAGAAAAATTTTTTTTGGTTTTCCTAAAAATCAGATAATCTGCTGGGCATGGTGGCGCATGCCAGTAATCCCAGCGACTGGGAAGCCTGAGGTTTGAAGATCCCAAGTTCAAGGTCAGCCTTAGTAATTTAAAGAGGTTCTATCTCAAAATTAAAAATGGGCTGGGATGTTGCTCAGTGGTTAAGCACCCCTGGGTTGTCACCAGTAGTGCCCCACCACCACCAAAAAAATCGGATAATCTTTATTGCTTTAATAAGCCAACTGTAAGGCCGACCAGTATTAATTAGAACAAAAACAGTTCGCAGCAATACATCTCATTTAGGAATGTTTAACTTTCTGCTAATCCGCGCCAAAATAAAAAGATAAAAAAACCGAAAAACTAGGCTCTGGTGAAGTTATAATGGAGCATAACGCCGAAAATAAAATTTAAATTTTCAATGAGATAAATGCAAAGCCCGGTGAGCACACGAGAAGCATTGAAGAAGGTGAGAAATAGGTGAAGGCAGTGGTATGGGAAACGACGACTGGCTGGACAGCTAAGAAAGCAAAGCACGGAAGAAAATGTTAGGAAGCTATGAACAGCCGAGCCCCAGGACCAGAGCGGTCAGGACGCTGTAGTTCTAAGGTCCAGGGGGAGACAGGCACTCAACGGCTCCGTCTCAGGTTTCCGCGGGTCACAAAAGAATAACGGACAGTCGGCCAACGGTGGACCCCAGCCCCGCGCGCCGCTTCCGCCAGCCCGCCCCGCCCACCAGCGGCCGCCCGGGACCCCGCAGCGCGCGGAACCAGGACTCCCGCGGCGAGGTGAGGACCGTGCTGGGGACATTGTCCTCCCAGCCCGACTCCGTTCGCTCCGCGCTCCACTCACCCGCCATCGCTCGCTCGAAGCGAGAGGCCCAGGGCAATCGCTGAACACGAAAAACGAAGCACAGGCGTTTCTAGTCAAAGCAGACTTTATTGGGGCGACCGGTTCACACAACGTGTGGCGGCGGCTCCCGCACCATAACCGGGACGTCCCCGGCCCGAAGCCCCCTCTGGCAGGCCGCCCCTCCCTTCTCCCCAGTCTCCAGCGCCCGTGCGCCGAGGCCGCGCGGACCGCTCACCAGCTCCGGAGTCGGCGGCTGCAGCGGCGTCGCCTTGCTCTCAAGTGCGACCCGCCCGGGGCCCTAGGCGGCGGTTTTGTCGCTGTTGCACCACGGAGGGCGGGCGCCGCGCGACGCCGAGCGGCAGGAGGCGCGGCGGCGGCGCCGCGTAGACGTCACGCGCCTCGGGCCAGCCAGCAAGCGTAGGGGCCGCCCCGCCCCCTGTCCCAGCGGCCCCAACCCGGGAGGAGCCCGGGTGGAGGGGCGGGGCCGCTGAGCGAGCGGGGCCGCCCGATTGGCAGAGGAGGAGGAGCGAGAGCGCTAGGGAGCGAGTGAGAGCGAGGCGGGGTGGGCCGGGCCAGCGCGTAAGTCTCGCGAGGCCCAGCCCGAGCGGAGTGTGGCGGCGGCGGCGGCGGCGAGATCTGGGCTCGGGTTGAGGAGTTGGTATTTGTGTGGAAGGAGGCGGAGGCGCAGGAGGAAGGGGGAAGCGGAGCGCCGGCCCGGAGGGCGGGAGGAGGTGCGGCCAGGGCGGGCGGCCGAGGCGCGGCGCGGCGAGGCGGGGAGCGGGACGAGCAGCGGCCGAGGGAGCGCGGGGCGCACCGAGCGAGGGAGGCGGGGAAGCCCCGCCGCCGCGGCCGCCGCGCCCGCCCCTTCCCCCGCCGCCCGCCCCCTCTCCCCCCGCCCGCTCGCCCGCCGCCTTCCTCCCTCTGCCTTCCTTCCCCACGGCCGGCCGCCTCCTCGCCCTCCCGCCCGCAGCCCAGGAGCCGAGGCCGCCGCGGCGGCGGCGGCGCCCTCAGCCATGGCCTCGGGCGACACCCTCTACATCGCCACGGACGGCTCGGAGATGCCGGCCGAGATCGTGGAGCTGCACGAGATCGAGGTGGAGACCATCCCGGTGGAGACGATCGAGACCACGGTGGTGGGCGAGGAGGAGGAGGAGGACGACGACGACGAGGATGGCGGCGGCGGCGACCACGGCGGCGGGGGCGGCCACGGGCACGCCGGCCACCACCACCACCATCACCACCACCACCCGCCCATGATCGCGCTGCAGCCGCTGGTCACCGACGACCCGACCCAGGTGCACCACCACCAGGAGGTGATCCTGGTGCAGACGCGCGAGGAGGTGGTGGGCGGCGACGACTCGGACGGGCTGCGCGCCGAGGACGGCTTCGAGGACCAGATCCTCATCCCGGTGCCCGCGCCGGCCGGCGGCGACGACGACTACATCGAGCAGACGCTGGTCACCGTGGCGGCGGCCGGCAAGAGCGGCGGCGGCGGCTCGTCGTCGTCGGGCGGCGGCCGCGTCAAGAAGGGCGGC
This sequence comes from Marmota monax, assembly GCF_021218885.2. NCBI lineage: Eukaryota > Metazoa > Chordata > Mammalia > Rodentia > Sciuridae > Marmota > Marmota monax. Next base: position 1,789,578 of record NW_026694841.1, read on the forward strand.
GGCAAGAAGAGCGGCAAGAAGAGTTACCTGGGCGGCGGGGCCGGCGCGGCGGGCGGCGGCGGAGCCGACCCGGGCAACAAGAAGTGGGAGCAGAAGCAGGTGCAGATCAAGACCCTGGAGGGCGAGTTCTCGGTCACCATGTGGTCCTCAGGTGAGCGCCGGCCGCGCGCCGCGGCCCGGGATGTTTTTGTTTTGAAGGGAAGCCATGTTTTATGTGTGTGATGGGCGCCGCCATCTTCTCCGCCCGGGCAAGTATGGCGGCCCCAAAAGATGGCGGCGGCGGGGGCGGTGGGCCGCGAAGATGGCGGCGCGGGGGAGGGGCGGCGCCGCCCGGCTAGGCCGCAATGGCGTAGTTTGCGCGAGGGCTGGCGCGGCGGGCAGGCGGCGGGGGAGGGGACGGCGCGCCGCCCGCCGTGCCAACGGACGCTCGCCGGCCGGTGGTGGGCACCGTCCCGCGCTCGGCGGCAGGCGTACCGGCCGCTGCGGGCGTTGGCGGGTCTCGTCGCGGGCCTCGCTGGCCTCGCCGGGCAGCGCGGTGCCGTTCCGGCCTTGTCCTCGGGGGGGCGCTGCGCCCCGCCCCATCTTCCCTCTCGCGGCCTTCCGGGAGGGGGCGGCGCGCCGCACCGGGCCGGCTTCCTCCCTCCCGGCGTCCCGGACCCTGCCCCGCGGTCACGCTGCCCCGGCCGGCGGCGCTGCGGGGCGGGACTTGGTGCCTCACGTAGGGCCCGCGTGTGCCGGCTCGGGCGTCGGTTGGAGCCTGTCACCGCGCTGCGGGCGCGCTCCTCGCTGGAGCCGGGCGGGAGCTGGCGGAAGGGCCTTCGCGCGTGGGGCCAGCGCCCTTGGGTTTCGCTGGGGTTTAGCGTTCAGCTCTCTGCAAATAGATTGGGTTGGTTTGCGCAGCAATGGATGTTGCCACCAAACTAAGTCGGACAGTTGTTTTAAGTCTTTCTGGCTTTACTTTATAGAACGTTGTTTTTTTTTCTCCGTGGAAAGGATTCCAACAAGCGAGAGGTTACTGTTATTATACGACTTGTAACGAAGGCCAGAAAACACATGTACGGCGGAAGAATCAGACCTGACTTGTAAAATCTATGAGTTTCAGTTTATAACTATGAAAAGGTTGCGTAGACTCTGGGCTGGTTTGTCACGTTGGTGTCCGATAACTGGGTTCATATGCTGCCTAGCTGATTGCAGGGATATCCCTCGACTAGGAATCCTACCGTATCCGGGGAATCCAGCAACTATGATAATTGTTTGTAGCTGAGTTTGAGGTAGAACCCCTTCCCCCATAACTTAAACCTATATCCTAGATTCTTGGTATTGGGTGGAGCCTCAAAATATCCATGACCTTTGAGTATTAAAAGATCGTTAAAATTCACAGGCAAGAATGAATAGAAGATGAAAGGTCCTGGCTGTGTCTGGATAACTAAACTAGTTGGATCTGTGATTCAAAGAGGACTGTGTAAAACTAAGTATGCAAGTGCCTAATAGTGATTGCAAGATACCTTCTGCATACTTTGGTTGCTCATGATGGTTGTGCACTGATCATGTTGGAGCTAAAAGCCATGACTTCTCACTAATAGAAGTAGAATAATGGAGGGAGGTATATGTTACTGGTGAATTGGCTGGATTGGTATGCCATTTGAATTTAGATATGTAGGTAAAGGTACATTAACCACGTAAATTTACTTCATTTCATGGTATGGTCATGTTGCTTTTACAGTAAATTAGAGAACAGGTGTTTGCTAACTTTCTGCACATGGTCTTACCAAATTGTAAACCCACTTTTCCAGACCCAGAAGGCCTCACAGTGTGTGAAGTTGCTTCATAAAGTGTGTGGATCAAGGCAGCTGGCTGGGAAAGAAAGCCTGAGGGGCCTAATGTGGGTTAATTTACCATCAGGTCAGCTTTTCAAGTCATCACTTTCCCTGTGGAAGTGGCTGCTTACGAGGATTCACAATTTGGGGTTATTTTAATGTGTATTTCTTGAAAGCATTAGTTGTCTGGTGTATTACGGAGTACTCTGCCTAACGTTAGTTATGCATATCCAATGGTAGCAACGTAGGATGATGGCCTGTTTTCTCAGACATGCTTTGTGGTAAACTGTCCTCCTTCCTTGTCCTTATGATTTGGAATTAGTACCAAAGAGAAGCTAACTAGTTTGTGTTCAACTCTGCATATCCCAAGTTCAAATTCTGAAAATAATTTCACCTTTAGAACTGAAATAGGACGATACAATGGTAAGTGAAGAAATTAGATCAAAGTAGATAGTTAAGCTAAGATTGTGTGTGTTGACCTGTTAACAGTTTTCCTATATGCAAATTCTATCCTAGCATGAGAATTTTATTCTAACTATAGTGCAGTTTACTCAACTAATCATGTAGATTGGAGTGAGCTGTGCAACCAATTTTATAGTTTTATGCCAAGCTTAGTTATCTGAAGCCCTTACAAAAATAATGTACATGTGGGGTGTTCTCTGGGTACTAGTTATTTGTTAGCACTTTTTGGTTTAAAAAAAAAACATTTTAGCGGGAGTCAGCATGTTTGTGGAAACCAAATATTTGGATTTTATAGGTCTCTGCTTGTATGCCAGCTTCCTTGAGGTCTGCTTTTTTTAAATGCCTTTTAAAAAAATGATAAAATTGTCACAGTTCAGTAGTTTCTTCTGTATCACCGGACTGTGCAAGTCACTACTGTCTTATTCCAAAACATTTTCATCACTTCAAAGAGTAGTCACTCCCAGCCCCTGGCAACCAGGAATCTACAATTCTGTCTATGGACCTGCCTGTTTCAGACATTTGATACAGACAGAAGCAGACAGCTTGTGGCCTTTTGTGCCTGGGTTAGCACTGTGCTCTCAAGGTCCATCCATGTGGTGGCATGCACCTTTTTTTTTTTTTTTTTTTTTTTTAACTGAACAGTATAGTTGTGAAGATAATTTGGCAGGACCTGCTTATTTTTTACAGAAGAGAAAATTAAGGCCTCCTTAATCTGATTATGTTTTAATATTTAATCACAGTTCGGTTGTTTTGAATATTCCTAATCAGTTACTTTTGGGCCAGTGTTTACTTTGGTCTTCTTCCTTGCCTATATGATTAATGACAGATTTAGAGCACAGTGTTATGTGTTTTTTTCCTTAGATATTCATTACTATTATATAGGAGTGACTTTGTGTTTTATAGAGCCAATTATAAACTAAAGCACTTAACCATTGAGTTGAGTAGGGAAAATTGAGATAAAAGCTGAGCATTTAAAACAATTAGTTTGAGAGAAACCAGTGGGTCTTTAAAATCTTGTTTTCCTGTGGCTGGAAATTGTGACCTTTGGTGGGGGGGTGTGCTGGGGTTGGAACGAAAGGCCTTGGGCACACTGTGCAAGCATTCTGCCACTGAGCTATGCCCCTGCCTTGTGACCTTCTTGAAGCTGTTGATAGTCTATCTCCATTAGACTGAATATAGGAGTGCTTTGTGCTGGAGTGAGTAGAGAACATCTTAAGATGAGAAAACTACTGGTTCTAAAATCAGAAAGTTGAAAGAAAGTCAAAATGTATCAGATTTTTATGTTTTATACAGAAAACTCAGGTTTTGCCAGAAATTATAAGTCATGACCATTTGCCAGTCCTTTGGGATTCATTTAATCTCATTTATTGTGCTATTTATCACTACGTGGAAGGGTCATAATTGTAAATTTCCATGGAGCCATGTCAAAAAGCCATCCAAAGTAATCATGTCAACTGCATGACCTACATAGGGCAGCTCAGTCATAGATCCTGAGTCCTTATCCGGTAGCTTGGGAGCCTCAGCTTATTGAGAAAGCCTCTTGTGCCTTAGACTTACTACTGGGTTACTAACCTTCCCTTTCCCCTCCCCCTGCCAACAGCTGTCTTCATTAGTGGGAAAAATCATCTCAGGAAAAGTTAAGGGATCCTGTCCTTACCTATAACTAGCATTTAGGCTTTCAAAAAAGAGTTAATTAAAAAACAAAACACCTATGCTGCGTGGTTATTTACAAAAGGGATTCTTGTTCGTTTTCTGAAGTCTGCTTAGCAGGTTCAGGCTTTTTTAAAGCTGGGAAACTTTGGGCTCATAACAGGTTATGAGCAAAACAGCTATTATAATGAATGTTTCTTAATAACTGCATTCTTCTGATTAACTCCTGATCTGCCCAGGTGACTCTTTTTTGTGTTCTTACTATGTCCAGTGGGAAGAGTAAGCAAAAGAGGGAGTTTCATGATTTCAAAACTGAATGTTTACCAGTGAGTCTTTATTTAGGTACCAGGGATTGAACCCAGGATGCTGAGCCACATTTCCAGCTCTTTTTTAAAATTTTGAGACCGGCTTCAGCCTTCTGAGCCTTGGGGATTAGGCATGCACCACCACTTCATGCCCGACCAGTGAGGTGTTCTTTGTTTGGTACCAGGGATTGAACTCAGGAGCACTTGACCACTGAGCCACATCCCCAGCCCTATTTTTGTATTTTATTTAGAAACAGGGTCTCACTGAGTTGCATAGCGCCTAGCTTTTTGCTGACGCTGGCTTTGAACTTGCCATCCTCCTGTCTTAGCCTCCTGAGCCGCTGGGATTACAGGCTTGGCCACCATATCTTATAATAAGTGTTCTTGTGTGTGTGTGGTGTTGGGGTTGAACCCAAGGTCCCCACATTGTAGGTAAGTGCTCCACCCTGAGCTTCATGGCCAGTCCTGTGATTAATTTCAGCAAGAGTCCAGTGTTTCCCAGGAATCACACCATTCACAGCATCATATTTCCTTTCTAGAGGGCACCAAGCAAGGATATGACCTTGGCAAGTCTTGTGTCCTTGGAATATTTGTAAAATAAGTTGTTGAAATAGGACATTCCTAAAGTCATTTTCAATCTTTTTTTTTTTTTTTTTTGATATGAGAGATTGATCTTTGGGCCTCTCCCACACTAAACAGGCAGCTTTACCACTGAGCTGCACCCTCTGCCACTATTTTCAGTCTTTTGTTGTTGTTGTTTGGTGTTTTATATTTGAGAGAGGATCTCACTAAGTTGTTTAGGCTGTCCTGGAACCTTGTACTCCTGTCTCAGCCTCCCCAGTAGCTGGGATTATAGGGGCACACCACCACACCAATCCATAAATTCTCCTTTACAAATTGCTGGGTGACTATAGGAAGCAATATACTCAATTTCTTTGCTGGGGATGGAACTCAGGATCTCTCATAGGCTAGGAAATCACTTTACCACTGGGGCACACCCCCAGCCCTCAAGTAGAATTCTTAATAATCATCTAATTAAGCTTTACACAATGATTTTTGATATAGTTAATCATTAAAATGATGTAATGGTTAAAACACTATAATAGTTAGACAAGCACAGTGGCACACACCTGTAATCATAGCAACTCTAGAGGCTGAGGCAGGATGATTGCAAGTTCAAGGTCAGCATGAACAACTTAGCAAGACCCTGTCTCAAAATAAAACAGGATGGGAATGTGACTCAGTGGTTAAGTGCCCCGGCTTCAATCCCAGGGGATTCTTTGCACACACCCATCAAAAGAGTGTGTGTCTGTGTATAATGGTTATTTCTTGTGTAAGTTTAAGTCCCCTCAAATAGAGGAATTGGGGAGTAGACAAAGGGGCTACACTACTGTCCTGGAACCTGTTCTGTTGTAGTCTAGCCTTTCTCCACTAGGAGAACATCAAACTTTGAATTGAGTTCTTGGAAACAATTGTGTGGATGAAAGTGTGCTATAAGGCAGAATCATGGTATGTAGATCAAAATACCTTTTTGTATTCCTAAATGCAAAGCACCATTACTACTCAAAATAGGTGAGAAGGAAGGTGTTGAGGGCCACAGCCAGTCGGGATGACACCTGGCATTTTGCCAGAAGTAATGGTTGAGAGGCGAGCCTTTAAGATGATGCTGGATTGATTCAATGTATATAGACCCCTACTGTCCTCCTGGGGCGCCCGCTACTTTGGAGCTGTCGCTGGGATTCCTGGGGAGTTCCCGTTGGTTGGTGAAGTTCCGGTGGAGGGAGTTCCGGTTGGTGTGGTGTGATGTGCCTGAGAGGGGCCGCGTGGGTGGTGTTCCTGGGGAGTGTTCGTGGAGTGCTGTTGGAGTTCAGGCAATAAAGTTTCCTGTTTGAACATACAAGTGCTTTTAGGTGATTTGTGCCCAGCTAGACTGCGGCAGGAAGGGTTCTGTTAGAAGGATTTAGATTCAAATCCCAGATCTGCCACTTAATGTGCTGCTTCAGATACTTTATTTGACCTGACTTCCCTTCCCTTTCTTTTCTTCTCTGTGGACACGTTACCACAAAGCCACATCCCCAGCCCTTTTTATTCCTTTTTTTAAAAATACATTTTTTTAGATGTTAATAAACCTTTATTGTATTTATTTATTTATATGCGGTGCTGAGAATCAAACCCAGAGCCTCACACAAGCTAGGCAAGCGCTTTGCCACTGAGCCACAACCCCAGTCTCCCTCTTTTTATTACTTTTGAGACAGGGTCTCAAAAGTGACTGAAGCCAGCTTGGAATTTTCCCATCCTCCTGCTTTTGGCCTGCAGAGTGTCTGGGATCATAGGCATGTACCAGTACACATGGCATTATTTGACATTTCTGAGACTGACATTCTTATGCCCAAGCCATAAGACTTGATAATGAAAAAGATTTTGCTTGGATTGAGAAATGTGACAGTTGCTAGCATACAACAGGTACTTAGAAAATGATGGTATCTTTTTACAAGGTCTTTAAATGAGAAATAGCCTGTGTCAGATTTTGCCACCTGCTTATCAGTGATTCCCAAATCACTGAACCTGCTCCCATTTTAGTGAAGGACTAGGTGATGGCAATGATGAGTAGATGATGTCTTTTGCCAGAAGCAGCCCAGGAAACCAGAGCAAAGTAAATGGCCTAAGATGGATGGTATGGAAAAACAATTCAGCCAACACACACATAAATAGGTAAATATGCACACTGAAAATAGAGAATCAAGATCACAGAAAATGTGGGAAATACTAAGCTCTCCCTAATGAGCTTCCTGGCAAGCAGGATAAAAAGGGAAATTACATTGCCTATACTGACACCAAGATGTGAAAAACTTGACAAAATTGAACTTTTTTTGGTCAGTACTGGGAATTGAACCTAGAACCTCAAACATGCTAGCCAAGTGCTCTGGCACTGACTTACATCACCCCCAATTTTTTTTCCTCCCTTTGGAGACAGGTTTCCCTAAGTTGTTCAGGCTGGTCTCCAACTTGCAGCCCTCCTGCCCCAGCCTCCTGAGTAGCTGGGATTATAGACATGAGCCACTATAACTGAAAAACGAGCTTTTCATAATACTGAATATTAAACTGTACTACTTTGGGACTGGGGTATACCTCAGTGGTTAGGCCACTTATGTTCAATCCCTAGCACTGCCGAAAAATATAAAATATAAAAATAAAAACAACAAAAAACCTGTTTTATATGAAGCTGAGTCCTGAGAGGTAGGAATGCAGAGAGTTGTGTAAAAAAAAAAAAGGGGGGGGGGAGTGTTTTTCTTTTTCAATTAACATAGTGTCAAATTTCACAATGCTGTTAAAGATGACAGGTTACATTTCAGGTTTTTCTTTTTTTAAAGCTAATTGAAGAATTTATAATTTTCTATATTTTCATACTTGCTGTAGTTTTGTTTTTAAAATCATTATGCCTAATGGAGGATAATTTGATTTTTTTTCAAATTGTGGAAATCCCAGTTTTCCATGTAAAGCCTTGGATTTATGTGATTAACATTGTAGCAGGCTGGATAATAGCTCCAAAGATATCCGGTTTCTAATTCCTGGGACCTGTGGGTATCACCTTATTTGCAAGGTGTGATTAAACTGAGGCCCTTGAGATGGGGAGAGCAGCCTGGATTTTTAAGAGAGCCTAAGTTTAATGGCACAATGTCCCCTTAACTTCACAAGAGAGACTGACTGCAGGTGAGGAGGGGTGGTGAGCCCAGGGCTGGTTCTCCTGCAGGGGCTCCTGGAAGAGCCCACACAGCCACTGGAGCTCTTTCTGATCTCCAGAGCTCTTAAGAGGATAAATTTGTGTTGTTTTAAGCCACAAATTGGAGGTAATTTTTTGTAGAGACAACAGAAAACCAGTCTGTATGCTAACATGCCCTGAGCACTTCAGTCTACACGTAGTTAGCAAGTCCCCGCCACGTGTGGGACTGGTCATTACCCAACAGCAGTAAACCTGCTGTTCTCCTTCGCCTAGGAGCAGGGAGTAGAACAAAGGTTTGTTTGCACTTGACTCAGCTTCCCAGAGACGGGTTGCCATGTAACGTGCCAATCACATGGGTGGTATTCTTTAAAAGTTGAGAAGACAGAGCAAGGTTGAGAGTGGAGGTTGAAAATGGAAAGGCAGGCACCAAAGGCGTCTGGCAGAAGGCTCTCAGGGTGGGTGTTGGAGGGGGCCTGGATGATGAGAGGAGAGCAAGAAGAGAAAGTTGTGTTTATTAGGTGCCTTGTGTCTGGCACTGAGAATATCTGGTTGGCGTGCAGAGGGCAGAGAAAACTCCTTTTTGTGTGTCTGACATTGAAGATTGAACCCAGGGCTGTGTGCATACTAGGTCAGTGCTGTGCTGCAGAGCTACATCACACCTCCATTCCAGAGACTCCATTTTTTTAATGACTTCTGCACCTCTAAAGTGCTCCTGGCCTATCTGTAGTTCTTTAATTATATCTTACTGACATGCTTAGCTTTGAGCTAGATTGGTAGTGATCATTGCTTTGGTAACATAAAAGGAGATAGAACAACTGGGAGACAGTTGGGCTAGGGATAGTTGTAACCTTTTTTTTTTTTTCCTTCAATATTTTCTTAGTTGTCAGTGGACTTTATTTATATGCTGTACTTATAATTGAATCCAGTGCCAAGTGTTCTGCCACTGAGCCACAACCCCAGCCCTTGTATACTTTTTTTTTTTTTTTTACCTTTTTCACATGCAGAACCAGTGTTTTCTATATGAATGAATTGTCCTGTTCCATCTATAGATGGTGTTGGCTAGGTCTTATTTCTCTACTCCTCCTGTCTTGGGGTATTGATTTAGCTTTGTTCTGGTTGTTCTAGATCATTTGGTCCTACTTAGAATGTTAGCACTGGGATCATCTAACGGGTGTTTTTGACTTGGCATTCCCAACAGGAGGACACCACCACTGCACCTCTTTTGGAGTGCTATTTGTTTGTTTGTTGTCCACACTTTTTAACTGGTAGTTGTTGTAAATAAGGGTGGGATTTGTTGTTACATGTTTGTGTATGCACACAGTGTGATTTGGTTAATATCATTCCCCAGGATTTTCCCTTTCCCTTCCCTTCTCCCTCCTTCTGGTCCCTTTCTTTTCTAATCTCCCTTGGATTTTCATGAAATCCTTCTCCTTTTCCTTTTCCTCTCTAACTTCCATATGTGAGAAAAAACATGACCCTTGACCTTCTGAATTCTGTTTATTCCATCCATTTTCCTACAAGTGACACAATTCTATTTTTCTTTATAGTTAATTAAACTCCATTGTATGTACATTACCACCTTTAAAAATTATTTGTTGATGGACACTGAGATTGATCCCATAGTTTGACTATTATGAGTTGTGCTGCTATAAACATGGATATGCATATCTCACTATAGTTTGATGACTTTAATTCTTTAGGGTAAATACGGAGGAGTGGCATAGCTGGTTCATTTGTGGTTCCATGTCTAGTCTTTTTTTTTTTTTTTTTGGCGGTGGCAGGTGGTCAGGGATGGGACACAGACAGACCAGGGATTGAACTCAACTACTGAGCCACATTCCCCAGCCATTTTCTTGTATTTTATTTAGAGACAGGGTTTCTCTGATTTGCTTAGCACCTCACTATTGCTGAGGCTGGTTTTGAACTCATGATGCTCCTGCATTAGCCTCCGAAGCCACTGGGATTACAGATGTGGGCTACTGGGCCTGGCCCATGCCTAGTCTTTGAGGAACCTCCATACTGATTTCCATAATGGTTATACTAACTCCATCAGCAGTGTAATTTCTTCACATCTTCTACTGCACCCATTTGAATTGGTGACTTACTTTTGAATAGGAATTCTGAGATTTGTGCTTAATTTGTATTGCACAGTTGTGTTTTGGTAAGAACATTCAAACTTAAGTTGCATTGGTTCTACAAACCCATTGCAATGAAACTTCTGATAAAAGTTGGCCCTGTCTACAGCAGGTTGAAATATTTTGCCTCCTGAGAATTCATTATTATCCCATTATGAGTTGGTAGAATCAATAGTTTGACATTTAGAGTGAATCAGCCAACACTTTGTACAAATCTTTCAGTAGTAATTATGAAATGAAAAGAATGTGATAATAGCAAGGACTGAGAGTGAAAATCTTTATTGAATTTTTTTAAATCCATGTTATATGAGTAAATTTTATTTATTTATTTATTTATTTATTTATTTATGCTGCTGGGGATCCAGCCCAGGCCCTTGAGTATGCTAAGCAAGTAACTGCTTTACCCTAGCCCATTTTAATGACCAGTTTTTTCATTAATTCCTTTTAGTTTTATATATATAGCATTAGGATATATTTTAATAGTTTTTGAAGATAGAGAAACTTATGTATTTATGTTCTATAATTAATAAAAATATTAGTTTCTCTAATAGTGCATCATAGATATTTAGTGAAAACTTCTTGAAGATTTCCTCTTGCAAAAATTGTTTAGAGTGGCCATATGATAGCAAACATGGACATTATTATTTGATGTACTCGTTTAATGTACATACAGTTATCGGAAATTGTTCATTGTACCCCCCTACGCCCTACAATAGAAGGTAGCATCTTGTCTGTTTGGTTTTGTACCAGCAGTTGGAACCAGGGATGCCTAACTACTGACCCACATTCCTGGCCTTTTTTATTTTTTGAGACAAAGTCTCACTAAGTTACTAGGGCTGGCTTTGAACTTGGACTCTTCTTGTCTTAGCCTTCCTGGAGCCGCTGGGATAACAGGTGCCTACTACCGTGCTTAGCGCATCTTGTCACTTCTATCCATCTTCTTTGCAATTATTTTCCTGTATAAATGTTAATTTTCTTACATTTTGTTGCTGAGTAGTTAATGGCCTCTTCTGTGTACGGTCTTCAGGGAGTTTTCCAAATTAACTCCTGTGTAGAATTCACTGTTAAGGAATAAGTCAAATGTGACAGTAGTATGAAACTTACATATGTTGGAATGACTAAACACAGTAATTACAGCATTAATTTCAAACTTATATCAACAAAAAAATTTAGTAGGCAAGAATAATGTCTCATCGGTGTTATTTAGAAGTTTAGTTGTGTTGGGACGGGGTTGTGGCTCAGTGGTAGAGCACTTGCCTAGCATGCGTGAGGCACTGGGTTCGATCCCCCACAACCACATTTGTGTCCATCTTTCCCCAAAAAAAAAAAAAAAAAAAAAGAAGTAGTAGTTTAGTTGTGTGGTGATGATCAAAAGCAAAGTAAACCATGAAGCCAGGTGTAGTGTAATCCCAGTGATTCAGGAGGATTTAGTGAGGCCCTAAGCAACTAGGTGGGACCCTGTCTCAAAAAGGGCTGGGATGTGGCTCAGGGGTTAAGTACCCTTGGATTCAACTCCCGGTACCAAAAAAAAAGCAAACCATGCCGTCCTTCTTGGTGTGCCTGGAAAACCTCCAATTGGCATATCACTGAGTGATAGTTTCAGTTGTCTCCCCCTCTCTGAGGATATCCTTCAGTATTTGCAAAGTCTTCCTTATTCTTTCAGTATTGGAATTGCCCAGGTTGTTGTTCTGAGCCCTGGCTCTAAATTCTCTTTCATTGGATGTTCTGTATTTGGGGGACTTTAAATGCATTCTGATATGACAGTGGTTCCCGTATTATTCTCTCCAACCTGGATTTACCCCCATCCCATATTGCAGATCCAGTGCCTCCTGTAGGACTGTACATGGGAAGTTGCACAGGTACCCGGAACCAGAGAGGAACTTAAGTTCAACTCTTCCCCACTGTTCTCCATCTCAGCAAATGATACAACCATTCTCGAGAATCAAGCAAGAAACTATTGTCCCGGCCATCTGATTTATTACCTAGCTATGTTTAGTCCTCCAAAGTAAGTCTTTAACCTGTTTTAAAGGCATGCTGAACATGTGTAAGATCCCATTGTTCAGTAATTTCACTGTCAGAAATTGTGCCTGATTTCAAACAGAAAAATTACCACTATAGCTTAATCCCATTTACTTAATCCAAAGTAAAATTAAGTATCAGCAAACTTTTTTCCTGAAGGGCCAGATCGTAATATTTTAGATTTTGTGGGTTATATGTTCTTGATTGCAGCTAATCAGATCTGTGGGCCCTGTGTCAAGAAAGCAGCCAAAGACAATCTATAAACAAATGAGCAGGGTTGTTCTAATAAAAATAGATGGCAGGGCTGGGGATATAGCCCAGTGGTAGAGTGCTTACTTGCCTGCATGCATGAGACCCTAGGTTCTATCCCTGGCAGTGACCAAAAAGGGGGAAAAAAAGAGGTGGATGGCAAATTTGCACATCCAGGCTCATATAACAGCATTTTTCACAATGCCTAGCTGGTAGAAACAGCCCAAATGTACCTCAACAGATGAATGGGTAAACAAAATATGGTAAGTACACTCAGTAAAGAATGCAATTTTGATACTTGCTACAACAGGATAGACCTTGAAAACATGGACTTAGTGAAATAGGGCATGGTACACACCTATAATCCCAGCAAGTATACACACTGAGGCAGGATTATAAAAAATTTGAGGCTAGCCTGGGCAATTTAGTAAGATCCTGTCTCAAATCCAAAGAGCAGGGTGTGTGCCCTGGGTTTGATTCTAAGGTTCCCCTAAGTAAGTAAATAAATTAGATAAGTAGAATCATACATTATCTTCCTATTTAAGGTGTCTAGAATAAGCAAATCTATACAGACAAAAAGTAGACTAGAGGTTGCGGGCAGGCTGGAGGGAAAGGGGAGTTACTGCTTAATAGGTTCAGTTTTGTTTGATGAAGAAAAGATTTTGGGATGTGTGTATATAGAAGATATGAGAATGCAGCATTGTGAATGTGCGTAATGCCCCCAAATTGTGTACTTAAAAGTGGTCAGAATGATAAGTGTTACATTCATGTGCCTCTTACCACACTTCCTTTCTTTTGCTGCCTTCCCCCCTTTCTTGTACCAAGGATCAAACCCAGGGATGCTTTATTTCTGAGCTAAATTGCTGAAGTTCTCAAAGCTAAATCTCTGGGGCTGGCCTCAAATGTACAAACTTCCTGCCTTAGCCTCCCCCTCTAAATTGCTGGGATTAGAGGTGTGCACCACTGCACCTGACCCACTTTTTTTTCTTTCTTTTTTTTTTTAGTTTTCAGCGGACACACATCTTTGTTTGTATGTGGTGCTGAGGATCGAACCCGGGCTGCACACATGCTACCGCTTGAGCCACATCCCCAGCCCCCGGCCCACTTTTAAGAGAATAGGGAACTATAGGAAATGGAGGGGAGGCGACTGGCTGGCAGGAGTTGGCCCATTTACTGTACTTGTCAGCCTCTGTGCTTTAGGCATATTTCATTAAATTTTTGTATTCTAATTTTTATCTTGCTGTATTGCAGTTCAGGGGATTGAACCCTGATTTTTCTTATGCCAGGCAACTAAACTGCTCTGCCACTGAGCCAGCATTTGTGTCTGGTGTATGTGTGTACGTGCGTGTGAACATGCTGGGAATTAAACCTGGGGTACTTTACCACTGAGCTACACCCTCAGCCCTTTTTACTTTTCGAAACAGGGACTCACTGTTTGTGATCCTCCTGCCTCAGTCTTCTGAGTTGCTGGGATTACAGGTGTGCACCAGGCTTTTGCCCTAAATCTTATTTATCTTGGTGATTGTTCTCTAGGGTTTTGATACTTTTTTTTAATACTATTTGTTTGTTTGTTTGTTTATTTAATGTGGTGCTGAGGATCAAACTCCATGCCTCACACATGCTAGACAAGTCCTCTACAGTGAGCTACAACCCCAGCTTCTACGGTTATGGTACGAACTGAGCCTCAAGAAGTGTTTCTTTGTTTGACTTAGCTTGCCAGAACGTAAACTGCATAAGGGCAGAGACTTTGTCTTGTTTCTGACCTCTGTTCCCAGGGCCTAGAATAATACTATTTTGATAATACTGTGCACCGAGGAAGCAGCCTTCAGTTAATGTGTTGAACTGATGGTAGTATTAATCAAGCACTTTGTTTCTATTTTAGCACACTTGAGTCATGCTCTCTGCAGTGCCCCCTCCCCCAAATTTCATAATTTGAAATCTTAATCCTTTATGTGATGGGTTAGGAAGTGAGGCCTTGGGGAGGTGATTTGGTCTGGGAGCAGAGCCCTAGGGAATGGATTTAGTGCCCTTATTAAAAAACAACAACAACCAAAAAACTCCAGAGAGATTGCAGACCTTCTCTCTGCTTGGTGAGGATGCAGTGTGAAGAGTGAAGCCATGTTGGCACCCTGGTCTTAATCCAACCTCCATGCTGTGGGAAGCAAATGTCATAGAAGCCACCCAGTCTGTTGTGGGTTTTTTGTTTTGTTCTCTTTTCTTTTTGGTATTGAAGATTGAAACCAAGGGTGCTTTACCACTGAGCCATATCCCCTGCCCTTTTTATGCTTCTGATGCTGGCTTTGAACTCATGATCCTCCTGCGTGGTTGAGATTACAGACGTGTGCCACTATGTCCAGTTGTTGTTTTTGTTGGTGGTGGAGGTGTTTGTGTGTGGGGGGTGGCAGCTAGAATGGGCTCAAACATCTCGTTCAGGCTAGCTGCTGAGACTCAAATTTTTTTTTTTTTTTTTTTTTGTAGTGGCGGTACTAGGTAGGGATTGAACCCAGGAGTGCTCTATCACTGAGCTACATCCCTATCCCTTTTTAAAATTTTGACACAGGATCTTACTTGCTGTAACTGGCCTCCAACATGCAATTCTCCTGCCTCAGTCTCTTTAGCCGCTGGGGTTACAGGTGTGTGCCATCACACGTGCATGGGGTCTTATAGCAGAAATGTAAAATATGAATAAAGTAGATTCCCTGCCCATGACTGTGTTTCTGTATCACTTGAAAGTTTGGATGTGCCTGAGTTAGAGACATTAGGGTGAAAGGGTATATAAAAGGCCAGGCAGGCTTGAGAATGAGGATGAAATGGTTAAATCTGGTTACAGAGTTTGTGCTTTGTAACTGATGATCACTAACCACATTTCCTGACACCTACCACCATCACTGCCAAGGATTGAGCCCAGGGCCTTGTGCATGCTAGGCAAGCTAGCTTTCCCACTGAGCTACATGCTGAGCCCTGTTTATTTTGACACAGCTAATTTGCCCAGGTTGGCCTCAAATTCTTCCTTCTTCAGCCTCCTCTCAGTATCTGGGATTACAGGTGTGCATCCACACCCCGCTTCCTGTCCCCCCCCACCTCATACTGGCCAGGTACTGGGGATTGAACCCAAAGCGTTTTACCACGGAGCTACATGCACTTTGTAGGGGTTGAATGACCCTCTTCCCCAGTTTCATGATTTGAAATCCTAATCCTTTATGTGGTGGGTTAGGGGGTGGGGCCTTGGAGGTTATTTGGCCCTAGGGAATGGGATTAGTGCCCTTATAAAGACTCTGGAGGGGCTGGGGTTGTTGTGGCTTAGTGGTAGAGCACTTGCCTGGCATGTGTGAGACACAGGGTTTGATTCTCAGCATCTCATATAAATAAAGAGCCATTGACAACTAAAAAAATAAAAATAAAAACTCCAGAGAGCTGACAAGCCCTTCCTGTCCTTTCAGTACATTCGGCTATTCTTTCCTTAGTCCCCTTCATCCATCCATTGATCAATACTCTTTATCTGTACATTGAGGATAACCTTGAAGGATGTTATTCCTAGTGTTCTTTCTAGTTCCTAACAGGAAGTAGCATGATCTTCAATTTAGATCTCGTGAGTTCACACCTGCTGTGAGGCAATTGATCCTGAACGTGTTGCTCACCCTCCTCGTTCCTCAGTTCTCTGTAAAATGAAGTTTGCCGATCTTTTATTCACCCACTTCATAGGGGGATGTGTAAGTGATTAAAATAGTCCTACATAAACATTCAAGAAAATGTAACCTGCTATTCTGTGATTTTAAGTTTAAATTTTTTTGTATTCTGTACTTTTTGTTGCTGGATATTGAAGTTGATAGTGACCACTTGAATCAAACCTCATTCTGTGTTTGTGTTTTCTTTTATTCATTGCCTGTGCACTAACATTAGTGAGCGGATATGGTTTTGGTAGTGACATCAATCTTAAGGGTTGTGTTTGTTTTTTTGTTTGAGGGGTATTGTTTTTTTAACACTGGTGGTATGGTAATGTGAGGTAAGAGTTAACACTTTTGGAAGATCTTATATTCCTGATCTTTGTGAACACATTTTAATAGAAAAGCCGAAAATTTCAGCATTGATTATGGAGCCCCTACTTTCTGCTTTAAGCATGAAAGTAGAAGAGGGGAGAAGAAGGTAATAGAAAACTGTGTTTGGACTTTGGGCTCTTCTGCTCTAATTTAAGAGGCAGGACCAGTCCCCCCCAAAAAATAAAGCAGAATGGTATATGATCTGTCAGTATTATGAGGAAGTGATCTCGGATTTGGAAAAAAGAGTGGGAATGTAAGGCTGGAGTAATCGAAATCAGTAAGCCTTAAAGATTTGGGTGAGGCTCTGAAAGGAGACTGGATTTTGAGAAAGGAAATGAGAGAGGTGTGGGGGCCTTGGATTTATTGAATTCTCCCCCAGGTACTTGCAAATTAACCCGTGAGAAAAATGGGTGGAAAATAGAGGGCATGTGCAAGGGAGAAGTAGAAAACATGTTAAAATGGAACCAGCCAGTGCAGCGCCCAGACAGCAAATAGAAGGGTTTGCCTCAAAGGCAAAAGTAAGATCAATTATGGGGTCAGCATTGCTTTTTTAGCCTCGTGGATTTGAAATTATACAAGTAGAGCTATCCTTCATTCTGTGAACACAATTTATTGAAGGCCAGCCTTTAAGTAAGGTTCTGGGGCCCTTGGGGTCAAAATGGACTAATTTCCCTGTCCTCCTCCAACTCACAGTTTAGTGGGAGAGACTGAGGAAAATCACATGGTTGTAATTACACTTAAACTCTAGAAATTGCATGGGTAAAGCCTGTGAAGTTGGATCCTTGGAGGAAGGATGAGGAGGCCGGAAGGGTAGACCAGAGGCTTGCTAACAGTTGAGAGGTTGGAAATGAGATTTTATTTGCATCACCACGTTGGTAGTCAGCAGTGGATAAAAACAGATGTTTGAGAAGTGGGGTCACCCAGGCCAGTGCAGCAACAAAGATGCTGAAAGCAAGTCCTTCAGAGAGGCTAAACAGAGCTGGTGATCTTCAAGGAGAAATAGGAGTTCAAAAAATTGAGGACAAGGAATGAGCTGTAAAGAAATTGAGGTGATAGCTGTAATCTAAGAAGGTGAAGGTGCTAGTGAAAGCAATTTTTATACCTTTTAAATCCTTTAAAAATGTCTTTACTCAGCTAAGATAATCAATTTCATGATGTGTTTCAGATGAAAAAAAAGATATTGACCATGAGACAGTGGTTGAAGAACAGATCATTGGAGAGAACTCGCCTCCTGATTATTCAGAGTATATGACAGGAAAGAAACTCCCTCCTGGAGGAATCCCTGGCATTGACCTCTCAGATCCAAAACAGCTGGCAGAATTTGCTAGGTAAGTTAGAGAACTTTACTTTCCTTTTCATTATAGAAAGTGCTTTCTTGACATCTGTGGTTTTCTATGCCCAAGTCACAGTGGTGATTTATATTCTTTCTCTAGGGAAACTTCTGAAAACAAAAGCAGTTTTATTTTTAATAGTAATTGAGTAGTAGTAAGTAGTAATAGTAAGATGAGGCAAATGCTCTTTAATTCCATAACTGGCCTTGCTTGGATGTAGATATAATTGCACGTAGTTTGTTTTGAGGGGCCTGTTCAGACTCAGCCTCCTGACCTCTTTGTATGCATTTTAAGTTTGGGTGTGTTGCAGAAGAATCATTGCAGAAGACCCGGGTCTATACTAGATCTGTTCAGTGGACCCTGGGAAGGGCTTTCATCAGTTCCTGTTGCAGCATGTGTCATCAGTTAAGCTCTCCCTGTTTTGCTAATTGGAGCTGGCATGGCTGAAAGAGATGTCAGATATTTGTGGCCAGAACCCTGTGACTATTCAAGGTGAACAGTCAGGATCTGAAACCACTAGATGTGGCCTTGTTTTACTGGTTGGTAGGTTTTATAAGGATATGGAAAAACCCACAAAAATGTAAAATTTTAAGTAAAGCCAGGTACAGTGTGCACACCTGTAAACCCAGTCATTCAGGCAGGAGGATACCAAGTACCAGGCCAGCCTTGGCAAATAAAAAATAAAAAGGGCTGGGGGTGTAGCTCAGTGGTAGAGTGCCCCTGGGTTCAGTTCCAGTAATGGGGGCGGGGGGAGCAAATAGAATGAAATTAATAAACTGGCACAGAAGGCCTGATCCCTTTCCCTGAGCTTGAATGGAGCCTGGAACAACCCCAGAAATATATACAAGGGTTGGGATCAGGAATGAAGACACATCTCTGGTCCTGTACCCTCTGTGACCAGAGAACTTGTCTCTTGAGAGCAGAGCAGCAAGGGGAGACCAGGGCAACCCAGTTTCCCCTCCTCACCTCCCTTCCTCTTCTGACCCTTCTGAGAACTGGTTGGGCAACTCAGACCACTTGAACCTGTTTTCCTGCTTGTCAGATCTTTTTGTTTTCATAAAGGGGTTCTTGTCCCTTTCTCTCCAGTTAAACTGTAGCTATAGGAAATATGCACATTTAGTTTATTTCTCATTTATCATGGCTTACCCCAGTTAAGGCTCTATGCTTTTGTTAATGACATTGAATCCCAACTTTTATTGCCATTCATATTTCAGATAGTTATGAATCAGATATTAACTGCTCTTCCCTCAGAAAAATTACAGATAAAAATTGAATCTGAAAAGTCAGCTTTTATGTGCTCAGAATCTGTGAGGATACTTGAACAGAGGAATCAGTGAAGTTTTGTGGATGGGGCAGCATTTGATTTGAGCTTTGAACAGTTTTAGTGGTGGAACCTGCATGCTAGAACAATGTGACACAGTAGAAAGGTACACAGAAAAGGGTGTAGTCTTGCCTGGGAATTAGGACACTTGAGGGAAATGACTGGAAAAACCCACCAAAATGTAAAATTGAAATCAGGTCATTAAGGTCTATGAATACTGGGCCAAGATCTGTGGATTTTTTTTTTTTAGTGTACATTGGGCAGCTGCTAAAGATTTTGAAAGTAGTGATCTGGGTGATGGAGCTAATGAGAGCGTCACTTTGTAGGCTGAATTGGTGCTGGTGTACCCAGGACATGGGGGATGGTGCTTGAGCAGGAGCAAACCAAGGCCTGAGCTAGAATGTGGTCAACAGTGAAAGAAGTCACAGAATTAGGGCCAGATCGTCTGTATATGGGAGGGACAAAAAAGAAAAAAATCAAAATTGATGTTAATGGGGCTGGGAATGTGGCTCAAGCGGTAGCGCGCTCGCGTGGGGCGCTGGGTTCGATCCTCAGCACCACATAAAAATAAAATAAAGATGTTGTGTCCACCGAAAACTAAACAATAAATATTTTAAAAAATTGATGTTAAATGTTCACTTCTTGGATGATGGGGGAGATTGGGGAAAGTTTCTGATTTGGAGTTCAGATGCAGTCATTGTTTGGTTTTAGATGCTAATAAAACATCCTGGGTTATTTTAGCATTTAAAAAAAATTACTGTTGTTCTTGTTTGGCTGTGTGCAGTGCAGTACTAGGGAAGAACCCAGGGCTCCCTGCATTCTAAACAGGTGCTCTGCCACCAAGCTACACCTCAGCCCTTGGGAGGAGCTGGGAAGGAAGTAAGGACTGGGGGTCCTTTATGAGGGATGGCTAGAAATGTGAAAGTGGTTAAATAGCTTTGGGGGAAAAAAGACCCAGCTGCAAAGTCTTAAGTGAAAGAAGCTGTGAGAGTAGAAGGATCAGTTGGTCAAGTGCAGTGAGGAAGGAACATAAACCTTTCCATGAAACAGGAAAGGATTTTGGTGGTGTGCTGAAGGCTTTCAACAGCTAGGGAACAAAATGTGGGGTGGTGAGCACCACAAGTATTTAGGGTTTGGTGACCCATATCATTGTTCACCTGTCCCAGGAGGATTGGGGCAGCCAAGAGGATGGCTTGCCAGCCCTGTTCCCACAGTCCTCTGAACAGAAAAGCCAGGACACATGCTGCTGTTCAAAGGCAGCCTGGTCTTTCTGCCCCAGGGCTATCTTCAAACATCCTCTGTAGAAAGGGAACTGGGACGTAGTACCAAGTAGCCATCCACTCATGAAATTTCAAAACACTTAAAGAACCTGAAAACTTCTAGGGAAAAAAGACCATCTACAAAAGACCAGTAGACTGAAGGATGAATAGAAGACAGGAAGGCCGTGTTTGAGAGGAACAATGACTGTAAACATGAAAGGGTGTTTGGTTTGGTGCTGGTGATCACACTTAGGGCCTCATGTGTACTGCAGAAGTGCTCTGCCCTGACTGCACTCCCAGCCTATAAACAGACCTCTTTGGGTTTTTTAGCTTTTTTTGTTTATCCGTTGGTTGGTTGGTTGGTTGGTTTTTTAATGTGATGGTGAGGACTGAACCCAGTGCCCCACACATGCTAGGCCAGCGCTTTACCAATAAGCCATAATCCCAGCCCTGTCTGTTTGAGATAGGATCTTACTCTAGTTCCCAGATGGGCCTCAGACTTGCTGTGTGCTACTTGGTCCCAGTCCCCGTGGAGGAGTGTGGGTCTGCTTCCTGCCTCAGCTTCTCAAAATAGTTGGAATTATAGATGTGCGCCACTACGCCCAGCTAACCAGAATTCTCAATCCAGCGAAGCTACTAGTCAAATACAAAGACAGTGTTAGTGACCTAAGGAATCACTTTATATTGTATACAGTCCTGAGGAGGTCACTGAGGGTGCAGCGGGGGCAATGAGTATGTGCATGAGAAGGAAGATGGGGTGAGAGATCTTCAAGGACAGCAGTGCAGAGGCTGGGAAACATGGTCCCTTAAAGTGGAGTAGGAAGTTTTCTGCCAGAAAGTTTCCTGGGGGGTTGGGGTAACTGTGTGATAGAGCTCTTGTCTAGCATGCATACCCAAGCATCTTCTCAGTGATCTGAAAGTCACTTTTGGTGTGGGAAAGAATCTTCTAAAAAAGGAAACAGCAATCAGAAATTCCCTGGAAAGGGGTGAAGGAATACCAGCCTAAACCTAGGAATAATTTTGACATTATTTAGAGAGAACTTCTTGGGCCTGATTGAAGGAAATTTTGTGCTTGTAGCTACTGTGTTGGACTTGTTGAGCCCAAAGTGTGATCTGACACACCATAGGCAGCACTTGCACAATCATAAAGTGAAGGTAAATGATGTTGATCTTCTTTTATAATCAGTCAGTGAAAGATTCGTTTGTGTCTAGAGTATGATGACACTCTGCTGGTCCTGAGCATGTAAGAAGTAAAGGTGTGTAGGGTTTGGGTGCCAGGATGCATGAGGGGTGGCTGGTTCATCCCAGTTATATGTGGCATCTCCTGAAGGTCATCTTAACACATCTGCCTGATTGGACAGTGGTGATAAAGAAAATAGAGCCTGGGTGCTCTATTTTGCCAAGTTTTTGCACTTTGAGAATTTGTGTGAGTTTAATAGGGTTTTCTGGAGGCCCCATAATTGGTGATTGGCATTCAGAAAGTTAGATACAGAGGTCCCAAGTTTGTCATGAACAGGGGGCCAGACCACATCTTCACTGATCCACATAATTGGTTCTTCTGGCCGCCTTTCCTCATCCCCTCTGCTCATTACTCCAAGCCATGTTGAAGGGCTATAGTGTTAGTTTATAGCAGAGTATTGGATGCTTTCCCCTGTATTCTGTGACTTGGGGTGGTGGGATACTGCACTGGACTTGAAACTGACCAAAGAATGTTTCAGGCTCCCGCCATGCTCCACCCAGATTACCTATCAGTTAATGCTGTGAGAGGACAGATGGAAGGAATGATGAGGTGGGACCATGGGGAACTTTATTCTGCCCTGAAATGTCCCTTTAATAAAATACTTGAAAAGTAGTCAGTGAGTTAGGCCTGGTAAGTTTCCTGATTAAATCCAGTCTCTGTATTTCATTAACTAAAGTTAGCCTTTACAAACCCCTGTTCTTGTCAGGCATGATGGAGCACATTTGTAATCCCAGCTGCTCGGGAAACGAGGCAGGAGGATCACAAGTTTGAGACCAGCCTGGGCAACTTAGTGAGACCCTGAATCAGAGTTTTAAAAAGACTGGGTGTATAGCTTCAGTGTGGTAGAATGTGGGTAAAGCCCTGGGTTCAATCCCCAGTCCTGAGCATGGTGGTGGGGTGAGGGGACGACTCCAGTTTAGAAAGATGAGCATAAAGGCAATCCCAAGGTAGTGATGTTTTTATCACTGTCTACCCTGAGACTTTCACAGGGCTAGGTAAAGTGTGATAATAGAGATGGAAATGACTTTAAAAGTCCTCGCTGTTACATGACTATATAATGTCTGCTGAAGAAACTACTCATTGCACAAAGAAAGGAGGTGAATCGCACTTGCAGAGCGTAGCTGTGTTACCCAGGAACATGTCCTCCCAGCATGGGTCTGAATAGATGATGCTGGTCTAGCAATTAACTAAGCTTGTTTTGCAGGCTGATTTTATTAGAGAATCTCTGCTTCTGGGATATTCATGGATTTGAGTTAGTCAAGAGTTTTGGTTTACACAATTCTCTGCTGACATTGTGTCAGGCCGTTCCTGCAAGCTTGAGTTTGGAGCCCATTCTTCACAATGTTCCTTCCACAAATGTCAGAATGAGATGTTTATATGTCCAGCAGTTGGGTCACAGGGAGAGTATTCTCCATTTTTATTGGAACAAAAGAATCTCTACTGAGGGGTGCTTTTCTGCTTGTGCTATTCTTTCTTCAGTCCCCTTCGTCCTTTAGTTGAAAAGGTGGTTTGGAACACCAGAACCTTCTGTATTGTTTAGCACAAGTGCTATAATATTTTTAAGAATGGGCTTGTTATTAATCTGAGCATGGTGGTGCACATTTGTAATCCCAGCTACTTGGGAGGCTGAGGCAGAAGGATTGCAAAGTTGGAGGCGAGCCTCGTTAATTTAAAGGAGACCCTATCTCAAAAAAGGGTTGGGGATGTAGCTCAGTGGTAGAGCTCTGGGATCAATCCCCAGAATGCCAGCAGGGGAATAGGGGTGATGAACTCATTTTTAAAATAGTCCTGTATAACACTTAGCCATTGGTAATAATGACTGTCATCTCAAAGTGTTTAACATGTGTGATCTTTTAATCTTGCAGCCCTATAAAGTAGGGAGCATTGTGCCTGTTTACAGAATGAGAAACCGAGGTGGAGAAGTTGTGTAGTTTTTGCTCAAGGTCATGCAGCTAGTAGGAGTCAGCTCCAAGTCACACATCCCATCCCGTCTCGTTTGAAACGCCTGTGCTGTTGTCCTCATTGTTTCTGGGTTCTTCAAGCCTCACAGTCAGTGAATGAACACTGAAGTCTAGTCGCTTGTGAATATTTTGGGAGGGCCAAATAGAATTCTGAGTGGTAGTGTATATGATTTTAGTCTTATAAAACATTTTCAATCCAAGTGTACTTTGGGTGGGGCGGGGATGACCACTCTGTAGAGAATGAAGGGCGATGTGTCAAGGAACTTCAGAGTGGCTGCTAATCTTCCATTGACCTCTTGAGTTCATGGATGTTTGTCCAAATTTTAAATTCTCATCCTAAAAATAGACTTCTGAATACTAGAACACATTTTTTAAAATGACTTTTTACACTTACCAAAAAAACCAAGTGTTGGGCACATGGAACTATTCTCTCTTGTGCAGATTTGAAATTTTCTATAATATAATGTCTTGAAAATTAAGTTTATAGCGATGAATCTCAGAAAATATATGAAGAGGACCTTCCTTATGCCAGGTTTATTTAGATATAATTTACTTACAGAAAAATCCAACATCTTGGGTATGTACCATTCTGGGAATTTGGACAATTGTAGTCGAGTCACAGTTTACACACAGAGCACTTTGGTGGAGTCATCAAAGAATAAGCATTCTTAATTAGATTGGAACTTGAGTCTTAGTGTACTTAAGGAAAGTAGAAACCTTGCATGAATCAATGTTGTTTTTCACACTGATCTAGCCTCCAGGTGGCGCCCTGATACCAAAGCTCTTGCCCTCCCTGGTATGTAAATTCAGACAAAACACCCAGGATATACTGGTATTTAAGACAACAAAGACTAGTTCAGAGCTCAATAGGCAACTGGCACTTAAGAAATGCCTACTAGCTGATGTGATAATCCATTTACAAGAAATAAAAGAGTGTCTGCAGGTTTTGGATGGGAAGAATACCACTCAGAAAATGTTCTCAGTTTAAAGTAGAAATACATGTACAGTCTTGAACAGACAACACGGACATAAGTGAAAGCTACCAGACACATTGTTCCTCTTAGACTTCTAGGATATGGGATTTTAGTCAAAGACATAAGTTCAGATTTTATGACATAATAAGGACACTTTTCCCAAATCCAGGGTGAACAAGAATAATATTGTTAGGACCTTTATTAACTGAAAGATAACAGAAATAATCCTTTATAACAAAAGGGTGGTGATAAATTAACTTTTAGTTTTAAGGAACCATTGGCTTAGTCGTTTGTTTATTAAGCATGAGCCCTTATGGAGAGGTATGTGATGGCAGAAATGAGAACAAAAAGAAAATCTGTTTCAGAGATTGAAATCTTTTTTTTTTTTTTAATTTTTTAGTTGTAGATGGACACAATATCTATTTATTTTTATGTGGTGCTGAGGATTGAACCTAGAGCCTCACACGTACTAGGCAAGTGCTCTGCCTCTGAGCTACAACCCCAGCCCCTCTCTTTTTTATTTTTTCTAGGAATTCTTAATTTCTTATCCCAATCACACACAGATATGTAGGGAGTATTCGGAGAGAAAGTTCTGGGGGCAGACCAAAGGTCAGTTCAGTGCAAGTAGCAGGTGGGTACGTTAAAATTGGAGCAAGCTGTCAGGATTTGCATGGGGTTCTGCCAGGCTGCCCACCTCACCAGGTATCTTGTCACAGATGGGAACTTCTAAGCCCCCAAACAAAAGCAGGGCCACAAGTCTCCGTAGTTTAAAATAAAATTATCTCACCATTTTTAAAAACTGTAACTGTACTTTACTCTCACCACCAAAATTGATGGTAGAAAGGAAACCATGTGAGAGTCTGTGGTTCTCACTAGACTGGCCCACTAGTCCCTCAGATAACAGTGCTGATGGTTTCTGTGTTTCCTTTGAAAGCTAT
Source organism: Marmota monax (assembly GCF_021218885.2). Lineage (NCBI taxonomy): Eukaryota > Metazoa > Chordata > Mammalia > Rodentia > Sciuridae > Marmota > Marmota monax. The sequence continues at coordinate 1,814,997 of NW_026694841.1, forward strand.
TTGATACTTCAGTGTGTCAAAAGAATTTTGTTTAAAAGGACTATTTCATACACTTTGCAAAAATGATATATTTTTTTCCCACCATTTTTTTGTACCAGGGATTGAACCCAGGGCCATTTAACTGCTGAGCTACCTCCCCAGCACTTTTTTATATTTTAGAGACAGGGTCTTGCTGAGTTGCTTAGGGCCTCAGCCTCCCCAGCCGCTGCAATTATAGGCGTGCACCACCACGCCCAGCCCAAATTTTTAATTTGTGGGTTATAGTTGTACACATTGATGGGATTTGTTGTTACATATTCACGTGCACACAACTTAGCAGTATATTTTGGCCAGTATCACTCCCCAGCACATCCCCTCAAAAATTGATGTGTCATAAAGCTCGGTTATATCAGTATAAAGTGGACCCATTTGTCTATGTGTTTTTAAGCAGCTGTATAGAGACACATATTTTTGAGACATTTCATGCCTGTTATTCCTTTTTCATAAGGTACCTTTGTCATCGCAGCAGCTGCTTTGAGTGCCTTGCCCAGCTCCCACTAGGAGATTGAGCTGTGGTCTTTGTATTTTTCTAGAGGGGCAGGAGAAAAGAGCAGGTATTTGAGTCACACAGATCACTGTGCTGTGCTTAGCCAGCTTCTCAGCTCCGAGGCCACAGTGGCAGTGTGCAGCCTTCTGGGTGTCACCCCTTATCAAAGTCCTCAGCACTCATTGAAGCCGTCTTGTCCTCCTTCGTGGGAACATGTTATAAGCTTAGTTTTGTTAGCTATAAGGAGACCATTTTAGGCACTATATGATTTATGCCAGTTGAGTGTACCCACTCCTACAAATCTGTCTCTCTCTCTTTCTCTCTCTCTCTCTTTTTTTTTTTTTGGATAAGAATGAAGCCAAGAAAAATTAAAGAAGATGATGCTCCAAGAACAATAGCTTGCCCTCATAAAGTAAGTAATGCTAGGGGGAGGTTCACGGAACCGCTACTGAAGTCTTAGAGAGTTTGTAAGAAATTTGCACATTTATTTCCACTTTCATAATTGAGATAAAGGGAGGAACTATAATCTTTGGTTTTTAAATTCAAGAGACAAGAGTTTTGTTGTTTAGTAAAAGCCACCTAAATTTGTGATTTATTGTATTTTATTAAGTGGGCCACTGTAGGGAGCTGCGTTGATTGCTGTCTGTTAACTATACTGTGCCAGGGCTCCATTCCTTTGGGGTCATTAACAAGTCTTAAGGCATTGGGCTGTACCTTGCCCACCGCCCTTTATGAAATGTAGGCTCATGAATGAAATATGGAAATATTTGCTAAAAAACAAAGCCAAAGACTTCATAATTTCTTTCAGTTTTCTTATTTACCCTGTTAATCATGTTTCTAGAAGGGTACTTAATTGTTTTCAAATGTAGCCAGTCTTGCACATAAAGAGGATAGCCCAGAAGGTACTTTGAGGTGTCAGTTGGGGGCTATTTTTCAAACTTGATTGGAAGTAAAACTTAACAGAAAAATGATACCACATAAGTGCAGATAAACAAAGGGGGAGAAATTATAAATGGAGTAAAGAATTTTAAAAAATCAATTGGAGAAGGATAAATTTAGTTTCATGGAATCGCCCTTATGAAAACTGCACACTCCCAAATTTTCGTATTTTTAATTCTCTTATTAATGTAGTGATTTTGAAATATAAAATGAGTTCCATTGGGGCAAAAAATAAGCATTTGAAAACAGTTATGACTGAAGTGCCTGTCATCTCTAGCTTCTCTGTATATTTCTTTTCAATTAAATTTTTAAAAATTCCATTTTGTAAATGGAAACTGAACCTAGAGGTCAAGGTGAAAAGTCTGGCTTTCCCTCCCTTTTGCCTGTGAAGCTGTCTGGTGGTGCCCTGTGCTGTCCTTCTGTCATGCTGTCTCACCATTTCCCCATTCACTCCATCATGGGCAACAACTGCAGAAGAAATTGTTGAGGACATGCTTCTCGGGCGCCGCACATCCATCTGCCTCCCCCGCACTGGTATCGCTTTGCCTGCCTCTTCCTTTTCCCGGTGTCTCACAAAATAAATTTCTTCTGTAGTTGCCATTCCTTGGAGACCCTCTTGCTTCTTTCTCTGTCAAGAAGGGGAAAGAGGCAAAGAGAGAAGAGGGAACAGTAGGCGATGGAGAATGACAGCCCATTGTTGCAGCACAGAATATGGGGCCCACCAAAGGTAGTGGTGGACTACCGTCATTTTAACTCCGTTTATTTCTCAGTGCTTCTGTTACTGCATCGGGGGGCGTGGCGGGGTGAGGCGGCTGTGGCATAGCTGGAAGCCGGGGCGCTGGGTTCTATTCCCAGCTTGGCTACTACTAGTAGTGTGACCTTGGGCAAGTCTACTTCAAGACATCTCTAAGCCTCAGTTTCCTCATCTGTAAAACAGGGGTTTGCATTAAAAGTTAAGGCCTTTCTCAGTTGTCTGTTTTTTGTCTTAAATAATTTAATGTTCTATTGTAATGCTAAGTAAAGTTAAAATGGGGAGTGGGGAGGTTGCTTCATTCTAATAGATCAGTAAAGGTTGCTAAGTGGTTGAATCCTTCTCAGATTTTGCAGTGTGAACCACTAAGCTTCTTTCTCTGTTTCAAGGGCTGCACAAAGATGTTCAGGGATAATTCTGCTATGAGAAAACATCTGCACACCCACGGCCCCAGAGTCCACGTCTGTGCAGAATGTGGCAAAGCTTTCGTTGAGAGCTCAAAACTAAAACGACACCAACTGGTTCATACTGGAGAGAAGCCCTTCCAGGTAGAGCCAGCTCCCTCTCCCCTCTCTACTGCCTTGCTGTCTTGGGCGCCACAAGCTAGCCGGTGTGGCTGGCACAGGAGGTGCCAGCACAGAGTGAGGGTCTTCCTATCATTCCTCCTGAGTTGCGTGCAAGGCTCACTTCACTTCATCTCACTTTCTGGCCTCCCTGCGGGATCTAGATGAGGCTGAATACCAGGTGTGTTCCTGTCTGTGGAGCACTTTTTTTTTTTTTTTTTTGTAGGAGAGTACAGAATTAAGAGCTAAATTCTAGTGTGTTCATGATGGGGTGGAAATCATTAATTTTTGGTAGGTAATAGCACATTGAAATACAAATTGGCCGAGAATGTCTTACATTTTATTGTATGATACTAAGTAGAGATGATATTTTATCTTGTTTTTAGAGGCTTACAAGTAAGTTAACTAGTAACAAGGTGAATCTGACATGATTCTTTTTGACGATTGACACCAGAAGACTTCTTTCTTATTCATTAATATTTTACTCTTAAGAATATTTATAGACGTATTAGGGTCCTAGCCTGAGATCTGGACAGCTTGCCACTTGACAGTGTTTCTGTCCGGTTGTACGCACTCAGTCCATGAGGGCAGCCCAAGTCTTCAGAAGGTGGCAGCATACATAGTTAGAAATCCCTACTGCTGATTCCAGACTGCGTCTCCCAGGCAGGGAAGAGAGTGTTTGGTAAAACAGATGGGCTGAGGTCCACCTGAGCAGTGAGCGCTGGCTCCTGGGGTCTGGTCATGCATGCCGAGTAGGCTGATGTCTGGTCTTTCCTCGACAGTGCACATTCGAAGGCTGTGGGAAACGCTTTTCACTGGACTTCAATTTGCGCACACATGTGCGAATCCATACCGGAGACAGGCCCTATGTGTGCCCCTTCGATGGTTGTAATAAGAAGTTTGCTCAGTCAACTAACCTGAAATCTCACATCTTAACACATGCTAAGGCCAAAAACAACCAGTGAAAAGAAGAAAAAGAAGACCCTTCTTGACTGCAGGAAGCATCTTCCAGGAGTGTGAATGGGAATAAATATGCCTCTCCTTTGTATATTATTTCTAGGAAGAATTTTAAAAATGAATCCTACACACCTAAGGGACATGTTTTGATAAAGTAGTAAAAATTAAAAAAAAAAACTTTAATAAGATGACATTGCTAAGATGCTCTATCTTGCTCTGTAATCTCGTTTCAAAAACACGGTGTTTTTGTAAAGTGTGGTCCCAGCAGGAGGACAATTCATGAACTTCGCATCAAAAGACAATTCTTTATACAACAGTGCTAAAAATGGGACTTCTTTTCACATTCTTATAAATATGAAGCTCACCTGTTGCTTACAATTTTTTTAATTTTGTATTTTCCAAGTGTGCATATTGTACACTTTTTGGGGATATGCTTAGTAATGCTATGTGTGATTTTTCTGGAGGTTGATAACTTTGCTTGCAGTAGATTTTCTTTAAAAGAATGGGCAGTTACATGCATACTTCAAAAGTATTTTCCTGTACAAAAAAAAGTTATATAGGTTTGTTTGCTATCTTAATTTTGGTTGTATTCTTTGATGTTAACACATTTTGTATAATTGTATCGTATAGCTGTATTGAATCATGTAGTATCAAATATTAGATGTGATTTAATAGTGTTAATCAATTTAAACCCATTTTAGTCACTTTTTTTTTCCAAAAAAAAAAAAAAAAAACTGCCAGATGCTGATGTTCAGTGTAATTTCTTTGCCTGTTCAGTTACAGAAAGTGGTGCTCAGTTGTAGAATGTATTGTACCTTTTAACACCTGATGTGTACATCCCATGTAACAGAAAGGGCAACAATAAAATAGCAATCCTAAAGAAAGAATATGGCAGAAAAAAGATCTGTAAGCACAGTCTTATTTTCTTCTGTTGTCCAGAATACTTATAATTCTTGAGCCTCCCAGAAATTGGAAGCTAAATAAAGCAACTCAAGTTTCCTTTAATTTTGCACTCCATTACAGTGACTTGTGATGAAAGCGATGCATGGATATTTTAATACTCCCCTACACATCCTGAGTTCTGAAAGAGTAGGCAACAGGCACCCCAAGTTAAGGAACTACCTCAGAGCACCTTGGACCAGGCCCATGGGGCTAGGATCGGATTTTGGCACTCCTGTGGTGAGGGTGGGAGTGAAACAGGTGTGCGCGGCCTGGCGCCTTCTGGAGGAAAGGCACCAGTTGGCAACAGGGCACATGGGGAAGACCAGGCTTTTCTTTCCACTGCTCAGCTTCAGAGGCAGCTCCAGTGGGCCCTGGGCTCGTCCAACAGGAAACACAGTTGTTGGGTATCTGGTTTGAGAGCCTTTGCTCCTCCGTCTTAGTGGAGGCCTTACAAAATGCCAGCAATTGTGGCAAGAGAGTGCCGGTAGCTTAATTTCATGCTTCTAAGTGGACACTGAGTGCAGATTGGCAAGGTGATTAGATTATTAGAAAATTGTACTCAATGAGTACTTGACCTTGTGTTGTGACCTCTTAAATGTATGATTATAATTTTTTAATTTTGCTTAGGGTCAGATCTAGGACTCATTGAAAATATTTTATAAACTGCCACAATACAGCAAAATCCCATTTATTCAAATTGCAGTCATTCTGAGTCTTTCTGCTGAGTGCTTGACTCTGCAAGGTCACTGACAGACAAGCTAGTATGCTTACATAGAAAACGGCCAGGACACCTTCTGGTCAGAGGTATAGTCCAGTTTCTTACAGCTTCTTCACCAGGGGGATTGGTGACCTAATGACAGTGACCCCCAAGGCTCTGTGGAATTTTGAAGTGCCTTCTGAACCATAAGTGAAAAATTTAACTTCAGACTTGTTTTTATTTGTCCAGAATCTGTTCTCCATTGAATATTTTGGTGGAACTGTGTTAATCAGAAGACCCCAGGCTTTGCTGTATCTGGCAGTCAGGAGAGACGGGAGCCCATGGTAGAGTCCCCTTCACAGCTGAGCACCCCCTGTGAGCAAGTAATTCTTTCCAAGGCTGGACAGAGCCTTCTACTGGTGCCCATCCTTCCTGCAAGCGCCACACCTTCCTTCCCACCGTCAGGTCCAGCAGTCCTGATGTGGTTGTACTGAGATGCTGCCCTAGTCAGTGGCCATCAGAGAAGTCTGGAGCCACATTGCCCTCACCCAGCATTATGCTGCACTTGAGCCCGGTCCTGGCACCATCCTCAGGACGCTTGCCCGAGGCCCCACAGCAGAATAGCCCTGTACCCTGGGAAAGCCTGAGCAGCAGCCCTGAGCCACGCTGTGGCCTGCGGGAGCCAGGCTCTTGTGTGCAAGGAGGTCCCTCTTCCTCTGTGCCTTCATCCCTTGGGGGATGCCCTTGATAGTCTCTTTTGTCCCGTTTTGTCTCCAAGTGAAACCGCCTTCACTCCCTGCCCCTTTCTCTGTTCTCGTGTCTTTTTCTCAGTCTGCAGAGTTAACTTCTATGAGGAGTGTAATTTGGAGTTCAAGACAATAACAAGCGGGTTCCTTGTTGACGTAGCACTGGATTAACAGCAGTAGTGTAGGTGACTGAAGAGCGAGCAGCGGTGTGGAATCGTTCTCACTGGCTCTAACCTAAGCCCGCTTTGCTTGTTAGAATTTATAATTTTGTTAAAGATGTAATTTACTAAAATTTGAAATGGTGTTCTAACAGTGATTCCATTGTCTTGAGAATTACTCTGATTTATAGTAATACTGATAGACATATTTTCTTACATCTGAGCAGAAATGAATGCATGTTTCTAGCACATGTAATATAAAAACCCCAGAGAATAAGTTTACACTTAACAAGATGTTGTTTTCTATTTTTGAATTTCTTATAATTTCCCTCTCTGGGAGTGGGGTTGCAGGGGGCATAATATTTGTATAAAGAACTGTCACCCCAGAGTGACATTTATTTTCCAAGGTGACGCCAAGCTCATGCTGTTGGCTTCGTGTGGTGTTGTGTGCGCTCCGCCTGGACTGAAGGCCTGAGGAGTTGAGGAAGATCAGGGTTTTTTTTCCTATTTGTTTTCATGTGCAAGTTCTCCTGAATGTCAGTTATTTCACTAGATTGGAGAAGGACCCTTTAAGAGGACCCTATACCATGCCTGCCCTGTTCCTGAGCAAGAGCTCAAGAAATGCAGAGTGAGGGAGGTGCCTGGGTGGTGGCAAGTCCTCAGATCCTGCACAGGGAGCTTGGGCCCGCTGTGAATTGGAAACCTGCTAATTTCACCCACCAATTGATCACTTCCTTGCCTGGCTCTTTCACTTTTCTCAACACCTGACCAACAGCAAGGGCGGGGACCCTAAAGGTCAAAACAGTGGTTAGAACTGAAGTCGCTGGCCGGAGCCCTCCCTGGTACTGGGTTACCTTGGGCCTCTGGCCTTCAGGGTCACTGGTCTGACTTTCAGCCCTTTGTTGTGGGTCCATCCCCCCCCCCCCCATGGCATTAGTGCTGCTGCAGCGTCTCTTCAGAGTTCATCCCAGCAGGACTGGCAGGGGCATTCCACCCAAACTTTCTTAACCCAAGAGGAGGGAGAGGAAGCCATAAGTCCAAGATGTGCTTGCTCATGGTGCTGGCCCTGCGTTTCACAGCCTGCTCTTTTGACTTCATAGGACAGAAGGGCCTCCGTGCCTCCAGCACACTGTAGCCTCGTAGCAGCATCCAACTGAGTGGCTAGGTCTCAAGACACCCTAATTACTGACCTTGGCCCTTCTCACTGCTCAGGTTATATTCAGATGCCCTGGCTGCTTCAAGATGGTTCACTGCAGGCCCTTCAGACAAGTGGCATCAGGTTAGAGGGCAGATACATGTCTAAGAGGCTTCTTGGCATCTACCCTGGGCCTGAGTGGTCCACATAGTCCTGGGAAAAACTTAAAGCAAGACTGGATTGATGGGAGGGGTGGGTGGCAGACGTGTGAATGGGTGCCACCCAAACCCCTTATAAAAACAAAGGAAACCTGAAACTGAACATTGGCATTAGGCCACAAGCAAACCAACCCTCCCAGAAACTACTAAAAGGCATGAGCTGCCACATGGAGGGCTCAAGACACTCAGGCCCTTAGTATTGTTGAAAAGGAGCAGTTGGCTGTGTGCTGTGTTGTCTGCAGCCTTTCTTGTCTGGGGCTGCTTGGTGTCTGCATATATCATGGAGGCAAGAAGGGCACCAGAACCAAACGGAGCAACCTCTTTCTCCACACGTCCGCAGCATTAGGCTTTGTTATCTGCAGATGGCAAGAAAAATTCTGTTGTATTCACTTTCTGCTAACTTCTGTAGGCCCTGGCTCAAGGACTTAGCATTGTGTCTCATGTTCATCTTTTTCTTGTGTTCTTTGCCATTTCTGGAATTGTCCTTGGTTTTTCCTTAGCTCATAGGTCATAGACGCAGAAATATTATAGTATTTAAGGCATCCGCATCAAGCATCAGATGGCTTTGCATCCAGAAAATCATTAACTCAGTTTGAAGCACCAAGCATGTGTGACATGGCTCTATAAAATATAATAAACGCATACTGTTAAGCTTTCCAATGCCTGTGGTTCTCATTTGTTCTTCACTTTTCTGAGTTTCATTACACATTGAATTTGGAGATAAGTTCCATCTGGCCTGAGAATTGCCAGGATTCCCTGAGATCCTTGTGGTGAGAATGGAAACACCCATGACTCAGTCACACCAGCAACAGATGCTCCCACTGGTTCCCTGTTCCACTTCCAGAAGCGTAGCCAAAGGAACTCGGGTGCAGCTGGGCCTGAGATCTCCAGTATCCACCGGGAAGTCCAGAGCCAGTAAGAAGAGCTTACGAACTAGGATGATAGGATAACCTGAAAGCTGCTTAGGATTTGCCTTCTGGAACTCAGGCGTCTAAGACAGATGGCGGCATTCCACTGCCCATCGTCCCTGTGACCTTCCCCTTGCTTGTGATAGATGGGCTGCCTTGCCTAAGCTGCTGAGGTTGGCAAGTGCCCAGCCTCTGAGCCCAGAACTGCTGAGTGAGGCCCAAGAGAGGGCTCCTTGGGGAGCGACCCTGGGGAACGTCAGTGTGTGCATCTGCAGATCTTAGATGGGAGGGACCCAAGGGCTTTGGGGTTGCTCTCTGTGAGACCCCCTCACCCCGCAAGAAAAAAAAAAATACATCATACACAAGGCTCTGGCTTCTGATGGCTTTCTGCCCAGGGCCAGACTGGGCACCTGCCTGTGCAGAACACTCTTGTCTCCTGGCCTTGGAAGCCAGCCCTCAGGACTCCCCCACTGCCAGACATCTCAACTCCTTCCTGGAGCCTGTTGACATCAGCTATGGCCATCTACAGCATGGGACTCAGCACCCTATCAAAGCCTGCTCCCCGTGTCCTACTAAAAAAAACACATTTCCATTCACCCTTCAGCCTTCGCAGGACCTGCTTTCCAGCCCCTACAGAGCAGTTGCTGGATTCCACCCCTCACCTCTCAGGGTTTCATAGCCAAGGCTTCCCTTCTGGAGTTCCAGGTTCACTCGTTTATTACACACACACACGGCACATTGCGTGTCTGGCTGTTTCAGGTACTAATGGGACAGTCGTCCTGGCACATGTGTTGCACCTAGTAGAAGAGAATAAGTGTGGTTGGGTGTAGCACACACCTGTAATCCCACCATTCTGGGAGGCTGAAGTAGGAGCATCGCAAGCTGGAGGCCAGCCTGGCTAACTCAGCAAGACCCTGTCTCAAAAAACAAAAGGGCTGGGATTGTAGCTCAATGGCAGAGCATCCATGGCTTCAATCCCTGGTACCCAAAATAAATAGGACCAGGGGTGTAACTCACTGGTGGAGCACGTGCCTGGCCTGTGGAGACCCGGGGATCCACCCCCCACACCGTGCTGCAAAAGAAAGGGGGGTGAATGCTGTAGATTAAGGGGCTGGGGGCTGTGACACTGGCTTTCCTCTCCTGGACCTGGATATGCTTCTCTGCCAAGCCTCTGCCCTTGGTCGCGGGCGGGCACTGTGTGCCACTTGGGTGCAGGGCTGGGACGATGCAGGGAGAGGCCAGAGGCAGGTGCAAATGATGAGGGCATGTGGGGAGCTTGTCTCCCTTACCCCAGGATGGGGCAGGCATTTTGGGCCCAGGTAAAGGAAACACCCAGGTGGCCTAATGGGTGGATCACCTTCTGTGATGCCCAACTAGGGGAGGGACGTGTTGCAGGAGAGCCCCACTGGAAAGGCCTGGACTTGGGGCCCTGTGGTCCCCAGTGAGAGATACACTGTCCCCCCAGAGGCTGGGGAGGGGAGAGCCAGCCACCCCGCAGGGAAGTGAAGACCTGATGTTGGGAGGGGCCCTGGAGGAAGGGTTCTCAGGAAGAATGGGGCCAGGGCCTTGGATGCTTCCATATGCTTTCTCCTGCTCCCTCTGCTGTGGCTTGAGTATGACCCAAGGGAACATGGGATTGGTCCCCAGGGTAGTGTGTGGGAGATGGTGGGAGCTGGAAGGGGTGGGCTAGTTTGGGAATGCTGCCCTGTGGTGGGGAATTGGTGTAACTGGTGGCCCCTGTTAGCTTTCCTGAGTGGGCTGTTACAAAGCAAGGCTACCCACACACTTGGCCTCTTCTGTAGGAGGCCTCTTCCCTTCTCTCTCAACCATGTTGCCACCAAACCAAGGGGGCCCTCACCAGAGGCCAAACAGATGGGGCCACCTGAGTGACTTTCAAACTCTAAACCTGTGAGCTAAAGAAACCCCCTTATTCTGTCATGTACCAGCCATAGGTACTGTTTTATTTTTGTGCTAGTAGGGATTGAACCCATGGGCATCTACCATGCAGCTACATCCTCAGCCTTTTTTATTTTGGTACCAGGGATTGAACCCAGGGGCACTTGACCACTGAGCCACATCCCCAGCCCTGTTTTGTATTTTATTTAGAGATGGGGTCTCACTGGGTTAAAAGCAAGCTCCTCACCTTTTGCTGAGGCTGGCTTTGAACTTGCGATCCTCCTGTTTTAGCCTTCCAAACCGCTGGGATTACAAGCGTGTTCCACCATGCCTGGCTGCCCTTTTTATTTTTTATTTTGAGACAGGGTCTCACTAAGTTGCCCAGGCTGGTCTCAAACTTGCAATCCTCCTGCCTCAGTCTTCCAAGTGGCTGGGATTACAGATGCGCACCACCATGCCTGGCAGGTGTGTGACAGTAATGAAAAATGGACTGGGACACCTTCATAGTACAGGGAGGTGGAGGGGTCCCTCCTTGCTGGGTACATACCGACATCCACTCTCAGGGCCACCCTGGCCCCTCCAGGTGCAGTGAAGGCCTGTGGTCCTAGCCAGCCCCTCTTCACGTCCCCCGAGCGTGTCCTGATTTCAGTTGTCACTCCCGCCTTCTCATGCGCCACTCTACTGCCTGGCCCTGTATTCAGCAGCCTCTCCCCTCATCCTTCCATTCATTCAGTAACAAAAGGAAGCAAACAGAACTCTCAGCACCAGAGATCATCATGTTCCCTGTGTCCACTTCCCATCCTGTCTCTCTACCACAGAAATGTCCCCGTCACCCCTGTGCACAGGTCAGAACTCCTGTGTGTGTGTGTCCATCCAAACTCCACTGCTACAGCCTGAGGTGGTGTTAGTGGCCTGGCAGGGCAGGGCCAGCACCCACTCCGAGGGACCCTGCTGGCCACAGAGCTTAGCCCGATGGATGTGGGAAGTGGAGCTAGAGGAGGACCCACAGCCATTGCCCTCCCTGGTGAGCCTCTGGTGGGTACCTGGGTGCTGGAGGCTCGAGGTGAGAGCGAGGAAGTGGACCAGGTAGCATGTGGCCTGGGTCCTGGCTGTGACCAGGGCCTCCCAAGTTCCCTCCCTCTGGTGCCTGAACTGGCACTTCAGCCAAGTCTGTCACTTGCAGTCACAGGGCCTGGCTGCTCGAATCTCCTGCCACAGCATGAAGGAGAGCACAGGACACGAGAGCTGTGGCCTGAAGGGTCGCAGTTCTGGCCCCAGCACCAGCTGGTGGCGTGACCTGGGATGGGGCCTCTCCTCCGCTGTTGACCCCGCTGCCATGCAGGATGTGGGCACCAGCCCTGGAGGCTGCTGAAAGGCGAAGGCCTGCTGTCACGGCCCAGCTGCTGTCTCGTCACCAGCACCCCCAGTGCAGGCAAAGCCGGGAGGGCATGGCTTATGTGGGATGAGGGGTCACAGTTTCCCTCATATCATGAGAAATGACTCACTGAAGGCCAGGCCAGCGTGGGCTTCACACAGGGATTCTGCTCCTTCATTCTGAAGGCCGAAGAGATCAGAGGGAAAAGGCAGAGAGGTCAGCGTGTGCCAAGCTAGAGTGGTGCGGGAGCAGGGCCTGGCCCCCAGCCCTGGAGAGACAGGCACCGTCCAGGCTTCAGACTCCAAGTTCCCCCAAAACCGCCATGGGGTGGGGGTGACCTCTTTGCCTGAACCCTGGGCGGGGCCTGAGTTCCTCACGGCCTGTCTCCTGCTCTCTGCCCCTTCAGGCTCTAAGCCCCACCCCAACCCCTGGTCCCAGAGACAGCTGCCCAGCAATGCCCTTCCTTAAGGGCCTCTGTCCACACCCACCTGCTCCTTTGTCCCCATGGCCCACTTGTTTCTCGATTTCCCATGGGGTCTTCAAAGCACAAATCAGGTCCTGTCACTTCTCTGGGTGAAATCTGCCATGCTGTTGGATGCCACACAGCTGTGTACCACTGCCTGTGACATGTGTGATGGAGAAACCCAGGACAGTGCACTGAACATAGGGCCCTGGCTGGCCTTCCACACGCCCAGGGCCAGTCTCCCCTGCACCCCCAGGTACCCTGTCCCCACTTGAGTAGGAAGAGAGCAGGGTCAGGAGTCAGGGGTCACAGGATGGGCTGCAGGCACACGGACCGCAAGCAGCTTTCTCAGAAGCCCCAGGCACCAACTGGAAGTTCCCCTCACTGGCTGGTCAGGGACATGCAGCCACTCAAGCTTCATGAGAGGTGGGGAGATTTTCATCTGGACACTGAAGCCCCAAACATTGGGCAAGCTCCACAGGCTGGTGCTGGGCACTAAGGTGTCTTTAGGGCACAGGAGAGCTGGGCCCTCCCCTATAGTGTTGGGGGCTCAGCTTGTTGGTTCAGCCTTGGAAGGAAGGGCCTCCAGGGCTGGCTGGGTCACAGCAGGCAGAAGCTAACTTTAGCTGACCTTCCAGGAAGCCCTCCAGGCGCTTGGGCTGGGCTAGGTCCCACCATGCACTAGTTGCCAGGGTTAATGTGAGCAATGGCTCCACTGAGACATCCCTCTTCTAGGCACGCCCCTGCCCTTCCCTGCTGGCAGTGTCCCCACCACAGGCCTCCCTTAGCTAGGAAAACATCCCAGTGCACTTGCTACTGAGACTGCCTCGAAGCCGTGGCTTTAACTCGAGCTTCACACTTTGCAGGGGAGGAAACAGGTGCTCACGTGAAATCTTAACCTGCCCCAGGTCACGTTGCCAGGGCTGCTGTCAGGAGCGGGGGCACCCAGACCACTGAGCCCCACCCGCAGGGAGATCCAGAGGACAAAGCCCCTCCCACAGTCCACAAAAGTCCCTCACTTACAAAACCATCAGCACTTTATTCCCTTGGTTTCTATACAATAACACGAGGCTGTACCGAGCTGGGGTCCTCACCGAGCAGTCTGCCTCCTTTGGGGAGTTAACATTCCTCAGAGTGAAGGGACCCGCACTGGCCTTGCCTTAACCCACTAACAAGCCCTTCTGTCCCTCACAGGGACACCAGGCACTCAGGAGACTGGCTGGCGGGTACCATTTGCTGGGAGTAGACATGGAACTTCCACTCCACTTGCCAAGCTTCCCAGCCTCTGGAAGGGATCCCATGCCACTCTCTGGCCAAGCCTCTACATACTCTGGGGAATCCTGGATGGTGGTAGTGACCCATAAACCCAGATATCAACTGACCTCTGCCCCCATTCGCAGACAGGAAGCCTGAGGTCTCAGTGAAAGGACTTCTGGTTACAGCTACATCTTTTTTTGTTTTGAGACAGGGCCTTACTAAATTGCTGAGGGTTGGCTCAAACTTGAGATCCTCCTGCCTCAGCTTCCTGAGGCACTGGGATTAAAGTTGTGTGCCACATGCCGAGCTGCTGTACCAACTTAACTGTTGAGACTTCCCACTGCCTCTTTCCCCAACCGGTTCTTCCGCTGACAAGGAGACTCCAGACTTCCTGCCAAGGTCCCAGGTCACCCTACAGTAGGAAGGGCAGTTGCTAGGGTACTCTGAGCTGTCATATGGAAAGGCTGGCACAATGGTAGAGCACCTGGTTGTGCCATGCCAAAAGCTCCAAGCCACCACCTGTCCCAATACAGAGGAGGTCAAATCTTCCCTGGGCGGCCTGTCAATCAGAGATCCCGCAGGTAACCTGCAGGGCAAGAGCAGGAAGAGCGGATCTGGGAGCAGGGCTGGAGTGTTGGTAGGGTTTTGGAGTAAGTTCCAGGTCCAGACACCAACTCGGGCAGTCCTGGTGCTAGACGGCTCGGGCAACATCTCTGACCTTCCTGGCTGACACATGTGGATAAGAGGGTCCCATCTCAGCTGAGAAGACCGAGGCCGGAGGAGTGATTCACGGTTCAGGTCAAGCTGATGAGGGAACTGAACCCGGGTCTGATGGAGTGCTGGCCCAGGCTTGAGACCGGCCCTTAGTCTTCATGCCCCTTAGTCACCCTGACAACGTTGTTTTCTGGCACTCTGGTCTGGGGTGATGGCTTCTCAACCTTACATTGCAAGGGGCGGCCTGATGTCTGTGGGGTTTCTGCAGAGTGGCCTGGCCCGAGGGCGGGAGGGGCATCACAGGCTGGAGGGCTGGGCCAGGGCAGGCCCTGCGGGGGCAGCTGGCGCGGCCTCACCCTCAGGCCGGGCCTCCTCTCCTCTGGCGTAGCTGAGAACCACGGTGACTGTGGCGAAGGTGGCGGCGTTGACGGGGAAGGCGCGCAGCAGCGTGGAGGCCAGCCCTCGCGTGAAGACGCGCCAGCCCTCAGCCTGGTAGCTCTGGCGCACGCAGTCGAGGATCCCGCTGTAGCGCGGGGCGCCCCGCAGCCCATCGGCCTGCAGCCGCGACTTGACCACGTCCACCGGGTAGGTGGACAGCCAGGACATGATGCCTGACGTTCCGCCGGCCAGCAGCAGCTTGGGCACGAGCAGGCGGTCGCCGGGCTCGCAGCCTAGCATGCGCGTGAGCACGTCGTAGGTGAGGAAGTACACGCCGAAGCTGGGCGTCTCCCGCAGCAGCGTGGACGCCATGCCCCGGTTGATGCCGCGCACGCCCTCGCGCTGGTAGATCTGCGCCAGGCAGTCCAGCGAGCCCTTGTAGGTACGGGCTGGACCGGCGTCCTGCAGCTGCAGCCGAGTCTTAGCCAGCTCCATGGGGCAGCAGATGACGCACTGGATGGCGCCCGCAGCCGCGCCAGCCAGGAACTGGTTCGGCGGTGAGTCCTGGCCCAGGGCCCGGAGAGTATTGCCTTGCACCCCGAACACGAGCGCGTTGATGAAGGTGAGCCCCATGAGCGGCGAGCCCAGGCCCTTGTAAAGGCCCAGCACCTGTGGAGACAGAGACACATGCCATCAAGGCGAGCAGTGCTGTTGTGCCTGCCTGGGGACCAGGGGCTGCCCAGCCTATCTCCGCAGACTCTCCACACAGCCGGTGGCAGTCTAGCCCACCCAGGTTCATGAGGACCAGCAGAATTATTGTTATTGTTAACTGTTTTTTTGTGGGTACTGGGGATTGACACTCAACCACTGAGCCACATCCCCAGCCCTTTTTATTTTGAGACAGGGCTAAGTTGCTTTGAACTTGAGATGACCCTGCTCCAGGCTCCAGAGCTGCTGGGACCACATGACCACTGTAGCGTTTTTTTCCTTTTCTCGAGACAGGGTACCACTATGTTGCCCAGGCTGGTCTCAACGGATCCTGCCTCAGCCTCCAGGGTAGCTGAACATGACTGGGACTACAGGTGTGCACCACCACACCCGGCTCCAAGCAGAATTTTATTTGAAGCAAAGTCCTCAACCTAACATGATTTTATATTTCCAAAGTCTTCATGCCCCTTAGTCACCCTGGTGTTGTTTTCTGGCACTCTGGTCTGGGGTGGTGGCTTCTCAACCGTACATTACAACTGCCCTGGCCACTCACACTCTCCTGCTTGATGATGGTCTGGAAACAGTGTAGGGTCCCTCGGTACTGGGGCTTCTCCACACTCTGCACCTGGAGTCGTACCTGAAAGGACAGAGTCCGGTAAGAGGCAGGCAAGCAGGGGACCAGAGCACCTAGTCCCCTGGCTCAGTGCTCACAATTGCCCAGGGAGGCCTCCCAAGGCGGCCCAACACAGGGCGCAGGAACTAGTAGCCTTCTGTAGCTTTGGAGATTCTAAGGCAGGGCAGAGCCAGGTGTTCACGCCTCTTCAAGGGAGGATACCGCTACAGGGACAGCTAGCTGTAGGTGGGACAGGAGGTCCCCAAGACCTCCAACTGAGACAAGCCCCTTGTTTTTTGCCACTATTGCACAGTATGCTAGAGTGGGACATGAACTGTCTCCCGGGACCAACCTATTGTCCAGGTGACACCTGTCATCCCAAACCATGGCCAAGGCCAAAGGAGTTCCCAACCTCATGACCCGTAGCTGGCTCTCCTCCCTGGCGGGCCTCAGGGCAATGGGCATGGGCTGCACTATTGCTTGGGTCCTGTCAGTAGCCCCTTGTGAGAACTGTGGTCACAAGTTAATAGTAGTGACAGGAAAACAGCTGAGAGCCTCCTTGGGGACCCATGGCAGCAATTCTGGGGCCTGTCTCCTCCGGTCAAAGCAGTCTTTGTCAAGAGCTTATCTCTGCTCATTCACAGGCTCTACCCGGCACAGGGGGAGGGGCGTTTCCTGAACTTGGAATCCGCGTCACGGGGCTGGGAAAACTAGGTCACATCATACTCTCAGGAGTGGGTTCCCTAGATCTGACTCGGAAATAGTCCTTATCACAGCCAGGGCTTGGGGAGCAGGTGCGTCACACCCATTATCCCTGGGCACTGCCAGGGGTCCCAATTCCAAGACGGGAAGACGGAGGCTCAGCAATGTTCTGAAACATGGCCACGGCTGTCCTCTCCAAGGACGCAAGCAGTGCTGGGGAGGGTGAGGGCAGGTCAGCGGTGCAGCAGGGGAGCACCCTCCCAGGGAAAGCCAGGCTTCCTCGGAAGCCTTTCCACTCTCCACCACAACAGGTGGGTCTCCCCACTGGTCAGTGCACCACAGAGAGTCCTGTTAGGAAACACTGTACCACCTCTGCACACAGGTCCCCAGTGGCCGGAGCAGCTGGCAGTGGCGTGCCCCTGGCGCCGACTCGCCCCAGCACCCTTCCTACCCTGATGCCCAGCCCTCTGCCAGGACTTGGCAGGGAGGGGAGCAATTTTCAGAGCAGAAAAGCAAAACCCCTCCTTGAATTCTAACCCATACTAACACCAGGCACTGCAGCTCGGCTGGGGCCCTGCGAGGCGAGTGTCTTTCCCTTCAGTGTTCTGGGTCTCCAGGGCACCTCTGCTTCTCCTGAAGCCCTCGACACTGGCACTGCGGGCTCTCAGCAGAACTGATGTGAAGCAGCACTGTCCCTTCCTTGGGTCAGCCTCACTGACATCTGGGCTGTCTTTAAGTATCTGCAGGACACAGGCACCATTGAGTGCCCAGGCCCAGCAGCTGGGATGTCAAGCTTAGGTCAACCCAGCTCTTGGTGTTGACCTGGGTCTGGAAGAAGCCCTCACTGTTTGGGAGTGAAATCTGGCCCAAGTCCGAGAATACCTAGAGCTGAGGCTCTTCACGTCTTGGGATGACAGGAGCTCCTCTGAGGATTGAAGGAAGTGGCAGAGCCACCCTGGGAAAGTGGGCATTTGCACTCAAGTCCAAGAGGCTCCCAGCTCCCCCAGGCCTGGGAGACCCCCCCCCCACAAGAGCCCCCGATTCAGAGGGGGCTGATTTTTCTCCACCAGCCCCACCCGAGCCCCCAGCCCAGGACCTGTGCTGGGCCCAACTTGCCTCATGCCCTTCCTGCCCCTGCCAGGCCTGGGGAACTCTGGGGGTGGGGTGCGGACACAGGCCTGGGTGGGCGACGAGGAGGACCGCCTGGTCTGTACTCACTAGCACTCCGGGTGAAGCTTCCACTCATCTGCAACAAAGTTACTTTGCTACTTTCAGATGGCCCCTAGCTCAGACAGCAAAGGCATTAAAGAACACAAAATGTCAACATCACATCCAGGTGCGGAGCCCCTCAGCCAGCCTCCCACCACCCCTCCCCTGCCCTGGGGTGGCCATCACTACTTTGGGGACAGTGTCTCTGCTTACTGTCATGTCCGATGCAGTAAGGCAGAAAACTACCTTTGCACAAAACTGTGTGGGAAGGGTCATGCCTGAGGACTGGCTGTGGTTCTGGGTGTGACAGAGAATAACTGAACCTGGGCCCAGGAACCTGGAGGAATGAAGTGTGAATTTCCCAGGGATGGGTCAGTGTGGGCCAACAGGGAGCTCAGTAGTCTCCCTCACGTGTTCCCAAGCAAGGCTCCAGCTATATGAAAGGGGCCTGTGACATCGGGAGTTAGAGTAGTGGATCCTGTAGGTGATAGGAGCAGAGGTCCAGGGGCCTCCAGGGGCCTCCAGGGACTGGCCATGTGCTATTGCTGGGTGGTGGCCACTCGGGCCAGTTAAAAAGGCACCCGGAGCAGCAGTGAGCAGGAGCCCGCTGCCAAGGGACTGCCGAGGGCTGCCGAGGGGCTGCACCACTGCTGCTTTTCAGAGCAGCCTCGGGGCAGTGGGGAGGGCAGTACAGAATGGGCGCTCTCTGTACCTGATGTAGGGTTAGGGTTAAAGTTGTTTTTGCAAAGTATGTTACTTTTGTAATAGAAAGCTAAACTGAGTGTACGCACCTGATGATTAAAACACATTTTAAAAATATCACATGCCCTCAGGGCCAGGGCCAGGGCCAGGCCCTGACTACAGTGTGCGTAAAACCAGCCTGGCTGGTTTCCCAATTTTCTTTTAATGAGAGTGCTTAACTTCCACACTGGAAAGCTGCAAAAGCCCACTACAGGGAGCCAGAGATGCGGACCCTGGATAGGCCCAGCACAGCAGCAAGTGGTCATGGCGGGACTAGAGGGCACAGGATGATCCCTGAGGACAGGCTGGCTCCCCAACATAATAAAAAGCTCAGCTTTTAAAGGTAGTTTGGCCCAAATGTGATGCCATGGGCCACAGTGGCAAAAAGAAAAAGAAAAAAAGGTGCAAATGATTTTCTCATTGGCCATCCTCTGTTCCAGGGAGGGGTGGTGACAGTACAGAGACTCCTGCGTGTGAGAGGTACAGGGTCTCCCTGGGCTCAGCAACTCAGAATACCTAGGAGGCTCCCAAGCCTGACAGGGACCACCTGGGATGAGTGGGAGCCTGCAGATTCTCTGGCCAGACCCAGCCAAGTCAGCGCTTCCAGGCCTGGCCTCTGTGACACAGGCTGAGAAGAGGCCAAGGTACTGGTTGGCTGGACACAGCAAGAGGCACTGGAGACACATGACCATAAGATACAAACACAGTGTAACATGGACACTGCCAGGCTGTCCTGGGCTGCTCTGGCCTATGGGCAGCTCCGTGGCACGGGCATGGCAGTGGCCTCACTCACAGCAGGCCAATGCAGGAGACTCGGGGCTCCTGCTTACCAAGAAAGCCTGGCCCTCTAGCCTTCTCCCCAGATTTGCCTACAACAGGTGGAGGTCTGGGCTTTTCAGAGCTTGCATTTAATCCCACACAAACCATCCTGACAAGCACTGGACAGCATGAGTCTGGCCCCTAATGATCTCATCCAACCCCTCGCTTTGCATAGGGGAACATCTGGGTCTCGGGGAAGTGACTACCCCAAGGTCAGGGGGCAAATGGGCTGGCAGGGGAGGCCTGGACCAGGGACAGAACTTTTTAAGGTCAAAGCCAGTACATAAAGCCAGGCTCTCCTGCCGGCACTGGAAGAAATGCCAGCCTGAAATTAACAAGTTATTTCCTTTGCCAACAAACACCTGGTTCACTGAAAAAATGGAACCAGGAAGTCCACCCATCCCAGCTCAGGATGACGTGTCTTGCCTCCAACTCTGCCTTCCCATTGGGAAAGACCGAGTTCAGTGTTTGCAGCAAGTGTAGAAGGTGCGAACAGCATTCTGCCGCTGCAGCCTGCCTGGGCCCCTGGGAAGACGGCAGGGGAGGGTGCTGACTAGGGTCAGCATGAGAACACAAATCCCCACCCGCAGGGCAAAAACTGGTGAAGTTCCGGGAGGACATGGGTTTGCTTGGTTTCTGTCCTGGTGTCTGAGAACCGGAACTCCAGGTTGATCCAGGCATGGGGCCCAGCTCAAGGGAGTGCCTGCCCCAGGCCCATTCCCAGAGCAAGCCGCACATGGGATATACCTTAGGTTTTTGGCCACAGACACTGCACAGGTGAACACGAGCGCTGGAAACAGTCCCTTAGTTCTGATTCAGTTTCTCAAGTAGGAACATCACTGCTCTGTGAAGATCATGTTCACTGGAAAGCTGACAGGCTTGACTTCTCAGTATTTCTACATGTTCTCCCTCGACTCTTCTTTTGCAGTACTGGGGACTGAACCCAGGGCCACGTGCATGTTCTGGAAGCACTCTGTCACTGAGCTACAGACCGACTTCTTTTTGGGGGGGATGGGGGGATAGGGTCTTTCGAAGTTGCCGAGGCTGTCCTGGAACTCATGATCCTCCTGCCTCAGCCTCCCAGGTCATTAGGATCATAGGCTGGCTCCACCGCACCTCCTTCAACTTTTCTTTCAGGAAAATATCTGAATTCATTCTGAGTGAGAAGAAAACTGCCCTTCAGCAATCTCAGCTGGCCACGCCCAAGAATGAACTTGGCCATGAACTCAACTTGTGGTTCAGCCCCAGCTGGGAAATGGAAGAAGAGCCCAGAAGGAAGTCGGCTAGGTGGGTGGGAAGCAGCTGCCCTCCCAGGTGTCTGGAGAACTTGCCTGCTATCTTCTTCTAAAGCCCCTGGGATGCCCTCAGATTCGTTCCTGAGGTTGTAACGCTGCAGCCTCTTTCCAACATCTGTGCCTCCATGAGGGCCTGAGAACCAAGAGTGACAGAGACTCACCTTGACGGTGTCAAATGGGTGTCCCACAAGCACGCCTGCCACACCTGGAAGAAGAAACGTGTACTTGTGAGCAAATGCCCCAGAACCTTGGGGAGGGGGTCTGGCAAGGAGAACTGGGCAGTAGCTGCTGGGAGGAAGGGGACACTGACTGTGTGCCCGTGGGGCTCCAGGCACACCCTGTGAGCTCCTGCCATCCTGTCTGGTGGTGTGTGTGGGGTGGGGTTCCCAAGGCCAAACCTGCATCTTCCAGCTGGAGGCTAGAGTCCCTTTCCTTGCCCCACACTGCAGTTGAGGGGTCTGGGCAGCAGACCAGAGCTGCCCTGAGGCTACCCACGGTGTTTCTAGGATGTCCACTGCCCTATATACCTCTGGCTTGGGCAGCTCACTCCAGGGATGCTGGAATTTGGGGTCAGCCTGTGACCCAGACTTGAACTTTCCCTCTGCTACTTAGCAGGCACATCCACCAAGGACTCAGTGTCTGGGCCTCACTCTCCTCACCTGAGCAGGTGATGAGCATGTGTCTCCCTGAGGGCCATCACAGAGATTAAGTGATCAAACAGGGGGACAGGCCCCGGAACTGTCTGCAGTGAAGTAGGTGTAACTGACACCTCTGCTCTTTCCCTGAGTGGGAGCCACCTCAAGCCTAGGGAGGCATCTTGTGACTTTGTGGTCATGCTTGGTTACATATTAGTTCAGGGCCTGCCAAAAATTCAGCCCCACTATAAGGATAAAGTTCACCCCTCCAACACGGCTCAGAAACACTGCTCCAGTCCAAATCTCAACATCACTCCTGAATCTCAACATGACTACCGCAACAGCCTGGTTACCCCATTTCACAGGAGAAACTGAGGCTCGTCAAGGTCAAACAACTGATGCCAACTCTCACACTTCCCTAGAACCTTGTGTGTAAACCTGGGGCTGGGGTTGTGGCTCAGCGGTAGAGCGCTCGCCTAGCATGTGTAAGGCCCTGGGTTCAATCCTCAGCACCACATAAAAATAAATAAATAAAAGTATTGTGTCCAACTAAACTTTAAAAAAAAAAAAACCCTGCAAGAAGCCCTGAGTTCCATCTCAGCACAACAAGGTGGGGTGGGGGAAGCATGTGCTTTGTTGCTAATAGTGTATTTGTATCATTAAGAGTCAACACCAGGGGCTGGGGTTGTGGCTCAGCGGCACAGCGCTCACCTAGCACTTGTGAGGCCCTGGGTTAGATCCTCGGCACCACATATAAATAAAGTTATTGTGTGCAACTACAATTAAAAAAATAAACGGGCTGGAGCTGTGGCTCAGTGGCAGAGCGCTCGCCTAGCATGTGTGAGGCACTGGGTTTGATCCTCAGCACCACATATAAATAAATAAATAAATAAAGGATCTACATCAACAACTAAAAAAAATTTAAAAAAAATAAACAAACATCTTTAAATAAATAAATAAGAGAGTTGACACTGGCCCAGCATGATGTCACATGCCTGTAATCCCAGCAACTCAGGCAGGAGGCAGGAAGACCGCAACTTAGTGAGACCCTGTCTCAAAATAATAAATAAAAAGGGCTGAGGATGTAGCTCAGTGGTAGAGTACCCCTGGGTTCAGTACTGCCAAAAAAGGGGCTAACATTTGGTAAATAACAAACAGTAACATTCGATCTCCTAGTAACGCTTCTTAATATGTTCATATTCTAATTTTTCCACTCCCATTCCTGATAAAGGACAATTAAGCCATTTTATAGATGAAAAATCTGAGGCACAGAGAATGTTCGTGGCACAGAGCGAGTGAGTGATGAACCAGAATTCAAACCTGGACCCTCTGGCCCTGGGGCCTCCTCCCCAATGCTGACCTGCTGTCTCCAGAGAGCTGGCCATATATTGTTTTTTTTGGTAGAGGCTCTTAACCACTGAACCATGTACCCAGCCCTATTTTGTATTTTAGAGACAGGGTCTCACTGAGTTGTTTAAAGCCTTGCTAAGTTGCCGAGACTGGCTTTAAACTTGCAATCCTCCTGCCTCAGCCTCCTGAGCTGCTGGGATTATGGGTGTGCACCACCATGCCCAGCAGGAGAGCTGGCCATTTTGCCAGCTGATGCCCGAAGGTTAATGGAGCCACTACATATCTACTTCTCAAAGTGTGCTTTATCTTGACATGATGTCCTCTTCTTCGGTTCCATGCTGTGGTCCTCAGGGTGCTTCTGGTACTACCCTGCCAGGCCTGCTTCCTATTTGGCCTGGTAGAGTTTTGTCCAGCTCTTAACTCTGAACCTCTTCTTGCTACTGTTTTAGATGTTTCTTATAAACAACCTGTAACTGGACCACTTCCCAACCCAATCTGAAGCCGTCTCAGATTTCATCAAAACAACTGAAAGATCCACATTATGCCATCTTATTTTATGCAAATGGTTTATTTTACTTCTTTTCCTTTTCTGAACCATTTTTGCAAGTTTGAGAAATTACTATTTATTCTGGTTTTTTAAATTTTATTTTAAGAGAGAGAGAAAAAATTTTTATTATTTTATTTTTTAGTTTTCGGTGGACACATCTTTATTTTATTTTTATGTGGTACTGAGGATTGAAACCAGCGCCATGCGCATGCCAGGCAAGTGTGCTACCGCTTGAGCCACGTCCCCAGCCCTTTAATTTTTTTATAGTAGATGGACACAATACCTTTTTATTTTTATGTGGTGCTGAGGATCAAACCCTGTGCCTCACATGTGCTAGGCAAGCACTCTACCACTGAGCTCCAGCCCTAGCCCCTGTTCTATTTTTAATGTTCTGTGCGACTGGGGATGGAACCCAGAGCCTCGCACGGCTGAACTAGTGTACTTGCACTACCACAGAGCTACATCTCCAGTCCTGTCCTGTTTATCCTCTTCCTTTTTTTAATTTCTAAGTCCAACAGAGGGTTTATTTTTACATCTAACACTTCTAATCATTACAGAGAACAAGGCAAGCACCCACCACCCCAAGGCTCTCTGTGCCCCTTTCAGCCCCACCCTGCCACCTTCCACTGACGAGAGCCTGTAAACCAGGGAGCCTCACAGTTCCCTGCATTCTCTCTCCTCCTGTTTTGGTTTCTGCTCCAATCACCTGCCGTTCTGCTAGAGCCTTTCTTGGTTACTTCTCCCAGATAAAACACACAGGGAAAATGCCCTCTGAACTCCTCTTTGTGGCCCTGGGGATGGAACCGGGGCCTTGCCAGGCTAGGCAAGTGCTCTACCACTGAGCTCCAGCTCCAGCCCCTCTGAATTCTTGCTCATTTGCAAGATACATTTCTTGACACTATGCTCTGGTGAAGACTTCTGGGTGCAGGCAGTAAGGGTTCCCTTCACCTTCAGGCCTTCAGTGCTGTAGGTGAGAGATCTGTTGCCAGTGTGTTTCTTTGTCACAAACTATTTACCTCTGCAATCATTTTTTAAAATGTTTTTTTTAGTTACCAATGGACTTTTATTTTATTTATTTATTTGTGGTGCTGAGAATCAAACCCAAGGCCTCATGTGCTAGCCAAATACTCTACCACTGAGCCCACCTCTGCAATCTTCTCTGCATATCAGGGGAATGTCAGCAGGCGATGCCAAGGCTGAGTCTCCTTTAGAACCCATCTGGAACTCCACCCACCCTTTCACTATAGATTTTCCCCACGCAGGGAAAATCTCCACTATTATTTATCTATCATGTCCATCATTTCCAGACCTGCTCCTTTCCTCCTTCTGGAGCCCCCAACATTCCACCAAACTCTTCCCGCCTGACTTTCATCTGTTTCTGGTCCTTCGGGCATTCTTTTTTCTTCTGTGAGATCTGCCCCCCCCCCCTCCGCCCCCAGTACTGAGGATGGAATCCAGGCCCTCATCCAGGTTAGGCAAAGGCTCTAGCGCTGGGCCACATCCCCAGCCCCCTGCTTTTTTTTTTTCTTTCATTTTTTATTTTAAGACAGGATCATGCTAAGTTGCCCAGGCTGGCCTCGAACTTGCAATCCTTCTGCCTCTGCCTCCCAAATAGTTGAGATGACGGTGAGGGCCCCACCCCAGCTAGAGCCACTCTCTTTTTCACTTCATGCTCTGAATCTCTGTTTTGGGGGGATTGCTTTTTTACTGTATTTACTTGTTTATTTTTTGGATGCTGATCTATCCCAGGTCTGCACACATGCTAAGCAAGTTCTCTATCACTGAGCTACAATCCCAGCCCCTGCTGTGAATTTTCAGAATTTATAAATCCTAGTACCAGAAGCTGTTCACGTGGGCTGTACCTGGAAACCTAGTCTCCTGTAGGTGCCACTTGACCTTCCTGTCCCTCTAGCTGGACCCAGCAGTGGGGTTCCTTTCCTGTGGGTAGCTGGTCATGCCTCTGACCCCAGACTTACCCAGATGCCAGCAACAGCCTTAGTCACCTCTGGGATGGGGTGAAGAGGGCAGGTTGCTACCTCTGATGAGAGGCCCTAGCTCTAAGCACTGGCACCCCATTCCTACTTTCTCCTCTTACCTGCCTGCATGTCCTTAGTTGTGAGGGCTGGACCTCTCACCAGAACCTCCCCCAATGGGAAGAGCGTGGAAGGTGGGGTCTGTCTCCAACAGGGTCTCGGGTCTTACCCTTTTCACCTCACAGTCCCCTTGAGAGCCAGGAAGCCCTGCCTCACCACTTCCCTTGACAGCCCCCCCAGAAAAAGTGAACCCAGTCTCCCAATTCCAAAGCCTTGGCCCACTGCCCTACATGAAAAGCTGGCTTAGCTGGGGGTGGGAGTGGTCCACGCCTGTAATCCCAGTATCTTGGAGGCTGAGGCAGGAGGATTACAAGTTCAAAGCCAGCTTCAGCAACTCAGTGAGTCCCCCCCAAGCAACTTAGAGAAACCCTGTCTCAAAAGTTTAAAAGAAGGGCTGGGATTGTGGCTCACTGGTAGAGCACCTGCCCAGCAGATGTGAGAGGCAATGGGTTCCATTCTCAGCACCATATATAAGTAAATGAATGAAATAAAGGTCCATCAACAACTAAAAAATATATTTTTAAAAAAGTTTAAAATAAATAAATCCAAAAAACGGTGGGGTGGCTGAGAATGTAGTTCAGTGTTGAAGTGCCCCTGGGTTTAATCCCATGTATCCCCCCAACAGCAAAAAAAAAAAAAAAAAAAAAAAAGCTGTCTCTCAGGAACAACCCCCACTCCATGTTCCTCCAGGGGAGGAGAGAGACCCCTGTCCCTCTGGCACCTGGTGGTGGGACGAGGCATCAGAATGACAGATCAGTGTTCCTCGTGTAATTGAGTACTTCTCTGTGCCTCCTCCTGCCCATGCCCCATCCCTACTGCCCATCTGGGGCAGATCCCCTCTCTGGGGAAGGGAGACAGTCTCACCCTTGCACTATGCAGGGCCCTAGGAACCTGCCAATCAAAGTGCCTACTCTGCCTCTCCTGGCCCATCCCTAGGCCAATCAGCTCACACATTCATCTCAAGTGGGCCTGTTGAAGGGGACACACCATCCTCCTTCATGAGTATGTGCATCAGGGCCCACAGAGGGAAGCACTGCCATCTCCTACCCTTGACCTCCATGATGGGAGGGACTCAAACTAGAAAGGACCAGCCAGGGACCTTGGGGACCAGATCCCAAGGTGTTTGTGCCGCCTGATCCCTGTTCCTATGCAGCCTAGGGTGCCAGAAGCCCAAAAGGCAAGCCTGAGGTCGGGTCACTTTCCAGTGGGTCATCCCCCAGTGGCCCAGCCCCACTGGAGAAGCACTGTGATTTTCACTAGTCTCTCTACCTTTCTGGGCCTAGATTTCTCCTCTGCTGGATGAGACCAAGAGAGAGGTTCTCTACCAACTTCCATCCTCAGTCACCTGAAAAGTTCAGGCCTATGCCTGCACAGTTGCCATGTAAGTGAGCACAATGCACCCAGGGCTTGCACTGCAGACCAGGGCCTGGGGGGTGGTCTACACCACAGCCAGGGTGCTGCACCCTAACCTTGCCCCCAACCCTAGGACAGGATCTGCTGGTGCCTTGAGGCAGAGCACATGTACACAACCTCCCCCTGGTAGGTTCAGTGAGAATGGGCAGAAGTGCATTCCAGGCAGGGTACCTGCCTGAGCAAGAGTCCAAGGGATGACCCAACACATGTGTCGGGTTGGTTAGGGTCTCTAAGCAGGCTTGGCCTTAGGAGTGTTCTTTTCCCAAACTTAGGGACTCCCAGGACACCTCCATTGAAGGACTGCAACTACAGAAGGAACCCCACCCCTGTAGGGAAAGAATCCACCCTCCCCAGGAGAAGGGAGTGGGTCCTGGCCAGCAGAAGTGTATCCCTGCCCCCTCCCACTTCGCAGCATCTGTTGAAAGTGGGTAGAGGGTGCAGAGGAGGGTCTTGGGAGCTGTTGGGACAGGGTTGGGTATCTGGAAGCAGGATCCCTAGAGGCCACTTCCCCTACCCTTCTACCCACACCCAGGACTTGGAAGAAATCTCCCACCAAATTGCAGGAAACTCTGGGCTGCTTCTTCCTCCAGCAGCTTCCATAAGTCTAATTGGAAACAGACTGGGAAGTTCTTCAACCCCTTCGGCACACATCACTGCCCTGGACACGCACCTGTCCAACTAGCCTCCTCTGCCCAGGAGGAAGCTCCCTGAGCTAAATGCCCAAGGCACTGCCCAACAGCTGCTCCTCTTCCTAGGGGGCTCTCTGCTGGTTGGTAGCTGAGGGCTGTATTAAAGTCAAATGCAAGCAGATGAGCAGCGGGGAACGGGGAACAACGGCAGGTGATTGAGGAGAAAAGCAGCCGACTTCAGATGCAAATGGACTGGGCAGGCCGTGAGATAACCAGCCAGATACTCTGCCTGACACGCTGGGCCCGCCACCTCCTGAGGGCTAAACCAGGCTCTCTGCTAATACCTGTTGAATAAACTGACCTTTAAGGGGAAAGCAGAGAAACTAAAGGCCACACAGGTAAGTGCAGTGCCCAACGCCCACGGTCGGAGGGTCCGGTCGCAGGCTGGGGAAGGAACCCTAGCGCCCACGCCAGCGTCACTGAGGGTGCCCGCACCAGCTTGCTCGCGCGGCGTGTCAAGCCCGCCGCCTCTGGCTCACGGAACCGCGTAGGTAGGGGCAGGCGAGCTAAAGCGTGCACCCAGGACTTGCACTGCAGACCTCGCTCCGGCCTCGCTCGGCGCCCGCGTTCTGGCGAGTCCACTAAGGAGGGCCCCGCCCGGACAGCTGCGGGAAACCCGGTCGGGTCCGCTACCAACCGGACAGCCTGGGAAAGGACCCTGCACCGAGTGGGCGCGGGATAGAGCTGCGGGATGCTCCAGGGACCTATGGGGAGGGCGCAGGGGGCCGCGGCGCATCCTCCAGAGCCCCAGACCTCCACAGCATGCCTCCACGGACTGAAAAGACACCTGCCCCCGCGCGCCGCGCTCCAGGCGCCCTCGGGGCCCAAGTAGACTAACGCCCACGAGACCGCAGAGAGCATTGTTATTCCGCGTTCCCGGCGGAAGACCTCAGCCGGAGGCAGGCGCCGGTCCGAGGGCTCACAGCTGGGCTGGCCCGCATCCCCGACGTCTCGCTCCGGCCCCTGAGCCCGACGCCTCCTTACCCCCAGCGCATCCAGCCAGGAAGTCGAGCGCCATGGCCGGGTACCGGCGAGGCCGTGCTTTCTCTTCTTCCTCTCCTTCCCGGACCCCTCACCCGGCCGGCCGCCGTCGAGGGTCCCTGCGTGCAGTACTGGGCTCGGCCTGGCCTCCTGCTCGGCGCCGGGCGTCCGAGATCGGGGCGGAGGGGCAGCTCCAAATACGGCTCCCGCGCTGCGCTGCCGCTGGCCCGCTGGCTAGCCCTCACCGCGGTGCACCCGCCTGCCACCGGCGGCCGTTCACCTCGGACCGCGCCCCGCCCTCGGACCGCCCGCTCCGCGGGGCGCACATCGCAGCCAATGGGCGCGTGAGGTGCGGACAACGCCCCGGGCGCCGCGCGCTGCCGCCGATCCCCATTGGCTGGGCGCGGTCGGTGGGCGGGGCGGGGGAACGTGGCGGGCGTGGGGGTGGGACGCCGTAGTGCCGCAGACAAAGAGTGTGCTTCACGCGCCCGCCCGCGCCGCTCGGAGGGAGGAAGCGCGGTGAGTGCCGTGGCGACTGCCGGGGCCGATAACCTTCTGGGAGCCGGCCGCCAGCGGGATGCAAGGACCTCAGCTAGTGTGCCACGCGGGCCAGCTATGCAGGGGACAGGGCCTGGGAAACTTCGACCTGGGTTCGTTTCCGAGTCTGCCGCGGGACCTCAGCGTCCTCGCCTGTTTAATGGGACACTGCCGTGAAAACGGACATGCAACGCCGGGACCTTCCGAGGCCTGCAGGCCCGAGCACGACTAGTCGAGAAACTCCTTGGGCGGCGAAAGGGCGCCCTCGTAGCGCTCTCGCCTGTCCTGCCTGCGCGCCCACCTGGAGGTGGCCTCTGGGGCTTCCGGTCTCCGGAGAACACGCGGGAATGAGAGGGTCTGAGCGCGCCGCGCGCTTCCGGCAGGGCCGGGCGCTGTGCTGGGTGAGAGGAGACCGAACTTCAAAGCAGGCGGGCAGAGGGGCGAGGGGCTCCGCCAAGCCCCGGGGCCCTCACCTTCCGGCGGGCTGAGGGAGGGCTCGCCGGAGCAGCGCCAGGCTGCGAGGGAGGTGCCGGGACCCGCTGAGAACTTCCGGGCCCTGCGGGCCTGGTGGCGGGGACTCCAGCCACAGTGCAGAGGTGCGCAAGTCGGGCCCGGGCGACTCTGGGGAGGGGACCCCGAGCTGGACCCGTGGGCCTCGGAGCAGAGAGCGGGGCTGAGGGCAGGGAGTGTGCGGATGCCCCGGAGTTCGAGCCCGTGGTCGTGGCGGGTAGCTGTGGGGTAGGGTGGTGGGGAGAGCTGAGCGGACGTGGCCCACCCGTCTCCTGACGTTCGCGGTGGGCGGGGCCCCTTGGTCCTTGCAGCGTCCTGTGGGCGACTTCTCCCTGCCCTTCCCCAGGGCCTCAGGGCGGTTTAGACTGTCCTCCTGGATCCGGCCAGGCCTGAGACTTCTTCACTGTGGGGCCGACTTTCCTCCTTTAGGGCCTCCGGCAAGACCCTGTGCCACGTTTCGCCGCCCTTTTCGTCCTGTGTTGCCAGGTTCTGCAGTACAGCCACTGATTGCAGTGAATGCGTGTCCGTGGAGGGACCTTACCTGGGGAGGATGCCAGCGTCTGTCACTGGTGAAACTTGGTGATACAGAAGCCAGGGGATTCCACTGCTCCTGTGTGTTTCAGTTTATCCTTAGGATCTAAATTTAACCATCGTTAAGCAGAGACCCAAACCCCAGGGCTGCTGACTCCTAGTCCAGTGCTCGTGATGGCTGGTGGGCCCTGAACTAGGGGTCTGGAGGCCTAGGTTTGAATATCACCAGCCTTCGACCCAGCCAGGTGGCTCATGGGATGCGTTGGGGAGACTGTGAAAGGTCGGAGCACAACAAGACACTGAGTCAGGAAAAAATATTACATAAAAACTGATAAGACAAGGACAGTCTGTTTTGCTTTATTTTTTAAGAGAACATGTGTGCCTTTAAGTGGGTACTGTGCCTGGGGTGGTAGCACTGAGCTCTGCCTCCCTGGGGGTCTTGGGAAGGGGCCAAGCAGCAGCCTGGTACACAGTAGACAAACCATGGCTGAGCTCAGAAACCCTGCAGGGAGGCCTCATGGGAGCCCCCTGCAAGGATCCAGGTGAGGCCTGCAGGCCTCTAGCTGTGGCCCTGCCAGGACAGCAGGACAGTGGGGGTGGGCTGGTGGTGGGGAACAGCATTCTGCCTAGGGCCAGTCAGCAGGGGAGAGGTGGGGGTGGGAGGCACTTAAGGTTGGACCAGGATCTGACCTGCTTACCTCAGGTGCCCCGGGGCCTCTTGGTGGGCACTGGGTAGGGGACTGGGGGTAGGTACTGAGATGGGCTTTGTGAATCACCTCCCTAAAGAGTCCCTGTTGCCCGAGAATTCTTCATCCTGGCGTGGCTGTGCCTGGTGCTGGGGACACAACAGACAGCAGTCTTCCACCTCCTTGGCCTCCGTGTGGTTGGAGAGAGAGAGAGAGCAAGCAGAAGGCAACACCGAGTAACCGGATGGACATGTGCTGCCGCACAGAGCCTGCCTTTCACTCCCAGGACCAGAGGGAGGCTGGAAGCGGAACTGTTTCAGGGGATGAGTCAGGTCACTGATAAGGGTGGATTTTTATTTGGTAATTTATTTTATCATTTCTTGCACAAGACAGTGGGGAAACAGCCATCAGCAGGCAGAAAGGAAAAGCAAGTCCTCTGCTCTCCGGGCTCTGGAATCTATTGAATTAAATGAGAAGTGGGCTGTCAGTTGGTTCCCATCTCAGTGCCATGAGCCCCTGAGGCCCAGGGTGACCTGGCTACAGCCTCACTGCTTGTCTTTCATCCCCTAATTGCTCCACTCAGGTTTGCACTCCCACCTCAGGGCCTTTGTACTGGCTGCTCCTGTACCCGCTCCTGGGAAGCTCATTCCCCATCCCCCAACCTTGCATAGATCTATCTCCAGAACTTCCTTTGTCCCCTCAGAAGGAGCTTGGCTAACCCTCTGCTGTGATCTTCGTGTTCATGTGTTGAAATCCTACCCTCCAACATGATGGCATTAGGAAGAGAGCCTCTGCAGGCTTGACAGCTGACCCTTCTCCGGGGACATGTGGCTTGTGAGAGAAACACAAGGGATGGTTCCAGTTTTTCTAAGATGTGTTTTAAGAATTAAAAACATCAGGAACAGAGTGCCCCCCTGCTGAACTGCGTTCCACCATGGTGGGGAGGGTACTGAGCAGGACGCCTGGGGGAGGCTTGTCCTGTGGCTTTGACGATGGCGTCTGTCCTCATTTGACTTCTGCTGTGGAATCAGCTACCCCTTGGGCCCTGCAGGGCTGAGTCATGTCTTAGGGAAACAGCTAAGAGGCACAGTCCCAGGCCCCACCCCAAAACTAAGGAGACAGCCCCCACGAGCAGGTAGGATGCATCTGCATTTAAGCCAACATTTTCCCTAAGGGGCTTTAGCACTCAGGTTCAGTGTCTTCAAAGATCTCAGCTCAGACCCTTCCTGCAGGTCTTTGCTTTAGATTGTGTGGGACGGGGTCTGGGAGGATTCTGGTGCCCAGCAGTACCCTGCCCTGGTTCTGTGCTTCCATGGCAAAACGGTTCTGGCTTTGTGGGAAATGAAGATAGGAGTTTATTTGATAAACCAGCTAAATTACTAAGGGTTTTTTTTTTTTTTTTCCCTTAGCTCCAAAGTTGCCACCAGCCTGTGGGATAATAGCATTTCTGTCAGTTTCCCCTTAGGTGAGCTGCAGGCCCCTGGCATGCTCCAGTGCCTCTCAGAACTCCACTTGGCTTTAGGGGGCCAGGAGGCCAGAGCGAGATGACCAGAAACTCCATGTTTTGATTGATGGTGTGGGGACCGGACTCGGGTGCTTTAGCACTGAGCTACATCCCCAGGCCTTTTTATTCTTTGAGACAGGGTCTGTCCACTTTGCTGAGGCTGGCTTCGAACTTGCAGTCCTGCCTCAGCCCCCAGGCTTGTGCCACTCCATCTGGCCAGAAACTCAAGGTGGGAATTGATATGAATAGATGTGCCAAATGCTTCTCAAATAAAAATAGAGCTTTAGGGGTCTGCAGGCCAACCGGTCAGGGTGTGGGCTGGACTGGAGGAGCTCAGCCACTTATTTGTGGACAGGATACTTGCTACCCATCTGGTCCCACCTTCATGCTTTCTGAGGATCCTACAGACAGTGGCAAATGTTGGAAGCTCAGGCTGTCCCAGGCCAACAGGCCTCTGAGGGCAGGGGCCACAGGAGGGCACTGTGCTCCTGCCTGGCCTAGGTTGGTGCTTGGTAGGGCAAGTGGAGTTGGCATCCTGGGAAGGAGGGAGAGGGAGGGGCAGCTGGCAGGGAGACACTGTGTGCCAGGCACAGAGCCCATCAGGGCCAGGCATGGTCACAGCAGGCATGCCCTGCAGCTGGAGACAGGCAGCCCCTGAGACTGGCAGAGAAAAGGCTCTGGAGAAGTGCCCTCAACGTCCTGCAACCTAGCAACTCTGAATGTTCCAGAATCCTGGAGTGGATTTCAGGTTCCAGTCTGTGGCCTGTGCCGCCTTCCCCAGCTGCACCCTGCCAGGCGTTAAGCCACTCAGTGAGACTCTCTAAATAAATACAAATAGGGCTGGGGTGTGGCTCAGTTGTCCGAGTTCAACCCCTGGTACCAAAAAATAAAAGGCCAGACCAGCGACGTCCTCCTCTGTCCTCCTCGGGTGGTGGACAGGGAGGAAGTCTTCTCTCCTGCAGCCAGTCTCCTGTGCCACCCCCTTCCTGCATGGGGCTCTGTCCTGTCCTTGGTCTCCTAAGTGCCTGACCTCTAGCTTCTGTGTCACAGCAGGGGGCACCCACATTGGGCTTGTCCTAGTGCAGGGCACAGGCAGCTCCTCCTCGACCCTTTCCCTGACCCTTTCCCTGCGTCACTGAATGCGGAGTGCCTGCTCACCAGCCGGCTGGGTGGCCCTGGGGTTCCTATCAGGGCTGCTTCCCTACCCACCTGGTTCAGGACATCCTGCCTCCCTGGCATTGGCCCTCCTTCACCTGCCACTGCCCAGCAGCCTCCACCTGCACTACAGGGTGTGTCCACACACTCCACTCCAGTGTCCCAAGCCTTCCCAGTCCCAGCTGGCCTTGGCTCACCAGGCCACTCTGCCAGTCAGGCCACACTGGGGTGCTCTCCTGCTGCCTGCCAGGAAGGCCTGCCCCCCTCAGAAGGGGCTCAGTGGTCTCCTTCCCGAAGCCTCCAGGGCAGCTGCAGACCGACAGGCTTCTGGACCCTCACAGGGACTGCCACAGCCTTTCCTGGCTCTTTATGGCAGCTTGATTCCTGTGTTCCTGCTTCACAAGGTGGAGTCGTCCCCTCCCCCCACTGGGCCTGGTGACACCCTAGTGAACACAGAGGCCGCACAGCGGAGTCCTGAGGGCCAGCTTTGTGCCCCCTGCCTGCTCTAGGGGAAGTCAGGTGCCTGCTGGGAGGCTACTCCAGCCCTGTGCAGGGGGGTTAGGGTGTGGCTTCAGGTCACTGAGTGAGTCACCCTAGTCAAGCCTTCAGTGACTGCAGCCTCACAGAGACCACACAGAGCCACCCAGCTGAGCTTCCTCAGGGACCTGACCCTCAGACATTGTCAGAGAATGAATGTATGATGTTTTCAAGAAAAGCATTTTATTGAGTATATTTAAGGTATATAACATACACATAGATAGTAAAAGCAAATTAACATTTTCATTTTATAGAGCTTTTTGCTTTTGTAGCAAGAGCATTTAAACTTATTTGGCTCAGTCTGGTGGTCACGCCTGTAATCCCAGCTACTTGGAGGTTGAGGCAGGAGGATGGATTGTAAGTTTAAAGGCAGCCTCAGCAACTTAGTGAGGCACTAAGCAACTCATGAGACTGTCTCTAAATAAATACAAAATAGGGCTGGTGATGTGGCTCAGTGGTTGAGTGCCCCTGAGTTCAACCCCTGGTGCCAAAAAAATAAAATGTTCTTACGTGGCATGAATCCCATGCACAGTATGGTTGTTTTGCCTGTGGTCCTCATGTCCTACGCTAGCTCTCTAAACTGGTTCACTCTACATATCTGCCCCTTTGCATAAACTTTTTTTTGGTGATGTATTGAGTTCATCTTGTCCAAGTGAGAACTCCAAGGCCCAGGAGAAGGGCCTTCTCAGCCCAGTCTGCAGTGGGCACAGCATTGAGGATGCCCTGGGGCAGAGCCTGAGGGTCTGGAAGTGTGGCCAGCAGAAGGTGCTGCAATAAGTACCTGAGAAGGGTATCCATGCCTGGAAAACATCAAGAGACAAGACCAGGGCCAGGGAGGGGACCCTAGGAACAAGGCAACAGTGGCTCCAAGATTCATTTCTGTCTCCCAATGAAGTAACCATTGCCAGGAACCTTTGAAGTCATCCATCTGACCCTGCTGCAGAAAGCTGTGGCCATTCATGGTGGCAGATCCCGCGTCAGTACTGCAGCCATATAGCACACCTGCTGGCACAGCTCCGAGGCTGCATGGCCATTACTCTTTGGTTCTCCAACTGTCTGGCGCTACATGATAAAATTTCCATGTTAGCCAGGTGGAGTGACTTGGGAGGCCAAAGCAGGAGATCACAAGTCTGAGGCCAGCCTTAGCAAATTAGCAAGGCCCTAAGCAACTTCGTGAGCCCCCCCCCGCCCCCCCCCCCAAAAAAAAAGCCAGAAGTGGTGACACACCTGTCATCCCAGCAGCTCCAGCTCGGGAGACTGGGGTAGGAGGATTGCGAGTTCAAAGCCAGCCTCAGAAACTTAGTGAGGCCCCAAGCAACTCAATGAGACCCTGTCTCTAAATAAAATACAAAATAGGCTGGGGGTGTGGCTCAATGGTAGCGTGCTCGCCTGGCATGCACAGGGCGCTGGGTTCAATCCTCAGTACCACATGAAAATAAATAAAGATGTTGTGTCCACCGAAAACTGAAAAATAAATATTAATAAATAAAATAAAATACAAAATAGGGCTGGGGATGTGGCTCAGTGGTTGAGTGCCCGAGTTCAATCCCCAGAACCAAAAAATCCCTGGTACAAATAAAAATGCTGAGAATGCTTAGTGGTAAAGTGCCTGAGTATTCAATTCCCAGTACCAAAATTTTTTATCCCATTTTACAGATGAGGAAACTGTCCTAGGATGGTAAAGAGATTCTTCCAGATCATGCAGCTAGGAGCAGCAGGTGAGGGCTAAGCCCAGGCTGCCTGGCGCAGAGCCCCAACCACCCCTATCTGCTTGGCCACCCATATCTCCAGTGCTGTGGATGGTCACAAGAAGGGGGTCCCCCAGTACTCAGCTGGCAGGGCCACTGAGACACGGTGATAGGGAAGGAAGCAAACTGCAAAGCAGTATTTGAAAAAAGAACATGGGCATTTCCCTAGTGCCACTGGAAGGCAGGACACCAGGCCCGGGCTGGGGACTTTCCTTCTTACTTGTAGTTTTTCCTTTTGCTATGAAAAGTAAAAGTGCATTTTTTTTTTTAAAGAGAGAGAGAGAGAGAGAGAGAGAGAATTTTAATATTTATTTTTTAGTTTTCGGCGGACACAACATCTTTCTTTGTATGTGGTGCTGAGGATTGAAGCCGGGCCGCACGCACGCCAGGCAAGCGCGCTACTGCTTGAGCCACATCCCCAGCCCCTAAAAGTGCATTTTTTAATTGTCCAGTTTTCCCATGGCCTCAGCCAGAAACTGCCCTGCTTGGTAGGGCTGTGCCCTCCCTTCAGGGCTGTCACCGCAGCTCCAGGCATGGTTGGGGTGTTGTCACCCCCTAGGAGTCAGCCTGGGCCAGCTATACACAATGGGCTCTGGGACTGATAGAGGAGGCCTCCAGCAGGCCTGGCTCCCCAGAGGGGAGGCTCCTTCAGGCACCCCCTGGGCTCTGCCTCCACCATGTACAATCTGAGGTCCCTTGTCTGTTGGGAAATCAAACCTTGGAGAGGTTGTGCATCTGATCCAAGGTCACACAGCTGGGAGAGGCAAATCCCCAGTCAAATCTAGGCTGAGGGGACCCCCCAACACACAGCTCCTCTGGGGAAGGCCTCTGGCTGCCTCCTCTGACTGCAGTACTGGAGATTGAACCCCAGGGCCTTGTACATGCCACGCCTGTGCTCCACCACTGAGCTGCTTCCCCAGCCCTTGTTATTTGTTTTAAGACAGAGTCTAGCTAAGTTTCTAAGGCTGGTCTCGAAATTGAGATCCTCCTGCCTCAGCATCCTTAGAAGCTGGGATTACAGTCACGGGCCACTACGCACCTGTCCAGCCCTTTTGCTACTTTTTATCGTGGGCTACAACAGTCCATTGCCCACCACCTAGAGCTGGCCTTCATTAAGACTTTGTCCCATTGCTTCTCTTCCCTCTCTCCTCCCCTCCTTTTAACTCCTCTGTTTGTTTACCCGTCCATCGGTCCATCTTCTCCTCTGTTCTTTCACCTGTCTGACCGTCCCTCCACCCATCCGTCTAGCCACCGACCCACTTTCCCCCACATGTACCCCCTCAGCCTCCCAGGTTGCCCTGTGCTGGGTGCTGTGGAGCCATGACCCAGCACTGCCCAGCCTGCCACAGCGCATAGCTGGCAGGAAGTGATGAGCGGCGCACAGCGGTTCAACGAGGAGGTGCCATGGTTTTGGAGCAGGGGTAAAGTTTGTGCATTTGTTCAAGAGGCAATGGGCAGGTGGAACTTGGCCGCAGAGACCAGGAGCCTCCAGTGTCACCCGCTGGGGCTGCCCTGACCTTGCCTGACCCTCCCTGGAACCTGGCAGGCTCTGGATTCTGCTTGTTTATCTGCTGCTCTATCTCCCTTCCCACACAGCAGGCCTGCCAGGGCAGGGCCTGTGTGAGGTACTGCTGTGTCCCAGGGCCCTGAGGGGGTCACAGACACGTGGCACATGGCAGGTAATGCTGGTTTCAGGAGCAGAGGGCGTAGGCAAGTGGGCCAGGGTCCAGAGACACCACTGCAGCCAGGGCAGTGCAGACTGAGGGTGGTAAGTGGATCTGAATGTGAAGTAACTCTAACTGAGGGGCAGAGGAGAAAGGCATCCAGGGCCACTCCAGTGCCAGGGGTGGGTGGCCCTTACTGCACTGGAAATGTGGGACTAGGTCGTCCTTGACCCTTTAAGTATATGACCTGCTTCGAACTCCCTCGTCCACGGCAGTGGCTTCTTGAGTGTAGTATGCACAGTGGAACCTGAGACCCAGCTCTATCTGCCTACCTAGAGCACATCCTTCACCTCCTTCCTTCTAGGCCCTAAGCTGCGTTTAATGCAGCCCTCAGCACTTGGCTGACTGTCCATGGGGACATGTCTGGAATTTGCCCTGAGTGGTCACAGACATGAGGCAGGTGCTGTCTGCATTTTGTGGCTGCAGAAGTGGAGGCAGACAGAGGCTGAGGGACTTATCCCAAGTCTCAAAGCCAAGCCCCAGAGCTGGTATTTGAATGTGGGCAGCTTCCTCTCCCTGTGGACAGGATGGATAACAGGACTGGTCTTGGATGGGCCACTGCTGCCCTCTGCCCTCTGCCGGGGCAGCTAGTACTGCCCACTTGCTCACAAACAGCCGACCAGGGGGTCAGCCATCATCAGCACTCAGCCTGTTCAAGGCCAGCCTGCAGGTCAGCCTGTGAGAGGACAGGAGAGCAGGGGACACGTGGATTCCTGCCCCTGCTGCCCCGCCCTCAGGTCAACCAACCAGAGCCGCTGGGCCCCAGAAGTCAACACCTGTGCCCCGCCCCACCACCAGTTTTCTGGCCTGAGGCCCCTCGGTTGGTTTCCATGTGACCCTGGCCAGTGCACGGCTCCCCTGAGCCTAGTGTCCCCCCTTTCTGGTCACATGGGGCCTGTGCTGAGCCCCTCCAGGGGCCCAGGTGGTGGCCATGAGGCAAGCTTCCCTGTGCTGGCCCTGGTCAGCAGGGCATGTGGTTGTGAGAGCACTGGGAGTCAAGTCCAGCACTGTCTTGCATGGCTTGGGCAAACCCCTTCTGGGCCTCAGTGGCTCCCTCTGTAAAATGGGTGTTGTGGCGCTGCCCTGCCTCCCCCCGGGGCTGGGAGGTAAGCCACACAGGTGCAGGTGTGAGGGTCAGCGCTTTCACAGCTGCTGCGATGAGTGGGAAACCGGGCCAGGTGGGGCAGGCCTGGCCCTGGGTCTGGGGAGACACTGGAGGGAGCAGAAGGCTGAAACCTGTAGGGGTGGGTGGTGCTGTACCCAGGGGGCTCTCTTGGGGTGGCCACCCTATGCCTTTCCTCCCTGCCAATAGGGCTCCTTGAGGACAGGGCCAAGGTCTTTGCCTGTGGCAGCCTCAACTCTCCTGAGTTGCATGTCCCTCTGGGACAGGATGGACAACAGGACTGGTCTTATGCCCTCTGCCATGGCAGCTAGCACTGACCACTTGCCCACAAACAGACGGCTGGCCAAGGGGTCAGCCGGAGGGTGGTGTCAGAAACTCTTTGTTGAATGAATAGGTGAGGGAGTTTGTGGGTTCCATGGCAGGAGTCTGAAGCAAACCCAGGGGAGTTAGGGAGGCCCAGAGGACACAGCAATGACCCGAGTTTGGGCTTGGAGTGGCCAGAGCCACCATGTCCCCATCTCCAGGCCTCTAGGAAGACTCTGGATGTAACCCAGGGGGCGGTGGGGACAGTGGTCCTGTCTCTGGAGGCGTGACTCCTCCGGTGACCTCTCACACACTTTCTGACACCTAGGTCCCAAGGGCACTGGGACTAGGGTCCTTGGGGGTGGGGCAGGAGGGAGTCCATCCGCCGGGTGCGTGGGTGTGGGCATCGACCGCTGCTTCCTAGCAAGCTTCTGCTTCCTGTCCTCTGCCCCCACCACAGGTATTTAACGCCTGCCAGAAGCATGCTGGGAGCTGCTGAGGCCACCGCGGTGGTGGCACAGATCAGGCAGTTGGGCCAGGGCCTTCCCCACCTCCCAGGTTGTCCATGGATTTTGTTGCTGGAGCCATTGGAGGTACCATACAGGGACGCTGGGCATTCTGGGGGCTGCTGTTTCTGGGTGCTGGGGAAGCTGGGCCCAGACGGGCGGGCTGTGGGGAGGACTTGTCGGGGTGTCTGCACTGATTGGGAGAGGGGACTCAGGATGCTGAGGGCAGGCTGGGGACCGTGGGAGGGACAGAGGGTGGCGACAGAGGGAGCTGGGAGTCCTTGTATGAGGCATGATGAGCCTGGGAAGAGGCATGAGGCTGTGGATGGAGGTCTGGGCCAGAGCCTGAGGGCGCCGCAGGGTGGCCGCGAGGGCGGCCGCGAGGGCCTCCCTGGCCTGCTCTGCTCTGCTCTCCGCGGGGTCCTGCTCC
Organism: Marmota monax; assembly: GCF_021218885.2. Taxonomy (NCBI): domain Eukaryota; kingdom Metazoa; phylum Chordata; class Mammalia; order Rodentia; family Sciuridae; genus Marmota; species Marmota monax. Next base: position 1,854,709 of record NW_026694841.1, read on the forward strand.
TTTCCCTCCTGGGGAGGGGGTGCTTGCGAAAGACTCCCCAGGCCCTGGGCCTGCAGGGCTGTTTGCAGTGAGGTGGCCTTGGTCTTGCTTGTCTTGTGAAATAGCTTGGCAACCCTCTGCTTCTGGGGACAGTGTGTGGAGGGGTCAGGGTCCTGGTCCCTTCAGGAGCTTTTCTGAGGTCCTACTGTGCCAGCCCAAGGCTGGTCATCTCCTTGAGTATCAGTACTGGGAGGAGGATTAGAGCAGGGCCTCACAGGGGCCACACGGCCAGGGAGGGCTCCTGGGCTGACATCCTCCCTCCAGAGCCTGCCAGGAAGCCTGCAGGAAGGGCCTGTTCCCTGCTGAGCCCCAGGTCACAGGGATATGGACTGGCCTTGTCCTGGGAGGACTTTAGTTCTGGGGAGGAACTGGCCCATGGGACACAAGCAGCAAGTCATTAGGGCTCAGATCAACATGTCCTAGGCTCAGAGGCAGCCCCGGGGATGGCGGTCAGGGAAGCTCCGGAAGGGAGATGGCGCCATGGCAGGGCTTTGATGGATGAGCAAGAGCTTGGTGAAGTGTCTGTGCAGATCCAGGAGGGTAATGAGCTGCTGAGTCGGCCGGCCCTTCCCTTGACCTCACTCCCTGATCCCGCCAACTCCTGAGTGCGGGACACACAGGAGGTACAGCACAGCCACTGTGTGCCTTTTCACCACCACTCTCAGAGTGAGCTCCCCAGGGTCTGGCTTCCCTGTGGCAGTGCTAGGGCTCTAGGTCTAGGCCCGGTCTCAGGAGGGGATGACAGCACCGGGCCTGTGGCTGGTCCAAAGCCTGGGCCTCGCGCCTGAGGCTTCCCTGCGTGGTATGGGTTTGTGTCGGTTGCCCTTCCTCACTGTGACAAAGCACTTCAGTTAAGGAGCACATGAGGAGAAAAGGCTTATGTTGGAGGTTCCGTCCACGATCGGATGGATCCAGGGTTTTCTGGTGGAGGTGGAGGTGGCGATGAAGGGTTTTACGTGTGCAGCAGACGGCTCACCCTGTGGCCAGGAAGCAAAAGTGACCAGGGAGAGACTGGGGCAAGCACCAGGCCCCACCTCCCAGGGCCACAGGTGCTCGCTGCAGGGCCCAACCGGGGCCAGGCCTAACCAGAGCAGGCCCCTCTGCCCAGACCCTTCATAGTCCAGGCAGCCCCAGCCCTCTTGCAAGCCTCATGTGAGCCTGGGCACCTCTCAGCCTTGGCTCAGGCCAGGGGCCCTCCTCGGCCCCCAGGAAAGCCCTCCTTAGACTGATGGCCAAGGGCAAGTTTGCCTGGCTCATAGCTGAAGTCCCCCCAGGGCAGGGCAACAGGAGGAGTCACCACCAGACAGAGACTCAGGGACGTCACAGGCAAGCCTGGAGGAAGGTGCTCTGAGCCTCAGCTTCCTCATCTGTAAGACAAGGGGTGCTCTCGGATCAGTGAGGCCTCGAGTCAGGAAGGCAGCTGTGGGGTCTGTTCCCAGCTGGCTCAGCCCCATTCCTGTGAGATAGGCCCATGTGGCTTCCTGGTTGTCCCCCAGCCTCACTGTCCTCTGACTTCCTTGCAGGTGTCTGTGGTGTTGCTGTGGGCTACCCCCTGGACACAGTGAAGGTTCGGCAATGGCAGGGCCCCGCCTCGCCCCGAGGCCCTATTTGGACCACCCTCAATGTCTCCTACACCACATCCATGGCCAGAACACCTTTCTAGAATGGTCTATGTCAGCTTTCTCACCTCTGTGTCTCAGGGCTTACCATACTTCTCTGCCCACACCCCAGCATGCCTGTGACAATCAAGGGGGTGACTCTGCCCCTTCCCCAGGTCCTGCTGACCTTGCCCTAGACCTGGAACCACCCCTTCCTGAAGCCCACATCTCCCCCAGGTCAGGATCCAGACAGAGCCAAAGTACACAGGCATCTGGCACTGCATCCGGGACATATATCGCCAAGAGCGGGTAGGTCTGGGGCCAGGGATGGGCGGGGGCTATATAGGTCTCAGGCCTCAGGCCTGGGAATGCTCATTCCCACTGTGGACCTATGCTACCCTCTCACTTCAAATGGGAACAATTGTGCTGATCTCATGATTTCTTTGAGGGCTAGAGCCCGGGTATCTGGCACACAGAGGGGCTCAGAACAGGGTTCTTACCTCCAGGAAAGGGTCGAGGTGGCACTGGGGTTCCGAAGGTCAGGGGAGGCATCTGAGTGTTGCACGTCTTTCTCTTCCAAGGCAAGTGCCCCTTGAGGAAGTGATGGACAGTGTGGGCTGGTTACTTCAGGGCTCAGGACCTTGTCCAGAGGAAGGCCTGGGGGCACTTACCAAAACGAACTTGGGGCTTGGTGCAACCAGGGTTAACTCATGAAGAAACAGCAGTGACAGAATGGCTTCTTATGTCCTCACCATCAACTGGCGACCCTGGGTCCAGCCCTGGCCTCTCTTTAATCCCTCACCACAGCCTCTCAAATTGAGCACTCGAGACCCTCATTTTAAGGTGGAGGAAACTGAGGCCTGAGGCGGGGGGAGTGACTAAGGGCTGGAGGGCAGGGACCAGCCTCAGCACGCCTCTGGGCAGCCCCTCCCCTGGACTGACTCGGGCCCTGTCCACCAGGTGCGGGGCTTCTACCGGGGCCTCTCGCTGCCTGTGTGCACGGTGTCCCTGGTCTCCTCTGTGTCTTTTGGCACCTACCACCACTGCCTGGCGCACATCTGCAAGTTCCGCTACGGCAGCGCGGAAGCCAAGCCTACCAAGGCGGACGTCACGCTCTCGGGATGCGCCTCGGGCCTCGTCCGTGTGAGTGGGGTGCAGGGAGGCCCTTGGGGAGGCTGAGGATCCGAGTGGTCCATTTCTCTAGGTGGGCAGAGCCAGGCTGGGTGAGGGCAGACCCCATGAAGTGAGGACCGGGTGGAGAGCCAGTGTGCTGCCTCAGGAAGCACCAGCAGGGGTGTGGGAGGGCTGCGGGTGCCTCCCACCTGCCTCCTTCCTGCCCCAGGTGTTCCTGACATCGCCCACTGAGGTGGCCAAGGTCCGCCTGCAGACGCAGACGCAGGAGCAGCAGCGGCGGCCCTCAGCCTCGGGGCCCTCAGCCTCTTCTCCTGTGTGCCCAGTGCCTGGACCCAAGTACCGAGGGCCACTGCACTGTCTGACCACGGTGGCCCGTGAGGAGGGGCTTCAGGGCCTCTACAAGGGCAGCTCGGCGCTGCTTCTCCGGGAAGGCCACTCCTTCGCCACCTACTTCCTCTCCTATGCCGTCCTCTGTGAGTGGCTCACCCCTGCGGGCCACAGCCAGCCAGGTGAGCAGTAGAGGGGCCTGTGTGCAGGGGGTTCAGCCCCGCAGAAATGGAGGCCATGAGAGGAGGCCATGGGAGGAGGCTGTGGCCTGTGCAGACTGAGCACTGGTACCAGAATGGGAACTTGAACCCAGGCGCTGGGCTTCCCAGCATGGGAGGACAGACCTGCTCTGTCACCAAGTCACTGTGTGACCTTGGGCAAGTCAAATTCCCTGTCTGAAGCATCAGTTTCTCCCTTGCGAAATGAGGACAGGGCTATAGGAGTCGGCGGGCTCCACTGGGGTGGGGCCCCAATCAGGCCACATGTCATTTCTCCTGCAGATGTCCTGGGTGTGCTGGTGGCTGGAGGCTGTGCAGGAGTCCTGGCCTGGGCTGTGGCCACCCCCATGGACGTGATCAAGTCACGCCTGCAGGCAGATGGGCAGGGCCACCGGCGATACCGGGGTCTCCTGCACTGTGTGGTGACCAGTGTGCGGGAGGAGGGGCTGAGGGTGCTCTTCAGGGGCCTGGCCGTCAACTGCTGCCGGGCCTTCCCGGTCAACATGGCGGTCTTTGTCACCTATGAGGCCGTGCTGAGGCTCACCAGAGGCCTGCTCACATAGCCGCCCAGCAGCTGCCAGACGCTGTGATAGCTGGAGGAGGCAAAGGGAGTAGTAGGGGGTGGGACCCCATGAGGCTGTCACCCAGGACAGCTGGGGGCCAATCTGCAGTAATTGGGCCAAGGCCTGAGCTTGGCTGCCTGCTGCCCAGCACAAGATCGGGTCGAGGGGCTGGTGAGCCCGAGAAGAGCAGCCCCTTGGGCGAGGGCCTGGGTCACATGGGTCATCTGCCTTTTGGTCAGTGGTTCTCCTTCTCCTGTTGCCTCTGCCACCACTCAGCTCCTCAGAACAGCCCCGCATGGCCACCCTCTGCCCTCTCCCACCAGCTCCCCTGGTCCCCACGGCTGTCCCCTCTGAGGCAGCTTCACTGGCACCCCTGCCACAGGCAGTGAGGCCCGGCTGTCTGATCTCAAGCCTGGCTCCTTCCCTGCCCCAGGCTGCCCAGGCGGGCATGGCCAGGACAATGCACCCACCTGGGGTTTGACTGGCCGGGGCGTAAGGCTGCCATCCTTGCCCAGCTGGGGAGCTGGGCGTGGGGTGTAGTCATCACCTCTGCCATGGACACTGTGCACCACGGGAGGACCCAAAGACTCACCCGGAGCTGCTGTCAATAAAGCATTCCTGAGCTGCCTGTCGTGTTGCTCTGTGGTCTGTGGCCTGCTCCCTGCTTCTGCTCAGCCTTCACCCTGGTGCTCTGGGAGGGCTGCCCACCCATTGTGTCCCACTGTGCAGATGGCACACGGAGCCCTAGTCCCACGGTCAGGCCAGATCCACTCCCATGACTTTTTGGGTGGTGGGGACCCTGCCCACCCCACCCCAAACTCAACTGCTGAGTGGAAGGGGGACAGTTTCTCACGGCTGCCTGGCTGTGAGCCACCTCGGAGGGGGCTGGCTGTAGGAGGGGCAGGGCACTGGTAATCCCAGCGGCCTCCCCTGGTCAGCAGATAGCTCAGGGGTGTGTGTGGGGGATCTAGGCACTCAGTGGGGAAGCAGGGACAGGTAGGCCACCTTCTGAGGCCCAGCCCACCCTCTCCCTGCACCATGTGGCTTCCAAAGAGCCCTGGGACCAGGAGGGCTGGCAGGTCAAATGTGAAGCTGTTTCTGGAGTCTCAGCCAGAGGCTTCATTCAGGGGGGCTCACTCACCCCAGAAACACCCAGAACAAGCAGTGGTGGGAGGCACGAGGTGAGCTTTGTCAGAGCAGCTCCTCGGGGATGACCAGGCACCCAGGCCTGCAGCCCTGTCTTCTAGGCGCTGACGATGACTCTGAGGTTTTATAGAAAGGGGACTTAGGGCAAGGGTGGGTCTGCACAGCTGGTCCTGATGGGCTGTGGTCTGCCCATGGTTATCTCAGGATTGGTCAGTGGCACCTTGGCCATTACCCCGGACAAAAGTTGGTGTTTCCTGGGTGTGGGGGAGGGGCCTCCGCCCATCCCAGGACTGATGAGACCTTCTTCCTGGAATAGAAGGTGACTGACTCAGAGCAAAGGAGACAGATGCAAAATGGAAGCTTAAGGATACTTTTAGCAGGCCCACGTGAAGAGCCCAAGTCCTGTTGCAGGCCCTTGGGCCAGTGCCACAGCTGCCCTCTGGAGATTGGCTGACACCGGCTTTGATTGGGTCTTTGGACTGAAAGTCCACAGGGTTATGGCTAAAGGAGGCTTTCTCACTCCCAGAACAAGGGTGGACCCCTTTTTGGCCTGCTCCTGTCAGGAGGGCAGTTGTTTTGGTTGGCCAGGGGGCGCTGCCCTTACACACCGTGTCCTTGACAGGAAGGCCCTCCTGCTCCTCGGCCTCCTCCAGGAAGCTCTCCCTGCCTCACCACCAGCAGGCTTTGGTGTTTTGGGTGTCTCTTGCTCTGCTCCCTTGGGGGTTTGGTGGTCTTGTTTTTCTTCCCTTCTACCTGCCAACCTGTGAGCTGCCTGAAAACTGTTTAGATTCAGGGCCTGGTGCACAGGTGCTCAGGGGTGTGAAACGGATGAAGCCCTGCCAGACTTCTACAGCATGAAGACAGATCAGGACGACAGCCACACTAAGAACTTACAAGAGGGTAGGAGACCACGAGCGAGACAGGACTTGAGGGTCTCAGCTATGGCACCTCCATCCTCTGAAGGCCTGCTGGCACTTACACTGTGCCCAGAGACTCGGATGCTTCAAGAGGTCTCTGTGTAGAGGACATTTTTACTAAGGATAGACATCCTTCATCTTCCATCAGTAGCCTTTGGGAACTGGTGTTTTCCTCCAGCTTCATTAGGGTTTCCTCTTTACTGTTTTCTAGTGCCCAAATTCAGGGCCCAGGGCCTTGTTTGGTGGTCATGCTAGACAAGTGGCCGGGGGCAGGGAGGAGGATCCAGCTGGCCCAGCCCAGGCCCCATGGCTGTCTCTGGGAAGTGGCTTTGCAGGAAGGAGCCGGAACTCACTTTCTCACAACTCCAGTGAAGAGGACCAGCTCCCTCCTTTTTTTTTTGGTACTAGGGATTGAACCCAGGGTGCTCAAACATGGAGCTGCATCCCCAGCCCTTTTTGTACTTTGAGACTGGGTCTTGCTAAGTTGCTTAGGGCCTTGCTAAATTGCTGAGGCTGGCTGTGAACTCATGATCCTCCCAATCCAACCTCCCGAGCTGTTGGGATTGCAGATGTGCACTGCTGCGCCTGGCTGGCTCCCTCTTTTGTGAGAAAATGAAGGATCTGGGAGCAAGGGCTGGTGCCATGCAATAGGGCAAGAGCTGGTTTTCCAAAGTGGGGCTGCCTAACAAAGTCCAAGCTGAACTTGAAACTTCACATGGGGTGGGGGTGAAGGCTGCCCCCCCCAGGGCTCCCACAGTGCAAGCCCACTGCAGCATCTACCACTGTGGGCCTAGAGGAAGGATACCCCCCCACCCCCGCCCGGGGCTCCCACAGTGTAGTCCAAGGACAGCTTCATCTGAGGTTGTGGGCAAGGGCCAGAGGCCAGAGGCAGGCCTACTTCCAGCTCTGAAGAGCTTGCCTGGATGGAGAACTGTTCCACAGTAGCCCCCATTGGTTCTTGTAAGCAAGTCCAGCACCCACGTCTGGGTGACAAGTGGCCATCATCTGTCTGAGCAAAGGCTTGGCAATGACCTCAGGCTGGAGCCCAGCACTCAGCCTGGGTATCCGCTACCAGACATGCCCGCTTTTCTTGGAGAGCTTCAAGAAACGACTGGTTTTCAGCATGTGGGTGTGGCAGACCTGCAGCTCTCTTCTGCTGTGAGTGGGTGTGTCCTCTTGCAAGTCACCTGGTCAACAGACACAAGGCCCTGCTCCGAGGGCTTCATCACCAGGTGAAGTGACCCACCCAGTCACAGAGCAACCAGGGGCCACTCTCCCTGGGCCCTGTCCATAGATGCTATCTCCAGGTAGACAAGGACAGCTGCGGCTCCACTGCCCTGTGGACTCCACACATTGTCCCTCACCGGCACAATTACTCCTGCCACAGATGTAGCACAGCTACGAGGAATGGCATTAGCTGTTCCAGCCATGTGGTCAGTGCACCCTGCATTCTGTGTAGGTGGCTCACATTCATGGCCACAGCCAACCAGGACAGTGGTCAGGTCAGGGAGGGAGCTCCACCCAGGGAGAATGGAGGCCAGAAGGGGGAGGCTGTGGAGAGCTTGTGCTGTCCTAAGGCTCCCAGCCTCCCAGGGTGGGAACCTATTTCCTCAGCACTGAGTCAGGACATTTTCTGTCACCAAGTCACCGTGTGGCCCTGGATGTTGTGCATCCCCTTGTCTGAAGCCTCAGTTTCTCCACTTGCAAAATAAGTTTAGGCCAGTGGAGTGAGCCCAGGGCTCCAGGGAGCCATGTCTCCGCTGTCACCGTGTGGCCCTCTGTGCATGCCAGGAGGACATCTGCTGGGATTCTCCACGGTCACTGGGAATATCAAATGCAGTAGGCCAGCAGCAACAGGAGGCTGTTCAGGGCAGACAGAAGGGCCACTTCCAACAGGAGCAAAAGCCATGTGACATGGCTCCCAGGAGCCTGCCTCTCAGCACCTGCCTTTTCTTCCCAGAGGTGACCCACAGAACCAAGGCCAGCCCTGCAGGCCAGTGGATAGCTCCAGTCTCAGCAGCAGGGCCCCACCCTGGGCCTGCAGCAGGCTGCTGTACCCTCATCAGTCTTCCTGGACAGAACAGAACACAGGGACACAAACAGGAGCAAAGGAGGTTTATTTTACCCATAGGTGGCACAAGGGCAGAGCACTCAAGAGTGGACCCTGCTCCTTTAGAGAGGACAGATCCTTCAACCAGGGGCTTCCCTGAGACATGGGTTCTGCTTGGTCAGACTGCACATGGTAGGAGACTGAACGTGGCCCACCTAAATGTCAAACACCTAGGGCCTGGAGGGCCATGGTGGCGATTTTCTTTCTAGCTACATCCATAGGCCGAGACCTGGCCAGGGCACTGCTCTGTGCTGACTTCCACTTCAGTCAAGTGTCAAAACAAAAGGATCTGCAAAGGCAACAGACTGTCCTTAGCATCTCACAGTCAGGATGAAGCGCCACTGGATTCTGCAGGATGGAGTGCGGGTTATTTGGTGGAAAATTACTATGTTGAGGGCAATGAGCGTGATTCCTGGAGTGGACGACGTGCATGGTCTGGAGTTTAGTAAGCCAGCTGGGGTTGCACCCACCACCTCGGCATGCTGTCCACAGCCAATGCCAAGCTTTAGAGCAAGTGATTTCTTTCTTTTTTGTGGTACTGGGGATGGAACCCAGGGCCTCGTGTGTGTTAAGCAAAGTGGTCCGCCACTGAGCTCCACCTCCAGCCCTTTTTATTTTTATAATAATGACATTTTGGTTCCATATATGCATACAGAAAGCACAGCTTTTTAAAATCAAGAGATCTGGGGAGTATATGTGGATCCTAGGCTGCTCTCAGATGGACTTCCTCCGTGGGCCTGGACTGGCTGGTCAGGCCTTCCAGCCAGAAGTTCCACAGACTGAGGTTCATGTGGGAGAGACTCACAGCTGGGTGTCTACCTGACCACGCAGAGTTAGCAGCACCCAATCACTCGCATTTTGCCCACAAGAAACAGAAAGGACAAGCTCCACAGGGAGAGACAGCACCTAAAACACACAGGGCTTACGACACCAGGCCCAGGAATTACCACGTGACAGAAGCCTACAGGTGGTGGTGATTGGATCAGAGTGGGATTACTGATCACACATCTCTATATGCACACAGAAAACGAGTGTTACTGAAAGTGGAAGGTCAGCTGCCGAGGAGTCATGAACTCTTTCACCATCTCGTCGGTGACCTCCTTGCGCCGGGCCTGGTGCTCCGCGATCAGGGGCTGCAGGACGTCTATGAGAGTCTTCTTAAGCTCCCCGGTGAGCATGGCCCCGCTGGAGTAATCCTGGTGGCAGGCAGAGCCCAGCACAGGAAGAGGGAGGGAGGGAGGGAGGGAGGGAGAGGGAGGAAAAAAAAGAAAAGAAAAGGAAAGAAGGGAGGGAGGTTGGTCACTTGCAGCCCTCCACCCAGAATGCCCACTGTTAGCACCAGACCCCGTGTTTCCATAGCTTTTCTTTCACTAAAACTTTTTAATTAGTCCACACCTGCACAACAATACATCTGAACAATTCTTATTTAACATTTCCTGTGTCAGACAGACTGTAGCTTTTTGCTATGATTATTACCCCTTCGGGATGTGAGAAGCTTTTTCTTACTCCAGGTCACTTCCTTGGTAAAGACTCTGAGAACTGGAAAACCTGAGGTGCAGACTGCACACTTTTGGGCTCTCTGTCTCCACAGCCCACCTGTTTGCCGAGGCCATGTGGGAACTGGCTCACAGACCCTAAAGCACAGTCACAGCAGCATGGCCCTGTTTTAACTTATACTTGTCTCACAGCTGGTAGGATGAAACCTTTCTGTATTGGTTACTAAATTCAATTTGTATTTTTCTTTTTTGAACTAAACTTGAGTCCTGCTCAGTTCTCCCTCCCTCCTGTTGAGTATTGCTCCTGAGCCAGGGCAACTGGGAAAGCTCCACCCACCCAGAATACCCGGCTGCTGACCACCCAGGCTCCTGTCTCACCTTCCTGATCTGCTCCAGCCTGTCATCATCCTCCAGGAAGAAGGTCAGGTACATGAAGGACACATCCACGTCACAGTTGCCCCCAAACTGCCTGTGCTCCTCCACAGTGTCTCTCCCTCCAGAAAATGCATGCTTGTTGACCTGTGACAGTACGAGGACAGAGGCCGGTTAGACCTGGCTCACATGGTGGACGACAGGCCCGAATGCCCTCAGATTTGGCACCAGAGGAAGGCCGAAGTTTATGGATGGTGGGAGGACAAAAAAATGGCAGTGGGAGTCAGGATGGAGAAGGGGTGAGGGGGAAGGTAGGATACTGTCCAACCATTCCCAGAGCCCCAGGAGCGTAGTGGTCAGAGAACATAAGCACTGACCAGGCTGAAATGTGGAGAAATGGCCTTGAGAGTTTGTGGATGCCAGGCTTCAGGGAAAGGATGAGCCAAGTCACCTACACAGCAAGGGGTGACCAGAAAGGGCGGCCACTCTCAGGCCCAGGTAGTGCCCTCATGTGTGACAGAGAGCAGCACCATTGCCAAGGTGGACACAACAAGAGGGTGCGCAAGGACACGACCTAAGGAAAGAAAGGCTCACAGAGGTCAGGACGAAGGGGCCTGAAGGCAGGTCCCCACTTAAAACAGGCAGTTTTAGGTGCTGAAGAAAAACTCAGAAATTAACAAAAAGTATTTTAAAAATCACTGATAATCCTGGAGAAATTAGGGCCGGGGCGGGGGGTGGGTGGTGGGAAGCCCAGAGGGTAGATAGAATTCTTTCCACTTTCCTTCAGTGAACATTTGAGAAGCTAATTACTTATAAATGCCATTTTTTTTTTTTAATGGGGAAAAGGGTGGGCAGAGTCAATGAAACCAAGTTGATACTTTTAGGGTCTCCTTAGAAATAGGTGGTGCTTGTTAGGGGTAGAGATCATCAGCCACCTGTCTCCGCCTCTGAGGGATGCTGCTGAGCAGCTGTGGCTGGCTGACGGTGGCATGTGTAGGGGTCTGCTTGCATACTCGCCTGAGGTCAGTCACCTCAAGAGTATCTTGAGGTGACTGGGGTGGAGCCCCCATAAAGTCCCAAGGACTGAGCAAGTCTGAGAGTTGGAAAGTTCAGCCCCACTTTTCATGGGCTGAAGAGGAGGAGGAGGCTAGAGACTGCATTTAATTAAAACTTTTGGATGAGATTTGCCGACATGTGGAAGCTCCTGGGAGCAGTGTGCCCAATGGGGAGGGACATGGAAGCTCTGTCCACTTCCATACACTGCCCCGCCATCTCTTCACCTGGCTGTTCATCTGGGTCCTTTGCAATAAACTATCTGATACAGTTTCCTGAGTTCTGTGAGCTGATCTAGCAGATTAATCCAGCCCAAGCAGGGGGCTGTGGGAACCTGATTCACAGTCGGTTAGTCAAAAATATGGGTGCCTGGATTTGCAACTGGCCCTGAGAGCAGGGGCGGCTGTGGGCTGATATGCAGCAGAGCTGCATGGCATGGAACGATGCTGGCTTCCATCTGCTGAAGAAAGGCTTGGTGAGGGTACCACCCCCACGCCTGCTCTGTGTTGGAGAGGAAGGGAACACCTGTGTGCCTTGTCACCTGAGAGGCTGTATCACCGGGCTTGACAGGGTGGACCTGGGTTCCAATCCTGGCCCCACTGCTTCCCAGCTGCAGGAACCTCTCTGAGCCTTGATTCCCTCACCTGTAAAAGGGACACTAGCTGGCTACCACCAGCACAGTTCTGAAGGGGCTGGAATCGGTGCCTTCTCTTCTCTGAGTTGAACATGGAGATTTAGAGAGGGAGGGCCTGACCCTGACCTTCCCTGCAGGCTGCTTGTGACCCTGGTGACCCTCAGCAAGCCTGACCCTGGGCTCACTGCCCCAGTCTCTGGGGTCTCAAATGAAAAACTTCCCCAGTCATAAATCTTTTTTTAAAAAATATTTTTGGTTCTTTCTTTTTTATATATATATTTTACTTTAGTTGTCGGTGGATGTAATACCTTTGCTTTATTTATGTGGTGCTGAGGATCGAATCCAGGGCCCCACACATGCAAGGCCAGCACTCTGCTGCTGAGCCCCAGCCCAGCCCAGTCATAAAAAACCTCTTGAAAACAAACCGATGGCTTCTCTACTGGCATCTCCCTCGCTCTCTGCACTCCGTGTTCTGGAAGTTTGAGCCAAAAGTGAAAGGGAAAGAAAAAGCCTGTGTACGCCAGCTTCCAAGTGAGGACGGCTGGTGGAGGCCACTTCCTGAAGAACTTGGATGAAAAGTCCCCCATCGTCACCAGAACCTGAATGGGACTTCCCAGAGAGCCAGGGCCTGGCAGTGACTCAGACGGCTGCATCACATGCCTCAGATACGGTTCCCATTGCCCTGCTGCAGTCTACCAGCCCACGGACACAGCCCTGGAAATGTTAGTGTGCACTCGTGAGGGGTCACACCCACACTGTAGTTCACTACCAAGTCAGACAACTGGGGCCTTAGCTGGGCACAGTGGCGCACATCTGATGTCCCAGCTACTCAGGAGGCTGAGGCAGGAGGAGCACAAGTTTGAGGCTAGCCTCTGTAACTTAGTGAAGCCCTGTCTAAAATAAAAAATTAAAAACAGCTGGGGAGGACGTGGCTCAGTGGCAGAATGCTTGCCTGCCATGCGTGAGGCACTGGGTATGATCCTCAGCATCACATAAAAATTAACAAATAAAATAAAGGCATTCTGTCCATCTACAACTGCAAAAAAAAAAAGGTGGGGATGCTGGGGATAGCTCACTGGCTTCCATTCCTAGTATTGAAAGCAAAACAAAACAAAAAAAGGACTCAGACCCTGGAAATAAGGAAGTGGAAACTAATTTCTATTTTTAGGTTTCCCAGTGACTTGACAGTACCCATGCCATGCCGGGCAGGGCACTTCTGAGTTTGTCTCCACGAGAGGGCTCCAGGACAGCAGCCTGAGGCCCTGGTAGGGCTGCTCCTTCCTGGTGGTGGGAGCTGGGCTGCGAGAGACCCTTGGCCTCGTGGCTGTCACCTATAGAAGGATGAGCACCCCGAGCTCCCAGGAGAACAACAGAAACCACGAGTAAGGTACCCGGCCCAGGCCTGGGCTTGGCAGTGTGACAGTCCTTATTATGAACTGATAACATCCTCATTAATTATGACTTTGCTTCCAAAGCAGAGCACTGGTAAGAAAGGCAGGGAAAACAGAAAAAAGAAAGAAAAAGCCCTTAGATTAAAGAAAAAAAAAAAAAAAAAGGGTATGGACAAAATACCTCCGTTTTATATGTTTTTGTGTGTGCTGAGCACGGAACCAGGCCTTGCTCGTGCTGCGCAAGCACCCTACACCCCACCCCAGCCTCAGCCCTTAGATTTTAATCTAAATGAAGGGAACAAACCATAAGGCAACCACCCTTCTGGGAAGGGGCAGCTGTCCCCTGCGTGCAGGAAACAGGGAGAGGTGGTTCAGCATCGCGGTGGCGTGGCCGCCGGGGGGCTAGTGTGTGTCCCCTTTCCAGCGTGCTCCTGGTCCCAGACGGCCTGCACCCCACTGCTCACCTTGGTCTTGATCTGCTTAGCCGTGTCTGTGAGGAAGATGGAGGAGTTGGGATCGCTGGCGCTCATCTTGGTCTGCGCGCCCTGCAGGGCAGGGAAGAAGGTCGAGTGCAGCAGGGCTGGTTTGGGATAGCCGATCCGCGGGGCCACGTCCCTCGTCATCCTGAAGTAGGGGTCCTGTGAGGAGACAGGGAGCCAAGCCCAGAGGGCCTTCATGGAGTCTGGCATTGCTTCACTAATTGCCAGAGGCGGGCTTTCCCCTCCTCCAACACCAAACCGAGCTCCTCAAAGATGGAGGGCCCCGACACGCAGAACCTGGGTGTGCCTTCTGACCTGGTCAATGGCACACGGGATGAGGCACTGGATGTCCGTCTTGTCCTGGAAGATCTGCGGGAATGAGTTGCTGAAGGAGGGAGCGGCCTGGATGGCGGGAAAGCTGATCTTCCCTGAAAGCGAGGGGAAACACTTTCACACAGAGACCACTGCTTTTCTGGCCACTTAACCCAGCTAAAGGGACAGACAAGAGTAGGTTTTGTCCCCAGTACAAAAGTAATAATTATACTAATATCTGAAAAATACAGAAAAATGGAGAGAAAGAAAACTGTTCCCAGCGTGTCCTCCATGCTTCCTGTTTCCCTCTGTGCATAGGTGTTGGTCTTACACACCCAGTCCTTGACCTTCTCACTCGGTGACATCTGCACATGCCCTTATTGCTCTCTGTCTTCAATTATTGTAAATTAGGACGACTATCTTGGTACATAAAAGTTTCCAGTATTTAGTTTTGTTCCAGGGATTGAAGCCAGGGGCACTTAACCACTGAGCCACATCCCCAGACCTTTTTTATTTATTATTTTGAGACAGAGTCTCACTAAGTTAATAGGGCCTTGCTAAGTTGCTAAGGCTGGCTTTGAACTTGTGACCCTCCTGAGCTGCTGGGATTTCAGGCTGCACCACTGCGCCCAGCAGCCTTATCTTTTTCTTTCTTTCTTTTTTCTCTCTCTCTCTTTCTTCTAACCCTCAAAGTGGATGACTAAGGAGAGGGATAGTCTTACAGCCCAAGGCACAGCTTCATGTAGCCTAGAAGTGGCTGACTGCTATGCCAACTCTTTATGTTTCGGGGAAATCCTATACCCGAGTGTCTTATTTAAAGAGATAAACTGCAAATGCTAACACCTTGGAGACAGCCTAAGTCCCTGGAGCAGATGGTTAAAGAGCAGACACTTCGGCCCAGGCTTTGGTTCCACTGCTCTGTGACTTATTATTATTTTAAAAATAATTTTAGTTGTAGTTGGACACCATACTTTTATTTTTATGTGGTCCTGAGGATTGACCCCAGGGCCTAGCACATGCTAGGTGAGTGCTCTACCACTGAGCCACAACCCCCCCCCCGCCCCCCATGACTTATTTTTATCTGGAGACAGGGCCAAAGTTGCTGAGGCTGGCCTACAACTTGAAATCCTCCCCAGTCTCTGGAGTCATTGAGATTACAGGGGATGCTGCCAAACCTGGCTTGCTTGGGATTCTTTTAAAAGCACCCATTCTCCTCCTCTGAGCCTTGCTCATCTCACTGGGGGAAAGGCAGTTCACAGATGGCGTGGCCCTTACCAATGCAGTCACTGTCAGTGAAGCCGAAAATGCCCTTCACTTGGTTGAAGGTGACGTGCTTCTGAATCTTCACCACATTCTTGTAGAAGCCTGAGCTCATCCTGCAGAGACAGTTAGAATCAGACCTGAGCTGGGAGAGCTCCACCAGGGGCGAAGTGGACACTGATGAGGTATGGTGTGGGCCAGGCCCAGGCCCCAGACCCCATGGGGGATGGTATGTAGCCAACATGTGAATACTGGAAGGTGTGGAAAAGCCACCTGCAAGGGTACCTGCAGAAGCCAGAAGAGATACACTTTTACCTGTGGAGCTGACCAGAAGAGGGAGAGCAGCATGGAGTCATGCAAACAAAGAAGCACAGCAGATTAGAGGCACAGGGGCTGGCAGGGGCTGTCCAAAGCCTGCCAGGCAGCAGTTCAAGGTGTGGTGGTGCTCAGTGGTGGGAGGCCTAGGAGCTTTCCTGCCAAGACTGACTGCTTCCTGCAGCTGGACAGAGCATATGGACAGGACTGATGGGCCCAGTAAGGAGGAGGGTTAGTCTCAGTGCTGATGGGCCTCACTGGCATCTGGTCACTGCTTCCCAACCCCAAAGGGCAGGGCTGACTCCCTCCCCAGCAACAGGGTGGGACCACAGGAGCTGTTTAACGCAATTCTCTCTTCTGGACGGTACAGGGTGTGGCTATGAGGCCTAGACCTGAGGCAGCCAATCTACCACCAAAGGGAATTAGGCTAAGATCAAGCAAACACAGGGGGCAGAGCGGCTTCCTACATGGCGCCTTGTGACTGCCTTCAGTAGCTGACTCTTCTCTGGGCCCTACATGTGTCCAGCATTGCAGTGACAGAAAGGGAACAGTGTGAAGTCTAAAGTTCACTGAATGCATGGCAGGAGATGTGCTATAGGCCAGACTCAGTATCCCCTACAAAACTTATGCTGCAGTTTAACTGCCCTTGTGATGGAGTATGAGTTGGGACCTTTAAGAAGTGACAAGCTGGGGGCCGGCCCTCACTAGTGGGTTAAGACTGTTACGTGTGATGGACCCCTTTCCTTGCTCTGTCTCGAGAGCTTGTGTGTCCTCTGCCTTCAACTATGGGGTGACAAAGGACAAAGGCCCTCCATAGATACTAGTGCCCAGTCTCTAGACTGTGAAAAATGTCTTTTTCTTATAAACAAACCAGTCTGCGGTATTCTCTCACAGTAGCAGAAAAGGGACAAAGACAGGTAAGACCTGGATACTTGCTGACACTGCCCACTGCCCTTTTGAGGTAGCAGCATCACCTCTGTTTCTCAAACAGAGACTGGCCCCCCAAATCTGTGCTTTTCTCTTCACTTCTCACAGCTTTCAAAAAGTTTAGATGCCTGGCATGAGGTGGAGAGCTCCTGGATCCTCTGGGCAGGGGGAAGGTGGCTATCTGAGTGAAGGGCCACTGGCTGCCAGGCTGGGTCAGTGGAGGCAGTGGCCCACCACCAGGGTCTGTGAGGTGAAGCAGCCAAAGGCGGGCTTCCTCTATGGCTTCCACTTAGCAGCCAGCTGGTTTTTCAGTCCCAGGGCTCCGGGCATGGTGGGATAGGAGCTGGGAAGGACTCACCAGGAGCATCCCAGCTCATAGTACAGCAGCGGAGCTGACAACCTCCACCAACTGGAAAGATATGCACTTTTTCTTCCTGCTAAGACAGGAACTAGCCTGAAGGAGTGGCATCCTGGGGAGCAGCAGCAGAGCTCACACCTTCCAAAATGGGTTATCTGCATCTGGGGAGAGGGGCCATAGGCTCCCTGCACCTTGGGGTGGAGGACACTGAACCTAATCACCAGGACAAACATGGATTTCCACATGAAGTCACGCTGCACAAGAAGGTACCCTAGTGCCCACGAGGGGAGGTCCACAGCAGCCCAGGCAGGGACAGACACAGCACAGCAGCCAATGGCACACATCAAGGCCTCTCAAGGGCAAGGAGGAACACACCTGCCTGCCCTGTGAGTTGCAGCTGTGACCCAGCCTTGCACACACAGGGTCGAGCGCTAGAAGAGGTTTTAGAAGGCGACACATTTGTTGAGGCTCACCAAGGTGCCAGGCACTCTCCTCACCACTTCATGTGCAGAAATGTGCTCAGTCCTCATACACCCCGTAGTGGGCACTGCTATCCCCAGCTCTCCTCATCTCCACCCCTTCCTTGTCCTCCCAACACCTGGCTGTCACTGCGGTGACAGGGGTAGCTGTTTTGTCTCCTGATCCCTCTCTCCACACACCCTGGCCTGACATAGAGGAGATGCTCAGTAAATGATCTGCAGAATAAAGGAGAGGAGCCAAGAAAGGCAGAGACCATGCCTTAGGTGCATGAGTCACACAGCGGTGTCAGCTGGGACTTGAACCTTGGTAGAGCCGGGCAACCTCTGCTGTGTTGCCTCTTGATATCGTCATGCACTCCAACTTCACAGGAAAGTGGACCCTGGAGATTTAGGGACTTGCCCAGGGAGCCAGACCAAGTGGGGATAGAGCTGGGTCTGAAATACAAGTTTTCATACTCTGCCTCCTCAAGACCTCTGCAGGCAGGGCCACAGGACTCCTCGCCCCACAGAGGCTTCACTATGCTCCTCACACCCAACTGGAGGCCAAGTCTGACTTCGTGGTTTCGCTAGCTACTAAGGACCAGGAAGCAGCTCTGTTAAGCAAAAACGCCGCTTTTGAGTAAAATCCACAAAAGTAAAACACTCAAGTGTTTGGAAGAAATTCTTAAATGGGGTGATGTATTGTTTGATTTTCATTTCACTCATGTAAAATTTAATTCATGTTTATAGAGAAAAAGGAAGTTCAGCCAGGAGCTGAGACCCTAGTTACCAAAGATGGCTCAGAAAACGGCTGCTACAAGTGCCACATTCAGAACGTGTTAAAGGGCTGGGCATGTGGCTCAAGCGGTAGCGCACTCGCCTGGCATGCGTGCGGCCCGGGTTCGATCCTCGGCACCACATACAAACAAAGATGTTGTGTCTGCTGAGAACTAAAAAATAAATATTAAAATTAAGAAAAAAAAAAAAAAAAAAAAGAACGTGTTAAAGAGGTTGGTGATGTGTGGTCTCTTTACTGCCCTGGTCATGTGCAGGGTGCCACCTGTGAATTATTTGAGCTTATTTGAGTGTCATTTGGCCTTGAGCCAAGGAGATTTAGGGTTGGCATTGGAAACTATTTGTGGCTCCTCCCACTCAAAGGATGGCGCCACGCACATGACCTCTGAGCTCAGCTATGGAGACCACTGCCGTTGGAAGCTGGACAGCTCACCTCCTACCTTAGTTGGTGAAGAACATTCTATGGAAAACCTTTGATCTTTCAAGGATCCCCTAGTGCAGCTATGCTCACATGACAGAAGAAAGGAATGAGATTTAAGAAAACACCTAACAGGTGACGTCAGAAAAAGAATTATCCCTATGCCTATGAAGCTTGCACTTGACTTCAAGTACCTACATAAAGGGAGCATTCTGGGAATTGGAACAGCTATGCTCCTGGGTGCTGGCGGTTTCTGCTGCCCCTGGGGTGTTCCCTCATGCCTGCCTTGGCCGGGCAACTTGGAGTGAGACAGCACAGGAGGGACCCCAGCAAGATGACCATCACTTTGCATAATCAGCTCCCCAAGGAGTGCCATGTTTTTAGGACTCATGATTTTTTTTATGGTGCTGGGTATGGAATTCAGGGGTCCCTACACATGCTAGGTAAGCACTCTCTGCCATGGAGTTACACCCCAGCCCTCAGGAAATGTTTGTTGAAATAAACAGCTTTCTTCTTGTGAGGGCTGATCA
The DNA here is from genome assembly GCF_021218885.2 of Marmota monax. NCBI lineage: Eukaryota > Metazoa > Chordata > Mammalia > Rodentia > Sciuridae > Marmota > Marmota monax. Next base: position 1,873,559 of record NW_026694841.1, read on the forward strand.
AAGTCATGTTTTTCTAACACATCTCTTGGAATTATCTGGGACAAAGTCCAAGTCCTCAGAAGTTCAAATCCAAGGATTTTCAGAATGACATATGTTGACCCATCAAAGGCTGATTTAAATTACTAGATTGTGAGGGCGACTGTGTAACCAGTGGGGTTTCCTCTACCAGGACTTGAAGGCTGGCCATCCCGGGAGGAAAGAATGATGCAGAAGTACCTACCCGTCACAGGCTGAGGTGGCAAGGCACGGTACCACCAAGCCACACCAGGCTTTTACCTTTTGTAAATGTAATTGTGAAGGCAATAGCTATGTCCCTAAAATGCTCACAATTTCTAATCCTTTAGATTACGATTTTTCAAAAGGAGAAAAAAAATAAACACCCAAAAATCAAAACCCAAAACCATTTTCTCAGCCTTAAGCCATTTTGGATGTTTCCGGTTTCGTGTCTAATTCTACGCACAAGAGGTGGCCAGAAGCGTTCTCCTTACCCCATGTATTCAAGGTCGGAGAAGATAAAGGTCTTGTTGATGTCAAAGCCGCAGGCAATGATGTCCTTGGCATTCTCTATGGTGTAGGAGTAGGCCTGGTCCAGGCTCAGGTCCTTCCATAGGTACTTCTCGTCGTCAGACATCTGGACCACCAAGGGCACATTGAACACATCCTGCAGCCACCTGGGAACAAGGGAGAATGCAGGTGCCTGTTGTCCTTGAGAAAGAATGTGACTTTGCTTATGAACATGTGCTTTCTGCTTATTTTCTGCCTATGAAACCACATGATCTTATGCTGCTAATTTGACTAGTCCTCATGATGAAATCTACTACCATGTACCATGTGGACCCAGAGGGCCTCATAAGCTAGGTTCTGAGCTGCTTTTCCACACTTTATTGATAATTTACAAGGTAAGCGTTGGTGTTCTCATCTTGCAAATGGGGGATGCCCAGGCTGAGCTGTGGCTGCCTAAGGGGGCATGAGCAGGGAGCAGGCAGAGGAGTGCAGCAGGCCCAGGGAAGCTCAGCAGTATAAGGGTGCCAGGGCCTGACTTCCTGGCTGCTGGGCAAGCAGTCACACATCTGCAGTTCTAGAGACGGCTTGCAGGTCAGTCTGGGTTCATGGGAAAGTGAGAGAAGTCATCTGAGGAGTACTTACTTGGTGAAAATAAACGGGATGAGATGACCTACATGCATTGCCTCAGATGAGGGGCCCCTGCCTGTGTACAGATAAAACGGCTTCTTATTTTCATAGGCATCAAGAACTTGATTCATATCTCTAATGGAAGAAAAAGAACATGATTTTTTAAGGAAAAATATCAAAGCACCTAGTCACATTTTGTAAATGAAAAATAAAGAGACAAAACATCATTGATAATAACTAGGATGTTATTTTGGTGTCTATGATATAAAAACAACAGGGAACATATCTTTTTGGGGGTACTGGGGATTGAATTCAGGGGCATGCAACCACTGAGCCACATCCCCGGCCCTATTTTGTATTTTATTTAGAGACAGGGTCTCACTGTGTTGCTTAACGCTTTGCTCTTGCTGAGGCTGGCTTTGAACTCGAGATCCTCCTGCCTCAACCTCTGGTTTACAACAGATTTCTCCTGTGAATGACTGTTTGAAAACACATTCAAGTTTGGAGTAACAGGTCTAAAAGGGACACGAATGGGCAGCCCTGGGACTCTTCTAGAATTCCTACGATTATCAAAGTGATTGTACTCTTTACACCTCCCTTGGAGATACCACACCAATACCATGGGATTCTTGTTAGAATCACCCAGCCCAGGAAAATGACAGGGCTCCACGCAGGCCTGACTTGGGGAGGAGCAGGAGTAATGTCCCCTTGGGGTTCAGAATGAAGTTCCCATTTAGAGATCTGAGTAGGGAGGCCTGAGCCAGCACGGGACTCAAGTGTCTTCACCCGTGAGTCATTGTGGAGCTGTCCCTTCTCCCCTGGAGATGGAGGCACACAGACAACACAGAGGACCCCCCTTGCTGGCTGTCCATCAGCACCCCTGGCAGGGCTGTTCCAGTCACGGCTGCCTGGGCCCATCTCAGAGATTCTGAACCAGCGGGGATGTGAGATTTTGTATTTTTAAAATAAAAAAATTGATTTCAAAGTTCAGCAATGTTCAAAAGATGTTAAAACCCGCCAACACTCATGTGTGAATGTTCTGGGTTTGTGGGTAGTGTCCCAAAATAAAAGAGGAATACATGCCTGTCCCTGAAGTCAGGGTATATAGCCTGGATAACAGGTTTCTAAAAGGGGCTTCTGCTGTTCCCCAGGCCAAGGGTCAACAGAGCTGGCCGGGGGAGAAAATGAGTACTCTGGGTGTTGACACCCAGGCAGCGCCTAGCACTGCAGTTTTGCAGTGCCATTGTGTCTCTTTAACCCCGACTTCACGGATGGTAGATTAGGTAGAGGCACTCTCACATCTGAGAGTGAGCAAGGTCAAGTCGCAAGCTCCCTGAGCAAAGAGCTTGCAGGATTAGTATGCTGAGGAGAAATAAAAAGTAAGTCACAAGGGCAGGGAGGACTGTGGAATATTAGGATGAAAACCTTTGTCTCATGGTCAATGAATTGGTAAGTCTTGAGCTGACCAAGGCGGGTTGGAAGAGAAGAGTATAATGATCAAAGCAGGAATGCAAAAAGGGACAGGAGGATCTCAAGTTCAAAGCCAGTCTCAGCAACTTAGTGAGGCACTAAGCAACACAGTGAGACTCTGTTTCTAAATAAAATATAAAATAGGGCTGAGGATGAGGCTCAGTGGTTGAGTGGCCCTGAGTTCAATTCCCAGAAGTTCGTTCTTTCTTTCTTTTTTCTTTTTTTTTTTTTTTTTTAGTACTGGGGTACTAGTGCTTTGTGCCTCGCTAAATTGCTGAGGCTGGCTTTGAACTTGCTATCCTCCTGCCTCTGCCTCCCAAGCTGCTGGGATTACAGGTATGTGCCACTGTGCCTGGCCTCCAATTCCTGGTACTTATTTCTGACTTCACAGAAATAAGAGGATTGTGAAGGACTACTACCAACAAGGGCACAACAACAAAGTAGAGGCCTGGAGGGAAGAGACCAATTCCCAGGGATGACCGCTGACCTGGGCCAAGAAGAAATGAAATCCAGTGGATCTTCAACAAGTAAAAGACTCAACCAGTAACAGAGACTCCCCAAAAGCTGGGCCCAGAACCAGGTGGCTTCACTGGTTATTCCTATGAAATGTTCAGTAAAGAATGAACATCAACCCTTTGCTCTCTCCCAAGCAAACTGAAGAGAGACTAGTTTTCAACCCATACCAAACCCAGACCAGGATACACACACAGACACAGACATACCAGACCAAAATATCTGGGAATAAAAGTCCTTAAAAACTCACTATCTAGCAACATAAAATATTACACACTATGATCAAGTGGGAATTGTTCCAGGAATGCAAGTTTGACTCAACATACAAAAATTCGTCAACAAGAAGAACCATTTTAATAGAATAGAGGACAAAGTCCATGTGACCATTTGACAGAAAAGAGAAAAAGCATTTGCTAACAGTCAACATCCTTTCAAATGAACACTCCATAGACTAAGAATAAAAGAAAAGTTTGGGGCTAGGGTTGTGGATCAGTGGCAGAGTGTACATGTGAAGCACTGGGTTTGATCCTCAGCACCAGGTGAAAACAAATAAGCAAAATAAAGATATTGCCCATGTATAACTAAAAAAAATTAAAAAAAAAAAAAGGAAAGTTTGTTAACAAGAGGAAGAGAATTTACAGAACTCACAGCTAATATTATAAGACCCAGTCTCTATAAAAAATAAAAAGGACTGAGGATGTAGCTCAGTGATAAAGTGCTCCTGGGTTTGATCCTCAGTATGAAGAACAACAGTGAGACTGAAGGCCTTTTTCCTGCAACTGGGGATATACTTTCCCTACTGCTATTCAATGTAGTATGGAAGTTCCAGTCAGAACAATTAAATAAGGAAAAAAAAATATCCAAAACGGAAAGGAAAAGAGTAAAGAACTATCTTTGTTCATTGGTGACATGATCCTATAAATAGAAAACCCTATAGAATGCACACAAAAGAGAAAAATATATTAGAGAATAAACAAATTCAGTGAAGTTTCAAGAAAGATGATCAACATACAAAAATCAGCTGTATATTTCTATACAGTAGCAATAATGATATAAGTAAATGCTATTTATAATAGCATAAAAACCAGATCCATAGGAATAATCTAACCAAAGGAGTATAATAGTTATACACTGAAAACTACAAAGCATCAGTGAAAGACACTAAAAAATGTAAATAACTAGAAAGACATCCCATGTCCAGGATTGGATACTTAATAGCAATCTCTATCAAAATACCAGCTGCCTTTTTTTGCAGAAATGAAAAAGCAGATCCAAAAATTTATATGGGGCCAGGCATAGTGGAACATGTCTGTAATCCCAAAGACTGAGGAGGCTGAGGCAGGAGAATGTCAAGTTTGAGGCCAGCCTTAGCAACTCAGCAATGCCCTGTCTCAAAATGAAAATAAAGGAGGGCTGGAGTGTAGTATAGTTCAATGGTAGAGTGAGCCTAGGTTAAATCCCCAGTTAAAAAACACACACATACACATATTTATATAAAAATGATATATGGAAACACAAGGGACCCAGAATACCAAAACAATCTTGAAAAACAAGAGCAAAGTTGGAACACTCAAATACCCTCACAGTTACAGTAATCAAGGCTTTTTGGTGCTAGCATAAGACGACGATCAGTGGAGAGCCTAGAATTAAACACTTAAATATATGTTCAGTTGGTTTTCAACACGAATGTCAAGAAAAAAATCAGCAAGAAAAGAATAGTCTTTTCAAAAAACGGTGCTGGGACAGTTAGCTATCCACATGGAAAGGAATGAAGCTGGAGCCCTGTTACACACATGCACAAAAATCTAATCAAAAAGCGCCAGAGACCTAAACGTAACAGCCAGAACTGTAAAGCTCTACAGAACACAGATGTGAGTCTTTAGGACTGTGGATTAGGCAATGGTTTCTGAAATGCTACCAAAAATGTAAGCAACCAAATAAAAAAAATAAACTGGGCTTCCTCAAAATTAAAACTTCTGTACTTCAGAGGACACTATCAGAAAAGTGCAAAGGGAGCCTACACAACAGGAGAACATATCTGCAATTCTTCTGTTGGTAAGAAATTAGTTTCCAGAATATATGTAGAGAAAAGAGTTAAAAAAAAAGGACCTTGTGAAAACAGAAGGTATATCAGTAGAGTAAATGAAGGGGGGCTCAGGAGAAAGCAAAGGGGAGGTCCTGGGAGTGCAGCTGACAAAATCATGCCCTATGCATGTGTGAACATATTACAACGAATCCCACTTTTATCCATAAATGTAATGTGCCAATTAACAAAAATAAATTATTGTAACTCAACAATAAAAAGCTGAGCACCCCTGTAATCTCAGCTATTTGGGAAGCTGGGGCAGCAGGATCCTAAGTCCAAAGCCAGCCTGGTCAAGTTAGCAAGACCCAGTCTCGATAAAAAATAAAAAGGACTGAGGATGTAGCTCAGTGATAAAGTGCTCCTGGGTTTGATCCCCAGTATGGAGAACAACAAAAACATTAAAAAGGAATTAACCCAATTGAAAAGTAGGCCTTGCCTGGGGCTGTGGCTCAGTGCTAGAGTGCTTGCCTCACAAAAAAAAGGCACTGGTTTCCATCCTCGGCACCACATAAAAATACATAAAATAAATAAATATATATATATAAAAGTAAAATGTTAAAAAAAGTAGGCAAAGGATCTAAATTGTTCTCTCAAGAAGATACAAAAGTGGGGCATGGTGGCGCATGCCTGTAATCCCCTAGCAGCTTGGGAGGCTGAGCAGGAGGATCATGAGTTCAAAGCCAGCCTCAGAAAACCAAGGTGCTAAGCAACTCAGTGAGACCCTGTCTCTAAATAAATACAAAATAGGGCTGGGAATGTGGCTCAGTGGTCGAGTGCCCAAGTTCAATCCACAGTTACCCCCCAATCTCCCTAAAAAAGAAGATATATAAGAGCCATTTATGTCATAGTACATGCCTATGGTCCCAGCTATTTGGGAGGAAGCTGAGGCAGGAGGGTTGTGAGTTCAAGGCCAGCCTGGGCAACATAATGAAACCATGTCTCAAAAAACAAACAGATAAACAAAACAAAATAAAATAGAATACCAATAAGCACAGAAAAGATGTCATTAGGGAACCATCCCCTTGGGGCTGGGATGTGGCTCAAGCGGTAGCGCGCTCGACTGACATGCGTGCGGCCCGGGTTCGATCCTCAGGACCACATACAAACAAAGATGTTGTGTCTTCCTAAAACTAAAAAATAAATGTCAAAAATTTCTAAAAAAAAAAAAAAGAACCATCCCCGAAACCACAGTGAGATACTGCTTTATACCCACTAGGCTCGCTGTAAGACCAGAACAAAAGCTTAGGAAATAAGTGCTGGTAAGGCTGTAGAAATCGGAACCTCTGTACATGGGTGGCTGGAGTGGAAGATGATCACTGCTACCGTGGGACAGTTTGTCGGTTCCTCAGAAAGATAAACAGTTATCACCTAAGCCACCAATTCTATTCCCAGGTGCACATCCAGAACTAAAGCATGTCTACCCAAAAGCTTGTTTACATGCAAAATGTCCAGGGCAGCATAACTGATAACCAAACAATGAAAATAACCCAAATGTCCATCAACTAATGAACAGATAGACAAAATGTGGGGTTCATCCATGTGATGGAACCCTTTTTGGCATAAAAGGAATGAAGGCTGGGCAGAGTGGCACACGTCTGTAGTCTGAGCTACTGGGGAAGCTGAGGCAGGAGGATCTCAAGTTTTGGGTCAGCCCAGGCTACTTAGCAAGTCCCTGTTTAAAAAAAACCAAAACGGTGGGGAGGGCTGGGTCTGTAGTTCAGTGGCAGAGTGCTAGCATGCATGAGGCCCTGGGTTCAATTCCCACTACTCGGTGTGGGGGGCAGGCGGGGAGAATGAAGTAGAGACCGTCCTTGACATATAATGTAAAAACGTACCCACACAACTATTATGTTTTGCACTTTTAGTTCAATATTCAATAAATTAAAGGAGCTACTCCACACTTTATTACAAAGCAGGCTTTGTGTTAGCTGATACAAGGGTTCTGAGCTTGTTTATGTAGGCTCAGAACACTACCAACGTTATGTTAAATAAAGTACATTTGTCAAGACACAACCCATCAGAGGCTGGAATATGCACAAAGACAGGCACAATGTGGAGAATCCCAGAAAACATGCACTGAAGTAAGAGAACAAGGAACAAAGGGTGAATGTCCTAGGATGCTGCTCACACAAAGTTCCCAGAATCTGCAAAGGCAGAGGCAGAAAGCAGACTGGCACCTGCTGGCAGCTGAGACAGGGAGGACTGGGGAGTGACTGCTCACAGGAGGAATGTTTTTTCTGGGTGATGAAATGTTCAGCAGTTAGACATTCTTGAAGGCTACACACCTTGTGAACAGGCTGAGACCTACTGATCTGCATGCTTTGAAAAGGTGAGTCTTATGACATTAGTTGAATCTCAAGTAGGGAAAATAGAGTACATTTGCTCACAAGGTGGGCTGAGCAGGGCCTGCTGTCCTCTGGAGGCTGAATGTGAAGTGCCTGGGCAGTTGCTGAGTTCTGTTGGTGACCAAGTGTGAGTAGGGCAGAACACCCTGACCACTGATCACAAATTCTGTGAACAAAGTCTGGAAGTGGGCCTATCCTAACCCCAGTAATCTGTGGGATGGGAAGGCAGAATTGCCTATTTATTGATGTTATCTGCTGGAATTTATGGTCCGAGGCAGGGACACTCTATTCCTTGAACCCTCTGTTAGTTTCTCTTTTGATAGTAGTTACAAGCAGGCTGGTACAATAGGAGGAAGAAGGCTCATAATTTCAGGAAGCCTACTGTTTATTGCAGGGACATGCTGTACTTGGACATAGGAATTTTTTGTTTACATAGCTTACAGCATGTAATCTGGCACGATCTTATCTGCAATGAACTTGACCTTCATCTTATGAGGTGTATAGTCTAGAAATGAAAACTAAGGGTCTGAGAATGAAAGGATGGATGTGACCCCATAGTGATTTACTGATAAGACAGAAGAAGGTGGATGGACCCCAGTCTCCTGACAGCTGGGTCACTTTGCCTACAATACCGGGAAGTTCCAGAGAAGAGTCACCTCATGATTTAGGGAACTAAAAGAGGAAGGGCAAGAGAGCCTGTGGCGAAAAGCCCCTGACCTGTGTGAGAAGAAGATGCCTCTGCGCAGGAAGCGGTGAGGTCTTTGGCCGGTGGCTCTCTCTATTCGGTTTATCAGCTCTTTGTCAATTTTACTGCTTCCAAATTGAACTGGAAAAAAATTGGAAAAAAAAGAGATGACTTTCTTAGGTGGGAGGAAGTTTACAGAGCAGATATCACTGAAATGAAAGGGAAATAAACGTCTGAGGTGAAGAATGATAATTATCTGATCATTACATTATATACACATATATATGGAAGATCACACTGCATCTCATAAATATGTACAACTATTACATTTCAACTAAAAATAAAAATTTAAAAATGCTTGTAAATATCATATAAATTCACAAACACTAAAGTGGATTCACTTCTAAAAAGCTGAGGCTATTCTTGGGGAAAGATAGCAGCGGGCGTACCAATGAGCTTGTCATAGTCAATGCCTTTTGCACTGCTTGTCCGTACTGTCCACGGGTCCACAAAATCCTCGCTGGCTTCTGTGGCATCTGGGCCACTATTACTCTCAGGTGTTGCATTCCTAGGGGGGCAGTCAGCTTTGTAATCCTCGCCCATGGCAGCTTTGTAGCTCATCTTCAGTGATAATAACATCTTTACTGCAGAATCAATTTCATCCTAAGAAAAGAAATGAAGATGAAAGGTAAAAATATTAACAACGGCCAGGCGCTGTGGCACACACTTGCAATCTGGGGCAGAAGGATGGTAAGTTCCTGGCCAGCCTGGAACTTATTAAGACCCTATCTCAAGGGGCTGGGGATGTGGCTCAAGCGGTAGCGCGCTCGCCTGGCATGCGTGCCTCCCGGGTTCGATCCTCAGCACCACATACAAACAAAGATGTTGTGTCCGCCGATAACTAAAAAATAAATATTAAAATTCTCTCTCTCTTAAAAAAAAAAAAAAAAAAAAAAAAAAAAAAAAAAAGGACCCTATCTCTAAATAAAAATAAAAAAGGGCTGGGGATGCTCAGTGATAAAGCATCCCTGGGTTCAGCCCCCAGAACAAATAAACAAAGATAAACCAATGGCTGAGTCTGCAGAGCATCTGTCATGTGGCTGGCACTTTCACATCACATCATTACTGTGTATGGTCCACAGCAGCCCCGTGAGGTGGGCATTACTGTGACTGTCCTCCTGTCTGAGAGGTGAAGGAGCTCACCCCTGGACATGCAGGAAGCTATGGACTCAAATGCACTTCACTCTTCTCTGTTGTCCTCATGCGGGGACCACTGCCAAGAACATCCAGGGCAGCAGCAGTGTCAAGCACACGCTGTGGTCACTACAAAGCCTCAGACTTTTTAAGCACTCTGATGCCAGAGAACAGCGCCTGAAACAGAGCTGCTGACTTCCAGAGTCCCACTTGGGCACAGCTCACTTCCCTCACAGGTGTTCATGAAGTGTAACCAATGACATCACTAGAGAGAGGAAGAGCAACTCAGATACACGTCCTGAAGACGGATGAGGGTGACAGAGGTACTCCAGGGGGTTCTCTGGGAAACAGTTACTCCACTAGCTATTTTTTTTTTTTTGTAGTTGTAGATGGACAGAATACCTTTTATTTTTTTTGTGGTGCTAAGGATCGAACCCACGAACCTAGTGCCTCACACAACTAGGCAAGCACTTTGCCACTGAGCTACAACCCTAGCCCTCCACTAGCTTTTGTAGTCTCAGCAATTATCCTGTGTTTGTATATTCACTGTTTAAAAATGAATGTTAAAAAAGCAATGTAAAATGTATCCTTGGGTACCTTGGAAATCTATTAAAGACTCTTCTCTTCTAGAAGTCCATACTGGCCACCCCAGGGGGCCTGGTATTTAAAAGAACAGTCCTAATTAAGCCAATTAGTCATGCCATGCCTAAAGCTCTAGTCCAGTAATTGGCCTAGTTGGATTAGATCACAAGCAGAGAATATTCATAGTCCAATTTGCCTGCCAAGGGAAATACCAACATTTCTACTGAGCGTTCACACAGAATGTACTATAAACTGAGCTACCAGTAGAGGACCACCATGGTGCCAACCTCGTTCAGAGAGCTCTTCCCTCAGGCACAGCACCTTGGCCACAGAGGACCATTACTCTGGGGTAATCTGTGCTTCATAACATTATTTGGAATTCATAACATTTTTTGAAACTCATCAAAATAGTCCCATAGACACGAATCATATAAGAGAGATGATATTTGTCCAGGTTAGGTGGGCAAGCATGTTCTACTCATTTCACTTCTGCTATGCCTAGGCTCTATGTTTGCAATAAAATAAATGTTTAGCAAGTCTAATCTATTGAATCATCTATGGGAAGACTTGCCTTGCTTTGAAGTCCACTGAAATCAATACTTTTTGTCACTGGTTGTGTTGACAGTGCATACTCTATCTGGTCTTATTCTGCTTTGCAGAAGGCTCTACAAAGGTGAAACATTTACCCCCACATCCTTGCTCAAGGACTGTCTGTAACCTGGAAGGGAACTGAATAGATATGGAGAATTGTCTGTTTTTTTATTTATTTTTTTAATATTTATTTTTTTAGGTATAGATGGACACAACGCAATGCCTTTACTTTTATGTAGTGCTGAGGATCAAACCCGGGTCCCGCCTGTGCGAGGCGAGCGTTCCACCGCTAAGCCACAATCCCAGCCCTGAATTGTCTGTTTTTAATCTAACATGGACCAGGACACTGAAACAGAATGTAAACACTGCTGTTCTGAAGAGATGCAAAACGATATACCATCCTACTTTATTTTTTAGGTCAGGCACAGGCAGAGCCATCAGGGGTGGCAGGAATTAGGGTGGAGGTGAGGGAGGGAAGATGGCTTCTAGGTGCTACTCTGCTGGCTCTTGATTTGGGTGCTGGTGACACAGGTGTGGTCATTTTGTGACAATTCAGTAAGCTACCTGTTTAAGATGGCCATACTTTTCTGTAGGAATGGCTTTTTTTCTTGTTATTATCTCCTAAATACTGTAACAACTATCTATATAGAATTTACATTGTATTAATTAACCTAGAGATGACTGAAAGTAACGGGAAGATGTATGTAGGTTATATGCAAACACTATGTGATCTTGTAAAATGGACTTAGGCATGTGTGGATTTTGGTATTTTTTTTGGGGGGTCCTGGGACCCCTCAACAAACTCACTTACTTTTGATGCCTTTTCAGCTTTGAGGGTCCTCACAAGCTCGCCTTGAGCAGCTATGCTATTGAACAGGTCTAGTGGAGAGGCACAGGGCTCCCCGTTGGGCACGTCTGCCATCTTCTAGGATTGGGGTTCAGAGCTGGCCAGGGGGGGTCAGAGGACTCCAGCAGTGGAGACAACACTGTGGAGAAAAGAGATGGAGGTGGGGAAGGAGATTCATAGAGTGCAATTGATTTTCCTTTCCTGTATCATCTTCTTTCAGAAAAAAAGGTGTGAGTTATTAACAAAGCAAATGGATAACATAAATAAAAATGTAAACACAAATTTGGGGCCAGAAAAATGAGGATAAGAGGAAGAATAAACAATAAAGCAAAGGACTTGAAGACCAAGTTGCCTTAGAACAAGGAGGGGCTTGCATTTCCTCTGGGAACATTCACCAATGTGCTTTAGAAAACCCAAGTTCACTAGAGGTAAAAAACTGCTTTGTTCTTTATCTTAATTGCATGGGTAAAGAATTCTCAGGCCTTTGCCACCACACCCAACAAATTGCCTCTGAGCAAATGGCTTCCACTGCTGTCCAGGTGCTATGTTCTCAGACACAGGGGCCTTATCTGATCTGAGTACTATATATAGCTTGACTATTCCACATGCTGCCTTACTTAACTGCAAACCTCTGAAGAAGGTGCTTCTAAAATTTATTTATTTATTTAGTGGCACTAATGATTAAACCGAGGGGTTCTTGCCACATCCCCAGACTTTTTTTACTTTTTTAAACTTTGAGACCGGGCCTTGCCAAGTTGTTCAGGTTGGCCTCAAACATCTTGCCTCTGCATCCTCAGTAACTAGAATTATAGGCGTAGCCACCACACTCTGCTACCTGTGCCTTCTCTTAATTATTATTTTCTGTTAACCTTGAAAAACCCAAGCCCTTTCTTGGGTTAGTCACTTGCCCTGTCTCAGTGTCAGTTTCCTCATCTATAAAATGGCACTGCCAGGAACCTTTTCACCACCTCAAGAGCTGTTATAAGGACAAAATAAGAATTAAAGAAAGATCAGTAGAGGAGAGGGAGGGGAGCAAGGGGAACGAGAAGGGGGAAGTGCTGGGGATTGAATTAAGGCAAATTATATTTCATGCTTTTGTGATTATTTAAAAATGTATCCAAATGATATAAATAAAAAGAATTAAATATTTGTTTATAAGGTGTGTAGATTTTATCTAAGCCAGTAAGTCAGTGAAACTGTAATACAGAAAGGGGGAAGAGATAGCAGCCAGTGTCTTTTCCCCTTGCTGGGAACCACCTTGATTTCCAGGAAGGAAAGTTAGGTGAGACAATTGACTTAGATAACAAAGTTTAGGAGGCCTGTGACAAGAGATGGAATATGGAAGAAACTTTCATTTACTGCAGAGAGCAGGATAAACTCAGGTTCTCACTGGCTATCAGTAAGCTGACCAAATTACTCAGTCTTGAGCTCTTTCAGGGGGTCTTTGCCAGTATCAAACAACAATGAAAATAACAAAACCACAAATGACACTGCACATTATCCAGAATTCTTCTACTCTCAAAGGTGGGTGTGAGTGTGCAAGCTCTCTACTAGCAGACAGGCTTGGAACAGTCAGAAAAACTCTTTTGAGGTTCCGACACCAGGGGATGAGCCAGATCTGATGCCAAAGCCATGGTGACTATGGGCTCTCAGAACTGCAGCTGCTCCCCATATAGAATGTCTTACTCTCCTCTCCCTGGTCACCGCTCAGTATCTTTCCAATTTAAACCTCAGTTTTTGGCAGGCTTTCCTGACCCTTGTGTTTCTGTGACCAAGTGGGTCACTCCACCTTCTGAGACCCCTGAGCATTCCCTTCAGAGATTCATCAAACATGTACACTGCAGTTTAGCTCTTCATGCCTTCTTCAGTAGACAGGGCTGGGATGTGGCTCAAGTGGTAGTGTGCTCACCTGGCATGCGCAGGGCGCTGGGTTCGATCCTCAGCACCACATACAAATAAAATAAAGATGAAAACTAGTCCACTGAAAACTAAAAAATAAATATTATAAAAGAATCCTCTCTTAAAAAAAAAGCACACAGCTCATCAGTAACTGTTTACTGAATGAATCCTATAAGTCATGTGTTTCAACTTTTTTCTCGAAGTATGTTCTCTTCTAATATTTTTACAAGTAATTCAACTTGTTGAAGGTTGATTTCTCCCATCTGGACTTTAAACATCTCTTATTGAACGTCTTGACATTGATCTGGGGAGAGCCAAGCAGGTCCCCTGGAGTCATCTCTGGGTCTATTGTCTCTAGTTTGATTTCCACACCTACTAACTAATGTCTGTCTACCATCCTCACTCTTCTCTACATTTTCCTTTGGCTAACTCCATCCTTCCAAAAATGTGGTACCCTGCATGAATAGCAACAAGCAGTGGAGTAATGTTCTGAAGTCTTTAAGTAAGACCCAAATCAAGTATAGATCAAAAGTACCTTTTACAATTCCTAGCTCGCCAATTCTCCTGGAACCCCCGGGGAGAACTCCCAAGTAGGAGAACTCCCAAGTAGCGGGTGCCGGAGGCATCAGGATTGCCCTAATCCCGGAGCCTCCCTATTCCCGCCCTATTCCTGGAGGATCCGCCCTAATCCTGGAGCAGGGTCACCTTTCAACCATTCCCTCTAGCAAAATGCCAGGCGTTATTCCACTAAACTGTGGCTCTCAACATGTGGGAGTCACCCACACTACTTAAATCCTCTCCCAAAGAAGTTATAAATTACGTAACTTCTTTATTTTTTGGTAGTAGGGATTGAACCCAGGGAGCGTAACCACTAAGCCACATCTCCACCCCTTTTAAAATATTTAGAGACAGGGTTTCACTAAGTTGCTTAGAGCCTCACTAAATTGCTGAGGCTGGCTCTGAACTTGCAATTCTCCTGCCTCAGCCTCCTGAGCTGACAGGATTCCAGGTGTGCACCCAGCATGATGCAACTTCTTGAGTGAGCCTTCTAGAAATGATCAAAGATGAGGAGAACAGAACTACCATCTTCCTCATTTCATGCATTTATCCATTTGTCCTATTATTGTTTAAGCAGCTTCCTCCCCCACTCACCTACTCAACACCTTTCTTTATTTCTTTGTTAGCTAACTTTTATAATTAAGTTTAATTTCAGAGGGTATCAGCTTACTGTTCATGAACCTCTGAAATTACATCAAAGTTCCCATGCACTGGAATGAGATTTTAGGCAGGGTATCCAGGCTTCACTACTTTTTCAAAGGGGTCTGAGATGCTGAAAAGTTAAGGATCATTGCCTTACATGTTTACCACATAAGCTGCAAATACAGAGTTGAGTTTTTGTTAAGGAAAGCCTACTTATTTCATCTATTTAACTAACACTATAATCTGGAAGAAGGAGGTGCTGAAGTTACAACCATGAAGTAAACTGTTATCCCCTCTAAACAAAAATACTGGGAGTGTAAAAAGCAAAGCAGCCTTTCCATAGCAGATCTTCAGAGAGAAAACACCTAATTCCCCTTTTCAAGAACTTCATCTTATGCTCATTTTGTTCTGGATGGGCATAACAGGAACATAAAGAATGTGGACACAATACTGGGATAAGAAACAGAAATAATAATGCCCTGGGCTGTACTGAAATCATCACAGATAAAAATATACTAATTCTTTGGTGTGGGGAAGGATAGTATTAAGGCAGCCAATTCTGAAGCAGCTGGGAAGAACAGGTAACCCAGAAAAGTTTCTGGATGCCTGGAATACCACAGAGGAGGGATGATGGCTTCAGAGTGTGGGTATTAATGGTTTTGGACTGGCAAGTTCCCAGAGGACAAGAAACGGCTTCCTCAGGGTAAGTAGTTCTTTACACCCCAAACTCTGGATTAAGTTCCATTAACACAAAAATGAAAGATTATTTTTTCTCCTCCAAGTAATAAAATGAAAATTGTCTTAAAAGGAAAGAAGATATACCAGGTATTAGGTACTTTGGACATCACAAGAATGCTAATATGCTCAGATGCTGTTTAAGGAGGCCATGCCAGGAAAACATATGGCAGCCAACAAGAAGGTGCTGAAGGCAAGCTGTGAATCCAAGCAGCAACTGTTCATCCACCATCTTTATTCTCTGTGGAAGCAGGGAACCTCCTGAACTTTGGGTCAGTGGGATGAAATCAAAAGCACAATGCCCTAATCCCGAGAGACACAATCTCTTATCCTCTAAACTGAGGTTTCCTGTACTTTGGTACAAGGCTGGTTAAAACACTAAGAAAAACAAACCCCCAACCTAGCAAAGATGTTCATACATACCCAGGCTGTGGGACAAACTGCAGAGGTGGCCACCGGTCACACCAGGCAGTCCAGCAGCGGAGAATGCCCTGCTGAGACACACAGAGAGGGTCTTTAATACTCTTCAATCTCTTCTTTCAGTTTCCTTTTTAGAATAGGTACTTTTCGATCCTGTTTGGTCACCCCACCCCTTGAGCTATGTACACTTAGGAGTTTCTTATAAACCACCCATTTTCTCAGAAACGCTTTAGCCTCTTGACCAACCTCCTCGATGAGCCTGTCCAATGAGGGGCGGGCTGGCTGCTGGTGTGTGATGGCGGGGCGGGGAACTGAGACAGATGAAACCCTTAAGAGAACGAGAGTCCTATACACCTTTACTCATTGCATCAGCCACCCCCCCGCCGGGGCTGGCAGCCACATCACTTCCCCACCCTCTTCCTGTTCCCCACCCTAGGCATCTGTAAATTCCCTGAGGCTATTATGCACCGAGGCGGTGCAGTGGGAAGTCCAGAGTGCGGAGGTCGGGAGAGTGCCGGGTTTCACTCCCTGCTCGGGCATCTCCTGGCTGTGAAACCTGGGGCAAGTCACGTTACTTCCCTGCTCCTCCCTCAGTGTCCACGTCTGTGAAATGGGCACAAAGGAACCTCCAGACCCTACCGTGCAGGTGACCAAGGCGACACGACAGGCACTAAAGGACGAGGGACCTTCTGGGACAGGGAGGGAGGGAGACCATGAGGGTCGGCTGCGCCCAGGGGTATAGGTGCGCTTATACCCCTGCGCTTCGAAGCGCAGGCCGGGCTTCGAGGAAGGTGACCCGGCGCGCAGGCTGCCTCAGAGGGCAGGTCCCCGGGTGCCCCCCGCGTCCTACGGCTCCAACACCCCCATCTCCCCGCCTTTACTCACCCGGCCCAGCCGGGCCCGTCAACGCAACCGGCTCAACCACGGGTGCTTTCCTGCGCGTCCGTGGAAACGCAGTCCGGCCGGAATAACTTCCGGACCCGGTGCACCGTCATTGGCTGCTCCTTCGGGGGGCGTGGTGGATCCCGCCTCCGATTGGCTGGCGGCCCCGGCGTCGCGGCGGAACGCGGCTGGGCGGCGCGGTGCAGGCCGGACTGCCTCGGGGAATATCCAGCGCTTCCGGTGCGTGTGGTGAGCGGCGGGCCCCGGGAGGGAGGTTTCTGGGATCGGGCGGCGCTCGGAGCGCTCCCCATCCCACTGCGCGGGTCTTTCATAGTCTTTCGCCTTCCTTTCATTTCCTGTTCCTTCCGAAAGGGCTGTGCTCGGTACTCCCGTTAACCCTTAGGAGTCACAGCGCGGCTAACTCCTATTCATCCTTCAAAACCCGTCTTTGGTGGTGTGTTGTTCGTGGTTTGGTCGGTCTGTGGCTGCGGGACGGGACCCGTGTTTTCTGTTTAACATATGCCCACACCAGACCCAAAGCAGGGCTTGACAGAGTAGGTCGTCAGGAAATGTCTGTTGAATTGAAAACATCCTATTTCGTTTGCTCCCTTTTGCCCTCTCTCATCAGGTTGCCTTCCGCAGATATTTCTAATCTCTTGAAACAGTGGATAGAACCCACAGAAGGTCCTGTCCGCACGAGAAAGGGCCTCTTTTCTCCTGGGCTGGCGCCTTTTGTTCCATCTGGTTGTCTTCCTCTTGATTGAATCATTCATCATTTTTCTTCCCCTTTTCTTTCATCTTAGAAACAAAAGGCAGCAGACACTTCCTGAGTCGACTGTTGTTCCCACCCTCCGTTTTGGTCTGTTCTCCTTGAATTGTCCCTGACTCTCACCCCTGGAGTTGGTTGATTCTGTTGCTTCAGCTGGCTCATCACCTCTGCTCTCCTGCCTCCTTGAGGACGATACCCAGATGGCTTCTAAGGCCTTCTTCAGCCTCCCTAAGAAACTGCAGTACCCCCAGTTCCTTTTTGTAATTTTCTCCTTTTAATGTCTCAATACCTGCTTCCTGTGGCTAACTCGACTTGGGGTGTCTTTCCCCACTGGCTTGTGAGTGTGGTGAGCACCGAATATCCTTTTCTGTTTTGCTTAGTGCTGGTTTCCAAGCGCCCAGTGTTTGTTGAGTGGTGAGTGGAATGTGGAGGGAGCAGAGAGTCTCAGGAGCCCTGCTGTCTATGGGTATTCATCCCAGCCTTTCTGCCTTGCCTTATTTGGGAGTGAAGCTGATGGGCCTCCCTGCTCCCTGATCATCCTCCTTAGGCCTGTCCTGTGAGCTGACCACTGTGGGTGGGGCAGGTGGGAAATCATCCTTCAGGCTGAGCACAAGCTCCCTGGTAGTGGGAGCGTGGTGGATTCTCTTTGGCCTTAAGGACCTGTGATGGGTGGCTCTTGGGTGCAGTGGAGGAGGCTGGCCTTGGGACCTGGTCAGATGTTTTACAGATCACATCACTTGTAGAGCATGGTTCCTTGAGTTTAGAAATAGTCTTTCATATTATGTTCAATTCAGTTTTAGAAGGGCTGGCCAGTTTAGAAGCTCTGGGTGTGGATGTTGTTACTTGCCTGAGGCTGTGGGTGGGGAAGGCTGGCTTGAGACATGAATATGACCTGACCTGGCAGTGGAGCCTTCTGGCTAATGGGGCCATTTGGGGGAAAGGTGTCCAGGGGGAGAGGTGGGTGACAGGCTGTCTGGAATGAGGTAGCAAAGGCCTTGGAGGGAGCCTCTTGCTGGCCTTACTCCACATGTGGAGAGCCACAGGATTCCCCTCAACCCCACTGTGCTGAGGATTGACCCAGGACCTTGTATATGCTAGTCAAGTGCTATACCACTAAGCCACATCTACAGCCCTGTCACAGGTTGGTTGGTTTTTTAATTTTTTTTTTTTTTTGGCAGGGGAACCAGGGATTGAACCGGGGTATTTAACCACCCCTAGTCCTTTTTAATGTTTTATTTTGATAAAGAGTCTTGCTAAGTCACTTAGGGCCTTGCTAAGTTGTTGAGGCTGGTTTTGAACTTTTAGTCCTCCAGCCGCAGCCTCCCAGTCTCCTGCGTATGGTGAGTGGCGCAGGGATTACAGGTGTGGGCTCTGGTGCCAGGAATTACAGGTGTGGGCTCTGGTGCCAGGCTCCACAGGGTGTACTGAAGTATAGTCCTTATCTGTCTTGAATTTTGAAAATGGTTACCTGGGCTCTCAGAGCTGCTAGATCATGCCCTCTGCTGGCCGAGTTGTGACTATTATTCTTGTTTTCTTCCTGCTTTTGCTTCTTGCCAGTAACAGAGTTAATATAATGGACTCCAAACCAAAGCACTTCTTTCTGGGAACTAGTTGGTAATAATTTATTATGTATGATGGTTCAGAATTTCAGGAACAATTACTTATTTATTTGATTGATGGATTGATTTTTTTTTTTCTATACTGGGGATTGAACCTAGTGGCACTTTACTACTGAGCTATATTTCCAGTCCTGTTTATTTTTTTTATTTTGAGACAGGGCCCCACTCTGTTTCCCAGGTTGGCCTCAAACTTGTGATCCTCCTGCCTCAGCCTCCTTGTAGCATGAGCCACCAACTTGGCAGGAAGGAATTTTTTTTTTTTTTTTGGATGGTGCTGGGATTGAACCCAGGGCTTTGTGAATGCTAGGCAAGCACTCTTCCAACTGAGCTATATCCCCAGCCCCAGGAAGAATTAAAATTTAAAAAAAAAATGTTGATGAACCTTTATTTTATTCATTTATTTATATGCGGTGCAGAGAATTGAACCCAGTGCCTCACACGTGGTAGGGAAGTGCTCTACCACTGAACCACACAGCCCAGCCCGGAATTGTTTTTTAAATATATATTTTTTAAAATTGTAGATGGACCCAATGCCTTATGTCATTTATTTTTATGTGGTGCTGAAGATTGAACCCAGTGCCTCTCATATGCTAGGCAAGTGCTTCACCACTGAGCTACAGCCGCAACCCAATAATTTTTTTTTTTTTTTTAAAGAGGAACTCCTCTGCTGTGTGACTCTGTGCATTTGGCATGAAATGGGTAGATTTGGGTTATTCCTTCAGAACTTCTCCCACCACTATTGGGTAGACTGACTCCTTAGGACCTTAGCCTCGTGTTGTGGAGTTATGACTGGCTTCTAGCTGGGCAGAGGAAAAACAGGGAAGAGCTTCTGCCTGTGGGGGAGGACGAGGATGGTGGTGTGGCTTTCCACCTGGGGATTCTGGGCCTCCTTCCACTTCAGTGTTTCAGACCTTGCCTCATTCCTGTTGGTGAGTATTTTTCTCATTTGTTGCTAATGAACAGTGCTGAGACGTTTTCAGAAGTGTGCCACCATGGATGTGAACATTTAGAAAATGTAGGCTGGTGTTTGGGCTAGAGTTCTAAAGTCGGCTGGGTCATTGAGGTGGAAACCATGTGTTATATTCATGCCGTCCACACTGACCCCACAGTCATCCTCTCAAGTCTCTCAGACATGTGTTTCCATTGGTCAGGCCTTTTTTTTTTTTAATATTTAATTTTTAGTTATAAGTGGACACAATGTCTTTATTTTGCTTTGTATGATGCTGAGGATCAACCCAGTGCCTCAGGCATGCTAGGCGAGTGCTCTGCCTCTAAGCCACAACCTGAGCCTTGGTCAGGCCTTTTATGTAAAAGTTTTCATTTTCTTCATGTAGGCCTTGCGTTCTTTTGGTGGGTTTATTTCCAGAGATTCCAATTCTTATTTACTTATTTATTTATTGGTACCAGGGATTGAACCCAGGGATTCTTAACCACTGAGCCCCATTACCACCCCACCGTTTTTTTTTTTTTAAATATTTATTTTTTAGATGTAGATGGACATAACACAATGCCTTTATTTTTACGTGGTGCTAAGGATCGAACCCAGGTCCCTCCCGTGCTAGGCGAGTGCTCTACCACTGAGCCACAATCCCAGCCCCAAACCACCCCTTTTTATTTAGAGACAGGGTCTCACTGAGTTGCTTAGGGCCTCGCTAAGTTGCTGAGGCTGGCTTTGAACATGCAGTCCTCCTGCCTCAACCTCCCAAGTTGCTGGGACAACAGATGTGTGCCAATATGCCCAGCCATAGTCTTCATTTTAAAATGCTATTTTTTTGGGGGGGGGGCTGGGGTTGTGGCTCAGTGGTAGAATACTCACCTAGCATGCACGAGGCACTGGGTTCGATCCTCAGCACCACATAAATGTAAAATAAAGATACTGTGTCCACCTAAAACTTAGGAATAAATATTAAAAAAAAAAATGTGGGGCTGGGGATGTAGCTCAAGTGGTAGCGTGCTTGCCTGGCATGCGCGCGGTGCTGGGTTCGATCCTCAGCACCACATACAAATAAAGATGTTATGTCCGCCGAAGACTAAAAAATAAATATTAAAAATTTCTCCCTCTCTCCCTCTCTCTCTTTAAAAAAAAATAAATAAAATATCATTTAGAAAATACCTTTATTTGTTTTTATGTGGTGCTGAGGATCGAACCCGATGCCTCACATTGCAAGGCAGGTGCTCTACCACTGAGCTCAGCCCCAGCCCTAAAATGCCATTTAAAAAAAAAAAATTTTAAATTGTTGATGGACACAATATCTTTATTTATTTTTATGTGCTGAGGATTGAACTCAAAGCCTCACAGTGTAAGGCAAGTGCTCTACCACTCACCCACAACCCCTGCCTCTAAATGCCATCTTTGTACCCGTGTGTAGGAAAGCCTTATTCTGTTTGTTGTCCAATTCTTTGTGCATCATGTGGGGTTTAATCAGGGAAACACACGTCTCCTGAAACACGTGTCCTTATGTTGCAAACGTTCAGAACCCTTTCTTTTAGTTTTTCAAAAAGCCCTTAGTAATTACATGGATCTATCTTTCTTTCTTTCTTCCTTTCTTCCCTTTCTTTCTTTCTTTTTGTTGGTACTGGGATTTGAGCCATATCCCCAGCCTTTTTTGTTTTTTATTTGAGACAGGGCCTCAGTAAGTTGCTGAGTCTGGTCCTGCCTCAGCCTCCTGATCTGCTGGGATCACAGGTATGCACCACATGGCCAGCCCCTTTTCTGATTCTTGACTTGGTCTGGTTTTAGGTATTGTGCCGTGGCAAGACAAGAAACCAAATCTTCGATGGCTTCGCTGGTGGCATATGATGACTCTGATTCAGAGGCTGAAGCTGAACCTGCTGGAAGTGTGAATGCTCCTGGGCAGATGAAGGATGCTTCTGGTGTGGTCACATCTCCCAGGCAAGACTTTACATCAGGTATAAAGGATGTGACAAACGAAGGGGCACAGGGTACAGAGCATGGTCCTCATGAAGATCCTGGGGAGCATCGTCTCCCCCTGGTTCGACTCTGGAGAAGGGATCCAGGATCTTGCCCCAGCCAGAGGCTACAATGGCCTGTGAAGGAGCCGGAAGTCACCTTCCCCACCAGTGAGCCTTCTCACCCCTCTTCTCTGTGGACGTGTTGTGCTCCTGCTGGCCACATGCCCCTGGCAGCTGCCCGCCTGAAGCAAGTCAGACTCTCCTGGGAGTCCCCTGAGCCATCCTTCTGTTCTCCAAACAGATCTGAAGCCACAGGCAAAAATGCCATTTCTTTTCAGAGGAAAAGGTGTGAGGACTGTGTCGTACCATACACCCCAAAGAGACTGAGACAGCTGCAGGCATTCAGCACAGAAACAGGCCAGAAGAAAGATGTGGAGCTGCAGAGCCCCTCTTCAGGTTGTGCTCCCGCCCCTCTCTGTGTGACCCCCAGAGTGTCCGAGTTGATTCAGCCATATTTGAACAGTCAGTGCAGAGAAACCAGGGTGCCCAGGACCGTGCTTTTCCACCTGCGTGGCCACAGGGGCCCCGTCAATAGCATTCAGTGGTGTCCTGTCCCCTCCAGGAGCCATATGCTCCTCTCCACATCTATGGACAAAACCTTCAAGGTAAGGCTGGAGTGAGCTCCTCTCAGACACTCTTGGGGACAGACTGCTGGGTTACTTGTGGGCTGGGGTGTGGCTTAATGGTCTTAGTGCTTGCCTGGTATGCACAAGGCCTTGGGGCAAAAAACCAGCATGGCAAAAAACCCAAAAGAAACAAAAAATTCCCCCAGGGTGTTTTATTTGTTAGCGTTGTGGTGGGCACAGGCTCCATATTCCTTGTTGGAGATTTCTGTCATTTTCTTTGGTGCCTCCTGCCCTCTGCCCTTTTCCTCATGCTCCCTTGCCCAGGCCACCAGAGCATTCAACAGATTATGGTAGAGCCAGAAGATATACTCTTGTTTTTTTTCCATAATGATGCTATATTATCTGACCATTGGATTATGTTATGATTTGTTGAACCCCTTCCCTATCGTTAGACAGTGAGGAAGTTTCTAGTATTGAGTTAGGCTGCAGTAATGTGCTGCTGTACGAGTTTTGTTCACCCTCCTGGCCTGGTGCTTCCTTCTGATGGCTCCTGGGAGGAGTGTAGGGCTCCTGGCCTTTCCAAAGAGTGGCCTGTGTGCACGAACCCGCTCACCCATGCTCACCAGCACCCACTGTTAATGTTTTAATGATATATGATGATGCTTCTTTGTGCATTACCTTGAATACTAGTGAGGATAATCAGCACTCAGGTTTTTTTTTTTTTTTAAATGTATTTTTTAGTTGTTGGACATAGTACCTTTATTTTATTTTAATGTGCTGCTGAGGATTGAACCCAGTTCCTCACACATGCTAGGTGAGTACTCTACCACTGAGCCCTAGCCCCAGCCCCAGCACTCAGGTTTTTATAATCTAGCTTTGGGGGCAAAAAAAAGAAAAAACAAGTAGGGCAAATGTTCTGTTGACGCTGGGCGTGGTGGTGCAGGCTATGATCCCAGCTACTGGGGCAGCTGAGAAAGGCGGAGCACAAGTTCTAGGCCAGCCTAGGCAACTTGTTAAGACCTGGTCTCAAGATGAAATGAAAAGGGGGCTGGGGTACCCCTCCGTGGTAGGGCGCTTGCCTAGCACATGCCAGGCCCTGTGTTCCATCCCTAGCACCACATGCACATGTGTACATGCAAGAAAGAAAAGTTCTATTGAATGAAACATCAGTGGAATTAAACATTTGTTTTCAAGAAATGCAGTGTCCCTGTGTTTAATTGAAGTTTGTGATGCTAACTTATGGCTAGCAAAATAAAAAAAGCAGAGGCTTGAAGAGCTCAAATTTATAGAATAGACAAAGGGAAGGCAAATACCAGTATCTGTCAAGCACCTCTTAACCAGCTGCTTTTAACTAGCTGAACTGAAACCTGGAAATCACATGACTATCCCGTTGGAGGTTCTTGGCTTCAAATTAATTTTTGTGACGAGGAGCTGGTCTCCAGCTCACGCTGTCCTGCTGAGTCTGGTGTGTCACCTGTGAAGGGCATAATTGTGCCTTGTTGTGATCCTGTGAGAAAAATACTTTTAAAAGCACTTGGTGCAGAGCTGGTGCCCACAAGGTGTTAGTAAATGTTGCTATTTTCGTCTTCCTTTCCTCAGAGTTCTGGAGCTAGATTATCTAAGTCCTTTTATCTGCAACTTATGTTTTGAACCTGTTTTCCTATGAGTGTTTCCTTGAGATCCTCCTGCTTCAGCCTCCTGAGTAGTGGGGTGGCAGGTGTGTGCCCAGCCTAGGAGGCACTTTCTCATGTAAAGAGAGGAAGCTGCAGAGTAATGGCGTCTTAGGGATGAGCTGAATTTGTGGGCATTGTTACTAGGCAGTTGGTCCAAGTCCTGAAGGAACTCATCTGGACTCTTCTCTGGCAGAGCGAATGGAGCCGAGCTCATGCTCTGTCTTCCGCTGGAGTCTGGGACTCTTCACTGAGGTCTGAGGTGCTTCTCCTGCCATACTGGGTCTGTGAAAGCTGCTCAGGAGGCCCTGGGTGGTCTTAACGTGCTTGGATTGATTTGGGGTCTTGGGGTCTCTCAGCTCCCCTCCCTGAGAGTCTGCTCCTATAGAGGCCAACAGGCCAGGGGAACCTATTGGGAGGGTTTCTGGGGGCCCTGGTGGGTGTGCTCTGTCCTGGAAGTGCCTGGCTGTCCCTGGAGTCCCAGGGTGCCTCCTGTCTTTGAGCTCACCTGTTTGCTGGGGCCTCTTCCCTGCTCTTCACTCTCTCTAAGGTCCCTGGATTTCTGCTGAGTGGCCAGCTGATCTGTGGCTGTGTGTGAGGCCGTGCTGCAGCTGCAGGAGAGGTTTGGCACAAGGCGGGCAAGGCCCTGTGCTGGGGGGCCTGACATTGGAGGTGTTTTCACACCAGGCTCCCCCCCCCAAACCCCGGCCTGGTGGTGGAACCCTGCTGTCTGGACTCCTTCCTGTTCTGTGCAAGTGTCAGTTGCAGACCCCTGGTCCTCTCCCTCATCTCTTGCTGCAGAGGCCACTGCACCCTCACCACAGAGGCACTCCTGCAGGGCGTAGGTGTGGGTGTAGTTAGAGTGGACAGGGCTCAGGGTCTGGTTTCATCTCCAGCAGCATTTTTTTAAGTATTTTTTTTTTAATGCCTTTATTTTATTTGCATATGGTGCTGAGGATAGAACCTAGTGCCTTGCACGCGTGAGGCAGGCGCTGTGCCACTGAGCCTCAGCCCCAGCCCCAGCCCTCCAGCATTTTGACATTGGACAGGCCTGTGGCCTCTGGGTGGGAGAGAGGTCTGATGTTGTGTGCCCACAGCACCTAGTGTGATCCCTGGCCCACAAAGGGTGGCTCCCTAGGGAGTGAGGGTCACTTCTCTAGGACTGGACATTTTGGCAGCCATCAGGAGCATAGGCCTGCCACTGACAGTGCCTTCAGATGAGGCTCTGGCCCTGAAGAGATGTGCGTGGATTGAGTGTGACCTGGCTCACCTGCCGGGGACCAGACTCTATTTCCCGATGGGGAGAGGTAGCCACGGAGCCCAGTGAGGACTGGAGCCCAGTGAGGACCGGCCCCCACCTGGAAGCATATTGAAGTGCTGTCTGGAGTGGAGCAACTTGGCCAGGGGATCGCTTTTGCCCAGGAAATTTAGGTTTTCTCAACAGAAGCATCTCCATGATAGTTTTTGGTCAGAGGGATTTTGAGTGGGAGCAGTGGTATCTGGGTGCTAGAGAGTAGAATGATGTCAGGCCTGGTGTCCCTGAGGATGCAGGAGGACTGCTCCTGCCCTGGAGGACCTGATGGCAGAAACCCTGAGCAGCCAGTCAGCAGTGACACCTTGTGACCAGAAGAGGGCGCAGTTGGTCCTACTTGGAGTGGCAAGAAGCCCTGCTGCTGGCCTTGGTTTAGCACTGCAGACTGTGCTATTGCTGTGCCCACCTGTCCAGAGGAGGGCTGTGTGCTGAAGATGACTTTGCTGGCATGGGGCCTCTGGGGCTACCAGGCAGCTTCTAGGGAGCCCTACCTACTCTATTTTGTAGCCCTCAGGGTATAGCCCCAAGGGTGGCTCTGGAAGTGGCCCCAGGGGCAGAGCACATGTGCAGTCCTGGGGTTGGGTCAGTGCTGACTATGGCTGCTAGGTTTATATCTCCTGGGGTGTTTGGAAATCAAGGCTTTCATACGCTGTGGGTGCAAACCTCAGGTGGAGTCCTCTGTGCTTTAGGATACCTGGGAGTTTTCAGGGATTGGGTTATATGGCAGATCTGTTTTGGACAAGTTGATTGAGCAACTTGGATGCCAAGACTTGAGCTTGAATCCTCTGTGCCATGTCATGGGCTGTGGTCTCTTGCAAGTCATTTCACTTCTCTGGGCCTCAGTTTGTGTGTCCATGAAGTGGCACCATATGCGTGCCCCTGTGGGTTCTGTGCACAGTAGACGCCTTGGGTGTGAACTCTGTGGGGTGGTGCTGGGCTGGTGTCTGGGTTCAGTGTGTGCTGGGGTCTTGATCTTTCCAGGAATCGTTTCCCTTCTCCAGCAGAGGCGGCTTAGGTTGCCTTAGTAGCTTGCTCGATTCTTAAGCTTCTTGAGCTTGGGAACCCTGCCAGACCCATTTTTATATTCTCTGTAGCATCTGGCACAAAATTTTGTACATGTTAAGTGATCAATAAAGATTTTAAAACATTTTCTGGGTTTTTATCGCACAGCTTGGGAAAATCGTACTTTGCGTACATAAATCCAGTTTGCCACTAGGGGGCACAGTAAGACTTCACATCTGTGCTCACCCAAGCTTCTAGAATGTGGAAGAATCCTTGATTCAAGGTAACATTTACTGAGAAATGATTTCTTTTCTCATCAGGAGAAAAACAACCCAATCCATCTGATTAATCTAAAGAACGTGCAGTGCCAGTTCTTCTCCTTCAAGTGTAGCTTTGGAATTCATAAATTTCAATTGGGCACATTACAGTGGAAAGATACTTATTTTAATATGTTCTAAATGTTCTGTGAGCTGTAAAATATGCTTATATTAGTTTTGAAAAATTTACAGCCAGAGCAATTAAGTAAAATAAAACAATGACTCATAATTCCGCACCGCTGCTCTGTTTTCTTTCCCGATGGCCCCTTCCTGCCCTCTTGAGGCGCCTGTATGGATTTTTCATGGCTGTAATCCTGGTGTGGATAGCCTTTATATACTCTTTTCATTTCCCAGTGAACTCGTTTGGCTTTACATGTTTGAACACCCACCACACCTAAAAGTAGAATTCAGACTTTGATGCCTTTTCTGAAGGCAAAGGCCAGACGTGGTGTGTTTTACTAAACAGTGAATGTTTCTTGTCTGCCCTGCACAGGGTAAGCATGCAGGGTCCCCTGCCAGGCTCTGCAGATGATTCCCAATAGCAAAGAGCACGTTTCCTCTTTCTGGGGACCCCATCCGTGCATAGGAACCTGAAGTTAATACACAAAGGTTTTACAATAAAATGTATGGATTAGGTGGTATTTATTTTCTTTTATGAAATCATTTGCTCTAGCAGTGTTTTCAATAACAAGCTTCCATAAAATACTTAAAAAAATAAACCAAAACAATAACCCTTTTCAGTTTCGGTCATGAATTTAATAGATGCTTATTGTAAAGAAGCTCGGAGGATGCAACGCAGTGAAGTATGAAGGAGAAAACAGAACAGGTTGATAATCTCTACCTGCAGGCCCCGGCCTGGGCCAACAGTTCCTGCCTGTCTTCATACTGCATGGTCTGTGCAGTTTTGAAATCTGCCCCACCCCCACCATCTTTTATAATGCTTATAAAGTGAGCTTTTCTTTCTTCTTTTTTGTACTGGTGATTGAACCCAGGGGCGCTAAATCACTGAGCCACATCCCCAGCTCTTTTTATGTTTTATTTTGAGACAGGGTCTTGTTAAGTTGCTGAGGGCTTTGCTAAGTTGCTAAGGCTGGCTTTGAACTTTCGATCCTCCTGCTTCAACCTCTTGAGCTGCTGGGATTATAGGCATGTGCCACTGTGTCCAGTTTAAGGTGAATTTTTCTATCTCATTAAATTCTTTGGAGCTGGGGCTGTAGCTCAGTGGTAGAGTGCCTGCCCAGCATGCATAAGGCATGGGTTCTGCAATATAAACAAGCAAAGCCCCAAAGCTTTCTTCAGACATATTGTAAACTTTGCTTCATCTTTTCCGTATTATTTCCTATATAATTTCCTGCTTTCAAATTTTAAAGCAACCAGTATTGCTGTGAACATGGGTAAACATAAATGTTGTCTTTTTTGTTGCCTTAATGCAGTTACAGAGGGCTTTGGTTAACACTCAGGCTTTAGTTAATAATAGCCTTCATGTGGTGAGTGCAACCTGAGTAGATCAGCAGACTTTCAGTCTCATTTTGTGTTGCTGCTTGGTAGCTGTGTAACTCGGGAAAAGTACTTAGCTTCTCTGATTCCCCGGTTCCTTGCTGGTAAAATGGGGATAATGGCTACCACGTAGCATTGTTGCTGTGGATATGAGATGAGATGATCTAAACCAGTGCCTGACACAAGCCAGAGGCTCAAGAAATGTGACCTTGGCTCCCGTGTGCCTTGCTGAGTGTTCACAGGCCGGGCACAGTTCCGAGTGCCCATCACCTCTTTTCAGGGGGCTTGAGGGGCCAGGGCTCTTCTTACTCCACTTTGCAGATGAAGAGGGTGAGGCACAACGAGGTCAAGGGCACACAGCTCATAAAGGATGGAGGCAAAATGGGACCCGACTCCCGACTCTGTTCTCTTGCCCTGAGAACAGAGGGCAAGAGGCATCCCTGTGCCTAAGTGGCTGCAGCTCCATCAGCTGCGAGTTCCCTGCTTCTCTCGGGAGTGTGAGGAGCAGGGTGATTTCCATGGTGGTCAGGATTTGCATTTTTTGTGGTGCTGGGGTAGGATTTGCGTTTTTATGTGTTTCAGGGTCCTCTGATTTATCATTGTTAGAATAGCTGGTTATGTTAGGTCTCTTAGGGGTGCCTGTGGAAAGTGATAGATTTCACAAAAACAAGGATTCATGGACTGTGCCAGGCTGTGGGTTCCGTTCAGTTCTGAGACAGTTGTTCTTGATGGAGTTTAGGAAATGAGATTGAGCCGTGAGGTGGGGTGTGGAGGAAGGCGTAGTGGAGCTTCATGCAGATGACTGGCAATTTATTCCAGGCACGAGGCGAATCTGTTGGAGATGTGAGGCGCAGCTGGAAGGAGTGGGGGCTATGTGGTGGGCGTCTGGTATTTGGGGAGTGAATGATGAACAGTGCATCGAGGGTAATTAGGTGAAGGCAGGAGAGAACGGCTGTGTGCGCACACACATGCACACCAGCGCATGCCGAGGCCCAGAGTGGGGAAGACGCTCCTCTCCCTCCCCACTTTCAGAGAAAGTTGAGAGTCATCTGAATTGTCCCAGAGGTGACTGTAGGCTGGGTGACAGCCAGGCTGTTGAGCCTCTGGGAAGAGCTGTGAGCTTCTGAGCTGGAACCTTCCCGTCGTGGGAGGCGCAGTGTTTTTGACACTCTTCTCAAGTGAAAGCAGAGATGATTCTGCAGCCAACAAATGAGACATTTTCCAGTCTTCTTGCCTTACGAGCCTGTGCCTTACCAAGGCAGCCTTGGGTTGCAGGGGAGGAGGAAGCGGGCAGGGGCGGACCCAGCTTGCTCTGTTCTCTAGAACTTCCCTTCACGTAGCTGGGTAGTCTGGTGTACCTGGGCGGGGTGTGCGCCTGCACCTCAACAGCCACCGGAGGCCAAGGGAGAAAGCCTCAGCCAGTCTCATCCTGTTTTCATTCATTAAAGGAAGAAAAGAGCAATTGGGAAAAATGCTTTTAATGTAATTGAAAAAATGCAGATTGCAAAATTGGCAATCTGAGCTGAGACAGTCTCGTGAAGTGTTTCTTGCTGCTTTTAGAACTTGGACACAGAAGGCTCTTAAAGGCGCCCTTTGAGGGCCCAGTGTTGGCAAGGTCTTTTTGCTCCTGAAGAAATGATTGTTGTGGATTTAGTTTGTTTTATTATGAAAGTGGTGAAATTTGGGGGGAAATGCCGAAGAAAGGCAGGTCTGAAAGGCTGAGCTGAGCCTGCATCAAGCAGGACTGTCGCCACGGCTTTGCCAGTGGCGTCTCCCGCCTTTTCCTGTGTGCACCTTCAAGTGTTAATCACACCGTCAACATTTTGTTCCAGAACCTGGCTTTAGAAATGCCCCCTTGTCTTTGTCTCCGAGGATGGGGCTGCGCTGCTCCAGCCCTGGCCCTCGCTCCTGGCCTTGCGTAGCTCTAGTCTGCATTCTTTGCTGTTCTTTCTCAGGTGGCCTGGCTCTGGGACACCTTTCCTATGAGGTTTCCTTAGAGGATAAAGGGGTTTCTGCCTCTGTCCTGCACCTGGAACACCCTGGAGCACAGGCAGGGAGGACGTAGGCAGCCCAGGGCTGCTTCGCCACGGACCTGCCCTGGGCCTGTCTTCCTGGCCCCACACTGCCCCAGAGGAGTCCACACAGACAGCCCCACACCCCCTGCAGTGGCCAAGGCCTCTGTTCTCTGGGACTCTGATCAGTTTGGGTGTTCTGGAATATTCCTGGGTTGGGCTGTGAGTTTTTTACTTTTTCTCTCTTATTTTCTATCTTTTTGCCCTTTGTGTTTAATTTTTTTCTGTGAACATCCTTTTCCAGTCTTTTTTAAAATTTGAATTTCTACTTTTGCCATTAATACTTAATTTGTTTAATATTTTTTGGTTGTAGATGGACACACAATATCTTTGTTTATTAATTTATTTTTATGTGGTGCTGAGGATTGAACCAGTGCCTCACATATGCTAGGCAAGCACTCTGCCACTGAGCCCCAGCCCCAGCCCCAATATTTAAGTTTTAAAAGTTAAAATTTAAATTCAGAAAATGTTGTTCTGTCATGTTTTTATATTCCAGGAGCCATTACCTATTTTCTGAATGTTCTTTTTTAAACATAACACATCAGTTTTCATTGCCTGTTTACAGAGTCCTTTCTTAGCTGTCTGAATTCTAGGGAAGTTTTCTTCTGTCCTCTGAAATGTTCCTGCCCCTCTCCAGTTCCTGGGGCCTGTTGGTTTGGGGTCTGAGTGCCACACAGGAGCTTTGCAGCTGCTGCTATTCAGAAAAGAGAAACCTCCAGAACTGACCTGGGGCTTGTCACAGTGAGCTCAGGGTGTTCCTCCCAGGCCCCAAGTGGGACTGCTGGTGCTTCCCCAGCTCTGTGCTGCTCCATGCCTGCTGAGGCCTTTGTCCCTGAGCTGGGAAGGGGCTCTGCTCCTCACATCCACTGTCATTTATGCGTAAAACTGACTGCGACTTCTGGCCCTCTGTGGCGACAGTTATTGCTTTTCTTTAAGTCTGCTAATTTATTTATTTATTTATTTTAGAGAGAATGTTTTAATATTTATTTTTTAGTTTTCGGCGGACACAACATCTTTATTTGATTGTGGTGCTGAGAATCGAACCCGGGCCACACGCATGCCAGGCGAGCGCGCTACCTCTTGAGCCACATCCCCAGCCCAAGTCTGCTAATTTAAAGGTGTCTTGTTTGGGGACCAGATGAGTTCATTTATGGACCGCTCCTTCAGACCCAGGATGGCACCTTGTGGATGCCAAACGCCTGTCATCCTGGTTCCTGCCCATTAATCTCCCGCAGCCCTGTGCTTCGCTTCTCCAGGCAGTTTACATACTGACAGTATCGACCCTTTGTCATATTTCACCTCGTCCCCCTGGCCTGTGCCTTGTTTGACTGAGTTTTGGTATTAATTTTTTTCCAGCCGGGAAAACCTAACCTCTTTTGTAGTCAAGTCTATGGACTTTGCCCTTTGTAATTGTGCTGTGGCTCTGTAGTGTGGCACTTCCGTCCCCACACGAGATCTGATAAATAGTCACCTATATTTGACCTTCATCTAGCAGTGATTAGCTTGAGACAGTTTCAATTCTTGTCACTGGGTGCAAGGCAGGCTGTGTGCCACTGTGATGAATGTGCTCCGGGTGCCAGGGATCGATCGGCATATTAAGGAGCAGCACTGCCGTCCCCAGCAGCCCTGCTCCTGAGCTCCGCACACAGACACTGGCTACTAATGATTTAAAATGACCTTCCTATCTGGCTTAATCCACAGGGCATGGCTATGCTGTGGCTTCCCAAACCTTTCCTCAAACAAGAAATATTGTTTTGACCATAAAAGAAATACGCACTCTGGAAAAGACAGGAAGGTATAAAGAGGGGGTGGGAAATTGCCCATCGGCTCTTCACCCAGAGGCAATGACTGTAGATTTTGGGTGCGTTTCCATCCCATTTTAAAAACAGGAATAATTCAACGTGGTTGAGCTCTGACTGTGTATCTAATTTTGCCCCCACCCCCCGCAGCCTTGTGTTTAATGTTGTATGATTTACCACATCGGTTTCCAGTGTGGACTGCAAACCCCAGGGGCTCAGACCCTTTCCAAGGGTCAAGACTGTTTTCATAACAGCACCTAGAAGTGACTTGCCTTTTCAGTCCGCTGCTCTCCTGAGTGCAGGTGGAGTTTTCCAGAGGCCGTAGAGCCTGTGCCCTGGCAGTGGATTAGATGCAGGCAGAGACGGGCCCGGCTGCCAGTGTTGAGCCAGACAGGGATGGAATCTGTGGAAACGCCAATAACGCCTTCTCACTGACTCCCTTCGTCTCAGAAAATCTAGTTGTTTTTATGTTTTTTTAATAAATGTTACTTGTGTTAACGTGTGGTAGGTTTGTTATTGTTACTTTTGCATACGTTGGCAAATATTCTTAAATGTCCTCAGTTATCATTTCGGATGTGCTAGATGTCAGTAGCTGTAACACATGTAACTTGCGGCTTCTTAGTCATTTTAGACGGGGAAAGGGACCCAAAGCTCTGAAAACCACTGTTATTTATGTCTGTGATCCCATTTGGGGAGGGATGTAAATAACATGTTGGTAAAGACAGCATCACATCCATCTCTGGGGCAAGTGAGTGGTTTCTGCCCAAACTGTGACAAAAGCATGATCCTGGGGGTCCAAGCCTTCGTCTGTACCCCTACCCCCTCCTTCCTTGCTTTGCCAACATGATCTCACTGCATTACAGGATGGTGGGTGAAAATCTCCCAGCTTCAACACACACCCAGATGTTGATTGTCCTTGCCTCACCAGCCTATCACTGGTGGGGTCAGGCTTGGGATCTCTTCAGACACGCAGCTCTGCAGCCTGCTTTCCCAGCAGCATTCTCCCCTGCCCTGCCCACTGCTGCACCATGTCCTCCGTGTGTTTGGAGGGCCAGCGCTTTCCGCCTATTCCATGGCGCTCTATGGAGTTGATTAGCTGTAATTTACTTAGCCGCCCTTGGACACTTAGGCGGTTTCTAATTTTCGCTATTATAGATAATGCTGAAGTGGTTATCTTCATGCATGAAACCCTTTTCTGTTGGATCATTTCTTTCGGACTGATTCCCAGAAGTGGGACTGCGGGGTCAGAGGGTAGTTCATTTTCTTGGGCCCAGATACGTCTCCTGTCAGATGGCTTTCCAAAAGGATTATGCCAATTTGCACTGCCACCGCAAAGCCTGTGTAATAACCAACTATTTTGCTTAACTATCATGCCTAGAATTTTCCCTTGGAGCCCCGAGAGGGCAAAGGGCCTTATCTAAGTGAGCACGATCTGTAATTATTTAGACTAACACCAAAATTGCTTTCAGAACATTTTTAACCTGCTGGGTCTAGAATTTAATTCGCAGGCACGCTAGTATTGAAAGTTTCACAAGCACAGTTCCTCCCCAGTCCTTGCGCGTGTTTACATAGCTAGCAAATGTAGGAGACCAGAGCCTTTATAAACACGAGTGGGCTCTGTCTGCACTACTTCAGGTGTTATTTTAAAAGGTACAAAAATACGAATTAAAACACATTTTTATCGTACCCTTTGGTTGGCAAAGTTGTTTGTTTTCGTCCCAGCCTCCCTTTGTGTTCGATCACCCTCATTCAGTTGGTCCTGAATTGCACTGGCACCTTGGAGCCTTGCCGTGGTGCCATTAGCCTGGGGTGATGGTGGCTGTCATCAGGTGCTGCCTGGGGATGGGGACTTGATGTGCTCCTGTGGGCTCCACAGGCTAAGCAGGACCCAGGTGGGAAGTGTCGTGAGGGAGAACTTTCCCACTCTCAGAGCCAAAACTCTGGGGAGTAGGTGGAAGGGGAGCGGGGTTGAGTGTGGCTGGAGCCTGTGTCACTGGTGAACTGGGGATGCGTGTGTCAGGCTGGGCCAGGTGGCAGCTCTCCCATGGACAGGGCCAACATGGCAGTTGTGAAGTGCTTGGAGAGCACCCTTGATGCCTTTGAGGCTGAGCGAGGGGGGACGTGTGAAACCACTCTGCAGATCTAAAGCCCTTACAAATGGAAGGTAGTACCAAGAACTGCAAGCCCGGTTTATTCTGTAATTGCCTCCTAAGCTGCCTTCTGAGCACGTGAGGCTGGCAATCCAATTTGCCTTCAGTCGCCTGGCCTCACTGATGGAACTGTCCCGTGGTGCCCGTCCAGCAGGCCTCTCGAGGCTCCTTGTGGCGTGGCTTCCTATTTTCCGGGTCAGCGGTGTGCGGTCGGCTAGTGGTGGTCGAGGTGCTGGACTTGGGGCCATTCATCTGATGAGCCTGAGTCCCCTTCTGCGAGGCTGTGTGGCCAGGAATTCCTCAGGCCTCGCTCGAAGTTGGCTGTGGTGCAAACAGAGAGGGCCGCAGAGGTGACCAGAGAGATGGCTGTGACGGCAGTGTCAAAAGGCCTGGTCTATCCATTTCTTTCTTCATTTGGTTACTGTCTTCTGACTGCCACTGAATAAATTCTGGCTGTGTACCAGGCCCCGGACTCTGAGGCACCAGATCCATTCCTCTGTGAAGAAGGTCTGTGAGGGCAGACTTCAGAATAAGAAGTCTGAAGTCTGAAGACAGGCCCTCCAAGGGCCACCTGTGTTGGGACAGCTAATCCAGAGGAGAGTGGGGTGGGTGGTGTGGGGGCAGCACCCTGTGGCACCCACTGCATGTGGAGGGAAAGGAGCCAGGAGGGCTGTCATGTGCATCTCCTGGACCTGTTACTGGCTGTAGGCCTGGATGCTCAGTGTACACAGCTGACTGCTACTTCCTGTGCTGTCACAGGACTCCTTTGCATTTTCAGCTGGGCCAGGGGCAGTCAGTGAAGTCAGAATCCCATTTTGAGGTCTGACTCCAGCCTTGCACTTTCTAACTCTGTGGTTCAATGTAAGTCATTTAATTCTCTAGGCCTTAGTTTCCCCAACAGAAAGTTAGGGTCAGTGATGGCACCCACCTGGGTCTTTGGAGGATTAAACAAGAGAACTCGTGGATGACCCTTAGGGGAGTACCAGGCCTGGGGCGACTACTCCCTCTGTCAGCTGGCTGCCCTGCTACAACATCTTTGTGCCCATTTTACAGATGAGAAGACTGAGGACCAGAGGAGGGGCATTGAAGGACATGGAGAACCAAGCAGAGAGCTGGTCTTTGAACTCAGCCCCTCTTGCCTCTGAATTCTGGAACTGTTCTAGACACCTCCCTGCTTGGAAGCTCCAGAGGGTGGTCATGTGACTGTGGTAAGGCTCTTCATCTTTTTGAGTCCTAATGGGCTCACCTGTAGATGATCGAGCGCTTCGTATGTTCTAGGATAGCAGGGAATGTGCTTATTCCCTTGTGGTATCTCTAGTTCCTGGGTACATAGTAGGTGGCTAGAGGATACTTGAGAATGAATGAATAATTGTGCCTGCTCCATCTTCCTGCACTGACTGCCCTGTGAGCCTCAGGGAATTGGAGACTCTCAGGCGGGCTTAGCCACACTCCCTGACTTCAGTCCCTCACTGAAGTCCACACAGGTAGCATCCCATGGCTCTGATTTGCTAACTATGACAGGTTTGCACAAGGGCCTAGGAAACTGCACAGGGGGCTGAGTCCAAGCCATGATTGTGCCCCTCTGTTGAAATGTTTGTATTTACGCTCCCAGGTAATAGTCTTGGGCTGATGCTTGCAGCTGTGTGTTGTTTAATTATTACTTATTTATAAATCATAAATCCAGAAAGGATTTGAGGAAGCTTACCATAAAAGATAGGAACACAGTAAAGCTGTTAAAATAAAACAGGCCATTAAAGCTACCCTGAAAGGAAAAGGAGCACATAAATCAAGTGCAGAGCTGACCCTTTGCCTGCCGTGCACGAGGCAGGTCCAGGGCCAGAGGCAAGGCTGCCTGAAAGAAGCCAACAGGAGTGGCCCCCATGGGGCCCTGGTCGTGTGATGAGATGTGGATCTGAGGGATCCTGGGGAGAGAGGTCCCATCTCATCCTGCTCATCCTGCCTGCTCTGCTCTGTTCTGTGCCTCAGTTTCTTCCTACTGGATGGCAGTGATGAAGAATTGCCATCGGGAGAAGTGGACCTGGCCTGGGAGAGAGCTTTTGTGGTTAGTCTGACCTATGTGAGCTGTAATTGTTGTAACCAGGCAGACAGCTCAAGCCCTTCACTCAGGCTGCGGCAGGGAGGGGTGTCAGGATGGGGTCTCCCCGCATGCCTTTAGTCCTGTCTACATTGACACTGCCGAGTGTGGCCTGTTCATTACTGTTTAAAAACACTCACGGAGTTTTAAGTAAAGGGAACATACTTTTTAATTATTTCCCTGCTTGTCTCCAGCAATGCTGTTGTCAAGGAAACCAAAACCTTTGAAAAGCTTTTCTCAGGTCGGGAGAGGACCCTTGTGCAGCACTTACGCTATCTGTGGGCCTGGAGTGTGATTCGCCAACAGAGTCTGTTCTTTCAGAGGGGCTTATTTCCTTTCCTTCCCACAAACAGAACCTTCCGGCCTTTTTACAGAAGAGGGAGGGCTGTTACTAGTATTTTCTGTTTGAAAGAATTGCCTGCATTCTTGACCATAGTATTTCCTTCCTCCAGCATCTGTTGTGAGACAGGGGTGCTAGGCTGACAGAGGGGCTCAGAGATGGGTGTGGTGTCACCGCTTCCCTAGGGAGGAAGCAGGAGCAGGGGGCAGGGCAAATCATGGCTGCTCTGTAGGGTGGAGATTAAGATGCTCTGGGCATGAAGAGCAGAGTCACAGAGGCTGGGGGACTTGCAAGGAGGCCACAGAGCCCTCACCCCTCCATGCCTCCCTGTGTTCTGGCCTTGGAGGAGCGACGCGCTGGGAGTCCGTGATTCACTTCACTCGGCTGCTGGAGTGCAGCTTTCACTGTAATTGTCGCCAGTGTTCCAGTAAAACTTTATGGTAGGTGAGCCCCATTGAGGGCATTGGTTTTATATGAAAAAGATAAATCATTGTTAGAAACACAGGAGTCTTACTTTCAAACAGCTCTTGTTATTTTTCTTGTAAAACTTTAAAAAATAATTTCAGGTTTATAGAAGAGTTGTAACAATAATACAGAGTTCCCATATGCCCTCCTCCCTCCACCCAGCTTCCGCGACGTTGACGTCTTACATAACCCTGATAGTGCTTTCCAGGCCGGGAGCAAGCATCCCTGAAGCCCTGTTAGCTCCGGACGCCTCTGCTTTCCCAGTTCTCCACCAAGGCTGTCTCCATTCAGGGTGCTGTGTTGCACACTGAAGGCCCTTGTCATTACATAACATGTTTTGTTTAGGGGGTTCTGGGGAGGAACAGACTGGAGCTGGCTGAGCCATCCTCCTGGCCCCTGGCTGATGTCCCTTGTTGTGGGGACCAGAGAGAGCCAGAATGCCCTAGCCAAGTTCAGACTGGGTGGTGCCTGCTTCTCAAGACCTGTTCTTCCCTGAATCATGAACTAGACCCTTGGGCCGCGTGGTGTGGGGCTGGGAGCTTGTTGCTGAAGGCCTTGGTGCCTCGTCCTTGATGATAGCTGGGTACTCAGAGCAGTCTTCTCGCTCCTTTCCTTTTTTTCCTTCGGGGTTTAACCCAGTTGGCCTTGCGGGCTAGCGCTGACATTAGTGAGTCTGGAGTTAGACTGCTCACCCTGCTGATGTCTTTACCCATCTTTCCTGGGGCTTGTCAGGTTATTGAGTGTGTCTGGAGGCAGCAACTGAGAGTTGACACTTGTGCATTTAATAAGTGTGATGAGAGTGCTCTTTGCACACAGATAGATGCACATGTGTCTGTCAGCAACTGCCCCACTCCCCTCTCTCCTTTCTCCTCCCCTCACCCTTCTCCCCTTCTTTCTCATCCTTTCTGTTTTTCTTTTTCCCACTTCCCCTCCTCTGCTCTCCCTTGGCCCTCTACCTCCACCTATCTCTTTCCTCCTCTGCAGCTTATTCTCCCTCCCTGTTCATTTCCAATTCCCTTCTTCCATCCTTTTCCAGCAACAGGCCAGTGAAGCTGTTGCCACGGAAACGGAAGCCTAGCAGAAGCTCTGCTCTGCTTTCCCAGCGCTGCTCAGGATGATGATGATGACGCAGATCATGTTGACTTCTAGAACCAGCTAAGCCCTGGCCTGAGGCCTCTGGGGGCACTTCATCTTCCAAAGGCCAAACCGATGCCACAGCTCATAATTCTGTTCAGTAGATGGTCATTTTTCATTTGGAAACTTCAAAATTTGACAAATCTACTTCCCTGTTGCTCTAGAAAACTAGTTTCCACCAGTGTGAAAGACTCCTGCACGTACTTACATCAGCTGAGGGGACCAGTGGGGGGGGGGGCCCGCAGGCCCCGCTGCAGCTCATTGCCCACTGGGGAGGACTGTGCACCTTTGTGAATTGTGGGGGGTGGGAAGGAACAATTGCTGTTAAAGAACGTGGGGGGAAGAGAAGTTTAGTTGGGGCCTTAAAAAACTTCAGCTACTTGGTTTTATTCAATAGGTGTCCAGTTCCAGTTCCAAGACTGAGTGGGGCCAGGAGGGTGCAAAGCCTGTGCCCTGCAGGGATATCCTGGCTTATTTGTCAGTGATTGGGGAGTCCAGCTATTGTCGCCTGCAGAAGATCTGCCTGCCTGCACGTTAACTAGGCTTTGAGGCCCCTCAGGGCAGCCTGCCACGGCTCCGTCCTGGTTTTGACAGGGGCCCGGCTTGTTGGCATGAGCTAGGATTTGGAGTTTTGCCACTCAGCCAACACTAGCTAACAGCCCAGTCGGGAAGAGTTAGCTCCTGGATTACGTTTAAGTTAGTCCTTATTCCCAGAGGTAGCTTTGTTTAATAAAAACCTTAAGCCTTTATTACTGCACTTATGGGCACCCTGGCTCCAGGGTGTAAAAATAAGACTTATAAAATTCAAACATTATTTGTGAAAATGTAAAAACATTTTCATTAATACAGGGTGTGATAAAAAGCATGGCACTTTCCATCTGTGCCTAAATGCTCTTTCTGCACTAGGTCTTTTCATTTTCATAGTCGCCTCGAGCATGTTTAAACGTAGCCCTTTGAGAAGTGAGTGTCAAGGGAGGAGCCTTTGGTGTGTGAATGACTTCATGACTACCCACAGTGTCTCTGGCCAGTTGCTGTGACTCCAGTCGGTAATGGACCACACGCTGCAGTCACTAATGGTGGTGATCTGGGAGTGTTTTGTTATTGTTTTTATTTTAGAAGAAAGGTTTGAAATTAGCATAGTAAATCTCTGTGGGATTTTGGCAAATAAAAGAATATTCACGTTAAAAACAACTTTCAGGAAAGATGTATGGTGATGAATAAAACATCAGTGAGTGAAAATAAGCGTGTTTAATTATTCAAGTAGAAGTAGTAATTTAAACTAATTATTGCTTGCGGATTTCATAATTCAGTTTTTGTCTTGCAATAATATTTCCTCTGGGCCTCTGGGTTGCGTCGGTGGCTGCTCGCCTGTGCCTGGGGTGGCGAGGCCTCCTGCCTCCCCGGAGGCTGAAGTGAGCCAGCCAGCGTGGGGTCTGGTCGCTGCATCTGCCCAGCGTCCTGGTGCCCTCAGTGCCACCAGGGCTCTTTGTGCTGCCTAATTTAGCATCTCCTGTTAATCACCTCCTTCTTTGGTTGATTCTGGAGGCTCAGACCTGTATTGCCATTGAACTCTTAGCACCTTGGCTGCTGGCCTACTTCCTCCCCCCAGTGTCCTAGGCTTCCCTGGCGAGGGTGGCCTTGACCACCCTGCCCACATCTCCACAGGCAGGTCTTTGCCTTCAGGGCTGCTTCAGTTGAGTAATAAAAGAATATTCACGTTAAAAACAACTCTCCCTTGGGAGGCATCCCCCACTCCACTGATGGAATCTAATTCTCCACTGTAGCTTGGTAGTACCAACAGATTCTGCAGTCTCTCTCTCTCTCTCTCTCTCTCTCTCTCTCTCTCTCTCTCCCTCTCTCTCTCATATCTTTATTTTTATGTGGTGCTGAGGATTGAACCCAGTAACTCATACTTGCGAGGCAAGTGCTTGACCACTGAGCCCCAGCCCCAGCCCCAGCCTGCAATCTCTTTTAAAATTTTGGGTTTTTTTTTGGGGGGGGGGGCTTATTTTTACTTTGTTTTCAGTTCTAGAGGGACAACAATCACCTGGAGGAATTGAAGATACTAGAGAGTGTGAGAAGCAGGGCGACTGAGCTTCCCCTGGGCTCCCCCCAGGGCCCCCGGCTGCTCCTGTCCACTTGAGACCCTCTGTCCTCTCCTCAGGCCCCTTCACTCTGGACTTGCTGGGGCTGGATGTCACTCTTGGTGTGGACGCTGGGAGGGGTGCCCTCCTGGGGTACGGCTGGCACAAGCAGGTGTGGATGGAGGAGGAGTAAGTGCTGAAAGTACTTTGGCTCAGTCGTTCGAGGCTTTTAAAACCCAGTCATTACTGTGGACTCTGTGAATGCCTGTGATGGCGCGGAGGCTTTCCGAACCTCTTCATTACACTGATGCCGCCTGAAACAGATCTTGACAATTCAGGTGAATTATTATTCTTTCCCTCAGAAGGTAAAAGGAAAGCTTTCTATTTGTAACTTCTTCTTCCCAAGTGCCCTCTGTCAAAAGGTAGTGACATGTGACAGCCGTTATTACCTTCGTATAATCAGGTACCATCCATCTCGTGCCCCAAAGCTTCCCATCTGTCGTGTTGGAAGTACCACCTTTATTTAAGACACTTGCCCCCTTTCCTTTGTTATTACTTTCTTCTTTAAAAAAAAAAACAAAAAACCTGACTTTCTGACTATAGGAATGTTCTGGGCGAGGAGTGACTCATTTCTTTGTAGTTTATTGCTATGGGCAAGGATGAGACAGGTGGGCCCCAGGGGTGAATGGAGTAATGAACCTGGCTGCCGGGACCCAGAGGTTCACTTGTGGTTCTGTTGCTTGCCGGCTGAGGTCCTGGGAAGGCTTTGGGTATTGGTTTCCTCACTTGGGAAACAAGGAGGTTCAGCTGTGTTCTCTGAGGCTTTTTAAGGCTGAGGGGTTGTATGTTCTCTAAACTGGCCTAGCATGGTAAGGCGATGAGAAGATCACAGGTGGCCCTGAACCCTTCCTGCAGAGGGGTTGGCATGAACATTCACAACTCTGCGTTGATTTTCTCTTTATGTGACCTCAGAGAAAGTCATTAAGCCAGCAGAGAAAAAAGTTCCCCAATGGCTTGCAGCCACTGTGGAGCAGAGCCATAGGCTCCGAGGACATGTTATGGGTCAGGGACAATGGGAAGGAGTTGCTGGGGACCTCCACATGGCCAGAGTATCAAGGCACCTGCTCATGCTTTCCTGAGATGCCAGGGGAGCATCCACATCAACCCATCCTTGCAGGCTCGTGTTTCATGGCTTGTTCTTACATCTTACGTTCCATTTGGTTCTTTAACTAGGTCCAATGCTGAGGTTATGAATGATTTTTAAACCAAAGTGTCATGCGAGACTGGTTTTCCTGGATGGTTTAACTGTGGTAAATGCCAATCCTGGCTTCCTCTCTTAATGAAGTCATGTGTGAGGAGGACAGCTGGGGTTGGTGAAAGGTCTGTCCCTCTGAGCAGTCAACAGCTGAGTCTTGTTGTATCTGTGACCCTGTCTTGCCTACCCCATAGCTTTCATATCAGAAGTGCCCAACAAATTGTTGAGGTAAATTTAATATCCTGCGTGGATTTATCTGATCTCCCCTGTTTGATTGTAAGCCTCTGCAGGGAGAAGATACCATGCTTCCTCATTTCTTTGAAAAATTAATTTTAGGAATAGAAATTTGTAAATTCAGCAGAACATTAAAAAAGAAAAAAAGATGTACAGAGAAAAATGTGCCCCCCTGTCTCTACCAGGCTCGATGCCCTGATTCTGGTGAGTCATACCTGCTTTTGTGTGTCTCGGGGCATCCTGCCCCACTGCAGGAAGCAGAGCTGACTGGGCCACATTGACTTTGTGTGCCTGGCTGCTTTTCCTGCCCAAACATGTATGGTCCCGTGTCAGGTAGGAGTCAGAGGTGAAAGCCTTCAGAATTGTGGGATCACTGGGACTCCCAGCAATGAGCTGGGCTCTCTCCAGCCTAGGCCTGGGGAGGACCCCTGCTGCTCCCCTGCTGTCTTGTGAGCGGTGGGGCTGGCTAGCCTGCAGGACAGTTGTGCATGATCAGCAAGATGGCAGCCCGGAGCGATGCCCGCAGTGTGGCACAGGCCAAACAACTTCTGGTTCCTGTCCTGTGCTTAAAATTAAAGATGGAAAATGAATATGTATCATTTCGAAATGATAATGTAAAATCAATGCGGAGGTGTGATTCCATTAATAGATTGCTGATTAACTCAACTTTTTAGAAGCCCATTTGTTGCCCAGAGTGACGCTGGCTGGAGCGCAGTAGAGCTGGAATGGCACTCCTGCTCTTCTAATTGAAACGCATGTAAAGTGCTTGGCCCTCAGACTTCCATCGAGATGATTGCAACGATCAATATTCCAGTTTGCTTGGCTGGCAGCTTCCAGGGAATAAGAATGGATGATGGACCCAGGGAAGCACTGCCAAACAGAGCATTAAGTTAATTCCCATTTGCCGGTTTCTGGCGTGCCTGATGGAGTGCCCTGAGGAGGACGGGGCCATGTTGGCGCAGACTGTCAGGCAGTGTCTGCTTTCACAAGAGTTCCAGGTGGCCGGCTCCCTGAGGTTCACTTCTGGTAGCCATGGGAACTCACATCTGCTCAGTTCCCACCATGCACCCAGCGTAGGACTGGGCATCACACGTGGCCTATCCTCCTGAAACCCCTGACATGCTGATGGCATGCCTGTCCTGCAGATGAGGACCTGGGGCTCAGAGAGCCTCTGGTACAGTGCTAGAAGATGGCAAAGCTGGGACTAGAGTCCAGGAGTCACTGGCTTCCAAAGCCTGTGTCTGTTTATCTGCTTTGCTGCCTGGAAGGAGTAAGTCAGAGGTTTGGAAACTGGAGCCTTGTTTTCCTGGAGAATCAAGGGGCAGTGAGGGCTAGACCATTGAAGCTGAGTCCCACCGACTGTTTCTCATGCTGGTTCTACTTTGACCTTGTTGTGGGCAATGCCCCTCCTCTAACAATTTTAGCTAGAAAATGGGCCGGGCAAGGAGTGCTCAGGCTTTCAGGACAGTAGGGTCTGCAGGACTCTTTGGGGAAACGTGAATCCTTCCTATCTCTCCAGTGTTCCCTCCCAGGAATAGGGTCCACTGGAGGCCTGGGTCCTGGGGACTCACGGTATGTACAAGTGCCCCTTTTGCGTCCTTCTGCTGACTGAGAGAAGCTGATCTAGACATTTCTCTAGGGCCAAGATCCTAACTCCAAAGAGCCAAGCATATGCTCGTCTCCTCCAGGCAGTACTCTTTCTCTCTTGTTCCTTAGGGGTATCCACTCCCACTCCCTGCAACTGTAGCCTTGCTGGGACCATCCTGCCTATGAGTGACAGTGGCCCTTCTTTCCTTGTTCCAGTGTCTGAACTTGGCCCTGATGCATTTGGACCCTTCCTCTTGACCCTCCTGACTGGCATCCTCACACTCACCTTGTCTTTCCTGTGCTGGAGGAATCGGTCCTCTTGCCACTGCCCCTGTGCATGTTAGCTGTGAAAATCAGCTGCTGCAG
This sequence comes from Marmota monax, assembly GCF_021218885.2. Lineage (NCBI taxonomy): Eukaryota > Metazoa > Chordata > Mammalia > Rodentia > Sciuridae > Marmota > Marmota monax. Next base: position 1,917,445 of record NW_026694841.1, read on the forward strand.
AAAAGCTGAACAAGGGGCCTGGGAGTCCCCTCTGCGCCCCCTCTTATAGAGGCTCTGGGGTCCTGGTCAGGACCAAAGGTGGAGGGGTGGTGTATGCTGAGCTCCCTGGAGGATCAGGAATGCTGCTGCACATCCTTAGCATTAGCTCATTTGTAGATTACACCCCCCCCCCCCCGCTTTTGTTTTTATGGGGGAAATGGACACTTATTCTGGAGCTCTCTGCATGGAGGCCTGCACTAGCAGGACTACTTGCAAGAGGTAAGCAGAGACCGTCACTGGGAGGAGGTGGTAGGTGTGCAGGGACCAGCTTTCTGTTGTGGGTATTGGTGTTGTGGCCACCCTCCCTGGGCCACAAGCTCAGTAGCCCAGGCTTAGTCATACTTGATTGCAGAACTTTTTGGTAAAGGGTTGATACTGAAGCTTAAGGGAAGTGGCTGTGCATGGGCTTGTGAGTTTCTCAGGTGCTTTAATGGGGCACGAAGAGATTGTACAGTCTGTTTCCTGACATGTTCGTCAGGTACAGCTCAGGCTGCAAGCAGAGGGTGTTCCCTGCCTATACAATGCAGGTGTTGGGTGGACATTTGGGTTATAAGCTAGAAGATGACCGAGCGAGGAAACCATGGGGATAGAGTAAGATCCCCAGGCCAAGAGGCAGACAGAAACGTGAGTTGAAGATAGCAGCAATTCTGTCCCTGGCTCTCTCCTTCCTCCTTGCTCTTTCGACTGCAAGGAGAGGCAAGGTGTGGGATGGAGCCTGTGTCAGGGCTGCTTCTATGCAGGCAGCCCTTGTAGAAGAGTCTGGAAGAGTCTGATGAAGTCCTTCTAGGGGAAGGTCCATGTGCGTGCTCACTGCAGTTAACTTCTTCATGGTAATCAGAGAGTTTCTGAGAGATTAGGTATTGATACATATTTGGTGCATAGATATTTAATTTGCCTGTATTCCTGAGAAGTTGCTTTGAGATTCTTACTGATGAGCTCACATTTTCAGGGTAATTGCCCTTCATTGACATTAATAAGTCCCGTTTACTCAGGCTCATACATCCCAAGAGTCTAGGAGGCAGGGAGGAAAAGCCATTCACTCAGAGCCCTCCCCATCTCCCCAGCTCAGGGAAGATGGGAATTGGGACCCAGTGAGTCTTGGGTTCTAGCCAGGGTTAGTGGTCACAGGCAGGGCTAGGTAGATGGCTTTAGGCTCTTCTGCTCCTGTCTTCAGGGTACCCTTTTGGAAGCTACTGCATTCCTAGGGCAGTTGCTGCTGTTGGTTGAGTATTACATGCAAATCAAAGAAAATATTAAGGCCACTATCCCTGGGAGCTCTGGTACATTCCTTCTGTAGGCTTTGGAGGCAGCTCTCCCTAAAGCATACAATTATTAAGAGTAGGGAACACAGTATTACACTGATGCCCAGTTTTGCTAGGTTGAGTCTTGGTGCCAGAGATTGGGTTGGGGATGGGGAGAGTCAGTCTCCCCTTGAGAGCTCGTGGTGGTGCAGACTGTGCAGGGCCTTCCAGGCAAATAAGTTGAGAAGAGTCATAGGAGGACCTTTGGATCTGATCCTGATGGGAGTGGAAGAGGACATATGGACTGTTCTTGGGGGGCAAGTAAGGGGCTATGGGCAGACTGAGGGTCATGGGAGGCAAGAGCACAGATGCCTGCCCATGAGGAATAGAGAGCTGATGATGGCAGTAGCCATGGGGGTTGTTGGTGATGGCAGTGGCCGTTGGGGTGATGGTGATGTCAGGGGTCATGGGGGGGGCAGTGATGGTAATTGTGGATGGCTGGTGGTAGCAACAGCCATTGGGGCAGTGGTGATGGCAATGTCATGGCGGGGCAATGATCGCAGTTGTTGGATGGCTGGTGATGGCAATGGCTATTGGGGTGGTGGTTATGGCAGTTGCCATGGGGGGTATTGGTGATAGCAGTGGCCATTGGGGTGGTGGTGGTGACAGTGGCCATGGGGAACTGGTCATTAGGATGGTGGCAGTGATGATGGCCATGGTAGCTGGTGATGGCCTGGTCTGCAATGGGGGATTGGGACTTTCAAGACAGGGTGATGAATCTGGAGTTTTCTTATAGGAACTGGGAGCCGTGGGAAGTCCATGAACTGGTGTGCTTGGAATTGGAGCCGGTAGCCCTTGGGAGGCCTCTTACCCCAGGCTCTATGATGATCTAGGCCTGAAGACAGGCAGGTGGTGGTAGGGTTGTGTTTGCCCCAGCTCCAGATAGCTCTGCCACTATTCCCCTTCTTCCTATAGATTCTCAAGATTTGAGTATAAACATAGTTAAAATTTAGGGGCTTAGAAAATCCTGTGTTTATTGAAAACCCACTTATTTTGCATACTGAATATTGAATTTCAATATTGCTCAGCCTTGTGTGGTGGTGGGTATTAATGTGGAAGAAAGCTGTGATGCAGGAGGATCACGTTCTGTATGAGAGGATCTGTGCCCACCAGGATCTGAGCTGGAGCCCTCACCCCCTCAGTGCTGTCTCCTTTCCCTCTAGGCCCCCCTTTCCACCCCACCCGCCTCTAAAGCCGGAGGTGAACTGGGGGGTTATGAATATTTACGCAGGCTGCCGAGGGCCTGGTGACGCAGCTGAGAGCCACGCAGTGTTTGGTGACTCATCAGACCTTTTCCAAACACTTGTGATATTTTGCTCCTCTGAAGGGACCAAAGTAATTACCAGCTAACGATAGCAGATGACGCCTGAGGAGCGTGCAGGCCTTCCGGATTGTCTTTTCTGTGCCTGGGGTGTTTTTTTTTTTTTTTTTTTTAATTTTAATCTATGTGAATTATTTTCTCTTTAATAATGTTTGTTTTCTTCTGATTATTAAAATAATGTATGCACATTGAAGAAAGTACATAAATGCATTAAATAGGAAATAAAATGCATGAATTATTTTTCTATTACAGTCTCATTAAGTATGTTTTGCTTGTTGTGCAAAGGCAACTTGGAGCATTGGACTCATTTGATTACAGGGCTTGTTGAGATGACTGTGGTCAGTGGTTTGTAGCTGTTCTTTGGACTCTCCAAGGGCTTTCTTGGGGCCCTTAGGGACTGCCTCCAGGGAAGGAAAGCTTGGGGGCCTGAGAACCCCAGTCTGCACTCCCCGCCCCATCCCCCATAGCTCTGTTGCTCTCTGCCTCATGACTGGGCCCTCTCATGGCTGCCTTGGGCCAAGTGCCCTGCAGCTTGAGACTCAGTGATCCAGCTGTGTCTTACTTTACAGGCGAGGAACTCCAGGCCACTGGGGAGATGTGGCTGGCCCAAGGCGATGTAGTGGCTTGGGTCTAGTCTTCATGCTTTCTGACTCTGCATTGCCTTTTAGAATATGAATCAGAGGAGCTGAGGTTGGGCTCAGTGGTAGAGCGCTTACCTCGCATGTGCGAGGCCCTGGGTTCGATCCTCAGCACCACATAAAAATAAATAAATAAAATAAAGGCACTGTGTCCAACTACAACTAAAAAATAAATATTAAAAAAAGAATATGAATCAGAAGTATTGGCAGTCTAGTTTAAATGTCATTGTCACAATCCATGTTGCCATACAGAGACCCCCAGGAAACTGATCGGGGTTCTCCAAAGGGCTTCATTTTGAGGGGAGGGGAGACCTCAGAGTAGCTGACACTTGAAAAGATGAAAAGTAAAAGCCTCATCATTGTTGTTAGGTGCACAAAGGAGGAGAAATTGCTCCGGGTGATCCCTGGTTGTATGAATAATGAGAAGAAATTAAGTAAAGGCTGCGTTTCCTGACACTGATGTATTAGAACACAGAGTAACTTTCTACAGGAAATTGGAACAGGGATCCCTTGAAATTGAATTTGAGGCTGTGAATAGCAAGCCTACGTTGGCCCTGTGTGTCCTAATGCAAGTTAAGTAAGCAGTTTCCCGGGTAAGAGTTAAGTACGTTAGGGAGACAGGTTAACGTGGAGGCCAACACAGCGCGAGTTAATAAATTGCCTCTCCCGCCCCTTGCTGTCTGTGAAGACGCGGAAGAGTAATTTGCTTCCTGCGGAGCTGCTCCAGAATCCGCAGACTGATTTTATTAGATTTTTGGCCCAATACATTTGTTCCCTCTCATTGGTTTTGTTGATAATAATTACCCTCCCCCCTCCATCTCTCCATGGATCTTTCTTGATTTTAATTGTTTGCAGTAACTGCAGAAGCTTACCATTTTCGAAAATAAGTGTTTTAAAGGACGAATACTTTAGGCCAGAGCCCTTCTGAGTTTCTAGAGGAAGAAACTATGTTTCTGTCTACGCAAGGCAAGGTTTGTCCTCAGATCATCCCTTATAAAGGGGGTGTTTCCTTTACATTGAGTCTTTAAGGATTGTCTCAATTATAGTGCACTCTTGGCTTTGTACCACAAACTTAGGCAGGCCTTTTGATACCTTGTCCATAAAACAGTTGAGACTCTAAAGTGGCATTGGGGCTAATAGTCACTGAGGTTAGGAAACAGTCAGACCTTCCTTCAAATCACACATTAGGACAGGCCTTGGCCTCAGGGAGGCCTCTAGCAGCCTCCTTCCTGGGTTCTGCTTGGTCCCGGTGCAGGAGTACCAGGGCTTCCCTTCCTCACTGAGGCACTACCACAGGCCAGGCACTGCATGAGCACCCAGCTCACAACCCAATAAATTCACTCATTAACAAGATGATTTTCAGCAGCAAAGTTGTATTTACTGGGAAATAGGAAAAAGTGGCTGGCTGCGGGGCGGAGGACCCATGGAGAAGATAACCTGCAAGCCCAGAAGGGAAGCCTGAGAAGGACTCGGTTGCTTGGAGGAGACTGGAACCTGCACAGGCTCAGAGGAGCATGGGGTGGGGAGGGGGGAAAGGCACGTCAAGGTTTGTCTGCAGTTTATCCCTCATGGAGGGGTTTTTCCTTTATAATTTGGGTCTTTAAGAATTTTCTCAAATTACAGTGCACTCTTGATTTTATACCACAAAGTCAGGTGGATTTTTTGAAATCTTGATTCTGATTTGTTTCAACTGTTTACCCATCATGCAGACTGCCTCTGGTAAACCCTTTAGTGGTAAAGTCATTTCCTGAAGGCAATGTTGTCTTGTGACGCCTTGAACCCCAGCTTCCTAGCTCTGTGATGCTTGGTGGGGCACCAGAGTCTTAGGACTTATTTAAAATGAAATGGAAAGCTACTGAAGGTTTTATAAATTTAAAAACAAAGTAAATCAGCTTTATAGGGGTATAGTTTACATACAGTAAAATGCACCGATTTTCAGAGTACCATTAGTTTCATGTTGATGGATCTATACACTTGTGTAACCATTACCCTTGTCAAGAGGCAGAACATTTCTGCTGCCCCAGCCTGTTTCTAGTGTCCTTTACCAGTCATTCTCTCTCTCCCCAGCCCAGCCCTAGGCAGCACAGATCTGCTTTCTATCATTTTAGATTAGTTTGGTCTGTTCTAGAAGTTCATAGGAGTGGAATCATGCAGCATAGTCTTTTATGTCTGGCTTCTTTCACTTGTTGCTTTTGACATTCATCCATATTATCTGTTATTCAGGAGAACATTCCTTTTTACTACTGAATAGTATTCCACGGTATGAAAATATCATGATTTGTTTATCCATTCTTCTGTTGATGGATATTTGGTTGGTTTCCAGTTAGGGATTAGCAGAAATGGTGCTTCTGTAAACATTGGTGTTTCCTTTCTCTTAGAAAGATGTTTAGAGTGGAACTGTGGGGTTTTATGGTAGTTGTGTGTTCAACTTTATGAGAAAGTACCTGTTTTGAGTAGAGAAGTGACACCACTTCATTTACATCTTCGGAGGGTTCCTTTATTTCTGGCTGGAGGACAGATCATAGAGTGGCTGGAGTGGTGTAGGGAGAACAGCAAAGGACAGGTGCAGGTGTCAGGTGGGGGAGGCCGTGGCTGGATGGTGTCAGGTGGGGGGGGCCGTGGCTGCTCGTGGGAGGGGCGGCTTTGAAGTGTGGCTTGGGGATGGAACGGCTGATGCTAGGTGATGGATTGATGGTGTGGGAGTCAGAGACGATTTCAGGGTTTACTTAAATTGTTGATCAAGATTAAGATGATACTTGCTGTGGTTTTGATGTGATTGTCCTCCAAAGGTTCAGTGGCTGGAAGCTTGGTCCTCAATTGGTGATGGGCAGGTGGTCATGATCTTTAAGAGTAGGGCCTTGTAGGGCTGGGAATGTAGCTCAGTTGGTAGAGTGCCTGGTTCAATCCCTAGTACCACAAAACAAAGGAAAAAAAAAGCAATAAAATGAAGCTTTTTTTTTTTTTTTTTAAATAAAAAAGAGTAGGGCCTTGTAGGAGGTGATTAGGTCACTGGAACACTGTCCTCTGAGGGAATTAATACTGGTCTCATAGGAGTGAGTGAGGTCCCACGAGAATGGGTTGTTAAATAAGAGCAAGCCTGGTGCCTCCCCAACCTCTTGCTTCCTGTCTCACCGAGTGATCTCTCCTTCTCGAATGTGCTCCCATCACGGATGCCATCCATTGTGTAGTGATGTATGTAGCCAGAAAGCCCTCACCAGGGCAAGCAGATGCTGGTGTCATAGTCTTGGATCAACAAACCTGTGAGCTAAATAAATATCTTTTCTGTATTTTGTTACGGCAATACAAAATGAACTAAAATGGTACTACTTACAGAAATGGGAAGACTCAGGGAGCTTTAGGCATGTTACTTAACTTCTCTGAGTTGCACTTTTGTTTTAGCCGTCAGACTGGCAAATTAGTATTAGTCTTATTTCTGAACAAACAAGAGATGGGGAGGAAATATCTTGGATGGGCAGCAGGCAGTGTAAAGGTGTCTGTGTTTGGAGAGGGAGGGAGGTAGGCATGCTGGTTGAATGTGCCTGGTGCCTGTTGGGAAGTGGTCCTCTCTGGGTTTCACATTTCTGCATAGTCTTCTGATCAAAAGCAAGAACAGTAGAGTTGTTCTGGCTTATTTTTTCCAAGATGTTTGTATAGCAGGAAGCTTGGAGAGTGGAGATAGCATCTCTGTCTGGAGTAATAAACTAGAGCTGGGATTGGACGAACTCATGGGAGTTGGGCCTCCCAGGCTTGAGACCCCTGTCTGTAGGCATGCAGCCTGTGTTCAGGGATCACCTGGCCTTCATGGCATCACCCGGGGGCTGGGGCTGGGGATAGGCACGGCAGTGTTTCTCTGGATTGCTGTGAGCAATTAAGCCCTTGTTGTGTCTGACCTGGCATGTGGGAAACTGGCAGTCTAGCCTGTTAGCTTGCTAGCAGGGCAGTGGCTCAGACCCACACTTTCTGGTGTCATTACAACATGATGGAGGACATCTTGAGGGTGCCTCTGGGATGCCCAGAGGGACTGGCTGTGCACCTCTCCCCCTGCTCTGTGTGTTCTCACTTCTGCCTTGATGTAAGTAACTGCCATGTGACCAGGCAGGGTCCAGGGTCAGGAGTTAGGTGGAGATAAGCTGCCCTCACAGAGCCAGCATGAGCCAGCATGGCCTTTGCTGTACTGTTGTCACCAGGTTGTGACTCACTCACAGTTGTCCCTGAGTCCTTGTTCCCTGCCATTAGTTTCTCCTTTGTAGAAAGTGCATTTTCCACAGAAATGCCAAAAGGAAGTGGGAACCGTTGATGTGCCCGGTATGGCTCCTGGCAGGTGCCTGGTGGTGACTGCTGCACTGTCATTCCTATTACTGACATTGTAAGTTCTGAGGTCTCACATGCCAGGCCTTGTGCCCATTCCAGCAGGGAGGAAGCCTTAGCACAGGCCGCATGCTTTGCACACTTGAGTGTTCTGGTCCCCAAATGAGCGTTGTGACTCGGCATTTCAGGTCTGTAGAGATCAGGTGAAGGTGAGCTATTCCACATGGACTCAGATGTGGGCCAAGCTCTTTCCTCCATCCCAGGAGGCCTCCCTTAGAAGCCTTGAGCAGCGGCCACCCTTCCCTGGCTGGTTCTTGCTGTGAGGGGCTCTATCTCACCACCTTCCTCCTCCAGGGAGGTGAGCTGCTTGTGTTTCCTCCTCTCACGATGGGGGCGCTAGAGACCAAGCTTTTCCTGGTAGCCTGCCAGGGAGGGCCGGGGACTGAGCTGTGAATATGCCTGCACAAATGGCCTTTACCATGGAGACAGGCACAGAGCTGGAGCGCACGTTCTGTCTTATTTCTTCCCGGCTGCATGACCCTGAGCTGCTCCTGGCCCTGCCAGCCACTTTCTGTCACCTCTTTCAGGGAAGGCTTGTTGTGATGACCTGTTTGCCTGCCCTGTTCCTGCACATCCGTGAACTTGGCTCTTGACATCCGTGAATGTGTCTCACGTTGACACTGCAGTGCTACTCTCTGCTACACACATGGATGCGAGTGCCAGCCTTTCTGACTGCCATGTGGCCTGGATGGGAGGTGTCACACTTAGCCCTACATTGGGCCCACAGTGGTGGGTGGGGGTGCAGGGTGGTCCCCATACCCATAGTTCGTGGGAGTCCTGTTGCCTCTCCTGTTTTCACTTGGATACTGGCCTAGAAATGCTGGTCCTGAGGAAGTCCTGTCCCTTTTCAACAGGGCATCTCTCTGTGGCGTCCTTTGTCCTTGTCTTCTTGCCACCTGCGCCTTATTCCCTTCTGCCTGCCCTATCTTGTGATGGCCTTCTCAGGGAGTCTTAAAGTCATCAGAATTGTTGAGAGCTCTGTTGGAAAACAGAAAGGCTATTTCATGGGAAGTGATGACCTTATTAACTATAATTAAGTAATTCGCAGAGGTTTCCAATATAGTCCAGTATCTCTCCTTGTTGAAATGGGGGGAAAACTGTACAGTAATGTCTTTGAAGATGTAATAGTCTTTAACACACTAACGGTTTAATTTCTTCTGGAGGGTTTGGCAGCCTGGTGTTTTCATTTAGAAGGCGAGATATAGTTTTACAGTCTTCTGCATTAATATAATAATTGTAATTTTGAGCAAGTAATTTCAGACACTGACATCAAGCGTTGTTTTCATAGCTGGAGGAAGATCACAGGTAGGGAGGCGGATCCTCATGTCTGATCTCCCACAGTGGGAGTTGCTGCAGGCCCAGGCGGTTCGTGCCCCTGGCCTAGGCTTCCAATGGAAGGCCAGGAATGTGAGTGCTCAGAACCTCCTCCTGCATTTAGTCCTCCAGCAATGCTTTGAAATGCTCTTTTTAAACAACAACAACAACAACAACAAACAAATAACAACAAAAAAACCTTTATGCTGTTTATTTAGTTTAAAAAAAATTTTTTTATGTGGTGCTGGGGATCCAACCCAGTGCCTTACACATGCCAAGCAAGCACTATACCACTGAGCTACAACCCCATCACCTGAAATTCTGTTTTCTGAAAAATTTTTTGCATATGTAACCCATGTGCTGAAATCCTCTTTGGTTCTTGTATCTGTTGCTCTTTTGTCCCCAGGTGTGAGAATAGCCCAGGAGTGACCGGGCTGAAGCAACCTCTCGCCCCCAGCCACCCTTGTCAACCTCTGAGGGACCTGGGGGCCCAATGTTGCTGCCCGTGCAGTCCCTGTCTAAAAAGGAGTCAGGCCCTGCTTTCACCTCGCGGCTCCCTTCCCTGACTCTGGCAGCTTGGCCCACAGCAAGGACCATCCACTTTGTATTCTGACTTCCACTGTGAACAGTGTTTTTCTATTCTGTAGGGACTTGTCAAATGTCAATCTGGGTCCTGTTTTCAAAACAGCCGTCTTGTTTTTCTGTGGCCATGCCACAGTTACTGAATTGTACCCCTCATGCTGGAGTTTTTGTTTGAGCAGGTTTTTTATTGTCACTTATAGGCAGAACTGCAGTGATCATTGTTATTTACATAATATTTAGCTTCTGTGCAGTTATTTGTTTTAGGCCTGATTCCCAGGACTGGAATTAACTAGCTAAGACTATGAGTAGGCTTTTTAAAAATTAAACATTTTCTTAATACAGAAGTATTTGGAAAATAGGAAAAGGTAGAAAAAGAAAATAGAGATGATGAGTCGTCCCCTCAGGCAGGGTTCACTACTGTGTTACCAGTGACAAAAAGCTGCTGGGCTGGCCCGGGCGGAGCTTGCCTTGGGAGGTGAGACGCTTGGGTGAGAGGGCTGGGCTGGGTTGAGCCAAGCCCTGTAGGAGAACCTGTCCATGAGACCTTCCATCCCAGTGTCCTGGCCGCTGCTGGCCTGTCCACCCCAGCCTTTGCCCTCTTAGGCTCGCCCCTCCGCATCTGTCTGCCTGCCTCTCCAGAGCCTTTTCCTCCCTTGCCGATAAAGTCTGTGCCTGCCTGCGTTCAGTCCTCTAGCACAGTTTCCAGACTTGGGCCATTATCGTGAGCAATATGGTCATTCTCCTACACGTCCCTTGTCTGCAGCTGCCTGTGTTGATGACATCCCACTTGGCCAAGGCAGAGAGTCTGTGTTCTAGCAGAGGAGAGGAAAGCACGGCCTCAGGATGGGAAGGAGCTCATCTTTCTTTTTAATGAGATTGTCTTTCATCCTTGTGTTTCAAGTCTGCAAAGTCCCTGGGCTTAGAAAATATCCTTTGCTCTCTGTTTGGTTCCTGTGAACCAGAGAAAGGAACAGAATCTTCCTGGAATTATTGTCCCTCTGGTCAGTCTCACAAAAGAATGTTTATTGGGCACCTACTGTGTGCAATGGGGCATTGTGAACTGCAGTCTTGGTCTTCAGGGAGCTCACAGAAGATGATAGAAACAGTCTGAAGTCCTGTACCACCCTGCTGTTCTCCCCGCAAGAACCAAGCTGAGATAACACCACTGCACACTCAGTGCCAGGGTTACAGTCCTTAGCATTTTGCTGTATTTATGTTGGGTTCCTCTTTTGTTATGTAAGGAATAAAATAGGGCTGATACAGCTAAAGTCCTAACTCCCTCTCTCCTTCCCCACAGTGACCCTGCTGATTGTGCCTTTGAATGCTCCCTATGTATATATGAATGATATAAAAATTGTTTTTGAATTTTAAAGACAAATGAAATGTTTGCACATTCTATGTCCTTTTTGAATTCACAAAGCAGTCAACATTATTTTTTTTGCTATCCATCCATCCATCCATCCATCCATCATCCATCTCATTTATTTTTAATAGCTGTATAGCCTTCCATTATATGGATGAAGTAGAATTTTATTCATCCCTCTGCTCATGGGGGTTAAGCAGTCTACTTTTTTGGGGGTGGGGGGTAACTGGGGACTGAACTCAGGGACACTCAACCACTGAGCAACATCCCCAGCCCTATTTTATATTTTGTTTAGAGAAAGGATCTCACTGATTTGCTTAGGTCCTCATTTTTGCTGAGACTGGCTTTGAACTTGTGATCCTCCTGTCTCAGCCTCCCCAGCTGCTGGGATTACAGGCGTGAGCCACCGCACCTGGCTAAGCAGTCTTCTTTTTATCTCTCACAAACAGTATTACAGCATGTGTTCCAGTTATCTATTGCCATAGACTAAGCTACCTATAAACTCAGTAGCTTAAAACTATCTACCCACCCCCATCTATATATTTTTTGTGGTACTAGGCATTGAACCCAGGGCCTCCTGCATGCTACCAAGTGCCCCACCCTTGAGTTTCATCCTCAGCCTAAAACAATGATGTCCATATGTGTGTGAATCTGTGGGCTGGGCTGGCGGAGCTGGCTCATCGCAGGTCACTCAGCATCACATGGAGCGGCTTAGAAGCTGGCACTGGAGGCCTGTTCACTTGGGCATCTGAGGAGTGACACTGAGTGTCAACTGGGACCCTGGCTGTGCTGTTGTCCCTAGCACTGCACGTGGTCTCTCTGTGTGGCTTGGGCTTCCTCACCACATGGTAGCTGGGTTCTAGGGCCAGTGTCCCTAAAGACAGATTGCTTTATGACCCAGCTTCAGGAGTCAGGCGGTGCTCTACTCGCTGTGTTCTGTTCTTTGGAGGCAAGTCACTGGTCACACAAGCGTCACAGGTTTGGCAGTCCTGTTTTAAAGCCCACATCCTAGGTATACTTTCTTCTGTACCCTGCGAGAGTGTGGCATGGACCCCTCATGCTGGACAGAGGGGCCTCTCCACAGGCTATGGCCAGGTCACTGTGTGCAGTGTGTGCAGATTGTTGTGTGCACTCCCACCAGCTTACTGATTTGGCCGTCATTCCTTTATGCCCTCTGCAGTGCTTGCTGTCGGGGTTTGTGAGTTTTGCCCCTCTGGTGGGTGTGCAATCAGATCTTGTTGTAATCTGCTTGCCCACGGGTGAGGCCAAGCCCTGCCGCTGCCTCCTGGGGATGGCGTTGTCCTTCCTGTCAGCTGACTGCCCTAAAGAAAGCTGGAGCGTCGAAGTGCTATTTTTTGGCTTATGATGTCAGTTTTTCAAGCAAAGTGGTGAGTATCCCACAGAGTTTATTGCAAACGTTATGAAGACCTTGGAGTCACTATTGGCATGACTCATTTATGACAAAAAAGTATGATTCCAGCAACGGCAGGCTATGTTTGTAATGTGATAGATTTTCACTTAATCTCTCACCTCCCTGTAATTTGCTCAATTTAAGAATGCCCTGAAGCTTGCTTCTGCTCGTGGGCGCCCTTGTTCTTAGTGTGTGCTATCACAGTGACGGTGATGAGAAATGGTGCCAACAGGCATCTCTCTTCTTCTTCTTACTGTTCCTGCCACCATTTAATTACTTCTGGTACTGGTTTCCCACACCTGGTCTTCCGTGCTGTGTGCTATGTACATGAGGCTTCTGCAGGAGCCCCCTGGTTGAGTTTGCCAAGGTCAGAGGGCCCCGGTGTGGGCTTCCCAGACCCACGGGCTAGATTTGGGCTGCTTCTCTGGGCTGCTTGGCAGGCAGTTCCTCCAGCACACCTTGTTTAGATGATCCTGTGAGGCCACAGGGTGCATCCATTGCCTTTAGATCCTGGCACGAATCCTGGCATTGTTGATCCAAGTAATTTAGAATGCTTAGTTATTAAAATGATCAGTCTGACCTACTGGCTTCTCTCAAAACACCCGGAAAATAACCATGTCTAACCAGGGGTTCTTTGATATGCCTGAGCTTTCCTTGAAAAGGGAACTTTTGGTTATTTTTTAATTTACTCTGGTTCCGTCTGAACACTTGAACGCGGCTGGAAGCTTGCTGGAGAATATTATCTGCACCGCTTCTCTCCTAAGGGGCGTCCGCTTCTTATCTGTGTCTAGACGCAGAGCCTAGGCTGCGGAAATGAGAGGCGCCACATGCCAGGTCGCAGGCCTTGTGCCTACACTCAGGAAACAGCTTCCGTGTCCACCGCATCTGTGAGTGATATGTTGGGGGACGGCTTTTCTCAACTGTGCAAGAGCTGCTTGTCCTGGGAACATCACTGGTGCCACCATCCAGACCTGTGATGGGGGCACAGTCTACTTCAGAGTCATGATTGAACACCTGCCTGGATAGGCTTGGGCTGGGACTGGGGAGGCCCAGGACCCGTGGTGATGCCCAGGACAAGGGGCGTCCCACAGGCCATCTCTGTACCACCCAGAGTTGTTTCCTGCTGTTAAGGGAATAAAGGCTATTAGGGGTCTGTTCACCCCTCATTCATGGAACTACCAGGTTGGAGTGAAGCTCCCAGGTTGCAGGGTGCGTGCTCCTGAGCCCAGGCATGTACTTGCCCACGCCCTGTCAGGGACCTGGGTTTTTATGAGCCCATGCACCTCTCATACCACGTTGTGGTGCCAGCAGGTCCAACACAGGGAAGAGTATCAGGCTGCACATTTGTGGCAGTCTGTTCTTAGTCTATAGGTTTGTGTCCATCACATGAAACCTCAGTGCCTCTTATCCTATGTCGTGGGCCTTGTTTACATATTGAGAATTCCTAGGATACATCCTTGTTGGGGACCTGCCCACTGACCCCAGGACTTCCTTGTGCAACAAGGAGCAAAATGTCACCTGATGGGGGCCTGGGGAGCAGGCCTTGTATCAGGTGTGACCTGCCTGTGCTTAGCCAGCGGGCAGAGTCCTGAGGGCCAGGCCTGTCACCTGCTTGGCATTCAGGGGCAGCGTCCCAGGCCTGGGGATCTGGAGCTGGCTTCTGGGACCAGCCCTTCCTGGCCTGCAGTGTGCCTGCCTGCCCTCCAGCCACAGCGTGCACAGCCTGGCTGGTGGGATTTGGAGATTGCATAATGTCAGGGATCTTTCCAGCAACAGCAGCTGTGACCACCAGTGAGAGCCTGCTCTGGAGCCCACTCCCAGGCCTAGTAAGAGTCTGGTTGTTCCATTGCACTGATAGGGAAATGGAGGCTCCACAAGGCTGGGCCTTTCCTAGCACCACACACGTGTTCCTCCTATCTACTGCTGCTGGCACATGGTCCCACTCCTGTGTGGTGCCTGGGGTCTCGGGACACACCTGTGGCCTCTGAGGAGCCCTGGGGCTCTCTAATTCTGTCTTCACCTAGGGCTATAGTCCAGGTGGCCCCTTCTGGCCAGGACAAGTGGAGCAGCCCCCAGAAATGCTCTTCCCTACCTGCCCCTCCTCCCCTAGGCAGCCAGATTTTTTTCTTTTTCTTTTCATTTTTTAAAAATATTTTTTTAGTTGGACACAATATCTTTATTTATTTTTATGTGGTGTTGAGGATCGAACCTGAGGCAAGTGAGGCAAGTGCTCTACCACTGAGCCCCAGCCCCAGCCCAGCCAGAATTTTTCTAAAAATGTATGTATACTCAAGTGCTTCCCTCACTGGTCTCACAGTCTTGAGGCTCAGGGTGAAGTCCACCGTCTTCAAGGTGGGCCTTTCGCCCTTAGAGACTGGTCTCCAGCCTACCTCCTTGGTGTGTATGTCCTGTCACTCCTGAGACCTGGGCTCTGACCCATCCCAGTGCCCATAGTGGGGGAGGCTGGTTGCAGATATGGATTCACACAGCCAGGAATGAGGAAGACCAAGAGTGGACGTGGACTTATGTTGGTCACTTTCCGCAGCCTCTGTTCTTTGTACCTCTTCCATTTATTATTAAAACAGTTTGACAAGGGCAGATGCTCAGGCCAAGGCCTGTTCCCGTATTTCTCAGTGAGCGTCCCTGGCAACCTGTTCTCCTACGCACAGAGCCCATCAGGCAGCACCGTCACCTATCGGTGATTGCAGGCGAGGCCTTGCCATGACGTAGGCTGGGCAGGCTGGTTTTGAAGGCTGTTGTGTTCTTCTTTTGAAGGAGTTCTCGAAAATGACAGGCTTCATTTCAAGGGTCTTTGTTAATCTAATAGCGTTCCCTGGCTGAAATCTGTGGACTGTTTACCAGAGCCCTTGTGTCGTGACGAGCTGGAACAGAAATAAAACAATTTCTGCTTCGTTTCAGGCACAGATACGCAGCCAGAGAAGTCACTTGGGGGCGGCTGACTCTCAGCCGGAGCTGAGGGATATTCAGGTGGGCGGGGCTGGCCCCATCCTTGCAGGACTCATTCCTGACTTCCCACCCCAGGTTGGATGTGCACACACTGTGTGGGGGCCTGGCTGTTCTTCCCATGTGTCACAGGGAGCATGCAGTCTGGAGCTTCACGTGGGGCAGGTTAAAATATTAATAAATATGTCCTTTATTTTTCCGTGAGCCAAATCTTGGAATTAATTTTTCTTCTGGCCCACTAACTCTTGTGGTTAAAGGTTCAAATTAAGCTTTATGGGAGAATCCATTACAAAATTCTTGAGAAGTCAGTGTAGAGAAGGTGGGGGCTGCATGTTGGGTCCTGTCCACAGGTCTGTTGTTTTCCATAATCGCACTTTTCTTTGTTTTTCTTCTGCTTTGGGAAATCAACCTGAGAGTGGACTTCCAGCTTGAAAGAGGTACTGGCTATTTTTCTCAAATGGAATTGCCCTTCCTAGGAATAGTGGCATCGATTTGACAACAAGTTGTATGTTTGTGCTCCAGGTTCTCTGAGGAAAGTGTGCATCTTAGACAATGGCCCTGTGTACTATATCTTAGGCGGGTGTGCAGAGCCGTCAGAAGTCAGTGAAGTCCTCAGACACCTGCTTATACCCAGCTCGCATTTGTCAAGTGCTCTTCGTGCCCTGTTCAGGATTGGAAAGCGTGTCAGAGCTGCGTTCCCTGATGCTAACTATTGTGCAGCTTCCTTGGGCCCAGTGGCCACTCTTGAGCGTCATCTGTTGGAGTCCCTGCTCTCTGGGGTGAGTGCCCTGGACCACCCATCCTGTTGTTCAGGGAGGAGGAAGGGCCCTCCATCTTTTGCTTACTAAGAACTTGCTAGAGGCCATACACACAGGAACAAAAGACGTGCTCCTGCCTTGGCCATGATGCTTGGCTTGGGCATTCCCTGCTCACTGTCAGTGACACACACCCTGGGAGACCCTGCCGTGGGGCCCTGTCCTATTTCCTGCCATGATGGTTTCTTTAGTGGCAGCTATTTGAATTGGCAGTAGAGGGTTCTGTCTCTGGAGTAGAGCCTCGATTGCCCAGGGCATCTTCTGAGGCCTGCTACCTTGCCTGAGCCACACCCTCACCATGCTTTTCCCTCTATCTGGAGGTCCCTTCCTCCTCTCTTTATAGCTTTATCTGGGTAATTTTTGCTTGTCCTTCTGGACTCCACCGAGACACACCTTGAACAGGAGCCTTCACTACCCCACAGGGTGTTAGATGCCTCCTGCCCATGTACTCCACTGCCCCTAGGACCTCTATCACAGCTTGTATCACCTCTTGGACTGTCCACTAACTATGAGGGAGGCATGTGTGTGCTTTGCTCACTGTGTGTGCTTTACCCCTGCATGATGACAGTGGGAGGCACACAGTAGGTACGCTGTAAGCGTTTGTGGAAGAAGGAGCTCTTCCTATGGGCCAGCCTCTCCGTGCTGAGCAGGGGGCATCTTGGCAGCAGTTGCTGGTGGTTGTCAACAGTTGAGCTGGAAGAGGCACGAGGGAGGATGTGCTGGGGTGCCAGACCTCACTCTCTAGGCCCCTGTGATGGCCACTGTCTGTGCTGCTGGTCCTCTGTTCATCCCTGTATTGTCCAGGACAGTCCCTAGGCAATGCTGACAGAGGCCACGCTCCCGCTCCCCTGGTACTTCTTCCTCTGCAGTGTCCTGCTGAGAGCTGCCCCTGTGAGGAGCCATTGCGCTTCCTCCTTTGTCAAACATTTTTAAAAATCTAACACCTTTCAGAAGTGCCGCCCTTCACTCTTGACCTTTGGATGTAACTTGGGTTTCGGGAGTTCACGTGCACTCTCGGGGAATTGTGTGCTGCTGCGCTGCTCTTCCTGACTGCACACGGCAGCATTGCCGCGCTTCCTCCTGCGTCTTTGGCATCCAAGTCATTGTCTCCAGCCACTGTGCCTCATCTAATGTGGTTTTCTCCAGCGGTTAGCTTCCTGTCACGTGAGCTGTCAGACTCTGCGCTTAGTGGCCCGTGAACACTGCTGCTGCCACTGGGGAGCTCTGCCATCTCAGGTCTTAGTTCTTGAAACTTGGGGCATCTTCTGCACTGGGGATTGGTCTGAGGCTGAGAACAGGACCTGCCTGGACTCTGCTTCCAAAGGGCCAAGTGACATTGTGTTTCCTGAAGGTGCTCCATCCGCCTTGTACAGTTCTCCCTCAGCTTGCCACAGCTCCCCTTTCCTGTGCTAACAGAAGACTTACCTGTAAGCAGGTGTGTGGACCACAGTGAAGGGAAGAGGAAGAGGAGCTGCCTTCATGGGTCTCAGGGTTCATGTGGCTCAGCATCTACCTCTGTTCCCCCCCACCTTTTTTTTCTTTTTTGTGGTGTTGTAGACTGAACCCAGGGCCTTGTGCATGTAAGACAAGCACTCTACCAACTGAGCCACATCCCCAGCCCACGTCTGTCCCTCTTACATGACAGTCCAGTGTTTGTCCAGAGGCCTTTAGAAACCGGGTCCAAATGACTTGAGGGAGATCTAGGCAGTCTATGTGTATGGCTACTGAGAGTCTCAGAAAACCAACCCCAGACCTTGTTTGGTGTGTGTGAAAATGGAGTGCTTAGGTGCCATAACAATACCACAGACTTGGTGCTACACACAACAGAAAATTAGTTTTCTCATAGTTCTGGAGACTGGCAGTCAAAAATCAAGGTGCCAGCAGGGTTGGTGTCTGGTGAGGGCCCTTCCTTGGCCACAGATGACCTCTTTGGCTCATTGTGTGCTTATGTGGCCTTTCCTTGGTGTATCTGTGCTGCGGGGGAAAGAACATGTGCTCGTGCTCTCCTTCTGATGTCTGTTTTTATGAGGACACTAACCCTATTTGATTAGGGCTCTACCCAGATGACCTTGTTTAACCGTAATTACTTTCTTAGAGATTCCAGAGAAGCGAGATGGAGTTGGCCAAGAGATTTTGTTCAGGTTCTGATGACCAGGAGGGCCTGGGATAGTATGTTTTCTTAGGAAGACCCATCCTGTCCTTGGCTTGCTCACTGTGTCTGGTGTGTCTGGAACAGGCTCAAATTGGTTTTACCTCTGCCCTTCCATTTGGAGCCATATCCAGAGCCCCTGTTTTCTGACTCCTGAGCCCCTTAGGACATGGAAAAACTGTGACCTTTGGTTAAGGTTAGTGGATGGATCTGTTGGGGCTGTATACTGTGCAGCCCCAATTCTCAGTCTATTTATGCACAGTGATACCTTATTTTTGATAAATCAGATCCACGAGAGCAAGGCGGGGTTAGCCTGTGTTTATCTCCAGCATGTCAGTGCTCGACATGAAGCAGCTGCTCAGCTGTTGGGTGCTGATTTGATTAGAAGAACAGGTAGTCCTGGTGGAGTTCAGAATGGCTGTCTGCATGTGATGTCATCGCTTTTAGCAGAGGGCCCCTTTGCAGATAAGGACCCTGAAGCATCAAGGGACCAGGTCGTTGGTTCTAGTTAACCCAGGAAGGGAACCTGCATCCCTGGGCTCAGGGAAAGGGACTCTGGGGAGTCTCAGGAGGCCCATGCTGAGTTGACCTGCCCAGATGAAGCCTGCTCCTTATTCCCCCATGTGGCGGCTTTCTGGCTGGCGGAGAGGGGCCTGGGAGGCCCCCCATTCCCTTCCTTGGAGGCATTTCATCTACCAACTCTTGAAGTGCCCACTTGAAGGGCCAAGCCACAATAGAAGGGCTTCCCTCTGACCTCGAATTGGGTTTCCATGTGGCTGGCTGTTGGCAGGCATTTCCCCGAGTGAGTCAGTGAAAGGACCATTAACCTTACTTGCAGACTTAAATCAATGTCATTGTTACTCAGCTAGTTAACTTGTCACTCTCTTTGGCCCCTGATGTTCGTTATTAGGTGAATTTTGATTTTATTAGTGTGCTAATTAATGCATGACATTAAATTATTGACATGAATGGTTTTGGGTATCTGTCCCTGGAGCTTTAGTTAATAAAATAACTTTTGATAAGACTAGTGGTTTTAGAACATTTAGACTTAATTATATTTTCTAAAGGATTTTTCTAGAATCATATAGCTAACTGCTGGCAAAGTACTTCAATTCCCTAGTTAACTGAAAGAAATTGGTTTTTCGTTTGATTTTGCTTAATACAAATTAAAAGTAATATACATTTGATAAAGGCAGTTGAAGAATTATTTATTAAAGTTTCCCTTTTTATATATTGGGGAAAAATCCATAAGAACTGAATTAATTTTGAGGGTGATGTGAGGAGAATGCAATGGTTGGAGAGCTATTTTGCCCAGAGAAATAGGAGTACATTTCTGCTCATAAGTTCCTTTGCAGTTCTTCAGAGATGAGCACTTTTCTTCTTTGAGTTTTTTCTGTATACAAAGTCTTACATTTGTGCACCCCAATTTCAGCATCAGCAAGTTGTGAATTATGACAGTGGTTGAAATGGGAGCTCTGAGGGGAATTCAGGTGTTTCATTCTTGTCTCACTTAGGTTAGAAAGCCTGCCAAAGCTAGCGATTTGGGAAGGAAGAAATGGAACAAAATGAGAAGAGGGGGAAAGAAAAGCCTCTTACCGAAGGAAGCATGCACTGTGGATCGTAGTAAGTCAGTGGTTTTCATCCCACGTGGGGAGTCGGCTCCTCTCATTATTGTTTTTAGAAAGCTTACTGTCACAATGCTGAGTCTTTCAAAAGCATAGCCTGCCAAAGGAGACCTTGCAAATAACCCTACCAAATATACCAGCCTACAGAAATCCATCTCCTCTTCTTTCTTCCTCTTTTTAAAAACGTTGACCTATTTCAGACTTAGAAATAAGTTGCAAGAATAGTACAAAGAATTCCCAGACACCCTCTACCCAGAGTCTCTAAATGTTAACATCATTTTATCTCGTGTGTGTGTGTGTATTTATTTTTTCTGAATCATTCTAGTAAGTCTGATGGTCCTTTACTCCTAAGTACTTCAGCGTGTATTTCCTAAAGCAAGAGATTCTCTTCCATAACCACAGTGTAACTATCAACGTTGAAATATTATAATACCTTATTAAGATTTTGTCAACTGACCCAAGAATGCCCCCTTTCTCAGTACTGGGGCTTGAACTCAGGGGTGTTCTACCACTGAGCTACGTCCCCAGCCATTTTATTTTAAATATATATTTTTAGTTGTATGTGGATACAATACCTTTATTTTATTTATTTTTATGTGGTGCTAATGATTGAACCCAGTGCCTCACATGTGCTAGGCAAGCGCTCTACCACTGAACCCCAACCTCAACCCTCCCCACCATTTTTTAATTTCAGTTTTGAGACAGGATCTCTCTAATTGAGGAAGCTGGCCTCAAACTTGCCATCCTCCTGCCTCAATTTCCCAAGTAGCTGGGATTACAGGTGTGCACCACCATATCTGCCTCCAAGAATATCCTTTATGTAGAGCAAATGACAACCAAATTGTTGTACCTCTTCAGTTTTCTTTCATTTGGATGGTTCCCATATTTCATGATGTCACATAAGTATAGACTGTGCTTCATGTTGGTTGAGAATAAGTTGCAAGAATAGTACTGTCTGGTGTTTCCTTGTGATTATTTCCCACTTCTGTACCTCTGGGCAGGAATGCCACAGGAGTGATGATGCCCCTCGGGCACCCACCAGGAGGCACCCTGCTGTTGGTTGGTCCCGTTGTGGCAGTGTCAACTGTTGAGCGCCACAGCCGAGTCGGGATGACGCATAGCATTTTTGCCAGAAGTAGTGGTTGAGAGCTGACGCCAGCGAGCCATTAAGATGATGACTTTAGAGTTCTCGAGGAGTTCCTGTTGAGTTCCGGTTGAGCTCTGGCGGGGATCCCTGAAGAGTTTGCGTTGGTTGGAAAAGTTCCGGGTGTGGGAGTTCCGGTTGGTGTGTGGTGTGTTCCTGGAGGAGCCGCGTGGGCGGCGTTCAGGAGAGTTCGTTCCCCGGGAGTGTGAATGGAATGTTGTTGGAGTTCAGGCAATAAAGTTTCCTGTTTGTAGATATAAGTGCTTAGTGGCAGCTCCGTGATTTGTGCCCAGCTAGACTGCGGCAGTCAACACTGGTTAAGAGAGAGCTCCAGCTTTCTCCTGTGCAATTATTGCTTTTCCTTTTGCAACTAGAGAGTGTCAGGCGGGACAGCGCTTTGAGACCACACAAGTACTGTTACTTCTTTGGCATCCATTGAGGGTGCTTCCCTTAGATGATGACTGTGAGATGGTGATTCTGTCATTTCTTCCTGGTTGCTTCTCCCTATCAGTCTGTTTTGTACTATGTAGATTCAAGGGCTCTGGGTTGAATAATAAGTTTTATCCGTGTCTATTAATTGGCTCACACTCTCCTCCTCACACTAGCTCCCACGTGCAGTTGAGACATCTCCATGGTTCTTTGGACATGTTCTTACTTTTTTGGTGCAGCAAGGTGTTCAGGCCTGCTTGTTCTCTCCCTGCCCAATCCCAGAGTTGGCCATCTCCAAGGAGCTTCAGGGGCCTTTTAGTGGAGACAGGCATTTAGAAAGCAAGACTTGGGTGTTGGCTGTGCTTAGCGCTTCCAGTATTGTTTCTCAGCAGACTGAACGAGGCAGTGGGAGTCTGCTTGTATGAACACACACACGCATGTACACATGTATGTGAACACGTAGCTGCCCTGGCTGCTGCCTCTAGTCCCAGTCTGGCGCCACAGGGTCCATTCTGTCCTCCATTTCCATATTTATCATTCCCTTCTCCGTCAGTGTGAAAGTTGGCTCCAGTCTCACAATGTATTTGTAGACTTGTGCAATCCTAGAATGTCAAAAAGCGGTCTCAGAGTCGCTAACCTTTGCAAAAAGAGAAGTCTGCTAATCAGAACTCAACTTGGCGTTCTTTTTCCGCTGTAGCCTGAGGGCACACAGTCCCAAATTTCAGATGTTACTTGGATTAGTTCCTTTTTTTTTCTTTCTCCATTTAGTGTAGCCATTTGAAATATAATTTGGTTCATTTGTTTCTTTTTGTATTCTATTTTTGGTCCCCCCAGTAGTGTCCTGCTTTCTCCCTCTTTCCCTTATTTCCTTCCCAGTCCGAAAGTCAGACCTGTGCCAAAGTTCTCTCAGAGAGGTGCCCCTCCCCTGCCCTTTCCCTTTATCCTGTCCACCCACCTCCCGCTCTGCAGGTAGAGCGCCAGTCTCCTTGATCTTTGCCTTTTTCTTTCTTTTTTCCTTTTTGCTCAGATGAGTACTCTCTTATTTCTCCCCTTCTTCATAAAAAGTAGAACATTACAGATCCTCTGCTGCAGTCTGCATTTTTCACTTAACAATATGTCCAATCAGGCCACATCGGTCCCTGGAGCTCCCTGGATCCTTTCTCCTGGCCACAGGGTTGTCCCTTGAACTCCACTTCTTTGGCTGTTATTTAGGAACTGTACTGTGCATCTCTAAGTGCTGATGTCTGTACGACCTTACTGGGCCCCATTTCATTTCCATCTGACTTTAGAAGAGTGACAGTGTGCTTGGAGGAAGGGGCTGAGGTTCAGCGTGCAGTATGGCCAAGTGTCACATAGCCACAGGACGCTGCCTGAACCTAGAGCTCGAGGTCAGGGCAACTGGTGCCAGAGCTCAGTCTCAGAAACAAGGAAGTCCTTGTCCCCTTCTTTTGGGGTTTATCACATGCCTGGGGTGCCAGGAGCAGGGCCCATGCCACCCTGGGTGTCATGCAAAATGCTCTTGGGGAGGAAGGGATAGAGAGTGTAAGATGTTCTCATAGCTACTGTTCATTTATCTTTTTAAAATTTGTGTGTATGCATTTTATAAAGGTAGGATTATCAGGAGAACAGTATCTGTGTAGTAATGGTTGTGTGTGTACAACACGTTTTAAAAATAGTAGCCATCTGTGATCACAATAGTTTGAAGACCTCCAAAAAAGGCACTCCCAGCTGTCTTGAAGCAGAAGAGCCCTGGCCTGACCTCACATTGTAGATTTGGGCTTGGATCTCTCCTCCCTGCCTCATGGGGCAGCAGGCATTCATTCATTCATCCTTTGTGGGTTAGGTTGGGCCTGGGTAGTGAAGCTTGTGCTTGAGCAGGGGGGTGGGGGGACGCTGCCTGGACCTCAGGGAAGGTGTCTCATCTAGACAGGGACCTTTTGAGACCTCTTGGGAGGACTCTGTGAATCACCAGTAGGGCATGCAGGTGAGCTTCACAGGTCAAATTGACTTGAAGGTAGCGACACCTAACACCTACATGGAAGAGGTGGCTTTTGATGTGGACTTGGAGGGAGGGAGCTTGCCGCAGCCCCTTTGGGGAGTTGGCCACATGGAGATCATGCCTCTGGGCTCCAGCCCTCTTACCTGTGAGGCAGAGTGGTGGCTCCACTCTGGGCCTTGCTCAGAGGCCAAACCAAGGCCACACAGCGTTCAGTCCTTCTACCATACTGTTCCTTGGGATATGCCAAATCTGAGCCTTGCCGCTTGACTTCCTTGCTGTGGTCCCTTTCCCCCTCACCCTCACAGGGCAGGTGCCTTGTGGCACCTCAGAGAGTGGCAGTGCTGGGTAGGTTGCAGGTTGATGGAGGCGGAGGTGAGGCTGCAACATGGGCCTTGCCATGGGGGTGCACTGCACTAGCCTGCTCTCCTCACGTGGAGTTCCCTCGCACTTGAGAAGGGGGTGCAGTTGGTTTTAATGTTACTTTAATGTATTTTTTTGAATTCATTTCCTTTGTTTATTTTACAGCAGTATAATTTGCAATGAAATAGTTTTACATTGAGCTCGAGTGTTTTAATGGTGTTTTAATGGCATCTTAATGGTGTCTCTATGGATTTGCTGCCAGATACTTTTGTCATCTTACCTTGCACAATGGCAGCACGTGGCAGCAGGGCTGTGGCTGTGAACTGTGGCCCAGGCCTTCCCCCAGGCCAGCTGAGCCACCTGATTCAGGCACTTGACATCCCTTGGGAGTGGAGACCTCTGGGCCCTGGGGACAAGGGGAATTCAATCTCCTGTGTGGCTTGGTTTCATATTGTCCTTTCAGAGGGTGTTTTGTACCTAGCAACACCTGGCTGTCATCCTGTGTGCTGAAGAGAAAACCCGAGTCTCTTCCTTTGAGCCCATCAGGAGGGGAACGTGCCCGCCCAGAAGAGAGAGCACAGGCTCCCAGAGAGCCTTGGTTTGCTAGGATGGCCCTGCTTTCAGTTGTCCCTGTGCCATGCCATATGCTGAGCCATCTGCTCTCCCTTTTTGTTTTGGAAAATGTGGCAAAACAGTTAGAGTCTTGCCTGGTGCAGCACTGAAGGCCTTTTAGCCCCGGGCTCTGCATAGCATGTGGTCCTTCCAGTCCTTGGCGAGGGGCTAGAGCTGGAGCATGGCTCTGTTCCTGCTCTTCGAGTGCATGCAAGTGTGCCTGGCTGAGGTGAGGGCTGAGGACCAGGCGAAAGAGGAGGAGAAGGAGGAGGGGGAGGCAAGGCCCTGAGCAGGGACTTCTTGGGCCCAGCCCACCGGTTGGCCTTGCTCCTGGTCGTAGAACAGGTTCTTCCCCACCACCCAGGCCCACCTCCTCCAGAGGCCACATGGCTGGGCTTCAGCAAGATCCCCAGGTGAGGTACCAGCATGATGCCCCCTGAGTGCTGATCCTCACTGCAATTGTGGGAGTCAGCACCCAAGAAGTGGTGCTTCTGAGGCAGAAAAAGCCACCCAGCATTGGGCTTAGACCCTGGGTTTGACCCTTACTAGTTGTGTGACTGTGGGCCGGGACCCTAACTAGTGGTTCCTGAACTTCTGGAGGTCTTGGTTTCCTTCCTGTGACATGGGGATCTAGTTGTAAGGTTTGGGATGATGTGTGTGGCACCCACAGGGACACCAAGGTCCCTAGTTTGCAGAAAGTGGTTTTAAGGTTTGGGGTGCTATGTGTGGTACCCCCAGGGACACAAGTTGCTGTTGTCTTACTGTGCTATTGCCGGTTATCCCTACTTGGTCCTACTTACCCATAGCCCTCAAGTATCACCGTCAGAGAAGGGAAGAGAAGCTGCCTAAGCCCGTGTGTGCCCCTAGGGCCTCAACCAGAGGGCTGAGTCCCTAGGGTGCCTCCTCTGCCTTGCTTTCCTGTCCCTTTCTCTTTTGACACACCATTGTTTTCTCCTAAGAAGAAAAGAAATGGTTTGAGTTGGGGAAACAAATCCCCAGGGCACTGTTCTACGTGATTGTCCCATTTCTAAACTTGAGTTAATAAGAGTAAACAAAGCAGCAGGTCGATCTGCTCCATCACCGAATCTTACCTGGTGAATTTGTGAAGACTTGGGTGCCCTGGCTCGGGCTATTATTGGGGCCTAATTCCCAAGCCATGTAATGAAGGGTAATTTGGAAAAGCTTCGCAGGTTCTTTGTGATCTGACAGCAGCTTTCAGCCCAGTGAAGACATGACTGCTAACAGTGGCAGGGGCTTGGAAGAGGGTTATCATGTTGTTACTAATATGAAAGTGCATCATTGGTGGGATGCAGAATTTATGGGCTTCAAATGGATTTCAGCTTGGAGTTTTAGCCCTCTGTGCTCCTGCCGCTCTCAAAGCTATGAGTAAGGTTTTTTAATTAAATCAAATTGAATTGAATGAGCTTTTATTGAACGCCTACTCCGTGCCAGACACCAGCTTCTTAACCCTTGCGTTGCCCTGTGTGGTGGCCCTGGGAACCTAGTCAGGGGAAGCCCTGCATGGGTATGCCCATGCCCACCCTCATCCAGCCGGAAAGTCTGGGAGGTGGGGTCTGATTTTTATGCTCTTTCGTCTGAAGCTGATTATCAGTGGAGCTGATTAAGAAGAAATAGGTTGAGTGACTTTGTGTGGCATTTTGTTTGATCTTTTCAACTAGCTTGTGACAGTACATTGCATTGTCCCCATTTTACATCTGAGAAAAGTGAGGCTCAGGAGGTACAGCAGTACACAGAGGCAGAGCTGGGATTTGAACCCAGGTCTGTCAGGTTCCAAAGCTGGAGTACCTTTTGGAATGCGTGTAGGGGCCTCCCTTTCACAGATGACTGTTGCCTGTGAAAATGGCCTGGCGATGGTGGCTAGGGTGCTGTTCTGTAATGAAGGCAGGGAGCGGTGGGAGGTTGGGGCTGTACTTATGTTTCCAAGGTGCTTTCTGACTCTGTCCCTGGAGAGGTGTGTCTTTGCTCCTGACCCTCACCATCCTCAGTAGTACAGGTGATTGTTTGTTAGGGTTACGGATAACACGTGTGAAGGCCTAGTGGCGTGTCTGGCTCCAGGTGGGTGTGAGCACGTGTGAAGGCCTAGTGGCGTGTCTGGCTCCAGGTGGGTTTGAGCTGGCCCATCAGAATGTACCCTCAGCTCCCACCCTGGTTCAGATGCTGCTATTGCTTCAGCCCTGGGACTTGTGCACCAGGAGCCAACAGTCAGTGACTGGTTCAGGGGCATTACCTGTGGTGTTTGTGAAGGTGAAAGGATTGGCGAGAGGGAGGGAGCTGTCCTCTGGAGGAGCCTGCAGACCTGAGGCTGTCAGGCTGTCAAAGAAGTGTCATCAGGATTTCTCACCAGAGACAGAACTCTTTGGAAGGACAGTCATCAGCTCTTGATGGCCTAATGGGGGCAGGCCCTTTCTGTGTGGCAGGGAGGAATAAAAGTTAATGGTGGTCCCTGAGGAGTTGTGCCTGGCTGCACCCTTTGAATGGCTGTAGCTTGAAAAACCAGTCTTGGAGACCTTGCAGATTCTCCACGCCCTCCATGTGTTCTCTGAAAATGAAAGTGGCTTTGCACAGTTTGTGTTTTGCCACAGGATGCCTCCTGTTCATACAGCATGTTGTGGTGAGGGGTACAGAGCAG
This sequence comes from Marmota monax, assembly GCF_021218885.2. NCBI lineage: Eukaryota > Metazoa > Chordata > Mammalia > Rodentia > Sciuridae > Marmota > Marmota monax. The sequence goes on from NW_026694841.1 coordinate 1,944,529, forward strand.
GTACCCTTGTGCCAAGGGCCAGTGAGATGTGCCACGTGCAGACGCATGTCGAGGGGAGGATTCACTGTGGGAAGCAGATGTGAACGCTGTCCTGCAAAGGTTCTGGTGACAGTATAGTCCTCTTCAAGTCACTCCTGATGAAGACAGAATGCTTAATTTAGCCAAATGTAGTGAATTCAGAGTGTTTCCGATGGTTCTGGGCTGGAAGACAGTGTTTTCTTTTCCTTTTCAACCTGACTTCCTTCCTCTATGTGTTAAGTGTCATTTATGCGGTGTGTGTATGGGGGTGCGTTTTCCTCTTGGATGCATTTGCACCTGGCAATTTGAATGTGCAGGAATTCCTTGATTGCAAAATAGCTACTCTGAAAATGTAGACCGCAGCCTTGCTCAGGGAGCCCTTCGGCCGCGGGCAGCGGGGTGGCGCTAGACACCTGGCTTTGAGTCCCAGTGGAGACACACCACTTGTCTGTTCTGAGCGCTGCTTGCTGCCTTGTAGAGTGAAGCTATAGAATAAGACCCCCCTCCAGGTCTTGGGGTAGGGAGGGGCTGGCCAGCGCAGTGTGGTGTGTGAGCTCTCTGGGGGCTGTGTTGAGCAACGAGGGACTTGGGAATGAAAACATAGCTCCTGTCCTGTCCCTGTGGCAGGCACCACACCCACCCCGCCATGTACTCATCACCTTTTGGTGGCTGAGAGTCTCCTTCCCCGTCTTCATTCCCTTAGGGAGAGTCAGAGAAGCAATCCTCAGTCTGGATTATTTGGGAGATCCATATTCCCTCTGATTATTTATGAAGGGACAGGCCAGGGGGAGGTAACCAGTTAGATTAATTCATCAGTGAGGCAGCTGGAGGGATATGTGACAAACAGACCAGGCTGTCATTTGGCCAGAGATTGTGCTGGGATTGTTCCCCCAGGATAGTCACGATGACAAATGTAATTGACATTTTTTATTAACCCTGAAATGATTAAAGATGCTGCTGCTGAATTTGTGTCAAAGTACCCAGTCCCTGGCATTTTGAGCGAGGATTCGGTCTGGAGCCAGTAAATAGCCTTGTGTTTACTTCCTGTTCATCACTTTAATCAACCAAGGCAGACAAGGCCCTGCCTCATTTGGTCTTGAAACCCTGGCTTGGGTTTCCAGAACATAGGAGCCACTCTGCTCATTTACCGGCTTATGTTTGCTGAGCTCCTGCTGTGTGCTAGGTCCCTAGGTGTGGGACGGGCCCTTCCTCAGTGGGCTATCATGGTCGGATGGAGTGGACAGGTGTCTAGGGGCAGGACTGGGCTGCCCTCCCTCTGGGGCACAGGTATATAGTGAAGGAGGCCATTTGAGTGTTAAAGGGAGGGGGTCTCACCAGGCAAGTTTCTGGGCAGAGGCTGGAGGCAGGGTCTGGGGAGCTTGGCTGGGCCCTGTGTGCAACTGGGGCCCTTGTGGAAAAGAGCTTTGCTGCTTCCCAGCATGTCACCTAAGTCGCCAGGCTTTGTCCTCAGTGTCCTCGTCTGTGAGCGGGGACAGTTGTAGTCTCCCCTGTCATAGGGCTGTTGTAGGGTAACAGGATGATATGAACAGAACTTGGCCAGCAAGCCTCTGTTGGAGTGATGGGGTGGTGAAGAGAAGGGAGGTTGCTGCAGAGGGCAGTCCCAGTGGGGGGCCACACATGGCAGCCTACTGTGTGTGGGGCTGCAGTCCTCACCCTGGCTCTCTGTTGAGTGTCTGCACTCCTTTTTCTAGCTGGGAAGCCTCCTCTTGCCAAGGGGTGGTTGCCAGGGTTACACAGAGCTAGAGAGAGGGAGAAGGAGGATCTCAGGTAGGGCCGCAGCTCTCAAAGCCCTTCTCATGGCAGGCAGGAGCCAGGGAAGAAGTCTGGCTGTGATTGTGGCCCTGAGTCTTCTCTAAGAGGCGTGACCTAGGTGACAGAGGGAGTTAGAATGTGACCTGTCATGGTGAGAGTGCTCTTGTCACACTGTCCCCTAATGAACTGAGGGTTGAACCCTTCCTGAGCACCTGTTTTGTGGCCACCCCTCTGCTGGGGGTACATGCACCCACTTGGGCACTGAGCCAGTATTTAGAAAGCACTCATTGCATGCCAGGCAGTCTGTGGGTACTAGACAGATGGCAGTGAACCAGAGGCAATGCATCCTCACCCTGCTGGGGCTCCCAGCTTGGTGGGGAAGGAAAAGAAGAGGAAAGCCTCTTTCACTGAGCAGCATGGAGAGGAAACCTTGCCGCACTGACATAGTGGGTCTGTGTTACGAGGATTTTACATACTGGGCTGCCCGAGCCAGATGAAGCCACCTCTGTTTCCCTGCTGCCAGGCGTGCAGGGAATGGTTGCCGTGTCCTGGACCTGTTGCTCAGAACCTTTCCCATCCGTTTAATTTCCTTTCCTTTTTAATCCTGTGCCTGGCAGGATGTTTCAGGGGCAGTAATTTAATAAAAGTATGCAGTTTGTAAAGCAGCTGCTATTCTGTGTACTAAGCACATTGCCAGCCTTTTCAGGGAAATCTCCAAGCTGTTCTTGGAACTTGGTGATATTGCAGGGGAAAAAAAGTTATATTTAATAACATTTCACCCATCAGGTTGTGCAACTAATAGAAGCACAAATGGAGGCCACGTGGGAAAGCCATTTTCTTTATGTGATTCAGAGAATTAGGACACAGCAGTTACACCATGTAAGGGATTTATGAAGACATTAGTGCCTGACAGGAAGAAAACATCTCAATAAATTATTTAATTTGGGGTTGCAGACCTGGATGCTGGTCCTGACCTGGACCCCTGCCCTGCTCCCCAGGGCTCAGGCCTGCCTACTGCAGCATCTCCCTGAGCCCTGGCCTGTGTTGGCCAGGTGGGCCGGATCTGCTTCCGGGGGCTGCCTTCCTACCTGGGCCCCTTGCTGCACAGAATCGACTTTGTTAGGTTTGTGACATGTGGCAGCTGCATGATCTGCTGGATAAGGGACACACATTTAAAAAAATTTACGTGCCACATGCTTTTCCTTTCTTTATTTCTCTTTCCCTGAACTGACATAAAAAGGAAAGTCACACACAAGCAGATGTCAGAATGACTGTCACGCTTCCTCATCAACTGGAAAAACCACCAATGGAATTACTCCCGACACTGGTTCTGTTTATGGCAGATGCCGAGGGGGAGGGGGCGGAGCCGTGTATTCTCCTGTTTTCCAGGATAGCTGAAGCCTTAATTCAAAGGCAAATTGAGTTCTTCAGCTGTCACTTGGTTGTTCCCTCCAATCTTTGGGGATAAATAGCATGGCTCCTGCCTCATCTTTTTCTCTACCCTTTTCCCCAAAGCTTTTCTCTCTTTATATATTTTTTCTTTGCCCAAAACTCAACATTTCTTTGACAAAAGCATGCATTATTTAGAGCCTGCCGCCTCTTGAAGTTCTTTAATTACAGAATTAAAACAAAGTAATGACAGTTTAATTTGTTCTCTCATTAATTGGGAGTGCTCCGGGCTGATGTGAAATGAGTGCGTTTGGAAGGCACGAGGGGTGTTTGTTGAATGAGAGGAGCATGAGTGATAATAATCGCCGCCGTTCAGTGTGGGCGCTGGGCTAGGTGCCCCGTGCACACTTAGCTTGTCCTCCCAGAAGGAGGGGATGCTGCCCCTATGTCTTGCAATTAGGATCTTACCAGCAGAGATCCTCCCATTTGGCCAGAGGGAGAGCCAGTCTGGAGTCAGGTGTCCAGCCCCATGGTTCCTGTCCCGTCCACTGCCCCACTTGGCCTTTGGCCTCAGAAGTCACAGAGAAGGCCTGGGGCTGGGGCTCTGGCACTGGGCTTGAGCTGCAGACACGTTTGGTACATGCTCATTGTTGGCGCAGCTCCTGGAAGGGCCAAGAGAACCACGTGGCTTTCCCCACCTGGCTTTAGGGGTTGGAGCCCTGTGTATGCCAACCCTGGGATTTTGGCAGCCAGGGGCAAAGGCTGGCAATGAGAGCAAGTAGTTCGTCATGCCTTCTGCCCTGTTGCTTAGGGGTGCTTTCAGCATCCCCAAGATCCCGCGAGTGATATGACAAGACCACCTTCTGACCATGAGAATGGGCCCCAAGACCTGGTCCTGTATCCAGACCACGTGGTAGATTGATTAGATTCAGGGGGTCAGACCCTGAGGTATCTTAGGGAATCAGGCCTTGATGTCCTCCTTGTCACCCTGCCCGCCCCCCCTTCCCCCAGGAGTTGTCTTGCTCACACTGTTCCTTAGAAATCTCAGAATTCTTCCCTAGGAGTTTAGTATGGAACTTTGGGATTTATTATCAATGCCTTTCTTTGTAGCAAAATCTGATGCATTTAGCTTTAGAGGATTTGTTTACACTTCATTACTGTTTGTCATTGAAAATCATATAGATAAGCCATAGAATAAAGCACCTTGTACTGCTTTGGATACCAGGTCTACATGTCTTCTGGAAGCAGGAGGCAAGACTCCTTTAAGGTGGTGTCTTGCCGCAATCTGGCTGGGCACAAATAACGAGCCACTGAAGCAGGAACAAACTTTATTTTCGAACTGCAGGAAAACACTTCACACAGCTCCCCGGGAATCTTCCCGAACGCCACGCGGCTCCTCTAGGAACCCCCAGCCGGAAATATCTCTCCCGGAAATCCCTCCTCCTGCACTTCCCCAACCAATGGGAACTCTGGGGGAATCCCCGGAAATCCCCATGAGAACCCCAAAATAGTGCGAGAACTCAAAAGTTGCCGCAGAGGCGGATAGTAATGCCTCGCCTGTCAATCAATACTGTTGGCAAAATGCCAGGGGACATACAGACTCGGCCGTGGCTCTCAGCAGTGTCTTTGGCCTCGTGGGTTTTATTTTCTATACTGTGTGCCATGATGACTTCAAAAGAGGTTGACATTGCTTTATCATAAAACTCAAGTGCAACAAGAAGGTTTTGAAACTTTTATAGGGATGAGAAGCCAATTGGGAAGCCATACAAGACAGCAGGGGTGGAGGGATTGTGGGTAGAGGGGAGGAGAGGAAAGGCTGATCTGAGGGTGGAAGCGAACCCAGGGCTTCCTGCTGTGGAGTGGTGGGGGTCCCTGAGTCTCGCTGCTGTTTCTGATAGCAGGAGACTCCAGGCACCTCCTTTCAGATCCCTGTTGCCTCATCTTGTAGCTTTGCTCTGGAAGAGGGGCACAGAATTGTTTGGACATCGGGATCAGGACCAGGGCCCTGTTCTTCCTGACCCTGCCCTGGTGGTCAGAGCAGCTGGGTTCAGACCCTGTGGTTCCAACCCAGCATTCCTGCTCTGGGATGATGGGGGCAGGTCTGAGGGACACAGGTCTTGGTGAATGTAGAGAAGGTTCAGTTGACCATTGGGTCAATTGCGCAGGTGTCGCGAACCCCTGGGCATTTCAACTGTGTCCTACCTGACTCTTGGGGCCATGAGGCCATCAGAGTGGAGAAGAAGCTGTGGGGCTTCGTGAGCACCTGCTCCTGGGATCCTCAGGGACCCATTTGTATCCACAAATGACACAGATCCTTGGCGTGGACGACAGTGGTCGTAAGCAGGAACAATGAAGAGATGACAACAATGGGAAGCTCCACAGACCAGGATCGATGTGTTTTGGAGAGCAGCTTTACAGTGAACCAGCAGTTGGGCTGTTTCTTCTTTGAAAGCTGAGGGTAGGAGCATGGGAGGGACTGACAGATCCACTGGTAGGCAGTGGCCTTTGTAATCAGTGCGAAGTCACTGGTGACACCTGCCTCTTCGTGAACCCATTAGGCCCTTACAGGTAGGAGTGCTGTTGCCACCAGCACAGGTGTTGGTGATGGGATTCCTGCCTGTTAGGCTTGTGATGCCAAAAGCTGCTTCTGTGCTACCACAGAAGTCCCTGACTCAGGTACTGGAGACTTGGTGTTATCACATTACATGATTCTTCTTACCTTTGGAATCTCTTGTTAAACTGTTATAGGAAAATAATATTTTGTGTATTTAAGTAATGTAATTATACAGACTCACTCAACACTCTTAAAATTTGGGGGCTCCATTTATATCAATCTGCTCAAAGTACAGTTTGTTAGGGAACAATGCCTGTTCAGCCCGCAAGACCCCCAGGCCTGGGCAGAGCTTGGGTTCTGGGGCGTCAGTGAACTGGAGACTCTTCAGTTAGTCTTTAGCCTTTTTAGGAGAGATTACACTCAAGGATTGTTTTTTTTTTTTTTTTTTTAAAGAAATGGACTTGAGACCCATAAATCTGCTCTGATTTTATTTGGGGGCACCTACCTGGAGCCCACAAAGATCATTTCTGTGAGTTGGCAGCTGTGCTGGGCAGCAGAGAAGGAACTCTGTTGGTGGGTGGATGTGCCAGACCCCAGGTGGGAAAAGGGCTCGCTCCTTGCTGTGGTCTGCAGTTCACCAGTGTCTCTGGGTTGACAGAGATGGGATGGCTGGGAGGACATTCTGCTTGTCTTTCAGATGTGTGTGAGGGCAGTCTGAGCTGAGGGGCTCAGCCTGCCGCCACCTCAGGCCCTGGTGCTCTGGGTTTGGTGGAGCCTGATGCAGTGACATGGAGTGGCATCTAGCAGGGTGGGGAGGCAGCAAATGCTGGGCCTGCAGAAAGACATTTCTGTTACCTAATGATTTTCAAAAACCATTTGTGAGATTGAGGTAATGTATTTCTCAGATTCAAGCAATTTACTCCTTCCCACCGTGCTGAATCAGGCTGTTAAGTCCTCCTGCTGTGTGCACGCAGCTGTTGCACCAGGGAAAATGGTCAGGTTCAAGTCACCTGCCATAACTATGCTCTCTGCTCCTGGAACTGATGCACAACTGCACTTTTGAAAACTGGAGTTTTTAAGAACATTGGAAACCGTTAAGTGGAGGAAGCAGAATGCCCACTTGCATGTTCAGTGAGATTGTAGGACCGCATGGAGCGCCTAAGATCCTGCAGGCCCTCAGTGCTCACCTGTGAGACTCGGCTCCAGTGCCACTGCCGTCCAGTACCTTCCCACTGCCTGGGTTGTAATGTTTGGCCAGGTGAAAAGCACTCCAGGAAGGGAAGCATGGGCTTCTGGCCCTGAGTCACCACCTTCCTCCTGCTTGGAGCCTGAGTCTCTCATCTGTGACATGCCCCAGTTATATCACCTCCTAGGGATAGGAGGGCTGAGAGGAGTCTGTCACCTGTGTGAGCTCCTGGCTGTCCAAGACATGTGGAATATTTAAAGCCGGTGGCCCTGGGGTGATAATAAAATGCATGTGTGTCTTCATGTTAGAAAAGCATGGCAAATGGCACAACAGGGGAAGGAGAGTGGCCGAAACGGAGACTCAGCTGCTCACTCGGCGGCATGGTGCCACTGATTACCTCAGTGACCGCGAGGCCACTCTTTACTCATCCCAAAGAGTGGGGAGGCCAGATAGCCACCAGATCTTTATCAGATGGTGCATGGTGCTGTGGGACCATCCATCAGGCCGGAGCAGGCCTGCATAGGTTGGGAGAAGGAGCATCTCACCTGCGATTGGAGGGAGAACTGGGGCTAATCAGGGGTGGGGGTGGGGGTGGGGGTGCTTCAGGTAGAGAGGAGGGCCTGTGTGAGGCCACGGGTTGTGAAGAACACAGCTAGAAAGTGGTGTCAAATGACGTCTGTGACAGGAGGGATTCCGCTGGGCAGGGCAGGGACCCCCTTGTCACTGGAGGCATTCCCACTGCCTGGTTCTGTTCACAGCCCCGCTGAGTGTGGTATGCCTGTCCAAAGCCCACAGCCACAGAAGGGCTCACAGGTGGAGACGTGGAAAGTGCCTCCTCACTGGGCCTCTGATGGGCCTTTAGGGTGAGGGTCTGAAACTCATTTTCATGTACATGGAAAGATCCCTTCCAACTCCATCAGAGAGGCTGGCTTCGCAGCGGGGGGCCTTCTGGACTCTGCCCACAGACCTGCCCTGGAAAACCTCCTCGGGGAGCAGAAGCAGCCGGGAGCTGGCCTGTGGAGTTACCATGGCAGTGGGACCTGGGTGTTCACACTTTTGAGAGTGGTCACCTCCATTCTGGGCCCTGTCCTGGCTGACCGTTGCACAGGGGAGGCCATCTGAGCTGGTTCTCCACAGAGGCTGAGTTCAGGAGGCCTGTGGCATAGGATGTGGCTGTGTGTGATACCGGACCCCAGTGCCCCACTCACACTGGGCCTTCAGAGGAATTAGGCCGGTGGCCATCAGAGCTAAAGTAGACTGTGCTTGGCAAGGGGCATACTCAGTGGTAGACCAGAGGCCCTGGGTTCAGTACCCCAAATCAGACCTTATTCAGGGAGCCCCCCTCAGTACCTGCCAGGAACAGCCCCTGGTCCCTACATGTGGAAGACACAGATGGGGAATGTTAAAGCAGCTTCCAGTGCTGTCCTATGTGGACATGTGCTGTCACTTGTCAAGGGGGCCCAGGCTGTGGTGGTAGGAATGAAAAGGCCCAGGCTTGGGCTGCCCCTGCCTTGTGTGATGGGTGTGACCAGAATCTCCTCCCTGCACCTGCTGTTCCTTTGTGTGTTGTGACACCTACCTTCTCAGCCACTCTCCTGCCCCATTAGCACTGCAGTCTACCCCTGGGTCCCAGTGGTCCTTCTCCCAGATGAACATCCCATGTGCCATGACTCTCTGGCTCGCCTGCACCCACAGGGCCCTGGCCTGTGCTCTACCCTCTGGATCCACTCTCTGATGGTCTCAATGTGTTATTCTGGCTTCTCCTAAGGCAGCCAGAGAGCCCTCTGAAAATGTAAGTCTGATTTATCACTTTGCTTGCTGCTTAAAGACCCTTTAGTAGCCTTCCATTTTATGTGGAAGAAAAAAATGGCCAACTCTTGCCAGTGTTTGCCAGGCTCTGTGGGACTCCTGTTTTGCCTGCTCCTGTGCTCTGCTTCTTCACCTGGGGCTCCAGACAGCTGGCTGCCAGTCCCTCTGGCCTGTGCTGCTGTTCCCTCCACAGGCCTTGCCTATGCCGTCCACTGTCTGGAGATACCTGCTTCCCATGTCTGTCACCCTCCTCAGCAGGAGCCGCCCCTCCCCCCCCCCCCCCGCCCAGTGGAAACAAGTGCATCCATTCCTCTTGTTGCTGTGAGCACTGAACCCAGGTCTGCTCTTCCACAGGGCTTGGCCCAGCTGTCAGATTGCTCTTGTGTTGCCCTTCTACTAGGTTCTCATGAGTTCTTTTGTTCTATAGGCATTTAGCAGTGAGCAAGTCCAAGGCACATGGTGGCCCTTGAGCAAATGTCTGCTGAATAATCCCAGGGGGTGAATGAGAGTCACCCAGTTTTTCTAGCCTCTGTTTCTACATTTGTAGAATGGAGATGATGACTGTCTGGGCAGCCTCACGAGCCTCTGTGAGAGTGCATGTTTGCAGTTTGGAAAAGTGCTGTGGAACACAGTACACAAATGTAAATATAAGGTGTAATATTTTTGCTGCTCATTCTGACAAGGCCATACCCTTTCCTCCCCCCAGTTAAAGAAGGAAGGAGTCCTTCTTAAGCTAAAAGAGTAGGGGCAGTCCCACACTCCTTTTACTCTTTGTTCTCAGACTGTGCACAGCACAGAGGGGAGAGGCCTGTGGCCCAAGGACACATGTGATATTCAACCCAGGGAGGTGCTTAAAAGTGCTTCATCATGTACCTGTCCACCCATTCCATGCCGACAGCCACCACCCCTTTACCATCCATCCATCGTCCATCCATCCATGCATCCATCCATCCATCCATCCATGCCTTCATCCATCAGACAGACAGACATTCATTGACTTCTTAGGTGCCAGACTCATTTCAAGCACTGGGATATAGAAGTGAATAAAACAGACGATATCTCTCAACTCCTGGAGCTTAGGTTTAAGCAGGAGAAAAAGACACCAAACAGACAAAAAATTAAATAAACATATAAATTAGGAAGAAACACACACTAAAGACAGTGGAGCCAGCTGAGGGAGGTCACCACAGAGCTGGAGGCATCTGGTGGAGGCCGTGGTGAGGCTGTGGTCTGGGGAGCATCTTGGTGTAGTGACCTGAGCCAGCGTCTGTCTCGAGAAGAGCATCTAGTTGAGGGAGAGCAGGTACACAGGCCCCCAGGGGGGAGATGATGCATGTGCAGAACAGCCAGGAGGCCATCGCGGCTGGAGAGGAGTCCGAAAGGTGACATGGCATTTATTCCAGTATGATGGGAACCCCTGGAGAGCATTCTCGCAGAGGAGAGAAGTGCCCTGACTCCTGGTTCAGACACACTCAGCTTGCCATGTGGCAGTGCACTGGGGGGCAAGAGTGGACATGGAGAAGCTGTTTTGTTTTGGTTTTTTCTCAAAAAGTTTATTCTGGAAGAACCAAATACTATTCCCCATCTTCACCACTTTTGAGCACATAGCTCGTGGATATTAAATGCATCCACAGTGGTCGACAGCCACCACCAGCCTCCATCTGCATAACTGCTTTTTTTTTTTTTTTTTTTAATGAAACGGAGTCTTAGCTTTGAGGTTTTTGCAACCCCACAGGGATAGGAGAGACAGTGGCAGCAGAGATGCTGACAGACAGTGGGATTTGGGGCACATTTTGAAGACAGAGCCAACAGGTGAGGGAGAAAGGGCATGTAGGAGGATGCGGTGCTCTGGACAACCAAGTCATGAGACTTTTCTTTTGTGAGGGAGATCATTATGGAACAGCTGAGAGGCCTTCAGGGAGGAGGGTTCATCCGGCTTAAAAAGTTGTATTACTTCAGAGCATAGGATTAGAGCTGTGGCTGGACCTTTGGGGGACACTGCAGGTGGAGGCTGACCCTGCAGACTCTTGAACCAGACTGCCTGCCTGTCCCTTTTGGAGCATGACCTGGGAAGGAGAACCTCTTCCCTGTATAGCTCATGAGACCCATTCCACAGGCTTCTGGTGAGGACTGAGTTAATTCTTGCAGAGTGTGTCAAAGCATTCCTGGCCCAGAGTGTCTTCACGACATGGTGGCTGTCACCTGGAAGTGAAGGCGTGCTAATGGATCTTGTCTCAGAGTAACCTCCAGGACTGGGTGCTTTTGAAAATAGGATGGACCACTTCTTAACCGCCCCCCCCCCATTCCCCTCATTGGACAGACTCTTCACCTCTCAGAGCTGCACTGCTGGCCAACGACCCCGCTTTGTGACCTCCAGACCCTCTGGCTCTCCTTGCACTCCTTAGCTCCCTCTGTGATGTCTTGCTCTTCATCCTTTTTACTCTGAGAAAATTCTTCTTTGCCCTTTTACAGCCTCTGTTGACATTTAAAACTCCTTTCCTTTGTTCTGACCTTATTGAATAGAGAGAATAATTTCTTGGAATTCTCTGCATAATTAGTTCATGTACTTACAGATTCTGATCAAGTTTCTCCTCAACCTTTACGTTGAGAGATCTTGCATCTTTTGACATAGAAAATATTCCAAGAAGTGCTCAGGAGGGTGGTGCAAAATGCAAACGCTTCCTTTGCTCTTGCTGTTTCTGCAAATGTGAGCCCGTTGTCACCAGGCTTCTGCCAGAGTACCTTGCTTTTCAGAATGAATGAAATCACTTGAAACTCCTGTGCTATGGGTGCTAGAAACCCCACGGCCTTCTCAGCTCTCTGAGTCTTGTAAAGCTGTTGGGGTGAGGGGAATATCGTGGCAGAGCTCTTCAGTTCATTGCTAGTTCCAGGTTCATGTCTGCAGTGAATGAGACTGGTTTGTTAATCACACTGGCCTTCCTCTTGTCTGTGACACAGTGGCTTACCTACAGAACAAAAACCTCTGATCCCCTTGCTCTCCTGCCATGATAATGGTTGTGGAAAAGATGTTTTCTGAAGTAATGAGGTAATAGAGTACATACAGAGCTGACATGAAGGAGGAGGTGGGTGAGGTGTTACTCTCCATTACCATGCAACAGTTGCTTAAAATCAGTTCTGGCTTCCAGTAATAAGACAATAGATCTACAGACTAACCCTGCCATGGTTATTAGTACTCATGGCTAATAATCACAAACTCTGTGTCACACCTATGACAACATTTGGAGGTACTGGATAACAACAAAAAGCAGGCAGAAACCAGACAAAGTTTCTTTTAGAAGAAGGAAAGGGCTCTGTGTGAGTTTCCTACTTTTATATTTTTCTGCCTGAGCAATGTTACTGGCCTGAGGACAGCACCTGGGTGCTTGGGTGACCACAGCACTTGTAAAGTGAGGATAGAAATATGAGAAAGAAAAAGTCAGAGAGGTAGACCACAGATTCTTTGTATAGACTCTATCCAAATTTCTGGATGGCTCCCGAACCCATGTATGGGACAGACTATGCAGCTCAACTAAGGCTGAGAGATTTGAATAGAAATTTTTACTGCTGTGTATTACGGGGAGGAGGAAGAATGGAGTTTGAAATTTGAGTAGAGGTGTTAACTGCTTTGTTTTTTTTAAATCAGTATGTTTCAAAAGAACATAAAAGAATCCAGAGTTAATACAACAAACCTTTATAATGTCCAGTATTCTATCCAAAATTATTATATAAAGCAAAAACAGAAAAGGGGATTCATATTTAAGAAAAAAGGCTGCCTCGGGTGGTGATGTACATCTGTAATCTCAGCTAGTTTGGAGGCTGAGGCAGGAGGGTCACAAGTTTGAGGTTAGCCTTAGCAACTTAGGAAGACCCTGTCTCAAAATAAAATTTAAAAAGAACTGGGGATATAGTTCAGTGGTGGAGCACATGCCTAGCATGTGCGAAGCCCCTGGTTAATCCTCAGTAACACACACACACATAGGAGAGGTGGGGAGGGAGAGGGAATGCAGTTTTGCTCCCACAATGATGCAGATGTTGAAATTAGCAGACAAATGTTCTAAAACAGCCATCGTAGATGTGCTCCGGGGCATATAGGAAACTTTCATCACAACAAGTGAAAATAGAGGAAACCTCAGTAGAGGAATAGAAAGTGTAAGAAAAATCCTAGAACTGAAAAATACCATATCTGAAACTAAGAATGTAGCACTTGGATTACATAACAGAATGGAAATGACAGAAAAAAAGAGTCCGTGAACTTGGAGATAAATCAGTACAGCCTATTCAACCTGACAACAGAAAAAAGGAAAAGATATTCAGGGACTTGTGGACATTATTGGAAGATCTGTTTAATATATAAGTAATTGGAGTTCCAGAAGCTAAGAGAGAATGGGGAAGAAAAAGTATTTTTAATAAATAACATCAAAAAAGCTCTCAAATTTTGTAATAAACACACACACAGACACACAGACACACAGATGTAAAAAAAAACACCATGCAAACATCAAACAGTATAAATGTAAAGAAAAGCACACCCAGGCACATCATAGCCAGACCTCTGGAAATAGAAGATGAAGAGAAAATCTTGAAATCAGAGAAAAATGGATGTCATATGGAGGAAAATAACATGAAAATCACCGACGTCTCATCAGAAATTATGAGGTCTAGAGGCGATGGAACGGTACCCTGATGTGCTGATTGAGCACAAAAACATGTCAAGCTGTGATTCTATCTCCTCCCGAGAACACAAATGAAATGCAGACGTTGTGGATAAATGAAAATGAATGAGAATTCATTGCCAGTAGAGTTGTATCACAGACAGGCTGAAGGACGTTCTTCAAGGGAAGGAACAAGATGCCAGATAAGAGCTCAGACCTTCAACCAGGAATGAAGAGCACTGGAAATGGTAAGTGTGTGGGAAAATCGAAAAGATTATTTTTTTTTTCACCTTAAAAAGAATGCATCTACTATTTAAAGCAAAAAAAAAAAAAAAAAAAAAAGCTGCATTTTGTGGTTTGATATGTCCAGTGACTATAAAGTATGGAAGCTGGTAAAAGGACATGTAGAGTTTTTTTTTTTTTTTTTTTTTTTTTAATTTCCTCTCAGGTTTTGAAAGTCTATTTGTAGTTTCCTTTTAATAATTCCCTTTTTTCTTAGAAAAAAAAAACAACTTGCCTTCATTTTAAGTCATTCTTGTATTATTGGTGTTGACTTACATTCATACACACCGAAGTACATTTATATAGCTATAAGTGTCATTATTCAGTTTTCCACTTAATGGAGTTAGGTTAGATGCCAGCTTTTTAATGTGAATTGGTACAATATCAACTGTGAGCAGATTATAAAATGTTAAGAATGCATGTTTTAATCCATAGAGCAACCATTAAAAAAATAATGTAAACAAAAAAAAGCCAATAGATAAAATAGAATGGTGAAAATATTCAGTTATTCCAAAAGAGAGGAGGAAAAGAGGAATAAAAAAAGAGGTTAAGTAAGGAAATAAATAAGCTGGGTGTGGTGGTGTGTGCCTGTAATCCTAGAAGCTCTGGAGGCTGAAGCAGGAGGATTGAGAGTTCAAAGCCAACCTCAGCAACAGTGAGGGGCTAAGCAACTCAGTGGGACCCTGTCTCTAAATAAAATATAAAATAGGGCTGGGGATGGGGCTCAGTGGTTGAGTGCCCCTGAGTTCAATCTCTAGCACCCCCCCCCCCCCAAAAAAAAAGGAAATAAATAGCAAAACGATAGCTGTAAATCTGATCAAGTCAACAATTACTTGAAAAGTGGATGGAAAGAGATGTCAGGTAGATTCAGAAGCACAGGCAGCCACGTGCTGCTGAGAAGGTTCTGATAGGGTAAAAGCAAATTGGTGGGACAAAGAACATCCAAATGGCCAGCACAAGAAGTCTGGAAGGACTGTCAAACTGCTGGGTAATGTGGACCTCAGGATGGCAGAGGCAGATGTTCCCTCAGTGAAGGCATTGAGAGGATCACTGTTTTGGAAGTCAGCACACTTGTATACATACCTGGTAGCAGTGTCCAAACGGTTGGCAGAAATCTGTCACAGAATTAAAGTCAAAACAAGCTGGGTATGATGGTGCACACCTGTAGTCCTAGTGGCTCGGGAGGCTGAGGCAGGAGGATTGACAGTTCAAAACCAGCCTCAGCAATTTAGTAAGGCCTTAAGCAACTCAGCGAGACCATGTCTCAAAAAACGGGCTGAGGGGCTGGGGTTGTGGCTCAGTGGTGGAGCACTTGCCTAGCACTTGTGAGGCACTGGGTTTGACCCTTGGCACTGCATAAAAATAAGCTAACAAGATAAAGGCATTGTGTCCATCTACAACAAATCAATCAATCAATCAAAGGGCTGGGGATGTGGCTCAGTTCTCCTGGGTTCAATCCCTGGTACCCCCCCCCCCAAGCAAAACAAAACTAAACAAAGTAAGAATCCTTCACATAGTTGAAGATTTTAATACCCTTCTCTAAGTAGTAGATGGATGAACAGCTAGACAAGCTGGGAGGGGTAGACCAGAGTAGTGTGTGGACTGCACATGTAGAACAGACATACTCACAAGCTCGTCAGCTTTGAATGCTGCTTTGCTAAGGAGACTGTGAAACAAGGCTCAGGATGTTTAAAAGGAATCAAGTAAAAAATAAGATACTGAACAAAAAGAAAAACTCTGGATAGTAATTAAATCACACATTTCTAAATCACTTATGTAACTTTTGGTTAGTTAAGATGGAGTAATAAGGACAGGATATTTTTTCCAGTCTTTTTTATTTTTAATTATTATTATTATTATTTTTTGGTACTAGGGAATGGAACCCAGGGCCTTGCACACCTAGGTGAGCAATTTACCAATAAGCTATATACCCTTACCTTTTAAAATTTTTATTTTGAAACATCATCTTCCTAGGTTCCTCGGGCTGACCTGACCGTGGGATCAATGCCCTGAAGGATCACAGAGGTTACTGCTATGCTTGCAGTTATGCTCCAACGCAAACATCTAAAAAGGTAGAAAGACTGGAGCAGCTTGTGTGTGTGTGTGTGTGTATGCTCCTCAAGGCAGGACGAGAACTGCCCGGAAGGAACAGGTAGAACAATCCTGGATCTCATAACTCTAAGCAAAGTTCACTTTCCCCTAAGCCAGAGTGGCAGATCCTCACAGTCCATAAGGGAGTGGACTCAGATGGGATAAAATGGCCCTAAACTAAATGCTGGTCTGATACCTGACAAGAAGCATATGTTTCCAGTCAATTTAATTATGTCCCGGAACAAACTGAAAGAGTATTTATTTAAAGGAGTATAGAAATTTAAAGCATCCAGTAAAGTAAAATTCACCATGTCTGGCTTCCAAATAAAGATGTAAAGAAAATGCAAAGAAGTAGAATAACATGAAGCAGGAGGGGGTGGGGGTGGGGGGGAGGGGAGAGAGAGAGAAAGAAAAATCAGCAGGTCCAGACCCAGAAAGGGCACAGAGGCGTAATTAGTAAACAAGCACATTAAACCAACTATTTTAAAGATACTGTAGATAAAACAATGGACATGTTAAGAAGAGACATGGAGATAGTCAACCTGAACTTCATGAGACTGAAAAAAGTCTTTAATGAAAAATACGACACATGAGGTAAAACTCAGATAAAACTGTAAAACACAACATTTGCAAACTTGAAGATGAAGAAACTATCCAAAATGAAATTCAGAGAGCAAAAGCTTGAACAGAGAATCTGTGAGTTGTGGGACAAGTTCATTTTCACCCAAAACACATGAGATGGGAGTCCTCAGCAGAATAGGTAGTTACAGAAATAATATCTGAAAGTTTTCTATTTGATGAAAATCACAGACCCAGGAGCTTTAGTGAACCCCTGGTCCAAGAAACATGAAGAAAGCTCACGAAAGGATATCAGAATGGAATTTCTTATCATCAGTGATAAAGGGGGGGATCTTAAAAGTGGCAGGAGCAGGGTGGAAAGTATTACATATAGAGGAGCAAAGACAAGAACGACCCTAAACTTTTCATCGGAAAGAATGCCAGAAGACAGAGGAACTCAATTTTAAAGTACTGGAAGGAAAACCAAGACCAAAAACTGCCATCAACCTAGAATTTAATATCCAGTGAAATATTCTTTAAAAGGAGAGGTGGAATACTTTCCCAGACACGTAAAAGCCGAAGTGATTCATCATCAGCATTACAAGCAACTTGCATTACAAGAAATATTAATAAAGGGAGTCCTTGAGGCAGAAGGAAAACGATACCAGGTAGAAATCTGTATGTACGCAGAGCCGTGGTGACATGAAATGCTAAATTATGTGGGTAAATGCAAAATACTCTTTGTTCTTCTTTAAAAATCACTTTCAATGATGATTGACTGTTAAAATAAAAACAATAATTTATTGCGCAGTTTATAACATGTGGAGATGTAAAAGATACGATGAAAGCACAGGGGCTGGGATGGGGGATGATGTGTTTCATGGCTCTTGTGTATAAGGAAAGTGGTGATGTTCCTCGGGAGGAGACTGGGATATGTGGAAGATGGATGCTGCGAACCTTAAGGCAACTGGTAATTAGACAAAGACAGAAAGACTTATGTTTGTAAGTCTAGCAACGGGAAGTGAAGTAACAAAAGATCAAAAAAAAAAAAAAGGAATAAAAAGCAGATTGGATAATTTTGAAAGCAAATAGTAAGATTTGAGCCCAACCATATCAATAATGGATGAAAAGATCTAAACACTTATTTAAAAGACAAAGATCATGAGGTCAGATGAAAAGGCAGTACACAATTATACAAATCCTATAATGAACCCACTTGAATTGGAAAGACAAAAAGGTTAAATGGAAAAGGATGGGAAAAGATCACCTAAACTTTTGATAAAAGGAAGCTGGATGACTAGATAAATGTCAGAGTTGGGGCATGGGCTGTGGCTCAGTGGCAGAGCGTTTGCCTAGCCTGTGTGAGGCACTGGTTTCCATCCTGAGCACTACATAAAAATAAATAAAATAAAGGCATTCTGTCCATCTACAACTAAAAAAAAAATTTTAGAAATGTCAGACAAAGCAAATTTTCAGAACAAAGACTATTTTCAGGGGCACAAAGAGGAGAGTCTTCTTACGACAACAGAGGGGGCCGTCTACCACAGGATGGGTGTCAGGTGCCTGGCACTGGGAACACAGAGAATATGTGCTTAAGCGTTTATACCCATGCTGAATGAGAGCTGTGAACTATATGAAGAAAAAATGACAGAACACAATGGAGAAATAGTAAAATCCACACGTATTGTTGGAGAGCTCAGCATCCCTTTCTCAATAACCAATAGATCAAGTAGATAGAAAATCAGTGAAGACAGAGAAGCGCAGAACAGCGCTGTCACCCAGTTTAGCCTGACTGGCATTCGAGGGGCCCTGCACAATGGCAACAGAACACACATTCTCTCAAGTGCATGTGGAGTATCCACCAAGACAGGCCTTAAAAAAGTCTGTCAGCAAATTCAAAAGGATTGGAATAAACCAAAGCATATTCTTAACTAAGAAGGGATTAGATTAAAAACCAGCAATGAAGATATCAGAAAAATCCCCAAATGTTTGGAAACTAAACAACACACAAATCTTTTTTTCTTTGTATTGGTTGTTTTTAGTTTTACATGACAGTAGAATCTATTTTGATGTGTTTATACAAACATGGAATATATCTTTTTTAAAAAATATTTTTAGTTATACATGGACATAATATCTTTATTTTGTTTGTGTATTTTTTATGTAGTGCTGAGGCTCGAACCCAGTACCTCACATGTGCGAGGCAAGTGCTCTGCCACTGAGCCACAACCCCAGCCCAGGAATATATCTTATTAGGATCCCAGCCTTGTGGATGTACATGATGTGGAGATTCACTGTGGTGTATTCATGTATGTTCATAGGAAAGTTAGGTCAGATTTACTCCACTGTCTTTCCTGTTTCTATCTCTCCTCCCTTCCCTTCCCTTCATTCCCCTCTGTCTAATATTCTATTCTTACCCTCCTCCCCCTGTCGTAGGTCAGCATCCACATATCAGAGAGAACATTTGACTTTTGGTTTTTGGGGGATTGGCTTATTTCACTTAGCCTGAAAGCCTCCAGGTTCATCCATTTACCAGCAAAAGTCATAAAGTCATTCTTCTTTATGGCTGAGTAATATTCTATTTTATACATATATATATCTCCCACAATTTCTTTATCCATTCATCTGTTGATGGGCATCTAGCTATTGTGAATTGAGCTGCTATAAACATTGATGTGGCTGTGTCACTGTAGTATGCTGATTTTAACTCCTTTGATATATACCAAGGAATAGGATAGCTGGTTCAAATGGTGGTTCCATTCTTGTTTTTTTGAAAGGGATCTCCAAACTGCTTTCCAGACTCCTTGCACTAATTTGCAGCCCACCAACAATGTATGAGATTACCCTTTTCCCCACATCCTCAACAAACATTTATTATTACTTGTATTCTTGATGTTTGCCATTCTGGTGGAGTGAAATGGTGCTGGGAAAACTGGAAATACACATGTAGTAGAATGAAATTTAACCCTATCTCTCACCCTGCACAAAACTCAACTGAACGTGGATCAAGGACCTAGGCATTAGACCAGAGACCCTGCACGTTCTAGACCAAAATGTAGGCCCAACACTCTAACATGTCAGCTTAGGAACTGACTTCCTTAATAAGACTCCTACAGTGCAAGAAGTAGAAACCAAGAATCAATAAATGGTATGGCATCAAAGTAAAAAGCTTCTTTGGAAACCAGGAGATGAAGAGAGAGTCTACAGAATGGGAGAAAATCTTTGCCACCTGCACCTCAGATAAAGCATTAATCTGCAGGATACACAAAGAACTCAAAAAGCTTAACACCAAAACAAAACAAAACAACACCCTCCCCCACAAATAACTCAGTCAATAAATTGGTAAGGATCTGAACAGATACTTTTCAAAAGAAGAAATACAAGTGGTCAACAAATATATGAAGAAAAAAAAAGAGTTTAACATCTGTAGTAATTAGAGAAATGTAAATTAGAATAACGCTCTTTTTTGTTTGTTTGTTTTGCAGTATTGGGAATCGAAACAGGAATGGTCTATAATTGAGCTATGTCTCTAGCCCTTTTTATTTATTATTTTGAGACAGAGTCTTGCTAAGTTGCCCAGGCTGGCTTTGAACCTGCCATCTTCCTGCCTAAGCCTCCTGAGTGTCTGGGATTACAGGTGTGTGCCACTGCACCCAGCTAAACAACACACATTCCATAGGTCAAGGTAGAAAAACCGATGGGGATATTAGAAAATGTTTTGAAATCAATGAAAACAAAAACACAGTATATAAAAAATTGTAGGATATATTTAAAATAGTTCTCAGATCATAATTTATATCATCAAATGCTTTATATTAGTAGAGGAGACATTTTCAATTCAGTGATCCAAGTTTCCACCTAACCAGAAAAATCAGAGCAAATTCAACTCAAATAAGCAAAATCAAGGAAACAAAGATAAGATCAGAAATAATTGAAATAGAAAACAGAAAATTAGTAGAGAAAAATCAGTGAATCAAAAAAGTGGTTCTTTCAGACTAATGAGAGATTAAAACTAACTTTAGCTGGGTTCAGAATAAAAGCAGGAGGGTTGAGATTATCCATATCAGGAGTGATGAAAGGACTTGCTCACAGATCCTGCAGATGTTGAATGATACTAAGGTGGTACATGATCAGCTTTATGCCAGTGAATTCCACAAATTAGGTGACGTGAATAAGTCCCCTGAAAGACCCAAATAATAAAAGCCCACTCAGGAAGAAAAAGGCATTCCAGAAAGCCTCATTTATTTAAAAAAAAAAAAAAAATTGAATTTGTGGTTAGAAATCTTCCTGGGGTGCAAACTATGGGGCCAAATGCCTTGACTCATGAATTCTCCCAAATGTTTAAGAAGAAATAATACCAACTTGTTATTGGTTGAATTGTGCCCTACCCCCAGATTTGTATTTTGAAGTCTTCACCCCCAGTAGTTCAGATTGTAGCCTTATTTGGAGATAGGGCTATTACAGAGGCAATCCAATCACAAGGAGGTCACAGTAGGTCCTAATCCTACTTGACTGGGGGAGATCTGGAGAGAGACATTCAGAAGGCAAATGGCACACAGACTTGAAGACAGCCCCAGACATGTCAAAGAGAAGGCCTGGACCCGGTCCTCCCTCACAGCCCTCAGAAGAGACCAACCCTGCCAGTACTTGCATTGCAGAGTTCTAACTTTCAGAACTGGCAGAGGATCACTTTCTGTTACTCAGGCCACCCAGTTGGTGCTTTGTTACAGCAGCACTAGCAGGTACAGACTTCTACACAAACCTTCCAGACTATGAAGGAGAGGAAACACGTCCAGTTCACTTTATGAGGACATCATTACTCTGATACCAAACCAAGAAAAACAGATAAGGGAAAGCCACAGACCAGTATCTCTCATGAACTCAGATGCTGAATTTTTAAGTAAAATATGAGTGAATCATTTCAACTCTAGGTCCTTAAAATATTGAGACTGAGTAGGATTTGTCCCAGGAATGTAAGCTTGGTTCAACATTTGATGATCAATCAGTGTGACTCAACATTAATGACTGAACTATAATATTAATGATCAACTAGAAAAGAAAAATGATATGATCATTTCAGTAGGTGCATTTTGACAGTAGCCAGTGTTCATTCCTGATAAACGTCGTTTTCGCAAACTAGAGCCAGGACTTCCTCGAGCTGGTAAGAGGCATTGAGGTGAACGGCACTGGTGGGCACACGTCATTGGCGCGGCTGGAGAGAGAGCCAGCGAATCAGGAGAGCAGAAGGCATACAGTTCCCCAGAGAGGAGGTGAGGCTGTTTGCAGATGACACTATAGGCTGTGTTGAAAGTTCCCTTGGATCTATAAAACAGCTTCCAGAACTAAGATGGGAGTGTTCAGTAAGGCTGCAGAGTTCAAGGTCAGCATACAAAAATTTATTGAATTTCTACACACTGGAAAAAAATCTGAAATTACAATGAAAAAACCCATTATCAGTGTCATCAAAGTATGAGATCAGGGCTGGGGTTGTAGCTCAGTGGTAGAGCGCTTGCCTAGCATACAATCCTCAGCACCACATAAATATAAATAAATAAAAATATTGTGTTAATCTATAACTAAAAAAATTTTTTAAAATGATATTACTCAGGATACATTTGACAAAAGACGTATATACAAGTTTTTTTCACTTTCAAACTCTACACTCTAAGAGAAATCAAAGAAGACCTAAGTAAGCAGAGATCTCGGTCCTCTTCCTGGATTGGGATATTCAGCATAGTTGAGGTCTCCCCAGCTGCTCTGTAGATCAAGGCAGTTTCAGCCCTTGAACGCACATGGTGGATCCCCACGCATTGCTGGCAGTTGGGCTGATGATCCTGGCTCTTGGGTGAATCTTGGGCACTGGATGCATGGGCTTGTGCTCAGCTGTACAAGTTTGGAGTGGTTTCTAGATCATTTTCTGGAGCATCAAGAGCCTGGGATGAACAAGGAGGGTTCCTGAGTCAGGAGATGCAGGGTGTGGCTCCCTGGGGAGCAAGAAGCTTGACAACTATTATCTCCAGGTGGTGGAGTTGGGGATAGCTCTTATTTTCTTCTTTGTGTTTTTCTGTTTTTGGCAGATATTTTTTTGCAGAGCACACTTATTTCTAGTATAACCAGAGAAACAGTTCTGATGTGAATTCCTACAGGATTTTGCTTCCTGCACTTCTGTGTAGTCTGAATATTTGTAAAATATTCAGAGGTTGCATTTCTCATATACTCAAAAACAAAAGTCTGGCAGCAGGAAGAATGCTACCTGAGGTGAAAGCTGTTGGCCTTGTTCCAACCCTGGGAGACCACTAGAGAGTCCTGGTGCACTGTTTCTGGTAACCAGGACAAAGGAACAGGGGCACGTTGGGGCTGTGCAAGTGAGTGCACCCTGTTTTGCTGGTCACATCTTCTCAGATCTGTCTCCTGGTTGGACATGTAGACCGATGACCTATTTCCATCCTTCTGCACAGGCAGTCTGGGATCTCCAGGTATTTCATTGAGAAAATGCAGACACTTCAGGCTGCCGCAGTGCTTGGGAATTAATCTTTAAAGCCTGACTGTGAGCATTAAATTCAATTAGGGAGAGCGACTGGCAGAGATTATTCTCTCCCTTTCCTGAGTAGTTTGGAGAGGTAGCTGACTGGTCCGCTCTGATTCCGGTGTTCTTGTCGGTACCAGCTGGAAGAACCAGCAGGTGCTGTTCACCTGTGGGCGTCATCACCCAGTGTCCAGCTTGAGCCCAGTGCGGGTGCTTCAGGAAGCCCTGGCATGAGTTCCAGGGTGCCGGGCTGCGCTTTGGCCTTGGTGTCACAGAGCCTGTGTTTTCTGCTCCGTATGTCTTTCTTGACAGCCCCCATCCTTACCCTGTTCTCTGCTCCTCCTGTTCCCGCTCTTCCTTCCTCCTCCTCTGGTTCCTCCTCTGCATCATCTTCTGCTCCTCCTTCCTTCCCATACCCCTTCCCGTTTCTTCTCTGTGTCCTCCTCCTTCCTCTATTGCTTCTTTTTCTTCTCCTACCCTTCCTCCTCACTATCTTAACATCTGTATTTTAAATTAGGACATGCTTATAAGAATATATTATACTCAGAAGCATAGAAAGTAACCAAACAGACACTTGTGAATGCAGCTGAGAACATGAAATCCAGAGGTCTGTCCCGAGCTTTGATGGACCACCAGCTGTTTGACCCTTTGGTGAATCTCTTCTCAAGACTCCCCCTTCTTATGGCTTCCAGGGAGCCCCTCTCTCTCTTTCTCCCACCTCACTGGCCTCTTCTACACAGACTCCTTTTTTCGATGTCCTTCTCCTCCTCGACTCCCATCCTGTGAACACTGGGGCCCTAGGTTGAGGTCAGGGCCTCCTTTCTGCTCTGTGTGCATGTATTCCCTGGAGAGCACAGCCAGCTCATGACGGTGACTTGCATAGCTCTGTGTCCATCCTGGACCTCTCTTCTCATTATCTTATCATGTGTTTGACTCCCTGCCCCTGGGTTGAGAGTGGAGCTGCTGGCCATCTTTACCCTAGCTTGCTCTTCCTGTAGGCTCACCCACTCCGTGACTCCTTCCCTCTTGATGCTCAGGCCCCAACTTAGGAGTTGTCCTAGATTCTTCTCTAGACTTCACATTCCACCTCCAGTCCAAGGGTTTCCTGTTTTCCACCTTCCAAGGTGGGCTGCTTCTCCACTCCTCATGTCCATGTCCTTCTCCTATCTGCCCTGGATTCTTGCAGGAGCCTCCTGTGGTCCCCTGCCTCTCCCCTCCCTGCATGGCAGCCAGAGGGTCCTGTTAGAGTGATGCCAGCCCACTCCCCATCTTCTACCTGTGCACCCTGAATGCTCTGGCTCCTTGTGATTTTCTACCCTCATCTCTTGCTGTCCCCATCCTGTTCACTCTCTAGATACACTGACCTTGCTGTTGCTTAGTCATTTTAGACACACTAATTGTCCCTGCCCAGCAATTTCTGCACAGCACTCTTTTTCACCCCTCAGGTCCTCCCAGAGGGGTGCACCTAGCCATCATGGTGGCCATTTCAGCCTCTTTCCCGACCTTAACATCTCCTTTCCTGCTTATTTTTGAAAATTTCAGTCTTTGTCACTGCCCCCAGTAGAAATCTCTAGATTCCGCTTATTTGTTTTGTGTCTCTCCCCCTCCCTGGAATATGAACTCTTTGGGGACAGGGATTTCAGTCCTGTTGGTTTCTCATTTCTCCGGTGCCTGGCAAATAGCAGGTGCTCAGGAAGCATATGAACCAGTGAACAGGCCAAAGAGCTTTGCAGAAGGAAGCATTTGGGCATCTTGGCTTTGGATCACTCTCCCTCTCTCCCTCTTTGGATCACTCTCCCTCTCTCCCTCCTCTTGCTCTCCTACACTGAGCAGTATTCACAGCTCCCTTCCTCCAACCTGCCCTCTCCCTCCAGCCCCAGGAGCAACAACATTCCCATACACGTTTTATAGTCTTCCTACAAATGCATGAATAAGCGAGATAGGGTTTTGTTTTGTTGTATCTATTCTTAAAAGTTGTGGTGAAATGCAACAAAAAATTCACCATCATGCAGTTCAGAGGCATGAAGTGCATCCATATTGGTGTGTGACCGCCACCACCATCTTGTAAAACTGAAACTGTTTCCTGACCCCCAGCTGCAGCAACCTTTCTACTTCCTGGCTCTGGTTTTGACCACTCAGGGTACCTTCTGTAAGTGGAGTCTCTTTTTTCATCTGGCTTCTTCCCCTCAGCCTGGTTCATCCATGTTATAATGTCAGGAGGCATCAGGAGGTCCTTATTTTTTAAGGATGAGTGCTATTCTGCTGTGTGGATGGGCCACATTTGTTTATCTGTTCAGCAGTCCATGGACAATGGGGATTGCTTGTACCTTTTGACTGTTGTAAGTAATGCCACTGTGACATTGGGGTGCAATATCTCCCTGAGACCCTGGTTTCAGTTTTTTTGGGTATAGACTACAAGTGGAATTGCTAGATTCTATGTTTAATTCATTTTGGTTTTGTAGTGCCAAAAATTGAACCTAGGGTGCTCTACCACTGAGCTACATCCCCAATCCTTTTTAATATTTATTTTTTTTTAGTTTTCGGCGGACACAACAGCTTTGTTTGTATGTGGTGCTGAGGATCGAACCCGGGCCGCACGCATGCCAGAAGAGCGCGCTACCACTTGAGCCACATCCCCAGCCCCCCCAATCCTTTTTATACTTTTTTTTTGAGAGAGTGTCTCTCCCCAGTTTGCCCAGGCTGCCCTTGAACAATCCTCCAGCCTCAGCCTCCCGAGTAATTGGGATCATAGGGTGTGCCATGAGCTTTTTTTTTTTTTTTTAATATTTAGTTTTTAGTTTTAGGTGGACACAATATCTTTATTTTATATTTATGTGGTGCCGAGGATTGAACCTAGTGCCTCATGCGTGCTCGGCGAGTGCTCTACCACTGAGCCCCAACCCCCAGCCCCTGTGTTGAACTTTTTGAGGAACTGGAACTGTTTTTCATAACAGCAACACTATTCACATTTCTGCCTGCATGTGCGTGGATTTGATTCTGCATTCTTGCCTACACTCACCATTTTCTGTTCTTTTGTTAGCAGCCATCTTAATGGGTATGAGGTGAAATTTTGTGTGTTACTAAACATATTTTTAGTAACATACGAAATACTAGCGTCCTACTCTCTCTATATATGATATATATATCTTGTTTTAGGTACTCAGCATTAATTTTTACCTTCAACTGTGTTGACCCTGTAGATTTGCTTCATTCATGTTACTTTATTTTTTCTATGCATACCGTACTTGTATGCAGTTCTTTATTTTTTCTATGCATACCGTACTTGTATGCAGTTCTTTATTTTTTCTATGCATACCGTACTTGTATGCAGTTCTTTATTTTTTCTATGCATACCGTACTTGTATGCAGTTTTGGAGGAGCGGCACTCCCTGCACCCTGCTTCCCTTGCTTGGGTTCTCCCGACACTCTGAAGTCTTGACAGCTGCTTTTGTTGCTTGTGTCCACATCTCTAAATGCGAATGCTGCTGTCTCTCAGTTTCCCACCTTGTAGCCCTAGCTACTGACCTGGCAGGAAAGCAGAACGGAGCTCTCAACATTCTTTGAAGGTTGCTTCTGACCTTAGATATTTACATATTCCAGAACTCGACCCTTTGCTCTGTGAAGATCTTCAGGACTTGGCAGGTTGACGGGAGGCTACCCCTAGGGTCGTGTTCATGGCGGTTGCACTTCGAGTGGGTTTCTGTCTCATTAAGGAAAGTGAGGCTTGGTTTTCCTGATGTGGTTGACAGGAGCGTGGAGAATCCTGCAAGCTCCAAGCAGTGCATCCAGCAACTGCAGGGTCCTGCTGTGCGCGGCACCCTGCCACACACCGTGCAGGGTCGCGCCTTAGCCCTTGCCCCTGCCCTTGCCCCTGCCTTGGGCCATGCTTGTCTCTTCTCCTTTCCTGGAGTGGAGACAGGTCCAGAGAGGTAGTGCCACTGGGCCAACTCACAGGATGGGCCAGGAATACTGTGTACTAGGAGAGCGTCCCCTTCTTCCTGCAGCCACAGGGTTGCCACTGCCTTTTCCTTGGGCTGTGTGGAGGGTGATGGGATCTGAGGCCAGCAGCTCTCAGAATGTGCTCTTCTGTACTCAGGCCCTGCGTCACTTTCCGAAGGTGTTCAGTGTATGTGAGGCCTCATTCCCCATGGGGAAGCCAGGGTGGGTGTTTGCTGTTTGTTCTGGGCGTGGCAGGCTCCTTTTTGGGCCGCAGTCTTAAAGCAGTGCCCATGTGTCTAGCCTGGCCATGAAGAGTAAGGATTCCAGGGATACAGGTGAGGCTGCGGCAGGGCCTAGTGCCGACAGCAGCACTCTATGGTGCCTGCAGGCAGGAGCAGGCTAGAAGGGCTTAGGTAGGTGAGTGGAGACACAGGATGGGCAAGGGGCCGTGTGTGGAGGAGGTGCCTCATTCTGCCTGTGTACTTTAGAAAACCCAGGGGGCCTTCCTGTGTTCTTCATCCCAGAAAAAGTCTTCACATTTCTGCAAGGACATGTTTTAGCATCTCGATATCATTTTGATGGTGAAACAGCGGGAGTCAGTTTTAGAGCGAGCCCCTGCCCCATGCAGATAGTCTGAGCCCAGTCCAGGAGACTGGCCATCCTCCAATGTCGGGTGCTGTTTGTTTCTTTGTAGGTGTGGAACGCTGTGGACTCGGGGCGCTGCTTGCAGACCTACTCCCTGCACCGTGAGGCTGTGCGGGCTGCCCGGTGGTCTCCCTGCGGCGGGCGCATCCTCAGTGGCGGCTTCGACTTTGCCCTGCACCTCACAGACCTGGAAACAGGTGGGTTCCTCGGTATCATTACTCCAAGGCGAGCTGGCAGCTCTCTCACTAGGGAGGGTTCTCTGGAGGGTCCCTGGCCACGGGCTGTGTGGGGTGTTAGGGGAGTAGGAGGGGCTCCCAACTCTGCAGAAGGTTCAAGGCTGTCTCAGCCTCAAGCAGTGGGGCGGATATCGAGGCAGCTTTTTATCAGCTCTGACATGCAGTTTATAGTGAAGCAGGTTTAACTTGATCGTGGTGTTCTTTGGTTGGGGCCAGTGTATAGGACTCCTGTCAATCCATTACCATTGAAGGCTGTAAGAATGACTTCATCTCCCAAGGAAGGGTTTCAGGTAGGTTGTGCTTTAGTGCCCACACTAGAAGAGCATTGGCAAGATGGATTCGTGCTGGGTATGAGTGTGAATCTGAGCAGTCTTGGAGGAGGAGTCAGTGGAAGGAGCTTTCCTGTCCCTGGCTCTGTGCCCAGGCACTGTGATACCTGCTATGGCCCCAGTTCCCGGGGCTTCCTGCTGGGTGGTGGTAGGAACAGACCAGGGCTGACACAGCTGGTGGGCAGGCCAATGCTGCCCTTGTCCTGGGCCTAGCTTCTTTCCACACCCATGTGGCCATCTACTCTTAGGCTCCTCCTTCCTCCGTCACTTTTCTGCTAGGTATCACAGCCAGGGTCAAGAGGAGGGACTAGAGTCCCTGGAGCCCTGAGAACAGCATCCTGCCTGCCTGGTGTGGCTGCCCCAGGGCTGGTGGCCTTACCCTGGGGTCCAGCCCAGCAGGTCTGAGAGGATGCAGAGAGGAAACACACAGGAGGCTGAGGTCACTGTGGACTTGGAACCCACCTCACATGTCCTCCTCTTTTGGGCCACCCAGGCGGGCCCCATGCACTCTCGGGGGTGGGATGATGAGACTGCCAGTCAGGGGCCCTGCTTGGTCAAGGGGTGTATCTCCAGCTCTGTGGGAGGCCTGCGGAATTCTCCCTGCAGCAGCTGGCAGTAGTTATTTCCATTTCATAGGTGAGGAGACCGAGGCCCAGAGTGCAAGGTGGGGACTGGCAGGGTTGGAGCTGAGTCTGTACTGTAGACTGGTACCCTTCCCTTAGTGCCCAGTGGACAGAGCCTCTCCCTCATGGGGAAGCTCTCTGACAGTTTGTGTCTCTCTTCTTCTCAAGCCCACGGGTGCCAAGGCTTGGGGAGTTTGCTGCCACTTGATAGTGATGATTGGGCTGATGATGATGCAGCAGTCTGTTCTGACCAGGTACCCGCTGTGTGCCAGGTGTCTCTCCACAGCCATCCACATGAGTGTCCTGTGGGCCCTGTCACCCTTAGAGGCAGGGACCATCAGAGTTGTGAAAAGGCGGCCTTTTCACATGCTGGTCTGGGGCCACGAGCTAGGCAGTGGCACAACCAGGATGTACCCAGGTCTGCCAGGCCACCAAGCCAGCTGTCTGCCTGCTTCCCTGGTGCCCATGTGCCCCATCGCCATGCTGTGTGTGCGACAGAGCTGAACACAGCCCAGGGCTCACCTGGAGAAGGCCACATCTGTTGGGGACAGAAGTGCTGGGACCACCGTCTGCAGTGATGGAGTGAGATACAGGGATTGCAGGAGCACGGAGTTTAGAAAACCCAGGGGTCCTTCCTGGAGGAAGCACAGCCCACACTGAGCCAGGAGTTAAGTGAGACATCACGGTGGAGGAAGCGTGTTCCAGGGGAGGGAAGTGGGCTCTCAGCAGGTAGGGCCATAAGGACACAGGATGCTACATTGTGTGTGAGGGAATGGGAGAGAGGATCTGGGGAGTGCAGGAGGGTACCCCTGGCCTATGGATCCCATGAGCACATATGGGTGGGTGCTGCACTGCCCATAGAGGGACAGGTTAGCTCACCTAACTCTGGGCCATCGTTTCTCAGATGTGGGTGATGCTGTTGAAATACTCAACTCAGATTCACTTGATGACATTAGCAGATTCGTTGTGGCCCTGGGTTATTACCTGTTTTCTCAATCAACAGATGTTAAGCGGACACATATGCCTGTGTGTGTGTGTGTGTGTGTGTGTCTGTGTATTGGGGGATGTCTTGAATGTTTTAGACAACCAGAGGCCCTCTTGCCTGACAAGTTAGGGACTACTGTAGGGCCACTGCTGAGTTTTGGGCAGGAGAGAGCTGGGTTTGATTTGTGCTTTGGGTGGGTATCCCTGGTCGCTGCAGCTTGTCTTGTGTGTTCTACAGGCCTGCTGGAGGAGAGGGGTAGTTTGTCTGGCCCAGGCCCAGCACATTCCTTCAGCTCTCTGGTGCTGAATGGATAGAGAGGAAGGCGGGGCCCTGTTCTGGGGGCCTTGCCACCCAGCCAGTGAGGCGATGTGGGCCCCCCACCCACACCTCTTCTGGGAATGTGTTCACTGCCAGGCTTGTCTTCTGAAGGCCTTGCTGGTTCACTCAGCATCTACTCCCCATGTATCTGCTGTGTGCAGGAACGTGCTGGGCTGCAGCACAGGGCTTGCTGGACACCCTTCGTCTCCAGCGAGGGCATGATGGCAGAGCTTGCACCCCAGCCTATAGAGGCCCTCCAGCTCCCAACAGGCTATGGTTTCTGTGCACCTCCTGGCTCCTGTGGGAGCTCATTGAGACGGGCCCATCCTGGTGTTCCCTCTGGCTTCATCGACTTGCCCTGTGTGTGGGGATGAGCTGGAACTAAGTGGGTCCATGCTGGGCCCTCCTGGCTAGGCAGTGAAGCCCATCACAGGCTGTCTGGGTGGGGTAGACTCCCCATGTCTTCTGCCTCCTCTCAGGACACCCACCCTCTGCCTTGGTGTCCCTGAGTGCTCTCTTCAGCCTTGGCTGGATTGGGCTGGACTTGCGGCCCTTGTGGCCTCTGTCCTGTTTTGGCTTCTTGTCCTTTATCTCTACCAAGTCTGCTCTCCTGTTTTGCTTTATCCCCTTTCCACCCTTGGTGATTTGCCTTTTTCATTTCAGTCTCATTAGCGCTCCTGCCAAGAGAAGGCAGCGCGGGGCGTCTCGGTGCAGCGCTTTGGGAATTAGTCACTCGGTGCCCATTGTCGTTAATGGGAATTTGGTGCCAAGGCCATTTATCCTGGTGTCCTCAATCAATACAGCTAAAAATCTGTGGATTCTAAAATGTCAATACCCAGCCTGAAATATGGAGGGCCAGCCACATTTTATCTCATTAATTTATAGTTCTGACGGGCTGTTGGCTTACAGAACAACCATGAATCAACACTTAATAAAATCTGCTCACAGATTAATTATTTTTGGTGTTCCTGCTTCCGTCTGTAATCTTCCTAACAAATGTCTCCAGTGCATTAGCCTGAGGTGGCCTCAGGGGACACTAGCTGACGCCACCTGAGTGTCCTCAGCCTTGTGAGTCACCTGTCCTGCATGTAAAATCAGCCTGTCTCTTCCATACCCACCATGGCTCCTCCAGTGCTTAGCGGTCCTGGTGGTGTTTCTCGAAAGTTCTAGCCCCCATCAGTCTCCCAGCCTGATGGTGAAGCCACTGTTGTTGAGGGGCGCAGGTCTCCATGCTGCACGCTTGTTGGCCACTCAGGAGCTCTCTTTGTCTGTGTTGGACGCTCTCCTGAGGTGCACCCAGTTCCTGGATGCCGTAGAAGGAATGTGGGTGGGATGCACCTTCAGCCCCTCACCCCCCACCCTGAGCCGGGAAGGCGGGGAGTGTGCCTTTGCCTTTTTCTGCAGGAGCCTGGCTGGCAGACTGTTGGGGAAGGGTGCAGTGTGTACAGAGGGCCCCTCAGAGCATGGGTTAGGGTCGGCCCTCAGCAGAGGTGCCTCTTCCCTCTGTCACTGCTCCGTGAAGACCTCGGTTCTGGGCTGGGGTTGTGGCTCAGCGGGAGAGCGCTTGCCCAGCATGTGCAAGACCCTGGGTTCGATCCTCATCACCACATAAAAATAAATTAACTAATTAAAGATATTGTATCCAACTACAACTAAAAAATAAATATTTTACAAAAATCTCATTTAAAAAAAAAAAGACCCCAGTTCTATGGAGTTGTCCACGGTGTCCCAGTTGTTGGGGTAGTTCCCCAAATGGGGCCACTTTAGGGTGTCAATTTCAGAATCCCCCAGCTGGCAGTCAGGGTGGGTTTCAGGGCAGACTGTGAGGAGGCCTTGGCCCATCTCTCTGATCCTCCTCCAGGTTTCCCTCTCCAACAGTGGTGGTGGGGGAGCAGCTCTCCCTGGTGATGGCGGCATGCACCCTTTCTCTGGGATCTGGGGTGGGCGTGCAGGAGCCTGCAGCCTGCCCTCTCCAGAGCTCCAGGTGTTAGTGGTAGGGAAGGTCTGCCCTTCTCACTGGGATACTCACTGCCTGCAGTCCCCCTGTCCCCAGCCCCTGTCCAGCTCCTCTTGCTCTGGATGTCCCTTGTTTTTTGTTGGGGGCCATGGTGTGTGTGAAAATGAGTGGTCAGCTCATGACCACTCCCGTGTTTTTTTTAAGAAGCATCTTCTGGTACTAGCCTTGCTTTTGCATCATTTTGGGACTTCCTTCCAGCTAGGGACACTGTAAGGATAGAGAGTAGCCCGTGGTCCAACTCCTTCTTGGGCTTGGTGGTATGGGTCTGTTCACACTCTGCCTGGCCTCCATCAAACTGAGAGGCGTGTGTGGGAGCAGCACCTGTGCTTATGTGTCATGCTTGGTCACTCTCTAGCTGCGAGGGCAGTGTTTTTATGTCCATTTCATTCATGGAGGGTTAGAGAGTTTAGTGACTTTTAAGGCCACATGGCCAGTGGCAACAGCTAGATCCAACTCGGGCCCATGGGATTGGCAGAGGTTTTCTGCAGAGGCACAGGAGTGGCAGGCTCTCTCCACAACTGTTTGCCCAGACAAGTAGTGTGCTCAGCCGACTATTGGGAGCTATCGGCTTGGGAGGGAGTGCCTGAGCTCATCTTGACCAAGCCTCTGATTAAGTGACAGGCCAGGGTGCTTCTCTAGCTGTCAGCAGCTGTGCTCCAGGGGGAAGTGTCAACCCCAAAGACTTCAGGACACCTGGCAGGGGAAGAGCGAGAAGAGTCCCAGAAGCACCAGGGTCTCAGGGCTCTGGTGGAGGGGCAGCAGGCGCTCTCACTGAATATTCCTCTGGCTTTCCTCTTGGGGCAGGGCCCTCAGCCCTCGCTCCTGCTTCCAGCCCCATGTGCTTCCTTGTCTTCCACTCTGGAAAGTGTCTCCACACTTTGTTTTCCTCATGTGCCTCATTGACTGCCCCGGGACCACAGTGCAGCCACCACATGCCTGCTGATAGAAGGAGGTTCTGGTTTCCAGAAACTGGTGTACATGCAAGCCATCAGGCACACCTGGATTGCTGGTTGGTAACTCACGTTTAAAGAAATTTTGGTAAAGTTGGTTTCATGCGGGTCATCAATAGCAGCGAGATCATTACATCCCTGCTGTTCCTCCTGTGACCATGGTGGTGTGGCTGTTGGTTGGGCACTGGTATGTGTCGGGCTTGTTCTCACACTGCTCCTGAAGGGGTTTATGGTCCCAGTTTCCCAGTGCAGATGCAGGGATCCGAGGGGGTGCTGCTTGGCTAGAGCTCTGCTGGAGGATTTCCGGTGCAGGCCAGCTCTGCCCTCCACCCAGCCTGCCAGGATGGCCCATTTCTGGTACATGGAGTTTGACTTGGAAGTTAGTGAGCTTCTTTTCTCGTTAACTTTGAGTCAGGATGTTTAAATTTACAGCTGGCTGAATACTTCCCGGAGGATGAGTGTAACGATATTGATTTTAGCGAAATGAGTCATGTGCCTCCTGCCTCAGAGCACAGGCTCAATTACCACGATCCAACAGCGAGCTCTCCCTTGTCAACAGCTTCCCTACTTGTTGGTGAGTCGTGGATGCGAACAAAGAGCTAAGGAGAAGGAAAGGTCACGGATAGCTGGCAGGTGCTCCAGGCTGGGGGCAGAGAGCTGGGCTCTGGGATTAGGTGGGTCCAGACGATCTCAGCGTGTCCATGTCACAGGTTTCATAGTGTCTCACCTTGCTGAGCCAGCTGGGGTTGAGGTGTGATAAGTGCACACCCCAGACAGGCCTGGAGGTAATGGGCTTGTCATTAACATCGATCATCTCCTCCTTGGTCAAAGTGAGCTCCCTGGAGGGAGGACATGGATGTCCCCTCTCTTCCTTGGGGACATTGGAGGGAGGGTATGTATGTCCCCTCTCTTCCCTGGGATTTCATTTGACCCTAAATACCAGTTAAGTGCCAGGACCTGAGCTAGGAGGGTCAAACATTGTGACCATAGGGTCCCCCAGGGCCGGCATGAGAGCAGACAGGTGGTGTTGCCCCAGCCATAGGGTGGTCACCTGGGGGAGCTCAGTGCCTGCCCCTGAGAAAGGGAGAGAGGCAGTTCGAGGAGCCCAGGGTCCAGTACCGCGGGGCCCCATGACAGTGACACTGGAGCCTGGAAGCACCGGCAGGGGCTGTGGTGCAGGAGAACATGTTGAGTTTCTGTGCTGTTTTAAATGTGTTTTTGCTTCAATGATTATTTATTTATTTAGGTGCTGGGGATTGAACTTGGGCCTAGCCCACACTAGGCAAGTGCTCTACTACTAGCCTGATAATTTATTCTTTATTTGTATCCTTATTGATTAAGGGAGGAAAAGAAGTAATTTTTCTTAGCTTAATAAAATCTGAGCAATTTTTATACTAGTTGAGCTCAGTCTAATCAGATCAATAAAGCCAGTGCCAGTGGATTAAATATTTTAGAGCTTAGTTTCCTATAATAAGCATACAGTGAAGAAATAGAATTTTTAAAATAATAGACACACACACAAGCAAGCTAGTCTCCAGGTTAAAGGTTTAATAACAACCAACCAGGGGTTTCAGGAAGCCTGGCCCAGAGGAGCTGGTAACAGTGCTGTCCTGCGGAAGGGAGGCAGCAAACCTTAGAATGCCCTTGGCCTCGGGCATATCTGCTGTTAACAGTCAAGGTGTTCAGCTGGAGCGTCCTCCAGCCACCCTGTCCCTTCAGCACATGCAGAGGCCAGCCCAGGGCAGCGTTCTCAGAGCCTCACGACAAAGCTCAACAATCATTAATCTCTCAAGGTTCCTGCTGTTAAAAGCCAGTAGTTTTTGGTTTTAGCTTTTAATTTAACCAAGGATGAATCCAGCAGGTTGGGGTTTGATTTTTCAAGCTATCATAGCTCCCTTTTGTTGCTTGCTCCATAGAGTGCCTTATGGACCACTTAGCTTTTAATCCTCACGACAGTTGAGCACAGAGACAGAGGAACCAGCCCAAGGTCCCTCCGCTGGAAGTGATGGAGCTGGTTTGTGCCAGCTCCTCGCTTAGGCCTCCTCCCGCTTCAAACATTGTGTCCACGTGGACGTGGTAGCACAGCCTGTAACCCTAGTAATTCGGGAGGCCAAGGCGGGAGTGCGAGTTGAGGCCAGCCTCAGCAACTTAGTGAGATACTGTCTCAGAATAAAAAATCTTTAGAAACAACATGGGATGTAGCTCAGTGGCAAACATACTGGGCTCCATCCCTGGTGTGGAAAAACAAGTACGGGGCCAGGTCAGGGTCACCTTGGCCCCTGTTTCTGAACCCAAGTGTTTTGAGGCCTCTTTTATTTAATAGACTTCCCCCCTACTGTTTTCCATGAGATGTCTGGAAGCTTATTCAAAAGTTGAAAAATCTTTTAAAGACCTAGTTATTAAAAGTAGGAAAAATATACACCATAGCTTGTCTTCTGAAGGAACCAGTTTTGTACTTAAAAGGCAGATTCTCCATCTCCTTGTGCATTGAGGAAAAATAGCATTCATGAATGCAAGGTTTTTTTTTTTTTTTTAAGGGGGCAGGAAAACTTCAATCATCATCTTTTAATATTTACCTAATTTTTTAGTTGTAGATGGACACAGTACCTTTATTTTATTTATTTTTTATGTGGTGCTGAGGATCGAATCCAGGGCCTCACACATGCCAGGCGAGTGCTCTGTCGCTGAGCCCCAACACCAACCATCATCTTTTAGCAACTCAGTTTTCTTCTTTCTTCCTCATTGTTGACGAGGCTGTGTTGTTGCACTTTTTGAAAGAACATATGGATAATTCACTGCCATTTCCCAAACCCAGCATATGGCTTTCTGTGGCAGTCCAGGAAACGGGGAAGCATCCTCACCTTCAGGCAAGTAGAGCTTCCTTCCTTTTAGATTTGAGGACTGGCAGAGAGCTGCAGCTGAGCAGGCTGGCAGTGGGCACAGCTGTCTCTGAGAGATGCTTCTGGCCCGCCCCGCCCTGGGCTGGTGTGTGGGCCACATCGGCTCTTGCCCTTCTTTTCCATGGAGAGGATGTGGGGGTCCTTGGCCCTTGGTCACGCCCAAGGCCTTCCCACAGTCTCCATCCACTTGGCTGGAGCAAGCTTCTCAGGACTCTGCTAGAGCCTGAGTGGGAGTGGAGGCTGAGGGAGTGACCCTCCTCTGCCCCTTTTTTATGGGTGGTTTCTGATTGGTCTGCAGTTGAACAAAAATAAGGAAGAGCTTGGCTTCCAGATAAGTTTCAGGAAAGGAAAAGAAGAGTAAATTTGAGAAATGCCAATTAGACTGATTCATCAAAAAGTGATTTTTAAAAAAATATATTTTTTAGTTATAGGTAGACACAGTATCTTTATTTTATTTTTATATGATGCTGAGGATCGAGTCCAGTGCCTCTTGCATGCTAGGCAAGCACTCTATCACTGAGCCATGACCCCAGCACCCCAAAAGTGATTTTTAAAACATTGACCCAAGGGTCATGGTGCTGCTGGCCTAATGAGGGAGAAACACAACCCCAAGGCACCTGGAAGTCAGCTCCCAGGTGACTTTCTAAAGAATTCTGTTAGAAATACATTATTATGAAAAAAGTACTAGCATAATTTACAAAATTCTCTTCCTACCCCAGAACAATGGATTTCATTTCGGTTGCTCTTTTCCTTGTCTTTGCCACATGGCTTGCATTGGACACGCTGAGATGTAAGAACCCGTGTCAAGCATTAGCCATCTTGCTGCAGATCGCTGCTGCGGTTCTCCCCATCAGGGCAGCGCGCTCTCAGGCAGAGGCTCCTGCTGCCACAGCTGCTCCCTGGGGCTGGACAGCCAGGCGTGTGCAGCAGCTCTTCACTGCTATGGCCTCTGTGACCTGGAGTCAGTCTGCTGTCGGCACCGGCACCAGGTGGCCATGGATACCTTGTGTGCTACTACATCTTGGTAGTAAAATGGTTTAGGGCTTGTGGAGCTTAAAGATG
The DNA here is from genome assembly GCF_021218885.2 of Marmota monax. Taxonomy (NCBI): domain Eukaryota; kingdom Metazoa; phylum Chordata; class Mammalia; order Rodentia; family Sciuridae; genus Marmota; species Marmota monax. The sequence goes on from NW_026694841.1 coordinate 1,981,371, forward strand.
GAGAGATTTTCCAAATATTTCTGAACTTTTCTGTGATGACAAGTAGCTGCTGATTGTAGGCCCCTGGAGCATATTTTAAAAATCAGTGTATTTAGTCATCCATCAAGGTAAGGGCGCTCCAACAAAGGAGGAGAGTACTGCCTTCCAAAAACATTTACCATGGAGAGAATTTCTTGAAAGCAGATACTTCTTTGGTACTGGTGATTGAACCCAGGGCCTCAGGCATACTAAGCACATGCTATACCACTGAATGTACGCCAGCCCCAGAAGTCAGGTGTTTTCAATTTTTTCCATTGTTTCTGCCCCCCATCTCTTTTTCTCTCTCTCTCTCTATAAAATTATTATTATTATTATTATTTTTGGCCAAAAACAGTCTAAGAGTATAACCTGTTAAAAACCTTAATATCTATAGCCTTAACCTGAGCTCAGTGTTTCTTTAATCTGTTTTAAAATATGTTTTTGTTTTTTGGTACTGGAGACTGAACCCAGGGTGTTTAACCTTACCGAGCCAAGTCCCCAGCCCTTTTTAAATATTTTATTTGGAGACAGGGTCTCGCTAAATTGCTGAGGCTGGCCTTGAGCTCATGATCTTCCTGCTTTAGCCTCCCAAGCCTCTGTGATTACAGGTATGTGCTATGTTTTAAAATTCTTTAAATGAAGATTTCAGTGAATCTTGAGCTGAATTTTTCAGTGAATTTTTGTTAAAAATGGGAGAATGTAGCTCTGATACTTTCTGATTGATTGCAGGAGCCATTTTTTTTTTTAATTTTTTTAAGGGAAAAATGGAGCTTTACAAGTGAAATGTTCACAAGCTTCTTTGTGCTAAAGATGGAGGGAAGTATGTGGGGTTCCAGCACACCAAGCGGGGCAACCTTCAGGAAGTGCTTTCTGAATCGAATGAACAAACACTACTTCCTGGGCCTACAGTGGGCATGATGTGAGATTTCGGCATCATCCTCCTTGGCCACCAGCTTCTCACATCCCCAAGTGGAGAGTTCAGGGGGGGCCACAGGCAGAGGAGGTCTCCCTGCTGTGCTGTGAGAGACCTTGCAAAGTCTGAGGGCCGGTGTTGGGAAGGTGCCGTGCCTGGTGTGTGAACCTGGCCCTTGGGGTCAAGTGTGGGGACAGCACTCGGACTCTGCTGTGGGAGAGTGCCTTCCATGTTGGACTTGGTTCTCGATGCAGTTTCAGGAGCATTAAGTGTGACTGGTGAGAATTACAGTGCTCTGGGATGTGGAGGCCTCCCTCGGACGTGGAGGGAGCCCTGGCTTTGACCTACCCTGAATTATTGGCATGTCTGAAGTCTACATAGCACACCTCTAAATGATCATAGTGCTAGTGCTGTTTTCCACCCCACATGTGTGTCTGCATGCACACAAACACTACTGCCCTGCACACAGCACTCAACAGACAGTCTTGAGTCCTATAGGACCAGGGAGACCCCAGTGGTTCACACCTCATGTCCATTCTGTGGCTTGGCTGCCTCAAGGCCACTCTTACTTACTGCCAGCCTGTCAGGTCCTGTGTGTGGGGAGAGCTCAGCCAGGTGCAGTGGGGCTGGCGGAGGATGAAGGCAGATGTGCCGCCGTCGTTGTGTTTCCAGGTCTCCCCTGGTCATGGGGGGCTTGTCCAGGTGAGTGGCCCTCTTGCGCAGCTTCCTTACCAGTCGGTATTTTAGCTTTAAGATATTTATTTTTGTGATCTAAATATTTTCTAATCCTCTCTTCTGTTTGTGTTGTAGGAACTCAGCTATTTAGTGGTCGAAGTGACTTTAGAATCACCACCTTGAAATTTCACCCAAAAGACCACAGTATTTTTTTATGTGGAGGCTTCAGCTCTGAAATCAAAGCGTGGGACATAAGGACCGGCAAGGTAACTCCCTTCTTCCTAGCTGGCCTTTCCACGGGAGAGCTTACCTTGACGATTTGAATATCGGGGGACAGGTCAGCCTCTATGTAGGGACCTTAAGATGGAATAATTACCACTGAAAAGTTAATCAGCACTAGCAGAATTTTAAGATCTTCTCTGAGAGACTATCATTGATTTGTTTGACTATCGAAGCATTATACAGGCAGTCCTAGGCCGTGTATTTCTAGAAGTCCTTGTTGGACACCTACTGTGCTCAGGCGCAGTCCTAGGCCATGTGTTCCTAGAAGTTCTTGTTGGACACCTACTGTGCGCAGGCGCTATCCTAGGCCCTGTGTTCCTAGAAGTCCTTGTTGAACACCTACTCTGTGCAGGCGCCTCCAGATGATATATAAAGACAATCAGTTTGGTTGCTCAAGGAATGACTACAGATGCAGATCACTGTGGTGCAAAGAAACGCTTTTCGTGCATGATGATGTGCACGAGAGGTGGGGAGAGGCCAGCATTGGGAGGACATGAGGGCTTTCAGCTGCCTCCAGAGGCCTGGGAGCACCTAGAGGAGGTGCTACTTCCTGTAGGGCTTCTCACATCCCCAAGTGGAGAGTTCAGGGGGGGCCACAGGCAGAGGAGGTCTCCCTGCTGTGCTGTGAGAGACCTTGCAAAGTCTGAGGGCCAGTGTTGGGCAGGGGCCATGCCTGGTGTATGAACCTGGCCCTTGGGGTCAAGTGTGGGGACAGCACCTAGAGGAGGTGCTCCTTTCTATAGGGCTTAAAGGCTGGAGAGATTTCCACTCCCACCCTCAACTGCCACCTGCTGCCTTCACCACTTCCTGGATGGCAGCTCCTCCTAGCCTTCAGGTCTGAACAGCAGAACTGCTCTTTCCACCATACCCCACGCCCTAACCTGCAAGCAAAGCCTGTCCACCACCTTCAGACTCTGACTGCCCATCCTCATGTTCACTGCCCAGCTCTGGCCTCAGCTGCCATAGTCTCTCTGGGACAATCGTAGAGGCTTTTGATCTGGCCTGTCTTCCCCTGGCCCTTAAGAGTCTTTCTAATAAGCATCCAGAGCAGTCCAGGTTTCTGTCTTGATCACAGTAAAAGCCTGTATCCTCACAATGGACTGAAAGGCCTCATCGATGTCCTTATACCTCTCTGATCATCTCCAACCTGCTTGGCCTCTGTGCCTTTCCTAGAACACAACCTGCATATTCCTGCCTCAGGGCCTTTGCACTGCTTCTTCTGCCAGGAGTGCTTTTTCTTCCAGTTTTCTATGCAGAGGCTAGATCCTCCCTCCTTTGGACGTTGTTCAATCGCCCCTTTCCAGTGAGGCCTCCCTGCCGCCACCCACTGGCATTCAGTAGTCCCCTCCACTATCTTAGTTCTCTCCTTAGGTTTTGTCATCACCTGGCGAGCTATGATTTTTCAGGACCATTTATTTTCTGGTCTTCCACCTCTGAAGTGGAAGCTCTTAGCTCCCAGGGATTCTTGTCTGTTGTGGGCCCCTGGCTTTTAGAACAGTGTTGTCGGAATGGTGAAGGAAGGGGGAGTACATCATGCATAGGACACCAGGTGTGTGTGGGGACTGGCGACCAGCAGGACTTGGCTGGGTGTATGCTCCAGGCAGTGGGACGGGCCTGGACACAGATACTTGAGTCTTGGTTGGGATTAGTGGCGGAGAGTTTGTGAGCAAGGGGGTCCAGAGCAGGGCTGAGGAGGTTCTGTGACCATGGGTGGGCCCACTGCCTGTGGGGCCCGATGACTTCAGGTCTGAGAAGTGCCGCTCTGGGTAGAAGGGGACAGGCTGAAGTGGCCCCTGATGCCCTCTTGAGCCTGCGTGGAAGCTGACTGCGGAGGAAGGTGCAGAATGCCTGTGTGGATTCAGGGCCTCTCGGGCCTCACTCTGAGGAGCTCTAGCCGGCTGTCCCTGCAGCTCCAGAAGGTTCTCCCTGAAGGTACCCTCCTTGAGCTTCTGGCCCTACTCTGGCAGGTTAGTCTCCTGGCCACTGTATTGAGCAGAAGCCCTTCTGGGGAGTCTGGGTGGGGCAGGTAATTGGCTGCTCCAGGAAGGCCCTCCTTCAGCAGGCTGCCCAAGGAGCTGCCTGGGGTTTGAGGAGAACCCAAGGGAAGAGGTCCCTTTCTTGAAAGAGAACAGGGAGTCTGTCTAGTCCACAGGTCAGCTCTTACTCAGTGTGCTTCACCAGTGCCCACAGACCCATGTACTCTTTAAAACAAAAACAAACAAACAAAAAAAAGTTTATCTGTTACAAAGAAACTTTTACAAAAATGTTTAGAAAAGAGAGGAAAATTACCCTTAAAGAAATGGATATGGTATATTTAAGAAAAAATGCTAGAATGCCTTATAGTCAGAGGACAAAGTCACGATCAGCAAAGAAGACGTTTGAACACGCCACGTACCTCGGAAGCTCTTCTCATGACACTTGCGATGGGACCACCTGATTCCCAACCCTTCCTGACAGCCACCCTGAAAGGTGCCCTCACTGTTTTTAGCCTTAAAGACCAAACACGTAAGAAATTGCTCACCACAGACACCATCTGATTGGAGAGTTTGTTAAAAATGTTGGATTTCCTCCCACGGCCGACGCCAGCTGCTGGCTCTGAGACCCCCGGGAGAGGCAGTTAGAGGCAGGTGTTGGCGCGGCTGGCATCAGTTTGTCTGGAGCCCCCTGAAGCTCGGACAGGGGGTGATGGGATCTGTGCACACTTGTTTCTTTTCCCCTGTGGTTTTATTTTTTCGTTTGGTCTTTTTACCCACACTCCTCCCCCACCGGGTCCCAAGGGGAGGCAGTGGTGGTTCCGTTTGCCCAAGCCGGGCTCAGGGGCACTCTCCTGCTGGATATCTGCTGGAGGGACTCTGTGGGAGGTCCAGCCTCTGACCCTTGGGGCTGAGGTGGCTCCTGCAGCCTGTGGCTCTGTCCCTGGTGCTGAACCGTCACCAGGCATGAGCTCCCATCAGGGTCAGCAGTGGCCCGGCAGCAGGGAGACAGCCTTAACTTAAGAAAAGCAACAACCCCTTCCAGATACAACAGGGAGTGGTGTTTATTATAAAGTGGAGACAGCCATGTAATGAAAGGGAAACCCGGGAAAGGAGAGGCAATGCACCAGCCCAAGGGGAGCAGCTAGCGGCATTTTGATGTAGTTTTTTTCATTATTCTTTCCCCCTGTGGTTTTATCTTTTAGTTTAAAAACACTGGTCTTATTTTTATACACAACTCCAGATTTTGCTTTTCACATAGGTTATAAGGATTTTTCTTGTTATTATGAACTCTTATAAAAGCTTTGGTGATATTCCTTTGACTCCATATGCCTTCCTGTCTTGCCCCTGCCTTAGCCCCCAAACTCAACAGTGTCTGGTAGGCACTTGGTAGATCTGTCGAGAGAATGCAGCAGATGCATGAATACATTAACTTATTAAGTCATTTATGTTGGATATGTAGAATATTTCAAAACTCTTTGCATTTAAAACTAATAAAAGTGAGCATAGAGATCAGGGGTCAGAAAAATGCAGCCCAAAGCTAAATCCAGCTTGCTACCTGTTTTTATAAATCATGTATTATTGGAACACATAGCCGTTCACTTTTGTACCATTCTGTCCTGCCCTCACAGTCCAGGAGCAGAGCTGAGACCACAGGGCCTTCAGAGCCAAAAGTATTTACCCTCTGGCTGACGCTTGGTAAGGAGAGACTTGGTTCTGACACTTGTCATCATGTTGGTTACTAGGAATGCTTGACAAGGTGGAAGTCCTAGACGTAATCTGTTTGGTGTATCCTGGCAGAAACCAAATACTCTGAGAATGTCTTTTTAGATGGTGGAAAACTGTTCTTCAATCAGGGGTGTGTCTGTCATTTCTCTATGATTGCCAAGAACACTACCAAGGTTAGCTTTATCATCCATAAGAGACACCTTTGTGCACCCAGCTTTTCCCATGTCTGGGATTTACTCCTTGAACTCAAATTGCTGAGTTCAAGTGAGCCAATGTTTTGAGGGGTTTCTGCCGACAGGACTGAGGCTAGCAGGCCCACTGCTGGAGGGTGGCCCTGGAGGCCAGGCAGCTTCTCACTGGGATCTTAGGGTGCAGAGTCTGATGATTGTTGCAGCAAATAACTTTTCAGCTACATTCCAATCATGAGATTTTATGGTTCCTTCAACTTAGTCAAATGATAAATGGTGGGATTTTGAACTTTTCTAGTCAATTCATTACAGCAAATGAGCTTTTTGGCTCCCCTTCCTCCTTTTCCTGGCTGATCTCTTTGCCTTGAGTTTGGTGATTGGAGCACATCTCATCACTGGAAAGTGCCTGACTTCAGTTCTTCATAGTCAGTTAGGTAAGCATGCTTCCTTGGTGCTGGCTTAATGCCTTTGGTACCACATGGTGACTCTTCTTCCTCCCAGCAGTCTGTTTGGACATGGGTGCCAGCCAGAACCCACGACATCTATGGTCTGACCGTCATGGTACTGTGGGAGTCCCTCTCTCCTGAAGCTCCTCTGGTCCCCAGGGCCAGTGGCCTGAGTTGCAGGAGACAGGGTTCTTGTCTTCCTCCCACTTGCTCAGCTCGGTGACCTGAGGTGAAACATGGGTTACTTTGCTTAAGTGCACGGTTTCCTCACTGATATGGCCAGGGCATGATGAGGTGACCTCCTCAGCAGTGTTCTCAAACCTGCACAAATGTAGGGAGCCCCTGGGCTCACACTGGGATGCAGTTCTGGGGCAGAGAGGAGACATCTTGCATTGCCAGCCGGCTCCAGGAGATGTAGAGGGAGGTGCACGTGGATCACACTCTGAGAAGCCGGGGACTCTGTGCCCAGCACATCTTGGGAACTATACATCCCAGCCCGGGAACTATAGAGCTGATGAAGAGGTCTGAGACATGGACCCAGCTCTCCAGGGCCCAGCAGTCCTGTGGGAAATGTCCCATGGTAGTCACCTTCAACTCACCTTGAGATGACTGTGTTTTTTATTTTGTTTTGTTTTGATACAGGGAATTGAATCCAGGCCCTTGTGTGTGCTAGGCAAGTAGTGGGTTGACACTGAGCTATGTCCCCAGCCCTGAGACAATTTTGTATTTTGAGCCAAAAGTTAGGATAGGTAATAAAAGCAATCTCCTCAGGAGGCTGAGGCAGGAGGATTGCGAGTTCAAAGCCAGCCTCACCAAAAGTGAGGCGCTAAGCAACTCAGTGAGACCCTGTCTCTAAATAAAATACAAAATAGGTTTGGGGATGTGGCTCAGAGGTCAAGTGCCCCTGAGTTCAATTCCTGGTGCCAAAAAAGAAGAAGAAAAAAAGCAGTATCCCCACAAGCTTGTATTATGAGTCAAATTTGTTAAGAAGGCTCCTATGGAGGCCTAAAAGTTATATTGCATATTGAGTAAATCACTCTTTTTGTAAGAATGAACCATGGAACCCCAATCTCAGCAAATTATTTCTTGGTGAAGGCAAGATCGCGCACTGGAAACTGGAGCAGCTGTGGAGAATCTAGGACGCAGGGCTCCTGGAGCTGGAGCCGGGCCTGTGCCCCAGCTCCTCTCCCTTCCGGTGCTCAGCTGACGCTCGGCAGGCAGGGCTGAGCCTTCTTTGATGTCTGCTCCAACTGTGCCCTTGAGGAGGACAGCCTGTGCCTCCAGACTGTTGCCTTGGCTCCTCCGGCCCCCGTTGGTCCTCTGGAACCCAGGCTCCCTCCCACTCTGGGATTCTCCTGGTAGATCAGCTCTGACAGGCCCACTCACTTTTACTCCTTGGTGCTGCTTTGACACGATCATCAATATTTCATGCTTGTTCTACATCTTTTCATTCTTTCTCTTCTGTTTTTAAAGTGTTTAAAAGGAGGTCTTGACTTTCAGGTCTTGAATTGGTTTCTTGACCTTCTGGAGCTTTGTTGCCCCAGACCCTCTGCAGGCGTGTCCTTGCCTGAGGTGACAGTAGAGCAGGTCCCTTGCCCTTGGCCTGTGTGGACCACAGCCCTCCCTGGTCAGCTGTAGTCCAATGGAGTGTGACCTCCATAGGGGCAGGGACTTCGCCTCATTTGCTGCTTGATTCGCAGCCGCTGGCATAGTGCCAAGAATATGGGAGGCCTGGGGGAAGAAGACTCGCCAGAATGACTAGGAGCCCTGAACAAGACGAGCCTAAGAAATACCAGGAAATTCTCCTGCCCAGCGAAGGGGAAGCTGAGCATGGTTCAGGACTTGGCTCTTCTAGGAGCCTTTCCCAGTGGATGTTGTTCCCTGGGTGGAGTAACAGGAGCTGGCAAAGGCGCCCCCGGCTTGCACTGTTTGACCTAGTGCAATGGTCAGAGCCACTTGGGGGCCTTAGGAAGAAAACAGGTGCCTGCCCTGGCTCCTTCTGGAGCCTCCTGGGCACTGAGATCTTTGAAAACCCTGCAGGTGATTCTAGTGTCTAGCCATAGTTGGGAACCTCAGTCCTGGGGCCCATGGTTTGGGTGCCCAGGGGAGAAGCCAGCGTGGGTGTCTGCCTTTGTGGATTGCTCATCCTTGCCATCTGCATTCTCCTGACGACGACGACGGTTGAGGGGGAGACTCCGATTTGCCTGCATGGTTTAACGCCATCAGCTTCTGTGGCATTGTAGTCAGGTTGCTTATTTGCCCTAATGAGGTTTTGATTACTTTCCATTTGTCTCTTTCATCCATTTTATATTAAAATGCCTTTCTGTTTGGACTCTCTGTACTTTCTACAGTTCTGAACATTGCTGCAAGCCAAACTTCCATGCAGATGAGGCTAGGAGACCAGCAGAGCTGGAGAGGTGGGATGTGGTGCCCATTCCCCAGCCCATCATGTGGGGCAGTGCTGATGAAGGTGATTGCCAGCGTGGGCACTCTGGAGCGCCTCGTGTGCTGGAGTTCATCTTCTGTGGCAGTGCTGGGGTAGGCAAGGTGCTGTGGTCATCCCAGGTCTCTGGCAGGGCACACCTCAAGCACACCTGGTTGGTAGTGGGGGGTCAGATCTTGAACACAGGTGGTTTGATGCCTGAACCCTTGCAGGGCCTCTCATTCATAGAATGAATGACGTGTTGGTCTCAGATGTAAATGAAGATGAGTTGGTGAGGCCTGAGCCTTTCATTCTCAGAGAAGCCTGTGTGGGCCAGCCCAGGTCCACCCTATCCTGCTACACAGCTATGTCTGCTGTCAGCACTGGCTGGGTGGGGCAGCCTTGCAGCCTCGGGCCTCGGGCACCTTTTGTGGTGCTGGGGATTGAACCCAGGTCTTGTGCATGCAACGCAAGCACTCTACCCCAGCACTTGTGGATATTTTACATAAATGGAATCGTGCAGTATTGGTCTTTTGTGCCAATTTCTTTCACTTAACATAAACTTCTCAAGGTTTATCTGTACTATAGCCTGCGTCAGTACTTTCTTTTCTTTTTCATTGGACTTTGTTTTTTAGAGGAGTTTAAGGTTTACAGGAAAACCAAGTGGAAGGTCCAGGATTGCCACCTATCCCTGTCTCCACATGTGTGTTTCTTCCTGTTTCCCCCCCCTCCCAAGTGGTGTGTGGGTTGTGTTTGATGGACCTGCACTGCCACGTCACTGTCACTGGCACCCACCGTCTAGTTTGCATTGGCGTCACTCTGGTTTTTCTTTTTTTTGGTACCAGGGATTGAACTGAGGGGCGCTTAACCACTGAGCCACACCTCCAGCCCCTCTTCATATTTTATTTTGAGACAGGGCCTCACTGAGTTTCTTAGGGCCTTGCTAAGTTGCTGAAGCTGCCTTTGAACTCGAGATCTTCCTGCCTCAGCCTACCGAGCCCCTGAGATTACAGGGTCACGCCGCCACCCCTGGCTGCATTGGTGTCACATTGGTGTCTGTGGATTTGGACAGATGTGTAATGATGTGCTGTGGACTGACTGTCTGTGTCTCCCCAAATGCCTAGATTGAGTCCTTATGCCCAGTGTGGAGACAGGGCTGTCCTTACAAGAGGCACTGAGAGAAATGATCGTGTGTCCACTGTGCAAGAATACGGTAGAGACAGCTCTTTTCAAACTTGGACGAGCACCTCACCAGGCCCGAGGATCTTGCAAGCAACTCGATCTTGTGTGTTTTGAGGCGCTGCTCCACTTGATCCAGATGATCAGGTCACATTACTCTTTTGGTGTCCATGGTGTTCCTAGTGACATATCACCCCTTTCATTTCTAATATTAGTGGTTTGTGTCCTTTCTTTTTTCCTTAGCTTAGGCCTGTTGATTTTTTTTTTTTTTAAATATTTATTTTTTTGTTTTCCTCGGACACAACATCTTTGTTTGTATGTGGTGCACAACATCTTTGTTTGTATGTGGTGCTGAGGATGGAACCCGGGCCGCACGCATGCTTGAGCCACATCCCCAGCCCCAGGCCTGTTGTTTTTTTAAGCTTTGTCAAAGAACCATCCTTCATTTTCATTACTTTTTCTCTATTAATTTCCTATTTTATTGATTTCTGTTCTGATTTTTATTATTTCTTTTCTCTTGCTTTCTCTAGATTTCACCAGCTCTTCTTTTTCAAGTTTCCTAAAGTAGAAGCTTAGATTGTCTATTTTGGGTCTTTCTTCTTTTCTTGCAGAAGTACTCAATGCTGTAAATTTCCTCTAAGCACTACTTTTATTGAATCCCACAAATTTTGGTAAGTTGTCTTTCCATTTTCATTTAATTCAAAATACTTTAGATTTTTTCTGGAGGTGTTTTTGGGCCCAGGTGTTACTTAGGAGTGTGTTGCTTAATCTCCATGTATTTGGGGATTTCTCGGCCCTCATTCTGTTTTGCCATGGTGTGAGAGCAGACATTGCGTGACTTCTGTGTTGTGTTGTTGTTGGGTTGTTTTGTGGTCCAGAATGTGGTCTGTCTTGGTGAATGTTCCGTGGGAATTTGAGAAGAATGTGTTCTGTTGTGGTGGGCTTCTGTGTCCCTGGATGCTGGTCACATCTAGTTGCTGGATGGTATTGTCGAGCTCAACTGCCTCCTTTGTTTCTGCTGCCCGCATCTGTCCACCTCTGATAGAGCAATGTCTCCAGCTGTCTTGGTGGATTCATCCATCTTTTCTTGCGATTCTTATCAGTTTTGGCCTCATATATTTTGATGCTTTGTTGTTGCAAGGTGCTCACACTTTAAGGCTTGTTATGTATTGTTTTTTTTTTTTTTTTTGGGGGGGGGTACCTGGGATCGAACTCAGGGGCACTAGACCCAGCCCTATTTTGTATTTTATTTAGAGAGAGGGTCTCACTGAGTTGCTTAGCACCTTGCTTTGGCTGAGGCTGGCTTTGAACTCATGATCCTCCTGCCTCAGCCTCTTGAGTTGCCGGGATGACAGGCGTGTTATGTATTCTTAGAGGATTGACCCCTTTATCATTATGAAATGCTCTCTCTTTTTTTATTTTTTCCTTTTTGAGTTGGGGGTCTTGCTAAATTGCCTAGGTTGGCCTCAAACTCTCAGTCCCCATCTCAGCCTCCTGAATAGCTGGGGATTATAGACGTGGCCACCACACTTGGCTCATTTTGTTTTGTTTTATTTTGTAGTACTGGGGGTTGAACCCAGGTCCTCACACATGGTGGGCAAGTACTCTGCCCCAAGCTGCACCACAACTCTTTTCATTTTATTTGAGACAGGGCCTTGCTAAGTTCTCCAGGCTGGCCTCCAACTCTTGATCTTCCTGCCTCAGCCTCCCAAGTAGCTGCTATTTCAGGTATGTGCCACTCACTGTACACATGTAATGAATGCCCCTCTTTATTCCTGATAACTTTGTCCTGAAATCTGCTTTGTCTGAAATTAAGATTATCTATTTCTGCTTTTTTTTTTGATTAGTGTTAGATGGTATATCTTTCTCCAACCATTTACTTTAAATTTATGTATATCTTTATGTTTACAGTGTCTCTTTTGTAGACAATATATAGTTGGGTGTTGTTGTTTTTAAATTTACCCTGACAGTTGTTTTTTTAATTGTCACAGTTAAGCCATTGATATTCAAAGTGATTTGGTATAGTTGGATTAAGAGCTCCCACATTTGTCACTGTTTTCCATTTGTGACCCTGCTTTTTCTGTTTTTGTCTTTCACTATTTCTCTGCTGTGTATGTGGTGCTGGGATCAAACCCAAGGCATGTGTTGGAGTGCAGCTGGCCCAGGTCCCTTTGTCACTCTAATTGAGCATTGTGTGGTTCCATTTTCTTTCTTAGCTTATCAGTTACACCTCTTCTCCTTTTTTAGTAGTTGTTCTAGAGTTTATAATGGACGTTTTCAATGAGTCCATGTCCACCTTCCTTGACACTGTCCTCAGGGGTGCTGTGAGTGCCTGTCCCTGTGTCATTGCTGGCATTCATCTCACTCATACATGAGGGTGCATAATTGAATATATTGTTGCTTTATTATTTTGAACAAAATGATTATCTGTTGTATTAACTAAAAAAAAAAAAAAAAGTTTTAGCTTCACCTTGGCACTATCCTTCCTTGATGGTCTGTCTTCCTTTCATATGTAGATCGAGTGGCTGACCCCTATCATTCTACCTCTTTCTGAAGAACCTCTTTTAACCTTTCTCACAAGGCAGGCTACTTGGAACAAATTCTCTCAATTTTTTATTTGAGAAAGTGTTTCTCCTGAACTATTGAAGGTTATTTTTTCAGGGTATAGAATTCTTGTTTTGTAGAATCTTTTCCATCCAACATTATAAATATTTAGTCTCACTTTCTTCTTGTTTGTGTGGCTTCTGCAGAGAAGCTAGATATAATTCTTGGCTCCTTTGTGGGCTTATAAGATGCTCTTTCTTCCTGTGGTGGCTATCAGGATCTTCTTTGTATTTTCTGTAGTTCGAACAAGATGTGTCTCGATGTTATGTGCGTGTGTGTGTGTATCTGGCATTTATCCTGCTCCATGTTCTCTGAGCTTTATGGACCTGTCATTTGATATCTGATACTAATCTGGGGAAAACCTTGGTGTTTAAGTTGCATGTCTTTTCCCCATTCCTTTTGCTCTCTCTTCTCTTTCTGGTACCCCGTGTGGTGTATGTTACACCTTTTGTAGTGCCCACCAGTCCTTGGATGCTCTGTTCTGTTTCCACCTCTGCCCCCAGGCTTTTCTCTTCACTTTTCACATTTTTGGAGGTTTCTACTGAGACATTCTGAAGCTCAGATGCTCTTGGTCAGTGTGCAGTCTGCTCAGCCCCACTGAAGGCACGCTTCATTTCTGCTTCAGGGCTTTGGGTCTTCAGAGTGTCATGTGGAGTCCCTGCCTCTGCTGGCCGCGCCAGCTATGGTGACACACCGTCTGCCCCACCAGCACCCTTAGCTTATTGACCACGGTGGATTTACAGTCTATTCCAACACCCCTATCCTGTGAGCAAAAGCAAACGTGTTTTGCTTTTAGCACGCCCTGTGCTTTTTTCTCAGTAGCAAGACGGGATGACAGGTAAGTGGGGACGTCGCAAACGGACCCTGCTGTGGGGGGAGGTGTCGGGGCAGGAGGCGACCTGGAGGCATCCAGGAGGCATCCAGGAGGCCTATGGGGCCAGTCCTGTGATGAGCCTGGTCTCACTGAACTTCAGATATGCCTCTCGGTCACCCTTTCGTTTAGATAGGACAGGATGGCCAGAGTGGCTGAGCTGGTACCTTCTTCCCCCAGGAGGCCAGAGGAGCCGGAACTGGGTGTGTTCTCCAGAGCCAGTTGGTGTTGGGCATCCCCTGCCCCAGGTCAGTGGGTTGTGGTAAATTAAAACCCCAGCAGGCTAGTTTACCAGCGTTAATGAGTTCCTCCCGAGGACACCCCTCTTGAAGAAGAGCAGAACTGAAAAGAACCAATAAATTAAAACAAAACAAAACAACAACAACAACACAAAAAAACAAAAACAAACTAAAAATAAAGAGCATATGCTCTATGGTGTTTCAAAGTACAGGTCAGGAACTAGTACCCTCTACTCAAACTTCTGGAGACCAGGAGTGTCTTGGGTTTCTGATATTTTCAGATTTTGGAGTATTTACACATACATAATGAAATATAGCTGGGGAAGGGGACAGAGTTCATTTTGTTTCACTGTACCTTATGCACATATGTGATGATGATTTACCTGCTGTGTTTAGTGTACCTGTGTTTAGACTGTGACCCAGCATGTGAGGTCAGATTCCACTTGTGGCTTCTTGACAACATTTAGAAAGTTTTGGATCTTGGAGCATTATAGATTTTTGGACTAGAGGTGTTCAGTGCTGTAGCTCCTTTCCTTCTCCTGCCAGGAGGAGCCCCAGGGGATTGTTCTCCAGGCTTCATTGTAAGAACCTGGGAGAGTTCTTGGCGTAAAACTCATGGAATATTTTGGGGCTTATGGTGACTGGTTCCGAGAGCTCTATGTTCTAGACTTGCCACACTGAGCCTCCAGAAGTTTTGTCCGTGGCAAAGTGCCCTTGGAGAGGGTCAACATGAGTCTCTGTTCCCATAGGTGTACGTCGTGTGCTCCCTGGTCTGCGTCCCTGGTGCTGGCCCTGCAGGGGTCTGATCCTGTGGCTGTTGCTTTCTGTGTTGGCCCATCTGGGTCCCATTTCTGGGGGCAGAGGTTTGCCTCTTACCTAACTTGTTTTATGGGTCTAAGAAGAATTTTTTAGTTTGTTCGGCTTTTCACTTGCTGTTAGGAAAGAAATGCTGATTATGAACTGCTTACATGCAAGACTGTTAGCCAGGGTGTGCTTCCTTTCTTTTGATGATCAAATAACATTCTATTGATTGGATATGTCACGGTTTTTTTGTTTTTTAAACCACTCACCAGTGGATAGATATTTGCATTGTGTCCATTTTAGGGAACATGCTGTGAACCATCCTGTCGTGAACATTCATTTGTGGTTTTTGTGTGGACGTGTTTTCATTTCTCTTGGGTTTGACCGAGGATTGAAACTGCCGAGTCGTGTGGTGGCCTGCTGTGTAACCCTCTGAGAAACTGTTCCTGTTTGCCACAGTGGCTGCCATCTTACGTTCCCACCAGCAGTGGGTTTTCACATCCTCACCAAAACTTACAGCTACTTGTCTTCTTGACTATACCTGAACTAGTGGGTGCATAGTGCTGTCTCCTTTGGTCCAGTGGTAGTTGGACATAGGGCTGTTCAGATAGGTTATTTCATCGTGAGTGAGCTTTGATAGTTCAGTGCCTCAAATAATTGGCTCTATGTCAGGAAATTTGTGTGCAGGAACTTGTTCATCATGTTCCCTTGATAGCTTTAGTTTGAAGTGCTAGCTCCTCTTCCATGCTTATAATTGATAATAGTATTTGTGTCTTTTTTCCTCCTTAGTCACGGTGGCTAGAAATTTATCAACCATGGTTATTTATTGATTCTCCATTGTTTTTCTATTTTCAGTCTCATTCATTTCTGCCCTTTTATTTTCTTCCTTCTGCTCTTTTTTCTAATTTCTTTTCTTTATTATTATTATTATTATTATTTTTTGTGTGTGGTCCTGGGGATTGAACCCAGAGCTTTGTACATGCAAGGCAAGCACTCTACCACCTGAGCTGTATCCCCAACCCCATCTTTTTCTAATTTCTTAAGCAGGCAAGTTAGGTCATTATTTGAGTTCTATCCCTCCCTCCCTTTCTTTCTTCCTTGGTTCCTCATGTATCACCCAGGCTGGGCTTGAACTCATGATCCTTCTGCCTCAGCCTCCTGAGTACCTAGGATTATAGATGCATACCACCATTTCTGGCTGAGGTTTTCTTTTTAAATACAAGCATTTTAATGCTACACATTTTCCTTTAAGCATTGCTTTGTCTGTATCCCACAAATCTTGATGTATTGCATTTTAATTTTAATTCAGTTAAATTTTTTTCTAATTTTATTTTGATTTCCTCTTTGATGTATGGGTTTAGAAGTATTTTCCTTAATTTCCAAATATTTTCTGTTATGGTCAGAAAGTTTACTTCATGTGGTTTCTATTCTTCTCAATTTGTCAAAGCTAGTTTCATTGTCCAGAATATGGTTTTCTGGTAACAACAGTTTTGTTACCTGTCCCATGTGCTCCTGGAAGGAAGCTGTGTCCTGCAGAGGTTGGTGGAGTGGCCACAGGGCAGCTGGGTCCTGCTGGCTGACGGTCGTGCTCAGTTCTTCTGTATCCTTGTTGATTTTTCAAACTTGTTCTTTCAGTGGTTGAGAGAGTAGTGTTGTCTCCAACTACAGTTGCGGATTTGTATGTTTTTTTTCCCCTTAAGTTCTCTCATTTCTTTGCTTCAGCTACTCAGAAGGTGCTACGACGGTTCCACTGAGGTCTTATTCTCAGACCACAGATGTTAGAGAAATACGAAAAAAGAAAAGAAAAAAAGGTTGAAAGAAAAAGAAGGAAAACAAAGTAGGCTGTCACCTCTGTACTGGCCACTTCTCGTTTTCAGCCGTCTCTTGAGCCACCTGAGCTGCTCTCTTTAGAGTCCTCAGGGGGCTGCTTTACACGTTTTATCCTGTCTTAGTTGGAGTCTGTGGAGAGGAAGGCTGTGGTGCACTTACTCCAGTTTGACCTCAGGTTGACTCTGAACACTGTTTTCTCTTCTGTGAATTCCCCTCATTTTGGCCAGGTGCTACCTGAAGTGCAGGTCTCTCCTGACGTCTCCATTCAGCAATGTTCCCAAGCCCAACAGGGCGGATGCTCTTCCATAGCCTGATTCCCCTGGGACTGTAGCAGCCTGGAGATTTGCTGTCCCCACTGGTATATGAAGACCAGGTCAGAGCTTGGTGTCCTCAGACCTCGTGTGCGGGCACGTGGCGGGTGGCTCAGTCACCGGTCTTGAGTAATGATCATATGCAACCTCCTTGACCCCCTACTGTAAATTTCCAAAGATATTATGACTTCAGGAGAGTTTCAGCTATTCAGATTTGTGCCCCATGAGTGGATTTGTTGGGTGGTGTTGGTGACTCGGTCAGGGTACATGGTGTTCTGCATACCCGCTGTCTTCCTTTCCCCACTACTGAGGAAGCCTGCGTGGCTTTCTTAGCAGGTTTGGCATGAAGGCTGAGGAGGAGCATGGGGTGTGTCATTTCTGTGACCAGGCAAGGGTCCATGTGAGAGGAAGTGAGTTGTAGACATCTCTCCTTACCCTCTGCATGCCGCCACATCAAGCAGATGTCTCACTTTTTAATTATAGCTTTGAGTTAAAAAAAAAAAATTTTTTTAAAGGGCTGATCCTGTGCTTCACCTCACTATTTATTTGTTGGGCGTTTTCCATGTGAAGGACATCTCCCTCCATCAGGACTCAGGCCCCAGGAAATGCCTCTTCTGGGCTGTGGCACAACTCCCAGTCCAGCTGCTGACCCAAGCCAGGATCCTCTGTGGCAGCTTTAGGATCCACACTCCACTGCCAGCCCCTGCTCTGTCCACTTGTAGGGCAGTGTGGGTCCCCTGCACACTGACCCCTGGCTGAGGGGTGAGTGGTGACTGTAATCTCTTCTGGCTCCACTTGCTGAGTCACACTCTGGCATGGATGCTGTCCTCCCGAAGGGCTTTTCTTGACATGGACCTGGTGTCACGTGGCCAGCCGCAGCCCCTTCCGACTGTTACTTAGTGTGACAGGGCTGTGAGCTGATGGAAGGCATCTGGTGGGGTTCCGCTGTGACTCGGGGTACTAGCAGCATTCAGAAGGAGCGGCGCAGGGGCATGCTGAGGACTTGGCTGCCACCCAAGCCCCAGGACAGAAGTAGGGGAGAGCTTTCCAAATGCTCACTCTGGCCACGAGAGGGTGTATGCTCCTTGCTGGCCACTTGGAATGGAGTGCTATGAAGTGGGAGACAGTCCACTAATCTGCAGCCCAGCCATCGCTGCCCTTGACAGTTGGTATCCTTCATTCCAGTGTTTTATGCATATACATTTACATTTTTATGTGATTTTCTTCCAGCTTAATATTATATCATTAGCATTTCCCATATTGTTAAAACGTTTTTGGATGCTATAATTTTTAATAATTACCCAATATGCCACAATGTATTTAACCAGTCCTTTATTGTTGGGTATTTATAATATTTTTAGTGTTTTTCTTTATTAAACATTAAGGCGAACATCCAATTTCCTTGATGAGGAATTGATCAAAGGGTATGCATGATTTTTAGGTTCTGGACACCATTGCCCACTTCCTTCTGAAGAAGGATGGAGTTGCTTTGCTTGTTTTCAGCATCGGTCAGGCTTCTGCATGCCCTCCTCCATCCTGGGGAAGGAGCTGGGGCAGACAGATGGTTGGATGGGTGGCTGAGAGAGCCTGGGGTCAGAGCCCCAGGGAGGCAGGGAGGCAGACAGGGCAGGAGAGGGTGTCTTCTTTCTAGAGCTGCTGTCCTGGGACGTGGAGTAGGTCCTGGGTGTGAAGTCCATCATCTAATGGTACACCCTCTCTCAGTACTCACTGACCAGCCCAGCCAAGTGCTCAACCTTTCAAACAGGCAGCCAGTGTTTATTGCAGACCTGATGAATATAAAAGTCAGAACTTGGAGTCAGTTGGAGCTTAGGGATTGGAAATTGGCAGTTATTGGGGAGACAGAGGTGTCCCCAAGAAGATAGTGTGTGTGTGGGGGGGGTAGTTTTCAGAAGGGCACAAGCATTGGGACGTGGGTCCTGCAGCCAGCTTAGTCCCACAATCCTCCAGAAGGTCCCTGGAACCTGGCCCTGCTGTATTGGTGGGTCACAGCTACATGCTTCTCCTACTGCCAGGTCTCTACTAGTTCACTGTGCCCTGGGTGGGTAGTGCTGGCTCACTTGCTCTGCCCTTTTCCCTGGGGTAGTTCTGTGAGGATCAGGCCCGTGTGGGCCCATGGAGAGGCTCTGCTCCCAGTTCAGTGGCTGGGGGGCAGAAAAGCCTGTCTTTCCTCCTCCTCCTCCCAGGGTCTTGACAGGGGATCTCCTTCCAGGTGCCCTGGCTTGGAGGGCAGAAAAGTAGGGCCAGGATAATGGTCAGCTGGAGCCGGGCTTGGCATCCTTGTGGCCCAGCCCAGGTGCACCATGAAGTGGACTCTGGTCCCTGTTGACTCTGTGCCTCATTAGAGAGACAGAGCCGGCCCCTCATGGTCCTCAAGAGTGGCTGGGCTGGATAAAGGGCTGAGGTTTGGGGGCCTCCACAGTTGAGGCTGGCTCAGGCATGCAGGCCCACATCCTTCCTTTCTCCTGCCCAGAGTAGCTCGGAGCTTCTACGCATTTCCCATGTTACTTTTTGAGGGTCGGAGTGCTGAGAAGAAGAGGGGCTGGCATGCACGTATGCACAGGGCCCAGGCTCTCTATAGCGGGGCTGCTGAGGGGGCTGCTTTGTTGGAGCCCAGTTTTAATTCATGACTCCATTGTAAAGTGAGGAAAACCAATTTTTCACTTGAGAGGATCAGCAACATAGATACATGTGTAATTGTCTATTTCTGCTTTTCTTCCTTTCCCTTGTGTTCTGTATCCAGAATTTAACATTTCACAGTCTCTGATGTGTCGATTTCTCTGTGGTATGTTCACATTCAATTCAGATTCAGCAAGCACTAATTGAGCAGCTACTCTGCTTCCTGCCAGGCAGCCTGGTAAGGAGAACAGCATGGAGGGGTCAGGTGCAAATGTCAGATTGCGGTGTTGATGCAACAATGGCAATGCCTCCAGCTGGCTGTTTGATCCTGGGCAGGGCATCTCACCTCTCTGAATCTCAGTGTCCTCAGTAGACATGGTAATCTCCACTTCCCAAAGTGGTCGTGATGATACATGTGGTCACATGGAATGCACCTAGCAAGGTGCACAGCAATAGTGGGTGTTCACTAAATGCTACTTGCTGTCTCAATTTTTTTTTTAAATGATGATCACACAAGGATCACAGTGAGTGGCTCTCATGAGCCGTATTCAGTTTTCCTAAAAGCTGCGTGGATATGTACTTTCCCCAGCCTGGCATCTACCTGACCAAAATGTTAATGAAGTGTCTGTGCCGTCAGCTGAAGCTGTTCTGACCCTGTGTGATGACACAGGTTATGATAACACAGGCTGATCAGAAGCTTGGACGTACATTCTCCTGTGTCTTTGATTAATTTTTAAAAAGAAATGAGTTAATTATTGCAGAGTAAGTGTGGGTGCTCAAAATCCAGGGGAAGATCCTGAAGTGGGAACTCAGATGTCATGGTGGGAACCCCAGCCCAGAACGCCTCAGGAACTGTCCAGGCTCTGTGATCTGCACGTGGAAAACTAGCCAGTAAACATCCTGAAAGGCAGGACCCACCAGGGGTGTTGGTGGGATGGAGTGGGTACTTCCTGGAGAGTGAGATGACATTGGCTGCTTCTCTTGGCATACCTTCCCACGTCCCTCCCAGGGCCTGTGACTGGCCCCCAGGACAGCTCCTGACTGTGTTGTGGGGGCTCACACCTGGGAAGTCTGTCCTTGGGGGACACATTCTTATTCTGCTTGGACCCAGTGTGGTCCTTTAGCCAGGACCCCACACAGTTTCCAGGTGATACAGGGAGCTGCCCCTGACTGCACCGGCCCTGCACTCCTGCACTGCTCTTGGCTGGTGGTATCCTCCTCCTCTGCGTTGTCTGAGGGGCAGTTTTCACAGTCTGTCCCCTGTAGAAAAGGCCCGGGGTGGCCCTTGTGAGTCCCCTGCATTTGGTGTCCCTGTGCTCTGGTCTTTGTTACACACCTGTCAGGGAGGGGCTGGTCTCTGTGACTCGGCCCGAGCAGAGGCTTGTTTTAAGCTGGAAGGCTCCTCTGAGGGTGAGGACTGAGGGCCTGTTGGGTGGTTAGGTGGCCTTGAGGTCGGGGAAGGTGAGGCTCGTGTCTGCCCTGACTCACATTGCTGATAGGGTGCTGGTGATGACAGCTGCCCTCGAGGTGGGGAAAGGCTCCCGAGGAGCAGCTGGTGGTCCTTCTTGGTGCACTGGAGGAGTGGCTGGAAGAGGGCTTTGCAGGATGCACAGGAGTTTTCTAGGCATCAGGTCAAGGCATTTAGGCATGGCCCGAGAGGAAATGCACAGCAAGGGGTCTGTGTGGACCGAGGCCATGCAGGTGTAGGGGTGTGTGTGTGTGCGTGCGTGTGCACACACACGTGCATGGATGCACACACTCAGGGGAGTATCAGGAAACAAGGTCAGCTTGGTGGTCCAAGATGGCCAGTGCAGGTCCTCTTCCCAGGCCATTTATAGGTTGTGACCCAGAGCTGGATACCTCAAGGAGGCTTTGGCCACAGAAGCCTTCCCAGGTTCTCAGTGTTGCTTTAAAGTTGGTCTTCGGGGCCTGAGCTGCTTGTCAGTTACACCTGACTGAAAGGGAAGGGTGTCCCCCCCAGCATATGGTTATTAAAGCACGCCATCTTTAAGCCTCATTAAGTAGTGTTAAATGCTAATGAATTTAGAGAGGGGTGTCTTGGGGCCTCTGTTTCCTTGGAAACATTTGAGAGCAGGTGCTTTCTAACGAGCTGTACCTATTTTAAAAGTGAGCCGCGAGGGCCGCTTTGATCGCTGGTCTCGGATGCTGATGGGCAAGTGTGAACAAAGCCGGTGGCGCCAGTGGAGACGTTTTGTGCTCTCTGAAATATCATTTCTCCGGTGGTTTCTATAGAAACCACTGGCACCTTGGTAAGAGAATCGCCGAACTCCCGGGTCTCACTTACGCAACGCGACGTGCCCGTCTGGCCGTCAGCGCCCAGCCTCTGCGGATGTGGACTCGGGCCGGCAGGGCGGGACCGGGGACATGCGGGCCGCCTTGCCCCGCGCAGCTGTGGGCCTGGCCGCTGTAATCGCTCTGCCCTGCCCTGCCTGCTGCCGGGTTCCAGCTGGTCCCCTCTCCGCCTGTTATTTCAGGCCCAGCTGATAAGAGGAAGAATTAACATTTGTGGAGCTAATTCCTCCCCACAGCACACTTGAAAGAAACTTTTTATTATTGAAATATTTAAATATGTACCAGAGTAGAGAGACTGTTAATGAACTTCCATGCCACTCTATTCCGGTTCAACAGCCAGGGGCTGCGCCAGCCTTGTTCCCTGTAACCCCAGCCTTCCCCAGCAGCCGCAGCCCCCACTGGATATTTTGAAGCAAATCCCAGAAATCTAGCATTTCATTGGTAAATGCTTTTGTTTCTTTGAAATAAGGCTTAGAAATGATTATAATACCATTATCCCTTCTAACAATTGAGCAGTAATTCCGTAATACTATCAAATATCCAATTCTGTGTTGAGATTTCCCTGGTTGCCTCATAATTTCCTTTATACAGTTGCCTTGTTCAAATCAGGATCCAAACAGTTGGTTGATAAGTCTCCTAAGTCTTGTTTAATCTATAGGCCTCTATTCTACTTTGTTTTCCTTGTAACTTATTTATTGGGTAATAAACCAGTTGCTTATGCTTCATTTTCCTGATAGCACCCCTGTGGTGTCATTTAAGACATTCCTCTGTTCCCTGTATGCCTTGGGAACTGCTTCATCCAGCAGCTTCTGAGGCTGCGGGTGCCCGATGGTCACCTGGGGAGCTTGTGCTCTGCAGGTCAGCTCTTGGTGCTCATCCCTACGGTTGTATGTGAGCGGACCTGCTGGGACTTCCCCGTGTCCCAGCAATAGACAATGCACAAGTTCTAAGTTGCCTGCAGTCTGAGTGACGTGGCAAAGTCTTGTGCATCTCACTGTCCAGTGGGCCATGACCCATGCCTCTCTCCAGTGTGTCCACACTGCACAATGCCCGCCTGTTGGCCTCTTCACAGCTGACTGGGTATCTTTTGCCTAGTCAATTTTATATTGTTGAGTTCTGAGGGTCTTTACATATTCTGGAATTATTTTTTTACATTCTCTAGCATTTTGTATTCTAAGAGATCTTTGCCTATCCTAAGGCTATGAAGATTTTTCTCCTGTATTTTACTCTAGTTTTCATGGTTTCTGCTTATACATTCAGCTTTGTGGTTCATTTTCATTTGATTTTTGTGTATGGTCTCAGTGAGGCTGGTGGTTATTAATTTATGTTGCCACATAGACCACCCAGGTGTTTTCAGCACCATTGTTGAAAGATATTCCATTCCCCAATAGATTGTTTTTGGAGCTTTGATGGAAAATAAAATTTGTGAATCTCCTTCTGGTCTCTTAGTTCTCTTTTGTGACCGGTGTTAATCCTTTTATCAATACTGTCCTCTATAGCTTATAATTCTTGAAATTGGGAAATGTAAGCCCTCTGGTTTAGTTTTTCCTTTTTGAAGATTGTTCCAGTAATTCCAGGTTTTCTACTTTCCCACTTAGACTTTACAATCAGCATATCTTCTATAAAAAGATTGCTGGTGGGGCTGGGGCTGTGGCTCAGCCGTAGAGCGCTTGCCTAGCACTTGTGAGGCCCTGGGTTCGATCCTCAGCACCACATAAAAATAAAATAAGGATATTATTTTTTAAAAAAAGATTGCTGGTGTTTGGATTAGGACTGTATCCAATCTGCAGGTCATTCTGGGGACAATGGGCATCTTAACAATGTGGGGTCTTGTGGTTCATGAGCACAGTACATCTCTGTTTTTAGATCTTAGTTTATCTCAGTGGTGTTTTGTAGTTTCCAGTGTTCAGGTGTTACATGCATTATATTCAATTTATTCCTCACTATTTCGTGTTTTTTTCTATATTTACTGTGAGTGAAATTTTGTTTTTAATTTAATTTTTCATTTTTTTGTTAGCATATGGAAATAATACTAAGTTTCTTACATTGTCTGTGTACCATGTGACCTTACTAAACTAAATTCTCTTCTTCGTCATCATAAATTTTCATATACTACTTAGGAATTTCCTTTTTTATGATCATGTGTCTGTCTATGACTAATATAGTTTAACAGTTTTCTTTCTAATGTGTATGCAAATCTTTCATTTTCTTGCTGTATTACAATGGCTATACCCTCCAATATGGTACTAAGTGGAAGTGGTGAGAGTAGACACCCTTGCTGTGTTTCTCATCTAATGGGGCTTTTACCGTTAATTATGTTTAGATCCTAAGTCAGGTTATATTCTTAGTTTTCTGAACATTTTAATGATATATTGGTGATGAATTTTGTCAAATGATTTTATTGCATTTTTCCTGTGTTCTGTTAACATGTTGAATTACAATGATTATTTTAAAAATGTTAAGATATGCATTTCCTTTTTATATATGGCTTAATTCAAGTTGCTAATAATCTGGTAAAAGAGTTTTGTATCTATGAGGATCATAGCTTTTTTTTTACTCTTGTGTTCTTTGGTTTTGATGTGAGATAAATATTGACTTCAAAAAAGTGAATTGACAGCCTTCTCTACTTGTATTTTTTGAATATTTGTATGGGATTGGTGTTTTTTCTCCCTTAAATGCTACATAGAATGCACCAGTGAAGACATCTGGACCCAAGGTTTTCTTTGTAGGAAGGAGTTTCATATCTCTCTCTCTCTCTCTCTCTCTCTCTCACACACACACACACACACTATGTATAAGGCTATTCAGCTATTCTATTTTTTCTTCATTTGTTTTTGTATCTTTTAAGGAATTTTTTCATTTTATCTAAATTGTCAAACTTATTGCCCTAAAATTGTTCTAAACATTCACTTTAAAAAAAAAATCTTTTTAGTGCCTGTACCATCATTGTTCTTTCCTGTCTGAATACCACCCCATTGTCATGACTCTCCAATCCACTTTTCTTGTGGTCCAAATTTGATGGTAGTGAATCCTTTCATTTTTTTTTTAATCAAGAAAATGTTTATTTTGTCTTATTTTTGCCATATTTTGCCCTTTATTTTTATATTTTAAAATGGCACATACTTGAAATATAAAGTATTTAGTATTAATTTTTGTATATGGTATAAGGTATGGATAGAGAAGCTACATGTTGTTGACTATGGGTGTTCAATATTCCTGCAACATTTATTGAAAACAATATCCATGGAAATCCATTGGCTGAATATGTGTAGGCCTATTTTTGTTCTCTCCTGTTCCTTGATTTCTTTGGCTATCTTTATGCTATCATTTTCATTATTGTAATCTTATAATGAGTTTTCAAATCAGCTGTGTAAATCTTCCAATTTTGTTCTTTTTCAAAGTTGTTTTGAGTACACCAGGTTTTTGTTTGTTTTTACATTTCACTTTCACAATCACTTTGAAAATTTCTGGAACAAAAAAACTTGTTGAACTTTGAATGATATCACATCTCATTTGTAGAGTAATTTGGGAGAGTTGAACTCATGACAATATTGAGCACAGTATACTTCTCGATTTATTAAACCTCTCATCTCTGTCACTAATATGTTATTGTTTAGGTAATACAGGTTTTTCTTATGTATCCTATGGTTTTTCTTTCTTTTGATACCGTGAATTTTTTCAACTGATTTTCAAATATTAGAACAACCTCACATCCTGGGATGAACTGTATTGATCATGAGATCCTCCTTCCCTTTTTTTGGAGTCAGGTCTAACTCTGTTGCCCAGGCTGACCTCAAACTTGAAGCCTCCTGCCTCCACCTCCTGAGTTGTGGTAACCCTTTTTCACAATTTGGGATTCCATCATCTACCATTGTATATGAATGTTTGTCTCCATGTGCATGAGGATTGTTGATCTGAACTTTTCTTGTAGTATCTTCTTATGAGTTTGGTATCAGGGTAATTCTGGCTTCGTAGAATGAATTGGAAAATGTTCCTTTCTCATCAATTTTCTGGAACGGTTTGTGTAAAATTGACATTATTGCTTCCTTAATATTTGCTAACATTGACTAGTGAAGTCATCTTGGCCTGAAATTTTCTTTTTCGGAAGGTTTGAAACTTTAAATAAAATTTGTGTAGCAAATATAGGACTATTCCATTTTCTTATTTTTGGTTGACTTTTGGTAATTTTTGTCTTTTTAAGAAATTTATCTGTTTTACAGTTGCCTAATTTTTTAGCATAACATTTTTTATGATATTAACTTTTATGTCTGTATAATCTGTAGTGATGTCACTTCATTTCACTCATTTCTGATGTTGGTGACTTGTGTCTTTTCTGTTTTACCTATCAGTCCATCTAAAGGATTACGAATTTATCAACACTTTCAAAGTACCAGATTTTGGTTTCATTAGTTTTTCTCGGTTTCTTTTCTATTTTTAAAAAGGGCATTGATTTTTCTGTCTTATTTCCTTCCTTCTTAAATGTGGAATTTAGTTTTATTTTCTTTTTCTCACTTAAGTGAAAGTTGAGCTCATTGTTTTGAGCTTAACTGTATTCTTTTACTAATCGGTGCTATTAACTTCCCTCTGGGTTTTGCACAACTGTTAATATAATGTTTTCATTTTCATTCATTTAAAAATACTTTCTATTTTGAAATAGAAATATTTCAAAATATTTCCTTTTGATTTATCCTTAATCCATAGATTATTTTAAAGTGTGCTAGTTTAATTCCAAACACTTAAGAATTTTTCAAATATCTTTGTTATTTATTTCTAATTTAATTCCATTGTGGTCACAGAACATACACTGTATGTTTGGATCCTTTTAAATTATTGGTACTTTGTCAGTGTTCTTGATAAATGTTTTGTGTGCATTGTGTTTTCTGCTGCAGTTGAGTACAGTGACCTGTGAATAATCATATCAAGTTGGTTGATAGTGATATTCAAGTCTTTCTATACCCTTTCTGATTCTGATTTGGGTACACTGTCAGTACTGTACCCAATTTCCTGTCTATTACAAGGTTTCCCCCCCTCTGACTGTGGGAAATGAACAATTCCTAGCCCTGTGTAACATCTTGAAATTGTTTTATGTGATCTTTTTCTGGGTTCTTTCCGAGCTTGTGTAGTTTCCTCACATATCTAATCTGTGGGGTTTTTTTAGAAATATTTTTATTAGTTTTTGATGAACCTTTATTTTATTTATTTGTATTTGGTGCTGAGAATGGAACCCAGTGCCTCATACATGCCAGGCAAGTGCTCTATCACTGAGCCACAACTCCAGCCTCTGTTTTTTTTTGTTTTTTTTTTTGGTATTGAGGATTGAACCCAAGGATGTTTTTACTACTGCACCATGTCCCCAGCCCTTTTTATTTTTTATTTTGAGATGAGGTCTTGTGAAGTTGCTTAGAGCCTCACTAAGTTGCTGAAGTTGGCTTTGAACTACTATCAGTCCTCCTGCCTGAGCTTCCTGAGTCACTGGGATTATCCAAACATACAGTGTGTAGATTATGGGTGTCACCATTATATGTCTGTCTGCTCTGTAAGAACAGCTGTGATGTGGTCTGAAAGTGTGTATCCTGGAGTCCATATGTTGGAGCTTAACCCCAAGGAGATGTATTAGGAGGGGGCTTTGGGAACGGATTAGGTCATGAAGGATCTGACTTATGAGTGGGACTCATGTCCCATCCTCATGTCCTTTTCTTGTAGAAAAGGCTGGAGAGAGTTAGCCCCCTTTGCCCTTTCTTCTTTTCCATGGGAGGACACACAGTTAACCTCACACAGTGAAGATGCAGCAGGAAGACTCAGGCTCTCTCTGGACACCAAGTGCGCTGGTGCTTTGATCTTGAATTTCTCAATCTCTAAACTGTGCAAAATAAATTTGTATTATTGATCACCATCCCATCTAAAGTGGTTTGTTATGGAAGCAGAAACTAAGAAGAGCTGGTTGAAATTTCTGACTATAAGAGTGGATCTATTTCCTTTTTTTGTTGATTGGTTTTCCTGTAATTAGCTGCATAAACATTTAGAATTGTAATGGTCTCCAGAACAATTGAATTGACTCTTTGATCATTGTGAAAAGACCTTCTTTATCCCTTGTAATATTCTTTACTCTGAAATCTATTTTGTGTATTATTAACATAAGCATTCCTTGATTATTATTAGCATGGGTCACCTTTTAATCTACTTGGGTCTTTATATTTAAGGAAGGTTTATTTTAAGCAGCATAGAGCTAGGTCTTATGATCTAATTTGCTCTCATATCTAGCAGTCTCCTTGGAATTAAAGTGTTTATCCTACTTTAATTTAATGTGGTTATTGATGTGGTTGTGTTTAAATCTTAAATTGTTGTGTTTATTAATCTGTTCAGTCTATTCTCCTTTTATCTTTCCTTCTTAGTAGTTTAGTGATTTCATCTTATCTTTTTTTTTTTTAACTGTCTATGACTTGTGGATGTTTTTAGTGGTTGTTTACCTTCAAGTCGTATTCTGTCTCCTCTTCCAGAAGACTCTTAAGACAGTGCACAGATTTCCATTTCTTCCCTTGGGGCCTGTATGCTGTGGTTGTTGGGCTTTTTACATTGTACATGTGCTACAGTCCCCATGGCACATTATTACTTTTGCCAGAATTAGCTCATAGTTTAAAATTTTTTTTGATAAACTGTTATGTGTTTTCTTATTATTCTTACTGCTTTTCAGTGTGTGTGTAAATTCTGATCTGCTATGTTTTTCTTTGTGCCTTAAGGATTTCTTTTAACATTCCATGTGTTTTTATCTGTTAGTTAAAAATTGTCGCAGCTTTATTTGTCTGAAAAATATCTATTTCTTTCTTTCTTTCCTTCTTTCTTTCTCTCATATTTGCAATGGGTAAAGGATATAGTCAGGAATCCCCCCCAGTATTTGACACATGTTGCTCTACTGTCCCTCCCTTGCCTGGTTTCTCATGGGAAGTCAGCTGTCATTCTTGTGTTTGTTTCTCTGAATGTATCTTTTTCTTTGTTTGCTTTTAAGATTTTCTTTTCTTTCTTTTTTTTTTTTTTTTGTCATTAATTTCAAGCAGTCTAAGTGACATTCCTTGGTGTATTTTTTTTTCTGTATGTTTTAGGGTTTGGGGGTTCTTTTTATCTGTACATTTATGGTTCTAATCAAATTTGGCATTTTTTGAGTGGTTATTTCTTTTTGTTTCCCTCAGCCTCCACCCATCCCTTCTCCAATCACATTCATGTTAGGATTTTCAGATTTGTTCCATAGCTCACGGTGGTGGTTCTTCCCCGGTCTTCAAGGGTACTGGCCATTTCTTGTACAGTGGCTTATCTGCTACCTTGAGCAGACATTGCTTCATTTCATTGCTGTGTGTTTCATTTGGGTCTTTTAGAAATATCTCCATGTGGACTGTCTTTAACATTCTCACGCTTTCCTCGCCTTCTTGGCCACGTCGTAGGTAGCACGCAGCGGAAACTGTTCTATTGTTGTTTTCTCTTCACTCTGTCACCTGGGTTACTCCTGGGTCTCTGCTGATGGAGTTCCTTCACCACCGGTGGCCCTTCCCTGCATCTCTCTAGGTCTGCTCATTCTTGATTGGATGTCAGACATTGTGAATTTTACTTGCTGGGTGCTCAAGATTTGGTTCTTCCTTTACATGTTCTTGAGATATTATTCTTGGTTCCAGTTGTATTGCTTGGAAACAGTTTGCTCTTTTTGAGGATTTTAAGTTTTATTTGGTGGAATCCAAACAGCCACTATGCTAGAGGGAATTTGGCCTCATGGCTGACAGCAGTATACTAATGTCCTGTGTATCACAGGTCTTCCCCCCTTGACTGGGGAAACATGAACAATTCCTAACCCTTTGTGACACCTTGAAGTTGTTTTGTGTATTCCTTTCTGGGTTTTTCCCCTGAGCTTAGGTAGTTTCCTCATATGAATAACTCACTGACCACTACTGATATTATATGTTACAGGGAAAGGAGTGTTAATATCTATTTTCAGTTCTGTCAGTTTTTGATCATGTATTTTGAAAGTCTGTTGTTAGGTGTATACATATATGGGATTGTTTCGTCTTCTAGATAAGTTAACATTTTTATCTTTTCATAATAACTTGTATTCCTGGCAGTGTAACCTGCTCTGAAGTCTACTTTGACTGATGTTAATGTCAGCCTCTCTAGATTTCACTTGCTTGTGGTTTTTTTCTGTCCTTTTACCTCTAATTTATTTCATTGTATTTAATTTATTTCATTGTATTTAAGCCCAGGTGGCTTCAGATTTCTGGGCTCAAGTCATCCTCCTTCCTCAGCCTTTCAGAATTTAGGGTTTAGTGTGTCTTTTTTTAAAAGTTGAACTCCAACTTGAGTCTTTGTGTTGGTGGTTTTAGAAAATTTATAGTTAACATAATTACTGATAGGGTTGAATCTGGGCTTACCATTTTTTTATTATTACTTTTACTCTGTCTCCAGTTTTTATTCTTCTTCCTTTTTTTTCTGTCTTCTTTGGATGATTTTAATATTCTTTTTTATTGTTATCATACACCATGATGTAGATGAATGTCCCCAAACATGCACATGTAAATGCTTAGTGCCCAGAGTGCCACTGTTGGGAGATACTGTGGACATTCAGAGGTGGGGTCTATGGAAAGCCTAGGTCCTGGGTGGACCCTTGGGAGGGGCTAGGGGACCCAGGTCTCCCTGACCTTCTCCCTGACTTGTAATGAGAGCGTTCCCTCGCTCTGACACACTCCTGCCCTCACGTGCCACCCCTGTTGGAGGAGGCTCAGTCCAGTGGAACTGCCCAGTCTTGGACCTGAACCTTCAGAACCATGAGACAAAACAAACCTCTCTTTACAGATAGTAAAGTGTTAGGTGTTTCATTGTAATAACACGAAACTGAGTGATTTATTAGTTTTATCTATTAGCATTTTGGCTTTTTGCAGTATATGTTTAGGCAATTGCTGGAAGGATTTTAATATGCGTGCCTAATTTTTCACAATTCTACATATTCTAATATTTTTACCTCTTCAAGTAAAGCATAAAATTTTTTAATCAGATGGATCTTCTTACCCTCTATCCTTTTTGTAGAGTTAGATATGGATTATATTTTCATAAATTAAAGGTCTCCTGCCCAGATGATGTAATAACTTATTTTCAACAGTCATACATATTTCAGATAACTTAAGTAAAGAGGAAACGTTCTAAAAATGTTTTCCCAGTCCTTTGCCTTTGTTGTCACTCTCCTTCACCCCTGAAGTCCCAGGTGTTCTCTGGCAGTATTCCCTCCGACCTGGAGAGCTTCCCTGAGTGTGGGTTTTAGGTGGAACGGGTCTGCTGCACGGTGCACTCAGGTCTTCTCCGCTCCTGAAGGGCTCTTCCTAACACTGTTCTTACTGTCCGTGCAGCGCTGGTCCGCACCCTCTCTTTGACTGTTTTCAGTGTTCCACTGTCTTCTGGACTTACATGTAATTCTTCATTTTTTTTTTCTTTTCCTGAGTGTGTTCAGTATTTTTAAAAGGGCTTTTCAGCAATTTGATTGTGATGGGCCAGGACTTGGTTTTCTTTGAACTATCTTCTTTGTGGTTGCATAGTCTTTTGACTCTCACAGTTTATGATGTTCACCAAATTTGGATGAATGTTAATTAATACTTGGAGGAAGAGGGAAGTACTTGGAGGGAAAGGAAAGGGAGAGGGAGAAGGAAAGAGGCCATTGTGGGCTTACTCCACGTGAGGTCAGCAGTAGGTTCTGTTCACTTTTAGATTCCGTATTTTTTCTTTCCTTCTGGAACTTGCTGAAGGGTTTTAATCACAGTATCTTCCAGTTCACTAGTTTCTTTCGCAGTGTCTCATCTGCTGTTAATTTTATCTAACATATTTCCATCTCAAACATTGCCCATTTCATCTCTGGAAGTTCAATTTGAGGCTTTTTTTTTTTCTATTTCTTCTGTATCTCTGCGTACCGTGCCCATCTGAGTGCTGAGGTTGCTTATTGTTTCTGTGGCCTTCTGTGGACAGAGCTAGGACATATTTTTGTTTTTAAAACAAAATACACTGTTGTTTATGCTGATTCTTTCAATTCAAATTTAGGATCCCAGAATTTTCTTTTGCTTTGTTTTTAATATTTTCATTTCTTTTTGCCTGAAAGATTTTATTTCTGTGTACCTTAACACAATTTTGGGGTTATATACTGGCACTAATGATAAATGAATGTCAGCAGTTTAAACTTTTTAATAGTTCTTTTTGTCCACAATGGGTATCTAATTAGGATCTATTATCAAATTACTGGTTTTCCATTAATGTATATTCAACTAAGGCTCTTTCATTAAATTAGTGTGCTTTAAAGTCTCTTAAAAGAAATCCTCCTTGTGTGGTTAACCTACCAAATCAATATTTGGTTAATTTCATTTGCTTAATTTTGCTTTCACATTTTATAGATTGCTTTTTAAGTTAATTTTGTTGTATAATTTAATAAAATATGTACATGAGTCTAGAGAAAGAGTTGGCAAGCTCCAGCTTGTGGGTCCAGTTTGGCCTGTGAGCTGTTTTTACGTGGCCCTTGAGTGCAGAATGTTTCTCACATGTTAACCAGCCCCAACACTGACACACACTATTCAGCAGTGACTGTATGTAGCCCCCTGAAGTAGTGTGGTCTGGCCCTTTACAGAAAAAAAAAAAAGAAAACAAAACAAAAAAAAACAACTGTGACCTTTGTTCTCAAGTCATATCTTCAAAACAAGGGGCAGTATACCAATGACAGCAGTATACCAATGTCCTATGAGAGAATGATGAAAAGTCTTACCCATAACCCTGTCTCTACCATTCTGTCTTCCCTTCTCTAGAGAAAAAATTTTTATTTACTGATTTTCATTTTTGGTTTATCTTTCCACTTTCTCTAGTGTAAGCAGCTGGGGTGTGGCTCAGTGGTAAAGCGCTTGCCTGGCCTGCATGAGGTCCTGGGTTCCAGCCCCAGCCCTGCAATAAGTGAGTAGATCAATAGACGAGAAACAAGCGACACTTACTGCAGCTGCATGCCCAAGGAGCACACTGTCCTCCGATGCTGCACTGCCCCACTGCCTGGCGTCTCTCCACCGGGCCCGGGCAGGCCAGAGCACCTGCTTCTCCTCCACAGGCCTGCATTCTGGGTGTCCTGAACGTCCTGCAGGGTACTCAGCCTTTCTTGCTTGATGGATGCTGGGCTGTGTCCATTTCTTTATTTTCATAGGCCGTGCTGCTTTCCATGACATCGTGTGACTCTGGGGTCAGTTCTCAGAAGTGGGGTTGCTGGTCTGTAGCGTTGCTGGGTAGCTATGCACCACTTCATTTTGGTAGAAGTGGTGCAGACCCTGTGTGCAGGGGCCGTGTGTGGGTGCAGCACGTCTGTGCCCAGCCCCCAGTCACCTGTGGAGTGTGTTAGCAGACTTTGTGGTCTTGTCCGTCAGGTAGGTAGTGCTTGGCGTCTGGTGTCTCTGTCACGACCAAGGCAGGAGAGTCGGAGCCTCTGTGAGCTGTTCTGCTGCCCATTTTCTACAGAGCTCTTGGTCCTTTTCATCTGTTTTTAGAAACAGTCTCTGAATTATTGATGGTGACCTTTGACTCTACTGTAAGTCGTAAATATTCTTTCCATTTGTCTTACTTCACTTCTTCTGTTTATTCACTTCTTTTCTGCCAGCCGAGAGTGTTTTTTCTCTTTTTGTATTTTCATGTAGTTTTCTCTTACTGCTTATGGTTTTGGGAGTCACAGTTGGGAAAGTTCTTCCAAGTTTGAGGTTCTGGAGAAATTCATTCATGTTTTCTCCCATTTTTAATGTTTTTTTTTTTTTTTTAAACATGTAAATTTTTATTTCTGTTCAAACGTATCAGCAGGGCACTGCTGACAGTCAGTGTACTATGTGTTGGCTCCTTGTGTGAATGGAAACCCTGGAAGGGGGCCCGTGCTGCCCTCCAGCTCAGTTTTAGTGAGGACTGCCTGCATCCTGGCGTTGGAGGAGACCGGAGTGCTTATCTTCTGGGCAGAGGAATGGAAGTGTGGAGAGAAGGGACTTGCCCAAGAACACTTAGCTCTATCCTGGGGTGCCGGCTCTTGGCTGGCTCAGAAGAGGAGGCTCATGAGCATCTGCTGCGCGCTGGGTGCTCAGCTGGGCGTGACGCCTTTGTTAAGATGGAGGTCTCTTGTTGTCCTACATTACAGGTGTGGAGACTGAAGAACAGAGAGGCAACTTACTAGTCACACAACTAGTAATAGGCCTCGGACTTCCCGGGGCACTTGCCTAAGCACTTTGGCCCTCCCAGTTGGCGCCCTGTCCCTGTTCATCTGGAGAGGCCCTCCCCCTGCCTCTCGTGTTGATGTGGCACTGTGCCTGTGTGCACTCCCTCTGCCCTTCTCCCACCTCTGCCCAGGTCTTGGAGCAGCTTTTCTTGGCCTCCATGTCCCTGGGCCAGGGCAAGGCCTGGCCTGCTCTGATTCCGAGGGGCCTGTGAATGACCTCCGAGGTCTCCTTCAGGAGTCCGGTGGAGCCAGCAGCAGAGGGCCCGTGTGAGTTGCCTCGGCCTGGCTGCAGGATAGAGCTGGGGGCCTTGGGCCCTCCGGTTGCTGTCTTTTAAGTCACTGTTTTTCACTCATGCATTTACCCAGCAGTTAATCTAGCACACTTGACTGAGGCCTGCCAAGACTACCTCAGAGGCTGGGCAGTAAAGCTTTTGTCGTGGCGTGAGTGGGAGCCAAGGCTGGCGGGAAGGGAGCTCGGGCTCCTGAGGTGCCCAGAGCAGGGTCCCCCGCAGCCCCACTATGCCCAGGCCTGGGTGCAGAGCACTGGCAAGGTCCTGAGAGAAATGGCCCGCACCCTAGCCCTCCTCTTTCTGAGGACTCAACTCTGGGCCTGGAGAGGGAAGGGATCTCCCTGTGCACATGGTGGTCGCTGTGGGCTCCAGGCAGGAGCCTCGCCTGTGCCCTGGGCCTGTGCACTGGAGGCCAGAAGCCACGGAGGCACAGCGAGTCTTCCTGAGAGTCAGCAGCAGCCCAGCACTGCCCACGTTAGCTGGCGGCCCAGCTGAGCCTTGTGCTGGGCCTTCAGGGGTTTTTCATCACCCCTGCAGGTGTCACAGTCTGTCCTCCACTGTCCCCAAGGCTTTGTACCTGCTTGTCTGCCAGGACCTGAAGTTGCCAGAGGAGTCCCTTTTGGTTGCAGCTAGTCTAGTCTGGGCAATGACTTCCCCCTGGGATGGGAGGCACCAGCTGTCCATCTCATCAAAGTTGCCATAAAATCCACTAACCAGACACACAAATGGCCCCTCTGCTGTTTCCCAGGGACTGAGCAGCATGAAGGTAGTCAATCATGTTCCCAGACGATCGCTTAGACGATGGCTCCAAAGGCCAGCCTTCTACTGACAGCCGCGTTATTGGCAGGGATCGCCCATAACACGGCTTGTTTCCCGGCCATTCAGTTTTATGAGCAGCTTTTCTTGGCCTCCATGTCCCTGGGCCAGGGCAAGGCCTGGCCTGCTCTGATTCCGAGGGGCCTGTGAATGACCTCCGAGGTCTCCTTCAGGAGTCCGGTGGAGCCAGTGGGCTGGGCCATTTCTGTCTATTCTGGGGGAATGTATAGAGGTTTGCCTTGGGAGTGGCTGATGTGTGGGTAGGGCACGCAGGCAGTTCTGCTGTAGACAGAGCCAGGAGCCACAGCTCCTGGGCACCTTGCCTCCTCGGGGCCTTCACAACGCCTCCTGCATTCCTTCCTGTTCACCCGCTGCAGAGCCTGAGGGACCGAGGCTGGTGGGGAGCTGTGGTGATGGGCCACATGGAAGCTCGTGGTTCTGGCACAGAGATGGGAGTTGCCCAACATCCGTGGTGCCTGGCCACAGCAGTTTTATATGAGCTGGTGATACTCTGGGGGCTGTTCTGTGGCCACCATGGAGGAGAAATGTCTCAGTGCACAGGCCACACCCAGGGACATGTGCTGGCCAGATTTGCTTCTCTCCTGGTGTCTGGTGCCCAACTGTCTCCAGACTTCCTTTTCCTTCTGTGAAGCTTAGCGATTGAGAAGGCTTTGGGAGAAGAGAGAGGGGAAGGGAGGTGTGCAGGGCTGTTGGGGCCTGGGGTGGCCCATAGAGCTGGTGGTGCTGGGGTGAGACTGGACTCCACTGCTAGACCTGGAGCCAGTGAAGAGGTCTTTTCAGAGCCACCCTGTCAGAGCCTTGCTTCCTTGCCTCCCTTCTCACGAGAGTCGACAGTAACACTGCCTTGGGGTGCTGCTGTTCTTGGGAGCTGGGATGTGCAGCTCATCAGAGCAGGTATCATGCACTGTGATGATGTGCACGGTCCTTTCTCAGGTCCTCCCAGACTGGCAGGTAGACCATGGCAGCAGTAGCACAGCTCTGGGGGCCCTGGCAGGGCTTGGCACTGCATCCCAGCCCACCCTGTGAGGCTCAGGTGTGTCTGGTAGAAGCCTGGTGTGTGGAGAACACACAGGAAGCAAGTGCCAAGTAGCCCCTGCTGCCTAGGCTGCTGTTGCAGGCATCTTTGGGAGAAGAGAGAGGGGAAGGGATAGCTGTTGCAGGGCTGTCGGGGCCTGGGGTGGCCCATAGAGCTGGTGGTGCTGAGGTGAGATTGGACTCCACTGTCTCCCTGTCCTGCATCCAGGGGTCTGCAGGGTGACCTTTTCTGCTCCTTGACCACTTTTTGTGCCTCACGGGCCCACCTTGAAGTCACTTTAGCTGAAGGCTACTTCTGAAGAGACTCAGAGAAGAGCAGTCATTTGTTACTACCCTTGCCCATGAATTTAACCCCAGGAACTGGCCAGTAAGAAACTGAATTGGGGCCCCAGGCATGGGGAAAGGATCTGCACCACTCTGGCTGTGTGACCTTGAGCCAGTCTCTACCTCTCTGAACTTAGTATCTCTCACCTGTCTAAATGAAGTCTGTGGAGGGCTGTATTTAATGGGAATTCAGGGTGTGCACTTGAGAGGGAAAACAGAAAACACCAGTCAAAAATTTTTGCAGACTCAGTTTCTTGATTTGTGAAGACAGTTCATTCCACAGCTGGCAGGACTGAGCTGTGTTGGTGCCGCAGCCGTGTGTTGGCACCCTGGGAGCTGGAACCTCGGCGGCCTGGGCACACTGGCCTTTTCTGTCAGGGTGCAGTGATGTCACGGCATCCTTGTTTGTGAATGGAGCTTCTCTTGGTTCTCGGGTGGCCTCTCCCCTGCCCAGCCCAGGTGGAGTTGGAGCAGCAGAGGGTGTGGAAAGCAGCCTTGAAGAAGCAGAGGGGGCACAGTCAGAAGATGAGGTGTGCCTCCAGAGCTGGAGTGTGTCTGCCACTCTGGCCTTAGGGTCTGTCTCCAGGAATGCTTGCTCCCTGTATCTCTGTCACTCCTCCACGGACAATGGTTCGGGCCTTTGTGAGCTGGGAATTATGTGACGTCGATATTGATGAGTATCACCACGCCCTTGGGGGCCTCGAGCAAGGCCTGGGCCCTTCTTCAGCGCGTTTTCATGGGGCACCTGCTGTTCTCAAGGGGCCTGTGTGCTGGAGAGGCTGGTGCTTCGTTGGACCCACCCATGTGGCAGCAGGGGGACGCGGTCATGGGACTAGGCTGTCATGGGGGAGGCATCACAGAATAGCCCCAGGAGCTGCAGGCACTGGCCTGCTGGGAAGCCGGGGTTCCCCCTCTGCACAAGCACATGGGGCTGCTCTGCTAGAGCGAATATGGCCCAGAACCGCTTCAATAAACCCACCGCCTCCTGGGTGCCTGGGTAGGCACCTGCCCTGTGTGACCAGTTTCTACTCCTACAGGTGGTGAGAGGCTACAAGGCAACCATCCAGCAGACCTTGGACATCCTCTTTCTCCAGGAAGGCTCTGAGTTCCTGAGCAGCACCGACGCTTCTACCCGGGACTCTGCTGACCGTACTATCATTGCCTGGGATTTCCGGACCTCCGCCAAAATCTCCAACCAGATTTTCCACGTGAGAAGCTCTATTTGGCAATGTTCTCAGTTTCAACCCTGACATGTTCCTGTATCCCTGGTCTGTCTGGGTTCCCAGGCCCCTCCTGTGGGACAGGGTTCAGCTGCCTGAAATCTTCAGGATGGGGCCCAGGAGCGAGCTGCCAGCACTGTCTACAGGCCCCCAGAACAGCGCTCCTGCTTTCCTATCCTCACACAGGACCCACCACAGTTGGGGCAGCCCCACTAGATGAAGGGAAAATGGCCCTGTGACCTGAGAGGCCCTAAGCCTCCCACTGCCAGCCCAACCAGCCAAGCAGAAGGGGTGTCTTGACTT
This sequence comes from Marmota monax, assembly GCF_021218885.2. Taxonomy (NCBI): domain Eukaryota; kingdom Metazoa; phylum Chordata; class Mammalia; order Rodentia; family Sciuridae; genus Marmota; species Marmota monax. Next base: position 2,019,048 of record NW_026694841.1, read on the forward strand.
CTCTTGCTCAGCATCTTTGGTAGGTGGTGCTTGAAGTAGAACACCTTTGCTAAAGTCCTGCGTTCATCACCTGCAAGGTGGGCCATGGGACCATTATTTAGCCCCCCGCCCCCATACTGGTGATTGTACCCAGGGGCGCTATACCACTGAGCTACACTCCTAGCCCTTTTTATTTTTCATTTTGAGGCAGGGTCTTGTTAAGTTGCTGAGACTGGCCTTGAACTTGCCATCCTCCTGCCTTAGCTTCCCAAGTAAGCTGAGAGGGCCTCTACACCAGCTTATTAAGCCTCTTTTTTGGAGGGGCGTAACTGGGGATTGAACTCAGGGCACTTGACCACTAAGCCACATCTCCTGCCCAATTTTTTTTTGTATTTTATTTAGAGATGGGGTCTCACTGAGCTACTTTGTTCCTCACTCTTGCTGAGGTTGGCTTTGAATTCACGATACTCCTGCCTCTGCCTCCTGAGCCACTGGGATTATAGGTGTGTGCCACCGTGCCCAGTTAAGCCTCTTTAATTTTTACTTTTCCTGTTAGAAAATTAAGAATGAGAGTTAGATGCTATGGCCTTTGCCCGTAGTGTCAGCTATTCAGGAGGCTGTAGCAAGAGGATCACTTGAGCCCAGGAGTTGGAAACCAGCCTGGGCAACATACAAGGCCCTGTCACAAAACAAAAACAAACAAACAACAACACCACCACCAACAACAAAACAGAAAATTGAGGATGATATTCTTTACTACAGAAAGTGGTTTTGAGAATTAAGGGAGAATGCTCATAAAGAGCACCTAGCACAATGCTAGGCGCAGGGAGTGCTGCATTATGTTTTCACTGTCTTTACCAGTATCGGCGCCACATTCGCTGTCCCCCACCAGCACCAGTGTCATCACCACCACTCCTTGTCCTCCCCCCATCATCATCTTCACCATCACTATTACTGTCAGCACCGACACCATCCTGGCTCCCATCATCACTACAATAGTCACCACCTGATCATCACTACCGTCATCACACCACAGTACCACCACCAGCGCCACAGCCACCATCACCACCACCAGCACCACAGTCACCACCACTACAACCACCATCATCACAATCATGACCACCACTACCAGTTATCACAACTGTCCCCACCAGCACCCGTCACCACCACCAGCACCACCGCATCACTACTACAGCCACCACCACCAGCACCACTGTCACTAGCACCAGCACCACAGACACCAGCACCAGCACCAGCACCACAGTCATCACTACTATAGCCACCACCAGCAGCACCAACCCCATTATTACCACTGTTGCCTTTGGAGATTGCAAATCTGAGTTTAAAGTGCTGTCATGTGTGCAGGCCCCTTCTCCTTGTTTTGACGGTTCCAAGTGGCCTGAGCAAATCGACTGCCTCCTCCCTACAGGGGTTTCTAATGCTGCCCACTAGGAAGGAAAGGCCCCGGGAAGGGCTCAGGGGCACGCCTGACCACGGAGGGCACCTCTGACCATGGAGGGCACCTGTCTGCAGGAGCCCGTAGAGACCTGGAGCCAGGCTGATGAAGCATGTCCTGCCTGAGCTGCTGGCCGGGCACAGCTGCCTCCGTGCTCTGTGGGGCAAGCAGGTGCTGTGCCAGCAGCTCACGCCAGGGAGCACATCATCCGGCCACCGTGGCTTCTGTGCCTCTGATGTATATTGTCCTGAGGGCTCCTCACTTTGTCCTCTTGAGTGGGGTCATTTCAAGACTCTGACTTAAGTCTCACACGTTAAAGGCCAGGTCTAGTTGAGGGGGGAGTTCTTAGAGTTCTTTCTGTGGGGACCCCACCCCCTTGTGATTTGAACAGTTTATTCCCACTTTACCTATTCATTTGGCCATTTACCTCCTCATTTCCTGGGCCTTTTGGCTATGTGAGACCCTGGGTTGGGCAAGGCTGGGCCATGGGACTGGGGTTCACCATGGAGGTAGGGAGGTGGGCAGGACCACATGAGGCAATGTCCCAGGGCTCAAGAATTAGGATGTGGATATATTTGGGGGCCATTTTTTATCCTGCCACAGGGTTTCAGGTAGCTTCTAGGAGCTGGAGAAGGGCAAGGAAATGAGATCCCACACAGCCTGGTGAAGGGACACAGCCCTGAGGACATCCAGATTTTAGCCCAGTGAGAATCCCATCAGATTTCTGACCTCTAAAACTGCACAATAACTTTGTGTTGTTTTAAGCCACTAGATTACAGCGGCAGTAGGAAACTCATTCAGACCTTCAAGCCAAGGCCTGGCGGGAGGGTACCAGGCCTCAAGAGCAGAGTGAAGGCTGGAGGTGAAGACCCCCGGAGCAGCCTTCTCTGACCTTCCTGTGGTCTTGCTGTTTCTCAGGAGAGATATACCTGCCCCAGCCTTGCCTTGCACCCAAGAGAGCCTGTATTCCTGGCACAGACCAATGGAAACTACCTGGCCCTCTTCTCTGCTGTGTGGCCTTACCGGATGAGTAGACGGCGGCGCTATGAAGGACACAAGGTACACAGAGCCTCCTGGTAGGCAGCACCAGAAATGGACTTGGGGCCCAGGGCACGATCCTCTGTCTGGGTAGATTCTGCCTTCTCTTTCCTAGGCTTTTGTCTACCCCAGATCCTGGGCCAATCTGAAAGCACTAGTGAGCTCATAAGGACAGTGGTGGAGTTGAGGGCAGGAGCAAGCCAGAATGGGCATGGGGCCATCTCTGCATCAGCCTCTTCCCACCCAAGGCCTCCTTTGCTGGGCAGAAGGGGCCAGAAACTTATCACTGAGGCTGCTCCAGCCGGCTTCCTCTGGACCCTCCTTGGAATGTGGCACATTCCAGAGCCTCTCAGAAGAACTGGCTTGGCCTCAGGGCTGCTGGGCCTCAGGTGTTCCTCAGTAGAGTGGAGTCATAATCCTGATGCACAGGTATCCTTGAGGACTGGGTGTGGCCCACTCACCACCCCCATGTCTCTACAGGTCGAAGGCTATGCAGTGGGCTGTGAGTGTTCTCCGTGTGGTGACCTGCTGGTGACAGGCAGTGCTGATGGCCGGGTCCTGATGTTCAGCTTCCGCACAGCCAGCAGGGCATGTACGCTGCAGGGGCACATGCAGGCCTGTGTTGGCACCACCTACCACCCCGTGCTGCCCTCCGTCCTCGGCACCTGCTCCTGGGGAGGTGACATCAAGATCTGGCACTGATCCCAGCTGGGCCTGGGGCCCCCTTCTTCCTCAGGGAAGGGAGTTTGGGCACTGAAATTGGCTTTGGGTTGGACCTAGGCAGATGCTGCCTCCACCACCTGCTGAACCTCTGTTTCCTCATTTGTAAAGTGGGGACAAGAATCTGTCTCAGGGTTTTGAAGACTACATGAGTGAAAGCACCTGCCAGGTGGCCGGTGATGCCCAATAAACGTTGCTTTTCTACTTCTTAGGCTATGTCAGCAACAGATGTGCATTAGCAGCTCTCTCCTGCCACCCAACTCCCAGGCCCACTGGGATGCTGAAGACAAGAGAGGGCAGGGGAGCTCGAGGTGGGCCATTCTGCTTTGCTGATCCTGAGAGGAGTGTCTCCAGGGCCAGCGGGCTCTGCGCCTGGCTCTGCCCTTGGGAACCCTGTGCTAGAGCTCTGTGGCCCTGCCAGCCTCACAGGGCCCCAGCCCCTTCCTCCCGCACAGTATGTCCATCTGGTCCCTGCTCTGCCCAAGACTCGCATCCCCTGGGATGACTGACTATCCTGGGGAAGGGGTGATGTGGAGAAGCAGTCCCTGCAGAGCCTCGCGGAGCTGGGCTGGGTGAACCTTGACTCCTCAGGGGCCTGGGCATGTCAGTGCACACTGAATCCCACCAGAACTGTCGTTGAGGGGCCATGCCTGCTAGGAGGGCACATGCAGAACCCAAGGCCCCCCCCACCCACCAGCAGATGAGGGTGGGGACCCCAGGTGGCTTGGAAATCCTCCTGGAGGAGGCAGGCCTCCAGCTGGCAAGGAGGGCATCCTGGAGGGCAGGCAGCAAGGAAATGCTGAGGATGCGAGGAGGAGGCTGGGGCAGGCTGAGAGCCGTGCAGCTTGTCCACTCACTGCTGCTGAGACGTGGCAAGGCACCTCCCCTCCCAGCCTGTTTTCCATCTACAAAGTGGGAAGTCAGAGGAGCTGGCCCGCAGGCTTGCTGGGGGCGGGGGCTGAGGAGAGGGCAACTCTCTTGGGGTGTCGGGCACAATGGTGCCAGCTATGGGAGGAGGCTGAGCTGGCCCAGGGCTGCCGTGTGAGGCAGTTCAGTGTGCGCGGGGGAGGGGGGTCTTCTTGGGGTCCACAGGAAGGGTATCCTAGACAGAGGAATGAGCAGAGCAAAGGCCTTGATTTGTCCTGTGCTGAGGGCCTAACCCTTCCACCTTCATCCTTGTGGCCTTGTCCCCAGTCCACTGTCAGAGCAGAGCAGAGCAGTCTGCAAAATAGATGTCATGCAGAGGCAGTGCCAACCGTGTGCTTAGCCTGGAGTGAGGAAGCCGGAGCTGAGCATGGGGTGCAGGGAGAGTGGGACATGAGCCCCAGTGTGCCCTACCATGACTTTCAGGGTAAATGAACTGGTGCCCCAGGCACATGGGGCACAGGGCCCAGATCCCTTGTGCTTCTGTGTTGGACACGGTAGGGACTTAGGTTGAGAGCATCTTATTTTTCTATTTTTAGGCTCAAGAATGGCTGATTTGGTAACAGTAGTCGTGCCCCATATCTAGTGTGCCTGGCCCCTGGAACAAATGATGGCACCCACTGGGCGAGGGCTGTCCACCAGTCTGGGGGAGCTGAGACAGCCTGCATCATCCAGAGCCTGGTGCAGGGAGAGGGGTGCTTCTCACATGGCTGCCCTCCTTCTCACACCTGTCTTGGCCTTTGCCCTTTATTCTCCAATCCGTGGCACTGGGAGCCCCAGGGAGCTCTGAAGCCAGCCCAGGTCATTTCCCACCCCGCAGACTGACGGTTGCCTCCTCTGTGCTCTGATGCTTTAGGGCCTTTGCACCCACAGTCACAGGTGCTGGGCCATTGTCGCTCCCCTGTAAATACCTACTCTCCCGCCCTCATTAGGGCCTTGCACAGACCTCAGGGAATGAGCTTGTTTCACGCTCAGCCCACAGAGCACCTGGCTGCACTTGATGCTGCCCTACCCCCAACATAGTCAAGTGCTCTGAGTTGGAGCTCCTGCAACCCCTGTCCCTGGCCTCTGGTACACAGTTGGTGCTCCAGGAATGGCTGCAGACTTGACCTGTGGGCAGGATGCATGTTGCGGTGTCAGATTGACTTTGACTTTGTTGCTCTGCATCCTGAGGCAAGCTGCATGACTACTCTGGGCCTTGGTTTCCCTTTCTGCAAAATGAGGAGCTGAGGATACTCATCTTGTGGGGATTAGTAAGATTGGTCTGTGCAGCTCCTTGTAGGTCCCCTATGCGGTAGGTACTCAGGCAGTGGCGGTTGGCAGTGTTGATGTCAGGCTGGCCACTTGACAGATGTAGGCATTGCACCAATTTAGGCCAGAGGGTGTGGTTTGACTCCATTCTCAGAACTTGTCATGGGGCCAGAGGTTGGGGGGCCCTGTTGTACCCTTGCAGTCGCGCTGCTCTCCGGGCATTGGCCTTGTCCATGTTGGGTCTCAGGGCTGAGGCTGAGGGGCTGGGGGCTGCCTTCTTTCCTCCTCCCCATTTGATGAGGCTCAGGGAAGGACTTGAGTGGCCGGCTTCTGTCAGGCTCATGGGCCAGGCTCGTGGAAGCTGTGAATCATAGTTCCCAGGATGGCGCTACTTCTGAAGTCCCTTTCTTTTCCATGTGATTCCCCACCAAACCCAGGACCCCATGGATATTTTCATGAGTGTCTCCCCAGGTCCAGGCGCATTTGCTGGATGAGGAGTGGTATATAAGCAGACTGGACATAGTTGAAGGGAGGCCTTGCCTTCTTGGGGCTGCTCGCACCTCCTTTCCTGCCCCCACTTCACTGCCAGCCCCAGGTCCTGGGTCCTAGGTGCCTGCCTTACACACAGCACTACCCTGGGTTTCCATCTTTCCTGGAGTGTCTTGTGACGGGGATGTCCACCACTCTCTGCTGATGGTGTCCTTTCTATTAGCATCATCACTGAATTGCTCCGAGGCTGAGTCAGGCCTCAGCATGAGTGTGCCTTGGCACTACTTCCCTGCCGCAGTCTGGGCAGGGAAGTAGTGCCCCTTCCAGCTGCCAGCACTTCCCCTTCACCAAGACCACCCAGCACCTCTCGTGTGCTGAGCACACACCCAGCACTGTGACCCTGGGGACCTGGAGCTGGGAGACCTGTTCAGATCCAAGGCAGTCCCTGCTTGCATGGGACTGTGCAGGTGCTCTGCTTCTGAGCCTGTTTCCTCATCTGTAAAGTGGGCCAGTCGGCAGGAGCAGGGCACATGAGGCAGAGGTGAGGGCTTTGTAGATCATCTCCCTGAAATGCCATCCACACCTCTACCTCTGAAGTCCCTTTCTTTTCCAAGCTTGAACAGACCCAAAGTTGTGACAAACAAAACCAAAGTTGTGACCCTCCTGGGGCAGGGGGACAACTGGAAGCCCACTGTGATGGCTTCTTAGGGCCATCCCTCTGGGACGGGAACGCAGGTGTGGGAGCGGCTGCCGGCCTGCGCCTCTGGCTGTGGGGCTGTGGAGTTGGGAAGAACGGGCGGGTGTGCTCGGTGCTCCTGGCTGTTTCCTTTTCCAAGTGTGTTCTTCCAAAGAGCAAAGACTGACTTTGATCCTTGGCAAGGTGTTGGGGAGTTCACCATTTGCAATTTTAAAATAAGAAAACTAAATTTAGGAAACAGAGCAGGAGTGAAGAGCGTGGGCTCCTCTCCACCCACCTTCCTGGGCTGAGCGCTCACCTTTATCTACCTTTAAAACCCCAAATGCCAGCTCCGAATCTGTGCTGGGAGCAGCAGCTTCATCCCGAGATACTGCGCAGGCTGTTGGCTGCCTGCTGGCCTGTGCACCGGGTGTGGCTGCGGCTTTTATTCTGAGTGGGACTTGGGTTCACAGCTCCTGCAGTGTGACCGTGATCCCCACCAGTCACTGAGGAAGCCATCTCTGAGGGGCCAGGGCTGCCTGACCCTAAGGATTGTGCCTGACTTCCAGTCTAGCTAGGTCCTTTATAAAGTGGGGCCGCCCACTGTCTAGAGGGGCCCTGGAAGTGATCAGCATCCTCAGGCTGCAGAAGGGGAAACTGGGCCAGAGGGGACCTGGTACTTTCTGGGGCGGCATGGCCCACTGGCTGCAGAGCCCAGCCGTGCCCTGTTGAGTGGAGGTTGAGACATGGATGGCTGGGTGGGTGGGTGGTGTGTGCACAGGAGGAACCTCACTGAAGATGAGGCAGAGGAGCAGGCAGAGGAGGAGGGAGCCTCACCCTGGCTGGCCTGGCTGGCCTGACTGCCTGGATAGATGGGATCTTCCAGCAGCAACCATCCAGCTGTGGCAACAGGTCAGAAGGCCTGAGCCCTTGGGGAGGCCCTGGGAGTATCAGCAGCTCCTGGAACTCCTAGCTGTCACGTCTGCAAAGAACTCCTACTCATCCCTCAGCACCCAGAAGGAGTCTCTCCTGCTGACCCCTTTCACTCTTTCTCTTAGAACAGTGAGAACCCTCCCCTATTTGGATAACACTGGGCCCTCTGTACTTGAAGCCCTGTTATATCGGATGCCTCCCAGGAGAACCAAGTCCCTGTGGTCAGCATAGCTGGACAGCTGGGTTCAGCACTGGGGAGAACAGGGAAACACCAAGCCCCAGCCCAGGGAATTTGGGGAGAGAAGATGTGGGCCAGAGCTATAAGCACCTAGGAGTCCCAGTGTCCTACTGAGCCCACTTAGAGCCAGGAGGTTTTGGAAAGGCAAGTGTAGGTTCCTAGCCACAATCCCCACCCAGCCCTGAGCAGGCGCCCAACCATCTGAAGTGCTCTGGAACAAGGCAGTGGTAGCTCCAGTTGTGGCTGCCTTTGGAGGCCGGGGCAGGACTTCAGGCCATGAACCACACCTGGAGAAGCAGATATGATACTCCTCTGGAGGAGGAAACTTTTGTCCTAGGCCTGGCAGAACCCCCCTAGTACACTTTCAAGGACAAGAATGAGCATGCATCAAAGATAACCAGGAACATAAAGAAACATGGCAACATGAGCAGGAACCAAAGAAATAGACCCACGTGATTCCACAAGATGGAAGGAGCAGACACAAGCTGGAAAACAGCTCCAGGGAATAGGGAGTCATAGATGGTAGCACAGTGATTTGCAGGAGAACCAAACAGAATGTCTGGAAAAGGAAAACACAGGCAATTGAAATAAAAAACTCAGTGGTTATTTGGCAGCTGAATGAACACAGAATCAGTGGAAGACATCATGTGGATTACAGCTAGGTGACAAAATTAGGGAAATGGTTAAGGGAAAGCAGGGGGTACAGTTGGGGGGCTGCTACAGGCCTGCTGGCAGCCCAGAGAGAAAGAAAATGGACTGAGAAATATATTTTTAAAAAAACAATAGGGTGGTTTTTCCAGAATTGATAAAATACACCAATCTACTGGTTCAAGACTCGCTGTGAGTCCTAAGAAAGGCACCCAGGTGTACCTTTGGGAACGGCAGAAAGCTAAAAGCCAAAGAGAAGCTAAGTGACTGTGAAGAACACAGCTAGCTTTCAGGCTAATGGCGAGCTCCCCATCCCCATGGGAGCTAGGGTACTGCAGGGAAGACCTGCTAGCGTCTGTCCCGGGCAAAAACAGCACTGGGGACAGGGGTAAAGTGGGCATCCTCAGATAACGATGATAGACAGCCACCAGCAGAGCCGCGCTCAGGAGAGTTTGAGAGTCTGCTTAGGTGGGAGCAGTAAGGCCGAGAGGAGCCTTGTTACGTCGTGGGATGGCAGGGCCAGAGCTGTGCAGGAGGGAAGAACTTGGACTGCTGAGAGCAGGCAAGGCCCCATCTTAGCTGCCCGGAGGTCAAGGGGGGAAAAATAAGTCACACGCAAGTACTTCCCACTTGTGTCTTTTATTGATGAATGCAAAACACAACACTGACGGACAGGCATGCATCACGGCACAGAGAGCAGGGGTCGGGGGGGCCTCATACATCTGAGGTAGAGTAAGGTGGCGCTGGGAGCAGGGTGGGGAGGAGGGAGCACCGGCCATACTGGGACGTCGTCCCGGCCCCACTTGGGACTAGGGGCCACGGGAGAGCTCAGGGTGTTGTGCTGGCCACACTGGGAGAAAGAGTCAAAACATTTCACATCCCGAACGGGTTCACTGCCCCTCCCCGTGGACAGAGCGGTGGGGTCCCCTTGTCATCGGCTTGCTGGGTGTCTCCCCACGAGTGGGGCTTGGTCTTTCCCTTTTCAGGGGCAGGCCCCACGCACCCTCGCCCCAGAAGTAAGAGCTTTGTGTGGAGAACGCCAAGGCTGCCGGCCAGGCTGCTGGGGCCAAGCGCGTTAGAAAGACCCTTTTTCTCTATAAAAATAGTTTCACTTTATAAAAGGGGAATGCTCACCTCGGGTGGGGGTGACAGTGCGTGACAACGTTCTAAGTGGGAATTCCAAGTGGGAGTTCCATAGTGACGAGGCTGGGGTGGACGGACAGGATGGGGAGCGAGGGTCCCCCTCTCAGACTCTACTGGGTTGTGGAAGAGGGGGTGTCGGGAGCACAGAGTCCTCCTTGGTGGGGGCTGGGGAGTGTGGGTGTCTGGGGAGGGACTGCCTCTCGGCTTCCACAAGGGTGGGGCAGTAGGGGGCGTAGGCCCCGGCCGCGGCCTGCACGCAGCGGTCAGTTGAGCAAGGTTCCGTAGAGCTGGGCTTTCGTGAGGCTGTCCTTGCGGCTCAGCCCCGAGCCACCAGTCCTCGGGAAGGCCTGCTGGGGGCTGAGGCGGGCGGCAGGGTGCATTTCCGGCGAAGCCTCCATGGAGCTGGGCTCCAAGGAGTCCCTGGAGCCGTGCTCAGGCTCAGGGCTGCTGCCAGCTCCACACAGCTGCACCCCCAGCCTGTCCCTGTCTCCCTCGCTGGGCGCATAGCCAGGGAGCGGGTCGGCAGATCGGCTGGGGCTGAGGCTCAGGTCGCCACCTGCCCGCAGGAAGCAGGGCTCTGCCAGGTGACCCTGGGAGAGGTCGTCGCCCTCCGAGAAGCTGTCGGCCTTGTAGGTGGCATAGAGAGGGCTGGCGTGGCCCTCAGCCTTCTGGCCTGGGCTGCCCCCACTGCCACCGTAGTAGCGTTCGGAGAAGCTGCAGGGCGAGGCCCGGCCCGCGGTGCTGGTTGGATAGGAGTAGGCACCAATGTCCTCCACGCTCAGGGGCCGCCACTGACCCCGAATGTCTTCTCCAGGGAGCCGGGCGGACCCCGGCTTGGCCCGCAGGCTCCATAGGTTTGGGGGCATCAGGGCCTGCTGGGGGCCCGGGGTGGCTGGGAAGCGGAAGGACTCGGCTGGGTAAGGAGACACTGTCCGTCTGAATCCTGGGGCCACCTCAGCCTCGAGTGGGGCTGCCACCGCGGCCGCAGCCTTGGCAAAGCGAGGGCTGCCCTCGTAGGTGGCAGCCGGCGGCTTGCGGTTGAAGAGCTCGTCGCGGCTGTTCAGGTAGATGGCCTGCTGCGAGGCGGTGAGCGTGCTGGCCTGCGCGTGCTCCTTCTCCTCCGACGTGGCACTGAAGCTGGAGTAGGAGCTGGACGTGGGCAGCGAGCCCGCGTAGCCCGGGAAGGCCTCGCGCCGGAAGCCAGCGGGGAAGGCCGCTGCCTCGGCCTCCTCCTCCTCCTCTGCAGCACTGTCCGTGGAGTTCTGGGCCCGCAGGAAGCCCACATCTGTCACGGGTGCGTCCACGCTGGGTCGCCGGTCACGCCGCCGTTCTTCCGGGCAGTAGAGGGCTGTGTCGCTGCAGTAGATGTCTCCTTTGTATGGGGGCCGCGCGGCCTGCTTCTCCACCCCATCGCGGAAGGCCAGGTCACGGGCCGAGGCATCTGACAGGTGGGAGGACAGGCTGGCGGGGTCAGGCTTCTCCAGCACCTTGGCGATGACGCAGGTGGGGACGCTGTCGGCGTAGGCCGGGTGGCGGAGCTCGGAGGGCAGGCTGCAGCCGAGCTTCTCCACGTGCAGGCTCACGCGCTCCTGGAAGTCCGAGGGCAGCTGGAACAGGTGCGAGGGGAGGGGAGGGTGGGGACGAGATCACAGTCAGCACGGAGGCCCAGCCCTGGCCCTGAGGCTGAGGACCACGGTCAAGCGTGACCGACAGGCAGGCTGACAGACACGTGGAAAGGGACATCCCGGGGTTCTCACAGCACGCCGCAGGAGCCAGGGCCTAGGATGCCGGGTTGAACAAGTGCCCAAGCACACGGCTGTTGTCAGCACCTGGGGCTCCCTGGTCATCTCTACCTGCCCCACCCATTCCCGACAGGGCAGACAGAACCCAGAGTCAGGCCAGAGCAGCTGGGACGGGCCTGGCTTGGGCCTCACTCCCTGCTCCTGCCCAGGGGCTGACCTGCTCTCAGGCCCATGGGTTCCGAGCACCCACCCTGTGCTGCAGAAGGAGACAGACTCAGAAACAGATGCAACGAAGATTGAGGCCAGGGCCACGCACCCTGTGGCTCCCGTGCCAGTGGGCGATGTCCCGCTACTGTTTGATCTATTTTGTGAGCGTGTCAGGTGTGGCCTGGGCCCAGGGGAAAGGGGACTCGGACAAGGGCCTGGGTGGGAGGGCTCGAGTGTGGGTGGGCTCTGTCCCGTCTGCTTCGGCACCTGACAGGCCTGGTTCTGAGTCCAGGTCTGCTCTCTGCTCACCATGGCCCTTGGTCAGTCCTGTTCCCTGAGGCGTGTTTCTTGTCTCTAAAGTGGGACTGTCATTGTGCCCAGTCCCCAGGGCTGCTCTGAAGTGCGCACGCTCTGGATGTGGGCTTGCAGCAGAAACAGGAGCAGCCCCAGAGGAAGCAGAGGAAGAGGGGTGGGTACAGGGAGTCCTGGAGAGGGCCACAGGCTGTCCAAGCCAGGGCAGGCAGGATGCGTGGGGGCAGTGAGGCCAGGACCCGCAGGTGTGAGGAGGTCGAGGGGCTCAGGCTCACCCGGCATCTTCCTCCTCAAGGGTGGGGGTGGCCTCGGGGTGGGGCCGGCCCAAAAGGAGCCCAGAGTGGTCCTGGGACAGGGTGGGCCTGGCTGGGGCGGGGTCACGTTACCTCGGACACCTTATGGACCCTGCCGTAGGTCTGGCTGCACTGCAGCAGCTGGGCCGCTAGATTGCAGTCCTTCCTATAGAGCTCCTGGAAGACAAGAGAAGGCGTTTGGCGCAGCTCGCCCTGGCAGGTCCCTGCTGCCCTGACCAGCGCCGAATGGCCAGTGGGCAATGGGAGGGTGGGCAGACCCGGCTCTGTGGCTGGCAGGACAAGGACGGACTCCCGGCCTCATCCCTCTGGGCTTTGCGTTCCTGCCCGCAGGTGAGGGCCTGTTTGGACCTGGAGCTGCTGGTGTGTGCAGGGTCCTGCCAGACAGTCCTGCTGCTGCCCAGACGTGGCCCGGGGCCCTGCTGAGACAGAACCTCCCACAGGTGGGGCAGTGGAAGTGTAGGCCCCAGGCTTGTCCACCAGGTCTGGTCTCCCTGCCCCTCAGCCCCCGGGGGGTCCTTCCAAGATGACCTGGTGGGCAGTGACAGGCAGGAATGAGGGTGGTTCCCCAGCCCCTGCCACCCTTAGTCTCAGACTTGCTGCTCATGCCCCACTCGGAGTATTGCCTGGCCATGGGGCTGGCTGGGGGGGCGCTGGGCTGGAGTGGGAAAGGTGTGTGACTCTGGGTACAGACAGGGACTGGTCAGCCTCCAGAGCTAAAAACAGATGCAAACAGTAGGACTTAAGGGGATTTGGCTGACTTTGAAAATCTCTGTTGCATGTGCCTGTGGCTGCAGAGGCCTTCACCCACTCCAGACCCACAGCAGGGCTCTGACCATCTACCTGCCTTGCCCCGTGGTGCTCCTGGCCAGGGCTGCTGCCAAAGTCCAGCTTAGCCAGGACCAGTTCAGGCAAGGTGGTGCACAGCATGGGCACTCCTTCCTGCCTCCCCCATGTCCTGGAGCCTTCTGCAACCCCACCCTCACTGAGGCTGGTGCCCCAACTGGCCTGCATAGTGGAGGGAACCTAGGTCTGCAAACCCCTCTCAACACTCCCTGGGCCTCCTAGGAATAGTAAAATTGAGTGAGAACTGAGAACTGGCCCCTGTGAGGCCCTTGTGAGGCTGCCTCATAGAGCAGCCAGCTCTGGTACTGCCCAGCCAGCCTGGCTCTGCCATTGCACCCCCACCAGCCCAGCCAGTAGGGCATGCCATTTGGAGGCCTGGGACAGTTTCTGCCATGCACATGGTCCCCAGAGTGAGGACATAACACTGGCAGGGCCCCTGGCTGGGCACTGTCCATGTCAGAGGGTGTCAGGTTCAGGTTCTTCCCAAGGGGCAACAGTTGCTGGCTCTCAGGCGAGAAGCCATGGCCTTCTCAAGCAGAGGGAGCAGGAGGGGGTGCTGCACCTACTAAGAGCCTGGTGCAGCTGAAAGGACCCGGTGGCCTTGAGCCCGAGCTCTGCTCTGCCTGTGAGCCACCGCTGGTGATCTGGTCACTGAAGCTGGCTGTGCCTCAGTTTCCACACATGCACTACCCACACAGAGATGTGCCAGAAGGGGTGGCAACTTACGCAGAGGGCCTGGCCCTGCACTTGAGGAGAGGTCTCCCCATACCATGTTCTCTATGCCTGTTGCGAGAGCCACACTGCGTGCAGGAGTGGTCTGGGCTTGGGGCCTCCTGTCCCCACCTCTGGAATTGCCTCTTCACTATCAGAGGCCCCACTCCACTCAGCCTCCAATCCCAGAGTCCCCAGATCCCAGGCTGCTCTTGGCCTCCTCTTACCCGAGCTCTCAGCAGCTGTCACCCAGCTGGCCAGCTTGCTGAGGACCACCTCCTCCTCATGTGGCTTGGGCCACCACGCATGCCTGGTGTCTCCCTCTTGCTAGCACTCACTCTCAGTTGTCCTTGCTAGTTCCAACTTATTAACCAACTTTGGAGAGTCCCCGTGGCCTGTAGCCTCCCCTCTCCTCCCCTGCACGCACTGCCTTGTGACCTCAACCCACACGCAACAGGCTTCCATCCAGCTCCACACCCTGGTACCCAACCACCCTCAAGACCGTTCTCTTTGGATGCAAGCCTCGCTGCACCCACACCAACCCCTCCACAGGTGGCCATGCCTTGCTCAGGCTGCGATCCCTGGGGCTCGCTAGACTCATCACCTGCCTTCACGCCACACCAAGGGCTCGTCCTGTCGCCTCTATCTTCAAAATGTTGCCAGGAATGAGCCCTTTGCCCCACCTGCCTGCCACCATCTTGGCTGCCACTGCTCTCTGTCCTGTGGATTGTGGCCTGGTCTCCTCTGACCTTCCTACCGCTGCCCTCAGCAGCCCCTGCACTGTGTCCTCACTAGCTACCAGCCCAGTGGAACTGTAAGTGCAGGCACACTGCCCCTTTGTTCAGGAGACTTCGGGGGCCCCTGCCTCAGACTACAGTCCAGATTCCTGATGGACCTTGTGCAGTGAGGCTGTGCTCCCCACTCCCAGCTGCAACAGCCCCTTTGCTTTTCTCTAAGTTGGGCTGGGCAGCATGGCCCTTCAGCCTGGAAGAAGTCCTCTCCAGGTGTCTGCAGGGCCTCCCCCCACCCCTGCCTTCAGGTCCTGGCTCAAGCAGCCTGTTCCAGAAACACCCAGCCAAGTCTGCAGACCTTGCCACTGGCAGCTCCTCGTCCTGCTCCTGGCTCCTCTCCTCTCTGCAGCAGAGCCCTTCTACCATCTCTAGGGCTGTGCAGTTACTGTCTGCCATCCCCTCTCTGATGTCAACTCCATGTGGGCGGGGGAGGGGGGTGTAATTTTTTTTGCCCGTGCTGTTCATATCAAAGTCTCAGGATAGCTAGATCTGGCAAGGGGTCGATCAATGCTGAGAGCATGGTCGCTGGAAAGTGCCCACCCATTTCATGGGGCCTCTGAGGACAGGCCTTTGGGCAACACTGGGGCACGAGTCCTGAGTGCCACCACCCCACCTGGGGCCAGGAAGCTTCACCCTGGGTGGGATAACCTGGCCTCCCATTCCCTCCCTAACTCAAGCCCTCCCAGCAGAGGGTCTCTTGGGGATGCCTCAGCAGCATGTGGCCCACCTGTCCTTCCCCAACTGCACCAGCACTCCTCAAAGTCCTGAACACTTTGCCCAGCCACCTGTCCCCTGTGCCAGGTTGGGGCCAAGCCCCTTGGCTTGGAGCTCCTCCAAGTCAAAAAGGCCCCAACTGCCAGTGCTCCCAGGAAGCCCCCTCAGATGCCCCACTGCCCTCCGTGGGCCAAATGCACACGGCACTTACGTTGTCCTCTGACAGCTTGTCGATGGTCACCTTGGCCTCCAGGAGGTGACTGTTGAGGGCGACAATCTCATGGCTCAGTGCACGCTTCTCTTCCTCATAGTGCTGGCCCTGCGGGACAGGGAAATGGAAGGAGGTGGTCAGTGGTCAGCTCTAGCAGGCTAGCTCAAGGCCTGTTGGATTAGGCCTCCTGTGTCCCAAGAGCCTGAATGACATGGTGCTGGGGGCCCAGGTTGCAGGGGTTAGGAACATGGACTGACCCAGGTTTGAGGCCAGCTGCACCACTGACAAGCCCGATGACCCCTGGCAAGTCACTGCCTGCCGAGCCTCGGTTCTTTATCTGCGACACAGGCCCACAGCATCCTTTCCCAGGAGTTTGGGGATGGCTTGTGTTCTGTGCCTCACAAAGCCTGCCTGCCTCACTCGACAGATCAGGAAACTGAGGCTCAGAAGAAAAGGGGCCTGTCCAGGGTCTCAGCAGAGCCAGACCAGCCAAACCACAAAGAGAGGAACCTGTCCTGACCCCCGAGCTGGAGTCGCAGATGCCTTCTCCTTAGAGTCAAGACCAGATGCCCATGGCCACCATTGCTATTGTTCCTGCCAACACACAGAGAAAAGGCAACACCAGGTGCTATGTGGGTTTCAAGGGTCTCAACCCCCACGAGGGCCGGGCCTGGGGAATGTCCCCAGGAAGGGTGGGTTGACGCTCAAGCCCACCTCAGACTCTCGCACCACCTGAAGGAGGGCTCCCCTCAGTCCCTGGGCAGCTGAGCCGACTCCATCCCAGCGCAGGCCCTCTGTCCTGCGGCTCTGCTAGCACAGCCGGACGGGCTGCTTGACCTGATGCTGGCGCAGCCCGGGCAACCCAGCCCAGCCCTGTCCTTGTCCTGGTAGAACCAACCCAGTCCCGGAGCCATCAGGAAGCGAGATCTGGGACTCAGCTCCTGATTGAGCCAGGGGATGCCAGGGGCCACTTCCCCCATGTGCTCAGAGTCACAGGCCCTAGGAGGCAGTGCTGGATGGGGAGTGGCGGCAGGGTGACCCTCACCATACGGTACAGCTTGCCCTCCAGCTCCTGGTTGATTCTCTGCAGTGCCAGGTAGTTGCTCTGAATCCTGTGGCAGGAGGGAAAGGGTCATTGCTATGCAAGGTCCAGCCTTCCCGCACCCCTGTGGCCGCGCGCCTTTTGGGCAGGCTGGAGCTGAACTTCCCGTCCTGTTTGCCCCGCCTTGGTTGAATGTGCGCTTCCTCCCAGAGCAGAAACCACCTCATTAAGGCCGAGTCTCCTCCAGGCTTTCCTAGGCCAGGCCAAGGCCTTGTTGCCCCCACCCCAGCAGGATCAGTCAGGTCCTCTGTCCCGGCCAGCTTGCTCACATCTTCACACAGCTCTTACAGTCCTCGCGACACAGCTGACAGCGCAGCTGCACGTTAGTAAGGAAGAGACTGAAGGCATGGGATGGACCCGGGGCGTGAGTCTAGATGGAAGGAGGAGTGGAGGCAGGCCTCAGGTGGAGGCTCTGTGGATCCCCTCCAGTGGCAGGGGCTGGGGGGAAGCTTCCATCTTCTACACAACCTTTGGGTTGCGTCCTCAGCCCTAGCTTGCCAGGGGAACTGACACAGAAGGGCGGGTATGAGGCAGGCAGTGGCAGTGGCCGTGATGGGGGTCTGGCCGGGCTTGGTTTCCACACAACAAGATGGTGACATCGGAAGGCTCAGCAGGACGGGGCCATTCAGGGAGGGACAAACATCCCTCCTGGCAAGCCCCCCTCAGGGCAGTACCAGCTGGTTCTCTATAAATATTTAAAACAAACTAAACCAACAGCAAAGCTGGCCTTCGCTTCCATTCCCTGTGTCAGATGCGAAAGTGCATGAGGGGTGAGAGACACCATCCTACAGGAGCAGTGGTGCCGCTGGCCAGCGTCCAGCCCCAGCCACTCCAGGAGGGGCCCCAACTCTGCATCTGTCTCCTCTCCAGGCCCAGACACCACGTCCCCATCAGGACCCAGGGTGCCACTGGGGACCCTGCTGGGCCAGTCGCCTCTGGAGACTGCGTCTATGTCATGCTGCCGCCACACCCAAAATGAACAGGAATGAGGGGCTTGGAGTGGAGCCGGGCATGGAGAGGGCACGGGGAGGAGCCTGTCCCTGCTACCAGCTGACCCTGTGTTCAGGTCCTGGCCTGCTGCTCTGAGCACAAGGTCTGACTTCTACCTGGGCAGTCAGGAGCCTCCTGCGGCAGCTCCCCCAGCGGCCTCACCTGCGCAGCTTCTCGGTGACCTTCTCTAGCTCCTCCTGCGCGCGCCGCAGCTCGATCTCCAGGTAGTGGCGCGTGGAGTCAAACTCCGTCTCCAGCTTCTCCAACTTGTGCGTGGTGTAGGACAGCCGCTTGCGCAACTCACCCTTCTGCTCCTGCAGCGCACTGCAACGACATGCCGCGGTGGCCGGCCGCGCACTGAGCGGGCAGCCGGGCCACGCGGGCAGCTGACCAGCTGACGTGTGCCGTGGGTGCATGCCACGCCCAGGTCGCACTCTCTCGCTCGTGCACACACACAGTTGCCCCCAGCAGCGGCACTGAGGACTTCCAGCCCCAGGGGTCAGGGGCTCTGAGCCAAGTGCCTCTGCTGCAAGTAGGTCCCCATGTGGTCACCTTGGAGTGGAATCTCACCCCAGAACCTTGCCAGTGTGTGAGGGTGGCTTAAAGGGCCCTGGTACAGGGAGCGCCATTGGCCCCCAGGCCTCCCTTGGGAGCTGGCCAGGGATGCCAAGGCCAAGTTGGCAGTGTCATGCTTGAGACCTGACTTCCCTTCCCCTAATTGACTGGTGGCCCCAGAATACTGTGTCTACCTCTCTGAGCCTAAGAGAGGTTTGGGGTGACACCCCACGCCCAGGCAGGACCCAGCAGGGTTGGCACACAGCACTGGAAGCTCAGCAGTGCCCTGCCTGCTCAGGTCCCCTCGGGAAGCCTTCCTGAAGCCAGGGACGCTCTTGGGGCTCCACCTTCCCATAGACTGGGGGCTCCCCAGGATGCCACCTGCTTGCTCACAGCACCACCCAAGACACCAGCTACCCTTCTGAGCCGCCAGACAAGGATTACTTGAAGTAAAGTTGGGCACCAGGCGGGGGCTAGTGGGTGACCTGCCCCAGGAGCTGGTCATGAGCTCCCAGAAGGGCAGGGGCCACCCTGCTGTCCCCGGGGTCAGGGTAGGGGCCTGAGCACCAGTGCTCTGGAGGGGGGCAACTTCTGGCAGGTTTGATGTGGGGTACACAGCAACATCCTGACCGTGGGGAGCTGGAGGAGGTCAGGTGTCATGCTGGAGACCCCGCAGGGCCCGGAGCCTCGACTGCTCAGATGTGGGCAAGAGCCTGTGTCCTCAGGACCTCCCCGACCCAAACCCAGCAAGGGATGTGCAGGGACAGGGGAGGGTTCCTCCGACTCCCAGGAACAGGACCGCTTCCCCGGCCCCATCAGGAGCTTCCTCAGTCTCTGGCCTGCAAGTGAACCACGCGCCTTGCACCCGTGAGCCTCCTTTAAGCATTCTTGGATTCCTGCCCAGGTCTACATTTTTTAAAATAAATAAAAATAAAGAGTTGCTTACATGCTTGAGAATTTCACAGAAGGGCGGGGCGGGTCTTCCCAAGAGTCAATTCCCCCAAAGAGGGGACAGAATAACAGGGGAAGCTCTCAGGCAAGGCCCCCCAGCTGGGGGAGCCCACGCAGGCTGGCTGCTGCTCCACGGTCTTGCCCGCCTCCTCCAGGCAGCCTTCCTGGACTGCCCAGCCTCTAGCATCCTGCGACCAGACTCCAGCTGGCCCCACCGCCCCTATTTTCTTCCCCGTCAGGGCAGCAGACTTCCTGGGTGCCCACATCACCAGGGCTCCCCACTGCAGACAGTGTCTGGTTTGGGGCAGGCAGCAGCCCCTGAGGTTGGATGTTCCCTGAAGCAGCTCGTTACAGGCTCCGCCTCCTCGAGAAGAGGGAGGGCCTTGTCCATTGCTCCAGTGGCCATGTCGGGCCTCACTCCTGACCCCTCCTCCAGCCTCCCCTGAGTACTCTCTGACCAGTTCTGGGGCCTCATTCTTCTGAGGCCAGCAGTTCACTGTGCCCTCACCCAGCCCTGACCCATTTCGGGGGCCTGGTTTCCATGGGACTCCTCAGAGCTGGCTGCCCTCCCTCCCCCATCTTGACTACCTTGCTCTTGGGCACTACTGTCATTGGGGCTGCCAGCCCCTGTCCCCCACCACCCGGCATGCTTGCCCCCTTCCCCACCCGACCCTGGGACTTTACAGCAGGGAGCAGCGTTCTGGCCCACATGGCCCACAGTGGAGAGGGCGGTGAGCAGGAGCGCGGGCCGACGGCAGGCCACCCCAGGGCGCATCTCCGGAACCTCAGTTCACCTGGGCCTCCCAGGGACTTTCTGCACACTGGGTGACTTCCTCTCTGATGGCACCCCAGCCCCTCATGCCCGCCACCTCAAGTTGCACCCAGGCCAGTCCTTGGCTGCAGAGACCACACTGTGGCCACCTCCACGCCCCTGGCTGCAGGAGCCTCCAACTCAGGCTCCTGACATGGTTCCCAGCCCCTGCCACTGTGATGCCCCAGGCTCACCCACACTGGTGTCCCCACCACGTCTTCCCCTCCCTCCCTCTGGCTCCACCACACCCACAGACACCGCCCTCACCCAGGCTGTTCTGCAAAGCCCGGGGCCTTTGGAGGCCAAATGTCTACATCTAGCCCCACCCGGACCCCTCCTGGTCTAATCTCCAGCCGGGTCTCTTGGGCTCCACCCACCCCGTGCCCAGCAGCCAACGGACCCCTGTGCCTCTCACTCAACTATCCAGTGCAGACCCAGAGACCACCTGTTGACTGCCACCTGCACCCCCGCGTGGGGAGGGCCATGGGACCCTTCTGCTGCCCTTCACAGCTGACTCCAATCCTAGAGGCTCAGTTTCTTTAGAAGTTCTGGACAGGAGGATACTGGGTGGTCACCTGGGTCTTGCCACAACCCTGCCTCCTGTCCTCCCTCTCAGGGCACTAACCCGAGCCCCACCTGGCTGTAGCCTCAGTTTCCACAACTGTAAATGGGGTTAGTTGCCCACACATGGGCGCAGGTCTGTCACTGGCCCCCGTCTGGTGGGCACTAAGCCATTGGCCTACAGGGATAAGGCTGGGCTGGCGCTGTGGAAGCAGGGCCTCCAGGCCACTGAGAGCCTGGGGGAGGTGCCGGGGCCCGGGGTCCTGCCTTGGGTCAGGGTATGGCCTGGCGGGTCCCCAGTGTCCAGAAACAGGCCTTAGCCAATGCATGGGGAAGGGAGGGTGCTGTGCTAGCAGCAGCCAGTCGTGGTCCTCCAGGTTGGGGCCACCCTCCTGTGCCAGCCCTGTTGAGCCTGCCACCTGCGGGGCCACCTCGCTTTGATCTGGGCCCATGGAGCTGTCCCTAACCTGGCAGCGAGAGTGGGCTCAGGGGTTCTCCCCTGCCATAGCAGTCCCTGGACAGGAAGAGTCCTGGAGAAGTCTCCCCTCGCGAGGGCCACTCCTGGCCACTCACAGGAGTCAGAGCCTGGGTGGGGTGACAGTGTCCTGCTGGCCTGGGAGACCTTTCTTCTCTCTCAGCCTCCTCATCTGTCTTGGGGAGTCAGACACAGACATGGGATGGATGTCCGGGGACAGACGCAGACACCAATGAATGGGATGGGGGGAGACAACAGGTGTGTTACCTGTCCCAGAGCGAGGGTGAGGACCTGGTCAGGCGGCCCTGCAGGACTCGGGGCTGCCCGAGGCACGAGGGCACCCAGGGGCTGCGCAGCCTGTGGGCGAAGAGGACAGAGCTGCTCAGAACAGGTGGGACAGGCTGGGGGCATGGGGAGGCCAGCGGGGCCACCATTGGGCACCAACCAAGGCCCTCGCTGAGAACCTAAGAGATGGGAAATCCATGTGTTGTGCACCCCATGGGAAGACTCCTGTCTTCAAGGTGGCGGAGGCCGAGGGATTCAGGAACCTCAAAGAGGGGTCCCAGCCGGTGCACCTGTCAGAACTCTCTGGTCACTCTAAAGGGTCTGTGGCATTGAGTCCCAGTGTGGCAGGCCCCTGTCTGCAGGCCTCAGAGGGAGTCATACAGTGGAACAGTGTGTCCCCTCCCCTGCTCTGGGGCTGTCAGTTCTTGTCCTGTTACGGGACTGGGTTCCTGTCTGGCTACTTCCAGTGTGCAAGACCCACTGGTCAGAGACAGGATGCTGGAGAGACAGGTGGTCCCTTTTCTCTGCAGGACTGTCCTGTGGGCTGTGGGACCTGGGGGTGGTTAGAGGATCAGGACCCACTTCACCTCCCCTGGGATCTGGCTAAGCTCCCCGGATATAAGGCCATAGTCTATGGCCATAAGAATAAGGCCAGTCTAGACTGGACAGTGTGGTGTGGGAAAGAGCACAGGTCTAGCCTGGCCTGTTGGGGCTGCCCTACTGGAGGACAGCAGGACACACACCAGCCCCAGAGGACTGCTGTGTGTGGCCATCCCAGCTGAGGGGCTTGTAGGGACGTGGGTGCCAGGACTGACTTGCTGGCTCTGAAGCCAAAGTGGGAGGTCATCCCTGCTAAGAGGGGCCAGTTCCACCACCAAAGAGTCCGATGCTGTCCAGAAACCAGGCCTTGAGGGAACGTAGGCAGAGGCGTGTGCCGGTGAGCGTGGCGTAATCCTGTCTAAGTGAAGAGCATCGTGGAAGGCAGGATATGTCAATTTGTTACGCCTGGGTGGTGGAATGCTGGGTAATTGAAAAAAAATTTTTATACTTTTTTGGATTTCTCATATTTTCCATGGATGAAAAATTAGAAAAAAATTTACTGAGGATCAAATTTGGACACCAAAAAAAAAACAACAAAAAAACCATAAGCAATGATTTCATGGGCTGAGGGGGGCAGCAGAAGCCAGGGGAAACTCTTGGCCATAAGCCACAAGCCTCACCATGGCCACTGCTTCTCTGGGCCTTGGTTTCTTCACCTGTGAAATGGGCCCCTTGCCCCGGGCTTCCTGAGCAGGAGTCAGGAAGGTGGTGGTGAGCAGCAGGTGCTTGGTCTCTGGTTGGACTAGGCTTGGGAATCCTGTCCCAGGGTCCACCCTTGGCAAACGACCCTAATGCTGCTAAGCCAAATGGGCAGGTTGCCTTTGGAGCAGTCAGAACCAACTGGTCAGCCCTTGGTGACTTGAGAGAGGCCAGCCGTGGCCACAGGGGTCCTCCTCCTAGTCTGCATTCTTGAGGTCCCACTGACGGAGCCGTCCGCAGAGACGCTCCTGGTGAGGTCTCAAAGGAGTGGGGCAGCTTGAAGTTGGACAAAGGCTGGGACCCAGGGGGAAACTGAGGCCCAGGGAAGGGGTAGGGCTTGTGAGGTGACCCGAGGTCTGACTCTGGACGCTCACAGGTATTCATTAAACACTAAGACAACCCACTCTTGCTCTGAGCCAGGGAAGACATGGAAATTCTCATTCCTGCCTGCATGTGGGGAACACTACCCTAGAGATGGGAAAAGTGGGGTGTAGAGAGGGTTAGCCACAGGCCCGGGGCTGCACAGCCACCTCGGGGAGAGCCCGCCTGCTGGCCCTCCTTAGACTCCCCTTCTAGAGAAGAGCAGGCCGGAAGCTGCACTGAGCCTGCTGCGGAGGGCCGTGCTGCCAGGGGCCTGCTGGCACTCAGAGAGCAGCCCAGACAGGCCTGGCAGCCGCGGGAGAGGGAATTAGCCACCTCCCGCTCGGCTCCCAGCCGCTGTCAGCAGTGCCAGCAGGGCCCCAGCAGGAGCTGGTGTGGTGGAACCATGCAGCCCTGGGGACAACCAGCCTGGCTTCACCCCTGCCTGGGGGCACAGGGTGCTCTTCTTTCTGCTGGTGGGAGGGCTTGGAGACTGCTGGGCAGAGAAACAGACAGAGGGCTGACCTGGGCCACCAAAGGATTGCCCCAAGTCTTGGCCATGGTGAACAGGACAACCACATGGACACAGGATCCTCACAGGGGAGCAGGAGTGTACCTCTCCTCACAGGAGGGGGCCTAGAGCCCACAGAAGCCGACCTCTAGGGACTTGGAGCAGCCGGGTCCCCTGTTAGCACCTATCTTCCTCCCCAAGGGAGCAACTGGCCCTGGGACCAGCCTAACCAGCTTGGAGGGGCTCCAGGACCAGACGCAGGTCCCTGGGGAGGGGCAGAGGGCAGGACGCTCAGGCTGTGCCATGACTAGTTCCATGCCTCACAGCAGTCCCGGGGAAGCACTCTCACCACCCCACCAGGAGGCAGGAGCCAGCTACCTGTGGAACCCTGCTGGGGCCCCACCCTGCTCTAGCCTGGCAAGAGGCCACAAAGAGGGGTCCAGCCACGCCCAGCGCACCAGACACCCGCACACCCCCCGGGGCACAGCCAGTCACGGCTCTGCCCTTGTCCAGCCAGGCTGCCTCCTCTCCTCCCTGCTGGGGGACAACTGCTCAGACCTTTCTGAGCCGCCAGCGTGGCCCTCACGTCCCTTCCAGGACTCCACCTGCTGCTCCCTCCCAGCAGCCTCCTGGCCCCCCACCCCGCCTTCCACGGCGCTGCTCCTCAGGAGGCTCTGCTCGGCCACCTGCCCTGGGAAGCCCATCTGGGTCCCCCTGCCGAAGCTCCATCTGGGTGCTCCCTGGGGCCCTCTCCTGCTGTGGATGACCTGCCCCGAGCACAGCCCCCGGGGAATCATACCCGACTCTGCTCGACAGCTCCCCACCGGTCCGCATGGCGACGGGCAGGGCCGGGTGGCGGCCTCACCGTCCCACAGTCAGCCAAGGGACTGAAAGCCACTCCCGTCCTGTGCCCCTGATGCTGTGTGGCCCGCAGGCGCAGCTGTGGCCTCAGCTCTCAGCCTGGGCCCGACAGTCATGCTCCAGCAACACCAAATTGCTTGTCATTCTTTACATGCTGCAGCCAGTTTCTCATCCTGGTGACTTTGTCCCCATGTCCCCTCTGCCAGGATCTGTCTTGCTTCCTTCCTGCCCAGGTGAACTCCTCCCCACCCAGCACCTGGGGGTCCTGAAGCCCCAGCTGGCCCCACCCTCCCTGCGTGGCTCCTCGGCAGGGTCCTCAGCGGAGCTGCTGTCCTGTTTCATCACCGGGTGCCAGGGTCCCAGGGCCTCCTGCCCCTCCCCGGCCCCCCAACTCAGACTCCTCCAAGCAGCCCATTGTAAAACCCAGCCAGATCAGATCCTGCCCCTGGTCAAAAATCCCTGGCTCTTCACTGTACCCACACCACGAGCCCAGCTCCCCAGGGACCCACCACTGTTCACAGGGCCTGGCATAGAGCCAGGGCGTGCCTGCATGAGCTGGCCGGACACTGCAGGGCGCAGCAGAGCGACAGCTGACCCGGCTGCAAGGTCTGCTGCACTCTTGCATGGGGGTGGGGGGGGTATGTTGAGGCTGATGAAGTCGGGGGGCTTGCAAAGATCCCCCAAGACTACCTTCCCCCTGCAGGGCCCGTGAGGAGGCGCCAGCTGCCCTGGTCTGGTCACTTGCCCCTGGAGCCTGTGTTCTCATCACATTCCCAACACCAGGGCTGACAGCCAGGGGCAGTCAGGGATATCGTCTGCCCACTCCACAGCTCCTGCCAAGGGCCACCTCCACTGGCTGACACTGACCCTGAGAGGAGACCAAGTGGCCCCCACCCAGCTCCTTCTCTCCCAGTGGGGGTAGCTCCTGGGGGCCCACACCAGATGCTCTGCAGAGGCCACCATGCAGGAGGCCCTGTGCCCCTGTGCCTTCCAGGGGAGGAGCCGGGTGGCGGACCCTCTCACTGCGGGTGAGACCCTCGTGCACCTCCAACTGGCGCTCCCTATGCTCGGAGGCCATGGGTTTCTGCCTGTCTCAGGAGTCTGCTTCCCTGGGCCTTGGTGGTGGCCCTGCTGGTGCCATCTACCCTGCCAGGACCTTTGCAGGCAGGACAGAAACTGTCGACCGGTACCTAGCAGTTGCCTGGGCCTCTCATCACTCCGTCCCCAGATAAGAGAACCGAGGTGCACAGAGGTCAAGGAGCAGGACTCTGGGCCACCGCTCTCCTCACTCCAGTCGCCAAACATCCAGGCAGATCCCTGTACCCACAGGGAAGGCCACCAGGTGAAGACCCAAGACCCCAGTCCCCAGAGAACAGTCAGCAGGGGCCCAAGGAAGGAGGGTCAGGACTGGCTGCCAGGACAGTGGGTCATCGTCTCTGGGCCCACAGCAGGCTCACTCCTGCAGGTCAGGGCTTGCCACTGTCCTCACCTGTCTTAATCAGACCTGGTTTTTAGACGAAGCTCCCAGGTCCCGAGTAGCCCAGGACTCAAAGCTTCACACACGAGTCAGGGCCACAGAAGGCCTCCCAACTCCAGCCTTGGGATGGGAGTACTCAGGGAGGGCCTGCAGGGTGTGTGTGGGCTACCAGACCCACCATGAGGCCCACGGTGCTTCTGCCAGTCAGACCCATGGAGGAGTCCCACTTCCGACTCCCACTCTCTCCAGCGCCACCCTCCGATGCCCCTTGACGCCCTTGACACATCAGTGCTAGCAGCCGGCAAAGCCCCTCACTGGCCCTGTCCTCACTGACCACCAAGGACCGCACAGCCTCCTCAAATCCCTAATCTATCTTCACTGTGCTACCAGGCAAACCCCGCCCTTTAGGGCCACCTCTCCCTCAACTGTGTGCCTGTACCCCTCTAGAGGGAAGGCAAATGCACTGTGGAGGTGACAGGCTCACTTTCCCCTCTGTGACAGGCTGACCCAGCATGGGCTCCTCGGTGGCCAGTAATGAACCTGATAATCAAAGGCTCCAGCCACAGCACATGACCTCATTTCCTTCTTGACCAAGAAAACCAGGCTATCCAAAGGGAGCTTCCACAGGCGTCATCGCCTCGTGCCCACCTACCAGCATCTGTCCCGACACCCGGTGCCACACGCCTGTTACTACACCAACCTGCCAGGCAGCCTCTGTGCCAGGCCCGCCTGCCCTGGCCCAGCTGCTGGGGTCAGCCAGCAGGCCCCGGGCGAGGCTGAGGTTTCTGATTCTCTCTCCGGGACAAGGAAGCCTTGTGGTGCGTTTGGGGCCCTGTCCTTCCGGTGGGCAAAATAGGAACAGGGAGCCAAGGCTGGCTATGTCAACCCCAGGAGCGCCCCAACCCCCAGCTTTGTTGGGGCTCCCTGGGCCCCGCTCTTTCACAGCACCTAGCCAGGCCCTGCTGATCTGCTTTCCTGTCTGTCTTCCCCCCAGGGAACGAGGGCACTGGGAGGGCAGGCCATGCCCGCCGTGGCCTAACTTCCCTCCCGCCCAGAGCCAGTGTTAGGAGGAAGGGGGACAGAGAGACAGATGACCACAGACCAGGCCTCACGGGCAATGATGGCTCCCACAGGGCTCCCAAATTAACCTCCCAGTGCCTGCCACCCCTCCTAGGAGCCTAGGGGAGAAGAGGCTGCCATGTGACGCTTTGATTATCAGGTTCATTACTGGCCACCAAGGAGCCCACGCTGGCTTCACTGATTTGACCACCCCACCGTCTGCTCACCCCTGCAAAGAGACGTGGGAAAACTTATTAATTGTACCAGTGGGAGGCCTGTTTTCTCAAATTCTGGGGATCATAAAGCTAACCAGAGCTGCGGGATGCTCATCAGTGACCCTGGACTGCTGGCCACGGGGCTGCTTGTGACCACCATGACCTTCCAGAAGGCTCTCCCAGCCTCCCCAGCCAGAGCCACCTCATGAGGGGTGATGAGCGTCACCTGCGGGCTGGCTATTTGCTCTGCTCAGCAGGGAAGGTGCAAGGTGTGCCCAGGCAAGTGGCCAGGGAGAGGACGGGTGGCTAAGCAGGGCCCAGCCAGGCAGGCCCAAGCCTCAGCACCCTCTGCTCTGCCATGGCTGCTGGGGTCCTGGGTGGGGCACCCCAGCCCCTGGTGCCTCAGTTTCCCCATGCACAAATGGAGGCAGATGCCCTTGAGATGTGAGGGACTCAGGGACACCCTGATCCCATCCCTAGGCCCCACCCCAAGATGACTCCTCAGTGCTGCTCCAGGTTAGGGGTGACCCTCAGACTCTGGCCCCCAACTCTGAGCATCTCGCGTCCTGACCCCCGACTTGCCTCCCAGCTCTGCCTCCTCTTCCTGCTGCTGAGGCCCCTGCCCAGAGAAACTCACCTCAGGACTTCCCTGTCCACCTGGGGTTGCCAGGTCCACAGCACGTGGCTGGCTGCTGTCACCTGCCCAGTGGAAGAGGACATGGGGCAAAGGCGGACCTCCGAGAGAGGCAGGCAACAAACACAGTGGCTGGCCCACTTGGCTTCAGCCCTGCGCCAGGTCAGTGCCCATACTCCTCAGGATGGGAGCTCAGCTGCTGCTGTTGACTCCCCAGTTCACTACGTGGAGACTGCAAATCAGAGAGGTTCAGAAATCTACCCAAGGTCACAGAGCCAGTAAGTGGCAGAACTGGGATTCAAACCAGGTGACTTGGGATTCAAACCAGGTGACTGCCTCCTTCTTCTGTTTTGCTTTTTTTTTTTTTTTCCTTTTGTGGTGCTGGGGATGGAACCCAGGGCCTTGTGTGTGGGAGGGAAGCACTCTACCAACTATATCTCCAGTCCAACGGCTGCTGTCTTAACCACAGACGCCCTCTAGGAGGCTCTGCTGAAGAGTGGGACTCAGCTGGGCCGTGGGACAGGAGCCTTTGAAGGGCAGATACAGGAAGGAGGGAGAACGGGTCATGTGGCAGGTCCCTTTATAAGCCCCGACTCCCAAAGGGAGCAATCAAAGTGAGGTAGTCATTCACGGCTTAGTGAGTCCCTGGGTTTCTGGTGGGGTCAGGGTTGGAGGCGGGGCAGAGAGGCTTGAAGGACCTCCATCCCGAGGGCTCTGGCCTGCTGAGGTAGTGGGCGAGGAAGACACAGAGCAGGACAGCAGGACCTGGGACAGGAGAGGAGGGGAGGCCTGAGAACCCAACAGTCATCCTGGAGGGGACAGCAACAGGGGCCAGCCCCACCCCCAGCACCTCCTCTGGAGTTGGCAGGCCTTGGACCACGGTACCAGTCAGACCCCTGACCTCAGTGAGCACCTACTCTCTACCAGAGCAGGCGCGAGCCGGGGTTCACTAGATAAGAGGGATCCCGTGCCTGTGCACAAGTTCCTTTTCCCCACAGCAGCCTCCGCATAGGGGACGGAGCTCCAGCCTTCCTTCCAGAGTGTGGCCCGCCCTCAGGAGCATCTGTGACACCCCCTTCCTCTCACACCTGTACCCTCTGTCACCTAGCACACTCCCCCACCACCACCACCTGAGCTCCTTACAAGTTACTTTGCATGTGCTGTTCCCTGCCTGGAACTCTGGGGGCAGCTGCTCCCTCCCCTCTTCCCACCCCCAGGAGCTCAGCCACAGCGTCACACCCCTCCCCCAACACAGGCTCACCGCTCTCAGTTTTTGTCTCCACAGCACGTGTCACCTGGGTATTTATTTGTTTTAAAAAGTTCCCGTGTGCTCTGGGCAGAAGGCTCACTCCTGCTGGTCACTGCTGCACGTGCACCAGCACTGCCTTCAGGTAAATGGTGGCACTTAGTAAACTCAGTGACCAATGGGCAAACTGAAGCCGAGACCCTGGGGAGAAGGATCCCGCAGGGGCAGGTGTGGGGAGGTGGGGCAGGAGGTGCGGGGCCTGGGCGCCTTGACTTCTGCACAAGGGGCTCTGGGCACAGAGGGGCATGGAGGTTTGGAGGTACATCCTTAGCGCTGGGCTTCAGGAAGGGCACAAGCATGGCCCTGAGGAAGGTCCTGCTGGGACATCTGTGAGGCTACCTGATAATCACATGCCTGTCTCCAGAGCCAGGCTGGCGCCCCCAACACCCCAGCATAGAAAGCAGTACAGGGCAGGATGGGGACAACAGCAGTCACGGGCCAAGTGAAACCCAAGGGCCCCACCTCAAACCACACTCCACACCTGAGGTCCAGTGGGCTATGGCCAGTGGCCTCATGGTCTCGGGGGAATTCAACACGCAGAAAGCTTTAGCCAAAAAGCAAAAGCCTGAGATCTTCAACAAGAGGACAGTCAGGAACTTCTGTTCGCCCCCAGGGCAGCTGCGGGAAGTACTGGCCTCCTGTCCAGCCGAGCAGAGAGGAACCCGCCAGGAACAGCCAGGGCTCTGGTTGGCAAGTGCCTGCAGCTGCCACCGAGGAAGAAACCTCTGCTTTTTTCCCCTGGGGAGTTGGGATGCAGCTCAGGGCCTGGCCCGTGCTAACCAAGCGCTCCACGGCTGAGCCACACCCCAGCCACCAGGGAAGAAACCCCAACAGGCACCCAACAGGCAGGACCTGGAGGGAGCGTGGAATCAGTGCTCCGGAGTGCCCCTGCTGACAGTGACAGTGCATGTGTAGATCTGGTGGGACAGAGCCAGGCAGAAGAAATGTGGATATGAACCCTTGGCTCATCTTCCAAAGCTGGTAACGTGTGTGCCATGTGCCGCAGCAGTTCCACTCTGGGTGCACCTCAGGAATGCAGCACACACCCCAAAAACACTTGTGAGGGAATGGACACGTCAGCTTTGCTCACACTGGTCTAGGCTGGGAATCTCTAGCCTTGCACGGAGGAATAAATGGGCCAGCCTACCCCAGAGGTGCAGGCTGAGTGGTCCCACGCAGAGGAGGCACGAGGCCCGGCAAAAAAATTCAGTTTGGGTGTCTTCTCAGGTGACAAATCCATCAAGGAACGAACCATCACCAGGTGGGGGTCCTGGCGTTCTCTGGGAGCAGGGGCATTTGTATTTGGGGAGGGGTCCTAGGGGGAACCCCACGGAGCTGGCAGTGCTGGACTTCTTGACCTGGGTGGTGGTCACCAGGTGGTCACGGTAGTCTATGGCTAAACTGTAGCCATACCATTTTCTCTGAAGTCTGTCATGTTCAGAACTTGGAGAAGTTCTACTGTGAGGGGAGCTATGGAGCCCGTCGGGGACATCCCTGGGCCTCCTGAGCACCTTCTGCACACCTGGCCACCTGTCAGAGGTGACTGCAGAGGAGGAACTGAAGCTCAGAGCTGAGGGGCTGTCCCAAGGTGCCAGCAGGAGTCCAGGCAGAAGGGGCTTAATCCCAGGGATTACTGAGAGGCATGCCTGCCGGAGCAGGGAACAGTCCACTGCTCACTGCGTGGAGGAGGATAGCCGGCAGAGATGAGCGGGGGGTCAGGCCAGAGCCAAGGTGGCCAGGCCATCAGTGAGGTGGCTGCGCACCTGCCATGCATCATATGAGGCTGGGTAGTCCCCCTGTGTGTGTATCAGCCTGTGCCCAGCAGAAGTTGAGGGGTCTTCTGATCCAGGCTCTGCACTCAGGGGTGTCCTTGTGGGCGATGGGGAGGATGGAGGACCCTCCAGGTGGCACAGAGAGCCCCAGGATCTCCACTCCCCACCCATCCGTCTCCCTGAACACACCCTGCTTCCTCAAGCCCCCAGGCCCTTGTACGTCTCAGGAGGTGCCCCATCTGTCCTCCTCAAAAACCCCATCCATCCTGAGCCTTGGCTCAGGTGTCTCGGCTTCTGGGAATCCTTCCCCAACACCCCAGGCCAATCCCCCCTGGGAGGCTCTGTCACGGGCCTGTGTCCCCTGCTCATGGAAGTAGGCTGGCCTGGGTCTGGATGGCCAACCTGGAGCCAGCTGTGCAGACGGGGGCCAGTTCACTGGGGGGAGGGGCAAGCGAATCACAAAAGCCTCAGTTTGTCACATGGACAAAAAGATCTCTGAGGAAGGGTGTCCCAGGGAGAGGGGACACCATGGGCAAAGGCAGAGAAGCTTTGCAGTGGGATTGTCACATGTGGGAGTCAAGAAGAAGGGCCAGGCCAGGGGATCTAGGTGTACACGTGCTCATAAGGCAGCCAGTGAGGTCCATGACACCACCAGGTGGCAGAGTCCTTATGCTCATTCAACAAATATTTACCAGACCCTCAAGTGAGCCAGGCCCGGCTCCAGCTCCAGGGGGTCAAGGAGCGGATGGGGCCCGGGGCCTGTCCTCTCAGAGCATGATTCTAGTCCAAGACCCAGCCTGTGATGGGCACTTGCAGGCCAGAGGAAGGACTGGTGCTGGGTCATCCCACTGGCTACTGGAGACCCTTCACCTGGATTGCAAATCCCTCTTCTCTTGCTTGGGACACCAGCAGTCTAGTGGCCCCCAAGGATGCTCCACCAGGACCCCCGCCTGGATGAAGCACATCCATGTCACCTCCCAGCATCCCTGCACCCTGGGGCCCAGGGGGATCCCCAGTTCACAGCTGAAGAAACTGAGACCCAGAAAGGATCAGGACTTTATCAGAGAGGGGCTGGGCAGTGGGACCCCAAACCCAGTGACCTTCCCTGTGGGAGACATGTGGCCAACTTCCCTTAAGCCCTCCAGGCCTTCTGGTCTTGTACTCCTGGACCTCAGAATAGGACAGAAACTCATTAGAGCAACCTAGCCGCCTAGGAGGGGACAGTCTGGGAGGCCTCCAGGTTACTTGGGGATGACTCAGGTAAGAGCAAGAGGAGGGAGGGCAGGACCCCTTCCCAATTCTGGGAGGCTATGTGAGTCCTGGCCCCAAGACCCCTGCTAGCTCCAGAAGGTCATGTGGCCCAATGCAGCCCAAGGTCCCAGGTCCTGGCCACCAGCTCAGCCCAGGGGAGCCCTTGACAGCTCAGGCAGAGGATCTGACCCCTGGCTCACCTGCCCAGGTGTGTCGCCAACCAGGCCCAGTCAGATCCCTGTCCCTAGTGCCTGGCACAAAGAGGCAGGTGCCCAAGAGTCCTGGCTGAATATGGGGAAGGAGAGAAGGAGAAAGAAAACCATAGGGGGCTCCCTAGGCTGGCCTCAGGGTGCCCATGAACGCTGTGTCTTCCTTCAAGTGCTGGCTGAGTAGCCCCCCCCCACCCCAAAGCCCTACTCAGGTGAGGGTACTGGTGAATGACAGGTAATGTGGAGCCAGGGTTTGGACCTAAGGTCATCCATGTGACCACAGCCAGGGCTTCATTGCCCCCACTGGACCTTGGCTATGACAAGATAGGTGGGCTTGGCTGACTGACATCAGGTTTGGGGTCTGAGGTACTATCACCTAAGAGGCTGCCCCTCCTCCCAGCTCAGGACATGCTGATCCTGGTCCTATGGCCCTCCAGCTCAATGGCCCAAGAGATGACCAACCTGGGGCCTCTGTGAGCCCACCTGTCTCCCAGCTCCCACCTGGGTATTTTCAAGCCACTCATCCATAGCACTGAAGGTCATTAGGGAGGGCCCCAGCCCTGTCCCCTAGACCCAGGGGGCCAAGCCTGGGCTCTGCTGGAACCCTGCCCCTTAGGGACTGGATGCACCTGCTGGCTACAGTCCTCCCAATGGATGCCAATTCTGGCCTCCGGAGCGGCTGAGGGAGGCTAAGAGACCCTCCCGGCCAGGGGAGAAGGTGCTGAAACTCAGCAGCCAGAGCCAGGCCTGCCGCCCACACACGGTCTCGGCCGGGCTCCGGAAGGAAATCGCAGGAGGAGTGTTCCCAAAGTAGGGGTCAGGGTGGCCAGGGGAAGTCGCAGTGTTAGACGCGAATATTCAAATAGGCTGATCCCTGGACTGCTGCGAAAAGGAGCCGGTGGAGTCCACCGGGGCTCAGAGTTTAGCCCCAGGCAGCAGGACTCGAGGGGCGCTCCCCAGACGCTGTCGCGGGATTCCCCCAAAATGGCTCCAAGACGCGACTGCCTGGCCAGCCGCGAGGACTCCATCCCCCCACCCCGCCCCCACGAGGCGGAAACTTAAAAGCTCAAAACCAGGCAACTGTCAGCTGGGGGGCGAGGGACCGTGCCTAACAGCGGGAACAGAAACCCAGGGGTCCCGGGGGGGACGGGCGAGAGTCCCGGGCTGGGCGCTCGGGCCCCGGAGGCCGGCGCGGCCGGGCTGGGGGCGGCCGGCGCTCAGTGGCGCACCCCACCCCGGCCGCAGCGGCCGAGCCGGCCGAGCGGCCCCGCGCGGGGCTCCCCATTGTCTCTCCGCGCACACACGCACCCACACACGCACACCGGCCGGCCGCCCCGCCGACCCGGGCCCGCGGCTGCGCTGGGAGCCCCTCCCCCGCCCGCTCCCCTCCCGGCCCGGGCCCCGCGAGCCGCGGCGCGGAAGCCGCTCCACTCACCTGAGTTTCTCCATGTCTGCGGCAGAGGCCTGTGAGAAACCAAACGAGAGGGTCAGCAGGCAGGAGGCGTGCGCTCCGCGGCCGCGCCGGGCGGAGCCGGGCACAGCGGGCACAGCGGGGCGCGGCGGCGGGGCACCCCCGCGTGGCTCGGTCCGTGGGAAGCCCGGCCGCGCGCACTCCCGGCACGCACCCTCGGACTCGGCCCCCGTGACTCAGTGGGCGCTCCGGGCCGCGGCCGAGTAACAGGTGAGCCCGCCCGGGCCGCCGCGCTCCCCGGCACCGAGTTACGCCCCCCGGGGCGAGGAGGGGACCGGCCTGGGGACGCGGGATGCTACGGCCTCGGGCGCTCCCGGCCTCGCCCGGAGGAGGGGACCCGGCCGGTCCCCGCTAACTCCGGGCGGCTGCGGGCCCCTCCGCTCCCCCGTCCCGCCCGTTAACCCTTCCAGCCCCGCGCTCCCTCCCGAGAAAGCCGAGCCCGGCGTCGCAGAATCTGAGTCCCAGAATGTTTGAATCGGGGAATTGGGGCCGCACGGGATTGCAGCGCCCGACACTCACTCGGTCCGAGGGTGATGGCAAGCGGAGCCCTGGACTTCTCTGTCAGGGACCCCAGTGCCCTCAGATTCTGGGGTTCCGGGCCTGGCTCGCCCCTCCCGGGCCCGAGGGATTAACCCTTGCGCTCCCCGCTCGCCGGTGGGGCTCCCTGCCGGGCTTGCGCAGACCCGCCCGCGCGCGGCTTGGAGACCCTCCTCGCCCGGCCCCGCGCAGCCGGGCAGCCCCTCCGCGCACCGGGCGGAGAGACCCACCCGCCGCCGTTAACCCCCTGGGCTCCGGCAAGCGACGGGGACCGCGAGCGGCCCGGGCGGGATCGCACTTCCTGCGCGGAGCTGGGGGCGCGGGGCGGGCTCTCCCCCGCCCGGGAGCGGCCTCTCCCGGGGGCTTTCCCTGTCTTTCCGTGCTGTGGAGGACCAGGATCTGAGCCCAGGGACCACGCGACAGACCTGGGAAGACTGATGACTGCCCATCCCGGCCCCTCGCGCCGGGCGCCGCCGCCGCGTCCGCCGGGAGCGCGCTCCGCTCGGTCCGGGCCCCACGCCGCCTCCCCCACCGCCCCGCCGGGCGAGGGCGCAGCCCGGCCCCGGGGCCTCGGCCACCAACTTCCCGGACGCTCAAGCAGGCCTCCCCCGGCCTCAGTTTCCTCACCTGAAAGCTGGGGGGAGGGGAGGCGGGAGGAAGCCGGACCAGAGGCGCTCTGCTGCCCTTCAGCACAGGCGGGCTGCGGAGGGGCTGGGGTGGGGGAGGGAATTTCAGGGGAAAGGGTCCCCAAGGCGCCGGGATGGAGGCTTCCCTCCCTGGACACTCTAAAAGTTGTCCAAGACCACGAGCCCGGACCCCTTCTATAAACCCTCCTCCTTCAAGAACGAAGAGTTCTCCAGGAAGAGTTTGCCAACGGCCCACACGTCCCCCACGCCCATCTTCCCCAGGCCCACCTGTCCTGGTCCCCATCACAGCCATCATCGCAGTGGGTCCCAGCATACAGCAGGCGCTCAATAAACACGGACAGTGCATGCCTGGGTCCTACAGTATAGAAGCCGTGCCTTCTCCAGTCTTTCCCCCTTGCTGGCTCTGAGCTCCTGGGCAGGAGCCCCGCGCTCTCACCAGGACACTCCGGCACCCAGCAGGCTTGGCCTCCGCCAGCGCAGGGTGGGAGGAGCCGTCCCTTCGGAGGGTCAGACCTGAATCAGGATCAACCAAACCCCCAAGTCCAAGTGTTCATGCGTCCACCAACCAACAGCTGGCCGCTGGTTCAGCAGCTCCGGCTAAGGTCTCCCACCAGGGAGGAGGCAGCAAATGAGGTGAGCCCGACTCTCCAGGGCTAATGGCGGAGGTGCACCCCCACTCTCAGTTCTGGGAGTCCACCCTCAGAGAACCGCAGCGGTCACACCACAGGGCCCTAGCACCTCCGCTGACCCCTCCTCAGCAACTGCACGCGGAAGCGGCCTTCCCCATTTCACAGATAAAGAAATCGAAGCTCAGAGGCAAGGGGAGCCGCGGGAGGCCCCGCGGCCGAAGGGGCCCTACTGGGCCTGGCCCCATTCCTGGAAGAGGTTTCCTCCCAAAGGCTGGGACATCCCTAGATGTCTCCGGATGCCTCAATCACTCACAGCCAGCGACCTGCCAGGGAGCTTGTCTAAAATTAATACGAATGTATTAAAATTTAATTTTTAAGAATCCAGCATTAATTATTTACATCAAATATTTCCGTACTTCTAGAAGGGGAAACCCCCTCCCCCTCCCCACCACAAAGAAATTCGATTGAACTGGGGAAGAGGCAAGGGGAGGCTGCGGATGTCCCTGGTGGCAGAGGTGCAGGGGACCTTGCCTTTCACTCTATTACAGACTCGGACTTTGATCCTCCACTGACTCCTCAAATTCTCCAACCTCAGGGCTGGCCGTTGAGGGCCCTTGCTCTTGAAGGCCACCTCCTCCATGCAGCCCTGGGGGGGGGGACCCAGTCATTGGTAAAGCCCCACACCAGGTGGGACACGGCCTTTGTCTTTCCTGCTCTGTCTGGGACCAGCCTGACACTGAGTGGGGGGAGGAGAGCAGCCAGGCTGGCCCTGCAGGGAGGTCTGTGCCCTCAGCTTCACTAGCCACAGGACTCTGCAGTGTTCCCATGGTGCCGTTGGGCTGGATGAGCAAACTGTGCAGTAGCCTGCCCAGCGGCACCCAAGTTGGCTGAGACCTGCCCGATTTCCTGTGCAGGGAAACTGGATACTCCCTGCACAGGAGGGTGGGCTGGGTGGGACTGTGAGACCCTGTGCCCATGGGACATCCAGGGTTCACTTGGTGAAATGATGGCATGGGACTGACTCCCTTTAGGGCAGGTGAATGGCATGTCCTCCTGACACAGGTGGGCACCCTGGGTGCTCTCAGGCTCTGTCAGCCCTGCCTCTGGGCACTGTCATGCCAGCCCACTGCACATGCCCCGCCTCTTCCTTGTCTGTCCACCCTAGACTTCCCTCATCCCCTCTGGGTGGGCCAGGCCAGCAGCCACCTTTATTTCACATAAGCCCACCCTGTTGGCCAAACCAGCCTGAGCCCCATGCCCCTTTCTCAGGCTCCTATGGCCTTGGCCCCACCCCTGCCTCCTGCTCCCTCTCCTCTCTCCTTATCCCCCATTTTACAGATGCAAACACAGAGGCTTGAGAGGTGACACTGGCAGCTGATCTGCAGGAGCACAGAGATCTGGGGCCAGGGCTCTCGTCAGCTTCCCACAGCCACCACCTTCCCTGGGCCCCGGGATTGCACATACTAGGTGACAGAGGAGGAGCCTCCACGCCTGCAGCGGGTCCCCAGGGGGGCTGTGAACACTGTCCTGGTCCTTCTTGACACGACGCCAGCCCCCACCACCGGCCCCTCCCTCAGCACTCAGCAGCCACCCTGGCTACCTCGCTGTTGCCGGGTAACCCAGCTCCTCCCGGCCTCAGGGCTCTGCACTTCTTCCTTCCTTCTGGAATGCTCGGCGGGCTTTGCTAGGCTGGTGGCTTCCTTCTCTGACCACACACTCACTGACAGCAGGGCCCCTGTCGTGGCCTGAGTCTCCACGGGCCAGGGTTGGCTCCAAGGGTCTCTGGGGTGCAGGTCAGGCAGCCGGAATGAACAGAGACACTTCTGACCACAGCCTGCTCTCAGGACTCTTGTCAAGCCCCACCTGGTGCCAGAGGGCCCAAGACCCTGGGTGCCCAGCGCAGCATCTGCACAGAGCTGGGCCTGGGGACACCCCACAACTGCGAATGTGGGTCAGTCCCATGCCCGCCAGCACACACACGAATCCTCTACTGGACCAGCTGGCCCACAGCACCGCTGCCCGTCCTGCCTGCGCCTGTAACTATGGAGCAAAGGAGCTCAAGTCCACGTCTGGGAGGGGCTTTGCCTCCCACCTGCTGTGTGACCTGGTCCTCATCCCCCCTCAGGGCCTGGACTGTCAGACCCTCACCCCAGTGCTTAGCCCCTCGAACCTCCTTACACCCACACTGGCTCCACGCCCTCTGCTCTCCGAAGCCACCTTCAGTGGAGGACGGACGGAGATGAGCCTGGGCCTGGGGACCCTGCTTCTCACTGACTGCAACACGGGCATCTCATGCAGCTGAGGGCCTCGGGCCAGGCTCTCAGCCTCTGTGAACCACAATCCTTCATCTAGGAAGGAAGGAAGGATGGCAGATTCTCAAGGGATGCTGTGAACAACAGGGGACTGTGTGCATGGGGCTGTGCTCAGGATGGGCCAGGGAAGGCGGCAGCCCTGAGGAGCTCCTCATTAGAGAGGACTTCTTTCTAAGGTGCTCTTCTCTACTTCCTGCTTTCTTGCATTCATTCAACTAACAATGCTGTGTGCTGAGCCTTGCTGTCAGGGACAGTGAAAAGACTCCATGAAATCTCCTGTCTTCACCGGGCTGAAGTCCTAATGCAGGGACCCAAACTCCACCCAGGAAGTCTGCAAACTGCCCCCCACCCATGTGTCCCATGGGGAAAGTCTCATGAGAAAGATGGGTGATGGGGCGGCCAGGTCACAATTAGAACAAGGAGACCAGAGTGAAAGGCCAGTGAGCCTGGGCAGGGCAGCCCCAGGGCAGGGTGGGTAGTGGTGGGGGAGGCACTGGGGTCCCCACTGCTTAGAGGTGATGCAGAAACAGAACCCCGGAGGAGGTCACCAAGGCTTTTGGCCTGAGCAGATGGAAGGAGGGTAGGACAGAAAGTGGGATTCAGGTCTGGGGTGTCCAGGGGGAGACATCTGTCAGAGGATGGGTAGGTGGTGTGGAGAGGGTCTGGAGTGGTCAGACCAGCGGGAGTTACAGCCAAAAAGCCACAGCAGAGTTCGCTGGAGGGGAGAGGGAAGGTCCAGGAGGGTCCTGGGCTCTGCCACAGCAGGGTGCAGGGAGAGGGGGGTGAAGCCAGCCAAGCAGCCCTGAGGGAGCAGGGGGAGGTAAGGGGCAGTGTATGGGGGTTGTTTCCAGGAAGGCAGAGGATAGGCTCCAGGGAATCCCAACCGGGCGTAGCCTGGGATCCTAAAGTGATCCATGGGGGAGGGGTGAACACGGGTCAAGGTCACCTAGCAAGCTGGGGACCTAAATTCAGGCCCTGGCCTGGCTCCTTCCTCTCAGAAGGAGCCAACAGTGTTCTCCTGGGGATTCCAGGGGACCTGGCTGCAGAGGCGACTCTGCCTCTTGTCCTGTGGGACTTCTGACAGGGCCTCCCCCTTCCCAGCTGTGCGCCCCGCAGACGGACGGATGGATGGACGACGGATGGGGCCAGCGGCTGCAAACTGGCCTCCCTGAGCTAAATCTGTGCCACCAGCATGTTGTATCTGGCCTGCGCAAGGTTTCTTTCTTTCCTCTTTCCTCTTTTTTAAACATTTGAGCCAACTTTAAAAATTGGGAGAGTTTACATTTTAAAATCCATATTTTTGGCTTCTACTGAAAAATTTGGAAGATCTGGCAACTCCATCCCACATTCCCACGTGGCAACAGACAGGGAGCTGGGAAGCGCTGCCCCTTCCAGAGGCACCCGGGGCCCCCTGTGCAGGAGGGGTCCACCCAGGCCTAAGCCTGCCCTCTTTATTGGAAGATCAAGGCCAGAAGGGTGCAGTGACCTGTTCAAGGTCACTCAGCAGGACCTCTAGGACAGGACCCCAGGCAGCCTGTCACAGCCCCACCCCGGCCATGACCCTGGACCTGGGCCTCCTGCTCTCTCCTTGACCCTGTTGTTCTCAGGGGAGGCTGGAATAAGTCATTCCTGAGCCTCAGTCCCAAGTCCAAGACCGCGGGCTCCCAGAGACCTTGGACAGTGACTTCTTGCTTGCTGGACAATGAAAGGAACTTCCCCTGGCCACTCGCCCAGACTGAAAGCCAGGGCCCTCCGCTGGTCAGTGGCTTCCTCCTGGCTAATGATGGCACGCCAGGCACCGTCTCAGAAAGGGCTTTGGGGCCAGCTTCAGCCTTCTGAGCCTCAGCTCCAACTCCGTAAAGTGGGCCCCTACCTCGCTCTTGGTCTGCTGCGTCTGATCCGAGGGTGGGGCTGAGCTGGAGCCCACTGTGAGTGGGACTGGGGGTGGGGCAGGGCTGGGTGCAGAGGGAGCCAGGCCGGGCGCCTCCAGGAACAGGCAAGACCCAGCCCTGTCTGCTGTGGCCAATGCCCACTGCTCGCTTCAAGGAGCAAATGCCAGCTCCTCCCTGGGACACTGATGGCCTGGTCCTGGAAGCTGCCCCCACCCGATACTCACTGGTGGCCCTGACAAGTCCCCGAGGGCCTGTGCTGCTCGGCAGTCCCTACAGGCAAGTGTGAGCAGCCTTGGGGTAGAATCCTCCAGGGGCCCTGACTGCACTGGAGTCCCCTGAGGCCCGATGGTCCCCGGTCCCCAGAGGGAAGGCTGCCTGGTATGGGAACTGCCACGGCTGGTGGGGATCCCAGACTGCCAGCCCCTCATGGAGGAGGCTGGGGAAACGATCCTGCGTGGTCACTGCTAGGAACCCCGGAGGGGGACACCAAGGCTTTGGGCCTGAGCAGATGGAAGGAAAACGGAGGGCCAGAGAGTCACACAGTGGGCAGCAGGGCCTTGAGTGAGGCTCTCCCCAGACATCCCAGGTGGCCCCCCACGGAAGACTCAGGGCAGAGCTCAACACCACCACCTGCTGCTGTCCCTGCAGGCAGGGGCAGGGCAGGTCATGGGAGGGAGAGTGACAGGGCAGCAGGTGCCCAGGTGGAGGCAGAGATTGCCGGGCTCCAATCCCAGCCCCCTTCCAGCCTTCTCTGTGCCTCCATCTCCTCCTGGGGTGGGGGAGCAGCCCCTCGGAACCTCAGCTTCCTACTCCATTAACTGGGACAGCTGTGACGGACGCTGGTCCACCTGCCTCCTGGTGGGACCACGTGACATTCTACCCTACCTGAAGCAGGTGAGGCTCAGACATTTAAAGGGCTAATCACACAAGAGCCCATGGCAGGCCCTCAGTCCAGAACAGTCTACCTGCCCAGAGCCACCAACTCCACCGCAGAGAGTCATTCTTTTGGTATTTAAGGTCTTTTTCTGCTACAAGGTATTATGGAGGGAGGGGACAGGGGACAGAGAAGGGGCAGCCAGGACTCGGGGGGAGGGCAGGCCTCAGCAGACCTCTGTCGGCTGCCTACCGAGGCACTGGGTGGCAGTGGGGGCACTCACCGGGCCGGGAGGCCGCCATGGGGAGGCAGATGGACCTCCATGCTCGTCGCTGCCCACACAGGGCCCTCTGGTCTCCTCGGCCTGGCCTGGCCCCACTCCTCTCACAGCCCCAGCTGCGGCCTCCGAGGACGGCTGGGGACTCGGAGCTGCCTCCTCCTCCTCTGGGGTTGCAGTTCCAGCCAGAGGCTCCTGGGCCAGGCCCGGGCCTTGTGCCTCTGGAGTGGGTGCTGCGCCAAGGCCTCTGGGTCCCCTGAAAGCCTCCAAGGTCCCGGGGTCCAGCACCCGCACGGCGACCTCGTCCAGGAACCTGGAGAAGGGCAGTCTGGCCTCCCGCCGGCGACCCAAGCGAGCAAGGGGGCCTGCGGCCACCCCGCTGCCTGTGCTCTGGGTCTTCGGAGTGGGCAGCGGGCCAGGCGACCCCCGTGCCTTCTGCTGGCTGGGCTGCGCCGGGCCGCCAGGGTGGGACGCCGCGCTCTCTGGACTGTGTCCTGGGTTGGGGCTCTGTTGCAGGCTTCCGAGAGCCTCTCCGTGTGCTTCCTTGATGGGGGCTTCTGCCTGGGGCGCCCCAGGGGAGCCGTGGCCATCTTGCCTGGGGCTGGTGGGATGAGGGCCCCGTGCCAGGGAGCCAGGCCCTGAGAGCATCCTCCTCAGTCAGTCCAAGGTCGTGCCGATCCCCACTCCTCTCCCTCCATGGGGCTGGGATCCCTATGCCCTTCCAGAGGTCAGGCCCCCTGTCCCTCACTGGCCAGGATGACCAGCCAAGTGCCCGCCTGCCCATCGATTCAGAGAGCACGTGGCAGGCCCTAGAGGCCTCCCGCCCCCCAAATCGATTCTCACTGAATGGGGCGGGGGCTGTGCCTCAGGGCTTAGTGCTATCCTGGAGAAGGTCACCTCCTGGGCTCTGCCTGGGAGCTCCGGCTCCTGCCCAGTGCAGGGCCAAGGCTGCTGCACCCTGCTCGCCTCCCTCCCACTGCCTCCTCTGCCAGCCACAGAGCAGGCCTGAGGCCCAGAGGGGAAGGCAGCACACAGATCCGTAACAGGCCCACGCCAGCGTGGCACAGGGCACAGGAGGGCGGAGCAGGGCTGCAGGCCCCTGGTCCAAGGGGAGGGCGGCGGAGACCTCTGGCAGATACTGTTCTCCCACGTTCCTCATCAAAGAATCCTCATTTTGGTCTGAGAGGAAGATGCTCAACAAACTACATTTCCCAGGCTCCTCTGCAGCTGGGGAGCCGTCCATGAGATAGAAACAGAAGTTGTTGGGTGTGTGAAGTCAGGGAGCTCTGAGAAAAGGATCAGATAAGCTAGGCATGGTGCACATGACTGTGATCCCAGATACTCAGGGGGCTGAGGAGGAGGATCACAAATTTGAGGCCAGCCTGGGCAACCTAGTGAGAGCCTGTCTCAAAAGAAAAAGGGCTGGGGGTAGGGCTTGATGTAGAGCACTTGCCTAGTGTGTACAAGCCCTAGTACTGGACAATCAAAAACCTGTGCTCTTTCTGCCTCCACTTGCCATCCTCTTATCTCTTTTCTGGAACATGGAAGTGTGGCTGGAGCTGTGGCAGCCATATTGGACCTTGTGGCAAGAGCTATATATGAAAGGCCGAGGAGCAGAAAGACCAAGGGAGACTGGATCCCTGATGGTCACTGAATCATCACATTAGCGCTGTGCCACCTTGGCCTGTGTAGGTCCTGAACTGGAGAGGGAAACGAGCCCACTTGC
Organism: Marmota monax; assembly: GCF_021218885.2. Classification (NCBI taxonomy): domain Eukaryota; kingdom Metazoa; phylum Chordata; class Mammalia; order Rodentia; family Sciuridae; genus Marmota; species Marmota monax. Next base: position 2,061,437 of record NW_026694841.1, read on the forward strand.
TTAGCCACAGTTGGTGGCTGTTGGTAGCAGCTCTGAGCAATTCCTCAATGATACATGGGGGAGGTGATGAGCAGCTGCTGCTACCTATGAGGCGAGAGCCTTTGGCACAGGGGTACTGAGGGTCGCGGGGTGGGGAGAAGGGCCTTTTGCATGAAGGAGGCTGTGTCTGCCTTTGCATCCCACAGGAGAGCCCCTTCCCAGAGGCAGCTCCACGGACACTGAAGTCCTAAGAAGTTTTGCTAGGGGGCTGTAACCAGAACCCTGGCCAGCTGGCAGCTGCCACCACCGTCCCTGGGACTGGCCTCTGTGTCACTTGGAGCAGGTTTGCTCCTGGCGGTGCACCGGCAGCCCTCCCCTCCTGCCCCAGGTCCAGCGTCTGGAGACCCTGCTCGCTGGCTCAGCTGGACACCACAGCGCCCTCCAGGCAGCACCGCGGGCTCACCTGGCCAGACAGGAAGGAGAGCTGCCCAGACCTTTCCCTGCTCTTCTTGCCCCCACCTTGACACCAAGCCCTGGTGCTTCAGCTGTTCTCAGACCTGAACATCCTGCCCATGTCACCTTGCTGGTCCCAGATGCCACCCCGTTGCACCTGGACCCTGCGATCCTGACCTCCCATCCAGTCAGCCCTCCCCCACAATGGGCAGCACGACAATGGCACATGGTCACACGCCTGGCAAGACCCCCACGTCTTCTCTGCTACCCCCAAAGAACTCCCGTCCAGCTGCCGGACGCACGAGCTCATGTGGCCTCGCTGTCCCTCTACCAGCAGCACTCTCGTTGTTCCCCTCCCCCTCCTCATCTAGCTCCCAGCTGACCTGCAGGACCCCAGTCCAACAGCCTGCTCCTGTGTGTCCCAGATTAGTCAGACGGTTCTGCAACAGGCCTTATAACCCTTCCTTATCTCACGCCATGGCCAACTGGCGGTCATTTGTTAAGCTTCCGTGTCCCCACCAGAATGCAATCTCCTCTGTATGCCCCTCTCTGCACAGAGCCTGGGGTGCAGTAGGTGCTCAATAAACAGTTCTTGAGTGGATGGATGCCTGGATGGAGTGATTGACAAACAGGTTCAGGCCATCAGTTCACAAACATCCTGGGCCTGGTGTGTGTTTACTCTAGACTGGACACTGGGTGAGGACAGGGGGAGGGATCTCAGGCTCTTGGGAAGGCCATAATGTCCTCCCCCATCTGCACTGCCCTGACAGTCACCCCTTGACACTGACACATGGCTGGAGGCCTAACGGCCCTTGGTTTGCGTTGGTTCTCCTCTCACCTAGTGTCCGAGCCCCTCCCCTGCCCTGCAGCCTCCCTAACAGTCTTTCAGAACCAGAAGGCTCAGGTATTGAGAAGACACTGGTGTCAGGGAAATGGAGGGGCAGGCCAAAGCTCCGCCCATCCACTCCTGCACCCATTCACCTATGTCACACGTCCCCGTGTCCCTCCACATCTGCACCTGCCACCTGCTCACATGCTCTTGTTCATCCACCCACCTGCCTCCAGCTAGCCGCCCCTTCCTTTGCACACCCGGCCAGCGTGTCCATCGGAGCACTGTCCAGTCCATGCCTGCACTCACTTATCCCTGTGCACTCGCTCACCTACCCAGCCCTCTTCCTGTGTCCATCCGCCCTCTGTCCATCCGCCCTCTGTCCATCCCTACTGCCATGATTTTATGGACCTATATCAAGGATCCATCCACCTCCCCGAGCATGTTCATTGACTGCACCCATGGGTCGTCCCCTCGTTTCCCATGCCTACGCTCCTGCACCCATCCCTCATCCATCCATCCATCCACAGACTCTGGGCGGCCATCTACCCATTCTCGATTCTTCCGTCCACTCACCCTCCATCCGGCCAGCTCAAGAACCCCTCCCCTTCCCACTCCTGTGCCTCCACTGCTACTGCCTTCCACACGTCCCGTCCTGCAGCCGTATCACCACTTTGGTCCACCAAGCTCTCCTCCCCCCACGCCCACCTCTCCAGCTTTCTATCCCGCGGCTGGTCTGTCCTGCAACGTGCCTCCCGCCCACTCCTCGCACACACACCGCCCAGGCCCTTCCATGTGCCCTGCACTCTTCTCCACCTGGGATCCCAGCAGCACCACAGGGCCATGGCTGGGCATTTAAACAGGTCTTCCCCAGGCAGTCAGGTCTGATGGGAAGCCCCCAGAGGCCACCGAACTGTGGCCTGCCGGGGCCAGGCCACTGGAGTCCCTTTACTGACCAGGGGGCAGACAAGCCCTTTCTTAACTCCTGCCACACTCGTCAGAGTCCATGTCTCCCTCAGACTATGAGCTCTTGAAGGTGGGTCTATGGCAGATCTACCTAAGTGACCCCAGTGAGCAACACAGCGTGCACCCAGGGAGGATGTGTGGGGCACACACAGAATCCCTCCCTCTGTTCTCCCTCCCTCCCTCATTCCTACAAGGGTTGATACAGCAGAGACTCCTCCGGCCAGTTCTCTCTCTTCCAGCCGACCTGGGGGACCTGTCTGTCACTCTCCTGAAAGCAAAAGGTGCTAAGACTCCAATACTGGGCCTTGCCCAAGGTCACCCAGCAAATCAGCATCAGAGGAGGAATTGGTACCCAGGACCCCAGAACTCCAGCGGAGGTCTCCACCGGGGTCAGGACTAGCTCTGAGAGCACAGGGAGACTTGGGGTTACCTAGGATTTGTCCCAGAACTCCTTCCCTCCTTGGAAGGGAGGAGCTACCTCTTCCTACCCCCCATGGCCATGCCCTGGACTTGCGCACTCCAAAAGACTGAGCCTCTGCTGGTCCTCAGATCCACACCTTCTCACCTCTACCCCCGCGCCCTGCTCAGCTCCTACTTAGCCCATGAGTCTCACTTCTTTGGGATCTGGGGGAAGCCATGGATGCCTGTCTTTCATTCATGTAAATCATTCATCAATCCATTCATTCTGCAAAGTGATTAGCTGCCTACAGGGACAGGGACACTGCTTCAAAATGTTGCCCAGCACGTAGTAGGTGTTCAATTAATGGCAGCTACCATGGGCCAGACCCTGCCTCCAAAGGTCTTTATTAAATAGACGCTCATCATCCCAACTGTCTCACACTGGCTTCCCCTCCTGGGTCTGGAAAGTGTCCCAGTCCAGTACCACAGCACGGAAAGATACTTCCACACACGGAGGCTCCAGGTAGCCCCGCCTCACACTCCTCTACCCAGGTGCCAACAGCTCCAGGTTTTGACGCCTGAGCGGAACCAGGGCCACAGGAATCTATAAATATGAAACAATAACCTGGGAGGGTCCTCGGCGACAGCGCAGCCGCCCCTCGCCCGGCGCCCGCGTGCCGCATCTGCCACTGTGCTTGCTTCTCAGTGACGCCCTGATTATAGTGAGAGCTGGGAAAATTGAGGGTTTGCGGGAGGCTGCCAGGGCCCTCGCTGCTACCTCCCGCCCCGAGCATCACAGATGCCAAGCGGAGCCGCCCCCAACGGCCACTTGCCCCTGCCGGCCCTGGCCTTCACACCAGTGTATAAAGAAGCTCTCTCCCACAGTCCTCCTGGGAGCCTGGCCCTGGGAGAGGCAGGGGCCTGTGCTGCCTGGGTGAATGGAGGAACTGGCCCCCAAAGGAGAAGGGAAGGGACTTTCCCATGGTCTCCAGAGGTCCAGGGCGTTGGGGGCTCAAGAGGAGCCAGTCCCATGGAGACACATGCCCGTGGTCCGCACCGGTGGGCCAACCTCGGCTGCCCACGGGCAACACTCCTGTGCAGCCAGGCCCCTGCTGCTGGTGCCTCCTGCTCCCATCCTGATGCTCAGGAGATTCCGGGGTGTCGCCCACGCGGCTCCTGCCCCCAAGGAACCTCACTGGGGATGGGGTGGGGCACAGACAAGGAAGGAAACACCTCTAAATCGGGCAGGAAGCGGAAATGCTGGAGCAGAAATTCCCAGCCAACGTGCTGGGGCTCCCGGAGCCTGACAGCGCCAGGGAGAGGCCCCGGGCAAGCCCCTGGCCTCCCCAGCCTCAGTCTCCTCTTCTGTAAATGGGCAGACTGAGAGCACCGGCCTGCAGGCGCCGAGGGAGATGGAGGGTGCGGGAGGCTGTGCGTGCCCACGCACTGCAGACGCTCGCGGAGCCTGCCCGGTCCAGCCTCCTTCCGCTCCTCGGCCTTCCTCCGGCCGCCTCCCCAGCAGGGTCTGGCTCTGCCCCCTGACTCAGGGCGGGGGGGAGGCCCGCCCGCGCCCTCGCCACCTGCCCCGGGCAGCCGCGGCTCCCACGCCCTCAGGCCTCGCCCGGTTCCGTCCCACCCTTCCTCCCGCCGCAGGGACGCGCGCGCCGGGCCGAGGAGCGCGCCCGGGACCCAGGCGCTCCTGCCGGCCGCGCGGGGGGCAGGGCGGCGCGCGCAGGCCGAGCGACCCTGCCCCGCGGAGAGTGGCGGCTCTCGGACCCGGGAGCAGCCCCCGCGCGCGGCGCCGCGGAAGGGGGAGGGGAGGCGCCCTGGCCCGAGCGGCCGGCCGAGGGCACCGGGCGCGGCGCGGGGACCGCCCGGGGCGTGGGTGCGCCCGCCCCGCCTCCGCGCGCTGCCCTCCAGCTCGCTGGTACTCACCGCCCGGCGCAGCCGGCCCGGCCGGCGGCTGCCGGTCCACATGGCCTCGGGGCAGCCGCGCTGCTCGCCGCCGCCGCCGCCGCCGCCGCCGCGCCCGGTGCCGCCGCTGCCGCCCCCTCCCCTCGGAGGCCGAGCGCCGGGAGCGGCGCGGCCGGGGCTCCCCACCCCGCCCGGCTTCCCGCAGGGAGCGCCCGCCCCCCGCCCCCGGCCCGGCTCCCCGCCAGCCCCGGCCCCGCGCAGCCGCGGCTGCTTCGGCGGTTCCCCGCGCGGCGACCGGCCGGGCGCACGTGGTGGGCGCGGGGCGGACGGGGCAGCGCGGAGCCGTGCGGCGCTGGAGCGGGGGCAGGAATGGCGGCCGGCGGGGAATGAATGAACCCCGTGCATGAATGGCAGGGCGTGAATGAAGGAGTGCGGCGCGCAGGGGGACGAAGGCACGCGGGAGCGCGAGCCAAGACCCAGTGGCCCCTCAGGCTGGGAACCTCAGTCCTGACCTCCCCCACCCATCTGTCCAGTTCCTCGACGTTTATCCGACACCTACTGTGTGCCAGCCAGCAGCGCTCCAGGAACGAACCAAGTCCTGCCCTCAGGCAGCGCACCGTTCACAGAGAAAACCGAGCTCCTAGGGTGTCGCTGCCCAGCTGCTCCTCTCTGGGCATCTGTCATTTGCACTAAGTTGAAGTCCCCCTGCCCGCAGCTTCCCTCTCTCCATCACTGTGGGCACCTGCCCTACCCTCCCGCCCAGCCTGAGCCAGGGGAGCCAAGTGATGGGGGAGGGGCTTTCCTATTCTCAGGGAGCACCCAAAAAGGGAAGGTGACCTCAGGGGGATCACTTTCTGCCACCCTGAGCAGCTGGAGTACCCCTGCCTGCCCCCAGCACCACACAAGAGGAGCTCAGGCCTGGCCCTGGGGAAGGTGCATTGTGAGCCAAGCCCTTTCCTCCCGAAAGCACTGGCGCCTGGGAATTCTGATGGCCCAAGCCAGACTGGATCCTTCCTAGGGACCAGTGTGAGTCCTGGGGGCATGGGAGTCCTCTGGGGGCAGCTGGACAAGTCTTCCGTTCTGGCCATTCCAGCGGTGGCCAGAAGATGAACCCAGGGCAAAGCACAGGGGAGCCAGAAAGGGGCCTGGTTAGTAGAAAGAGAGGTCACCAAGCAAATGCTTTTTATTGACATCCTCCCTGTGGACCCATGGGGTCATAGGTACACGTTTGTGTCCTTTCTAAGCATGTGACAGATTAGAAATTTCTTTCAATGAATCCACCTTTAAATTTTTTATTGTGGTAAAATATGCATAACGTAATATTTACCATTTTGAAGTGCACAGTCGGGTGGCTTTGAGTACATTTGCACTGCTGTGTGACCGTCACTGTCACCCATCTCCTACTTTGTATGTTGTGTACTTTTCAGCCTCTACTCTCTCAGTTCATTAGGGAGTAGGCCGCGTGTTCAGGCAGAGTGGCAGTGCCGAGAAGAGGCGCTGAGCACAAGGAAGAGAGAAGAGAACCCCAGCCAACTGGAGCCACTTAGTGTCAGTCTCCTCTCCCATCCCCTGTAGATCCCAGGGACGTTATTGGGTATAGATGCAGAAGGGAGGTTTCCAGGTTCCAGGGGCAAGGTGAGCAAACCAGGGTGCCCTTCTGCTTCCAGCTGTGTGGGTGCACTGACCACCAGGACGTGGTGGCTAGGGTCGAGCTCGCCCACTACTTCCTGGGATGCCAAGCTTTGCTTTGTCCAGACCCAGTCCCTGACACACCGTGGACTGGTCTCTTTGCTCTGGGAAGCTTAGCTTCTCACCATGAACGGGAGCAGGCTCCATGGTCACCACCCTGACCTCTCAACTCCTGCCACCAGGCAGGTTATGTGCAGAGGTGGAGGCAGCCCACCCGAGACAGTAGTAGGGGCCCTCCCTGCCGCCTCCAATGTCCCCAAGGGACAAACATGGATGAGGGACACGGGGCAGTGTCCATAGGGGAGGGGCTCCGCCCACATTTCCTCCTCCTGGGCTGTAGCCCTTCTCAGGAGCTGGTCCTGCTCAGATGGTGCTGAGTGTTCTGAGCCCGCCCTGGCTCCTCGCTGCCAACTCTGCAGATGGCTGGGGAGGCGGGGGAGGGGCTGGCGGTGGGGGCAGCTCCTGCCTCTGCTCAGGCAGCTTGCAGACTTGAGCAGGGGCCTGCCAGGAAGGTCCGAGGAGCCTTCCCCTCATGCTGGCCTGCCTCCCTTCCCCACCCTTAAAGCCTTCTGCCAAGCCTGCACCGCCATCCCACTGATGATAGGAAGGAGGGGAACAAGGGGACATGGCAGCAGGTCTCTTATTTCCTGTAAGAGCCTGTGAGGGAGGGGGCTCTGGCTGCCTTTTGTAGATGGTGAAGATGAGGCTCAGAGTGACAAAGTCCCTTCCAAAGTTCACTTAGCAAGAAGTGGACAGCCCAGATTTGGATATCCTGGTCAATCTGGTTGAGTGGTCACCCCGTCCTGGTCTTGCCTCCCACAGAATGCCCCCCACCCCAGGTCGAAAAGGCTCTGGGTGCCACCTGAAGAGCCTGGCAAGACGGGCAGGTCCCGGAAGGCCTCTGCAGCCAGTGCACCTGGAGCACAGCACATCCTGGGAGGCTTCCTGGAGGAGGTGTGTGGGGGTGGGACATGACAGGGCTTAGGGACCCTGTGCTGGAGCTGTATAGGCAAGCCTTTGTCCCTTCTGTTGACACTCTGGCTGCTACCCCCACCCCATTTCTCAAGCCTACAGTTCATCCTCAGACCCCCCCACAGGAACAGGCTGAGCCCCAGGCCCTCTCGGGGCAGGGCGGTGTTCCAGGTCATTGTTCAACATCAGCACTCCTTCATCTGTCCTGGCCATTTCTCCTGGTCCCTTCTGTCTGGACCCCTGGGCCTCACCCCATGCTGTGGAGGAGGCAGGGTCTTTGCCGAGCTGTGGGGGCACGTTCCTTTGCGAGGCACAGCTTGCCTTGCTCTCTCCCTTCCTGTGATCCAGGGGGGCCTGGGGCCTCCACTCAAGGGCCTCCCCTAGGAAGCCCTCTCTGTGGGCTCCGGCCGCCGTCTGTGTGTGCCTGAGCTTGGTTCTGACCTCACAGTGTCACTCCCCGGCTTCCCTTCTCAGCCACGCTGTGGCCTCCAGCTATGGTTCCCAGTGTCTCCCCAACCCCCAGGACCGATGTCCAGAGCAGAGGCCTCCAAAGTTAGGGCCCAGATGAGTTGAATCATGGAAAAGCCAGAGGGCTGCCCCCCAGTGTGCCGAGGGGCTGGGCAGGCAGGGCCATGCAAGGGCGGAGGCCACGGGCCACAGGTGCACAGCCCAATCCTTCTTCTCCCACCTGCTCTGCCACCTCCCGCCCCATGCGTGCACACAGGTGTGCTTGGCACCCAGACAGCAGCAGCGCAGCCAGCACCTCTGGGCACGACTCCAGGCCTGGGAAGTCTTGCCAGGCTGGCTGCGGACCGGGTACCTGCAGGGACCTGAGCCCTGCCGCAGGAGGTGGAGCCCCGTCCTCTACGAGGTCCAGCTGCTGTGAGTGCAGCAAGCAGCAGTCCCTGGGCTCGGGGTGGCCACAGCTGGGCTGCCTGGAGGCCGAGTGTCAGTGCCCCCTGCGCTGCCCTGAGAGGTCAGCGTTGACAATGGAGGCCACACTGAGTAGGCACTGGGCCCAAAGAGTGGAAGGGAGGTGCCGCGAGCTGGGTGGCCCCCCTACATTTCCCATCTCCAGGGACCCTTCAGCTCCTGACTGGCCCTACCTGAAACCTTCCTCGCGTCCCATTGTCATCCTGTGTCTCTCCTGCTCAGACCCTGCAGTGGCCCCGAGGGAGCCCATCCCGGCCTGCTGGGTCTGCCACGGCCCACTCGCGGCTCTGACGTGATGTCTTCTTGCAGCTGTCCTTCCTCTGTCGAGCCATGTCCCTTCCAGACTGCTCTCTGCCCCCATCCCCACAAGTGCACATGCAGCCTGTTTTTCCTTTTCAAAAAGGAAGGAACATGAGAAAAAGAGGCTCGAGGTTCGGGGGCCCCAGGAGCGGTGGGCGTGGGTCAGGGGCAAGACCTGAATGGCCTCACCGTCTGCATCCCCGTGTCCTGGCCCTACAGAGACACCTGATTTTGCCATTCCATCTTCTAGTGTCCCTAAGTGCTCCTCTCCTGGCAGATGGCCCCTTGTGGGTGTCCTGTGTCTCCCTTCTAGTTCTCACCAGGCATGGCTGACCTGAAGCCCCTCAGGTGTCTATGTGGCCACTGCCCAGCCTCTGGCCTGGGTCCCAGGAGATTTCAGCATGGTCCTGTCTGCCCACAGTGGCCCCATGCAAGACCACTGTCCTCCTGCAGCTCTGTGGCACAGGAGCCCCTGCCCTGTGCGCCTTCTTGCACATTCAGGAAATAGTCTCTGCAAGGGGGGATGGGGCCATGAACAGGAAGAGGTGGCCGTCTTGGGCGTGGGGTCAAATAGCTGGGAGACCCCCCCATGCTGGGACCCCTCTGTGCCAGGGACAGAGCTCCTCATGGGGTTGGGGTGCAAGGTGGTGCAGGGCTGTGGCTGCCCAGACACGAGCAGCCTGCCCTTGTTGAAAACAGGGCGCAGAGGCGGCCACCAATTTTCCTCACTCCACTGGGCAGGAAAATTATTTCTACCGATTCCTCTATGTTCCAGCTAGTTCATGTGCCTGAAAGAAATCTAGCTGGTCAGCTTACGGAACAGTGGCTGCAGCCAGCTTCAAAGTCATGGTGGGGGGGGTAGGGACGTCCTGCTCCAGAGGGGTGGGAGGGCAAGAGGCAGGACGTCTTGCCCGGGCTGGCTGACCAGTGCTCCCCAGCCAGGTTCTCTGGAGCCTGCTGGGTGGGGGAGTTTTTCCAGCCCCTACCCATCTTTCTGTGGGCTCTGCATTAGTGACCCTCAAACAGGGTGACAGAGGCACTCTGGGCTTCACGCATCAAAAGCAGGGGCCCAGAAGATGCCACCATTCTCCTGTGCACCTTACGGCAGCCCCGCCAGCCCCAGGTGGGCTCTCAGGAATGAAGAGGCTCAGAAGGGAGCCAAGATCCCTCTGCCACACGTCTGAGCTCTTTCTCCAGCACCAGTGGCTTCCTGTGTCCACAAGCAGGACTAGCATGGGAGGGTCTGGGGGTGCGGCAGTGGAGGGGGTCCCTGTGGAAGGGACTAGGGAGTGTTGACCTCCACATGAGACAGTCTTGGGGGGACAAACCAGATACTCCCCTGTAGGATACCAGGGGGTATAGGAACCTGAGCCCCGGGAGCCCAGCGTGCTGCCCCAGGGCCCATGGGCCAAAGATCTGGGCAGGCAGGGGCTCAGGCCAGGTGACCACTTCCCCAGTTTGTCCAGGTTCCTGGACATGGGACTTTCTGTTTTAAAATGGAAGAGTCCTGGGCAAACCAGGATGAGCTGGTCACCTTGGGATCAGAATAGAGATGGACTATTGAAGGTTCAAGGCCAAAGGTTCAGCTGGAGGAAGGAAGGTACCAGCACCCGCCGAAGCCGAGCGGGGTCAGGGTTTGGCCCTGCAGCTGGGAGGGAGGTTGGGATGGAGTTTCCGAAGATGGCCTGTCACAAGGTTCTGCCGGGACCCAAGGACATTCCCAAAGGGCTGGCTGGCTCTATTGGAGTGGGGCTGCCCTTCCCGGGCCCCGGTCCTGGACTCTGCTCCGTCTCAGAACCCTGTCTGGGGAGAGCTTCAGGACCATCTGGACACCTGGCCCACCTGGGCCCTTTGTCCTGCCTCTCTGTGACCAAGCAGGTGCCCTGGGAGGCAGAGAGTGCCCAGCTCTGGAGGCCGCGGGTCTGTACCAGGTCGTTATCTGATCCCAGCTGGCCACATCCTTCCCTGGGAGGGACCATGGTGCCCAGCCTGGGTTTTCTCGTCTGTGAGATGGCGTTGTGAGAGTCATCAGAATCCAAATGGGGCCACTCGTGTCAACCTGTTAACATAATATCAAGAAAGCCGGGAGCTCATGAAGGAGAGGTTCTTAGGCACAAGGGCCGACAGGCTGGAGCCACACGCCGAGGCACCACAGCGTCACACGGAGCTTGTGCCAGCAGTCTGCCCTCAGCTGCCTGCTCAGCCTCAGGCTGGCCCGCCATGCGCCATCCTCCTCTTTCTGCCTTTGACAGCCCTGGGCTCCATGCACCCAGGGCTTACGGTGGCACCCAGGGTCCCACTGAGGTCTCTGCTGAGAATCTCTCTGATTGTTATTTCCGTAGAAAGCAGCACAGCAAGCTCTCGAGAAGACGGCCGCCTGCCCTGGCACCCTGGGAGGCTGTGAGGCTGGGATGTCGGCTCCGCGGGGAGCAGGGAGCTGGGACACACATTGGGAACGTCTGAATTCCCTTCCCTAAGTGGGAGGGTAGAGGCTGGACAGGTGCTCTGCAGACTGGTTGGCTCCCTGTGTCCTGGGAGCTCAGCCCCCAGGGAGAGTTTGTCCTGAGGCTGCCCGTGTGGCCTGAGTTCGGTGTCTCCCATCCACGCTGACTTGTCCTCACTAAGGGAACCTGTGTTCTCTGGGCAGAGGTCCCATGCCAGCCAGGGACAGGCGATGTTTCCCGTGGTGCCTGCAGCCAAGTGTGGCCAGGTGACTGAGTCCTGGGGAATTGCCGGGCAGAAACCGTTAAGAAGCAGCCCTTTTTACCGGGTGTGTTTTTTACAGCTTCATTGAGGCGTGATTGATTTCCAGTAAACCACTCATATTTACGATGCGTCACTTGATAGGTTTTGACATATGTATTCACTGTGAAGCCATCATCGCAATCAAGATAACGAATGTTTCCTTCCAGGGCAGACGATTCCTGATGCTCTTGTAAATGCCCCCCCCCTCCACCCGCCTCCCTAGGCAATCACAAATCTGCTTCCACCATTGTAGATTGATTTGCATGTTCTAGAGTTTTATACAGGTGAAGTCATACCATGCATGCTGTTTTTTGGGGGAAGACTCTGGCTTCTTCTACTGAGCATGGTGATTCTGAGATTCACCCATGTTGTTTATATCATTAGCTTGTCATTTTCATTGTTGAGTAATATTCCACTACTATCAATTGTCCGTTCACCTATCAAATGACTGTTGGATTTCCCCAGTTTCCAGCTATTATAAAAAGAGCTGTTGTATAACATTGCATACAAGACTTTGCATGCACACACATTTCCTTAATTTCTCTTGGGAAAATACCTCCAGGTGGAATGAGTAGATCATATGGAAGGTTTTATGAGGCAGCCAGACTGTTTTTAAAGTGCCCGAAGTGTCTGGGGGACCCAGGTGCTCCACATGCTCATCAGCACTTGTCATAGTTAGTCTTTGTGACTTTAACCGTATATTAGTTTCTTTTTAAATTGTATTTTTTTTTTAAGTTGTAGATGGGAACAATACCTTATTTTATTTATTTATTTTTATGTGGTGCTGAGGATGGAGCCTAGTGCCTCACACGTGCTAGACGAGCGCTCTGTCATTGAGCCCCAGCCCCTAGCTGTGTGGTTTTAATTCTCATTTTCCTAATGACCAGTGATGGGAAGAATCTACTTTAGTGAAGTTTCTGTTCGAATCTTTTGGCCAATTTTAAATTGGAATCTTTGCATTATTGTTATTCAGTTGTAATGCTCTTTATATATTCTGGAAACAAATTCTTTATCAGATGTATATTTTACAAATATTCTCTCCCAATCTTTTGTTTTTTAGTTTTGTTAGAAGTGTCTTTCAAGGGGAAAAGGTTTTATTTTGATAAAGTCCATTTTATCAATTTTCCTCTTACAGTTTTTGTTCTTTGTGCTAAGACATCTTCCCTACATCTTTCTTAACCAGTTGTTTGTGGCTAGTACAGAAATCATTTCACTTTGTATCTTACAATATTGCTCTTCTCACTATCAGTTCTAGTAGATTTAGGGCTGGGGTTGTAGCTCAGTGGTAGAGCACTTGCCTAGCATGTGTGAGGCACAGGGTTTGATTCTCCGTACCTCATATAAATAAATAAAATAAAGGTCCATTGACAACAAAAAATTTTTTAAAAAATTAATTTCTCAGAAATGCTTCCATAGATGATGTCTTAGTCTGTTTTCTGTTGCTATAAGAAAATACTAGAGTCTGGGTAATTTGTATGGAAAGAAGTTTATTTTGGCTCATGGTTCTGGAGGCAAGGGGTGTTCAAGAGCCTGCAGGCTGGTGAGGGCCCTGAGCAGATTCACCTCAGGGCATAAATGGCAAGGTGAGCAGGTGCAGTCGGGACAGACAAAATTTGAGAGCGGGCTTCCCTCACAAGAAGCTATTCTTCCAGTGACCACCCGAGTCTTGCAAGAGCGAGGCTCACCTCTCTCCTGCCAGTTACCCCAGACCCCGAGGAAAGGCATTAAGACCGATCACCTCTTAAAGGACTCACTTCCAACACGACCACAACGGAAAATTCCTTTGCCTTCCCATGTTATAGGGTCTTTATGGGGAATGGAAATTGAAGTGTGAAAAAAAAAATTGCTTGCACCTAGGAAGAAGATCACCTCCGTGTTTCTTCTGTCTGTAAACGTGTTGCACCACAGATGAAGGCTCAAGTGTGGAGCCAGCCTGGCTGGGATAAGCCCCACTTCGACGTGGTATCATTCTTTGTTCTGTTGGACTTGACATAGACATATTTCATTAAGTTTTTTTTTTTGTGACAGTGCTCAGGAGGAAGAGTGGCCTTCTCCTGAAATGCTGATGTCTGCTTTTGGTCTTAAAGTCTTGAGTTGCAAACTGTTTTTTCTTTTATTTTTTGGAAGAGCGTCTATAGAATGGTTTCTATTTTTTTTTTTCATGAAGTTTTTGGTGGAATTCACCAAAAATGGCATCTGGGTCTGGAATTTTCTTTGTTTCAAAACTACGAATATAATTTTTTAAATGTGTCTGAGTTGGCCATTTGGAGATTTATTTATTCTTGAGAGAACTCCAGTGGTTTATATCCTTCATACAATTTTTCCCCCAAATTCACTAAAATTTGTTGGCATAAAGTTGTTCAAAATACTCACTTGTTACTCTTTAAATATCTGTAGGACCCATGCTGTGCCACCTGTCCTCTCCGATATTGGTAATATGCATTTTCTCTCCTTTTCTTTTGACTAGCATGGCTAGAAGTTGATCAATTTCATTGACTTCTTACAGAACCACATTTTGGGTTCACTGATTTTTCTATTGGTTGAAGTTGTCCATTTCATTGATTATTTACCCACTTTTCTGCTTATTTTGGATTTTTTTCCCCTAGGTTTATGGTAGGGTTATTTTAGACTCTCTTCTTTATAATAAAAACATTTTTAGTGCTATGACTTTTTCTCAAATCATTGCTTTGGCTGAATTTTTATATGCTATACTTTCACTGTCTTCAAAGAAAACCCATTCTAATTTCCATTGTGATTTATTCTTGAACCTGTGGATTATTTAGGGGTGTGTTGTTTAGTGTCCAAAATTTTGTGGTTTTTCTAGGTATCTTCGTTCATTGATTTCTAATTTAATTCTATTGATATCAGAGAACAAATTTTGTGGGATTTCAGTTATTTAAATTTGTTGAGACTTGTTGATTACCCAGGCATATTTTATCTTGGTAAATGTTTTGTGTTTCACTTAAGATGAAAGTGAATTCTGCTGTTATTGGGTGGAGTGTTGTATAAATGTCAAACACATTGACAACATTTCGCTCTTCTACGTCTTACTGATTTCCAGTATGCTTTTATCACTTATTAAGAGGGTAGAGTTGAAATTTCCAAATAAAATGGCAGATTTGTTCACTTCTCTGCTATTCTACTGGGTTTGGAATCACGTATTTTGAAACTCTGTTATTAGGTGTATAAACATTCAAAACTTGTCAAGTCTTGAAGAATTGATTCTTTATCATTACAAACCCTCCTCTTTCTTACTGGTAATATTCTTTTTTTTCTCTCTCTCTGCTTTTTTTTTTGGGGGGGGTGTGGTTATCAGGGATTGAACTCAGGGGCTCTCAACCACTGAGCCACATCCCCAGCCCTATTTTGTATTTTATTTAGAGACAGGGTCTCACTGAGTTGCTTAGCACCTCTCCATTGCTGAGGCTGGCTTTGAACTTGTGATCCTCCTGCTTCCGCCTCCCGAGCTGCTGGGATTGCAGGTGTGCACCACTGACTGCACCCAGCTAGTTGTTTCTCTTAAATCTGCCCTGTCTGTCATTAGTACAGTCACTCCAGATTTCCTATGGTTGGTGTTATGCAATACATTTTTTCTCACATTCTTTACTGATCACCCATCTGTGCTTTACACTTATAGTGGACTTTATGAATATAAAGTGGGATTCTGGTGTGTACTAGATAATTAGGTCCTGCCTTTAAAAAAATACCTTTACTTTATTTATTTATTTTATGTGGTGCTGAGGCTCGAAACCAGGGCCTTTACTTGTGAGGCGAGTGCTCTACCACTGAGCCCCAGCCCCGCCCCAGGTCCTTCCTTTTAATCTGTTCTGTTCCTCTGTGTTCCATAACTAGGAAGGTTTGACAATGTATGTTTATGACAATTATTAATATGATTGGGTCCGAAGTTATTATCTTAATGCTTATTATCTATTTGGCCCATTGGGTTTTAGTTTTCTTTTCCTTCCTTATTTTTCAAATTTAATTGAGTAATATTTATGGTTCCATTTGGCTCATCAGCTGGACTTTGTGCGTCTGCGTTTGTGTACACACACACACACTTGTGTCTTCACTTTTACTGTTGTTTAGTGGCTGCTTTTAGGGCTTACAGTATAGATCTTTAATTTATCACAGATAAATTACCTTCAGATAATACATATTGCTTCATAAATGACATAGAACCTCACCACAACATACTTCCATTTCCCCCCTCCTGGACTCCAGTACAAATTTTCTTTCTACATATGTTGTAAGTGGATGATACATTGTTATCTTTGCCTTCAAGAGTTCACACTGTTACAAAGAGAGTTTTTTAAAGCAAGGGGCAAAAGGCCTGTTCTGTTTACCCACATGGCCGCCCTTCCCTGCGCTCTTTCCTGAGTGTGCATCCGGGTTCCTTCTGCTTTCATTTTCCATCCGCTTAAAGATCTCCCTTCAATGTTTTAAACTGTTCTGCTTCTGACAAACACCTCGGATTCTGAAATCTGAAGAGGTTCATCTCCATGTGCAAAAGGTGTCTTCGCTGGGTGTTGAGTGTTGGCAGGATGTTCTTTTTCCTCTCAATGAAGATGTTTCTCCCTTTTCTTTTGGCGTAGACCATTTCTTGGTCTGTTTTCTGTTGCTAAAAACACAGTTCCACAGGCTGGGTGAGTTATGAAGGAAAGAGGTTGATTTTGGCTCGTGGTTCTAGAGGGGCAAGGTCTGGAGGATGCACCTGGAGGTGGCCTTCCTGCAGGTAGAGTCTTGGAGCAGGCTCCTGTCCCTCCAGGTCTCTCTCCCTCTTCTTACAGAGCCACCAGGGTTTAATTGTGGGCACCTCCACCCTGCAGACTGTGATGGCCACCTCCCAAAGGCTCTGCCTCTAAACACCCTAACTGGATGGGCTTCCCACTCTCAATACCTCACAGTGAGGATTAAATTCCAATCCGTGGAGCCTTGGGGGACACCAAATCCAAACCAACTCAGTTTCAGTCAAAAGCTGACATTCTTTGTTTCTCTCTGTACAATGTATCTCTATACTCTGCTTTTATGGGTTTTCAGCAATGTGACTATGATGTAATTTGGTGTGGGTTCCTTCTCGCTTTCTTTCTTTCTTTCTCTGCTTAGATTTTATTAATATCCTTGGATCTGTAGATTCATAACTTTCATCAAATGTGGGAAAATTTTGGTCACTATTCCTTCAATTGTTTTTTTTTTTCTGTTTGCCTCCTTCCTTCCCCCACCCCAGGGAGTCCATTATACATGGATTAAACCACTTGATGTTGTCTCACAATGCAACCATTCTGTTTTTATGTGGCAATTTTCCTCTTTGCATTTCATTTTGGATGGTGGCGACTCCCATACCATCATGTTTGCTAATCTTTTCTTTCATTTTGCAATGTTTAATTTGTTATTATTTTCATCTAGTGTATTTCCCACCTCTCACATTCTATTTTTTAACTCTAGAAGTTCAATCTGAATTGTTGAAGATATTTTCTATTTGTTTCTTCTTCACAGTCTTGACTTCCTTTATCCTCTTAAACCCAGGCACTTATTTTACCATCCATTTAACTCATTCTATTACCTGGTTATTTCTGGATCTGTTTCTATTGATTTGTTTTTTCTTATTTTGCCCCCCCCCCTTTTTTTTGCATTCCTGTTGATTTTTGATCGGAAGCCAGGCATTATAATTTATTTCACTAGGTGTGGGAATTTTTCCTATTACTTTAAAAAAATTTCTCTTTGGCTTTGTTCTGTGGTACATTTAAGTTATTTGCAGATAAACTGATCCTTTCAAGGCTGACTTCCAAGTGTGGAGGGTGGTTCAGGTGGTCAGCTGGTCAGCCTGGGCTAATTTGACCCACATGGAGGTGATGGCCCTCTGACTCTACACCATCCTGTGTGGCTAGTGGGACATGAACTATTTTCAATCCCCTCTGAACTCTTCCCTCTGGTTGCTCTCTCCATGGTCTTGGCCAATCCTTCATACATGTTCACCAATCAGTGCTTAGCTGGGGACTGCAGCAGAACCCTCCAGAGACCTCTGCAGCCCTTTGTCGCGGGCTACTCTCTCTCCTGTTTGACCTACACCTTGGATCACAGGTGGCCGCTCTCTCTGAGCTGCCAACTCTGCACACCACTCTCCCTGCAGGGCTCAGCTTGGGTTTCCCATCTTGGAAGAAGGCCTGAAGCCCTGTGCAGGGGTGGGCCAGGGCTGCCTGGCTTGCATACTTCACTCTCTTGGTGCCTTTGGCCAGTGTCTGAAAACCAGGGTCTCATTTGTGTGTGTGTGAAACAGCAGGGAGGGACCTGATCCCCCACCAAGGTTTCCCTCCTAACAGAAGCAGCTTTCCAAGAGTCTCTACCAGTGATCAGGCTCAGGAGGGGCTGACTCCAGCCCCGGCTTTCCCACCATCCCTCTGCCTGTGCAATTGAACGTGACCTATACCTGACTTTCCTGGGGTGGTAGTAGGGAGCACTTTACCATCTTTTGCCAGCCAGCACAGAGGAACCCAACTTTCAAGAGCAGATCTTGGTATCAAGAGCAAACCAGAAGTTGGTTCCCAAACAGTTGTGGTAGAGGGTTGGGCCTACTTCCTACTATTTTTTCTAGGAGGCGCAGGGTCTCTGGTCTAATGCCTAAGATCCTTGATCCACTGAGTTGAGTTTTTTGAATGGTGAGAGATGGGGTTTAGTTTCATTTTGCTACATATGGATTTCCAGTTTTTCAGCACCATTTGTTGAAGAGGCTATCTTTTCTCCAGTGTATGGTTGTGGGGCCTTTGTCTGGTATGAGATAACTGTATTTATGTGGGTTTGTCTCTGTGTCTTCAGTTCTGTTCCATTGGGCTTCATGTCTGTTTTGGTGCCAATACCAGGCTGTTTTTGTTTCTGTAGCTCTGTGGTATAATCTAAGGTCTGGTATTCAGACGCCCTCTGCTTCATTTTTTCTCACTGAGGATAGCTTTGGGTATTCTGGGCCTCTTATTTTTCTGAATTAACTTCCCGATTGCCTTTTCTATTTCTATGGAGAACATCACTGGAATTCTAATAGGAATTGCATTCAATCTGTATATTGCTTTTGGTTGTATGACCACTTTGACAATATTAATTCTGCCTATAAAGGAACATGGGAGGTCTTTCCAATTTCTAAGGTCTTCTTCCATTTCTTTCTTTAGTGTCTGTAGTTTTCATTGTAGAGGTCTTTCACTGCTTTTATTAGATCGCTTTCCAAATAGCTTACTTTTTTTTTTTTTTGAGGCTACTGTGAATGTGCTAGTTTTCCTAGTTTCTCTTTCAGCTGATTCACCACTGGTGTATAGGAACATAATTGATCTATGGGTGTTGGTTTTGTATCCTGTACTTGGCTGGATCTGTCCTGGCTCTGCCTCATTCCTTGATGCTGCCTAGGGGTGGCCTTTGCTCCAGACCTGACCTGTCTGCTTCTCGGATGACACTCCCAGCCTTGGGCCAGCACCTTTGTGCCCACCGACTTTACAGGGCACGGTGGTGCTATGGTGTGGGGTGGTGTGGGGTGCTGCCTGGGCTGGCACTTTGGTGGCATGGGTGTGCAGTGCAGGGGGTGGGGCGGGGTGTGCAGGGTGTGACTTCCCAAGGATGCCCTGACTTTGGCCCCACTGCACGGGTGGCCAACACGCCAGGTTGCCCACCTACCACCCTCCTGGCGCCCCTTTGCTCACCCTCCCTCTCATTGAAAGGTCCCTGGCTGCTCTGGCCACCTGGCTTCCTCTGCTTGGCAATTGACCACCAGGCAATCCCTGCAGTACCGGGGTGCCCACCGCAGCATCAGAAGGCTGTGTCAGGCGCCAGGTGGTCAGAAGACCAGACTCTGGGCTCACAGGACAGTCTCTTCTCCCCAAAGACTCGCTCATATGTGCTGAGCTGCCAGAGCTGGGAAAGCAGACACTGGAGGGACCTGAGTCCTTGGTGGAGCCGTGTTGCTGAGAGACGTCCCCTCCCACTCCGCATCCCTTCCTTAGACAACACGCTTCCTCGTGGCCAGGGTCGCTGTGCCCTCCGCGGCAGCAGGTCAGCGTCCCTGGCTGTGATGCAGCCACAGGAGTCACCACCTGTCTGTGCCGTCAGGAGGGCAGCATCACAGGGTGGTGGCAAGGAGCCTCTGGCCGTGCCGTGAGCCCCAGAGGCTTTTCTGTCCTCCCTTGAAGTGGGTGGCAACAGCAAGAAGCATGTGCATGCTGGACAGTGCCCACCCCTCCCCAGGGCACACAGAGGACTTCAATATTATTTGTAATGTTTCTATATTTTGCATTAAAAAAGGGAAAGAGTTGAAACAATTGGGACGAAATGCTAGTGATTGTCCTTTCTGCGTGGCGGGCGCACAGCTGCGCTCTTTGTTCTCGCATTTTTCTGAAATGGAATAAAATGGACCCGGAGCTGCCCTCCCTCCAGGCCCACTGGTGGAGCAGAGTGTCCCCTGCTCTGGTTTCAGTACGTGTCCCTGGGCTGCCCAGGGTGGGGACACTGCCGCTCAGCAACCCTGCTGTCCTCGTCCTTGTGCCTCTGCCAGCTCCTGCTCCTCCCCGCGGCCACCAGGCTCCAGCAGAGGAGCAGATGGTGGCCCTATGGGTGCCCAGCCGCGCTCCAGCACGTCTCCCACTGCCGTGCTGTGCCCAGGCGGGCTGAGGAGCTCCCGGGCCCTGGCGGCAGAGAAGGGCAGGGGTTTGCTGGGTCTCTCCTGTGAACGGCTCTGCAGACCACAGCTCTGTGTGTGGCGGGGACAGAGGGCATGACTGACAGCCCAGGGAAACCAGGACTGCCCTGCTGCTGGGCTTCAAAGGTGACCCCAGCAGGGCCTCAAAGAGCCGTCCTCAGAACGACACCCGCATGGTGTCAGGAAGCTTGGGCGTGCGTCCCTCTGTCCAGTGGCTTTTCCTGGCATCAGTCCTCAGTGTCTCTGCCATTGTGCCCCCCTGCAGTACCCCTCCCTTGGGGGTGGGGTCCAAGTAGGGACTCAGTAGAGGATGACTTTTAGGTCAAGAAGGAGGAGCTGGGGGGTTGGCAGGTGAGGGTGCAGGGGCTGGGGCTTCAGGGAGGGTGGAGGTCTGAGGAGGTCGGGTGAATATCTGAGGGAGAAGCATGGAGCTGGCCTGGTCCCTCTGGGGACTCAGAGTGAGCTGGACAAGCCACTGGCCTCCTGGCCTCAGGTCTAGGCTTTTGTAAACTGGGCCTAATACAGACAACGTAGGAGTCATTTTTTTAAAGAAGTGAAGTGGACTTTCCCACTTTCTCCTGCCCTAGACTTCCTCCATGGGTGGCTGTGTCATCTGGCTGCCGTCTTGCCTTGTGGCCCTACAGCAGCTACCTGTGGAGCAGCGGAGGCCGCCAGGCTGACCTTGTCCTCCGGGTGCACCGACCTCCTCCTGGACTGCCTGTCCCGGCTGCTGTGTGGTTAAATGCTGCCTGAGTGACACTTTTTGTGGCTATAGTCACAAAAAGGAAAAGCCCAGAGTCCTCACACCCGTGCTCCTTGCTGACACATCTGGAGGCACAAAGGGGTGAACCCAGTTGAGCAAAGTCGGAGATTTCTGAGCTCTGAGAACTGGGACCTCCTGTCCTCTGCTTCCAGGCAGGAAGGGACTCCTGCAGCCTCGGGGGCTTTGAGCGGTGATCTTCCTGGGCTGTGTCCCCAGGGGCTTTCGCCATGCCTGAAATCACCCAGAGAGGGAAACGGCCTCGTGGGTGCCTTGTGGGTTGTTTGCCCAGGGGCCTGACAGCCAGGCAGATCTACGGCTGTAGGTGGCACCCCCCCTGCTACCTTCACCCACCCCTGGGGACCTGCCTGTGACCAGGGCCTCTTCGATGTCCTCAAGGCTTCCCAGTAGCCGAGTTGAGTGATCTTGCCATAGCCATGACCAGGAAGCCAGCCCTGAGCTTCTTGGCTTTCTCTTCCCCAGCCTGTTGGTCCAGCCTGGGAAGCCTTGATTTTTGTGCCCACTTGGTGAATCCTCTATTTTATGGCTCTGCCCTTGGGCCTCAGTAACCTGGAAAGATGCTCTATTTGTTAGAGTTTTATAGGTGGCAAAGGACAAACACAAAGCAAAACAAACAAACCAAAAACCAAGCAACAACAGCAGCAAAACCACAACCCCTGTGTCTTCAACATAAAGTGTAAGGGTCCGGCGAACGACGGAGGAAGAGACCACCAAGAGACTGACTCATGCAACCGCAGAAGGGGGTTTATTGAAGAATCCAGCGCACTGGGGCTCCGTGCTCACTCAACAAGGGAGAGCGGCCCAGAGCCCCGAGCAGGGGTTGAGCGGTGCTTAAGTACACTTTTTGGGGAGGGCGGGGGCTTTGCATACATCAGAGCAAATCATCATGAGGCGCGGGAAAATCAAACAACAACTCTGAAACATGATTAGCACATTCATTGGTGGGAACAGGTCGGGCGGGGGTGATAGGTCACTCCTAAGGAGGGGGGTACATTCAAACTGATTGGTTTGGGCCCTGAATGCCTACGTGCCAAACTGCACAGGGTCCTAGGCTATTAATCAACTAAATGGTCAGTACCGGGCATTGTCTTAACTGCCTCAGGAATTTACATTTTAACTCAGGCTTTGCAGCTTAGAAGCAGCTTTACAATACCCAGTCTTTTACACTTTAACTTCAATTTTCTTTTACTCTTACAAAAGGAAATTCATTGCCTCATGTAACTAAAACATTTAGAAGCTTCAGTAAGACTTGATCCAGTAGCTCAAAAGACGATCAAGCCAAAGCTCCAGAGGATGCCCTCAGCAGCTTCCCTCTGGGAGGTGAGACTAAGTCTAACCCGACTGCAAACTCATGCTCTTAGCTCTTCCCACGTCAATAACACCGAACAGATCATGAAGTTGCTTTTGTATTGACCAGAGCTGTCACATGCTCACCTCTGACCAATCACAGTGCAGAGGGTGGGGAGCACATATTGGCATAGTCAATCAGGGTCATTCTTGGACTGGAGTTGGGGTCAATTATGGAGTGGACTCTCAGCTGACCTGAGAAAGGGGCTGTGATCCATGAACATCCACCTGAGATTTCTGGGCCAGGCAACCAAGGGAGCATGGTGACCCCTCGTCACCCCTGAGCTCCAGTCTCCAGAGACTGTCACAGTCTTTTGACCAGTGAGGAAGCTGCAGCTTAGACTGGCTAAGTGACGCAGCCCCTGCCACACCTAAGGCAGAGGACTTGGCTGCGGCCGGTGCCTGGTTCCCTTGCCACGGGGACTGTGGGAGTCTGGCACCTGCTGGACCCTCCACATTTCCCTGGCTGTGCCCTTGGCTGGTTCCGGCATGTGCGTCTGTTTGGGCTGCACTCAGCCCTTTCTACCTCTGGTACCTGCGGGGCTCTGCTGAGGGGTTCTGTGGCCACAGGCATGTGCTTTAGCTGGTGGCAGGGGGCACTGGCAGACGGTGGCAAACCAACCGCTCACGAGAGGCAGCAGGAGTGGTGGGTCCCTGCATGGGACAATCTTGAGCCCCACGAGGCCCCGGGAGTGACCTGATCACTAACACGGCCTTTACAAACTTGCCTCCCACCGAGTGTTACCTCAAGGGCCTTCACGCCTGGGATGACCTCCCAAATCAAACGCCCAGCTCCCAGTCTCAGGTGGCTTTTGGGACCCAACCTAAGACAGCCACAACCTGGCCATCCGAGTCCCTGCGCACCTGGAGCCAGGAACACCCAGCACCAACTTCTTATTTACCCTCTGGGCGAGTGTCCCGTCAGTTTGAGATGGAGGTTGGACTCGGGAGAGGGAAGAAGGAACCAGTCCCAGGTCCACTGGAGGCCACGGGCCTGCACCAGCCCCCAAGCTGGCGCTCAGGGGACCCCTTCTTCCATGCCCCACCTGGTGCCTAGATCCTGCATCCTTCCTGCGCCCTCACTGAACTCTGCTTGTGTTTGCACGCTCTGGTGTTGGGGAGCTCACTAACACACCAGCAGCCAGACTGTCTGCTGGAAATGATTAGCTCCTTGGCCAAGGCCGCGTGCGCGTCGAGGAAGTGGCTACAGAGGACAGTCATGGAGACGTCAAATCTCCAAGATCCTCCTTTTGGAGATGGACGGACACAACCAGGCCGTGAGCACAGTCTCACTTTGGGGGAGTCTTCTACAGTCTGGCCCAGGGGTGCAAACTGCACCCACCTCCTGTCCTGTCAATCCTGTAAACTAGGAATGGTTTTTATGTTCTTAAACAGTGAAGATATGAATAATATCTCATGAAATGAGAAATCGTGTGAAACCCTGAGGCAGCGTCCACACTGTCTGTGGGCACACACCCACTCATTGGTGCCTCCCCCACGGTGCGTTGGCCCCTCGGTGGCAGAGTTGATGTGTCAGAGACGGTGTGGCCTTTTGTAGCACAAGCATGTTCCCCACTCTAGCTCACCCTCTCCAGCAACGGGACCCCCCTACAGGTAAGGAAGCTGAGGCTCAACAGATTCGGGTGTGAGGGGATTGGCATCCAAGACGGGCAGAGTGACCCCGAAGCCCTGGAACCTCCCTCGGCCTGGCCCTTGGGCCCTCTGAAAGGCAGGTCCGCCCTCTCCCTTGTCCTCCAGAGCCCAGTGGTCTGAGCCAGCCAGTCCTGCTGGGCGGCCCCTGAGCACCCAGAGCAGCACAATCAGAGGCTCATTGATGCAAAGGCTCTGCAGGTCGGAGGAATCAGGGCTGCTTCTCCCGAGCAGCTGGTGATGGCTGAGAAAGTGGGTCATGCCAGGAGGGCAGTGCACTGCTAGCTTTGCATGAGGGCCTCGTTCATTCATTCCTTCATTTAATATTTATTGAGCAGCTACTCACCACTAGCCCCTGCCCTGGAGGCTGAGCCCTGGGGCTGGGGCAAAGCCACCCTGCAGTGCTGACGCTGGGGGACAGGAGGGAGGAAGGTGATGTGAGCAGGACCCGGTGGCTCACAGGGTGGAGGTGGAGAGGGCTTCCGGGCACAAGGCGCGTGTGTGCAAAGGCATGCCGAGGTGACAGGAGGCTTCCTTGGCCCACAGAAGCCTCGGAGGCCCTGAGAAGCAGTGGGCAGGACAGGACTCGGGCAAGGAGGGATCCTCACCAGCTGGGCTTGGAAGGAGGGAGAGAGAGCTCACCAGGAACGGAAACCATGGTTGCAACTCGGTGCGGCTGCTTGTTCTGGCGCATCCCGGCCCCGAGGCAGGACTGCAGAGCGGAGGCCCCTTCCTGTGTGTGCCAGACACTCCTGACACAGGAGTGTGTCCTTTATGTGCTGGGAGAAGCCACCCCACAGAGGGGGGCACGGACACCAGGAGGTGGGATCTTAGACTCTGCCTGCCATCGGTGACGTGTGGAATTCAAGTTGTCCAGGCAGCAGGCTGCTCAAGCCACCCGCTTCATGGGACAGCAGGAGCTCAGGGGACCAGCTCTAGGGCCAGTGGGTCTCCCAAAGGACAGCTGCTTTCCACCAACCAACTGTTGATTCAGGGAGACGCACCCCAGGACCCTTCCCTTCTGTGTCCATCCAACCAAGCTGTCACCCCCAAACTTTGCCAAGGTCCCCCCAAATTTAACATGGAATCACTGTTTGGTTCAGCAATCCCAGTTGTAGGCATTCACATCAAAGAACCAGAAGCAGAGTGTCAAAGGGATGTCTGTACACCCCAAAACCAACAGAGGACACCTGCCAGATGTCCCTGAGGGTGGATGGATAAGCAAGACGTGGTCACCCGTGCAGTGGAATGTAATTCTGCTGGAAAAGGAGGACGTCCCAACACCTGCTGCCACAGAGAAGGACCCTGAGGAAGTGACTCCGAGGGAGAGAAGCCCGTCAGGAGAGACGAAGGCTGTGCACCCCCTGTCATGGGAGGTCCTGAAAAGAGAGGTTCACAGACACACGGCCCGGGAGCGAGGACAGGGGCTCTTTGATGGGGACAGAGTTTCAGTTTGAGAAAGTGAAAAAGCTCTGGAGATGGGTGAGGTGATGGGTGCACATGTCAAGTGGACTTTGTTCCACTGACCCAGACGCTTAGGAGTGGATAAAAAGTCTACCTTATGTTATGCGCTTTTAAAATGATGATTTAAAGAAAATCAGAGGGAAAATAAAACAAGACAAAAAAACAAAACAAAACACACACACACAAAAAAAACAACATGCCAATCTCCATATTGAAAGGCCTGTTTTAGATTGGTCAAGCCCAGACCCCCAAACCCCGTACCTATCAGTTCCTGAGTTGCCCATATCAGGGCGGGCAAAGGGCCTGTGGCAGAGGGCAGCAAACTCAGCTTTGCCTGAGCAGCAGATCACTGTGATAGCCTTTCCTGGAGTTGGCAGTGCTCCACGGGGGCTATAAATAGTAATATTTTTGTCTAAGATTTGTGTGAAAGCTTCTCTCTGAGTCAAGATTGGCCCAGGATACTGCCTGTCTGCTGCAGAAAGATGGGCACCACATCTCAAGTAATCCCCCGTGGTTCTGCCAGCTGGTCTGGTTCGGTCACCCCGCTGACTCTGTGGCTGCCTGGAGGCTGGGCCAGGCATGGTGGACACAGCAGGATTGAATCCAAGACCCCATAGACTGGCCTGCAGAAGAAAGATGGGGCTCACCATACGGGGAGGGGGCACTGGCACAGAACCCTGAGTGTGGCTGCTGTTCCTGACAACTTCTAGAAGCTTCTGCAGGCCCGCAGGCTGATGGATAGCTGGCACGCACTGGCATGACTGTGACATTGCTCTGATTGAAGGAGCATAGGATAGAATTTATCCTCACTCCAAAGGAGTTCTGGCCTGGTCCTTAGCTCCCAGGAGGTGATCTCGAGGCCCGTGGGATGTTCTGCCAGGAAGGGTGACTTTGTTTACCTGGGGGCTTTGGCCACACCAGCATTCAGAACGGGGGCTCAGAGTCACACAGTATCAGCTTGATGTCCACAGAGGCCCCCCAGCAGAGACCCAGAACCAGATGCCAGGCTCGGGTGAGCTTCCTCAGTAGACAGTACTCGGCACCTCCATTTGCTGCCAGGAAAGTGACCTTGAGAGTTCAAGGAAGAGGACACCTGGACCTTCCTGGACTCAGCCCCCTGTGCTTCTTCCCTGGCTGGTTTTCTTCTCCTGCCCTGTCCTGGGATAAACCCTAACTGAGCTCCGCCAGTCCTTTAGAAATGAAGGTCCTGTGGTGGCTGGGCCCTCCAAGCTTGCAGTTGGTGGGGGAGGTGAGGGTGGCCCTGCAGTCTGTCCCTCATATCACATTGGCCTTCCTGCTTGGCGGGTGCCTGTGCAGAACAGGTTGCGGCGTAGGTTGGATTTCACTCTGTGGCAGGATTTTGATAAGGAGCAGTTAATGTTGCGTTTACCTTCTCTTAAAGCTTTCCTTGTGTGGTTACAGGGACACAGAGAAAGTGGTCACAGAGCAGATAGAAACATGCATATATAGGGCACCGTGGTGCAAAATCTGAGCAGCTCGAGAGACTAAGGCAGGAGGATTGCAAATTCGAAGCCAGCCTCAGCAACCTAGCAAGGTGCTAAGCAACATTTAAGACCCTGTCTCAAAATTAAAAAAATAAATAAATAAAAGGGGCTGGGGATGTGGTTAAGTGTTTAAGCACTCCTGGGTTCAATCCCTGGTACCCCCCCACCCCCCAAAAGTTTGTATATATACATATGTATGTAGGTGTGTATATCTATCTATATTTATACATATATTTGATATATATATACAGAAAGAGGGGGGGCATATCTATCATCTATATCTATCTATTTCTATCTACCTACCTATCTATTAATCATTTACCTATGGTCTATCATTGTAGCTATTGACCTATATCTACCTACATATCTGTCTATATACATGTCCATCATCTATCATCTGTCTACCCTTCCATCTATAGATGTATTGTCTATCTACCTATCATCTACCTACTTGCCCATCTGTATCTACCTATCCACCTATCTATGTACTATCTACCTGTTGTCTACCTGCACATCTACCTGCCTACCATTGACCGGCCTAGCTCTCCTGTCTATTGAGGAGCACTGAGAGGCTTCCTGTCACAGCCCAGGACCTCTAGAGAACAGACCTGACAGCTCTTCCAGGAACCTGGGTCGAATCGCCATCCCCACAAGCCACAGTGAGGGCAGGGGCGGTGCCAGGTGCCCCCACAGGGTCTGGGAGAAGCACAGCCGTCGCTGTCTCCTGGGAGGTCTTCAGAGCAGTTGCTGAAAGCAGCGTGTGGAGCTGGTGTCTGGGGGGTGGAGGGAGAAGCTCTCCTCAGGCTCCTGCCTCCCATGGCTGTGGAGTGGCTGCGAAGCTTCCTAACCCCTGGGAAACCTGGAGTAAGGTGCTGATTCCCCTGGGAGCCTGGGAGGAGCAGCTGGGTGGGCAGGTCCTGCGGCTGCTGGAGGCACGTGGGTCTCCTCAGGCTGTTCAGCTTCCTAAGTGAGCACCCGAGGTACCAACATATCCCTTTTATTAGTAAGAGGAAGCCCTGAAGACTTTGGTCCAGAATTAGCAGAGTTTGAGCTAAAAGCAAAGAGCCCCCCCACCCAGGGCGGGCTTTTAGGGAGGCTCATTTGTTTGGGCGCCTTCCTAAAATAACACTGTTTGTTGGAAAGCAAGACAAGAGCTCTGTTGTGCAAACTGAGAGGAGTTTTGATACATGTGCCGGCTTGTGCCCTGCCAGCTTGGCACGTGCGTGGGCTCGGGGGCCAATCTCCCAAGGGTTCCCGGCTGGGGTGGCATGAATGGGGCCTCATTCAGAAGCAGGGGCCGCCCCCCTTGCTGCTCTGAAGGGTGTGCAGGTGCAGAAACAGACTCTGGGACCACGAATGGGGCACAGATAGTTGTGCGCACCCTGCTCATGACGCGGGGGAGTAGACTGCGGGCTCAGGTTTTCAGTCGGCATCTCTGCCCTCCGGAACACAGGCTGCCCCGCCATCGGAGGCTCTAAGCTGCGGCTCGGATGGGGAATTTTCTGCCCTGGGGTTGGAGAGAAGAATGGGGAAGTCTGGTCTCCTCTAGCCTTTCCAGATGGAGCTCTGAGTCCACAACGGAAGGAACCGCATCGCACTTCCCAGAGGGCCAGACTCTTGGTAGAAATAAAGCCTCCAAGACTCTGCCAGCCACGTCCTCCCACCCCACCCTGGGGAAGGTGGCCGGAGCTAATGCTTCCTCTAAATGCTGCCTTGTCCGACAAGACACCCAGAAAATGAGCTGCAAGATAGAAGTGGCCCCTGGCAGCCAGGCCCGTGGCTTGGCTTGTCATTGCCTGGAAGCCCCAAAGTGGCCCCAATTCCACCTCCACCCCCACTAGGCTCTGAGCATGGGAACATTTTCCTAAGCAGACAGCACAGCCGGGTGACTCCACTTGGGCTATTTGTGGTTTGTATCGATTCCGGGCAGTGGAAGTGCACCCGAGCAGGTTATCGACGGCTTATGTGGAGTGCTACCCCAGCCCTGCTGGGTGTTATGTAACTGTGGTGCATGCCATGTGGCCCTGGGAAAGTGAAATGTTTGGAAATTCTAAAAGACACCTGGGGTTTGGGACTACATTCACTTTATTTTACAGAGAGGACACCTGAAGCATGGGAACCAGAAAAGGGAGTTGGGGTTTGCTCTCAGCTTCATGAAACCAAAAACGGGGCACTTTGCAAGGGTCCCATTGAGATTCTGGTCCAGTTCTAATGTCCATGCTCAATTTGCTTAAAGCACAGGTTTTCTGCAGCTCTCTGTAGAACCGTGTACCTTTCAGAATTCCCAGAGTTGCATTCAATTAATTCAAGACTACCAACAATGAACAAGTGAACACTGTCACCAGTCGTAGCCACATGGCCTGGGGGTGGGTAACGCCATCCCTGTTTTACAGTAATACCCAGGACCTCAGTGGCAGCACTCACAGGTGGCCCAGCTGGGAGGGGAAGTGGGGCCTTCCACTTTGTCCAAGGTTCATAGCCATCTCTACTACATCTCAGGATACAGGAGAGACTCAGTAAACAAGACTATTTCCAATGCCACCGGGGATCAGAAATAGGACTGACCTGTCCCTGTCCTCAAGGAGCAAGTCTAGTTCAGAGGAAGAACTATAGCAGGCAGAGGGCAGACACACTGAAGACAGCACGTCTCCAAGGATATATGGAGGGTCTGTGGGCCTATGGAACCTGCACTGGATGCCAGGGTGCCAGTGGCCTCATGCCGCCTGCCCCCCCCCCCCCCCCCCCCGCTGCCCCAAGCCGCAAAGGAAGTTAGCCTGGGGGAGTAGAGAGCCAGGAGCTGTCAGCTGGGCTTCCAGGCCCCCCTGCAATGTAGGGGAATGGCTGGGACTGGCTTCTGAAAGTGCTAATTCTCAGTTCTGCATTCATGCGGAACCTAGAAATTAATTAGCTCAGACATGAGCTCCAGCCTGACTGCATAAAAGGACTCTCGTTAGTAAAACTTTGCCCTATGGCTGGCGCGAGGTTGGCAGCTAGAAATCAGAGCTGTGGAGCGGAGATGTTGGAAAGGACCGGTGGTGGCAGGTCCCGCCCACTCTGACCCTCCAGATCATGCCCAGCTCCCTGAGAGAATTGAGGGCTTCCAAAGCCAATCACCAGACTGCAGCTACCCTGAGTGTGGACCTAATGGGGGATTTGGAGACCTCAAAGCAGGCATCAAAGGATCCTGGGCAGTGCAGGAGGAAATGCCACGTTGAGGACATCATTAGACAGGGGTGAAGGCTTATTCAACATGACTCAGGTAAAGACGTTCAAGCAGAATTGAAGTAAGATTAGTTTCCAGGCAAGGGGCAGAAGGCACAGCAGCAAACAGTCCTTGCAAACTCCCTGAGCTAGCACAGAGCTTGGCTGAAAGCCAGCCTGCTGGAGAACACAGGGGCGCGTGTTGATGTGGCAAGGGGCAGCCTGGGCAGGGCCTCAGAAGCCTTCTGGGGCAGTTGATCTTCATTCTAGGAGTTTGAGAATCAGAAGGGTTTGGCCAAATAAAAGATGGACCCAGCCATCTCCCCAAAACACCCTCTGTCACAGGGAAGGATCTGCCTCTCCCCACTGCTTGCCTCCGCCCCTTGCCTGCTCACCGTGGGTAATTGCCAGGTGGGCTGGGTGCGCGCAAGCGAGCGCAGGGAGAGCATCCATCACAGCTTTCCACCGTCCTCCCCCACCAAGACCCCAGCTTCGTCCCCCAAGACCCTTCTTCCACACAGTCCTGAAGGGACTGCAGAATGGCTCAGGGCCCAAAGACCCAGAGGGTCCTGGGAGACCAGTGAAGAGGGGACAGGCGTCAGGCCGATCTTTCCAGTGACAGTGATATTAGTGTTAATAACAAAAACAAGCTAGCTGTTCCCGAGTTTACTGCGCTCAGGCCGGGACACGAACTTTCTCCTTCAGTCTTGACTTCAGCTTTACAGGATCTCACAAGTATTGTCCCATTGCCCAGAGCAGAAAGCGGAGGCGCAGAAAGGTCATCATTTGCCCAATTTTGTGCCACTTGACAGCAGGGCGCTCACCGCTGCGTACGGGGCACCTCAACCCCTTCACTCAATCGGGAGTTGAGTCGCACCAGGTTCAGCGGCCGCGCCCCCAGCCTCCACTAAGGGCCATCCGGGGAATACGGCGTGGCCCCGCCCTCCCACCGCCCCTGCTGATTGGCCCAGGGTGCACTCTCTCCTGGAGGGCAGCCAATCCACGCATCAGGACGAGGTGTGCAAAACCGAATGGGCCAATCAGATTCCTTCTCTCGGGCCTGGGACAGTGAGACACAGGGAGGGAGGATGGTGGGGTCCCAGAAAGTCCATGTGGCATGAAGCTGAAGCCAGAACCCCAAGAAGGGAGGGAGGAGAAGAGGTGGGCCGGCCACCTGCTCCCTCCCTGTCCTTTGTGGGGCCCACAGACAGGAGAATCCCAGGAAATCCCAGGATAGGTCCCTAATGGGACCAGTCTGGCTTGCAGGCATCCATTTGCCCTTCCGTCTTCCTCTTCCTCCTGCTGGAAGGAGGAGGTGAGAGCTAGGCCTTCTGGCCCTGGGGTCCTGGGATGTTGTGCTGCTGCCCAGCAGCCTCAGCCTCCTGGCCTGCGGGCCTCTCCCGGGTGTGGGAGACAGCCACACCTTCCCCTCCCTGGTGACCTCTATCTCTGGACTGGTCAGGGACAGCTGAACCTAGCTCTAACTGAATGTTTTTCCCCTGCTGACCTCGTGCCCACCTCTAAGTGGCGTAGGTTTTTGTTCAGAGGATCCACCTAGACTTAAAATTCTGCCTTCAAACTGACCCAGAAAAATCAAACAAGGTAGGTTAATGTTTGGGCAACTGAATAAATGATCGCCTGCTTTCCAGAGCTGATGAGAAGGGTGGGAGATTGATTATCTGCTGCCCGGGGTCCTGTGCGGTGCTGTGGGTTAGCTGGGGCAGCCTGGGGCAGAGGCTGCGATGCCACGATGCGAGCCCACGTGGGGGAACATTCGATCGGGGGCTGGTGTATTGCTTTTGACCAAAGGCCTTCTTGGGAATGCACAGCCCATGGGGCAGGGAAGCCGCTCAGGGAGGGGAAGGCGCTCAGTGTTTTAGGGGCGGCTTAATGAGTGTGCAGAGCAAATGCACATCATGTTTGTTTAACTGTGGCATCAACAAGAATGGAGCCTGTGAGGGGTTAGATATGAGGTGTCCCCCAAAAGCTCCTGTGTGAGGCAATGCAAGAATTTTCAGAGGCGAACGTTTAGATTATGAGAGCTTTAACCTGATCAGTGGTTTAATCCACTGATGGATAACTGTGTAACTGTAGGCAGATAGGTGTGACTGGAGGAAGTAAGTCACTGGGGTGTGCCTTTGGGGTTTATATTTTGTCCCTGGTGAGCAGAGCGCTCTCTGCTTCCTGGCTGCCATGTCCCGAGTTGCTTTTCTCTGCCATGCCCTTCCAACATGGTGTTCTGCCTCAGTTTTTGGTCATAGTAATGAGATAGTAATGAGATGGGGCCCTCGGATATTGTGCTGCTGCCCAGCAGCCTCAGCCTCCTGGCCTGAGGGCTTCACCCTGGTGTGGGAGACACCCCCATTTGTCTGAATCCAAGAAAGAGCTCTTTGTTCTTGGCCAGCTGAAGCTCTTAGCTTTGCCTCTTGTTGAATCTTAACTGCTCCTCTGAGATCCCAGAGCACAGTGCTTGTGGCCACCCCTGAGTTCATGCCTAGGGACTCCAGTGACATCATCAGGATAAAGCATAGAAGCTCCAAGTCTGGGAAGGCGTGGTGATGAGCAGGTTGATGGCCACTTGTGAGTGTTGCTGAGTGCCAGGCGCTGACATGTGGCCCGGGGATGTGGTATCACAGGGTGTCTATCTCTCTAATCAGGTGACTGAGATACAGAAGGGCTTGATACCTGGCCCACCATCACACAGCAGTGAGAGGATGATGGAGAGCTGTTCAGGCCCAGGAGGACTGAATTTTGCACCCACACTTTTGACATCATGTGCTTGAGTTTGAATTCCTCCTTGGTAAGCCCGAGGTGGTTGGCCTGTCTCACCTGCCTGGCCTGCTCTGGCCGACTGTGGACTTAAACAACGGACGTTAGTTTCCCACCCTCTGGAAGCTGAAAGTCTGAGATCAAGCTGCTGCTGATTTGGTTCATGGTAAGGGCTCCGCTGAGGTTTAGATGTGAGGCGTCCTCCCAAGCCTCTGTGGGAGACAATGCAAGAGAGGTTAGAGGTGAACTGATTGGGTTACCAGAGTTTTAACCTAATCCGTGCATTAATCCCCTGACAGGGATTAGCTGAGTGGTAACTGTTGGCTTGTAGGATGTGGATGAAGGAGGTGGGTCTGGGGTGTGTCCTTTGTCCCTGTTGGGTGGAACTTTCTCCCTCTGCGTCCTGGTGTGATGTCCTGAGCCACTTTCCTCCACCGTGTGTTCTGCCTCACCTCTCAAAGAATGGAGACCTCTGAAGTCGTGAGTCCCCACATAATCTTTTCTCTTGTAATTGTTCTTGTCAGGTCTTTTGGTCACAGCAGCAAATAAAGCTGATTAAAACACAGGCTGTCTTGCAAATGATGGCTACCTTCTTGTATCTGTCCTCACACAGAAAAGAGAGAGAGAACAAATGAACAGGAGTCTCTGGTCTCTTGTAAGGGTACCAGTCCCACCCTCGTGACATCTAGGCCTAATGACCTCCAACTTGGTCAGGGCTGTTCTGACAGCCACCTTCTCGTTGCTGAGAGGAAAATCATCTCTGTCCTGACTGTTCCTAGGAGGGCCTGACCCCACTCCCGAGGGCTCCTCACTGACTACCTGATTACCTCCCGGAGTGCCCACCATGGTTTTAATGGTGATGTTCCCTCCAGATTCAAGCTGGAACTTCCCCAGTATGAGGACACGTGGCCCATGGGAGGCTTTGCCCCATGAATGCTTGAGGTTGAAGCAAACTCCCACTGGCCCTCTGTCCCTTCCACCACATGAGGACACAGGGACCCTCCTCTCTGGAGGTGCAGCAGCCACGGGCCATCGAGGAAGCAGAGCCTTCATCAGATACTAGTCCTGCCGGAACCTTAATTTTGGATGACCAGTCTTGAGAACCAGGAAAAGGTAAGTTTATGGTCTTTATCAATTGCCCAGCCTCAGGTATTTTTGTTGCAGCAGGAGGCGTGAACTAAGACAGGCCCTGCCTCCCGGTTCCATCTCATTGGATGTGAGTTCTGGGGCGATGCATTCAGTCCACAGCATTCCACCCCTGCCCCCCCAGTTCATGTCCTCCTCGCAGACAAATACGTTCCTTCCCGCCCAACAGCCCCAAAGTCTTGATTCATCCCAGCATCAACTCTAAAGTCTATGGTCCAGAGTCTCCTATGAATATCACCTAAATCAGACATGGGTGAGACTCCAGGTACAATCTATCCTGAGGCCAAATTCCTTTCCAGCTGTGACTGCGAAATGAGACAAGTCATCTGGCTTTGAACAAAATGGTGGTTCCAGCCCCAGGGAGACAGTCCCATTCCAAGAGGCAGGAACGGGTAATGGGCCCCACCTCCTCCTTCTTCACAATCCTACTTTCCACAGCTTTACGTACCTGCAGTCTGAAAATATTAAATGGAAAATTCTAGAAACAAAGAATGGAGAAGTTTTAAATAATGTCTATTATAGCATATTATTCTAATATAGCATATTATTCTAGCATATTATTCTATGTTTTATTATCAATTATTGTTAGTGTCTGGCTGTGCCCAATTTATGAATTAAACTTTAACATGGGATTGTGTATATAGAAAAAAAAAACATGGGATTCAGTACTCTCCATGGTTTGTGGACCCGTGGAGCGGGTCTTGGATGATATATATCCCCTAAGATAAGCGGGGACACTGTAAATACCAGGCCCAGCATGACGAAGGCCATTAGACCTTGAGGCTTTGGTCAGATGTTCTGCCCTTCGGGTTCCCTGGGTTGGCTGGGTCACCTCTACAGCTCCTGGAGTCACGTGCACAGCTGGCTTTGGACATATGGCCTGTTGAAGGAGGTGCTGGCCTTGGTGATCTCTAAGCCACCTTCATGGCTTCCCTTTTCTTGAAGAATAGCACCAGTTTGCAGCCAGGTAGAGTTGTCACCCCATGCTGGTGAGAGCCAAGGAGCCTGGAGCCTGCCTTCCCCCATCCAGCCTCTGTCCCTGAGTTAGAGCTGGCAGTATTTCTGGTGGGGTCTGTGGACACACCTGCTGATCCCCTATCCAACTGCGGGTTGGCCCCCCCTTAATACTCTCTTGCAAATACGCTTTCTCAAAAACTTTTTCAGTATCGATAGGCTGAGGATTTTCCAATTATTTAAGCTCTGATTATTTTGGCTTCTCAATTCCCTCTTCAATTCATTTTTCTCTTCTTACATTTTGCTGTAGGCAGTCAGGAGGAACCAAGCCCCTCCTTCTATACTTCTTGTAGGAAATATCCAGTTCATGGCTCATAGGGATTCCATCACCCACAGATACTACCTTCCACAAAACCTTAGAACATGAACTCAGTCAGACAAATTATTTGCCATTTTAAAACAAGGATTATCCCATCCACTAAACTATTTCTCATTTCTGTCTATCAGCACAATCTCCCTTGACACCCATATTTCTGCAAGCATTCTGTACATGATTATCTATGTGTGTTTGTTCTAAGATGGAAGTTTCCCAATATATCTCCTCATCATTCCTTCTTGACATTTTTTTTTTTTTTTTGTAGTACCGGGGAACAGACCCAGAGCCTCACACATGCTAGGCAGACACTCTACCACTGAGCTGCATCTGTGCACTTTCTATATTATTTTTATTGAGAATCACTAAGTTGCCCAGACTGGCCTCCAACTTGTTATCCTTCAGCCTCAGCCTCCTGAGTAGCTGAGATTATGGGCCTGTTGGCACCATGACCAACTGCCTCATTTCTTTTTCAGCCTTCACTAAAATCACCACTAACCATCCTTTCATGGAAATACCAGCTTTTTCTAGTGTGGACCCAAAATCACTTCCATATTTTTAGGTATCTGTTACAGTAGCATCCCACTGCTTAGTATCAATTTCTTTTTTAGCTTAAGCTGTTATAACAAAATATCACAGACTGGGTGGCTTAAATCACAGAAATGTGTTTCTCACAGTTTTGGAGGCTGAGAAGTCAAGATCAAGGTAAAGCTGAGCTGGTTCCTGCTGGTAAGGCTTCTCATGTAGATCTTTTTTTTTTTTTTTTTTCTGGATTTTTGCAAAGGGGAGAGGGAGGGAAGGAGGGAGAGAGGGAAAAAAGAGAGGGAGTGAGGAGGGAGGGTGGGAGGGAGTGAAGAGGGAGGGTGTGAGGGAGGGGGAGAGAGGGTGAGGGAAAGAGGGAGAGAGGGTAGGGGAGAGAGGGAGAGGGTGGGGAGAAGAGGACCGTAGCATTAATTCTCTCTCGCTCCTTCATGACTTCATCTGAATCTGATTACTTCCCAAGGAGCTGGCTTCCAAATTCCATCGTGTGAAGGATTAGGGCTTTGTGCTAGTCAGCTTTTCATCCCTGTGACCAAACTTCCTGACCAGGACAACATAGAGGAGTAAAGATTTAATTTGGCTCTTGATTTCAGATGACTCAGTTTATGATCAGCTGGCTGTAAGACAGAACATTACGGCGGAGGGTGTGGCTGAGGAAGCCATCTCAGTTCATGGCAGCTGGGGTCAGGGGAGGACACAGAAGGAGCCAGGCCAGGGACCAGATAAACCCCTCCAGGGCACATGCCTCTAGTGACTTACTTTGTCTAACTAGAGCTCACCTCCCAGTAATCCTTTCAGCTATCACTGATCAAATGGATTCATCCACTGATGAGGTCAGAGTCCTCATGATCCAGTTCCTTTCCCAAAGCCTCCCTGCCTCTGGACATTGCTGCGTTTGGAGCCATGTACTCAGCTCATAGGCTTCTGGACACATTCTAGCTCCGAACCATGACAGACTTCAGTATCTGGACTTGGGTGGGAAGGAGATAAACATTCCTACACAGTATCCATACAGCTAATGCTGTGCCCTTTGAACTTTGGCTTGGATTGGACTCTGGATCTTCCCTAAGAAGGACACGGTGAGTTAAAAATGAAAGTATCTATGCAGTAAGTATTGCACTTCATTGCACGGGTGAGGAGCCGAGCTCAGAGTCTTGGCCACTTGCTCCATCACATAATGGGTGGACAGCGAGACAAGACGTGAAGTCCAAGGCCTGCTGCCTCTTGTCTCCTAGGATGCAGTTAGAGTTCCCTACTGTGGTCTGCTCATCGCACTCCTGTTGGGACAAGAGTCATAGAGAAGAGGTGGCTTGGTTACCTGTCAGTATCCATTGACCTCAGAAGATGTCCTAACATTTTCCACAAATCCCTCAGAATTGAGGCTGTATCAAGGTCAGGATGGAAAGCGCCTACTCCCTTCCTGGAGAAGAGGAAGGACAAAGTTATCATGAAACAGGGAATCTTGTTACAGTCAGCCAGAAGGGGCCTGGCCTTGCACGTTCCCTATAATCCAGGAAAAGTCCCTGGTTGCTGCCTACTACCCCATTCTCATTGGCCCCACTGACCATGTGTGAAGGCCCCACTGACCTGAAGTTTGAATTCCAGTCCTCAGAGGCCCAAGTCCTTGGTTTCACTCTTGTCTGGCCCCTTTACTACATTCTGGGCTCCTCAGTGGTTACAGTCATTTATTTTATTTATTTATTTTTTTGTTTTCAATTTTATTAGAAATTTCCCAGTAAAAATGATGTACCTCATTTTATTAGTCTTCTCACTTTAGTCCAAATGAATCATGTCTTATTTTGTTACATTCCTTTTCTCTCATTCTTCCTTTTTCTTTCTTTAATTCTTTTAAAAAATTTCTTACATGATAATAGTGGAATGTATTACATTCATAATTATCCATTCACAGCAGAATTTTTTATAACTCTGGTCATCATTATACAAAATATCATGAATGAAGATGTGAATTTGGTGTCAACATACCTTATATACAAACAGAGATATGATAAATTGAGGTATAAAGGTGTATTAAGAATGGTAATGCAAAAAAAAGAGCTCATGTATAATGGCATAATTTGGTTATAGTCATTTATTAATAAAATAACACAGAAGTTGACCGATGGTAAAGGCTTCCTCCATGGGTCTCCATCTGGAATGTTATGTCTGATTATATATCAGAACAAATTCAGAAGGGGACTCAGAACAGTGAACTCATGGGTGAGGATCTCTTAAGGAGATGATCTGAGAAGAGACTGGTGGGGAGGGGAAGGAGGGCAGGGAGGAAGCCAGGTGAGGGGTACATGTGTGAAGTCAGAGTGGATCTCGATAAATACCAGCATGCAGACATCATCACAAAAGCCACATTCTCCTTGCAATGTAGCAAAAGCAGACATGACAAAACCAAAGACAAAGGAAAATAATCTAATCCTCCATTAAATACATCTTGAATCAAAGAAGAGTACTTCAATTGCATAATGCTTAAAAAAAAAAAAAACAACAACCGTGATCTTGAGAACACTATAGGTACAGACAAAACAGCAATTGCTGGCAAATTCACACCACAAGGATCTTCACTGTGAGTGGACATAAAGGAAACAAATGAGCTTCATACAAAAGAGATAGAAGAGACACAGATAAAACATAAGCCAAAGGAAAGTGATGCTAAGAATAGAAATTAGGAAGTTGGGAAACAGAAGGCAGAGCAAGATGGCGGAGCAGGGTGGTTGATAGAAGTGCCCGGCCTGCCTCTCTCCACAGCAAAGGACCAAAACAAGAAAATGATCACAGCTGTTCCCCTGGAGTGTCTGGGGCAGAGTGCTGAAATGCAGTGGGGATGTGACAGAGACAATGCAGGGCACAGAGACCCACCATGGCCTTATAAAGAAGGCCAGTCTCTTCTTGGATCATCTAAGCACCTAGTATCTGCAGTTCTTTCTATTGAGATTGACCCAGGGACTTGGCTTGATGGAGTGCAGGAGGCAACCCAGAAGTTTCCACTCATGCTGCAGACACAGATGCTTGTCTGCTGGAGCACCCTACAGTCCTCAAAAGCCCTGATCTCAATTTGGGGAACTGCTGGGACACCATATCACATGTTGCCCTGGAGAAAGGGCCTAGCCCACCTTGTGTTTCCTCTCAACCAGGTTCTTTCTACAGGGTACCATTTTGAGAACCTGCCTGCTGAGGGTCTGTGGAGTAGCCAGGAAGCTCTGTCAAGTTGCTGGATGACCTAGGCCTGAGTCACCCAGGAGGCCCTGCCTCCCCTCAATAGCCATAGGAACCATCTGAGCAAGCATCCATGATTGGACAGATCTCCCAAGAAGCAGTCAAGTGGCCTTGTTCATTCTCCCCACTGCCCCAGGAAGAAGCCAGGTGGCCCTACCAACCCACCCTCAAGCTGGAATGTAGCCAGGCATCCATCCCTGAGTGGCTCACAGAGCCCCAGGGAACCTGACCAGTTGTCTACCCAACCAGAACCCTGGGAAGCAGCTGACTAGCCTTTCCTGACTTGGCCTGCTGAGGCACCTAGAAAACAACTGAGTGGTTTCCCCACCATCCCGTGGCACTAAAATGAGTTGAATATTCTGTTTTCAGAATCTCAGGCAACTGAAGTCTTGAGAAGCAAATATCAGCCCTGACCAGAAACCCTTGTCTCTGGGAAGCTACTGAGTGGGTCTCCCTGAGCAGGTAGGTCCTCAGGGGCACTGTGACATCACCTGTGCTTCACTTACACACTGAACTGTGCCCATCTAGACCCCTGGTGTGGCCTGTTCCCTTTGTGGCCCTTACACCCAGAGCTGGATGCATGGCACAGAATCACCCTGCCTAATGGAGCTGCATCACAGCTGGTGTGCAGTCCCACAGCCACTGCAGCCTATGTGGTGTGGTCTACAGAGACCACCACAGACATTGCCAGCAGTAGT
The DNA here is from genome assembly GCF_021218885.2 of Marmota monax. Lineage (NCBI taxonomy): Eukaryota > Metazoa > Chordata > Mammalia > Rodentia > Sciuridae > Marmota > Marmota monax. Next base: position 2,100,937 of record NW_026694841.1, read on the forward strand.
TCCAGCTGAAGAAGCCACACAAACACTAGGGCACTCAACTAGAACTAAAACCAACACAGCCTATCCAACAATACCCCAGGGCACACTGCAAGCAGAAAATGTTACTATGAAAGCCATCATATAAAATTGATAGGGACAACTGACCTACCAGATGTACAAGTATCAACATAGGGTCGCAAGAAGCATGACCAAACAAGATGATGTGATGTTTCCAAAGGAAAATACTAATTCTCTAATAATATACCCCAAAGAAAAAGGAATCCATGAATCACCTGACAAAAAAATAAGAGTAATAATTTTATGGACATTTAATGAGATACAAGAAAATACAGACAACTCAATGATATAAGGAAGACAATTCAGAGTATGAATAATCAATATCCAGGAAAGAGACAAATATACTAAAAAAACAAATCAGAAATACTGAAGATAAAGAACTCAATAAATAAATAAGAAATACAGTTGAGATTCTTAAACAACAGAATAGGTCAAGCAAACGAATTTCTCATTTTGAAGGCAGAACTTTTGAAATAACACAGACCGATCCACAACAGTGAACTAGAGGGGGCTGCTTCCCTGTCACTCCAGGACTCATGATTCAAGCAGAGAAATACCGTTTCTGTGTGAGGCAGCCATTGCTGTGCACCCATCCCCTGCTCTTTACCCTCCAATTTGTTGCGATCACCTGCCCTCTGCCAGCATATTGCCCACCCTTTGAGCACAGATGGCTGACCACCTGACCGCCACCTATTGCCCACCATTTGCCCATTTGCCTGCCTCTTGCCTGCCCATTGCCTGTGTTTCACCTACCTATCGCCCACAGCCCAAATGTCCACCTCTGATTGCCTACCTTTAGCCTCAGATTGCCCAAAGACTGCCAGGGGATCACCTGATGCCCGCTGCTGCCTAGAAGTCCATTGTCACAGTACCTGCACATGTGGTTACATGCCACTACCAACAAGGGACATTGGCCAGAGCCTGGAGACATATTGTTGGGGTACCTGCAGTTCTGATTGCACCAGAGGTATTTCTGCTGGGTGTGCGAGTAGCTGCTGTCTGGTTGCCTCTTTGCAGGGTCACTCCTTTGTGTGAGGCATCCCTGGTGGTCTCTCTGCAAGTTGAAAGGGCATTGAGATCTTGGGACTGTAGCAGGGCAGAGCCTGGGGAAGCTGAAGACCAGATCCTTCAGATTTAGCTGGGTCTGCATGGGCCAGTCTGGGTCTGGCAAGCTGTGGAAATCCAGAGACTAGGGGCAGTTCTGGGGGTGGGGTGGGGGCACCTGTTTGATAAACTGGAGAAAATCAGGTTCTCTGCAGCTCAGTGAGTCCTGAAGTACATGGGGATGGAAGGGGCTGGCTACAAGTGGTGGGTACTGGAACTAACATCAAACTCAGACAACCCCACATAGGTGGAGAAGGGAAGCTGATAAAATTTTTGAAAGCCAATGGAAGAACTTGTTCAATTTTCCATTGAGAGTTTCTTTATTCCCTCCCTCCCCGCATCTCTACCATCTTCAAATTCAAATATTTTTTTTATTCTTCAATTTATTGAGGACTGAGATGTCTGAATATTATATTAGTTTTGTTGTATATTCTTATATTTTCACCTTTTCTTATAAAAATCTCTGTATATTTTTTCTCTCACCTATCTGTCTCACTGGATTCTCTTTCTCACTTCTCTCATTCTAATAGCCAACCTCTATTAATTTCTACTTAACTCTTACTTTAAATTTTTTCTTCCATCTTCTCTTCTTCTCCCTCATAAAATCACATCCTAAATTTCTTCTGTTCCCTCATTGTCCATCATTAGCAATGGTAAACTCTTTTAGCAAACTTACTGTTTGTATTGTAGACAATAATTGAACACATCATTTCTGTTTATTGCAATAATACTATAGATTCCTTAATAGGAGCTATTTGATTTAAAGATGTACATTGTTTGCATTGGGTCCTGTTAATAGTGGTTTCCTCCTTAAAGATGAGATACTGGAAGCCTTCAAGGACACTGTAAGACTACAGGGTAGAAACTGTACTGCCTCAGATTTATACAGCTAGATGAGAAGACACACACACACACACACACACACACAACATGAAAAACAGAAGGGCACAAAGCACCTCAAACAAACCAAGATGTTTGAACAATAGAACCCATAGACAACACAGTAGAAGAAATGTCAGAGTAGGAGTTTAGAAGGTACATACTTAGGCTGATTTTTGAAATAGAGGATGGCATTGGAGAGAAAATACAGGAAGTGAAAGATCACTTCAGTAAAGAGAGATTATAAAAAGGAATCAAGCAGAAATTCTCAAAATGAAGGAAACAATAAACCAAATTAAAAATACAATGGAAAGTATCACCGGCAGACTAGACCACTTAGAAGACAGAACCTCAGACAAGGAAGAAAAATATATACTCTTGAAAATAAAGTTAACTACACAGAGAAAATAATAAGAAACCATGAACAGAACTTCCAAGAAATATGAGATAACATGAAAAGGCCAAATTTTAGATTTATCAGAATAGATGAAGTCAGGGCTGGAATTGTGGCTCAGTGGTAGAGTGCTTGCATATGCAAGGCCCTGGGTTCAATCCTCAGCACCACATACAAAAGAAGAAAGTGGCATTAAGTTAAAAAAAAAAAAGAACAGGCAAAGTCATAGAGATACAAACCAAAGAAATGCACAATTTTTTCAATAACATAACATCAGAAAATTTCCCAAATATAAAGAATAAAATGGAAAATTAACTACAAGAGGTTTACAGGACCCCAAATGTATAAAATTACAGGAGACCTACACTAAGGCACATTATAATGAGAATGACTAATATACAGAATAAAGGTAGAATTTTAAAGGTTGCAAGAGGAAAAAAAATCAAATTATATATAAGAGAAACCAATTTGGTCTCAGATGATTTTTCAATGCTAGGAGGTCCTGGAAAAAATATATTAAGCTGTAAAAGAAAATGGATGCCAACTGAGAATTTTATATCTAATAAAATTAAGCTTCAGGTTCAAAGATGAAATACAAACCTTCCATGATAGACAACAAATTAAAAGAATACACAAAAAGAAAGTTTGCACTACAGAACATTTAAACAAAATATTCTATGAGGAGATAATGCAAACAAAACAAAACAATGAAAACCAGCAAAGGGAGGAACTACATTAAAAGAAAGGTCAATCAAAGGAGAAACTAAGTCAAGTTAAAAACCAAAAATAAACTAAAATGTCTGAGAACACAAAATCATATCTCAATAATAACCCTGAATGTTAATGGCCTAAACTCATCAATCAAAAGATATAGACTGGCAGATTTGATTTTTTAAAAAAAAAGACCAAAGAAAATATGCTGTCTTCAAGAGACTCACCTCCTAGGAAAAGATATTCACAGACTGAAGGTGAAAGGTTGGGAAAAAAAAAACACCACTCATAAGGACTGCATATATGAGCAAGAGTTTCCATTCTCATATCAGACAAATTGGACTTCAAACCAGTGAGTCAGAAGGGATAAAGAAGGACATTTCATACTGCTTAAGGGAATCATACATCAACAAGACACAACAATCATAAATATATATACCTTAAACAATGAAGCATCTATGTACATCAAACAAACTCTTCTCAATTTCAAGAATCAAATAGACCACAACACAATAATACTGGGTGACTTTAACAAGCCTCTCTCACTACCGGATAGATCATCCAAATAAAAATTAAACAAAGAAACTGTAGAACTCAATAATACAATCAATGATTTAGACTTAACGGACATATAGAGAGCATTTCATCCATCATTGAGTGAATATACCATCTTCTCAGCAAGACATTGATCCTTCTCTAAAATAGACCATATGTTATGCCACAAAGAAACTCTCAACAAATAAAAAAAAAATAGAAATACTACCCTGCATTCTATCAGATCGAAATGGAATGAAACTAGAAATCAACAATAAAATAAAAATAGAAGCTATCCCCAAATCTGAAGGCTAAATAGCATGCTATTGAATGATGAATGGATAGCAGAACAAATCAGGGAGGAAATAAAAAAAATACTTAGAGGTAAGTGAGAACACCAATACAACATATCAAAATCTCTGGGAAACTCTGAAGGCAGTGCTAAGAGGAAATTTCATTGCATTTAGATCATAAATTAAAAAGCAAAAAGTCCACGAATAAATGACCTAACATTACATCTCAAAGCTCTAGGGGAAAAATATTAAATCAACACTCAAAGCAGTAGAAGACAGAGAATAATTGAAGTCAATGAAATTGAAACAAATGAAACAATTCAAAAAACTGACAGAATGAAAAGTTGATTCTTTGAAAAATAAATAAAATTGATAAGCCCTTAGCTACACTAATAAAGAGATAGAAAACTCAAATTACTAAAATTCATGATGAAAAAGGAAATATCACAATTGACACTACTGAAAAACAGAAGATAATTAGAAATTATTTTGAAAATTTGTACTCTAATAAGATAGAAAATCTCAAAAGACAATGACAAATTTCTAAAGACATACTGAATCTGGATGACATACACAATTTAAACAGATCAATCTCAAGCAGTGAAATAGAAGATGACATCAAAAAACCTACCAACAAAGAAAAGCCCAGGACCAGTTGTATTCTCAGCTGATTTCTAAAAGACCTTCAAAGAAGAATTAGTGCCAATACTCCTCAAATTATTCCATGAAATAGAAAAGGAGGGAACCCTTCCAAACTCATTCAATGAAGCTAGTATCACCCTGATACCAAAACCAGAGAAAGACACATCAAGGAGAGAAAACAGTAGACAAATATCCCTGAGGAACACAGATGCAGAGATTCTCAGTATAATCCTGGAAAATTGCTTACAAAAACATATTAAAAAGATAGTGCACCATGATCAAGTGGAGTTTATCCCAGGCATGCAGTTTAGTTCAACACATGGAAATCAATAAATGTAATACATCATATCAATAGATATAAAGACATGAATCATATGATGTTCTCAGTTTATGCAGAATTGATAAAATACAGCACCTCTTCATGTTCAAAACACTAAAAAAATTAGGGATAGTAGGAACATACCTTAACATTGTAAAAGCTATATAAGCTAATCTAAGGGCCAATATAATTCTAAATGGAGAAAAATTGAAAGCATTCCCTCTAAAAATTGCCACTTTCACCACTTCTATTCAACATTGTTCTTGAAACTTTAGCCAGTGCAATCAGACAGATGAAAGAAATTAAAGGGTTATGAATAGGAAAAGAAGAACTTAAACTATCACTATTTGCTGATGACAGGATTCTATATATAGAAGATTCAAAAAATTCCACCAGAAAACTTTGGGAACTAATAAATGAATTTAGCAAAGTAGTGGAATATAAAATAAATACCCGTAAATCAAACATATTTCTATACATAAGTGATGAAGCTATTGCAAGAGAAAAGGAAAACTACCCCATTTACAATAAGCCTAAAAAAATACTTGGGAATCAATCTAACCAAAGAGGTGAAAGACCTCTATAATGAAAACTACAGAATACTAAAGAAATTTGCTGGGAGCCATTAGCCAAGTAGGTATGACAATTTCCTTGCCAGCGTACCCCATGTTGCTTAGTGGAAGGACTCGTGGAAATAGGACATTTTGCAGTGACATTGCATGTAGGTGACCTTGCTCAAGGACCAGGGCGGATCTGGGTTTAGGGTGTTCCCGGTTTATAATCTGGGTTTAGGGAGTTCCCGGTTTAGGTTCCAGGTTTAAGGTTTAAGGTTATTCCTGCTGGGAATAGGGCGTATCCTGCTGCCTGAGTTCCCCTTGAGTTCTCACGGGATTCAGACAGTATTTTTTGGGAGACAGAAGCCCAGTGGGGGTGGATTTGGGCAGAGAACGTGGATTTCCCCAGAACGTGATTGCAGACGGCTGGTGTGAGTTCGGGAATAAAGAGTTGCTGTTTGAATCTACAAGCTGTGTGGTGGCTCGTGATTTTGTGCCCAGCCAGACTGCGGCAGAAATTGAAGAAGACCTAAGAAGATGATCTTAGACCTTAGAAGATCTCCCATGCTTTTGGGTTGGCAGAATTAAAATTGTCAAAAATGGCCATACTAGCAAAAGTTCCATACAGATTTAATGCAATTTCTATTAAAATCCCAATGACATTCTTCACAGAACTAGAAAAAAGTAATAATAAAATTCATTTGGATAAAGAAGGTACCTAGAATAGCCAAAGCAATGCTTAGCAAGAAGAGTGAAGCAGGAGGCATCAAATCCCAGATCTTAAACTATACTACAGAGCAATAGTAGCAAAAATGATATGGTATGGGCACCAAAATAGACATGTAGACAAATGGTACAGAATAGAAGATACAGAGACAAACACTCATAAATACAGTTATCTTATACCAGGCAAAGGCACCAAAAACATTCATTAGAGAAGATAGCCTCTTCGATAAATTTCCAGAAAACTGGAAATCCATATGTAGCAAAATGAATTAAACCTCTATCTCTCACCCTGCACAAAAATCAACTCAAAGTGGATCAAAGACTTAGATACTAGAACAGAGACCCTGCACCTAATTGAATAAAAAGCAGGCCCAAATCTTCATCATGTTAGCTTAGGACCTGACTTCCTCAACAAGACTCCTAATGTGCAAGAACTAAAATGAAGAAATAATAAATGGAATGAAATCAAACTAAATGCTTCTTTTAAGCAAAGGAAACAAGAGAGAGCCTTCAGAATGGGAAGAAATCTTTACCACATGCAACTCAGATATAGCATTAATCTTCAGGATATATAAAGAACTGAAAAACTTAATACCAGAAAAAAAATAACCCAATCAATGAATGTGCTAAGGAACTGAACAGATAGTTCACAGAAGAAGTACAATCAATCAACAAACATATGAAAAAAATGTTCATCTTCTCTAGCAATTAGAGAAATGCAAATCAAAACTACTCTAAGATTTCATCTCATGCCAGTCAGAATGGCAGTCATCAAGAACACAGGCAATAATAACTGTTGGTGAGGATGTGGGGAAAATGATACACTTATACATTGCTGTGGGACTGCAGAATGTAACCATTCTGGAAAGCAGTATGGAGATTCCTCATAAAACTTGGAATGGAACCACCATTTGACTCAGCCGTCCCACTCCTCAATCTTTACCCAAAGAACTTAAAATCAGCATAGTACACTGATGTAGACACATCAATGTTTATAGCAGCTCAATTCATAATAGCTAAACTATAGAACCAACCTAGATGCCCTTCAACAGATGAATGGATAATAAAAATGTGTTACATATACACAATGGAATATTACTCAGCCTTAAAGAAGAATGAAATTATGACATTTGCCAGTAAATGAATTGAATTAGAGAATATCATGCTGAGTGAAGTAAGCTAATCCCCCCAAACCAAAGGCTGAATGTTTTCTCTGGTCAGCGGATACTGATCCATAGTGGGAGAAGTGGGAAAGAATGAAGGAACTTTGGATTGTGCAGAGGAGAGGGAGGGGAGGGGTGGGGCTGTGGGGATGGAAAGGATGGTAGAATGAAAATAGACATTATTACCCTGTGTGCATGTATGATTACACTACTGGTGTGACTCTGTACCATGATCAGCAATGAGAAGTTGTGTTCCATTTGTGTGCAATGTATCAAAATACATTCTACTGTCATGTATAACTAATTAGAACAAATAACTCCCCCCCCCAAAAGAAATAACAATCAGATTTAAAAAAATATTTAAAAAAAGATAAAATGAGGACTTTCAAGATGGTAGATTAGAGAAAGGCTTTGTTTTGAGTTGCTCTGTAGCTTGGGATTGAAGCAGTGGCAGTACTGCCTTTCCAAAATGTGGGTGAAAGAAGGAATTCGCTGAAATTTAATATCAGGCAGTCAGAATCTCTTAGGGATTAAGAAATTTGGGTGCATTGAGCAAGAAAGCAGAAAGAATAAATTGGAGTAAAGCTGGTTGTAGCAGTAGTAGAGGTGCTGGTTCACTGCAGAGGAGCGGGAATGATGCAAACACAGCTTTGGCATGGAAAAACTTGTAGCACAGAAAAGTAGTCTCAGCTGATCCAGAGGTTGACTGGGAACTGTCGTTTCAAAAGTGCTCTGTGCTTCTAAACTGGCAAGTGGAGAACTGAGGAGGGGAGTCATCTTGAGGAAGCCAGGCTGCAGTGTGCTGCTGAGAGCGCCTGGTATGTCATAGCAGACATTGCTGTACTGTCCTGGCAACCACTTACCACGTGGCCTAGGGTGTGTGTAGCAGAATGTGAGTGAAACCGGCCCAGAGAAGGTTGTACCTAGGAGGATCCAAGTCAGCGATATGGAGGAGAGTGCAACTTGCTTTCCCTTAATCTGACAGCTCAAGTGACCAGCTAAAGAGGGTCAGGAAACTGAGCAGGGGGACATGATTACATTCAGGAACTGAACCTGGGAATGCTGTATTTATAGGTGGCAGAGTGTGAGAGACCTATGGAGGGTCTCTCAGGAGACTGCTGACATTCAGACTCCCAGAGATTGGCATCTACCCAACCTTAGGGGATGTGTTCATCTAATTTCTCCAGAGCAGGTACCACCCAAGAACATTCTAAAGGCCTGATCAGAACTAAGCCCCACTCACCAGAACTCCCCACTTAGAACTGTGCCGTAGTCCCATCCTGGGAGTGCGTCAGTCTGATCTGTCTGGGCAACACTCCAGTTGACTACTTCCCATTCCATCCCACCTGACATTGGCGAGAAGGGAAGTAGAGTGTTATTTCAAACAGCTTCAGTTTAGGCCACTCCAGCCGGTAGGCGAGTGGGCAACAGAAAGTGAGGAAGAGTATACAACCTCCGGTTCTTGCTCTCTCTAAGGGGTACATACCCCAAAAGTAAACACAAAGAAGGACACTTGAGCCTAGGAAGTGATAATCCATTGACAATTTTGATGCCTCACTGGTGAGAATTCTTTCTATTTTCATTAAAGATGTTTTTCCCTCATTCTCTAGCTCACTTCTTGGTGTTCTTACTGTGCTCATTGTTTCATGGACATATGTACATTTTTGTTTCATTTTTCTCATTTAAAAATTGGTATTTGTCTTTGTCTTGCCTCTTGAGGGCTAGGGTTTTTTGTTTGTTTTGTTTTGTTTTGACACCAGGGATTGAATCTAGCTTAACCACTCCTCACATCTCCAACTCTTTTTATATGTTGTTTTGAGACAGGGTCTCACTAAGTTGCTTAGAGTCTTGGTAAGTTGCCAAGGCTGGCTTTGAACTTGTGATCCTCTTGCCTTAGACTCCTGAGCTGCTGGAATTACAGGCATGTGCCACCATACCCAGCATTGTTTTGTTTTTGTTCGTTTATTTCTCTTGCTTTCCTTTCTTCTCTCGCTAATATCCAAAGTCTCTTGTTCCCTTTTTCTTTCCACTTAGTTTCTTATTTATTTTCTTATTTTATTTATTTATTTTTCTCCTTCTATATAGCCAAAAGTTACATCTCTTGTGTATTCTGTTCACATTTTTAACTAATAAATTTATTCTAATTAGGTATACATGACAGCAGAATGCATTTTGATTCATTGTACACAATTGCAGCACAACTTTTCTCTGGTTGTACATGATATAGTGTCACTCCATATGTGCAGTCATACATGTACCTAGGGTAATGATGTCCATCTCATTCCACCATCTTTCCTGCCCCCCTGCCCCCTCCCCTCCCCACCCCTCCCTTCCTTTTTCCCAATCACAGTTTCTCCATTTTTTTGAGAAAGAGAGAGAGAGAGAGAGAGAGAGAGAGAGAGAGAGAGAGAGATTTTTTTTTAATATTTATTTTTCAGTTTTTGGTGTACACAACATCTTCATTTTATTTTTATGTGGTGCTGAGGATCGAACCCAGCGCCCCGCCCATGCCAGGCGAGTGTGTTACCACTTGAGCCACATCCCCAGCCCCACAGTTTCTCCATTTTTCCCATGCCCCCACCCCCCATTATGGATCAGCATCCACTTATCAGAGAGAACATTCAGCTTTTAGATTTTTGGGGTTTGGCTTACTTTGCTTAGCATGATATTCTTCAACTCAATCCATTTACCTACAAATGTCATAATCTTATTCTTTTTAATTTTTTATTTGTTTTAATGTTATATATGACAGTAGAATGCATTTATGCACTTTGATATATCATACATAGATGGAATATAATTTCTCTGAGTGCACATGTAGCAGAATCACATTGGTCATGCAGTCATATATATACATACAGTAGTAATGTCTGTTTCATTCTACTATCTTTCTATCCCCACATTTCCTGCTCTCCCCTCCCATCACTTCCCTCTACCTAATCTAAGGTAACACTATTCTTCCTTAGTGCTCCCCGCCTTATTGTGAAGGTTTTCTCTAATATGTGAAATTAATATGCATATTAGAGAAAACATTTGGCCTTTGGTTTTTGGGATTGGCTTATTTTGCTTAGCATGATATTCTCCAACTCCCACCATTTACTGGCAAATGCCATAATTTCACTCTTCTTTAAAGCTGAGTAACATTCCATTGAGTATATGTACCATATTTTCTTTATCCATTCATCTATTGAAGGTATCTAGGTTGCTTCCACAGTTTAGCTATTGTGAATTGAGCTACTATAAACATTGATGTGGCTGTGTCCCTGTAGTATGCTGATTTTAAGTCCTTTGGGTATAGACGGAGGAGTGGGATAGCTGGGTCAAATGGTGGTTCCATTCTAAATTTTCTAAGGAATCTCCATACTGCTTTCCAGATAGGTTGCACCAATTTGCAGTCTCACCAGCAGTGTAAGAATGTGCCTTTCTCCCTACGTCCTCACCAACATTTATTGTTTTCTGTATAACTGCCTTTCTGAATGGCATGAGATGAAATCTTAGAGTAGTTTTGATTTGCATATCTCTAATTACTAGAGATGTTGAACATTTTTTCATATATTTGTTAATGTATGTCTTCTTCTGTGAAGTGTCTGTTTAGCTCTTTAGCTCATTTATTGATTGGGTTGTTTGTTTTTTGGTGTTAAGTTTTTTGACTTCTTTATGTTCTAGATATTAGTGTTTTGTCTGATATGCATGCATCAAAAATTTGCTCCCCAAATTTAGGCTCTCTCTTCACCTCATTGACTGTTTCTTTTGATGAGAAGAACCTTTTTAGTTTGAATCCATCCCATTGATTAATTCTTGATTTTGTTTCTTGTGCTTCAGGAGTCTTGTTAAGGAAGTTGGGCCTAATCCAATGTGATGAAGATTTGGGACTACTTTTTCCTCTATTAGGCACAGGGTTTCTGGTCTAATTCCTAAGTCCTTGATCCATTTTGAGTTTTGTGCATGGTGAGAGATAAGGGTTCAGTTTCATTTTGCTGCATACGGATTTCTAGTTCTCCCAGCACCGCTATCTTTTTTACTATGTATGTTTTTGATGCCTTTGTCTAATATGAGATAACTGTATTTATGTGGGTTTGTCTCTGTCTTCTATTCTATACCATTGGTTAACAAGTCTATTTTGGTGCCAGTACAATGCCATTTTTTAAGTATAGCTTTGTAGTGTAGTTTAAGGCTTAGTATTATATTGCCTCCTGCTTCACTCTTCTTTTTCCAAATGATTTTCATTATTGCTTTTTCTATTTCTATGAGGAATGATGTTGTGATTTTAATTGGAATCACATTGAATCTGTATAGTGCTTCAGGTAGTATGGCCATTTTGACAATATTAATTTTTCCTATCCAAGGGTATGGGTGCTCTTTCCATCTTCTAATGTCTTCTTCAATTTCTTTCTTTAGTGTTCTGTAGTTTTTATTGTAGAGGTCTTTCACTTCTCTTGTTGATTCCTAAGTATTTTATTATTTTGAGGCTATTATAAATGAGGTAGTTTTCTTAATTTCTCTTTCAGAGGATTCATCACTGATGTTTAGAAATACATTTGATATATAGTCATTAACTTTATATCCTGCTACTTTGCTGAATTCACTTATTAGTTCTCAAAGTTTTCTGGTGGAATTTTTTTTGGATCTTCTAAATATAGAATCATGTAACCTACAAATAGAATCATGTAACCTACAAATAGTGATAGTTTGAGTTCTTCTTTTCCTATTCATATCCCTTTAATTTCTTTTGTCTGTCTGATTGCTCTGGCTAGAATTTCAAGGGGTATGTTGAATAGAAGTGGTAAAAGAGGGCATCCCTGTCTTGTTCTAGTTTTTAGAGAGACTGCTTCCAATTTTTCTCCATTTAGAATGATGTTGGCCTTGGGTTTAGCATAGATAGCTTTTATAATGTGAAGGCATGTTTCTACTAACCCTAGTTTTTCTAGTGTTTTAACATGAATGGGTGCTGTATTTTGTCAAATGCTTTCTCTGCATCAATTGATATAATCATATGATTCTTATCTTTAAGTGTATTGATGTGATGAATTACATTTATTGATTTCTGTATGTTGAACCAAACTTGCATCCATGAAATGAACCCCACTTGATCATGGTGAACTATCTTTTAAGTATGTTTTTGTATGCAATTTTACAGAATTTATTGAGAATTTTTTGCATGAATATTCATCATGGATATTGGTCTAAATTTTCTTTTCTTGATGTGTCTTTGTGTGGTTTTGGTATCAGGATGATACTAGCTTCATAGAATGAGTTTGGAAGGGTTCCCTCTTTCTCTATTTCATGGAATAAATTTGAGGAGTATTGATATTAATTCTTATTTGAAGGTCTTATAGAACTCAGCTGTGAGTTTATCTGGTCCCAGGCTTTTTGTGGTTGGTAGGCTTTTGATGGTGTCTTCTATTTCCTTGCTTGAAATTGATATGTTTAAATTGTATATGTCCTCATGACTCAGTTTGGATATATCATATACCTCTAGAAATTTGTTAGCATCTTCAAGGTTTTCTATTTTACTGGAGCATAAATTTCCAAAATAGTTTCTAATTGCCTTCTGTATTCCAATAGTGTCTGTCATGTTATTTCCTTTTTCATCATGAATTTTAGTAATTTGAGTTCTCTCTCCTTCTTTTCATTAGGGTGTCTAAGGGTTTGTCAATTTTATTTTATTTTTTCAAAAAACCAGTTTTTTGTTTTGTTGATTTTTTGAATTGTTTCTTTTGTTTCAATCTCATTGATTTATGCCCTGATTTTAAATGTTTCCTGTCTTCCGGTTGTTTTTTTATCCAGGGCTTTGAGATGTAATGTGAGGTCATTTATTTATTGACTTTTTCTTCTTTTAATGAATGAGCTCAATGCATAAACTTTCCTTTTAGCACTACCTTCATAGTGTCCCATAGATTTTGATAAGTTGTATCAGAGTTCTCATTTACCTATAACAAATTTTTTATCCCCTCCCTGATGTCTTCTGTTATTTATGCATCATTCAATAGCATATTTTTTTGGCCTCCAGGTGTTGGAGGAGCTTCTATTTTTTATTTAATCATTGATTTCTAGTTACATTCCATTATGGTCAGATAGAATGCAGGGTAATGTCTCTGTTTTTTTGTATTTGTTAAGACTTGATTTGTGGCATAACATGTAGTCTATTTTGGAGAAGGATCCATGTACTGCTAAGAAGAAAGTATATTCACTTGTTGATGGATGGAATATTCTATATTTGTCTGTTAAGTCTAAATTCTTACTGTATTATTGAATTCTATAGTTTCTTTGTTTAGTTTTTGTTTGAAAGATCTATCCGGTGGTTGGAGAGGTGTATTAAAGTCACTCAGTATTACTGTGTTGTGATCTATTTCATTCTTGTAGTCGAGAGGGATTTGTTTGATATACATAAACGCCTCATGGTTTGTGGCATTGATATTTATGATTGTTATGTGTTGTTGATGTATGAATCCCTTAAGCAGTATTAAATGTCCTTCTTTATCCCTTATGACTAACTTTGGTTTGAAGTCCACTTTGTCTGATATGAGGATGGAAACCCCTGCTTGTTTACATGGTCCATGTGAGTGGCATGTTTTTTCCTACCCTTTTACCTTCAGTCTGTGGATGTCTTTTCCTGTGAGATAAATCTCTTGAAGGCAGCATATTTTTGGGTCCTTTTTTAAAATCCAGTGTGCCAGTCTATGTCTTTTAATTGATGAGTTTAGGCCATTCACATTCAGGGTTATTATTGAAATATGATTTGTATTCCCAGACATTTTCGTTTACTTTTGGTTCTTTACTTGACTTGGTTTCTCCTTTGATTGGCCTTTCCTTTCGTGTAGTTCCTCTCCTTGCTGATTTTTATTTCCTCCTCATGGAATATTGTGCTAAGAATACTCTGTAGTGCAGGCTTTCTCACTGTAAATTCTTTTAACTTTTATCATGAAAGGTTTTTATTTCATCATCAAATCTGAAGCTTAATTTTGCTGGATATAAGATTCTTAGTTGGCATCCATTTTCTTTCAGCACTTGGTATTTATTGTTCCAGGATCTCCAGCTCTGAGGATCTGGATTGAAAAAATCTGCTGAGATCCGAATTGGTCTCTCCCTATATGTTATATGATTCTTTTCTCTTGCAGCCTTTAAGATTCTATCCTTATTCTGTATACTGGGCATTTTCATTATAATGTGCCTTGTTGTAGATCTGTTGTAATTTTGTACACTTGGTGTCCTGTAAGCCTCTTGTATTTGATTTTCCAATTCATTCTTTATGTTTGGGAAATTTTCTAATATTATCTCATTGAAGAGATTGTGCATTGCTTTGGTTTGAATCTCTGTGCCTTCCTCTATCTCAATAACTCTTAGATTTGGTCTTTTGATGCTATCCTATAATTCTTGGATGTTCTGTTCACGGTTTCTTACCATCTTCACTGTGTGGTTGACTTTATTTTCAAGATTATGTATTTTGTCCTCATTATCTGATGTTCTGTATTCCAAGTTATCTAGTCTGTTGATGATGCTTTCTATTGCGTTTTAAATTTGGTTTATTGTTTCCTTCATTTCAAGGATTTCTTTTTTTTTCTTTTTTAGGAATCTCCATTCCTTTCTTTCTTTCTTGTTTTAAAAATATTTTTAGCTGTAGTTTGACACAATATCTTTATTTATTTATTTTTGAGAGAGAGAGAGAGAAAAGAGAGAGAGAGAGAGAGAGAGAGAGAGAGAGAGAGAGAGAGAGAGAGTTTTTTAATATTTATTTTTTAGTTTTCGGTGGACACAACATCTTTATTTTATTTTTATGTGGTGCTAAGGATCAAACCCAGCACCCTGCGCATGCCAGGCGAGTGCGTTACCACTTGAGCCACATCCCCAGCCCCCTTTAGTTATTTTTATGTGATGCTGAGGATCAAACCCAGGCCTTAAACATGTGAGGTGTGTGCTCTACCACTGAGCTATAGCCCCAGCCCCTTCAGCTCTTTTTTTAATTAATCTTTTGCTACCTGTATTTGCTCCCTTATTTCTTTGTAGTGTGATCAATGTTTGCCTGTGTTTGCTCTCTTATATCTTTGTTGGATTGATCAATTTTTTCCTGTACTGTACTTCCTCACTTATGTCATTCTTTAATTCACAGAATATTTTAATTATGAACATTCTGAACTCCTTCTCTGACATTTCATCAACTGTGCTGTCCATGGATTCTATTATTGTGGTATCATGGTTTGTTTGGGGAACTTTCTTCCTTTGGTTTTTTTCCCCTCATGTTGTCTGTGTATCTTCATTTCTAGCAGTGCAGATCTGAGGTATTACAGTTTCTACCCTATAAGCTAGTAGTGTCCCTATAGATTACCTATACCTCACCTTGGTGTTGGGCTTCCTGTCTCCAGCTGGAGTCCCTTGATGGATGCTACTGCAGCTAATGGTGGTGGCAGCAATAGCAGAGGTAACTCAAGATAGCAGTGGGGGTGTACTATACACCTATATACAGTCGTACTATAGAAAGAGGTTCCAGGGGATTAGGCTCCACAGGTGTAGATTGGGCTATGCTTTCTTTAAATTTAGATTCTCGCCCCATACTAAAACTAAATGTTCAAGGACATGAATTTAATGGACTACTGGATACAGGTGCAGACCTTAGCATCATCTCTCGTTAAGAATGGCCAAAACATTGGCCATTACAACAAGCCACTCAAACACCTCGAGGCCTAGGAGTGGCGACTAATCCCCATAGAAGTGCAATGGTATTAGATTGGAAGGATGCTGAAGGATGTGAAGGAACTATACAGCCATATGTATTGGATCATCTTCCTGTAAATTTATGAGAACGAGATGTTCTAGATCAATTAGGACTAACATTAACAAATAACATCAATTCAAATGCATCCACTATTATGGCTAGACAAGGTTTTAGGAAAGGAAAAAGATTAGGAGAACAAGAACAAGGTATAGTAGCACCAATACAAATAGATCAAGGAACAGGCAAACATGGATTGGATTTTCAGGAGGGGTCATTGAGACAATAAAAATTACTTGGAAATCAGAAAGACCAGTATGGGTTCCTCAGTGGCCCCTGACTAAAGAAAAGATACAAGCAGCCCATGACCTGGTCAAACAACAATTAGCAGAGGGACATATACAACCTTCTGTATCTCCCCATAATACTCCCATTTTTGTCATAAAAAAAAATCTGGTAAATGGAGATTATTGCAAGATTTAAGAGCCATTAATAATGAGATGGTTATTATGGGATCTGCTTAATCAGGGATTCCCCAATTGTCTGCTTTGCCAAAAACCTGGTATGTTTTAGCTATAGATATTAAAGATTGTTTTTTTTTTCAATTTCAATTCATCCTGAGGATAGTCCACATTTCGCATTTACTGTCCCTGCACTGAATCATGAAAGTCCTGATCAGAGATATGAATGGAAAGTACTCCCTCAAGGGATGGCTAACAGCCCAACTATGTGTCAAATTTATGTTAACAAAGCAGTCCAACCACTTGGAAATCAAAATCCTGAACTACAAATATTTCATTATATGGATGATATAAAGAAATATTATATTACAACACAAAGATAAAAACACATTGCTAGAATGTTATGCCCACTTACAAACTTATTTAAAAATTATAATCTAGAAATAGCAATAGATAAAGTACAATTAAATTTTCCAATTAATTATTTAGGAGTTCTATTATCCTCAACCATGGTCCGTCCACCAAAAATTCAAATACTAGTAGATCAACTCAAATCACTTAACGGCTTTCAAAAGTTATTAGGAGACATAAATTGGATAAGGCCTTATCTAGGCATACCAACAGGAGAGTTGGGACCTTTATTTGATATCCTAAAAGGTCCATCAGATCCAAATTCGCCATGTATGTTAACTCCTGAAGCAAGAAAGACATTAAAAATCATTGAAACATATATGGAAAATATGCATTTGGATAGAATTGATATGTTTGCCTTTATTATTTATTGTACTACCAACAAAAAATATTCCTACAGGAGTATTTTGGCAAGAAGGTCCATTATTATGGATACATTTATCTTATTCTCCTAACACTATTCTTACTAGGTATCTTGAAGCTGTAGGACAATTAATACTCAAAGGAATAAAAGCAGCAAAGGGAGTGTTCGGAATTTCTCCCAATAAAATTATTACTCCATATACTATGGATCAAATTGATGAGTTAGCTAATGAGTTAAATACTTGGGCAATAATCATGTGAAAATCTAATGTTTCATTTGATAACCACATACCATCTAATCCTTTGTTGTCTTTTTGGTCTTCACATCCTGTAGTTTTTCCAAAATGACAAGAAAAACACCTATCATGAATGCTCCAAATATATTCACTGATGGGTCAAATAATGGTACAGCAGCAGTAGTTACCCCTGATCAAACTTTTACATTTTTAGTACCCAAACAATCAGCTCAAAAGGTAGAGCTTAATGCAGTATTACAAGCTTTTGTGATGTTTAAAGATTCTGTATTTAATTTATTTTCCGATAGTCAGTATATAGTTAATGCTATAGTATCCCTTGAAGATGCTGGTAGGATTTCCCCTTCCTCTACTGTTTTTTCTTTGTTTTCCACTATACAAAGTCTAATCTGGGACAGAAAAGATCCATTCTTTATAGGACATATCAGGGCACATACAGGATTGCCTGGAGCCCTTAGTTTGGGCAATGATTTAGCAGATAAAACTACACATGACATACATATTTTCTCTACACTAGAAGAAGCTACAAATTTTCATAAAAGGTTCCATGTCAATGCTAATACTTTACAAAAGCATTTTAAAATAACTAAGGAACAAGCCAGACAAATAATAAAACAATGTCAAAATTGTGTGACCCTTTTACCACAAGTTAATCTTGGAGTCAATCCTAGAGGACTGATCCTAACCATATTTGGCAGATGGGCGTCACACACTTGCCAGAATTTGGAAAATTAAAATATTTGCATGTTACGGTTGACACTTCTCCCAGATTTTTGATAGGCTCCCTTCATGCCAGAGAAAAAACTAAAGATATTATAGCTCATTGCTTACAAAATTTTGCCACTGTGGGCGTTCCAAAACAGTTAAAAACCGATAATTCCCCTGGTTATACTTCTATCTCTTTTAAACAATTTTGCTCATCATTTGGCATTACTCATATAACAGGAATCCCATACAATCCACAGGGACAAGGCATAGTTGAAAGAGCTCATCAAACTTTTAAAATGTACTTATTAAAGCAAAAAGAGGGAATTGGGAAGGGGTATATATCCCTCAAAGATAAACTTAAAATAACCCTTTTTACTCTAAACTTTTAAAATTTGGATTCATCAGGGCTTAGTGCTGTGGAAAGGCATATGTGTCCAAAAAATGTACATAAGCCCAAGGTACTTTGGAAGGATATTCTAACAGGACAATGGAAAGGTCCTGACCCAGTGATTGTCTGGAGTTGGGGGTCTGTTTGTGTGTTTCCACAGGGAGAACAGCAGCCAATTTTGATTCCAGAGAGATTATCTAAAGCGATTTCTACAGACCAAAAAGAAGATGATTTGGCTTAAATACATAACAGATGATATCCAGAACTCCAGTTTGGCCATCCTTACATCTGCGACAGTGGTTCTCCCACACCTGGAGGCTAATGAAACCAGGATGCTTTTTTCAATATCTATTTTATTATTGCCCTTTCCCACATCATGAAGTTCTATTTTGTTTTTTTAGCTCATACAGACCTAGGTTAATGTTTTGCTGATCATTTCTATTTTTGAATATGGAGTTTTTAAACATTGCAATGGAGATTTCACCTGTAAAAAGTTACAAGGCCTTTACTATTATGTTATGTGTTGTATGTATTATATTATGTGTACACACTTGTGTTTTGTGTTGTATGTTTGTATGTGCGTATGTCCATATATCATATAAGACAAACGCTCATGAAAAAATGGATCCAAATATAAATTTTTTTTAATGCTGCAGTCTGGCTGGGCACAATTCACAAGCAACTTGTCAAACAGGAACGAACTTTATTTTTTGAATGCACGCCCACCACCCAAGCTCTCCAGGAATTCCCTGAGAGCCCAACTGCCACCACCGGCTCTTCTGGTGAGTCTCAACTGGCACTCTTAGGTCCCTGCTCTGGGACCTAAGGGCAGATTGGCTGGATCATGTGGGCAGAGCCAAAAGAGTCCCCCAATGAGCAGCTCCGTGGTCTGAAAGGGTGGGGAAACAGACCAATGAGCATCACTGCAGAGGAGCCAATCAGCTGGAAGTTTGCTGGGGCCGCTTCAGTTGCGGCTCTCAACAGTATTATAGTTTCTACCCTATAACCTAGTAGTGTCCCTATAGATTACCTATACTTCACCTTGGTGTTGGGCTTCCTGTCTCCAGCTGGTGTCCCTCAATGGATGCTACTGCAACTAATGGTGGTGGCAGCAATAGCAGAGGTAACTCAAGATAGCGGTGGGGGTGTCCCAAGATGGATGCAACCACTTTCAGAAAGGGTGGGGCTGGAAGGGTGGCCTTTGCAATGGCTTTGGATGCCTGTCAGAGATGCAGCTTTTTTTCTAGGCCCTGTCTGTTGTTCAAGGTGGAGGCTACTGCATGGGGAGGTTATGGTGATGGCTGCAGTCTTTCAAGATGGAGGTGGGCTAGGCCTGGGCTCCCAGTGGGTTGTTGGGAGCAGTCCTTGCCCTGGGCTTGGGCTCTGGTGTGGGTCAGCAGGTCGGCAGGGGCAGGAGTGGTCCTGGACCTAACCTGGGCCTAGGCTCCTGCACGGGTTGGCAGGGATGGTCCCAGGCCTGGGCTAGGGCTTTGAGATGGGTCCCTATCCACATTTTGAATATTCTAAATTCTCTTTTATTTTCTTGTTATACTTTCTTTGCTCTTAATAAATTGTATTTTTTTTAACCAACTTTTAGAGCTCTTTGATTTATGTAACTTCTGCTCTCACAATTCATGTCATTGCAGTTATTAGTACTGTGGATGGCCTTGTTGACATCAGTTGTTTATTTATTTTTATGTGGTGTTGAGGATCAAACCCAGTGCCCCAGGCATGCCAGGTGTGCGTGCTACCGCTTGAGCCACATCCCCAGCCCAGTTGTTTATTTAATGTAGATCTAGTTCACGGCTATTTATTGTGTTTACTCTTGGCAATTGCTGATCTCACTACATGTTTTTGTGGTAATTATTGGTGTAGATGTCACAGTAGGAACTGGATGTTTGTTTTAATGGTGTATATTGTTTGCTTCAGTTGTTGCTATTCTCTATGCCCTCCTTTTATGTGAGATGCTAGTAGTCTACTGGGACATCAGAAGTTCTCAGGTACAGACTTTGCTGCTGAACTACACCAAAAACAAGTCAAGAAAACAGTGCAGGGGCTGGGTTTGTGGCTTAGTGTTAGAGCACTTGCCTAGCATGTGTGAGGCACTTGGTTTAATCCTCAGCATCACATAAAAATAAATAAATAAAATAAAGTATTATGTCTATCTAAAACTAACTAACTAACTAAAGAGAACAGTGCACCTTACTTCAAACACTAACCATGCTCAAACTCATTGATACAAAGGAGACAAAAATCCCCACTCAAATGACCAGACTAGCTAGGGGGGCTCTCAGGTCCCACTCATGGACATCCATTTCTATGGCAAAAACAGAATTAACACAAAGTCTGTGAAGAACACATCTATGATCTATGTAGATCACTTTTGTTTGCACTCCTCTAGAATATAGAGTTAAGTGAAAAAGAACCATCACAGAGGATGCACCCCAAATAACCTTCTCTCTATGACACAATTGCCAGATCCACAGAAGGACCCCACTCTTTGAGACCTACAGGGAAAGTAAAATTCTCAAACTCTGACAAAAATAAACTATAAGAGTGTATCAGAATACACTAATCATCACCAAAGAACTAGCAGAAAAACTATATGACAAAACCCATTTGGAAATAATATTGAAAAACTCACACCAATCTGATAACCCAGAATACTTTGGAATGCGAAGTCTGTGCCCTAAATATACCCATACATAAGACTGGAATAGAAATCCATTCCAATAGGTGTGTAAAATACAACGTAAGAACATAAGTAATATTAAAAAATAAGGTAATGTGACACCTACTAAAGTATATAATACATCAGCAACTGACTCCAAAGACATTAAAGTGAATGAAGTGCCAGATAACGAATTCAAAAGGATGACTATAAAAATAATCAATTGCTGCCAGGCACCATCCTGACTTGTTTACAGACTCTAAGAATCAATGAATTTAAAGTCAACACAGCAGAACAACTGGATGGATTAAGGAAAGCAATATGAATGAGAAATGAAATAAGG
Organism: Marmota monax; assembly: GCF_021218885.2. Taxonomy (NCBI): domain Eukaryota; kingdom Metazoa; phylum Chordata; class Mammalia; order Rodentia; family Sciuridae; genus Marmota; species Marmota monax. The sequence continues at coordinate 2,122,619 of NW_026694841.1, forward strand.
AGATAAGATATTAAAAGCCAACCAAACAGAAATCTTGGAAATGAAAGATACAATAAATGAAATAAAAAATTCAGTTGAAAGTCTCTTTAATAGGGTAGCCCATACTGAACACAGAATCTCAGAGCTGGAAGACAAAGTGGCCAGCCTTGAACTTTCAGGCAACATTAAAGAAAATAAAATAAGCAACGATGGCCACAATTTGCAAGAATTCTGGGAAAGCATTAAGGGACCAAATTTAAGAATCACTGGAATCAAAAAGTGTTGCAAGATGCAGGCTAATGACATGAATAACCTCTTCAGGTAAATAATAACAGAAAAATTTCCAAACCTTGAGAATGAAATAGACATGCAGATACAGGAAGCATTCAGGACCCCAAATAGACAAGATTAAAAAAGAACATTTCCATTACTGATTATAATTAAAATGCCTACCCTACAGAACAAGGATAGAATTTTAAAAGCCTCAAGAGGAACCATTAGGTCACATTTAGAGACAAGCCAATCAGAATTACTTCTGATTCCTCAGCATGAACTCTAAACTCCAAGAGGGTTTACAGTGATGTGTTTCAATCCATGAAAGAAAATAACTTTCATCCAAGATTGCTATATCCAGCAAATCTATCCTTTAAATTTGAAGAAGAAGAAAAAAAAACTTCCAAAATAATGAAACTAAAAGAATTCATGACTATTTAGCTGTCCCTACAGAAAATACTTAAAGAAATAATACCCACAGAAGAAAACAAAAACAAAATCCAGATATCACAAATGGATAAATCTCAGAACAAAATTAAACATTAGAAATAAATCAGAATGGCACAAATTAATAAACATCTATTCTAGTCATTTTAAAAAAATTACTGTGACCAAAATGCCTGACAGGAACAATTAGTGGGGGTTCATGGTTTTAGAGATCTCAGTCTATATATGGCCAACTCTATTTCTTTGGGCCTGAGGTGAGGCAGAACATCAGGGCAGAACTGTGGAGAAAAGCAGCTGATAACATGGCACTAGAAAGCAGAGAAATAGTTCCACTCAACAAGAACAAAATATACACCCCCAGGCCCTCCCCCAATGACCCACCTCCACAAGCCACAACCTATGATTACCACCCGGTTAATCCCTACTAGGAGATTAATACACTGATGAGGTTAAAACTCTCATAACCAATTCATTTTACCTCTAAACTTTTTGGATTATCTCACATGTGAGCTTTTGGGGGATACCTAATGTCTAAACTATAACAACATCTCCATAATAACATTGAATATAAATACTCTAAACTCTCCAATTAAAAGAATGGATTTAAAACTAGAACCAGGGCTGGGGATGTGGCTCAAGGGTAGCGCACTCACCTGGTGTGCGTGCGGCCTGGGTTCGATCCTCAGCACCACATACAAACAAAGATGTTGTGTCCGCCAAGAACTAAAAAATAATAATAATAATAATAAAATATTTAAAATCCTCTCTCACTCTCTCTCTTTAAAAAAAATAGACTCATGATAGATTATTTTTTAAAAAAATAAATAAAACTAGAACCAATTATATGTGGTTTTCAAGAGACTGACTTACAGGAAAAGACAGCCATAGGCTAAAAGTGAAAGGACAGAAATTGATATAGGACTCAAATGCAGCCCCAAGTCACACAGGAGTAGCTACTCCCATATCCAACTAAGCAGACTTTAAGCCAAATCAGAAGAGACAAAGAAGTTTCCTTCAGATCAGTAAAAGGAACAATCCAAGAAGATATAATTATAGTAAATATTTATACCTCAAATATTGGTGCACCTCAATACATAAAACAGACACTATACAAATTAATGACTCAGATAAAGCAAGGCACAGTGGTGAATGCCCTGAGGCTGGGTAATCACAAGTTCAAGCCAGCCTTAGAAACTTAGTGAGGCCTTAAGTGACTTATTGAGACCCTGTCTCAAAATAATAAATAAATAAATAAATAAATAGATAGATAGATAGATAGATAGATAGATAGATAGATAGAGCTGGGGATGTGGCTCAGTGGCTAAGTGCCCCTGGGTTCAATACCTGTACCAAAATAAAAAGTTCAACATGGTTAGCAATTAGGGAAATGCAAACAAAAACTACATGAGATTTCATCTCACTTAAATTAGAATGACAGCCTTCAAGAATTCAAACAATAATAAATTCTTGAAATGATGTAGACAAAAAAGAATACTTTTACATTATTAGTAGGATTGTAAATTAGTAAAACAACTATTGAAATCAACATGGAGATTTCTCAAAAGACAATGAATAGGTCCACATATGACCCAGTTATTCCATTTGTTGGTATTTATCCTGAAGAATTAAAGCCAATGTACTATAAGGATACATGCATATCTATGTTTATAGCAGCACAATTCACAATAGCCAAATTAATCAACCAATCTAGGTGTCTGTCAATGGATGAATGGATAAAGAAAATGTGGCATATATACATAATGAAATTTTATTCATCGGTAAAGAATAATAAATGATATTATTTTCAGGAAATGGATGGAATTAAAAAAATTATGTAAAGCTAAATAAACCAGTTTCAGAAAATCAAGGGTCAGATTTTCTGTCATATGTGGACACTAGAGAGGAAAAAGGAAAAGTAAAGTGTGGGGGGTTCTCATGAAAATCAAAGGGAGATTAGTAGTTCAGTAGAGTAGAGGAAAGGGAGTTATTTTTTTTTAAATGAAGTGTCCCCTCATGTCAGAGACCAGCTCCAACAGGGGTTCTCAGGAGACCAACGGATGGTGAGGAGTCAGCGAAAGAGGGGTGGAGAAACAACACAGACACCAAAGTGAAGGTGTTGATCCCCATCTTTACTTGTGAAGTCGATCATATATACTTTTCATTTTGGCAGGCTCACAGTACTTTGTGGTTACAAAACAGGAATCATTATTCAAAGAAACAAAATATTACGTAGCTACAATTAGAATAGAAGACTGTATCTTGGCTTATGCATAAGCAAGCATTTGTACTTTCAGTTCGCGTTTTGCTTTGAGCTGTTTCGGCTTAGTTAACTTTTAATAATAGTTAGAAATGTCCCAGACTATTGGCCTATACCTTGACTATTCTTTCTTGACTTACTGACTGGAACCGGTGCCATGGTTACGGCAAGTGGTTGACTTGTTATTAATTTTAATCAAACAAGAGCAAGAGCACAAACCATTGTGCACAGGAACAAGAACAAGTTGCCCAGTACTAAGCACTAATCTGTCTTCTTAACATTAATTTTTCTTCTCTAGATTTTAATTTAATTTCTCAAAAACTTCCTTGACAGGAATACAGGGAGTTTTTCATTAGACATTAACAATTTACGCTCCACAGCTGAATCATTGCATTTAGAGCAAACAGATCTATTCTTTAGAAGTAGTTGCATTAGTTGGGAAAGTCATGTTTTTTCCTTCATACTTAATGGTCATATGAGAAGTCTCCACTATACTTATTAAAGGAATACAAAAACAAACCAGCCCATTCCCAGAAACATACTGCGCTCCTCCAGAGGATGGACGCCTTGCGCCATCCACCTCAGTAGGGCCTTGCCATTTCCTGAGTCAGGGGAGGGGCGCAGCACCCTCAAAACTCCAGTATTTCTGCAGGAATATTCAGAGGTAAAATGATTGTATTGTGAGAACTGTAACCTATTAAGTCCATCTTAGTTTGAACAGACTGAGTGGTCACTAGTCAGGTGGGGTGTGGCTGGACAATGTGGGTCACTGGGGCATTTCCTGGAAGGGTGAATCTTCCCTCTGGCTACCTACCTCTGCTTTCTGACCCTACCATGAGCTGAGAAGCTTTCCCTTGCTTGGCTGTGAGCCCAGAGCAATGGTGTGGGCCATTTATGGACTGGGACCTCTGAAACCATGAGCCCCAAATAAAGTTTCCATTCTCTAAGTTGTTCTTGTCAGGCATTTTGGTCACAGTGATGCAAAGCTGACTAAAACAGAAATTGGTGTCAAGAAGCATGCTTGTGGTTCAGTAGCCTTTGGAGATTGTTTGCAGGAGAAATTTTGAAGATTTATAGATGCAGACTTGAAAAGCATTAGAATGTTGAGAGCAGAGCTTAATAGGCAGTTCTAATGGAAGCTCAGTAGATCAAAATGCCAATAGGAATATGAACCATACTCACAAGTTTGCAGAGGAAAATGAGGACTCTTTTTGGAATTGGACTAGAGGCCACTCATGTTATATGTTGCTAAAGAACTTAGCTGCCTGTCCCCTAGGTCATGAGACTTACCATAAGACTGAATTCAAAGATGATATGCTACTTAAACTAGTGGAGAAAATTTCAGGGAAGCACAACAGTCAGTGGCATGGATATTGCTGGCACATTTTAGCCAGGTTTACTGTAAGAATTTGTAGCGTAAAGCAGAGTTAAAGGATTTTAAAAACTTGCAACTTGGCTAGGAAAGTGCATGTAAATTTTGGGCCAAGGAAGGCATGCTGAAGGGATTACAGTCCCTAAAAAGATGCTAAGTACTTTGCATAAAGACAATAGGAAAGATTCCTTGAGGGCATCTCAGGAATATGGAAAACCACTCCCATTATAGGCTCTACAATGATGTAGAAAAGAAAATTTCCTTTGAGAGAGATCATGGGGGCACCCTGCTTGTCTGGGGGCTCCAGGAAGTTGATTCACCATGCTGAGCTGTGCAGGCACTAGAGACCACTGCAGCCATGATCCCACAGGGCCCAGGTGTTGCATACACTGGCAGCAGACCTTGGTGTCATCTCTGTGGTGCTGATACTTTAGGAATGCAGGATGCTTGGGATAAATGGTCATGGAGGATTCCACTGAGATTTTTTTTGGTTGTAGATAGACACAATACTTTTATCTTATTTATTTATTTTTATGTGGTGCTGAGGATCAAACCCAGTGCCTCACATGTGCTAGGTAAGAGCTCTACTACTGAGTCAAACCCTAGTACTTCCGCTGGGATCTTGAAGGAGGGCTTGGGAGGCCAGGAAAAGTACATAGCAGGGTTGGTGTCCCTGAGAACTTCCCCCAAAGGTGCAGTGATGAAGATGTAAAGGTGAAGCTGAAGCTGAAATGAAGACCCAGGAATGAAGAAATCCCAGTAACTTGGACTATCTGCCAAGAACAGAGGAAGGCTATGGAGAGAAGCAGGCTAAAGAGAGCCCACGTGCACTACAACTGGCAAGGCCCAGGGCAGGTCTGCTCAAGGCCTTTGGAGAGCACATCACAGGGCATGTGTCCTTGGTGCTGTATGTGGACTTACAGGACCTGTTTGTTTGCCTGGGCTTTGACCTTGCTTTTGCCCCATACCTCCTTCCTATGCTCCATTTCTCTCTCCCTTTTTTTTGGGGGGGGGGAATAGGAATACTTACTCTGTGCCACTGAATATTGGGTATATGTAACTTGCTTTCAATCTTTATAGGGACTCACATCCAAGAGTTTGCTCTGAGTCTCAGAAGAGACTTTGGACTTGGACTAGACTTGGACTAGACTTAACAATGCAGTAACTGTTAAGACTATGGGAATATTGAAAATCAGCTAAACTTATTTTGCATTGTGAACAGCACATGAGTTTTTTTGGGTCAAGGGCAGAATGTTATGAGGCTTCCTCTCTTTTAGTTAGCTTTTTCATTCCTGTGACCAAAAGATCTGACAAGAATAATGTAGAGGAAAAGCTTATTTGGCTCAGACTTTCAGAGTTTCAGTTTACAGTTGACTAACTCCACAGCTCTGGGTCAAAGTGAGGCAGAACATCATGACAGAAGGATGTGTGGGGAGGAAAGCAACTCAGGATGTGAGAACCAAGAAGGGGAGAGAGAGAGAGAGAGAGAGAGAGAGAGAGAGAGAGAGAGAGAGAGAGAGAATATGAAAACTCCAAAGTCATGCCCTTAGTGACCCACCTCCTCCCGCCCCACCAGTTACCACCCAATTAATCCATGAGAGGTTACAACTTAGGTTACAACTCTTACATTCCAACCATTTCAACCCTGAGCATTCCTGAATTCTCTCTCACATGAGTATGAGTTTTGGGGAACACATTATATCTGAGACATAATATCCCATCCCTGGTCCCTAAAATTTCATACCCATATAACGATGCAAAATATATTTAGTCCATTTCTAAGAGTCCCACAGTACTAATAGTTCCAGCATTGCCCAGAAGTCAAGTCCAGTCTCTTCTGAGATTCAAGGCAAACTCTCAGCATGAGCATCTGTAAAAATCAAAAGCAAGTTACATATACCCAATATACAGTGGCACAGAGTAAACATTTCCATTACAAAAAAAGGAGAAATAGGGGCATAGAAGGCAGGGATGGGACCAAAGCAAGACTGAAGCCCACCTGAGAAATAAGTCCTGTAGCTCTCCATTCAGCATCTGAGGCACATTACAGTGTGATGTTCTCTACAAGGGACTTGTGTAGCTCTGCCCCTATGACACTGAAGCCTGTTATGGTTTGGATGTGAGGTGTCCCCCAAAAGCTCACATGTAAGACAATGCAAGAAGGTTCAGAGAATAAATGATTGGATTACGAGAGCCTTAACCCAATCAGTGAATTAATCACCTTCTGGGATTAATTGAGTGGCAACTGAAGGCAGGTGGGGTATGGCTGGAGGAGGTGGGGCACTGGGGACGTGGCTTTGGGGTACGTGTTTTATACCCGGTGAATGGAGATGTCTCTCTCTGCTTTCTGATCATCATGTGAGCCACTTCCCCTGGGATGTTCAGCCTCACCTCAAGCCCCAAGGAATGGTGTTGGACTTCCATGGACAGAGACCTCTGAAACCATGAGTCCTCAAATAAACATTTCCTCCCCTAAAATTGTTCTGGTCAAATCTTTTAGTAATAGCAGTAAAAAACTGACCAAAAGACCCCATACCACATGGCCACTGTCTTGGCTTGTTTCTGCTCCATTCTTACACATCTTTTCTTGACAGATGTCCCACAGAACTGACATCTCTTGATCTTGAGGGTCTCTGCTGCAGCTTTATTTTCCTTCTTACATCTTCATGCATCATCTCTTAGGGGCAGCCCAGAGGGACTCAGAATCTGCTGCATTTCTCTGGCCTCCCAGGCATTCCTTTGAAATATCAGTGGAAGTCTCCATGACTCCTTAACTTCAACATCTTGCAATCCTGCAGAACAGCACCACATAGTTTACTCCAAGGTCTGCAGCCACCTTGAGCTGCAACCTAGCTTCCTGTGACCACAGTGTCTGCAGCAGTATGTTTGTGTCTGTCTGACTAAGAACAGTGAAACAACTTCGTGCTCCCCCCCACTGTGAAAGCAGGTGCTCCTTAGTCTCTTCTTAAAGGAAAATTTACTTTTACACCCTTGAGTCTGACATAGGTGTGATCATGCCAATTTCTGAGATACCCTCAACCCATCTTTTCTATTGTTTCCTATTGTATTTAGCATTTCTTCAGTGGCTATAATTGTCTTTAACATCCACGTCTTCTTTAGCCCCAGTTTTATTCACATGTCTGGTCAAATAGCAAGATTTTCAAATCTTTATGCTCTGCTTTCTGTTCCTGATTATCACAGTAAACTTAGATAAAAGTTTACAGCAATATTCATGCCACCACCTGAATGCTATGTTGCCTTGTAAATTTCTCCTGCCATATAAATTAGTACATTACCTTTAAATTTAGCCTCATAGAAAGTCTTAGAGCATGGGCAAAATGTCTCAGGACACAGGCGACTTTTTTTCCAGAATATGATATGAATGGCCTGAACTCCAATTTCCAATAGAGTTCCATTTCTCCTCTGAAACCTCATGAGCCCCATCTTTACTTCCCACAACCCTATCAGCATTTCGTTATTTTGACCTTCCACGAGAATTGCCAATTCTAAGCTCTGTTTACAACATTCTAAGGCTCTTCCAGCTTGCATCTCTAAACTTCAAAATTCCTCCCCCAACAAACCAGCTCCAAGGGCTTATGAACCACATGGTCAGGTGAGTCATAGCAATAACCCCACTTCTAGGTGCCAATTTTTTATTTCGTTAGCTTTTTCACCTCTGTGACCAAAAGATCTGAGAAGAAAAATGTAGGAAAAGTTAATTTTGTCTCATGGTTTCAGAGGTTTAATCCACAGTCAACTGACTCCATAGCTCTGACCCAACATAAAGCAGACCATCTTGGCAAAAGGGTATTGGGAAGGAAAGAATGCTCAGAACAAGAGAGAGAGAGAGAGAGAGAGAGAGAGAGAGAGAGAGAGAGAGAGAGAGAGAGAGATCCCCCCACTCACCAGAGATAAAATGTAAACCCCAAAGTCATGCCCCCATGACAAACCTCTTCCAGCCACATCCAACCAACCCAATCACCACCCAGTTAATCCATATCAGTGGATTAATCGACTGATTAGATTGCAATTCTCACAATCCAGCCATTTTACCCCTGAGAATTCCTGCATTTTCTCATATAGGATCTTTTGGGGGCAGCTCATATCTAAACATACCCCCCCACCAAATAACTTCTGTGTTTCTGCAGGAATATTCAGAGGTGAATGATTAAATTGTGAGAACTACGACTTAATCGCCTCACCTACTGTGAATGGACTGGGTAATTACAGGCAGGTGGGTCATGACTGGGGGAGGTGGATCACTGCTACCATGTCCTGTAGGGGTACATCTTCCTTATGAGCCCCATTTCCTGACCCTATCATGAGATGAGCAGATTTCCTGTTCTGGGCTCTTTCCCCATGATGTGCTGCTTAACTTGGAGCCAGATCAGTGGAGGCGGATGCCTGTGCACTGAGGTCTCCGAAGCTGTGAGCCCCATATAAACTGTCCCTCATCTAAGTTTTCCCTGTCAGGTATTTTGGTCACAGTGATGCAAAGCTGACTGAAGCAGGGACAAGGGGGAGTGAAGATGAGAAGGAGGGGAAAATGCTGGGAAAAGATACTGTCTACTTATATTGTTATGTTGTGTGCACATAGGTGACACCATTTGTATAATCATAATGTAACAATTAAAATATGAAAAAAATGAATGAAGCCTTTTAAAATTGTGTGACATCATTAAGTGAGCAAATATTCTCAGGATATTCCAGAAGGAAAAGGGAAAGGGCAGATAAAACCTACTTAATTATAAATTCATAAAAAGTTTCCAAAGTTGAACATATATAGAAACTCAGGTAAGGCTCAAGAAATAAAAACAAACAAACACCCCCAGAAATGCCATCTCTGAGGCATATTATAGTTTAACTGTCAAAAGTACAAAACAAAGAGATAATTCTAAAAATGGAAAAAGGATCAAGTCACATTGTTGTGTTTTGGCTCTAAGTATGCACCAAAGTTTACAATATAGCAATTTTCAGAGGTAAAATGACTGGATTATGAGAACCATAACCTCATCAGTGGATTAATCAATTTGATGGATTAATAATTTAAATGCACTACTGGGTGGTAACTGTAGGCAGGTGAGAGTGGCTAAAGGAAATAGGTCACTGGGAGAATGCCTTTGGGCACTATATCTTGTCCCTGATTTTTCTACTACTCTATCTGCCTCCTGGCTGCCGTGAGCAGAGAAGCTTTCCTCCACCACACCTTTCTGCCTTCATTGTCTGCCTCACCTCAGGCTCAAAGTAATGGACTTACCCCAACATGCACTGAACCTCTGAAATTGTGACCCCAAATTAGCTTTTCCTTCTTTAAGTTGTTCTGTTGGGTATTTTGGTCATAGTGATAAAAACTGACTAGCACATACACAGAAGACAATTTATATTACACTAACAGCAGATTTCTCTGTAAAAACCTTATAGGCTGTTAGAATAATGGGATATATTCAATGCTATGAAAGAAAAAAAAAAAACCCTTGCAAAGTGAGTATACTATACCAGAAAAGCTATCTTTCAGAAATTATAGGGAAATAAAGACTTCTCCAAACTAGCAAAACCTAAGAGAATTTGTCACCACCTGACTACAAGAAATGTTTAAGGGAGTTTACCCTAGAAGCATAAGGATAATCTCCACTGTGATAAAAATGCATGAAAGTATAAAACTCTCAGTAGAGCAGAAAGAAAAGAGAAATGAACTTGTGTATGTACCAGACCTTAAAGATGAACAATAGGAAGAAAGAAACATAGATATTAAACAACCAGAAAGAAATGAACAGAATGACAAGAGTATGTCTATTTATCAATAAAAAGCTAAAATGTAAATGGACTAAATTCTCTTATTTAAAAGATATTGACTGAACGAACAGTTCAAAAAAACTGGACTCAACAATATGCTGTCTATGAGAAACTTGTTTTACCAGTAAGAACACATACAGAATGAGCGTGAAGAGATGAAAAAGACAGACCATGCCAATAGAAACAAAAATGATCAGGAGTAGCCATCAGATAAAATAGATTTTAAATTTAAAATCATAAAATGAGACAAAGAAGAAGACTATAGGAGGTGAGGTGGGAATCCTGCGGGTCTTGGGGAGAACCAATGATGTCAATCATTCACCAGTAAACTTCAAGGCCAGAGGTGAGAAGGCATCCGGAGCCCCGTGGCCTGGCCGAGTGTTTTCCCAAGAGGGACTGTGCTCTCACCACGTTCAGCCCTCACCACGTCTTTGTATTCCTGCTCACGTTCTCCAGTTATCCATGGCTCCATGCTTCCAGAAAAACATTTAGCAATGTCAAGGTTAGTATCTCCAAGCAGTGGACCCCAAATGCTTTTAACACAACAGCTGAGCTGCCTGTAGAGATCTGGAGCAGCAACCATGTGTTTCCCAGTACACAGGAGGCTGCTCTTTCCCTTGGAACGTGGATACTATTTTTCTGTTCTCCCCCACTGTGGCGAGGAGTTGCCTTTGGTCTCTGGAGCGCCTGTGCTTCTGTGGGCAATATTTTGGGAGCATGTCTAGCTTCATCTGTTCTGCAGTATGGTTATGAGTATGCCTTTCTGGTGACAGCGTCTGTGCAGTTTGCTGGTGGGATCGTCATCTTCTTTGGACTCCTGGTGTCACCAGAAGAAATTGGTCTCCCAGGTATTGAAGCAGAAGAAAACGGTACTGAAACGAAGATGAATATGAGCCTAATTACTCTATCCAAGAGTCCAGAACTGGTGCCCAAGGGAAGGCGATAAGCTTCCACCAGGCTTTCTGTCTTCCTGGTGTCATACCGTATTCACTGGCCTCCGCCTGCCTGAAACTGCTGAATCACTCCTTCTTCTTCTGGTTGCCCTTTTATCTTCGGATGGAAGGAGGCTGAAGCTGACCAGTTGTCCATCTGGTACAATGTTGGAGGAATCACAGGTGGAACTTTGCAAGGCTTCAGGCCCTTAGCCTGATCCTGCAGTTGGCTCCCTTGTTGGGTACAGTCGTTCTCCAAATAATAAGTCCACCCATGCGCTTCTGATGCCAGTTACAGGGTTTTTATTGGTGGACCTTCTAACATGATTAGCTCAGCTTGGTGACCTGGGTCACCAAGAGCTGATCCAAGAGAGCAGTGAGGCTTTGGCAACGGTCATAGGAATTGTTGATGGAACTGGGAGCATTGGGTGGGCCAGTATTTGGTATCTTGGATCCAGGACAACTTAGGATGGATGTGGGTTTTCTACTTTTTCATTCTCATGGTAAGTGTATGCCTTTTTTTTTTCATAAACTTGTCATTTTTCTTAGTGATTTTGTTTAGAGTATTTATTTAAGTCACTTTTTGAAAAGCAGTAAAATTGCTGATTGCTTTTAAAGACCCTTTTGTGAAAAGCAATGTTTTATTAGTCAAAAATACACATTCTTTTCTCAAGGAGGAAAAGGGTCCTCAGTTTATCCTTGATCTGAGTCTAATGAGTGTTGACATTTATAATTCCAGAACAACAAGGGAGTTACTTAAGATCTGCCAACCATTCATCAGTGTACTCTTCTGGGTTGCTCTGTATCTGCTAAAATATAATTTGAGATTTCTGAAGGAAATTACAGTGTGTGCCAAGCAACATAGAGTTAAAAGAGAAGCATTGATCTGATTAACACTGCCCCGTGTGCAGGTTCTGAATGATGAACATCTCTGGAGGAAATAGTTACACCTTAGACACTCTTGGCTGGGATTTTGTACTCTCTGGGAAATAGCCAATATGAAATAAGGCCTTGTGCTTTCAGAGTGATGAATAGGCGTGTTACACACTCTGCCACACTATTGGTGGAACAGTTGTCAAGACAGGTCTATTTGAGAGTCTGGTGGTGGCCTTGTCCTCCAAGGATGCCTGTAGTGTCCTGTCCTTAGATCTGGGCCATCCTGATTGGAGGCATCCTTAGCCACCCTAGGACCTGGGGTTGTCTTCTTGTCTGGCCCGAGGAGCCCTGGGATCGGCAACCCCAGGAAGCCTCTGGAGCTCTCTTTTAATTGCCTCCTGGCTTCCAGAGACGGAGCCATACGACTGGTTCCACCCTTGGCCTCCCTGCTAAGTCAAGGGAAGTAGCTTCTGGAGAACCTGCTGGTGTGGTCATGCTGTTGTAGAAAGACCATCTCCATCAGTGAGACCCTGCTTTTTGCTGGGGCTGCAGCAAGGGTGTTTTGCTCTACCTAATGGAAATCCTTCACTTAAGTTCTTTTTTGACAGCTAATATGTCATTAAGTATGTTGTGAAATTAACTGTAATTTTCAAAAGTCATTTTCTAATTCACTGAAGATCAAAATTATCTTTCTAAATAGTCAAAATGAATGTAATTGCCAAACCCATTGTTTATGTCCAAAGCATGATGCTCTAATTGAAGTAAGTTGTCACTGCATATTTAATCCTTTCTTCTCTTCACAGACTAGTTGGTACAATTCTGTTTGTCTCACCATTAATAGTGAGGGAAATAATCTCTCTTGTACAAAGGAGACAAGCTCACATATTGAATGAATGGTGCCCACAAGAAAAAAAGAACAGTGGGAGACACATGAGACTATAAGATCTTTTAATTCACTACATTTGGGGTTGTCTAAGAGCGCCAATATAACCTCGGCTTACCAAACCTCTTTCAACACTGCCAGCCACCCTGGACTGGCCAGGAGTGAAGACTGCATTATTTTTCTACACTATAGGAATTATTTTTGATGATTTTTATTGTTGTTTCATGAATGTACTGGATGGCAGATGAACCTACCTGCATCCCTGTTTGGCCCTTTGAGGTTTATGCCTTTAACCCTAGTATCATATTGGCCTTGGACCCTGTACTGCAGCCTCAAGAACTGATGAGCAGAAGAGAGCTGCGCATGGTTTGCATGGATAGTGAATAAAAAGGATCATGGCATTTTGCTTTGGTAACGAGTTTGCAGAGAGTGGCTCACCTCTGAAGTGTCAAAGCTTGAGAAACGAGCTCCTGCAGGGTTGAGCTGCAAACCCATCATGGACTCAGAACACCTCTACCAGCTGAGCTGGGAAAGACGGCGCCACGTGCTTGTTGGCTCGGGCACTGTCTCAGAGTCGTTTGCTAAAGAAGCAGACTATCTTCTAATTGTTGTCAACTTGTTCTGCCTCTTCACTCACAATCAGCTTTGACAACTGGAGGACCATCAGGCACATTAGTTATCTTGAACATTCCATTGTGTAGCTCTCAACCCCAGATTTGCTGCCTGGGAACTTCAGGGCCCTCTGGGAAGAGAATCTGCTCAGCCCTATTTTTGGAGGATTGATCTCTGTCACTAACAGGTTCCTGGAGTTCCCTCAGCAGAAGACAGAATTAGGGGAAATTCCTGGAAGTGTTCCAGAAGTGTGAAGAGCGTGGTGTTGACTCACGTTGATGGGCTTCTAGGTCTGAGGGGCGTTGTCTTTAGAAGAAGGTAGTGTAGGTATTCAAGGCTGTGAATTCTGTATTAATCGGTATTTTAAGGTCACTATATATATTCTAAATTATGTAAACAAACTAGGAGGGAAATGTGCAATTTTGAGGGATACCTAATTTGCCTTGGATTAGCAAATATTTTTCAATCTCTTGCTTTATACTTCAAAATGTGTGTGATGAACTTGTTAATGATATTTAATCACGGGGATTTTTGATCACTTTATTGCTTGTTTAACATAAAAGGAAGATACAAAATACAGGAAGGAGAAAAAAAACTTTTGTAGTAAAAAAAAGAAGGTAACTATATAATGACAAAAAGATCAATTAAATAAGAGGAAATAACAATTACAAATATCTATCTATATTCGTATGTATATGTACATATGCATATCTATAAACATATTTACCTAAAAGGAGAGATAGATCCTGGTACAAATAATAGTTTAGAACTTTCAACAGTGGACAGATCATGTAGAAAAAAATAGAGTTAACTATGGTATAGATCACGTGAATTAACAGACATTCACAGAACATTTCATAAAGCTGCTACAGAATCCACATTCTTCTCATCAGCACATGCAACATTGTCCAGGATAATCATGTTAAGCCACAAAACAAGTTTTGACAAGTTGAGAAAATTGAAATCCTAGCATGTATTTTCTTGGGCCACAATGAAATAAAACTAGAAAACAACAAGAAGTTTGGAAATTGTACAAATACATGGAAATTAAACAATATTTCCTTGAATGACCAATAAGACAATTGAGAAATTAAAAAGTTTCTTAAAACAAACAAAAATAAAAACACAACATACCAAAATCTAGGTGATACAGCAAAAATAATACTAAGAAAAAATTTGTAGCAATAACAGCTACATTAAAAAATGTACAATTTCAAATAAATTACATAACAGTGCAACTCAAGCAACTAGAAAAGCAAGAACAAACCAAACCTCAAATTAGTAGAAGGAAAGAAATTACAAAGATCTGAGAAATAAACAGAATAGAAACTAAAAACAAATAAAGAAAAGAAGACAAAACCAAGAAACAAAAGATTTATAAAATGAAGAGTTGGCTTTTTGAAAAGACAAAATTAGCAATCTAGCTAGACTAGTCAAGAGAAAAAGAGGGAATATTCAAACAAAATCAGAAGTGAAAAAGAGAGATTACAACTGATGCCACAGAATTAGAAAGGATCAGCAAATCCGTTATGAACAATTGTTATGTTATCAAATTGAATATTCCAGGTGAAATGAATATTTATTTCTCTAGGCACATGAACATATCAAAATCTAACCATGATACATAGAAAACCTAAGCAGACCAATAGTAAGTAATGAGGTTGAGTCAATAATTAAGTCTCCCAACAAAGAAAAGCTCAGGATCAGATGGCTTCTCTGCTGAAGTTTACCAAACCTTTTTTTGGGGGTACCAGAATAGAATTCAGGGGCACTGACCACTGAGCCACATCCCCAGCCCTATTTTGTATTTTATTTAGAGACTGAGTTGCTTAGCACCTCACCTTTGCTGATGCTGGCTTTGAACTCATGATCCTCCTGCCTCAGTCTCCAGAGCTGCTGGGGTTACAGGTGTGTGTCATCTTGCCTGGCTTGAAATTTATCAGACCTTTAAAGAAGAATTAACACCTTGCATCAAAACCAAACAAACAAGGACGCCCCTCCACCCACAAAATCCTACAGGTCAATATCCCTGATAAACATATTGCAAAAATTCTCAAAGATCAAACCAAACCAAAACGTCTAATTGAATTCAACAGCACACAGAAAAAATTACACACTACAATCAAGTATAAATTATCCCACAGATATAAGAATGATGAAAATATGCAAATAAATAAACATAATACATCACATCAATAGAATGATGGATAAAACCATATAATCATCTCAGTAGATGCAGAAAAACATTCAGTGAAATAAAAATATTGCTTCATTATTAAAAAACTTTTAAAAATAGGTATCTAAAGAATATGTCTAAACACAATAAAGGCTACATATGCAAACCCACTGCCTACATCATATTGAATGAAGAAAAGAATAAATTGTCTCCTAAGATTGGGAGCAAGACAAGGGTGTCTACATTCACCATACTTATTCAGTATATTATTGGAAGTATTAGCCAGAGCAGTGAGCAAGGGAATAAAAAGTAGAGATTCAAGATGGCAGATTAGAGGAAGGCTGCATTCCTAATTGCTCCATGGCTCAGGATTCAAACAGCAAAACTACTGCTCATCAGACAGGTGGGTGAAAGAGGAATTTCATTAAATTCAAAGTTGGGCAGTCAGATTGTCTTAGAGACTTAGAAATTTGGTTATGTTTAACAAAGAAGAAAGAGTACATTGGAGGTGAGCCAGTTGTGACAGTGGCAGTGGTAGTGGTGATGGTTCACTACAGAGGAAGGAGAACCCAGATAGAAACACTGATTTGGTGTTTTCTCTGATAAGTGGAAGCTGATTCATGATGGGAGTGGGGGAGATCAAGGGAAGAATGGAGAAACTTTGGATTGGAGATGGGAATTAGATTTGGATGGGAGGGGAGGGGGTGTAAGGGTGGGAAAGATGGTGGAATGAGATGGACCTTATATATGGGTATGATTGCACAAATGGTGTGACTCTATGTTGTGTACAACCACAGAAATGAAAAATTGTGCTCCATTTGTGTACAATTAGTCAAAATGCATTCTGCTGTCATGTATAACTAATTAGAACAAATTAAAAAAAGAAAAAAACCCCACAGATTTGGTATGAAAAAAGATCAGAAAAGAAACCTGAACTTAGTTGATCTAGAGGCTGCACTCTGAACTGGTTCTTGAAAAGTGCTCTCTATTGCCCAACTGGTCAGGGAAGGCTGAGGTAGAGCCATCTTGAGGCAGCTATGCTCAGCTGCTGTGGAGCTAGAAAGCCACAGCAAACACTTTTGCACTGTCCTGGCAAGCACTTTCCACATGGCCTAGGGTGCACCTGGAAGAACACGAGTGAAACTGGTACAAAGAAGATTGTGTTCAGGGGGATTCAATTTGGAAAAGTGAAGGGGAACCCAACTCACTTCTCCTTTAAGTATGGTGGTTCACATGACCAGCTGAAGTGCGGTGGGAACTGAACAGGCAGGTATTAACACTCTCAGGGGCAAAGCCTGGAAAGGGAGTGTGTGGAGGATCGGCTACCCTGCCCCATGAGTAGGATTTTGGGGATACTCCTGATATTCAGAACTCTAACATATATTGGCAACTTCCAGGCCCGAGGGATGTGTTGATTAATCTCTCCAGAGCAGACATTAGAAAAGCTCCTAATGCCTGATTAACCCTAAGCCCCAGCCAGGATTTTTTCCCCATAGAACTCTGCAGTAGCCCTATTCTGGAAGTGCGCCAATCTGGTCTGTGTGGACCGAACTCCAACTGACAGTACTTCCCACTCTAATCTACCTCATGCTAGTGATAAAGGAAGCTGAGTCTTAGGGTACTCCAACTGGTAGCTTAGTGAGCAACACAAAAAGAGAAAGGGGTTGACAACCCCCAGCTCTTCCTTTTTTCTCATTGTATAGCTCAAGAAGAAAATAAGTCAGTTGGGCATAGACAGTGACCATCTATTGTTGTTGAATATTTTGACTTATCTCAGGGGAAACAATTCTATCATTTTATTAAGAATCTGTTCTTTTCTCTTTTTCTAATTCTTTGTGCATGTATACGTGCATGTGGTGTGTGTGTGTGTGTGTGTGTGTGTGAGAGAGAGAGAGAGAGAGAGAGAGATTTCTTATATACATATTTGTTTCTTTTTCTCATTTTAAACATTTTCAATGCAGTTATTTTTCCTTGCCTTGTCTTTTGAGGGTTAGGGTTTTTGGTTTATAGACTTTTTTTTTGTATTTTTTCAATTGTTTGTCTTTCTGGTTTTTATTTTTCTACTAACAGCCAAATTCTATTATTCTCTCTTCTTTGTTCTCATTATTTTATTTCTTATATTTTTTCTTCTTTTTCCTGTAGCCATCACACCTTATATCTTTTCTGCATTCTCTGTTCATTTTTTGAAATTGTAAACTATTTTCCATCTTCCTAACACATTTTTCTTTTCTCTTAATTAACTGTATTTTTACCATCTTTTAGAACAAATTGGATTATATAACTATGGCCACTACCATAAATACTGATGCGATTATTAGTGGATGACATATTTGACACCTGCTGTTTGCATTAAAGACAAATATAGTTCATGTTTTTTTCTTTTCTTTTTTTTTAATGTTGACAATTGCTGACCCCACCATTATTTTTTTTTGTGTGTGTGAGTGTGTGCATGGTAATTAATGTTTTAGATGTCATAGTAGGAACTGGGTATTTATTTTAATGCGATCTATTGTTTGTAGTGTTTGTTGCTGTTGTTTGTTTTGACCTACTCTGTGAAGTGTTGGGAACCTAAGGAACACTACAAGTTTACAAAGTAGAGATTCTTCTATTGAACTAACCTTAACCAAAAGAGTGCACCTTGTTCCACACACAAGTTAATAACACTAAGTCATCAGCTATACTTTAATACAAAGAATAGAAGAGACAAAAATCTAAACTAAAAACTAGACCACAAGTAGAAATGAATAGGGGAAGTCCTCCACATCCCACCAATGAACATAATTACAGCAAAAAACAGAGAATTAACACAAAGGCTATGGATAGCACATCTACAAGGGGGATCTCAATCTAGATTATTCTAGGACACACTGGCTAGTGAAGAATGTGCCCTAATAAGGCCCATAGAAGTGCAAAAGAGAAATACCTATCAACAGATGCATAAGGGGTTGGGGCTGTGGCTCAGAGGTAGAGTGCTCGCCTACCATGCATGAGGCACTGGATTTGATCCCCAGCACCATATACAAATAAAATAAAGATATTGTGTCCACCTATAACTAAAAATAAATATTTTAAAAAACAGATGCATAAAACACAACACAGAAATACAAGAAATATAAAAAAATAAAGTAACACGACTTCTCCCAAAGATCATAATTCACCAGAAACTGACTCCAAAGATATTGAGGTAGATGAAATATCAGGTAAAGAATTCAAAAGAAAGATTATAAAAATGATTAATGAGTTTCTAGAGAACACAGAAAAGAACTTAATGAATTAAGGAAGTCAGTACAGAATATGAATAAGAAATTCAATAAGGAGATAGAAATGTTGAAAAGGAACAAAACAGAGGCCTTGGAAATGAAACACAATAACTCAAATAAAATATTCAGTTGAAAGTCAATTTATAGATGATGCTGAACTCAGAATCTCAAAATAGGAAGACAAAGTGGCCAGCCTTAAAATTTCAAACAGCATTAAAGAAAATAAAATACATAACCATAAACACAATATACAAGAATTCTGGGACAACATTAAGAGACCAAATTTAAGAATCATTGGAATTGTGGAGGGCTATGAGTCACAGAATAAGTGAATTGATAACCTCTTTAGGAAAATAATAATAGAAAAATCCCCAAACATGGAGAATTAGAAGGAAATTCAGATGCAGGATGCATTCAGAGCATTGATTAGACAAAATTAAAAAAACCCTCTCCGTGGCACATTATAATTAAAATATCTAACATACAGAATAAGAATAGAATTTTAAAAGCCTCATGAGAAAAACTTCAGGTCACATTAGAGACAAGCCAATCAGAATCACTTCTGATTTCTTAGCACAAACTCTAAAAGCCAGAAGGACTTGGGGTGATGTGTTCCAAATCTTGAAAGAAAATAACTGTGAACAAAGACTACTATAACCAATAAAGCTATTCTTCAAAGCTGAACAGGAAATTAAAACCTTCCAAGATAAGCAGAAACTAAAAGAATTTATGGCAACTAAACTGTCACTACAGAACTTACTTAATAAACAGAAGAAAAAGAAAACCCCTGCACTCAAAATGAACAAATATCATTTGAAAAGTAGCGAAGCAAATGAAAAGTAGAACCAAATTAAACATTATAAATAAACCAAAATGGCAGTAATTAATAAACATATCTCTGTAATAACACTGAAAGTAAATGGTCTTGACTCTCAAATTTAAAAATATAGGCTTGGCAGAATGGATTAGATAAGACCCAACTATATGTTTTTTTGTAAGAGATGCATCTTGTAGGCAATGACAGGTACAGGCTGAAAGTGAAAGGATAGGAATTGATATACAATGTTTATGGAACCTTAAAATAAATAGGAAGAGCCAACTGACAAAGCAGATTTCAACTTAAAACTAATCAGAAGAGACAAAGAAAGCCACTTCATACTGGAATAATCCAATAAGAAAATAGAACATCAATAAATACTTATGCTCCAAATGTGGGTGCAACTATATATAAGTTCAAATTGAAGTCTCTGACAGATCCTGGGATAATAATACTGGGTGATTTCACCATTGCTCACCATTAGATAGGTCATCCAGACAAACTCAGAAAAGATATATTGCACCTGAAAGATATCATTAATCAAGTGGATTTAATAGACATTTAAAGACTATTTCACTATTTCAACCAACAAGAGCTGAATACAATTTCTTCTCAGTGGCTCATGGAACCTATTTTGGAGAACCCAAAATAGGCCATAGGCCATATTTTAGGTCAGAATGCAATCCTTAGAAGAAAAGAAAGATACAATTCCTTGCATCTTATCTGATCATAATAAAATGAAATTAGAAATCAGCATAAAAAATCCCCACAGAAACTGTATAAACACATAGAAATAAAACAATGCATTTTTGAAAAATGAATGGGTGATAGAAGAAATCAAGAAACAAATTAAAAGAATTCTTGGATTCAAATGAGAGGCCAGTGTCTTGGGATGCTGAGGCAGGAGGATCACAAGTTTAAATCCAACCTCAGCCAAAGCAAGGTGCTAAGCAACTCAGTGAGACCCTGTCTTTAAATAAATTACAATATAGGACTGGGGATATGATTCAGTGGCTAAGTGCCCTGAGTTCAATCCCTGGTACCCCCCCCCCCAAAAAAAAAGAAAGAAAATGAGAATGATGACACAACATAACAGAACCTCTGAGACACTATGAAGGCAGTTCTAAGAGCAAGTTTATAATTTTGAGTGCTGCATAAGAAAACTAGAAAGATCCCAAATATACAATCTAATGATGTCCCTCAAGATCCTTGAAAAAGAAAAACAAATCAATTCAAAAACTGGTAGAAGAAAGGAAATAATTAATATCAGAGGAAAAGTCAATGAAATTGAGAATAACATGAAACTGTACAAAATATCAATGAAACCAAAAGTTGTTATTTGAAATAATAAAAAATATTGATAAGCCCTTAGCCAAACTAAATAAAGAAACAAAAAAGAGAGAAAACAAAGATAAATACAATTAGAGATGATAAAAGGAGAAATCACCACAGACATCACAGAAATACAGCAGATCATTGGGGACTATTTTGAAAATTTTATCCAATAAGTTGGAAAACCTAGAAGAAATAAACACATGTCTAGACAAATCAATAAAGAGGATATAGAAAACCTAAGTAGAAAACACTTTCTAGAAGAGGAGAGACAATGGAAGCATGAGGGATAGAAATATTTGGAAGAACAGGGTAATTTCTTTCTTTAGAACAGGAAAGAACACAGAAATCAAGTACAGGGCCTCTGTCTGCAACTGCAGCTGGAGGCTCAGTCTCAGATTGCTGCTGCCGCCACTACCTCCTGGAGGTCTATTGCCAGAGTGCCTGCAGGTTTGGTTGCACGTGGCCACCTCCATCTGGGGACACTGGTCAGGACCTGGAGGTTCAGTGTCAGGGTGCCTGAAGGTTTGACTATACCTGAGGTCTTCCTGCTGAGAGTACTAGTGACCACCATCCTGCAGCATCTTTGCAGGGTAGCTTCTTAGTGTAAGTAAATCCTTAGTGGTCTCAGCAAGTTGGGATCATGGGACTGAAACATGGGTGAGCATAGCAAATCTGAAGCTGAGTTCCATGAGATAGTGACTGTATGTATGAGGTGGTGAAAGTTGGAGACTGGGGGCAATTTCCCTGGGGTGAGCACAGGTTGGAGAGACAGGGAAGAGTCAGGATTTTCTGAGCTCAGACAGTCCTGAAGTATGAGGGGATGGGCAGGGCTGGCTACACCATGTTAGAAGGTTTGAAGTGGGTATGAGGGCATATTGCTATCAGTTTGACTAGCCAACCTGTCCAGCACCCACCAGAGTAGAACTACCATCAAACTCCAGACAACTCAACCTATCAGCAGAGAAAGAAACCTGAGAAACTTTTGAATGCCAAGGGAAACAATTATTCAATATTCCTTCAAGATTTTTCCCCCTCTCACATCTCTACCATATTTGAAACAAAGTAATTTTCATGCAGCAGTTTATTGAGGACTGGTACATATGAATAAAATTTGACAGTTTTGTTGTGTATTCTTATACGTTTGCTTTTTCTTTTTAATGTTTTATACTATGTACACATTTTTCCTCTCACTTATATGTTTCCCTGATTATCATTAATCAAATGGATTTAATAAACATCTAAAGACTATTTCACTATTTCAACCAACAAGAGCTGAATACAATTTCTTTTCAGTGGCTCATGGAACCTATTTTGGAGAATCCAAAATAGGCCATATTTTAGGTCAGAATGAAATCCTTGGAAAAAAAAGAAAGATACAATTCCTTGCATCTTATCAGATCATAATCACAGCCAACTTCTATCAATTCCTATTTCAATCTTTCTATACATTTTTACTTCTATCTTCTCTCCTCCTCCTTCATAAACATCACACCCTACACCACTTTTGTTCTCTCTTTATCTACCATTTGAAATTGTAAACCCTTTTAGCAAACTTACTGTTTATATTGTAGTCAATAGTTGAACACATCATTTAGTTTATTGCAACAAAACTGTAGGCATCTTAATGAGTTATTAGGCTTAAGACTGTATATTGTTTATATTGGGTGCTGTTAATATTGGTCTCTCCTTAAAGTTGAGGAACTAGAAACCTTCAGGGACACCATAAGACAACAGGGTAGAAATGGTAATGCCTCAGATCCATACTGCTAGATGGAAAAACATACAAACAACATGAAAAAACTAGGGAACAAAGTACCCCAAACAAATCAAGATCCTCCAATAATAGAATCAATTGACCAAACAGTAGATGAAATGTCAGGGAAGGAGGCTAGAATGTATATAGTTAAACTGATCTGCAGAGTAAAGGATGGTATAAGGAGTGAAATGACAGAGAAAATACAGAAAGTGAAAGATTGCATCAATAAAGAGGCAGATATTCTGAAAAAAAAACCAAGCAGAAATTCTCAAAATGAAGGAATCAATAGACAAAGTTAAAAATACAATGGAAAGCATCGCCAACAGTCTAGACCACTTAAAGACAGAACCTAGGCAATGAAGACAAATATATATAATCTTGAAAATAAAGTTAACCATGCAGAGAAGATGGTAATAAACCATGAACAGAACTTCCAAGAATTATGGGATAATATGAGAAGATCAATTTCAGAGTTATTGGGATAGGTGAAGGAGCAGATACAAACTGAAGGAAAGCACAATATTTTCAGTGACATAATATCGGAAAACTTCTCAAAAGCAAAGAAGGAAATGGAAAATCAACTATAAGAGGCTTACAGAACATGAAATGTACAAAATTACAGCGACCCACACCAAGGCACATTATAATGAGAATGACTAACATACAGAATAAGGATAGAATCTTAAAGGCTGCAAGAGAAAAATATCAAATTACATATAGGGGCAACTAATACAGATCTCACCTGATTATACAACCTAGACTCTCAAAGCTAGGAGGTCCTGGAATAATATCTTTCAAGCTCTAAAAAATGGATGCCAACCAAGAATATTATACCAAGAAAAATTAAGCTTCAGATTTGATGATGAAATATAAATATTCCATGATAAACAAAAGTTAAAAAAATTCTTAACTAGAAGCCTATACTATAGAACATTCTCAACAAAATATTCCATGAGGATGAAATTTTAAAAAATAATGAAAACCAGCAAGGACAAAGTAATTCAAATTAAAAACCAGAAATAAACAAAGATGACTGGGAATATAAATCAGATCTCAATAATAACCTTGAATATTAATGGCCTGGATTCATCAACCAAAAGACATAGACTGTCAGATGAAATTAAAGAACAAGAACCAACAATATGCTGTCTCCAAGAAAATCACCTCATAGGCAAAGACATCCACAGACTGAAAATAAAATGATGGGAAAAACATCATTCACATGAATTGCATGAAAAAGCAGGGGTTTAAATTATCATATCAGACAAAAGGGACTTCAAGCCAAAGTTAATCAGAAGCAACAAAGAAAGACATTTCATACTGCTTAAGGGAATTATGCAACAACAAAACATAACAATTGTAAATATGTATGCCCCAAACAATGGGGCACCCACGTACATCAAACAAATCCCTCTCAATTCCAAGAATCAAACAGACCACAACACAATAAGAATGGGTGATGTCAACACCTCTCTCCTGATGAACAGATCATCCAAACAAAAACTAAATAAAGAAGCTCTAGAACTAAATAATTAACTGACATATATAGATTATTTCATCCATCAATGAATGAATACACTTTCTTCTCAGAAGCACACAGATTCATTTCTAAAATATCTTATTCCACAAAGCAACTCTTTGCAAATACAAAAAATTAGATAATACCCTGCATTCTATCAGATCATAATGGAATGAAATTAAAAATCAATGAAAAAAATAGAAGTATTCTAACACATGGGGAAAAATAATACTCTATTGAATGATGAATAGATAGCAGAAGAAATCAAGGATGAAATAAAAATACTTAGAGACAAATGAGATTAGTGATACAATATATCAAAATCTCTAGGACACTATGAAGACAGTACTAACAGTAAAGTTCAATGCATTGAGACCATTCATTAAAATAATAAAAAGTCAATGAATAAATGACATAATTTTACATCTCAAATTTCTAAGAAAGAGAAACAATTCAACACTAAAAGCAGTAGAAGATAGGAAATAATTAAAATCAGAGCTGAAATCAATGAAATCAAAACAAAAGTAACAATTCAAAAAAATGAAAAAGCAAAAAGTTGGTTCATTGAAAAAATAAATAAATTGATAAGCCCCAAGTCGTGCTATTGAAGAGAAAGAGGGAGAAAACTCTGCCGCAGTCCAGCTGGGCAAGATAACTGAGAGGTGACAAGCAACTTGAAGGTTGAAGCGGGAACTGCTTTATTGCAGAACAGCAGAGGTATATATATCTAACTGATTACATACAGCTTGACTCAATCAGCATCATCCAATCATAGCATTGCTCTCCTACAGATACAGCAATCAGCCAATAAGGAGTCCCCACCATCTTGATGGCTCAGTGGCATTGCCTCAAAAACCACTCCTCCTGGCAAACTGCCAGGCACCATCTTGACTTGATCACAGCCTCCAACATCTCCCCCTTTTTGTTTTATTAAACAACAAGTATGTGGTTTAGGGACCATGCCTGTCTTAGGTAGTCCAATACTACACATGGTCCTTACCCATCACTGGATGGTCTGACCTCAAACTGTCAGCCTCCTGGCTTAGGTTGGTACCATTGTAATTGGATCTTACCCATCTTTGACTACGGGCCCAATATATTTAGCCATACTTGTGGATCTGTGTAATCTACACAAGCACTATAAACAACCTGCCACAAGCAGAAGGAGGAGAATACAAAATGCCACAATTCCAAGCCATTGACGGCTCCAAGTGAGAAACCCTTGGAAAAATTGTACCACTGATGACACCATTGGCAAAGACACCCTGATACTATTAAGAGTTACAATTGTTGTCTCAATAGATTAGTTAAATTTTGAAACTTTACATTCCGTGTGCCATTAAGCATGGCTCCTAGTTGTTTGGAAAGATCTGCTGCTCGAGAAATATTATCATAATGCATAGAAGTGATACACAGTCCAGGTAGGTTCTGTAAGCAGCTTAAAGCAGAGGAATCCATTAATATGTCTATTTCTTCTTGAAGTAAATCGACTCTTTGGTTGAGCATCAGAATTCCATTTCTAAGATGATCATTAATAATGTTTTGTGTTTGTAAAGCTTGTACTACTTGTTGAGTTACATTATTTATTGATGCAGCAGTTTGTACAGTTTGTGTGATAGCTATTGCAGAAGCTGCAGCAGCAGTAGCAAAAACAGCAACAGCTGTGATGAGGGTAGCTGTAATTCCAAAGTCTCATTTGGTTTTCAGTAATACTGGACATTCTTTTATTTTTGTCTACACTGGCACTGGGATGAAGGTAGGAATTCTGGCAATGATGGCTAAAGAAAATTTTGTTGCATTCCAGCAGGCACTAAGAAAACAATTTTCTGAACAATTTAGTACATTATCTTGAACAGAATTATTAGATATAATGAAAAGGAAAGGTGAAAGTAAACAAACAGGAGTTTTGTTCACATTTTAAAACAATCCTTGTAAATTTCTGAATTTAGGTAGATTATTTCATAGACATCAACATTTTATTAGTTTTTTTTGAACACCTAGAAAAACTTGTAAGTTTAATTTTAAAGACATCTTTACTTTCATCTGTTTACCCAATTTAAATTGAACTGTTTAAATCACGTGAATAAAAGATATTTGGATCCATTTTTTTATGAGCACTCCTCATATATCTGCCAATTTTCATATCATGTGTATGACATATGGACATATGCATATACAGACATACAACACATAACACAAGTGTGCACACATAACACAATAGTAAAGGCCTTGTAGCTTTTCACAGGTGAAATCCCCTTTGCAATGTTTAAAAACTCCACAGTTGATCAAAAAATAGAACTGATCAGAAAAGCATTAACCTAGGTCTGTAGGATCAAAATTATGAGCTCAAAAAATAAAATAGAACTCTATGGGCTGGGGATGTGGCTCAAGCGGTAGCGTGCTCGCCTGGCATGCGTGCGGCCCGGGTTCGATCCTCAGCAGCACCACATACAAAGATGTTGTGTCCGCTGAAAACTAAAAAATAAATTTTAAAAAAAGACCAGGGTAAGGGTCAAAAAAAAAAAAAGAAAAGAAAAAAGAAAGAACTCTATGATGTGGGAGACGGCATAATAAAATAGATATTGAAAAAAGCATCCTGGCTACCACCTGGGTTTGACTCTTCTTTTGATATCCCATCCTTCTTCCTGTAACTTGCATATGGGTTTGAAGGTATTCCCACAAGTAAGCCTCAAGGTTTTTTACATTTGAAATAGGCCTCAATGATGCTCATTATTCATTAGCCTCCAGGTGTGGGAGAACCATTGTCGCAGATGTAAGGATAGCTAAACTGGAGTTCTGGATATCAGCTGTTCTTTTTGGTCTGTAGAAATCGCTTTAGTTAGTCTCTCTGGAATCCAAATTGGCTGCTGTTCTCCCTGTGGAAACACACAAACAGACCCCCGGCTCCAGACAATCACTGGGTCAGGACCTTTCCATTGTCCAGCAGAATGTCCTTCCAAAGTACCTTGGGCTTATGTACATTTTTTGGACACATGTGCCTTTCCACAGCACTGAGCCCTGATAAATCCAAATTTTAAAAATTTAAAGTAAAAAGGGTTATGTTAAGTTTATCTTTGGGGGATATATACCCCTTCCCAATCCCCCCTTTTTGTTTTAGTAAGTACATTTTAATAGTTTGATGAGCTCTTTCAACTATACATTGTCCCTGTGGATTATACAGAATTCATGATATATGAGTAATGCCAAATGATGAGCAAAATTGCTTAAAAGAAGTAGAAGTATAGCCAGGGCCATTATCTGTTTTTAACTGTTTTGGAATGCCCACAGTGGCAAAGTTTTGTAAACAATGAGATATAATATCTTTAGTTTTTTCTCTGGCATGAAGGGAGCCCATCAAATATCTGGAAGAAGTATCAACTGTAACATGCAAATATTTTAATTTTCCAAATTCTGACAAATGTGTGACATCCATTTGCCATATATGATTAGGTATCAGTCCTCTAGGATTGATTCCGAGATTAACTTGTGGTAAAAATGTCACACAATTTTGACATTGTTTTACTATATGTATAGCTTGTTCCTTAGTTATTTTAAAATGCTTTTGTAAAGTTTAGCATTGACATGGAAGGATTTGTGAAAATTTGTAGCTTCTTCTAGTATTGAAAAAACATGTATGTCATGTGTAGTTTTATCTGCTAAGTCATTGCCCAAACTAAGGGCTCCAGGCAATCCTGTATGTGCCCTGATATATCCTATGAAAAATGGATCTTTTCTGTCCCAAATTAGACTTTGTATAGTGGAAAACAAAGAGAAAACCGTAAAGGAAGGGGAAATCCTACCATCATCTTCAAGGGATATTATAGCATTAACTATATATTGACTGTCAGAAAATAAATTAAATACAGAATCTTTAAACATCACAAAAGCTTGTAATACTGCATTAAGCTCTACCTTTTGAGCTGATTGTTTGGGTACTAAAAATGTAAAAGCTTGAGCAGGGGTAACTACTGCTGCTATACCATTATTTGACCCATCAGTAAATATTATTGGAGCATTCATGATAGGTGTTTTTCTTGTCATTTGTGGAAAAACTACAGGATGTGAGGACCAAAAATACAACAAAGGATTAGATGGTAAGTGGTTATCAAATGAACAAATAGATTTGCACATGATTATTGCCCAAATATTTAACTCATTAGCTAACTCATCAATTTGATCCATAGTATATGGATTAATAATTTTATTAGGAGAAATTCCGAACACTCCCTTTGCTGCTTTTATTCCTTTGAGTATTAATTGTCCCACAGCCTCAGGATACCTAGTAAGAATAGTGTTAGGAGAATAAGATAAATGTATCCACAATAACGGACCTTCTTGCCAAAATACTTCAGTAGGAATATTTTCAGTGGGTAATACAATAAATAACAGAGGCAAACTTATATCAATTCTATCCAGATGCATATTTTCCATATATGTTTCAATGAGTTTTAATATTTTTCTCACTTCAGGCATTAACATGTGGGGTAAATTTGGATCTGATGGACCTTTTAAGATATAAATAAAGGTCCCAACTCTCCTGTTGGTATGCCTAGATAAGGCCTTATCCAATTTATGTCTCCTAACAATTTTTGAAAGTCATTAGGTGTTTTACGTTGATTTACTCATATTTGAATTTTTGGTGGGCAGACAATGGTTGAGGATAATAGAACTCCTAAATAATTAATTGGAAAATTTAATTGTACTTTATCTATTGCTATCTCTAGATTATAATTTTTTAATAAGTTTGTAAGTATAGCATAGCATTCTAGCACTGTATTTTTATCTTTGTGTGCTAATAATACATCATCCATATAATGAAATACTTGTAGTTCAGGATTTTGATTTCTAAGTGGCTGGATTGCTTTGTCAACATAAACTTGACACATAGTAGGACTATTAGCCATCCCTTGAGGGAGTAATCCCATTCATATCTCTGATCAGGACCTTCATGATTCAGCTCAGGGACAGTAAATGCAAAACGTGGACTATCCTCAGGATGAATTGGAATGGAGAAAAAACAATCTTTAATATCTATAGCTAAAACATTCCAGGTTTTTGGCAAAGCAGACAATTGAGGAATCCCCGATTGAACAGGTCCCATGATAACCATTTCATTATTAATAACTCTTAAATCTTTTAATAGTCTCCATTTGCCAGATTTCTTTTTAATAACAAAAATGGGAGTATTATGGGGAGATACAGAAGGTTGTATATGTCCCTCCGCTAATTGTTGATTGACCAGGTCATGGGCCACTGAGGAACCCATACTGGCCTTTCTGATTTCCAAGTAATTTTTATTGTCTCAGTGACCCCTCCTGAAAACCCAATCTCCATGTCTATCTGTTTTTTGATCTATTTGTATTGGTGCCGCTATACCTTGTCCTTGTTCTTCTAATATTTTTCCTTTCCTAAAACCTTGTCCAGCCATAACAGTGGGCGCATTTGGATTGATGTGTGGAATATTATTTGTTAATGTTAATCCCAATTGACCTAGAACATCTTGTCCCCATAAATTTATAGGAAGATGATCCAATACATTATGGCTGTATAGTTCCTTCACATCCTTCAGAATCCTTCCATTTTAATACCATCGCACTTCTATGGGGATTAGTCACCACTCCTAGGCCTCGAAGCATTTGAGTGGCTTGTTGTAAGGGCCAATCTTTTGGCCATTCTTGAAGAGAGATGATTCTAAGATCTGCTCCTGTGTCTGGCAGTCCATTGAAATCATGTCCTTGAATGGTTAACTTTAACATAGGGCGAGAATCTAAATTTAGAGAAAGCATAGCCCAATCTATACCTGTGGAGCCAAATCCTTTGGAACCTCTTTCTACAGTATGACTAGAAAATTTGTCATGTAAACTGGGTAGTATTAGTAACTGTGCAATCCTATCTCCTGGTGAAATTACTGAGATACCCCTTGGAGAACTAGCTATAATTTTTGTCTCACCTTCATAATCAGGATCAATTACCCCAGGACTTATCATAAGTCCTTTTAGAGTAGAAGAACTGCATCCTAATAATAAGCCTACTGTTCCTTGGGGAAGAGGTCCTTTTACCCCTGTGGGAATGGTTTGAACTCCCATCTCTGGAGTTAGTACTGCTCTGGTGGTGGCGCAGATGTCTAATCCTGCGCTCCCTCTGATTTGTCTGATAAGGGAGTTAACAGATAATGTGTCCTGGGTGCTACCCTGATGGTGTTGCTGGGTTCCTTCAATGCCCCATATATTTGTAGTTGTGGGCCCCGGGGCATCGGGCCCCCCATCCATTTTTTGGCAATGGAGTACCTTCTACAGTAGTCTGAGAATGGCATTCACTATCCCAATGTTTTCCTCTATGACATCATGGGAAAACACCTGGTATTTTTCTTTTTTGATCATCCCCAGTTTTGTTACTACTATGGGGCAACTCCTTTTAAAATGTCCTGCTTGACCACAATTATAACATGTTTTTGGCCTGGCACCTTGTACTCCTTGGGTTACTGCAGCTGCCAAGACTTGCCCCTGTACCACTGGTTCATTAATATCTCTACACAATTTAATATATGCATTTAAGTCTTTATATTTCCCAGGTCTAATAGCCTCCCTACACCATCTATTGGCTTGTTCGTAGGCTAGTTATTTTATTAATGGCATCACTTGTTCTACATCCCCAAAGACTCTGCTTGCTGTTTGCATAAGCCTGTCCACAAACTCAGTGTAAGGTTCATCAGCTCCTTGTATTACCTTAAATAATTGACCTTGTAAATCTCCATGTCCTTTTAAAGTCTTCCATGCCTTAATTGCAGCTGAAGCGATTTGTAAGTATATGGCAGGATCATTTCCAGCTTGTTGCTGCTGACCCTCATAAGGTCCCTCTCCTAGTAACATATCTAGATTTCTCTGTGGATGCCTGGCTGCTGCATTTCACTTGGCAGTCTCCATACACAATTCCTGATTAGTAACTTTCCATAACAGATATTGTCCTTCATTTAGCACAGCTTTGCACATGCTATCCCAATCTGCTGGTGTCAAGTTTAAACTTGCAATGGATTCAACCATGCTTATGGTAAAAGTGGCTTGAGGACCATAGGCTGCTACAGCTTCTTTTAACTGCTTTACAGTTTTAAAATCCAAAGCCTGGTGATATCTCTGCCCTCCTGCAACCTCAAGTACAGGGCATGCTAATCTTCGAGGTCCTGTCTCAGGATCCCATCTATCAACTATGGGGGGTGGTGGCCACCCAGCATATGTTGTCCCCATATACATAGGTGGAGCTGTTGGTTGAATACTTATGCCCTTTGGTGATAGAAAGGGGTTAGTAGCAGCCTCCTGTTGTAACTCCTCTCCTGATAGCCCTTCCTCCTCTAAACTTTCTTCCTCTTTCTGACTAGCTCGAGAGACTTCTTCTTTTACTTGATCTAAAATATCTTCTCCTTCCTCTACCATAGTCTGAACTGAAGGTTTTGGACTAAGCAAACAAGATCGTATCAATGTCCATAATAGTAATGTGCCAACTGGCAGAGTTCCTGGGCTTTTCTTTTGTATCTTTTTAAAATCTTCACCATGATGGTCCCATTGTGGTATATTTAACAACCCCTCCTCTAAGAACCATGGGCTACATTTTTGTATCGTATCAACGTATGCCCTAACTGTTCTTGGTTTTACTGGGGTGCCTCCTTCCTTTAGCAATTTACTTAACACCCTTTCGGTTTGATTTTTACTAACTTCTGATCCCATATTTCCATAACAAAGACAACACAACACACCAAGATAACACAAAACAAAAATGAAACAAAATGAAACAAAAACACATTGTATCAATTTTTCTATTTTCTTGAAATGGCCATCCGTCCTCTTGCCCTATCTGTTCCTCAGGGGCGAGCAGCTTTCCTCCCATCCTATCTATTTCTAGGGACAGGCAGCTATCTTGTCACTTACTCCCGAGCGTCCCGGAGTTCCCTGTACTGCCACCACTTGCCGCAGTCCAGCTGGGCAAAATCACTGAGAGGTGACAAGCAAATTGAAGGTTGAAGCAGGAACTGCTTTATTGCGGAACAGCAGAGGTATATATATCTAACTGATTACATACAGCTTGACTCAATCAGCATCATCCAATCATAGCACTGCTCCCCTACAGAGACAGCAATCAGCCAATAAGGAGTCCCCACCATCTTCATGGTTCGGTGGCATTGCCTCACAAACCACTCCTCCTGGCAAACTGCCAGGCGTCATCTTGACTTGATCGCGGCCTCCAACAGAACTCAAATTACTAAAATATGTGATGAAAAAGTAAATATCACAATGGACAAAACTGACATACAGAAGATAATCAGAAAATATTTTTTAAAATTATACTTCAATGAAAGAAAATCTCACAGGCATCAACAAACTTCTAGAGACATATGACCTACCTAAACTGAATCAGAGGGACATACATGGTTTAAACAGATCAATTTCAAGTAATGAAATAGAAAACACTATCAAAAACCTACCAATCAAGAAAAGCCCGGGACCAGGGGAATTCTCAGCCAAGTTCCACAAGACCTTCAAAGAAAAATTAACACCAATCTCCTCAAAATTGCTTCATGAAATAAAAAGGAGAGAATCCTTTCAAACCCATTCTATGAGGGTAGTATCACCCTGATATCAAAACCAGACAAAGAAACGTCAAGGAAATAAAACTTCAGACCAATATTCA
The DNA here is from genome assembly GCF_021218885.2 of Marmota monax. Taxonomy (NCBI): domain Eukaryota; kingdom Metazoa; phylum Chordata; class Mammalia; order Rodentia; family Sciuridae; genus Marmota; species Marmota monax. Next base: position 2,155,585 of record NW_026694841.1, read on the forward strand.
TGATGAACATATATGCAAAAATTCTCAATAAAATCCTAGCAAATTGCATACAAAAACATATTAAAAAGATAATGCAGCACTATCAAGTGGGGTTAACCCCAGGAATGCCAGGTTGGTTCAGCATACAAAAATTAATAAATGTAATTCATCACATCAATAGACTTAAAGACAAAAATCATGATCAACTTAAAAGATGCAGAGAAAACATTTGTCAAAATACACATCCCTTCATACTCAAAACACTGGAAAAACTAAGGATAGTAGAACATACCTCAACAGTATAAAAGCTGTATATGCTAAACCCAAGGTGAACATCATTCTAAATGGAGAAAAATTGAAAGCATTCTCTCTAAAACCTGAAACAAGACAAGGATGCCCTTTTTATCACTTCTATCCAACTTCATCCTTGAAAATCTAGCCAGAGCAATTAGACAGAAGAAGAAACTAAAGGGAAATGAATAAAAAAGAAGACCTCCAACTACTTGTCAATGACATGAATCTATATTTAGAAGATCCAAAAAATTCCATCATAAAACTTTTAGAACAAATAAATGAATTCAGCAAAGTATGAGGATATAAAATCATCACCCATAAATCAAATTCATTCTTATTAATCAGTGATGAATTCACTGAAAGAGAAATTAGAAAAACTACCACATTCACAATAACCTCAAAAAAATAAAATACTTGGGAGTCAACCTAAAAAAAGAGTTGTAATAAATCTACAATGAAAACTACAGAACACTAAAGAAAGAAATTGAAGAAGACCTTAGAAGTTGGAAAGACCTCCCTCCCATGCTCTTGATAGGAAGAATTAATATTATCAAAACAGCCATATTACCAAAAGCATTATATACATTTAATGCAGCTCCTATAAAAATGCCAATGACACTCTTCAAAGAATTAGAAAAAGCCATTATGAAATTTATTTGGAAAAATAAGAGACCCAGAACAGCCAAACCAATTCTTAGCAAGAAGAGTGAAGCAGGAGGCATCAGACCTTAAACTTTACTACAGAGCTATAGTAACAAAAACAGCATGGTATTGGCACCTAAACAGCCATGTAAAAAAATAGTACAGAATAGAAGACACAGAAACAAACCCATATAAATTCAGTTATTTTATACTAGATAAAGGCACCAAAAAGATAATTGGAGGAAAGATAGCCTCTTCAACAAATGGTGCTGGCAAAACTGGAAATTTATAATAAAATGAAATTAAATCCCAATCTCTCACCACCATGCATAAAACTAAACTCAAAGTGTATCAAGGACATATACACAAGAACAGAGACCCTGTGCTTAACAGAAGAAAAGGTAGGCCCAAATCTCCACCATGTTGGCTTAGGATCTTCCTTCCTTAACAAGACCCCTAGATCACAAGAAGTAAAATCAAGAATCAATAAATTGGATGGATTCAAACTATAAAGCTTCTTTATAGCAAAGGAGATAATCTATAATGTAAAGAGAGATCCTATATAATGGGAGATAATCTTTGCCACATGCCCTCAGATAAAGCATTAATCTCCAGGATATATAAAGAACTAAAAAAACTTCAGACCAAAAAACCCAAAGGATCCAATCAATAAATGGGAAAAGGAAATGAACTTCTTTGTAGAAGAAGAAATACAATTGATCAACAAACATGAAAAAATATTTAACATCTTAGCTATTATAGAAACGCAAATCAAAACTACACTGAGATTCCATCTCACTCCAGTCAGAATGGCAATAATGAAGAATACAAGCAATGATAAGTGTTGGCAAGGATGTGGGGAGAAACATACACTCATACTTTGCTGATGGGACTGAAAATTGGTGCAGCTATTATGGAAATACGGTATGGAGATACCTCAGAAAATTTGGAAAGGAACCACCATTTGACCCAGCTATCTCACTTCTCAGTTTATACCCAAAGGACTTAAAATCAGCATATTACAGTGACATAGACACATCAATGTTTACAGTAGCTCAACTCACAATAGCTAAACTCTGGAACCAACCTAGGTGTCCTTCAACAGATGAATGGATAAAGAAAATGTGGTAGCTATACACAATGGAATATTACTCAACCTTAAAGAAGAATGAAATCATGGCATTTGTCAGTAAATGGTTGGAACTGTAGAATATAATATTAAGCAAAATAAGCCAATATCCCAAACCAAAGGCCAAATATTTTCTTTGATATGCAGATGCTATTTCACAAAAAGGGTTGTGGGCTAGGGAAGTGAAGGGAGAGGTAATGGGGTGGAAAGGATAGTGGAATGAATCAGACATTATGATCCTGCACAACTGGTGTGATTTTACATCCTGTACAACCAGAAGCATGAGAAGTTATACTTCACTTATGTATGATGTGTTAAAATGCATTCTACTGTCATGTATAACTATTTAGAACAACAAGAAATTGGGTAGAGGTGCTAAAAAAAAGAAAGAAAGAAAGAATGAAAACCTATATAGACCAGTGTCTATCAATGAGATAAAAGCAGTGTTAAAAAGCCACCCAATAAAGAAAAGCCCAGTACCAAATTGATTCTCAGCTGAATTCAATCAAAACTGTAAAAAAGAAATAATGTCAATACTCCTCAAATTATTCCAGAAATAGGAAGGGATAGAACACTTGCCAATTCATTTTATGAAGCCATTATAATAGTTACTACAAAATCAGATAATGACACATCACGGGGGAAAATAAACACAGGCAATATCTCTGATGAACTTAGATGCAAAAATCTTACTAAATATTAGCAAATAATGTTCATAACATACTAAGAAGGTTGTATGCCACCACCAGGTTGGTTTTATTTCATCGATTCAAGGATGGTTTAAATACATGAATAAATTAATATAATTCATCACATAAATAGAATCAGGTACAAAAATCACTTAGTCATCTTTAAAGATGCAGAGAAGTCCTTTGACTTCAATTCAGCACTCATTCATGATAACACTGATAATGACACTAAAGAAACTAGGGATAGAAGGCTAAATATAAAACATTGTAAAGGCTATATATAAAAAACCCAAAGCCAATTTCATAGTAAATGGGGGAAAAAACTGAAAGCATTTCTTTTAAAATCTGTGACAAGATACCTCAGAAAATTTGGAAAGGAACCACCATTTGTCTATTTAATGTAATGCTAGAAATTCTAGCCAGAGCAATCAGGCAAGAGGAGAAATTAAAATGGGTAAAAATAGGAAAGAAATAAATTATCAGTTTGCATATTATATGATCCTATGTCTAGAAGATCCAAAAACTTCACCAAAAGAATGCTAGAGCTAATAAACAAATTTGCCAAAGTAGAAAGTTACAAAATCAACCTACAAAAATCAATAGCTTTCCTGCACACTAACAATAAGTCTGCTGAGAAAGAAAACAGAAAAAAATTCTTTCCCAACATTCTAAAAAAATTCCTAAAAATAAATGTAACCAAGGAAGTGAAAGACTAATACAATGAAAATGATAAAATGTTGAAAAAAGAGGGCTGGGGATATAGCTCAGTGGTAGAGTGCCTGCTTTGCATGCATGAGGCCCTGGGTTTGATCCTCAGTACACCCCTCCACCCCCCAAAAAAAGACATTGAAAAAAAGAAATTAAAGAAGACCTCAGAAGATAGAGATACCTCCCATGTACATGGATAGGCAGAATTTATATTAAAATGGCCACACTACCAAAGGCAATATACAGATTCAGGGCAACTTCCATCAAACTACAAATAACATTCTTTGAAGATCTAGAAACGTAAAATTCATTTGTGTCATGGTTGGATGGGAGTTTCCCATGTGTGAGACAATGCAAGAAGGTTTAGAATAGAAATGATTGGGTTATGATTGGGTTAATCTGTGATTAGGTGAACCCAATCAATGAATTAATCCCCTTATGGAATTAATTGAATGGTAACTGAAAGAGTGTAGGGTGTGGTTGGAGGAGGTGTATCCCCATGGGTATAATATTGGGGCCTATATTTGGTATCTGGTGAGTAGAGTCTTTTTAATTTTTTTTAGTTGTTGATAGATATTTATTTTATTTATACATGGTGCTGAGAATTAAACCCAGGAAAGTGTGCTACTGCTGAGCCCTAGCCCCAGCCCCAAGTAGAGTCTTTTTGTGCTTCCTGATCTGCATGTGAGATGCTTCCTTCAGCCACACTCTTCCACCATGATGTTCTGCCTTACCTCAAGCCCTGAGCAATGGAATCTGGCTGTATGTGAACTGAGACTTCTGAAACTGTGAGCCCCTCAATAAACTCTTGCCTCTTCTACAATTGTTCTGATCAGATCTTTTAGTCACAGCTGTGAAAAATCTAACTAAAACAATTTGGAAAAATGAAGACCCAAAATAGTCAAAGCAATTTTAAGCCAAAAAAGCAGTGGTGAAGGCATCACAAAACCTATCTTCAAATATAGTAACAAAAACTGTATGGTGCTGGCATAAAAACAGACACATAGACCAATGGTACAGAATAGAAGAGATAGAGAAAAATCCACACATATACACTCATCTGATCCTTGACAAATGTGTCAAAAAATACATTGGAGAAAATATAGCCTTTTAAACAAATGGTGCTGGGACAACTGGTTCTCCATACATAGAAGAATAAAACTAGACCCTTATCTCTCATCCTGCACAAAAATCAAATGGGGATCAAAGACTTCAGAATTAGACCAGAAACCATGCAACTTCTAGAAGAAAATGAAAGGTCATTGGCAGTTAGCAAGCATACAAATAATAATAAATGCCAAGAGGATGTGGAGAAAAAAAGAAACAATTTTGCACTATTGGTGGGATTGCAAATTAGTTCAGTCATTACAGAAATCAGTATAGAGGTTTCTCAAAAGACAAGGCATGGAACCACCATATGACCCAGCTATGCCACACTTTGGTATGGAGGTTCCTCAAAAGACAAGCTATGGAACCACCATGTACCCAGATTTACCACTATTTGATATTTATCCTTAAGAATTATAGTCATCATACTAAAGTGACACATGCATACCCATGTTTATAGCAGCACAATTCAAAATAGTCTAACTATGGATCCAGCCTAGGTGTCCATCAACAGATTAATGGCTAAAGAATGGAGATATATATATATATATATATATATATATATATATATATATATATATATATATATATATATATATATATTTTATTCAGCCATAGAGAAAGATAAAATTTTGTCATTTGCAGGAAAATGGAGAGAAATAAGTCAAGTAAGTCAAAATCAGAAGGTTAAGGATTAAAAGTTCTCTCTCATTTGTGAAAGCTAGAGAGAAAAAAGGAAAAGTAAGGTGGGGGTAGTTCTCATGAAAATCAAGGGGAGATCAGCAGAGAAAAAGGACCAAGTGGTGAAAGGTGGGGTGGGTGGAGTGCTGGGGAGTGATATTGGCCAAATTATTATGTATTGTGTGTATATATGTGTATATAATAACAAGTTCCATCAGTATGTATGCAGTAATAAAAAATATGGGAAAAAATTTGAAGCAAATATGTAAACTATTAAGTTATAAATTCTATATGTCAAATATCTATTATTTAAAAAATCCCAATTTTCTTATATTATACCATTATTTTTTTTAAAAAGGAGAAAAAGACAAAAGACATTCAAATAGGGAGGGAAAGCTCAAATTATTTCTGTTTGCAAACAACATGATTTTATAAAGAGAAAAACCTAAAATCTCTACCAACAAAAACTGTATAGGTTGTAAAAAAAGTTCAAGAAGGTTGCAGTACAAAAAAGTCAATACGAAAAAAAAAACCCACAACACTTTTTAATATGCCACTAACAAAATTGCTAAGAAAACATTTCTATTTGTGATGGCTATAAAAAACCCCAACAAACCAACAAAACTCTAGGAATCAATTTAGCCAAGAAAGTGGCTAAAGTTTCTATTATGAAAATTATAAAACACTCATGAAAGCAATGGAAAAATGTATAAAAATATGGAAACACAGCCCATGTACATGGATTAGAAGGATTGTTATTGTTGTTGAAATAACAAAGACATTTTTCACCAAAATGGAAATAATATTTTTATTAATATTTTTTTGAACACTGGAAGACCCTGGATAATCAAATAAATTCTAAGGGAAAAGAACAAATTTGTAAAGTTAAAATGACTGAATAGAAGCATTCAATTCTTACTGACTCTTCTCCAAAATTAAATTAATAGGTATGGAGCTGCATAATGAGGTGGGGGGCTATGGGAAAGCACAGGTGTGCATCTTGAGAAAGTCAGCGGTAAGATAGAACTTAAAATATTGTTTTTGTAATAATAAGATAAATAAAAGAAGAAATAGACTGCACCAGTATTGGGCAAATAGCTCAGTTGGAGAGGAGAATTTTCTCTCTGTGAAAAAGATAATCCCAGTTATCTTAAGGAATGCAGACTCCCCTATTGAGCAAATATACAGTTTGAGAAGAAATTAGATCTGAGTTCTGCATAGTGAACTGACTCAAGAGAAGAGGTTCCCAGCAGTTCCCTGTGCATTAAGATAATGCTGTAACAGAATCATTTTAAAAAGGCCTTCAATGTCTAGACTTACAGCATAGAAGATCAGAAACCCCTTTTTATCTCAATGACCCAGTGGACAATTTTCTTTCCCTGAGAGTCAGTCTGGACACAGAAGAGTGACTGTGACATGTATCTGCAGATAACTCTGGCTGGTAGGATATGAGTTATGTCAGTCTGTGGTGCTGCTGAGTAAAAGAAAGTGGAGGGTGCTTCCATTTAAAAGTAGTGTTTGAACATGCACATCAGACAGAGCACAACCTCCAGGATATATAAAGAACTCAAAAAACTTAACACCAAAAAACCACAAATAACCCAATCAATAAATCGGCCAAGGAGCTCAACAGATACTCCTCAGAAGAAGATATACAATCAATCAACAATATGTAAAAAATGTTCAACATCTTTAGTAATTAGAGAAATGCAAATCAAAACTACTCTAAGGTTTCATCTCACACCTGTCAGAATGGCAGTTATCAAGAATACAAATAATAGTAAGTGTTGACAAGGATGTGGGGGAAAAGATACACTCATACATTGCTGGTGGGACTGCAAATTGGTGCACCACTCTGGAAAGCAGTATGGAGATTCCTTAGAAAACTTGGAATGGAACCACCATTTGACTTAGCTATCCCTCTCCTCAGTCTATACCCAAAGGACTTAAAATCAGCATACTATAGTAATGCAGCCATATCAGTGGTTTATAGAGGCTCAATTCACAATAGCTAAACTGTGGAAGCAACATATGTGCCCTTCAATAGATGAATGGATAAAGAAACTGTGGTAGGGGCTGGGGATGTGGCTCAAGTGGTAGCGTGCTTGCCTGGCATGCGTGCAGCCCGGGTTCGATCCTCAGCACCACCTACAAACAAAAGATGTTGTGTCTGCCAAAAACTAAAAAATAAATATTTAAAAATTTCTCTCTCTCTCTCTCTCTCTCTCTCTCTCTCTCTCCTCTCTCTCTTAAAAAAAGAAACTGTGGTATATATACACAATGGAATATTACTCAGCATTAAAAAAATAAGATTATAGCATCTGCAAGTAAATGGATGGAGCTGGAGAATATCATGCTAAGCAAAGTAAGCCAATTCCAAAAAAATAAAGGCCAAATGTTCTCTCTGATAAGTGGATGCTGATCCATAATGGGAGGGGGCATGGGAAAAATGGAGGAACTGTGACTGGGCAAGGGGAGGGTGGTGATTGGAGGGGATATGAGGACAGGAATGATGGTGGAGTGAGATGGACATCATTACCCTAGGTACACAGATGGCCTCCATTGTCCAGACTTGCAGCATAGAAGATCAGAAACTCCTTTTTATCTCAAAAATCTAGTGGACAATTTTCTCACCATGAGAGTCAGTCTGGACACAGAAGAGTGACTGTAACATGTATCTCAGAGAACCCTGGCTGGTAGGATGTGAGGTATGTCTGCACATATGGTGCAATGCTACATCATGTACAACCAGAGAAATAAAAAGTTGTGCTGCAACTGTGTACAATGAATCAAAATGCATTCAGCTGTCATATATACCTAATTATAAAAAAATAAATTTTAAAACGTAAAAAAATAAAATTGGTGGTTTGAGATCTTTCACAGGGAGGAAGACCAGCTGTGTGTGGATTGGAGAGAAGGCTGCATCTGATAACTCCAAGGAAGGGACTGGAAGAAAGTGTGGCACAGTATCTCCCCATCCAAGCCCAGATTCTGTGGACTCAGGCACTTCTGCCATGCTCAGAGGAATTTGGAGGATTCCATACCCCAAAGTTAATGATTGAGGCTCAGAACTTGTGGTGAAGAGTCCAGATCAATTCACAGTCTCTACGGTTGAGGGTTGGCAGGTGGATCCTAATTTATCTGCATCCCCATCCATGGGTACCAAAAAAAGTGAACAAATAAACAAAAAAACAAAAAAGAGGTATTGAGTGTGAATCTAGTTCTGGAGCAGACAACTTTTCCTTAGCATTCAATGGTGGGCAGATAACATTTACAGTTACTTGTGTTCTTGACAATTTCCATTCTGACTGGAGTGAGATGGAATCAGTGTAACTTTGATCTGCATTTCTCTAATTGCTAGTGATGTTGAAGAATCTACATATAAAATTTCAGTTTCCCCAGCACCATTTGTTGAAGAGGCTATCTGTGTTTATGGTGCCTTTGTCTAGTATGAGATAACTGTATTTATGTGGATTTCTCTCTCTGCCTTCTATTCTGTACCACTTTTCTACATGTCTGTTTGGGCTCCAATACCATGCTGTTTTTGTTACTGTAGCTCTGTAGTATAATTTAAGGTCTGGTATTGTGATGCCTCCTGCTCCATACTTCTTGCTAAATATTGATTTGGCTATTCTGAGTCTCTTATTTTTCCAAATGAATTTCATGATTGCTTTTTCTAATTCTGTAAAGAATGTCATTTGGATTTTTATAGTGATTGCATTAAATCTGTATAATGCTTTAGTAATATGACCAATATTAATTCTGCCTGTGCAGGAGCATGGGAGGACTTTCCATCTTCTAAGGTCCTATTCAATTTCTTTCTTTAGTGTTCTATATTTTTCATTATAGAAAACTTTCACTTCTTTTTTAAGATTAATTCCCAAGTATTTTATTTTTTGAGGCTATTTTGAATGGGTTATTTTCCCTAATTTCTCTTTTGGTCAATTCATCACAAATGTATAAGAATGCACTTGATTTATGGGTGTTGATTTTATATCCTGCTACTTTGCTGAATTCATTCATTAGTTCTAGAAGTTTTGTGGTGGATTTTTTTTGATCTTCTAAATATATATTTATGTTAATAACAAATAGTGATGGTTGGAGGTCTTCTTTTCTTATTCATTTCCCTTAAATTACTTTTTCCTGTCTAATTGCTCTGGGTAGCGTTTCAAGGACAACATTGGATAGAAGTGGTGAAATTGTTGTCTTGTTTCAGTTCTTAGAGGGCATGATTTCAATTTTTCTCCATTTAAAATGATATTGGCCTTGTGTTTAGCATATATAGCTTTTATATTGTTGAGGTATGTTCTTACTATCCCAAGTTTTCTGGTGTTTTGAACATGAAGGGTGCTGCATTTTTGACAAATGCTTTTTCTGCATCTGTTGAGATTATCATATAATTCTTGTCTTTAAGTCTATTGATGTGATGTGTTATATTTATTGAATTTTGTATAGTGAAACAACCTTGCATTCATGGGATGAACCATGCTTGATTTTGGTGCACTACCTTTTAATATGTTTTTGTATGAAATTTGCCAGGATTTTTATTGACAATTTTTGCATATACATTCATCAGAGCTATTGGTCTGAAGTTTTCTTTCTCTAATGTGTCTTTGTCTGGTTTTGCTATCAGGGTGATATTAGCCTCACAGAATGAGTTTGGAAGTGTTCCTTCCTTTTATATTTTATGAAATAATTTGAGGAATATTGATGTTAATTCTTTTTGAAAGTCTTGTAGAACTCAGCTTTGAATCCAGCTGGTTCTGGGCTTTATTTGGTTGATAGGCTTTTGATGGCATCGTCTATTTCATTGTTTGAGACTGATCTGTTTAAATTATGTATGTCTTCCAGATTTGGTTTGGGTAGATAATATGTCTCTAGAAATTTTATGGTGTCTTCCACATAAACAACATGAAAAAAAAAGGAAGGAAAGTGTCCCAAACAAACCAGTACACTATAATAATAGAAACTATGGACAGAAAAGTTGATGAAATGTCAGGGAAGAAGTTCAGAAGGTTTATAATTAACATGATCTGTGAATTAAAGAATGATATAAATGAGCAAATACAGGCAAAAATTGATCACTCCAACAATGAGACAAGAGAGCAAATACAGTTAGCAAAAGATTACTTCAAGAGAGTGATAGAGACCCTGAAAAATATCAGTCAGAAATCCTTGAAATGAAGGATACAATAAATCAAATAAAAAACTTAATAGAAAGCATAACCAACAGACTAGATCACTTGGGAGAAAGAACGTCAGATAATAAAGACAAAGTATATAATCTGGAAAATAAAGTTGGTCACACAGTGAAGAAAGTTAGAAACCATGAACAGAATATCCAAGAATTCTGGGACAGCATCAAAAGACCAAATCTAAGAGTTATTGGGATAGAAGAAGGCACAGAGTTTCAATCAAAGGAATGCACAATCTCTTCACTGAGATAATATCAGAAAATTTCCCAAACATGAGGAGCGAATTAAAAAACCAAATACAAGAGGTTTACAGGACAGCAAATGTACAAATTTACAACAGATCTACACCAAGGCACATTATAATGAAAATACCTAGCATACAGAATAAGAATAGAATCTTAAAAGCCACAAGAGAGAGGAATCAAATCACATATAGGGGAGACCAATTCATATCTCAGCAGATTTTTCAACCCAGACCCTCAAAGCCAGGAGATTGTGGAACAACATATACCAAGCTCTGAAAGAAAATGGATGGCAACCAAGAATCTTATATCCAGCAAAACAAAGCTTTAGATTTGATGATGAAATAAAAACTTTCCATAATAAACAAAAGTTAAAAGAATTTACAACCAGAAAGTCTGCACTACAGAACATCCTCAGCAAAATATTCCAAGAAGAGGAACTGAAAACAATGATGAAAATCAGCAGATGGATGGAATACACTAAAGGAAAATTTAATCAGAGGAGAAACCAAGTCATGTTAATTACCAAAAATAAACAAAAATGGCTGGGAGTGCAAATCATGTCTCAATAATAATCCTAAATGTTAATGGCCTAAACTCACCTATCAAAAGACATAGACTAGCAGATTGGATAAAAAGAGACCCCAAAATGTGCTGCTTCCAAGAAACACATCTTATAGAAAAAGACATTCACAGACTGAAGGTGAAGGGTTGGGAAAAATCATACCACTCACATGGACTGTTGAAGCAAGAAGGGGTTTCTATCCTCATATAACATGAAGTAGACTTCAAACTAAAGTCAATCGAAAAGGATAAAGAAGGACACTATATACTGCTCAAGGGAACCATATGCCATTAAGACTTAACAAATATAAATATATATGCCCCAAACAATGGAGCAGCTATGTTCATCAAACAAACTCTTCTCAAGTGCAAGAGTCAAATAAACCACAACACAATAATTTTGGGTGACTTTAACACACCTCTTTCATCACTAGATAGAACTTCCAAACAAAAGCTGAACAAAGAAATTACACAACTCAATAATACAATTAATAACTTACACTTAACTGACATATATAGAATATTCCAACCTTCAATGAGAAAATATACTTTCTTCTCAGCAGCACATGGATTCTTCTCTAAAAAGGACTATATACTGTGCAACAAAGCAACTCTTAGCAAATATAAAAAAGTAGAGATACTATCCTGCATTCTATCAGATCATAATGGAATAAAATTATAAATCAATGATAAAATAAGAAATAAATACACTCCAACACCTGGAAACTAATATGCTAATGAATGAACAATGGATTACAGAAGATATCAAGGAGGAGACTAAAAAGTTTTTAGAGGTGAACAAGAATACAGATACAACATATTGGAATCTCTGGGACACTATGAAAGCAGTTCTAAGAGGAAAGTTCATTGCATAGAGTTGATTACTTAAAAAAAGAAAAAGTAAAAAATAAATGACTGGGCTGCAGATGTGGCTCAAGCGGTAGTGCACTTGCCTGGCACACATGCAGCCCAGGTTTGATCCTCAGCACCACATACAAACAATGATGTTGTGTCCACCAAGAAATGAAAAGTAAATATTAAAAAAATTCTCTCTCTCTCTCTCTCTCTCTCTCTCTCTCTCTCCTCTCTCTTTTTAAAAATCTTTTATTATTAGTTGTTCAAAACATTACATAGCTCTTGACATATCATATTTCATACATTTGATTCAAGTGGGTTATGAACTCCCATTTTTACCCCATATACAGATTGCAGAATAACATCAGTTACACATCCACGTTTTTACATACTGCCATACTAGTGTCTGTTGTATTCTGTTGCCTTTCCTATCCTCTACTATCCCCCCTCTCCTCTCCTCCCCTCCCATCTTCTCTCTCTACCCCATCTACTGTAATTCATTTCTCTCCCTTGTTTTTCTTTCCCTTTCCCCTCACTTCCTCTTATATGCAATTTTGTATAACACTGAGGGTCTCCTTCCATTTTCATGCAATTTCCCTTCTCTCTCCCTTTCCCTCCCACCTCTCGTCCCTTTTTAATGTTAATCTTCTTCTCATGCTCTTCCTCCCAACTCTCTTCTTAGTTATTCTCCTTATATCAAAGAAGACATTTGGCATTTGTTTTTTAGGGATTGGCTAGCTTCACTTAATATAATCTGCTCTAATGCCATTCATTTCCCTGCAAATGCCATGATTTTGTCATTTTTTAGTGCTGAATAATACTCCATTGTGTATAAATGCCACATTTTTTTATCCATTCATCTATTGAAGGGCATCTAGGTTGGTTCCACAGTCTAGCTATTGTGCATTGTGCTGCTGTGAACATCGATGTAGCAGTATCCCTATAGTATGCTCTTTTTAGGTCTTTAGGGAATAGACCGAGAAGGGGAATAGCTGGGTCAAATGGTGGTTCCATTCCCAGCTTTCCAAGGAATCTCCATACTGCTTTCCAAATTGGCCGCACCAATTTGCAATCCCACCAGCAATGTACAAGTTCATTAGATATATTAGTCTAATGTTTTCTTTGTTTGATGTGTCTTTGCCTGGTTTTGGAATCAGGGTGATATTGGCCTCAGAGAATGAATTTGGAATTACTGCCTCTTTTTCTATTTCCTGAAATAAATAGAAGAGTGTTGGTTTTAGTTCTTCTTTAAAGGTCTTGCAGAACTCAGCTGTGTATCCATCCGGTCCTGGGCTTTTGTTTGTTGGTAGGCTTCTGATGGTGTCTTCTACTTCATCACTTGATATTGGTTGGTTTAAATTGTGTATATCTTTCTGATTCAATCTGGGCAAGTTTTATGACTTAAGAAATTCATCGATGCCTTCAATATCTTCTGTTTTATTGGTGTTTAAGGTTTCAAAATAATTTCTAATTATCCTCTGTATTTCTGTATTGTCTGCTGTGATGTTACCTTTTTCATCATGTATGCTGGTAATTTGAATTCTTTCTCCTTCTCTTTATTAGTATAGCTATGTTTCTGTCATTTTTATTTGTTTTTTCAAAGAACCAACATTTTGTTTTTGTCAGTTTTTAAAATTGTTTCTTTTGTTTCGATTTCATTGATTTTTAGTTCTAATTTTAATTATTTCTTGCTTTCTACTGCTTTTGCTATTTATTTTTTCTTCTTTTTCTAGGGCTTTGAGATGTAAAGTGAGGTAATTTATTTGTCAACTTTTTCTTCTTTTAAGGAATGAACTCCATTGAACTGCTTTCATAGTGTCCCAGAGATTTCAATATGTTGTGTCTATGTTCTCAATTACCTCTAAGAATTTTTAAATCTCCTCTTTGATGTCTTCTGCAACCCATTGTTCATTCAGTAGCATATGGTTTAGTCTCTAGGTGTTGGAGTAATTTTTATTTATTTTTTGTCATTCATTTCCAATTTCATTGCATTATGATCTGATAATATACATGGTGGTATCTCTACTTTTTTGTATTTGCTAAGAGTTGCTTTGTGGCATAGTATATGGTCTATTTTAGAGAAGGATCCATGAGCTGCTGAGAAGAAAGTGTATCCATTTGATGCAGGTTGAAATATTCTATATATGTCAGTTAAGTCTAAGTTAATGATTGTATTATTGAGTTCTGTAATTTTTTAATTCACCTTTTTTCCCCCTTACCCCTCACTTTCTCTTGTATGTAATTTTGTATAACCCTGAGGGTCTCCTTCCATTTCCCTGCAATTTCCCTTCTCTCTCCCTTTCCCTCCCACCTCTCATCCCTGTTTAATGTTAATCTTCTTCTCATGCTCTTCCTTCCTACTCTGTTCTTAGTTACCCTCCTTATATCAAAGAAGACATTTGGCATTTGTTTTTTAGGGATTGGCTAGCTTCACTTAGCATAATCTGCTCTAATGCCATCCATTTCCCTGCAAATTCTATGATTTTGTCATTTTTTAATGCAGAGTGATACTCCATTGTGTATAAATGCCACATTTTTTTTAATCCATTCGTCTATTGAAGGGCATCTAGGTTGGTTCCACAGTCTTGCTATTGTGAATTGTGCTGCTATGAACATCGACATAGCAGTGTCCCTGTAGTATGCTCTTTTTAGGTCTTTAGGGAATAGTCTGAGAAGGGGAATAGCTGGGTCAAATGGTGGTTCCATTCCCAACTTTCCAAGAAATCTCCATACTGCTTTCCAAATTGGCCGCACCAATTTGCAGTCCCACCAGCAATGTACAAGTGTACCCTTTTCTCCACATCTTCGCCAGCACTTGTTGTTGTTTGACTTCATAATGGCTGCCAATCTTACTGGAGTGAGATGGTATCTAAGGGTGGTTTTGATTTGCATTTCTCTGACTGCTAGAGATGGTGAACATTTTTTCATGTACTTGTTGATTGATTGTATGTCCTCCTCTGAAAAGTGTCTGTTCAGGTCCTTGGCCCATTTGTTGATTGGGTTATTTGTTTTCTTATTGTTTAATTTTTTGAGTTCTTTGTATACTCTGGATATTAGGGCTCTATCTGAAGTGTGAGGAGTAAAGATTTGTTCCCAGGATGTAGGCTCCCTATTTACCTCTCTTATTGTTTCTTTGGTGAGAAAAAACTTTTTAGTTTGAGTAAGTCCCATTTGTTGATTCTAGTTATTAACTCTTGTGCTATGGGTGTCCTATTAAGGAATTTGGAGCCCTACCCCACAGTATGTAGATCGTAGCCAACTTTTTCTTCTGTCAGACACTGTGTCTCTGATTTGATATCAAGCTCCTTGATCCATTTTGAGTTAACTTTTGTGCATGGCGAGAGAAAGGGATTCAGTTTCATTTTGTTGCATATGGATTTCTAGTTTTCCCAGCACCATTTGTTGAAGATGCTATCCTTCCTCCATTGCATGCTTTTAGCCCCTTTATCAAATATAAGATAGTTGTAATTTTGTGTATTGGTTTCTGTGTCCTCTATTCTGTACCATTGGTCCACCCGCCTGTTTTGGTACCAGTACCATGCTGTTTTTGTTACTATTGCTCTGTAGTATAGTTTGAAGTCTGGTATCACTATACCGCCTGATTCACACTTCCTGCTTAGAGTTGTTTTTGCTATTCTGGGTCTTTTATTTTTCCATATGAATTTCATGATTGCTTTATCTATTTCTACAAGAAATGCCGTTGGGATTTTGATTGGCATTGCATTAAACCTATAGAGAACTTTTGGTAATATCGCCATTTTGATGATGTTAGTTTTGCCTATCCATGAACAGGGTATATTTTTCCATGTGCTAAGATCTTCTTCTATTTCTCTCTTTAGGGTTCTGTAGTTTTCATTGTATAAATCTTTCACCTCTTTTGTTAGGTTGATTCCCAAGTATTTTATTTTTTTTTGAGGATATTGTGAATGGAGTGGTTGTCCTCATTTCCATTTCAGAGGATTTGTCGCTGATATACAGGAATGCCTTTGATTTATGCATGTTGATTTTATATCCTGCCACTTTGCTGAATTCACTTATTAGCTCTAATAATTTCTTTGTAGACCCTTTTAGGTCTGCTAGGTATAGAATCATGTCACCTTCAAATAGTGATAATTTAAGTTCTTCTTTTCCTATTTTTAATGCGTTTAATTTCTTTCGTCTGTCTAATTGCTCTGGCCAGTGTTTTGAGAACTATATTGAACAGAAGTGGTGAGAGAGGGCATCCCTGTCTTGTTCCAGATTTTAGAGGGAATGCCTTCAATTTTTCTCCGTTCAGAATGATGCTAGCCTGAGGCTTAGCATAGATAGCTTTTACAATATTGAGGTATGTTCCTGTTATCCCTAGTTTTTCTAGAGTTTTGAACATAAAGGGATGCTGTACTTTGTCAAATGCTTTTTCTGCATCTATCGATATGATCATATGGTTCTTATCTTTAAGTCTATTGATGTGGTGAATAACATTTATTGATTTCCGAATATTGAACCAGCCTTGCATCCCAGGGATGAATCCTACTTGATCATGGTGCACAATTTTTTTTGATATGTTTTTGTATCCGATTCGCCAGAATTTTATTGAGGATTTTTGCATCTAGATTCATTAGAGATATCGGTCTGTAGTTTTCTTTCTTTGAATTGTCTTTGTCTGGTTTAGAATCAGGGTGATGTTGGCCTCATAGAATGAATTTGGAAGTTCTCCCTCTTTTTCTATTTCCTGGAATAGCTTGAAAATTATTGGTATTAGTTCTTCTTTAAAGGTTTTGTAAAATTCTGCTGTATACCCATTCGGTCCTGGGCTTTTCTTAGTTGGTAGTCTTTTGATGGCTTCTTCTATTTCCTCAATTGATATTGGTCTGTTTAGGTTGTCTATATCCTCCTGACTCAATCTCGGTAGATCATATGACTTAAGAAATTTATCGATGCCTTCACTATCTTCTATTTTATTGGAGTGTAAGGATTCAAAATAATTTCTAATTATCTTCTGTATTTCTGAAGTGTCTGTTGTGATATTGCCTTTTTCATCTCGTATGCTAGTAATTTGAGTTCTCTCTCTTCTCTTTGTTAGCATGGCTAAGGGTCTGTCGATGTTATTTATTTTTTCAAAGAACCAACTTTTAGTTTTGTCAATTTTTTCAATTGTTTCTTTTGTTTCGATTTCATTAATTTCAGCTCTGATTTTAATTATTTCTTGCCTTCTACTTCTTTTGCTGTTGTTTTGCTCTTCTTTTTCTAGGATTTTGAGATGAAGTGTGAGATCATTTATTTGTTGGTTTTTCCTTTTTTAAAGGAATGAACTCCAGGCAATGAATTTTCCTCTTAGAACTGCTTTAATTGTGTCCCATAGAGTCCGATATGTTGTGTCTGTGTTTTCATTTATCTCTAAGAATTTTTTAATTTCCTCCTTGATGTCTTCTATAACTCATTGATCATTCAGTAACCTATTGTTCATTCTCCAAGGGATGCATGATTTTTCCTTCCTTCTTTTATCATTGATTTCCAGTTTCAGTCCATTATGATCAGATAAGATGCATGGTATTATCTCTACTCCTTTATAATGTCTAAGAGTTGCCCTGTGACATAATATATGATCTATTTTTGAGAACGATCCATGTCTCTGAGAAAAAAGTGTAACTGCTTGATGTTGGGTGGTATATTCTATATATGTCAATTAAGTCTAGGTTATTAATTGTATTATTGAGTTCTATAGTTTCTTTATTCAACTTTTGTTTGGAAGATCTGTCCAGTGGTGAGAGAGGTGTGTTGAAGTCTCCCATAATTATTGTATGGTGGTCTATTAGACTCTTGAACTTGAGAAGAGTTTTTTTGTTGAACATAGCTGCACCATTGCTTGGAGCATATATATTTATGATTGTTATGTCTTGTTGGTGTATGGTTCCCTTGAGCAGTATGTAGTGTCCCTCTTTATCCCTTTTGATTAACTTTCGCTTGAAACCTATTTTATTTGATAAATAAATCCTGCTTGTTTCCGAAGTCCATATGAGTGATATGATTTTTCCCAACCTTTCACCTTCAGTCTATGTATGTATTTTCCTATCAAATGCGTCTCCTGTAGGCAGCATATTGTTGGGTCTTTTTTTTTAATCCATTCTACTAGCCTGTGTCTCTTAATTGGTGAGTTTAAGCCATTAACATTTAGGGTTATTATTGAGATATGGATTGTTCTTCCAGCCATATTTGTTTATTTATGTTACTTAACATGGTTTGTTTTTCCTCTTTGATTATTTTTTCTCTTTACTGTACTACCTCCCACTGTTGGTTTTCATTGTTATTTTCCATTTCCTCTTCCTGTAGTGTTTTGCCGAGGATGTTTTGAAGAGATGGTTTTCTAGCTGCAAATTCTTTTAACTTTTGTTTATCGTGGAAGTTTTTAATTTCATCTTCCATCCTGAAGCTTAATTTTGCTGGATACTCAATTCTTGGTTGGAACCCATTTTCTTTCAGCATTTGAAATATGTTGTTCCAGGATCTTCTAGCTTTCAGAGTCTGTGTTGAAAGATCAGCTGTTATCCTGATTGGTTTACCCCTAAATGTAATCTGCTTCCTTTCTCTTGAAGCTTTTAAAATTCTCTCCTTATTCTGTATGTTGGGCATCTTCATTATAATGTGTCTAGGTGTGGATCTCTTATGATTTTGCACATTCAGCGTCCTGTAGGCTTCTAGGATTTGGGATTCTGTCTCATTCTTCAAGTCTGGGAAGTTTTCTTGTATTATTTCGTTGAACAGATTGCTCATTCCTTTGGTTTGGACCTCTATACCTTCCTGTATCCCAATGACTCTTAAGTTTGCTCTCTTTATGTTATCCATATTTCTTGGATGTTCTGCTCATGGTTTCTTAAGAGTCTCGCTGAACTGTCTATGTTCTTTTCAAGTTGAAATACTTTGTCTTCATTGTCTGATGTTCTATCTTATAAGTGTTCTACTGTGCTGGTAGTGTTCTCATTTGAGTTTTTAAGTTGGTTTATTGCTTCCTGCATTTCTAGGATTTCTGTTTGTTTGTTTTTTATAACCTCTGTCTCCCTGTATAGTTGATCTTTTGCTTCTTGGATTTGTTTATGTAATTCATTGTCGAAGTGATCTTTCATTGTCTGATTTTGCTGTCTAATGTCTTCCTTGAGACTCCAGATCATCTGAAGCATGTAAATCCTGAATTCTTTATCTGACATTCCATCTGCTGCAGCTATTACCTCTTCTAAAGTTGAGTTGATCTGCATTGCTTGTGGTCCTTTCTTTCCTTGTCTTTTGATACTGCTCACATTTCTTTCTGCTTGGTGAAACTGTTGTGTTATTGAATTTTCCCTCTATATATTTATATTGCTCTTGTATAGTTGCAAAGTCTCCCTTGCACGGGCGGGCGGCGGCTGTGCTCCTCTTCCAATTGGGGTGATCTGTCTACCATGCTGGTGGGCTGCTGGGCCTGTTCTCCAGGTTGCAGGTCTGCCTACCTTGCAGGCGTGGGTGGCGGCTGTGCCCCTCCTCCAATTGGGGTGATCTTTCAACTAGGCCGGCTGGCCGCTGGTCCCCTTCTCCGGGATGCGTGGTCTGCGTACTTTGTGGGCAGCAGCTGGGCCCTTCCTCCAATTGGGGTGATGTGTCTACCACGCCGGCGGGCCGCTGGGCCTGTTCCTTAATTCAACTTTTGTTTCAAAGATCTATCCAGTAGTGAGAGAGGTGTGTTCAAGTCACCTAAGTTTATTGTGTTGTGATCAATTTGACTCTTGAATTGAGAAGAATTTGTTTGATGAACATAGCTGCACCATTGTTTGGGGCATATATATTTATGATTGTTATGTCTTGTTGGAGTATGGTTCCCTTGAGCAGTATGTAGTGTTTATCTTTATCCCTTTTGATTAACCTTGGCTTGTCTACTTTATTTGATATGAGGATGAAAACCCTGCTTGCTTCCACTGTCCATGTGAGTGGAATGATTTGTCTCAACTTTTCACCTTTAGTCTGTGTATGTCTTTTCCTATCAGATGAGTCTCCTGGAGGCAGCATATTGTTGGGTCTTTTAAAAAAATCCAATCTGCTACTTATGTCTTTTGATTGGTGAGTTTAAGTCATTAAGTTTCAGGGTTACTATTGAGACATGGTTTGTATTCCCAGCCATATTTGTTTATTTTTGTTATTTAACTTGGCTTGATTTTCTCCTTTGAGTATTTTTTCCTTTAGGAAAAATCCCTCTGCTGATTTTCATTATTGTTTTTTGTTTCCTCTTCATAGAATATTTTTCCAAGGATGTTTTGTAGTGCCAGTTTTCTAGCTATAAATTCTTTTACCTTTTGTTTATCATGGAAAGTTTTTATTTCATCTTCAAATCTAAAGCTTAATTTTGCTGGATACAAGATTCTTGGTTGGCACCCATTTTCTTTCAGAGCTTGAGATATATTGTTCCAGTATCCTATAGCTTTCAGGGTCTGTGTTGAAAAATCTGCCATTATCATAATTGGTTTTCCCCTATATGTAATCTGATTCCTTTCTCTTACGGTTTTTAAAATTCTCTCCTTATTCTGTATGTTGGGTATTTTCATTATAATGTGCCTTGGTGTGGATCTGTTGTAATTTTGTACATTCAGCATCTTGTAGGCTTCTTGAATTTGGATTTCCAATTCATTTTTCATGTTTGGAAAGTTTTGTGATATAATTTCATTCCTTTGGTTTGGACCTCTATGCCTTCCTCTATCCCAATATGCTGGCAGCTGGAAGTTTGCTGGGGCCCCTTTGGCTGTGGCTCATTGGCTCACAGTGGCCCCAGCACCAATAACTCTTAAATTTGGTCTTTTTATGGTATCCCATATTTCTTGAATGTTTTGCTCATGGTGTCTTACCATTATCACTGTGTGGTCTATATTATTTTCAAGATTATATATTTTGTCTTCATTGTCTGATATCCTATCTTCCTAGTGGTCTACTTTCGTTTGAGTTTTTAATTTGGTTTATTATTTCTTTCATTTCAAGGATTTATGTTTGGTTTTTTTTTTTTTTTTAGAACTTCTATCTCCCTGTTGAGGTGATATTTTGCTTCCTGTATTTGTTTATGTAGCTCCTTGTTGAAGTGATCTTTCACTGCCTGTGTTTGCTCTCTTCCTTGAGCTTACAGAACATTTCAACAATGTACATTCTAAACTCCTTCTCTGTTATTTCTTCTGCTTTGGCTGCCAATGATTCTAACGATGTGGTGTCTTCATTTGTTTGGGGCATTTTCTTCCCTTATCTTTTCATGTTGCTTTTGTGTCTTCCTTTCCAGCTCTGTGGGTCTAGATTGTTATTGTTTTTACCCTATAGGTTTGTAGGGTAAAAACAATAACTTGTAGGGTTATTGTGCTCTTGTAGGGTTCCAAGACCTCTCTTTTGTGGGAAAGAACAATGTTAACAGATTCCAATATCAATAATATACCACCTATGAACAATTTGTTGTTATTAAGACATTTATAATTTAGTCTCCATGTACAGAAATGTTGGATTCAATTATTATCTAAAATATAATCAGTAGTTTTGTAAAAAGGTTTACAGTTTCTACGATGGACAATAAACAGGGTGAGGCTTATAATGATATGCTGAGGAGGTAGAATGTGAGGATATAGAGTTAATATATCTTAGGAAGTGTGAAGGAGAAATCTAATGAAGAGGGTTAGTAGCAAGAGAATAGACAGGAAGTAATTTAGGGTAGGCATGTATGTGGGATGACAGTAGAATACATAAGACAAACACACATATGTATTTAGAAAAACACAGATGTTAAAACAGCAAAATTTGGAGGGGGAAAGAAAAATGAAAGAATAAAAAGGAAAAGAAAAAAAGGGGCATATACAACACCTCTATATTATATTATTTAGATGACTCCGTCCTCAAAGTCCTGTTTTATGCAAGGTTCTTGGTTTCACATATGTTGGGGATGTGAGGGTGGGAGGATAGAGGGATAGAAGAGAAAAAACAAACAACAAAACAAAAAACTCTAAGGAAGAAACCAGGTTTGTAGCTAGTTTTAGAGATCCATATCTTTCCTGCTTCTCTTCTCATCCAATAGGTGGGGTCATCTGTTGTAAGCTGGTGTCTCTGCCCTTTGGATGGTAGAGGTAACCAGGGTGGGAAGACTGGTTCTGGTGCAGGGCACCTGGATGTGGGGAGTGGCACCAGCCAGTCTCTGCAGAAACACTACACCTCATGGGTCTCTTTTGGGGGCCACTCATATGACTTGAGCACCCGTTACTATCTCCCTTTCTTGCCTGGAGATTTCTCAGTTCCTGGTTTTCTCTTAGGCTCCAGACTTTAGCCACCTCCCTCTCCCCTAGCAGTTCCCAATTCAGGAAACTCTCACCCCCAGGCTCCCGTGGGTGGCTCCCTGGTCACACTACACACCTGTGTTGGGCAGCTACTGTGTTGGGTTACTACCACTGGGGAGGGGGGAAGTTGGAAACTTGGTACCTGGCCGCTGGAGATCCAATCTGGGAACTGCCCCCAGCTAATATGGTGAGAATGTTGAATCAAGATGGCAGTGGTCTGATTTCAGCACCAGGGAGTCTGATGAGGTGGAGGGAGCCTGGTGAGGTGGGGGAAGCCTGGTGAGGTGGGGGAAGCCTGGTGAGGTGGGGGAGCTTGTCGAATGTGTTGCATTGTGGGTAGGTAGCAGCTGAGTGACTTGCTTGGGAGTGGAGCGAAGACTTGGCTATCAGCAGATGTGTTGATAGTTGATTCTGCTAAGGCCCTCGCAGAGTCTTATGTGGGCTAGAACTTTGGGCTTTGGGTCCTGCTCCAATGCTTGGTGTCCTACTCAAACTCTGAGGCCCAGAGCCCCATGCGGGGTCACAGCGCTGGTGATTTCTGCAGAGAGCAGCTGTCCTCTAACACTCTCAGAGATGCAGTATTCTGACTAGGTGAGATCTGCGGGTTTGGCAGCATGTGGCACAGGGTAGTTCACTCCCTGCCTGCCACCATGTTTTTCCCTCTGACACCTGGGTTTTCTCTCTAAGTCTTTAATCCACTTTGAATTGATTTTCATGCATGGTGAGAAATAAAGATTTAATTTCATTTTTTAACATGTGATTTTTCCGATTGTCACAGCACAGTTTGTTGAGCAGGCTATTTTTCTACATAGAATGTTTTTGATGCTTTTCTTAGTATGAGATAACTTTATTTATGTGGGTTTATCTCTGCTTGATCTATCTGCCTATTTTGGTGCCAGTACCATGCTGTTTCTGTTACTATAGCTCTGTGGTATAGTTTCAAATCTGGTATTATGATGCCTCTGGCTTCACTCTTCTTGGTAAGATTGCTTTGCCTGGATCTTTTTTTTTTCCCCAAATGAATTTTATGATGGCTTTTTCTTTTTTTTTTTTTTTTTTTTTTTAATTTTTTATTGTTGGCTGTTCAAAACATTACATAGTTCTTGATATATCATATTTCACAATTTGATTCAAGTGGGTTATGAGCTCCCATTTTTACCCCATATACAGATTGCAGAATCACATCAGTTACACATCCATTGATTTACATATTGCCATACTAGTGTCTGTTGTATTCTGCTGCCTTTCCTATCCTCTACTATCCCCCCTCCCCTCCCCTCCCCTCCCCTCCCCTCCCCTCTTCTCTCTCTGCTCCCTCTACTGACATTCGTTTGTCCCCCTTATATTATTTTTCCCCTTCCCCTCACTTCCTCTTGTATGTACTTTTGTATAACTCTGAGGGTCTCCTTCCATTTCCATGCATTTTCCCTTCTCTCTCCCTTTCCCTCCCACCTCTCATCCCTGTTTAATGTTAATCTTCTTCTCCTGCTCTTCGACCCTACTCTGTTCTTAGTTACTCTCCTTATATCAAAGAAGACATTTGGCATTTGTTTTTTAGGGATTGGCTAGCTTCACTTAGCATAATCTGCTCTAATGCCATCCATTTCCCTGTAAATTCTATGATTTTGTCATTTTTTAATGCAGAGTAATACTCCATTGTGTATAAATGCCACATTTTTTTTATCCATTCATCCATTGAAGGGCATCTAGGTTGGTTCCACAGTCTTGCTATTGTGAATTGTGCTGCTATGAACATAGATGTAGCAGTGTCCCTGTAGCATGCTCTTTTTAGGTCTTTAGGGAATAGACCGAGAAGGGGAATAGCTGGGTCAAATGGTGGCTCCATTCCCAGCTTTCCAAGAAATCTCCATACTGCTTTCCAAATTGGCTGCACCAATTTACAGTCCCACCAGCAATGTACAAGTGTACCCTTTTCCCCACATCCTCGCCAGCACTTGTTGTTGTTTGACTTCATAATGGCTGCCAATCTAACTGGAGTGAGATGGTATCTTAGGGTGGTTTTGATTTGCATTTCTCTGACAGCTAGAGATGGTGAGCATTTTTTCATGTACTTGTTGATTGATTGTATGTCCTCCTCTGAGAAGTGTCTGTTCAGGTCCTTGGCCCATTTGTTGATTGGGTTGTTTGTTCTCTTATTGTCTAATTTTTTGAGTTCTTTGTATACTCTGGATATTAGGGCTCTATCTGAAGTGTGAGGAGTAAAGATTTGTTCCCAGGATGTAGGCTCTCTATTTACCTCTCTTATTGTTTCTTTTGCTGAGAAAAAACTTTTTAGTTTGAGTAAGTCCCATTTGTTGATTCTAGTTATTAACTTTTGTGCTATGGGTGTCCTATTGAGGAATTTGGAGCCCGACCCCACAGTATGTAGATCGTAGCCAACTTTTTCTTCTATCAGACGGCGTGTCTCTGATTTGATATCAAGCTCCTTGATCCATTTTGAATTTACTTTTGTGCATGGCGAGAGAAAGGGATTCAGTTTCATTTTGTTGCATATGGATTTCCAGTTTTCCCAGCACCATTTGTTGAAGATGCTATCCTTCCTCCATTGCATGCTTTTAGCCCCTTTATCAAATATAAGGTAGTTGTAGTTTTGTGGATTGGTTTCTGTGTCCTCTATTCTGTACCATTGGTCCACCCGCCTGTTTTGGTACCAGTACCATGCTGTTTTTGTTACTATTGCTCTGTAGTATAGTTTGAAGTCTGGTATCGCTATACCGCCTGATTCACCCTTCCTGCTTAGCATTGTTTTTGCTATTCTGGGTCTTTTGTTTTTCCATATGAATTTCATGATTGCTTTCTCTATTTCTACAAGAAATGCCGTTGGGATTTTGATTGGCATTGCATTAAACCTGTAGAGAACTTTTGGTAATATCGCCATTTTGATGATGTTAGTTCTGCCTATCCATGAACAGGGTATATTTTTCCATCTTCTAAGATCTTCTTCTATTTCTCTCTTTAGGGTTCTGTAGTTTTCATTGTATAAGTCTTTCACCTCTTTTGTTAGGTTGATTCCCAAGTATTTTATTTTTTTTGAAGATATTGTGAATGGAGTGGTTGTCCTCATTTCCATTTCAGAGGATTTGTCGCTGATATACAGGAATGCCTTTGATTTATGCGTGTTGATTTTATATCCTGCCACTTTGCTGAATTCATTTATTAGCTCTAATAGTTTCTTTGTAGACCCTTTTGGGTCTGCTAGGTATAGAATCATGTCATCTGCAAATAGTGATAATTTAAGTTCTTCTTTTCCTATTTTTATGCCTTTAATTTCTTTCGTCTGTCTAATTGCTCTGGCCAGTGTTTCGAGAACTATGTTGAACAGAAGTGGAGAGAGAGGGCATCCCTGTCTTGTTCCAGATTTTAGAGGGAATGCCTTCAATTTTTCTCCATTCAGAATGATGCTAGCCTGAGGCTTAGCATAGATTGCTTTTACAATATTGAGGTATGTTCCTGTTATCCCTAGTTTTTCTAGAGTTTTGAACATAAAGGGATGCTGTACTTTGTCAAATGCTTTTTCCGCATATGATGGCTTTTTCTAATTCTGTGAAGAATGTCATTGGGATTTAATTGGAATTGCATAAAATCTGTATAATGCTTTTGGTAGTATCGCCATTTTGACAATATGAATTCTGCCTATCCCCCAGGAGCATGAGAGGACTTTCCATCTTCTAAGATCTTCTTCAATTTCTTTTTTAAACAACTTTTATCTATCTATCTATCTATTTATTTATTCTAACTATGTATATATGACTGCAGAATACATTTTGATTCATTGTACACAATTGCAGAATAACTTTTCATTTCTCTAGTTGTACACGATATAGCGTCACACCATATGTGCAGTCGTACATGTTTTCTAGGGTAATGCTGTTCCTCTCATTCCACCATCTTTCTTTCCCCTATGCTCTCTACCTTCTCTCCCCTTTGCCTAATCAAAGTTCCTCCATTTTTCATTTGCCCAACCCCATTATGGGTCAGCATCCACTTATCAGAGGGAACATTTGGCCTTTGTTTGTTGGGATTGGCTTACTTTGCTTAGCATGATATTCTCCAACTCCATCCATTTACCTGCAGATGCCATAATTTTATTCTTTTAATGCTGAGCAATATTCTTTTGTGTATATATACCACAGCTTCTTTATCCATTCATCTATCGAAGGGCATATATGTTGCTTCCACAGTTTAGCTATTGTGAATTGAGCTGCTATAAACATTGATGTGGCTGCTTAGTATAGTATGCTGATTTTAAGTTCTTTGGATATAGACTAAGTCAAATGGTGGTTACATTCCAAGTTTCTTAAGGAATCTCCATACTGCTTTCCAGAGTGGTTGCACTAAATTACAGTTCCACCAGCAATGTATGAGTGTGCCTTTTCCCCACATCCTCATCAACACTTATTGTTGTTTGTATGCTTGATAACTGCCATTCTGATTGGAGTGAGATGAAATATTAGTGTAGTTTTGATTTGCATTTTCTAATTACTAGAGATGTTGAACATTTTTTTCATATATTTGTTGATCATTTGTATATTTTCTTCTGAGAAGTATCTGTTCAGCTCCTTAGCCTATTTAGTAATAGGGTTTTTGTGTTAAGTTTTTTGAGTTCTTTATATATCCTGGAGATTAATGCTCTATTTGACATGCTTGTGGAAAAAAATTTGTTCCCAATATGAAGGCTCTCTCTTCACCTCATTGATTGTATTTTTTGCTGAGAAGAACCTTTTTAGTTTGAGTGTATCCCATTATTGATTCTTGACTTTATTTCTTGTGCTTTAGGAGTCTTGTTGAGGAAGTTTGGGCCTATTCTGATATGATTAAGATTTGGGCCTACTTTTTTCTCTATTAGATGCAGGGTCTCTGGTCTAATTTCTAGGTCCTTGATTCACTTTGAGTTGAGTTTTGTGCATGATGAGACATAGATAGGGGTTTAATTTTATTTTGCTGCACATGAATTTCCAGTTCTCTCAGCACCATTTGTTGAAGAGGCTATCTTTCCTCCAATTATGTTTTTGGTGCCTTTGTCTAGTATGAGGTACCTGTATTTATGTGGGTTTTTGCCGCAGTCTGGCTGGGCACAAATAACCGGGAGCCACTTGTAGGTTCAAACAGGAACTACTTTATTGACAGAACCCAATGGGAACTCTCCAGAACTCCACAGAAACTCCACAAGAACCAACGGGAACTCAACGGGAACTCCGTGAGAACTCAAAAGTAGCGGGCACCCGAGGTAGCAGGAGCCGCCTTATTGCCGGACAGCAGAGGTTTATTTACACAACTGAATACACAGCTTGTTTCAATTTAGCATCATCCAGTTACAGCAATAAGTCATTATCTTAATAAATATGCACAGCTTAACTTAATTATCATCATCTTAATGGCTCGCTGGCGTTACTTCTCAACCACTCCTTCTGGCAAAATGTCAGGCGCCATCTTGACTTGGTTGTGGCTCTCAACAGGTTTTTCTCTGTGTTTTCTTTTCTGTATCATTGGTCTACATGTCTATTTTGGTGCCAATACCATGCCATTTTTGTTATATTGCTCTGTAGTATAGTTTAAGGTGTGGTATTATGATGCCTCCTGCTTCACTCTTTTTTGTAAGGATTGTTTTGGCTATTTTTGGTCTCTTCTTTTTCAAAATGAGTTTCGTGATTGTTTTTTCTAAACCCATAAGGAATGACATTGTGATTTTAATTGGAATCACATTGAATCTACATAGCATTTTGTGTAGTATTGCCATTTTGACAATATTAATATTGCCTACTTAAAAGCATGGGAGATCTTTCAATCATCTAAGGTGTTCTTCAATTTCTTTCTTTAGTTTTTATTGCAGAGGGCTTTCACCTCTTTTGTTAGATTGATTCCCAAGTATTTTTTTAAGCTCTTGTGAATGGGGTAGTTTTCCTAGTTTTTCTTTCACTAGATTTACCACTGATGTATAGGAATGCATTTGATTTATAGATATTGATTTTATCTCCTGATATTTTTCTGAATTCATTTATTAGTTCTAAAAGTTATCTGGTGGAATTTTTTAGATATTCTAAATATACATTCAGGTCATTGACAAACAGTAATAGTTCAGTTCTTCTTTACCTGTTTGTATTCCTTTAATTTCTTTCTCCTGTCTAATTGCTCTGGCTAGAGTTTCAAGAATGACGTTTGATAGAAGTAGTGTAAAAGGGCATCCTTGTCTTATTCCAGTTCTTAAAGAGCATGCTTTCAATTTTCTCCACTTAGAATGATATTGGCCTTGTGTTTATATATATATAGCTTTTATACTGTTGAGATATATGCTTACTATCCTTAATTTTTTTTTCGTGTTTTGAACATGAAGGGTGCTGTATTTTTTCAAATGCTTTTTCTGCATCTGTTGAGATTAGTGTATGATTCTTGTATTTAAGTCTATTGATATGATATGTTGCATTTTTTGAATTTTATATATTGAACCAACCTTGCATCCCTGGGATGAACCATACTTGATCATGGTGCACTATCTTTTAAGTATGTTTTTGTATGCAGTTTGCCAGGATTTTATGAGAATCTCTGCATCTATGTTCATCAGGGATGCTCGTCTAATGTTTTCTCTCCTTGATGTCTTTCTCTATTTTGGGAATCAGGGTGATACTAGCCTCATAGAATGAACTGGGAAGTGTTAACTTCTTTTCTGTTTTATGACATAATTTGAGGAGTTTGTAGTAATTCTTCTTTGAAGGTCCTGTAGAATTCAGCTGAGAATTCATCTGGTCCTGAAATTTTCTTAATTTTTAGGTTTTTGATGGCATCTTTTATTTTATTACTTGAAATTCATCTGTTTAAATAATGTATGTCCTCCTGGTTCAGTTTGGATAGATGATATGTCTCTAGAAATTTGTCAATGTCTTCAATATTTCCTATATTTTTTTGGAGTGTAAATTTTCAAAACAGTTTCTGATTTTTTTCTGTATTTCAGTTGTGCCATTGTGACATTTTCTTTTTCATCACATATTTTAGTAATTTGAGTTTTCTCTTTCTCTTCATTAAGGTTGGGGTATATCTACTTTATTTATTTATTTCTCAAAGAACAAAACTTATATTTTGTCTTCTTTTTGAATTATTTCATTTCGATTTTATTGATTTCAGATTTGATTTTAATTATTTTCTGTCTTCTACTGTTTTGGTGTTGATTTGTTCTTCCTTTTTCTGGGGCTTTGAGAGGTAATATTAGGTCATTTATTTCTTGACTCTTTATTCTTTAAATGGATGATCTCAATGCAATGATTACTGCTTTTATAGTGTCCCAGAGATTTTGATATGTTATATCACTATTGTAATTTACCTCTAAATATTTTTTTATTTCATCCTTGATATCTTCTAGTATCCATTTATCATTTGATAATGTATTTAGTCTCATTGTGTTAGAGTTGCTTCTATTTTTTTAAGATTTTTTCATTTTGTTTTAAAAAATAAGAATTTAAGGCATCATTAACTGTACTTTATGTGGGAGACAAATATCGCAGACTTAGTTCAGGAAAGTTACTTAATAAGAAAAACAATAACAATTCCTATGGAAAATATTGGAATTCAGGGTACTACTTAACTTACCTAGATTTCAACAAAACATTTACATATTATATAGGAAAAGAGCTGCCCATAGGAACTAGCTCTGAGCATCTGTCCTCTGATGTAGGATTTAGCTGAAAAACACTGCAAAACACCTGTTAAAATATATTCAGAGATTGGAAGGCAGTCATATTTAAGGAATCAAAGGAAACACTTAATGAACACAGAATTTAAAAATATAACTGAAATAAAAATACTCTATATGCACTTAACAACAGATTTGAGATGGCATAAGAAAGAATAAGTGAACTGGAAGGTAGAACAAAAGAAATTAATCTATGTTAAGAAGCAAGATTTTTAAATTATTTATTTTTTTTGTTCCAATTAATTATATATGACAGTAAAATGCATTTTGACACATTGTACACAAATGGACCATAACTTCTCATTTCTCAGGCTATATATGGTGCTAAGTCACACCAGTAGTGTAATCATACATGTATATAGGGTAATAATGGCTATCTCATTCTACCATCCTTCCCATCTCCACTGCCCCATATTCCCCTCCTCACAATTTGAGATTTCTTAATTCTTCCCTACAGCCCCCCCCCACTATGGATTAGCATCTGCTGATCAGAGAAAATATTCAAATATACTTTTTTTTGGCTTATATCACTTAGCATGATATTCACTAGTTCCATCCATTTACCTGCAAATGACACAATTTCATTCTGCTTTAAGGCTGAATAATATTCCATTGTGTATATGTACCACATTTTCTTCATCCATTCATCTGTTGAAGGGCATCTAGGTTGTTTCCATAGTTATCTACTGTGAATTGAGTTATTATAAAAATTGAGGTGGCTGCATCACTGTAGTGTGCTGATTTTAAGTTCTTTAGGTATAAACCAAGGAGTTGAAAAGCTGAGTCAAATGGTAGTTCCATTCTGGGTTTTCTAAGCAATCTCTGTGCTACTTTCCAGATTGATTGCACCAATTTTCATGCACACCAGCAATGTATGAGGGTACCCTCCCACATCCTTGCTAACACTTATTATTTCTTGTATTCTTGTTAATTGCCATTCTGACTAGAGTTAGATGAATCTTAGAGTAGTTTTGATTTGCATTTCTCTAATTGTTGGAGATGATGAAACCTTTTTATATGTTTATTGATCTATTGTATTTCTATTTGTGTGACGTGTCTGTTCAGTTACTTAGCCCATTTATCGATGGGATTGTTTGTGTGTGTGTGTGTGTGTGTGTGTTTTGGTGTTAAGTTTTTTGAGTTCTTTGTATATCCTGGAGATTAGTTCTCTATCTGAGGTGCATGTGTTAAAGATTTTTTCCCATTCCATAGGCACTCTCTCTATATGATTGATTGTTTCCTTTGCTGAGAAGAAGCTTTTCAGCTTGAATCCGTCCCATGTATTCATTTTTAATTTTAGTTCTTGCACTTTATGATTCTTGTTAAGAAAGTCAAGTTCTAAGCTGACATGATGAAGACTTGGGCCTATGCTTTCTCATAATAGTCACAGGGTCCCTGTTCTACTAAGTCTTTGATCCGCTTTGAGTTGAGTTTCATGCATGGTAAGAGGGGTTTAATTTCATTTTGTTACATATGGATTTCTAGTTTTTGCAGCAGCATTTGTTGGAATAGGCTGTCTTTTCTGCAATGTAGGTTTTCAGTGCCTTTGTTTAGTGTGAGATAATTGTATTTATGTGGTTTTCTCTCTGTGACTTCTATTCTGTACCATTGGTCTATATGTCTGTATGTAGATATCAATATGTACATGTCCACACTATGCTGATTTTGTTACAATGATCTGTAGTATAGTTTAAAGTTGGGTAATGTGAAGTACCCTGCTTCACTCTTCTTGCTAAGGATTGCTTTGCCTATTCCGAATCTCTTTTTTTCCAAATAAGTTTCATAATTGCTTTTTTCTAGTTCTGTGAAGAATGTCGTTGGGATTTTAATAGAAACTGGGTTATATGTACATAACTGTTTTGGTAGTATGGCATTTTGACAATATTAATTTTACCTGTCCAAGAGTATGGGAAATCTTTCCAACTTCTAAGTTATTCAATTTCTTTCTTTCATCCTCCTCCTCCTCTTCCTCTTCCTCCTCTTCCTCCTCCTCCCCCTCCTCCTCCCCCTCCTCCTCCTCCTTCTTTTGTGGTGCTGGGGATTGAACCCAGGGCCATGTGCATATGAGGCAAGTACTCTACCAACTGAGATATAACCCTAGCCCTTCAATTTATTTCTTTAGTGTTCTATAGTTTTCATTGTAGAGGTCATTCACCTCTTTTGTTAGATTGATTCCCAAGTATTTTTTGAGGTTATTGTAAATGGGTAGTTTTCCTAATTCTCTTGCAGTGAATTCATTGCTTATGTATAGAAATGCTTTTAATTTTTGGGTGTTGATTTTTATATCCTACTACTTTGCTGAATTCATTTATTAGTTCTAGAAGTTTTCTTGTGGAATTTTTGGATTTTCTAAATATAGAATTCTGTCATTAGCAAATGGTAATAATTTGGGTCCTTATTTTTCTACTCATAACCCTTTAATTTTTTTATTTTTCTGATTGTTCTGGCTAGAGTTTCAAGGACTTTGTTGAATAAAAGTGGTAAAAGAGGGCATCTCTGTTTTGGTCCAGTGTTTAGAGGGAATGCTTTCAATTTTTCTCCATTTAGAATAATGTTCGTGTTGGACTTAGCATATATAGCTTTTGTACTGTTGAGGTATGTTTCTACTATTTCTAGTTTTTCTAGTGTTTTGAACATGAAGGAGTGCTAAATTTTGTCAAATGCTTTTTCTGCATCTGTTAAGATTATCATATTTTGTCTTTAAGTCTATTGATGTGATAAATTATGTTTATGATTTCCATGTTAAAACAACATTGCATCCCTGTGATGAACCCTACTTGATCATGGTGCACTGTCTTTTAAATATGTTTTTAAATGCTATTTGCCAGGATTTTATTGGGAATCTCTGCATCTGTGTTAATCAAGGATGTTGGTCTAATGTTTTCTTTCCTTGATGTATCTTTGTCTGGTTTTGGTATCAGGGTGATAGTAGCCTCATAGAATGAGTTTGGAAGGGTTCCCTACTTTTATATTTCAAGAAATAAATTGAGGAGTATTGGTGTTAACTCTTCTTTGAAGTTCTTGTAGATCTTGGCTGAGATTTCATGTGGTCCTGGGATTTTCTTAAGTTTTAAGCTTTTGAAGGTGTTTTCTATAGTTTATTTGTTTAATTTATTTTTGGAAGACCTATTCAGTAGTGAGAGAGGTGTGTTAAAATCACCAGTATTATTGTGTTGTGGTTTATTTGATTCTTGAAATTGGGAAGAATTTTTTGATGTACATAGATGCTCCATTGTTGGGACATAAATATTTATTTTATTGTTCTGGCTAGAGTTTCAAGGATGATGTTTGATACAAGTGGTGAAAGAGGGCATCCTTGTCTTCTTCCAGTTTTTATAGGGAAAGCTTTAATTTTTTCTTCATTTAGAATGATGCTGTCCTTGGTTTTAGCATATAAAGTTTTCACAATGTTGAGGTATAACCCTAATATCCCTAGTTTTCTAGTGATTTGAGCATTCAGGGTGACTATAATTTGTCAAATGCTTTTTCTGCATCTGTTGAGATTTCATATGATTCTTATCAGTAAGTCTATAGATGTGATGTGTCATAGAAATAGAAAAGCAATCATGAAATTCATTTGGAAAAATAAGAGACTCAGAATAGACAAAGAGAATATTATGCTAAGTGAAACAAGCCAATTCCAAAGAATCAAAGCCTGAATGCTACTTTTCTGATATGCAGATGCTAACTCAAAATAAGGGGGATGGGGAGAATAGAGGTGTTTTGGACTAGACAGAGGGGAATAAAGGGAAGGGAGGGCAAATGTGGGAAGGAGTGATAGTAGAATGAGTCAGACATTATTATCTTATGTGCCTATATGATCATGTACAACTAGATGAATGAGAAACTATACTCCATTTATGTATGATGTGTCAAAATGCATTCTACTGTCATGTATAACTAATTAGAATAAATAAAATATATTAAAAATAGAATCAATAAATGGGATGATTTAAACTAAAAAGCTTCTTCACAGCTAAAGAAATAATCAATGTGAAGAGAGAACCTACAGAATGGGAGAAATTTTTCTACCTATGCCAGATAAAGCATTAATCTCCAGGATATATAAAGAATTCAAAAACTTAACACACACACACACACACACACTCAAACAAACAAAAAACCCAAGTAATCCAATCAATAAGTGGACAAAGGAACTGAACAGGCATTTCACAGTAGGAGAAACAGGAATGGTAAGAGATATATGAAAAAAGTGTTCAATTTCTTGAGGAATTACAGAAACAAAAATTAAAACTACACTGAGACTCCATCTCACTCCTATCAGAATGGAATTGTTAAGAATATATTATCAAGCAACAACAAATGTTGGTGAGTGTAGGGGAAAAGGTTCACTTATACATTGCTGATGGGACTGCAAATTGGTGCAACCACTAAGGAAAGCAGTATGGAGATTCTTCAGAAAACCAAGAATGGAACCACTATTTGACCAGTTATTCCACTCTTTGGCATATAATTAAAGAACTTAAAATCTCTGTAATACAGTGATGCAACCACATCAATGTTTATAGGAGCTCAATTCACAATAGCTAAGCTACGGAACCATTTTTTTTTTTTTTTTTGCTCCTCAACAGTTGAATGGATAAAGAAAGTGTGGTATATATACCCAATGGAATATTATGCATCCTTAAAGAAGAATGACATTATGGTATTTGTCAGTAAATAAATGGAACTGGAGTCAATCATGCTAAGTGAAATAAGCCAATGACAAAAAACCAAAACCAAAAAAGCCAGCCAACCAACCAAACAAACAAACAAAAAAACCAAAGCCAAATGTTCTCTCTGATATGTGATTGCTAACACTCAGTAATGGGGTGGGAGGAAAGAATGGAACTTCATTGGATTAAACAAAGGGGAATAAAAGGAAAGGAGGGGGCATGGCAATAGGAAAGATAGTTCTATGATTCAGACAAAACATTCCTACTTTCCTTCATACATGAGTAAATATCCAGTGTAACTTCACATCATGTACAATCACAAGAATGGGAAGTTATACTCCTTGTATGTATAATATGTCATAATATATTTTACTGTCATGCATAATTAAAAAGAACAAATAAAGAAAGAAGGGCTGGTTTGTAGCTCAGTGATAGTGTGTCTGCCTAGCATGTATCCCCAGCACCACATAAAAATAAATAAAAACAATAAAGGTATTGTATTCATCTAAAACTAAAAAAATATTTTGGGAAAAAATAAAGAAGAAAAAACTGAAAAATAAAAAAGAAAATCTCAATGCATCAAATTTAAAAAAAAAAACAGTTGAAAGAATCGCCAATAGACTAGATCAAGTAGAAGTAGAATTTTAGGTCTTGAAGACAAGGTGGATAAATTAGAAATTCAGATGATGATAAAGAAAAAAAACGATGAAAAATTATGAAAGATCCTGTGTTAATTCAAACACCTAGGTTAAGGCTCATAGTCTTTAAGAGGGATTATAGATACAGGCTACTGGTATAGAAAATCTACTCAATAAAATAATAGCATAAATTCTTCAACTGTTGGAATCGAGATGAGCATTCAGCTACTTGTTGCTTTCAGAACCCCCAAAAGAAAGGACCAGAAAATAAATTCTCCAAGACATATTATAGTTAAAATGCCAGAAATTTAGAACAGAGAAATGTTGAGTCACTAATAAAGGCAAAACCAAGATAACAGATTTCTCAGCATAATCTCTAACATTCGGGAAGGTGTGGTTTGATGTATTTCAAGCCCATAAGGAAAATATTGTTGGCTAGCATCAGCACCTGCACAGGAATCCCAGCTGCTGCTGCTACACAGGACATCTGGCCCATGTGCAGGACCTCCAGCCACCACACTTACCAATGTGGGGCTTCCCCAGTAACCTCCATTTTGGGACACTGCGACCACTGCCATAGTCCCCTACAAGTGGTAGCCTGAATCTGGGAGCACTGGACAGGGTCTAGAGATAGCCGCCAGCCAGAAAACTGCAAGCCACAGAAGTGCATCTCTGAACACACTGCCCAACATCACCATGGGGCCTGACGTGACTCCACAACCCATCTCTGAAAGCAGCCATCTCCATCTTGGGACACTTTTGTCTCCATTTTTAGTTGGGGTGACTCCCAGCTTGGGACACCAGATGGGGGCCTAGAAACAATATCAAGGTACCTATAGTCCCCAACTTCCCCCTTCCCTGAAGCCACTAACCGGGCACAGCTTGTGGCTATGGGGTTGGTCTGTAGCTCAAAAAGCCTGGTCCTGGGCTGCCTGATACAAAACAGCTCTCCACGACAGGTGTGCAGCCCCCAGAGCACAGCCCACAAGACTTCTGGAGAGAGAGGTTCCTGATTGGGAAGTAGAAAGGGAGGGGGTGAGTGAGATATAGTTTAGAGACTAAATTAGAGACCAGAAATTGTGAGGTCTACAGGCAATATAAGGAGATAAGACCAGGAGCCCACATCACATGAGCGGGCTCCCAAGGAGACCCTTGGGTGCAGTCTCCCACCAGGGACAGGCAAGTGCTATACCCCACCTTCAGGAGCTCCACCCCCAAGACCAACCCTCCCACCTTAATAACATTCACCATCCTGAGGGTGGAGATACCAGCAAACAACAGACAACCCCACCTATTGGATTAGAAGGGATGCAGGAAAGATACTGAACTCCAACAGAAAAACAATCTTTGTGTGTTCCTTTGAGATTTTTTCTCTTTTTTTTCTGTCTCTTTCTCTTGTCCTGCCCTCACAACCCAAACATTTATGAAACCAAGTACTTTTCTAGAATTAGGCTACTGAGAACTGGGTCATCTGAAGAGTATATTACAGTTGCATTGTATATATTATTTATCCTCTATTTTTACATTTTTGTTTTTTTAGAATTTTTATGTTTGTTTTTTGAACTCCTTCTATTGTCTTCCCACTTTCTTGTCTCCTCAAAATAATTTTCTCTCTTTTCTCCTACTACTGCTGCTACACAGGACATCTGGCCCATGTGCAGGACCTCCAGCCACCACACTTACCAATGTGGGGCTACTACTACTAGATTTCTCTTTCACACTTCCTGAAATCTAATAACTCTATATCCTCACCTCTTATCTTCTTAAAATCTCATCCTACATCCCACCCCTGGTTCTCTCTTTGTCCACCATTAGAAATTGTAGACCTTTTGCAAACCTAATGTTTATATTGTAGATAATAATTGAAGTCACCATTTTTATATATTGGAAAAAAACTGTAAATGTATTAATAGCAGCTGTTTGGATTAAGGCTGCATATTGTTTGTATTGAGATCTATTAATATTGTTCTCCCTATTAAAAGAGAGGTATTGGAAACTTGCAGGGACACTATAAGCCTATAGAGTAAAAATTGTAACACCTTGGAACTGCAGTGTTAGACGGGAAGAAACATGAACAACATAAAGAAACAAGGAAAAAAAATTGCCCCAAACAAAACAAAATACTACATTATCAGAATTTATGTTCAGCACAGTAGAAAAAATGACAGAGAAGTTCAGGATGTACAAAATTAAAATGTTCTATGAATTAAATGATCATTTAAAATGATCAGCAAAAGATAATTTCAATAAAGATAATACAGGAAGCAAAAGATTACTTCAATAAGGAGATAGAGTTTCTTTAAAAAACAAACAAACAAATAGAAATCTTTGAAATGAAGAAAAAAATAAACCAAATTAAAAACTCAATAGAAAGTACCACCAACAGATTAGATCATATGGAAGAAAGAACCTTAGACAATAAAGACAAAATCTATAATCTTGAAAATAAAGTTGACCACACAGTGAAGATGGCAAGAAACCATTAGCAGAACATTCAAGAATTATGGGATAACATAAAAGATCAAATTTAAGGAATAATTGGGATAGAGGAAGGCATAGAAAACAAGCAAAAGGAAGGAACAATCTATTTAATGAAATATTTTAGAAAATTTCCCAAACATGAAGAATGAATTGGAAAATCAAATACAAGAGGCTTATAGGACACCAAATGTACAAAATCACAACAGATCTTCACCAAGGTACTTTATAATGAAAAACGTCTAGAACACAGAAAAAAGAAAGAATTTTAAAAGCCACAAGAGAAAAAAATCAGGTTACATAGAGGGGGAAACCAATTATGATCTCTGCAGATTTTTCAACTCAGACCCTGAAAGCTAGAGGATCCTGGAATAACATATACCAAACTCTGAAAGAAAGTGGATGCCAACCAAGAATTTTATATCCAGCAATATTAAGCTTTAGTTTTGGTGATTAAATGAAAACCTTTCATGATAAACAAAAGTTAAAAGAATTTACAACTAGAAAGCCTACACTACAAAATATTCCATGAGGAGGAAATGAAAAACAACAATTAAAATCATAAAAGGAAGATATTACACTATAGGAAAAACTAATTAAAGGAGAAACCAAGTTAAATACCAAAAATAAACCAAAATTTCCAGGAATACAAATCATATTTCAATAATAACCTTGAATGTTAATGGCTAAACTCACCAATCAAAAGACATTGACTAGAAGATTGGATTAAAAAAATAAAAGACCCAACAATATGCTGACTGCAAAAGACCCAGACATTATATATATATAATGTCTGGAGATATATATATATATATATATATATATATATATATATATATATATAATTCTACACCATGTACACCCAGAAAAATGAGAAATTATATCCCATCTATGTATGATATATCTCAGTGCATGAATCCATTCTACTGCCATGTATAATTAATTTAAAAAAATTTAAAAATTAATTTAAAAAGAGACTCATCTCATAGAAAAGACATTCATAGACTGCAGGTGAAAGATTGGGAAAAAACATACAACTTGTATGGACTGTGAAAAGAATCAGGGGTTTCCATCCTCATATCAAATAAAGTAGACTTCAAGGCAGAGTTAATGAAAGGGATAAAGAGGGATATTACTGCTTAAGAGAACCATATATCAACAAGACATAATTATAAATATATATTCCCCAAAGAACAGAACATCTATGTTCACCAAACAAACTCTTCTCAGGTTCAAGAGTCAAATATACCACAACAAAATAAAGCTGGGTGACTTTAACACACTTCTTCACCACTGGATAGATCTTCAAACAAAAGCTGAACAATGAAACTATAGAACAATCAATAACTTAGACTTATCAGACATGTGTAGAGTATTTCATCCATCAGTAAGCAAATATGCTTTCTTCTCAGCAGCATATGGATCATTCTCTAAAATGGACCATATATTTTGCCACAAAACAACTCTTAGTAAATACAAAAGAGTAGAGATACTACCCTGCATTCTAACAGATCATAATGTAATGAAATTAGAAATGAATAATAAAATAAAAAATAGAAGCTACTCCAACACCTGGATACTAAATAATATGCTATTAAACGAACAATGGATTACAAAAGACATCAAAGAGGAGATTAAAAATTTTTAGAGATAAATGAGAATACTGATACAATATATCAAAATCTCTGGGACACTATGAAGGCAGTACTAAAAGGAAAATTGATTGCATGGGGTTCATTCCTTAAAAGAAGAAAAATTCAATGAATAAGTGACTTAACATTACATCTCAAAGCCCTAGAAAAAGAATAAGTCAACACCAAAAGCAGTAGAAGATAGGAAATTATTAAAAATCAATGAAATTGAAACAAAAGAAAAAATTGAAATATATTGACAAAACAAAAAATTGGTTCTTTGAAAAAATAAATAAAATTGATAAATCCTTAGCCATGTTATGAAGAGAAGGAGAGAGAAAACTGAAATTACTAACATCTGTAAAGGAAAAGGAAATATCATGACAGACACTACAGAAATACAGAAGTTAATTAGAAATTATTTTGAAAATTTGTACTCCAATAAAATACAAAATATCAATGGCATTGACAAATTTCTGGAGTCATATGATTTGCTCAAACTGAATCAGAATGATATACATAAGTTAAACAGATCAATTTTAAGCAATGAAATAGAAGATGCCATCAGAAGCCAACCAGCCAAGAAAAGCCCAGGACCAGAGGGATACAAAGCTGAGTTTTACAAGACTTTCAAAGAAGAACTAATACCAACACTCCTCAAATTATTCCATGAAATAGAAAAAGAGGGAACACTTCCAGACTCATTCTGATTATCACCCTGATTCCAAAACCAGACCAGGACACATTGAAAAAAGAAAACTTCAGACCAATATCTCTCATGAACATAGGTGCAAAAATTCTCAATAAAATTCTGACAAATTGCATACAAAAACATATTAAAAAAATCGTGCACCACAATCAAGTGAGGTTCATCCCAGGGATGCAAGGTTGGTTCAATGTACAGAAATCAATAAATGTAATTCATCACATCAATAGAGTTACTGATAAGAATCATATGATTATCTCAATAGATGCAGAAAAAGGATTTGACAAAGTACAGCACTCCTTCATGTTTAAAACACTAGAAAAACTAGGCATAATAGGAATATATCTCAACAATGTAAAAGCTATCTATGTTAAGCCCCAGGCCAACATTATTCTAATGGAAAAAAACATTGAAAGTATTCCCTCTAAAGTCTGGAACAAGATGGGAATGCCCTCTTTCATCACTTTAACATTGTTCTTGAAACTCTAGCCAGAGTAATTTGACAGATTAAAAAATTATAGGGATACAGATAGGAAAAGAAGAACTCAA
Organism: Marmota monax; assembly: GCF_021218885.2. Classification (NCBI taxonomy): domain Eukaryota; kingdom Metazoa; phylum Chordata; class Mammalia; order Rodentia; family Sciuridae; genus Marmota; species Marmota monax. The sequence goes on from NW_026694841.1 coordinate 2,196,348, forward strand.
ACTATAACTATTTGTTAATGGTATAATTCCATACCTAGAGGATTTCCACCAGAAAATTTCTAGAACTAATAAGTGGATTTAGAAAAGTAGCAGAGTATAAAATTAACACCCATAAATCAAAGGCATTTCTGTACATCAGTGAAAAATCCTCTGAAAGAGAAAGGAGGAAAACGACCCCATTTTCAATAGCCTCAAAAAAAAATTGGAAATCAACTTAATGGAAGAGGTGAAAGACCTCCACAATGAAAACTACAGAATGCTAAAGAAAGAAATTAAAGAGACCTTAGAAGACGGAAACATTTCCCTTATTCTTGGTAAGGCAAGATTAATATTGTCAAAATGACCATTCTACCAAAAGCACTATACAGATTTAATGCAATCCCAATCAAAATCCTGATGACATTCCTCATAGAAATAGGTAATACAATCATGAAATTCATTTGGAAAAATGAGACCCAGAATAGCTAAAGCAATTCTAGCAAAAAGAGTGAAGCAGGTGGCATCAGTATACCAGACCTTGAACTATGCTATAGAGCAATAGTAACAAAACAGCATGGTACTGGCACCAAAAATAGACTTGTAGACCAGTGTGGTACAGAATAAAGGACACAGAGACAAACCCACATGAATAAAGTTATCTCATACTAGACAAAGGTGCCAAAACCATATATTGGAGAAAAGAGAGCCATTTCAATAATGGTGCTGGGAAAACTGGAAATCCATGTGCAACAAAAATGAAATTAAGCCCCTATCTCTCACCATGCATAAAACTGAACTCAAAATGGATCAAGAACCTAGGAATTAGACCAGAGACCCTACACCTAATAGAAGAAAAAGTAGACCCAAATCTTTATCCTGTCAGATTAGGCCCTGACTTCCTTAACAAGACATCTATAGTGCAAGAGACAAAGTCAAGAATCAATAGATGGGTTGATTCAAACTGAAAGCTTCTTCTAAGAATAAGAAACAATCAGTGAGGTGAAAAGAGAGCCTACAGAATGGGAGCAAATTTTTACCACACACACATCAGATAGAGCACTAATCGCTGGGATATATAAAATTTTTTAAAAAACTTAATACCAAAAAATAAATAACCCAATCAATAAATGTGCTAAGGAACTGAACAGACATTTCTCAGAAGAGTATATACAATCAATCAACAAATATATAAAAAAAAATGTTCAACATCTCTAGCAATTAGAGATTATAGGATGTGGGGGGAAAGGCACACTCATACATTGCTGGTGGGACTGCAAATTGGTGCAACCACTCTGGAAAGCAGTATGGAGATTTCTTAGAAAACTTGGAATGGAACCACCATTTGACCCAGCTATCCCCCGCCTCAGTCTATACTCAGAGGACTTAAAAACAACATACTACAGGGACACAGCCACATCAATTTTATAGCAGCACAATTCACAATAGCTAAATTGTGGAACCAACCTAGATGCCCTTCAGTAGATGAATGGATAAAGAAACTGGTATATTTACACAATGGAATATTACTCAGCATTTAAAGAGAATTAAATCATGACATTTGCAGGATTTGATGGATTTGGAGAATATCATGCTATGTAAAGTAAGCCAATCCTATAAAACCAAAAGCTGAATGTTTTCTCTGATATGTGGATGCTGATCCTTAATGGGGGCTGGGGGAACATGGGAGGAATGGAGGAACTTTGGATAGGGCAACGGGGAGGTAGGGAATGGGAGGAGGAATGGGGATAGAAAAGATGGTGGAATGAGATGGACATCATTACCCTAAGTACATGTATGAGAACACGAATTGTGTGACTCTACTTTTTGTACGACCAGAGACATGAAAAATTGTGCCCTATACGTGTAATATGAATCAGAATATATTCTGCTGTCATTTATAACAAATTAGAATAAATAAATAAATTTAAAATAAAAGAGAAGAAAAAATAATTGTCAACCTTGATTACTATGTTCAATAAAATTATACTTCAGAATCAATTAAAAAATCCCATTGAAGATAAGCATAAATTAAAGAAATTCATGACTATTAACACAATCTTACATAAAATATTTGAAGTTATCCTATACAAAGAAGAGGAAGAAAAATACAAGCAAGCACAGAAAAGAAAAAAATCTTATTAGAAGAGTGAATATGCAGATGAGAATTAGAAATGATCAAACATTAGAAAAACAACAAAATTACAGGAATTAATACATACATGCCAATAATAACTCTGAGTGTAAATGGCTTTAATTCACCAATCAAAAGACACACCCCGGGGCTGTGGCTGTGGCTCAGTGGCAGAGCACTTGCCTAGTTTGTATGAGGCACTGGATTCGATTCTTAGCACCACATATAAATAAATAAAAAATAAAGGTCCATTGACAACTAAATAAAAAAATTTTTTAAAAAGACACACACTGACAAACTCTATTAAAAAACAAGATCCAACTCTTCATTGCTTGTAAAAACACAGCTCACTGCAAAGGCATCCACAAGTTTAAAGTGAGGATGGAAAGTGATATTCTATGCAAATGGAATCTACATGCAAGGAGTAGATAGACTCATATTCAAAAAGGCATAATTCAAACCAAAATTAGTCAGAAGAGACAAAGGTCACAACATATTAATAAAGGTAATAATCCACCAAGAAGATATAAAAGTTGTAAATACATATGGCCTGAACTTTGGTGTACCTAATTTTATAAAATGAACCCTACTCAACATATGGGGACAGAGAGGCCTCAATACAGTAGTAGTGAGTGACTTCAATATCCAGTTGTTCTTAATAGACAGCTCATCCACACAGGGACCATATCCAAATAAATAACACAGAAGCAACATAGTTAAAGTATACTTTAGATAAAATGAACTTAACAGACGTCTATAGAATATTCCATCCAACATTAGAACACACAATATTTTTACCAACTCATGCAACTTTCTCCAAGACAGTTCATATTTTAGTACAAAGCAAGTCTTAGAAAATACAAAAATGTTAAAATAATTTTCTGCATATTATCAGATCAGAATTTCATGAAATTAGAAATTGACAGCAAGAGAAACCTCAGAAACTAAACAAACACATGAAGATTTGCCATGATCAGCATGGCTGTTAATTCAAAAACCCCAGCGGTGATGGGGGATAAAGAAAAGACAGACAGACACACATAGATAAAAAGGTGGGGCCAGTGGTTCAGCCAACCCCTGATGGGGAAGAGCTAGCTCAGCACATTTATTGTATAGGATCTGTCATCAAAAGGTTATTTGCAAGAAACTTTTAGCAAAATAGGCAGTCTGAAAGATTCATCAAAACCTGTGAGGCCTTAAGGTCATCTTGCTGTGCACAGAATTCACTATCCCTGGGTGTTGGTGTCTGAATCCAAGGTTCCAATTGATAGAGCTGGTGCTTTTGCACGTAGCCTCCTCTGGCCAGCATCACCATAGCAGCTGGGCTATCTCAACCTGTGCTTTTGCACAGGAAGTTCCCAGATCAACACAGCCAGGCAGAAATCAGGGACCATAATTCAAGACAACTCTTCACATCCCCCTTCCTTTTTTATTTTTTAAGTGTAAATGATGAGCTATTATATGGAGTTGTTGGACTACCTTTCAGAAGATGAGGCATCCTATTGTTATAACACAAAAGAGTATTAGAAGCAAACACATAATTCCCAAAATGTACATATTGTATGTTTAACATATTCTGAGGATTAAAACCATTTACATCGTTAAGTATTTGTTTTGCAAGCTATGCAGGATCCACAAGATCATTCCTGCACTTTTGAATATTCTAGACATGATGATGTAACTCCATAAGGTCTAGAATGCTATTGTTTCTTTGCTAAATGCCCATAAAATGATTTTTTTTTACCTTTTTCACCAACACCATGAGAAGTGTTATATCTTACTGCTGTAACACAAACACATTTGTAGCCAGCATGGCAATGAGGCCACTGTCTGAACTTTAGAGTAGCAAGTTCATTTCCTATATTTATGACTGTAGCCTCCAGTGCATTTAATTTATTTTCTATATTGTCATCAATATTTTCCTGATTCTGTAGGGCTTTGGAAGTATTTTGAGCCAAATCATTAAGAAAATGAGCATTTTTAATGCTTTTGGACAAGGAATGTGATGAACATTGTTATCCAAAGTAAGGTTGATGTTATGGCAAAAACTAAAACAGATATTAAAGTGAGTACTCCAAACACAGTAAGACCAAGAGCACGCTGGTGTCTATTTAGATGGATATAAATCTATTGTAGGACTTGAACTCCAGCATAATAATTCCAGGGCTCTGAAATGTTAGCTGGGGTCATAACAAAGGAGAGTTGGTAAAACACAAGCTCTTCCTGTCCTTTATCATATGTAGTAATGCAATTAGTTAGATTGCATCTTTGACAAGTCACAGGGCATTTTAATCCTGCCTGTGTACTTTTATATTCCCAGAAATTAAAACATAAGGAGATTCTACCCAGGCCTGCGGGCCATGGCAGGAAGCCACTTTACACCTCTTGTTTATTAGTTCAGCTTGGGTGTTGCTGGTATATTTGATAAAATCTAAGGCAGCCATCAAATGCTACAGACCTTTTTGTATGCCACCATCACTGAAGGTCAAAATATTACTAAAAAATCTTCCAGGAGTCATATTTTTTAATGTGGATGCCTCTTATCAAATCTATGAAACCAGTCCAGAATAAATTTACGACTTCCAAGGGCATTATGTTGCACTGGTATAATATTGGCAAACTCCACCCAGTTAGGAAAGGCACCCGTTCTATTGTAGTGTAATTAGGGCAGTAAGTTATTGGTGGATGGTTTGTGGGAAACATGGTATGTCATTGGGGAGTCCCATTTTTCTAACTGTGTGGATATATTTTTTTTAAATCCCAGGGGCCAGTGATAATGGCTCCCCTTTATGCTGTCTTTATTTCCACACCACTTTTAAGTAGCTGATATTTTTATTGTGGGACCAACATATAGGTAGATTCCCACTATATCCAGTTTAATTAAATCCAATTCTTTAAATGGGGGTAATATGTTTATTTCAAAAATCTCCCATCAGGTTGTGTATAATTAGTAAATACTGGAATAGATTCTTCAGTCAACACAGCAAGATGCACTAAAGGAGGATCTGAGAAATAGGTCCAATAAGTTTTCCCATAAACCCTACTTACCTGACAGCCCAATAAGGCCAGCATAGTCAAAACCACGGTGGCTGGAGAATTAATACCTCCCTGCTACTTGGCCATCTGTTCAGCTGATGTGTCAGGCTCTTCATTTGTTTGAACTGTGTCTCCCGGTCCTCCATGGTGATGCTGAACAGCACATTCAGGTACCCAGATAGGGTGAGCTGCACCTTCTGGAAAGACACAAGCATGGCCTCCTCCATATTATTACTGGATCTGGTCCATTCCATTGTCTTGTTTGTAAATTTCTCCACTATACTAGGCCTGATGGGCCGACGGCAGTGGAAGACATGTGTGGCTCAGCAGAAGTGCAAACCTCAGGATCACAATTCAAAAAATTCAAAACAAAAAGGGTATAATTCAAAGAAGAGTGGTGTTCTATCTCCCCCCACCCACTCTTTATATTTATTTTTAAATTAAGTCAAGGGATAAGTGAGTCTGTTCTATGATGTCCTGGCCTTGGGGATTAGAAGAAATCCCAATTTGGAGATAAATGTGTTATTGATCACAAAACTGTTAAAGAGAAGACCTTCGGCATAAGCTGAAGCATTATCGGTTTTAATATGTGGAGTACGGACCAGGACTGCAACAGAGACAAACGGTAGAAACGACTTGATGAGTGTTTGCTCATTGGCCAGGAAAATTGGCAAAAGTCACCTGTTCAGCATGAGGATTGTCGAAGCCATGTTGTTCTTGAACTGAAAAGGGCACCACAGGAAAGGAAGGCTCAGCCCCCAACTGTATGACTGATTTCTGTCTATGATAATAAGCTGAGCAGTGAAATTATCAAACGGGTCAGGAGAAGTCCTGGAAGCCAGCCTTTCATCTTGTTGGTCCTACAGGTGATGGCCTTATTTTCTCAAATTGACGTAGGTTGTCATATTGGAAGTTGTACTTTTGTAAGGCATTAACCGACAATGATTATACCTTTTACAAGGAAAATACAAACTGAAATTAACAAGAGTAAAAACATTCTTAGTTTTTCAATAGCTATAAACCAAAAAACATTTTTTATAATCTCAAACATTTACTTAGCTATATATTATATTTCTTCTTCATTTCAAGATTATAGTAATTCTATAACAAAAATCTATCTTTTGAATTTAAATGAACTGAATGGTTATCTTGATATGAAATAAGGTGAGAGCCAGAGTTTTAACTCAGGTGAAGGGGCCTCTTGACAAAACTTAGGTAAGGTGTTTTATTTTTTGAAACTGATCTTTTTCTCTCAAATATTATTATTTTTGTTAAATTTTTAATTTTTATTGTAATTTGTCATATATGACAGCAGAATGCATTACGATTCATATTACATATATAGAGTGTTATGCTCGAATTTGGGACCCCCGAAAGACCACCAGAGACCCAAGATCGATGTAAGCAGCAAAGAGGTGTTTATTGCGAGCTAGCTCGGTCCTCCGCACACACACAGCAACAGGTGATGCTAAGAGGCCCCGAGCCCAGGGTTTGCAGCAGTTTTATACATTCTTTGGAGAAGGCAGGGACCCCCACATACATCATAGCATCTCCTAGCAAATCATCACACACCTTGGGAAAATCAAATAACAATTCTAAAACATGATTAGCACATTCACTGGTGGGAACAAGTTGGGTAGGAGGGATTGGTTACTACAAGAGGGGGATTCATTTAAACTGATCGGTTTAAACCATGAGGATGTCGCAAGGGGAGTACGTGCCAAAGTGCAGGGCTTCTAGTTTAGGTACTGGTTACCACACCTAGGTGGAAGCCATCTGGAATTTCAGATATGTGGTTATCTTGGCCTATCTGCGGCTTTTCTGGCTTTTCAGAGAACTGAACTGTTTCCACAGAGCTTTTCTATAGATTTTTTTCTTGACTTTAGGATTACAATAAGTCAAAGGTTAAGTTTCAGAGCAAAATAAGATCCCAAGCAGAATGAAATTGCTTAGGTCTTTCAAGAGCACAATTTTTCATATCTCTGGTTGTACACAAAGTATATTCACACCATTTTTGTCTTCACATCTGTACTCAGGGTAATGATGTCCATCTCATTCCACCATATTTTTTTTTAACCCCATTGCCTTTCTCTCACACTCCTTCTCCTGTGCCCTATCTAGAGTTGGTCTAATTTTCCCATGCTCCCCCTCCCAACCCCACTATGAAAAATTCAGCATTTAGTTTGTTGGGATTGGCTAACTTAGCATTACCTTCTCGAACTCCGTTCATTTACCTGAAAATGCCATGATTTTATTCTTTTTTATTGCTGAATAATATTCCATTGTGTGTGTGTGTCTATCTATCTATCTATCTATATGACATTTTCTTTATCTATTCATCTACTGAAGGGCATCTGGGTTGGTTCCACAGTTTAGCTATTGTGAATTGTGCTGCAATAAACATTGATGTGGTTGTGTCACTGTGGTATGCTGTTTTTAAGTCCTTTGGGTATAGACAGAGGAGTGGGATGGTTGGATCAAAAGGTGGTTCCATTCCCAGTTTTCCAAGGAATCTCCATACTGATTTCCAGATTGGCTGCACCATTTTGCAGTCCCACCAGCAATGTATGAGTGTGCCTTTCCCCCCACATCCTTGCCAACATTTATTGTTGTTTGTATGCTTTTAAAAATTTTTTTATATATGACAGAAGAATGCATTGTTTGTATTCTTAATAGCTGCCATCTGACTGGAGTTAGATGAGATTTTAGTGTAGTTTTAATTTGAATTTCTCTAATTGCTAGAGATGTTGAACCATTTTTTCATATATTTGTTGATTGATTGTATATCACCTTCTGTGAAGTGTCTGTTCAGTTCCTTGGCGCACTTGTTGATTGGGTTATTTGAGGGTTTTTTGATGTTTAGCTTTTTGAGTTTTTTATAAACCCTAGAGATTAGTGCTCTATCTGATGTGCAAGTGGTAAAAATTTGCTCCCAAGCTGTAGGCTCTCTATTCACCTCACTGATTGTTTCTTTTGCTGAGAAGAGGCTTTTTAGTTTGAGTCTATCCCATTTATTAATTTTTTTATTATGATTCTTGTATTATCAGAGTCTTATTAAGGAAGTAGGGGCCTAATTTGATATGATGGAGATTTGTGCCTACTTTTTCTTCTATTAGATGCAGGGTTTCTATTTAATTCCTAGGTTCTTGATCCACTTTGATTTCAGTTTTGTGCATGGGGAGAGATAGGGGTTTAATTTCATTTTGTTGCATATGGATTTCCAGTTTTCCCAGCATTTGTTGAAGAGGCTATCTTTTCTCCAATATATGTTTTTTGTGCATTTGTCAAATATAAGATAACTGTAATTATGTGGGTTTGTCTCAGTGTCCTCTATTCTGTACCATTGGTCTACAAGTCTGTTTTGGTGACAATACCATGCTGTTTTTGTTACTACTGCTCTGTAGTATAGCTTAAGGTCTGTTATAGTGATGTCACCTGCTTTACTCTTCTTGCTAAGGATTGCTTTAGCTATTATAGGTCTTTTATTTTTTCAGATGAATTTCATGATTGCTTTTTTATTTCTATGAGGAATGTCATTGGGATTTTGATTGAAATTGCATTAAATCTATATAGTGATTTTGGTAGTCTGGTCATTTTGACAATATTAATTCTGCCTATTCAAGAACAAGGGAGATCTTTCCATCTTCTAAGGTCTTTTTAAATCTTTCTTTAGCGTTCTGTAGTTCTTATTGTAGAGGTCTTTTACCTCTTTCCTTAAGTTGATTCCCAAGTATTTTATTTTATTTTTTTGAGGCTATTATAAATGGGGGACTTTTCATCATTTTTCTCTCAGAGGATTTGTCACTGATATACAGAAGTGCCTTTGATTTATGGGCATTGATTTTGTATCCTGCTGCTTTGCTGAATTCATTTACTAGTTCTAGAAGTTTTCTGGTGGAGTTTTTGGGGTCTTCTAGGTATAAAATCATATCATCAGCAAGTAGTGCTAATTCAAGTTCTTATTTTCCTATTTGTATCTCTTGAATTTCTTTCATCTGTCTGATTGCTCTGTTTGAAGAACTATGTTATATAGAAGTGGTGAAAGACGACATCCCTGTCTGGTACCAGTTTTTAGAGGGAATGGTTTCAATTTTTCTCCATTTAGAATGATGTTGGCTTGGGGCTTAGCATAGATAGCCTTTATGATGTTGAGATATATTCCTGTTATCCCTAGTTTTTCTAGTGTTTTGAACATTAAGGGGTGCTGTATTTTGTCATATGATTTTTCTGCAACTATTGAGATCATCATATAGTTCTTGTTTTTAAGTCTATTGATGTGATTAATTACATTTATTGAATTCCATATGTTGAACCAACCTGGCATCCCTAGGATGCACCCCCACTTGATTGTGGTGCACTATCTTTTTGATGGTTTTGTATTTAATTTGCCAGAATTTTATTAATAAATTTTACATCTATGTTCATGAGAGATTTGGCCTGAATTTTTTTTCTTTAATGTGTCTTTGCCTGGTTTTAAAATCAGGGTGATATTGGCCTCATAGAATAAATTTGGAAGTGCTGCCTCTTTTTCTATTTCATAGAATAAATTGAAGAGTATTGGTATTAGTTCTTCTTTAAAGGTCTCATAGAACTGGACTGTGTATCCCTCTGGTCCTGGGCTTTTCTTGGTTGGTAGGAATCTGATGGCGTCTTCTATTTCATTGCTTGAAATTGATTTGTTTAAACTGTGTATGTAATCCTGATTCAATTTGGACAAATCAAATGACTCTAGAAATTTGTAAATGCCTTCGATATTTTCTATTTTATTGGAGTAAAAGTTTTCAAAATAATTTCTACTTATCTTCTGTATTTATGTAGTGTCTGTTGTGATATTACCTTTTTCATCACAGATGTTAGTAGTTTGAGTTCTCTCTCCTTCTCTTCATTAGCATGGCTAAGGGTTTGTCAATTTTATTTATTTTTCCAAAGAACCAACTTTTGTCAATTTTTTTTCAATTGTTTCAATTTCATTTATCTCAGCTCTGTTTTTAATTATTTTTTTTTCCTTTTTTTATTGGTTGTTCAAAATATTACAAAGCTCTTGACATCTCATATTTCATACATTTGATTCAAGTGGATTATGAACTCCCATTTTTACCCACTATACAGATTGCAGAATCACATCGGTTACACATCCACTTTTTTAAAAATATTTATTTTTTAGCTTTAGGTGGACACAATATTTTATTTTATTTTTGTGTGGTGCTGAGGATCTAATCCAGTGCCTCATGCATGCCAGGCGAGCGTGCTACTACTTGAGCCACATACCCAGCCCATACACATCCACTTTTTTACATACTGCCATACTAGTGTGTGTTGTATTCTGCTGCCCTTCCTATCCTCTACTATCCCCCCTCCCCTCCCCTCCCCTACCTCTTCTCTCTCTACTCCATCTACTGTAATTCATTTCTCTCTCTTGTTTTTTCCCTTTTTCCTCACTTCCTCTTATACATAATTTTGTATAACAATGAGGGTCTCCTTCCATTACCATGCAATTTCCCTTCTCTCTCCCTTTCCCTCTCACCTCTCGTCCCTGTTTAATGGTGATCTTCTCATGCTCTTCCTCCCTGCTCTGTTCTTAGTTGCTCTCCTTATACCAAAGAAGACATTTGGCATTTGTTTTTTAGGAATTGGCTGGCTTCACTTAGCATAATCTTGCTCTAGTGCCATCCATTTCCCTGCAAATGCCATGATTTTGTCATTTTTTAGTCTTCTAAGGTCTTCTTCTATTTCTCTCTTTAGGGTTCTGTAATACTCCATTGTGTATAAATGCCACATTTTTTTTTTATCCATTCATCTATTGAAGGGCATCTAGGTTGGTTCCACAGTCTGGCTATTGTGAATTGTGTTGCTATGAACATCTATGTAGCTGTATCCCTATAATACGCTCTTTTAAGGTCCTTAGGGAATAGTCCGAGAAGGGGAATAGCTGGGTCAAATGGTGGTTCCATTCCCAGCTTAGTCTTGAAGTCAATTTTATTCGATATGAGGATGGCCACCCCTGCTTGCTTACGAGGACCGTGTGCGTGGTATGATTTTTCCCAACCTTTCACCTTCAGCCTGTGTATGTCTTTTCCAATCAGATGTGTCTCCTGAAGGCAGCATATTGTTGGATCTGTTTTTTTAAATCCAGGTTACCAGTTTATGTTGCTTTATTGGTGAGTTTAAACCATTAACGTTTAGGGTTACTATTGATATATGGTTTGTACTACCAGTCATGTTTGGTTATTTATCTTTTTTTTAATTTGGCTTGTTTATCCATGATTAGCTTTTTTTCTCCCCACTCTAGCTTTACTGAGGCACTTCCCACTGTTGGTTTTGGTTATTGTTTTTCATTTCTTCCTCATGTAGTTTTGCTCAAGATGCTTTCCAATGCTGATTTTCTGGCTGCAAATTCTTTTAACTTTTGTTTATCATGAAAGATTTTTATTTCGTTGTCGTACCTGAAGCTTAATTTTGCTGGATACAGAATTCTTGGTTGGCATCCATTGTCTTTCAGTGTTTGAAATACGTTGTTCCAGGATCTTCTCGCTTTCAGCGTCTGTGATGAAAAATCCGCTGTTAACCTTATTGGTTTACCCCTGAATGTAATCTGCCTCCTTTCTCTTGTAGCTTTTAATATTTTCTCTTTGTTCTATATATTGGATATCTTCATAACAATGTGTCTTGGCATTGGTCTACTGTGATTTTGTATGCTCGGTGTCCTGTATGCATCTAAAATTTGTACATCCATTTCCTTTTTTATATCTGGAAAGTTTTCTAAAATTATTTCATTCAACAGGTTGCTCATTCCCTTGGTTTGGCCCTCTATACCTTCCTCTATCCCGATGACTCTTAAGTTTGTTTTTTTTAATGTTATCCCATATCTCTTGGATGTTTTTCTCGTGATTTCTTACCAGCCTTTCTGAGTTGGCTAGACTCTTTTCAAGATGATATATTTTGTCTTCATTGTCTGACGTTCTGGCTTCTACTTGCTCCACTCCGTTAGTGATACTCTCACTTGAGTTTTTAATTTGGTTTATAGTTTCCTACATTTCTAGGATTATTGTTTGATTTTTTGAATAATCTCTATCTCCTGGTAAAGTTGCTTATTTGCTTCTTGAATCTGTTTATGTAATTCATTTTCAATGTGTTCGTTCATTGTTTGAATTTGCTGTCTCATGTCCTCTTTAAGATTCCATTCCATCTGTATAAGGTATTCCTTGAGTTCTTTATTTGACCATTTTTCTGATGCCTCTAGGTTCTCCTGTAGATTTAGGCTGTCCTGCATTGTTTGTACTCCTTTTCTTCCTTGCTTTTTCATGCTGCTCATGTTACTTCCGGTTCTGTTTGACTGCTGAGTTACTGTTTACTTCTATAAATTTATTTGGTTTTGTGTATCCCTGGAGTCTCTCTTTTGTGGTGGGAGACTATGACTAGAGATGATGAATTTTTTTGCACTTTAAAGCAGATTCATTCATTTCCTAAACTGTGTATGGATTCTGATGGCATATAGCGATCTGCGGTTTGGTCTTGGGACTTATGTTTAGGTCGAGTGATGTGATGGTATAGAGGTTAGTATCTTTTGGCAACCTTGGAAGATTGCTCTACTGATGAGGGATATTAACAGGAGAATGGTCTGGAGTATTTGGGGGTTGCTAGGGAATTGGTAGCACTATATAACACCTTGGAACATTTACCTATACACATTTAGTAAATTACACATAAACAGAGTCATAATGCTTGAGAGGAAAGGTATTAGAAGGGGAGGGAAGAAGTCGCTAAGGAGAATGAGAGTAAATAAGTAGAATTCAAGAAAAGAGGAATAAAGAAATTGAAAAGAAATGAAAAGACAAAAAATAAAATTAAAAAACTAATAATAAAAAATTTAAAAAAATAAAAAATAAAAATTTGAAAAATTTGAAAAAATGCAGTCTTAGAGTTCGATTAACTTCTCTTCCAGTAGGTGGAGCTGTGCCCACCGGGCCAAGCTTCTCCTCTCAATACGCAGGAACCAATCCCTGTGAAGCAGCTCCTCCTCCCCTACTGGGCGGGTCTCCAATCCTGAGTGTCTAGAGCCTTTTCTGGTATCTAGTCACTTCCCCACTTTTCCTCCAGTCAGGCCCTGCTCACCGGTGATGCTCAACACAATACTGGCTACACGCCAGGTCTTCTGCTCTCGGGAGCCCTATTTTCTTGAACGACTGGGCACACTCTCCCTGCTTGCCATTCCCCCAGACCCTAAGGTTGTGGAACGTGGGGCTGGGAACCGTCAGCGTATTTTGCCTGTCCTCCGGTAGCCAAGCCCCTGGGAGCTGGTGCAAGAGACCTCGGTTGTCAGTGCTGGTGGGAGCAGTAGCCGGGGGTCATGCATCTCGGGTCCTGCACCGCTCCTGACTCCCTGGGTCTGACTATCGCACTCTCGGGAGAGCTGGGAGGGACCCTTGAGGTTTCCCCTCTGTGTGGAGAGGGAGGGCCGGGGGTTACACACCTGCAGCTGCCAGTTTCAATGAAGTTATCCCTTCTGCCACATTCTGGTGACGTCAGTTTTCTGCCATGGTGATGTCCCATGCAAATGGCGGCCATTCGTTCCCTATGCTGGGTGTCCGATGTGACGGGTGGGTCTGAACCGGCTCTCCCAAGCCCCGTCTCAATCCTGTGCTCGCTGCCTATGAAGGCTCGGTTGGTATTACCTCAAAAAGGTTCACGGAGGAACTGACGAGTTGTTTCTCTATTCAGCGGGAGCATTTGTAGTGCTGAGTCACAGCGGTTTGACTGCGAGACGCAGTTGGTCAGCCAGAAACTGCGTTCGGGAGCTTGAATTCACCCGCTTCGGGCTCGGTGTGGGTTCTGAGGGGCACAGACTGTTCGCCCCAGGTCCACATTAGCCCAGCATTGCCTAGTGATCCTGAGCAAACAGCATTTAGATGGTTTAAGACTCCCTTTGCCTGCGCAGCTGAAGAGGTCAGAGAATTGATCTCTCCGCGCCCACCGCCATGTTCTTTTTTCCCTCTGTTTTTAATTATTTCCTGTCTTCTACTGCTTTTTGTGTTGATTTGTTCTTCTTTTTCTAGAGCTTTGAGATGTAATGTAAGGCCATTTATTCATTGACCTTTTCTTCTTTTAAGAAAAGAGCTCCATGAAATGAACTTTCCTCTTAGTACTTGCCTTCACAGTATCCCAGAGATTTTGATACAATATATCTGTGTTCTCATTCACATCTAAGAATTTTTTAATCTCCTCCTTGATGTCTTTTGCAACCCATTATTTATCCAGTAGCATATTATTTAGTGTCCAGGTGTTGGAGTAGCTTTTTTTAAATTTTATTTTATCGCTGATTTCCAATTTCATTCCATTATAACCTGATAAAATGCAGGGTAGTATCTCAACTTTTTTATATTTGTTAAGAGTTGCTTTGTGACATAATATATGGTCTATTTTAGAAGAGGATCCATGTGCTGCTGAGAAGAAAGTGTATTTGTTCATTGAAGGATGAAATAGTCTATATATGTCAGTTAAATCTAAGTTATTGATTGTATTGTTGAGTTCCATAGTTTCTTTGTTCAGCTTTTGCTTAGACAATCTATCCAGTGGTGAAAGAGGTGTGTTAAAATCACCCAGAATTATTGTATCAGATGAGTCCCTTGGAGGCAGCATATTGTTGGGTATTTTTTTAAAAATCCAATCTGACAATCTATGTCTTTTGATTAGTGAGTTTAGTCCATTAATAATCAGGGGTTATTATTGAGACATACTTGTATTCTCAGTCATTTTTATTTATTTTTGGTATTTAACTTGACTTGGTTTCTCCTTTAATTAGATTTTCCTTTAGTGTAATACCTCCCTTTGCTGATTTTCATTGTTGTTTTTCAATTTCTCTTCATGAAATATTTTGCCAAGGATGTTCTTTAGTGCAGGCTTTCGAGTTATAAATTCTTTTACCTTTTGTTTATCACAGAAGTTTTTTATTTCAATACCAAAACTAAGGCTTAATTTTGCTGAATATAAGATTCTTGGTTGGGGGGCTGGGGTTGTGGCTTAGAGGTAGATTGCTTGCCTAGCATGCATGAGGCACTGGGTTTAATCCTCAGCACCACATAAAAATAAAATAAAGATCTCGTGTATACCTATAACTAAAAAAATAAATATTTTTTCTTGGTTGGCATCCATTTTCTTTCAGAGCTTTATATATGTTGTTCCAAGATCTTTTAGCTTTCAGAGTCTGATTTGAAAAATCTGCACATAATCTAATTGGTTTCCCCCATATGTAATCTGATTCCTTTCTCTCATGGCTTTTAATATTCTCTCCTTATTCTGTATGTTATTCATTTTCATTATAATGTGACTTGATGTGGATCTGTTGTGGTTTTGTACATTTGGCATCCTTGTAAGCCTTTTGAATTTGGTTTTCCAATTCATTCTTCATGTTTGGAATATTTTCTGATATTATTTCACTGAATAGATTTCTCTTTCCTTTGGTTTGGAACTCTATTCCCCCCTCTATCCAAATCTTAAATTTGTTCTTTTTATGCTATCCCATATTTCTTGAAAGTTCTGCTTATGATTTCTTACCATTTTCACTGTGTTGTCTACATTCTTTTCAAGATTATGTATTTTGTCTGTATTGTCTGAGGTTCTGTCTTCCAAGTTCTAATCTATTGGTAATGCTTTCAACTGAGCTTTTAATTTGGTTTATTATTTCATTCATTTCAAGAATTTCTGTTTGTTTTTTTAGAACCTCTATCTCCTTATTGAAGTAATCTTTTGCTTCCTGTGTTTGTTTATGTCGCTCTTTTTCAAAATGATGTTTTGCTGACTGTATTTGCTCTCTTATATCATCCTTTAATTCACAGAACATTTTAATCATGTACATTCTGAACTCCTTCTCTGTAATTTCTTTTGCTCAGCTGTCCACGGATTCATAATGTGGTATCTTGATATGTTTGGGACACTTTCTTCCCTTGTCTTTTCATATTGCTTGTGTGTCTTCTCTTCTAGCACTGTGGGCCCTGGGTGTTATCATTTTTACGCTATAGGCTTATAGTGCCCCTGTAGGGATCCAACACCTCTTCTTTGAGATGAAGGACAATGTTAATAGATCCCAATATAAACAATGTATACCCTAAAAACAAATGTTTGCTATTAAGCCATTTACAGTTTGGTCACAATGTACATAAATGGTGAATTAAATTATTATCTACAATATACTCAGTAGGTTTGTAAAAGGGTTTACAGTTTCTGATGGTGGACAAAGAACCGAGGGTGAGGAGTAAGATGATATGCTGAGGAGGTATGAGGTGAGGATATAGAGTTGTTATATCTTAGGAAGTATGAAAGAGAAATCTAAAGAGGAAGATTAGTAGCAGGAGAAGGGAGAGGAAGTAATATTTTGGGTAGACAAGTAAGTGGGAAGACAGTAGAGTACATAAAACAAACACATGTATATATTGAGAAAAATTTAAAAAAAGTTAAAATAGTAGAAATTGGTGGGATAAAAGAATATATATATATATATATATATATATATATATATATATATCTGTGTGTGTGTGTGTGTATATATATATATATATCACAACTCTAATATACTATTCAGACATTCCAGTCCTCAAAATCCTAATTCATGCAAGGTACTTGGTTTCACATATGTTGGGGATGTGAGAGTGGGAGAATAGAGAGGGAGAGGAGAAAAAACAAAATCTTGAAAGAAGAAACAGAATTGTTTTGGTTGGAAATTCATGTCTTTCCTGCTTCCCTTCTCATCCAATAGGTGGGTTCTCTGTTGTTAGCTGGTATCTCTACCCTTGGGGTGGTGAAGTTAACCAGGATATCACTGTACCGGGGTAGCAGCTGCTGAGGAGAGGGGGAGTTAGAAACTGGGTACCTGGCCAGCTGGAGTTCCAAAACTGGGAGTGGTCCCAACTGAAGATGGTGATGAAGGTGGCCCAAAATGGAGGCACCTGCTTTCAGCAGTGGGCTGTCAGGTCATGTGGGGGGAACCGAGCGATGGCATTGGATGATGACTTCAGAGATGAGCTCTGTGGTGTGCAGTGTGTGGCTGTCAGCTGACTTCAGAGCCTTGTGAAGTTCCTGGGTGCAGGCAGGCCACTGCGTGTAGGGGACTATCTCCCTGCTGCATAGTCCCAAAATGGCAGTGACCAGGCGAGCCCCACACTGGTAGATGGGGGTTCACAAGGGAGTGGCAGCTGGAGTTCTTGCATGTTGGAAGATGCTGGATGTCCACCTGGGAGTGGCATCAGTGATTTCTGCTTGGGTGGGTGCCTGAAAGTTCTCTGCGGTTGCTGATGGTCCTGCTCAGGCAGGCACCCCTGGTAATGCTACATGGGAGAGCAGTTGGGAGACTACTCTGATGCTAAGGCCTGGAGCCCTAGAGGGTCACTGTGGCCATGATCCCACACGGGAGTAGGAATTTTGCTCACAGAGAAGTAGTATTCTTACAACTTGAGTCCCAGGTTACAGAGCGACACAGAATGCTGCCTCCCTTTGGCCCACCTTCTTGGATCCTCCTCTCAAATGTTATTTTATAAAGTGTTTATGTTTTATTTTTTGAGTCTATATGAATCAGTTAACATGATTTTACATTACATATGAAACAGAAATCAAACAAGTTAACAGAGTTTTTAACTCTCTTTTGTTGGAAAGTGGCAAAATGTCTTCACATCCCATATTGTCAACTTTTAAATAAACTAGGCTCTCCTTATTGCCTTTCAAAAATGCATTTAAATTCCCATCCCAGTATAAAGAGCAATGCAAAATTTTATAACTTATCACAGATTATTTTTATCTAATTACAAATATTAAGTGACATAAATAAATCTCCAGCTGAATTTGTGATTTTTATGTAAGTCTGTAGGAGAACACTGTTATGGAAAACTTTAGTTTGGAAAACACCAGCTTGGTAAACTGGTCTTCTAAATCTTATATTTTAAAGACTTGTGTATGAGTACTTTTAGAATACAAAGAATCCGGTAACAGCACCACAATTACACAGATGTTTTTATATTAAGCAAGTTTAGCTTTTAAAAAAATTTTTGATTTAAGTTATATAGTGTAATACTCTAAAGTAACAGTTGTTCTTTAACCAAGATTGTACAAATCCCAATTCCTTTAAGACTAGTTTCTCTAAATAATTCAACTTAACAGACACAAGAAATCATCTTGTTGGATAAGAGCAGATTAATGTTTTAAGAAATCCTTATGGGCTGGGGATGTGGCTCAAGCGGTAGCGTGCTCGCCTGGCATGCGTGCGGCCCGGGTTCGATCCTCAGCACCACATACAAAACAAAGATGTTGTGTCCACCGAAAACTGAAAAATAAATATTAAAATTCTCAAAAAAAAAAAAGAAATCCTTATTACTTTAACACATAGAGGGTTAAACTTTTGTTTATATCAGTACCTCAATATTGAACTTATGTCTAGGGAAAATGCCAATCTTCCTTCCCTTTCACAGCCCTTTTAAAAATTTTTTTTTAGTTATACATGGACACAACATTTTATTTTGTTTATTTATTTTTATATGGCGCTGAAGATTGAATCTAGTACCTTACATGTGCAAGGCAAGCACTCTGCCATTGAGCCACAACCCCAGCCCTCATAGCCTTTTTATTAGGAAGCCTAATTAGCCTCTTGAAATGTAACAGGTGTCTGTGAAAAGAGCCACTTTTTATTATATGTTTCTGCAAGCATGCTCCATGTCAACGACCCTGCACAAGGCCTTCAGCCTCAGAGATTAGGAATTTTCTTTTTAAAAGAATAAAAAGCTTTAAATGACTTTAATTGAATGGAATAACTAATTATAACCAATTTAGTTACACACAAACTTTTGAAATTTAGTCTCCACAAACTTTCTTAAAAATTTTATAACTTTTTACTTTACCATAAAAAACCTTTTTATCCAGAGACATTTTCCTTTTATTTTTTATATTAAAATATTTTTATATATAGAACTTTTTATCTTTTCTTAGCTATTGATCTCTTTGAATTTATATTTTGAAATAATCTTTATAAAATTTCTGAATTTAGTTACTGTATTTTAATAAGATGAAATACTTTTGTGTTTTATAGTACTTTAATTGAAACCCAACTGAAATCTTTTACACTCTTTGTATATAAAATTATACCTGATAAAACCTTAACTCTTATCAACACCATTTTTAGTGAAGACACAGAAATGAGGCAATCTCAAAACTTTTAAAAAATTTACCAATTTAAGAAAACACATTTAAAGTTTAAATATATTACCTTATGGAATTTAAGAAGTCAAGAATACTTGATTTTATATTTAACAGTTGATGTTTTGGCACTTTAACTTTGTAAATTAATTAGATATCTTCTTTAACAAACACATTTATGAAGATTAATCTCATTTATGTTAAATCTAATTTAACTTATTTTTAACTATTTAAACCAGGATATTAAAAAGCATAGTTAACAGTATTAACCATCTCTTTTCTGTTAAGAAAAATCCTAAAATAAATGGATGTTACTTCTTAGCTGTTTTATAAAAGCCAAGATTTTATTATTTGTCTGACCACCTAGAAAAACTTGTGAATTAGTAATTTTAAAGACATATTTATTTCTTATCTGTTTACTTAATTTGTATTGAACTTTTTAAGTTATGTAAACTAAAAGATATGTGGATCCATTTTTATTTAAATTTTAATTATGAGTGCTCATTTATCTAAATGTCAATTTTTGGTACCATGTACATGATATACACATATGTAGATACAACAACACCATACACAGGTGTGCACATACATAAAACAGACAAGAAACAGATTCTGTAACTTTTTGTAAGTGGAGCTCACAGGTAGGAGGCAATGTGACAGATGTCTGTTAAAGCCTCTATTAGATTTAACCTGTAGAAATTAAAATAGATCCCATCAGACCTTTCTATTATGACTTAAATAAAGGGCAGGCCTGTACAGTTGGAAATGCCAGGTGTGAAACCTAACAGCCATGACGAACACTGAAATCAAAGGTTCGGGTGGCCACTTCTCCTGATGACTATCAGATTTATCCCCAATATCACCATGTCTAAGTCCTCCTTAGGATTTAGTAAAAGGAGAGTTTCTAATGTATTTGAGAGTCAACCTCTGAAAAATTGGACTCTGAACAAAGACTGAGTGTAAAAACCTTTAGAGTCAGATAAAATAGGGCTGATCAAAAAATATAATAATTTAGGTGCATAAAATAAGTGTGAATTTACCATAAAATCTTGAGCTTAAAAATATAAACTTTCTTAAAAACAGGAGTTCAAAAAAAATTACACAGCCATAATTCTTTAGTAAAAGAGCATGTAGAACATCTTTATTAAGTCAGACTGCACTTTTAGCTCAGATTAGAGTTAGTTCAGATGTTTAAAAAATGTGGGATGGGCTGGGGATGTGGCTCAAGCAGTAGCGCGCTCGCCTGGCATGCATGCGGCTCGGGTTCGATCCTCAGCACCACATACAAACAAAGATGTTGTGTCCGCTGAAAACTAAAAAATAAATATTAAAATAATTCTCTCGCTCTCTCTTTAAAAAAAAATAAAAAAATAAAAATAAAAAATGTGGGAGCCTGTGAAGTCCTTATAAAAAGGATTTTAAGAAAGAGAAAGTTTGTACATTTGGCATCTTTCCATTTTTCCTCCCAGTTCTGTAGCTTACTTAAGAAAATAGGGTGTCGTTGTTAAGAAAATAGGGTGGAAGAACTGGAATAGTCACCCAGCCTCAGGTGGCTGGGATTTAAACACGACAGTCTTTTCCTATTGTCTTACTGGTTCTCTGTAAGTCTTGCAAATCCTGTAGGCTCTGTAGGCCTTCACAATTTACATTTTAAATGCAAGCCTGAAGAGCTAGAGATCTACAGAAACTAAGAAGTAAGGAAAGCTGGACAGCTGCTTTTCTTTTTTTGAGTTTGAGAGGGAATACCTCATGCATAGAACATTTTAAGTAATTTTTCTTTTGCAAAATTATTCTCTTAAAGCATGGTGATATAGTTTATGTTTCCTGTGGGGAGCCCATTTTTCTATTTTTTATTCCTTAAGCCTTAAGCACCATTTTAAACAGGGTGCCCATTGTCCATGTCTCTACCTTTACTGCTCCCCCTTTAGGGAACCAGGGGCAAGTTTCAGTAACAGATTCTAAGAACTGTGGTAACTGTGCCTTCCCTGATTCAAGCATAGACTTAAGCATAACCATAGCAACAGACAAATCCAGTTCTTTGGATCCATGCTGCCCCATGTTTTATACCCAGCAATCAACTTGCATTCCTCACCATCCTTTATCTGCCATGGTCTCAGGAGTGTCCCCCACATCTGACCAATGAAGAAGTTCTCCTGTGTTTGGTCCCTGTTCATGCACCAACTACAGTGTCCAGCACAGCCATTAATTCAGAAACCAGAAGCATGTCAGGGGATGGATAAAAGACAAACAGACACACTTAGAGGAAAAGTTGGGGGCAGGAGGGTAGCCAAGCCCTGATGAGGCTTGATTGACACCAGAGCTAGCTCAGCACACTTATTATGTAGATTTTATCATCAACAGTTTCTTTGTGAGAAAGTTTGATCAAAGAAGGACGTCTGAAGGACACAGTGAAACTTGTGAGACATTCAGTCATCTTGTTGCTCCGAGAATTCTCTATCCTCGGGAGTTGGTGTCTAGATCTAAGGTTTCAACTGACAGAGCTGTGTGCCTTCGCAAGTAGCCTTGTGTTACCATAGCAACTGGGCCATCAGGATCTGCACCTTTGCACAGGAAGTTCCCAGCCCAACACAAGAATGAGGGAATCGGGGACCATGGCTCAGGTCACTGCTCCTCACTCCTCACATTGATTGACCAATATACTTTTGAAGAATCAGTGGAACATTGAAGAAATTGGGAGATGCATGGGATTTAAAACTTCCTATAATCAAATGAAAATGGAAAAAAACAACATAGCAGAATCTGTGTGATACAGTGAAAGAGGAAAATTTATAGTTATGAATGCCTACATTAAAAAATCAGAAAGATCCCATAAAAATAACTGAATGATACATCTCAAGGTCTTAGGAAGATAAGAACAAACCACACACCCAAATATTAGAAGGAAATAGATTAAAAAAATCAGAACTGAAGTTAACAAAATAGAGACTAATGATCAATACAAAGGATCCATGAATCAGAGTTGTTTCTTTGAAAAGATGAGAAAGATTGATAAACCCTTAGCCAAACTAACCAAAAGAAACAGATGATCCTCATTAGTAAAAATTAGAGATTAAAAAAGGGATATTCCAATAACACTCAAAACCTAGAATTCTAAAATCAGAGTATCATTAGGGACTATTTTGAAAACTTATATTTCAATAAATGGGAAAATCTGGAAGAAATGATTAAATTTCTAGACACATATGACCTACCAAAATTGAATCAAGAGGGTTATAAAAACCCTAAACAGACCAATAATGGGAAACAAAGAAGTAATTTAAAAAATAAATAAATAAAAGTCCAGACTGTACAGATTCCCAGGTGAATTTTACCAGACCTTTAAAGAATAGCTAACACCCAGGTTCCTATATGATTTCATGTAACAGAAAAAGAGGGAATGTTTCCAAACACATTCTATAACACCACTATCATCCTGGTACCAAAACTGGATAAGGACCCAAGAAAGAAAGAAAACTACAAGTCGATACCCTTGATTGACACAGACACAAACATCCTTAATAAAATGCTTGCGAAGCAAATTCTACAACTCATTAAAAAGATCTTACACCATTATCAAGTTGACTTCATTCCTGGAATGTAAGGAGGTTTCAGTATATACAAATCAACAAACATAATGTACCACATAAATAGAACCAAGGACAAAAATCACATGAGCATCTTGATAGATGTGGAAAAAGCCTTCAGCAAAAATTCAATGTCCCTTCATGATAAAAACCATAAAGAAATTAGGCATCGAAGGATACCACCTCAACATAATAAAGTTCATGTATGGCAAAGCCAAAGCCGACACCATACATCATGGTGGAAAGCTGAAAACTTTTACCCTAAAATCAGAAACAAGACAAGGATATCTGCTCTCACCACTCGTGTTTAAAACAGTACTTAAAATTAGAGCAGTTAATTAGGCTAGAGAAGAAAATAAAAGGGATAAAACAGGAAAGTAAGAAGTCAAATTATCACTATTTGCAGATGATATAATCCTATACTTAGAAGACTCAAAAAATGCCATCATAAGACTTTTAGATCTGATAAAAAATTCAGCAAAGTAGCAGGATACAAAATCAACATACAAAAGTCAGTAGCTTGTTCACCAATAATGAACCAACTGAGAAAGAAACTGCAAAAGTAATCCCACTGACAATAGCCTGAACAAACAAACAAACAATAAGAACAAAAACCTGGAATAAACATAGCCAAGGAGGTGAAAAAACCTCTACAAAGAAAATTACAGAACACTGAAGAAATTTAAGAAGACCCTAGAAGATGGAAAGTCCTCCCATGTTTTTGAATAGGCAGAATTAATTGTTGAAATGGCCATGTTACCAAACGTGATACACAGATTCAGCACAACCTCCATCAGACTTCCAATGACATTCTTCACCAAAGTAGAAAAAAAAATGTTAAAATTCATATAGAAGAACAAAAGACTCAGAATAGCCAAATAAATTGTGAGCAATAAGAACATCACAAACACATCTCAAATGATACTGCGGAGCCACAGTCACTAGAGCAGCCTGGTGCTGGCCTGAAAACAGACTCAGACCAGGGAAATAGAATAGAGGACACGGAGACAAACCCATGCAGCTGCAGTCATCTGATTCTCGACAAAAACGTGGGAGAAAAGATAGCCTCTTTAACAAACAGCAGGGGAAACTGGATCTCCACATGGGGAAGACCAACACAAGGTCCCTGTACCTCACCCTGTACTCAAGTCTAATCAAAGCAGACCCAAGACCTAAGGATAGGCTCCTAGAATAAAACCCAGGGGGCTCTCTTCAAGATATGGAACAGGACTCGCACAGCTCAGGAAACAGCAGCAAGGGCTGACATGTGGCATCATTTAAGAGTTTCTTCACAGTGCAGTAAACAAGAGTGGGACAGCTGCAGAAGGGGAGAAGAACTTGGCCAGCTACTCCTTGGACAGAGGGTTAGTACCCAGAATATATGAGGGACTCAAAAACCTTAATACTAATACCAAGACTGCTACTAGTTTTAAAAATCAACCCATAAATGAGCAAATGAACTGAACAGACACTTCTCAAAAGAAGTACAAATGGCTAATAATTATATCTGAAAAAATGATTAACATCTTTAGCCATCAGGGAAATGCAAATCAAAACTACACTGATTCCAAGACACCCCAGTCAGAATGGCAGTCATCAAGAATACAAACCACAATAAATGCTACAAGGATTCCAGGGGAAAGAAGCCCTTACACGCTATAGCTGGGAATGTAAACTAGTATAGCTACTATGCAAATCAGTATGAGTTTCCTAAAAAAAATTAAAAACAGAGCTACCATATGATCTGGTTATAGAATTCCTTGGTATGTGTTATGGTTTGATTCTTTAATGACTTTGAAAAGCTAATGTGGCATTTCAGGAATGTTCAGAGGTGAGGTGATTAGATTATGAGAGTTGTGACCTCCTCAGTGGATTAATCCACTTGATGGATTAATAATTAGAAAGAACTACTGGGTGGTAACCAAAGGCAGGTGGGGCATGGCTAGAGGAAGTGGATCACTGGAGGTTTGTCCTTGGACGATGCCTGGTTCCCGGCTCCTCTCTTGGTCTCTCTGCTTCCTGGCTGACATCTTTCTTCCGTCACCCCCTTCCACCATGTTGTTTTGCCTCCTATGAAGCCCAGAGAAATGCATTTGACTGATGTTGGACTGAACCTCTGAAATCGTAAGCCCCAAATAAACCTTTCTCCTCTAAGTTGTTATTGCCACGTAATAACACAGGAACGAAAAACTGACTAACAGTATGTATCTGAAAGAATTAGTCAGCATACTTTAGAGACACCTGCATACCTGTGTTTATTGGAGCACAATCACCATAACCAAGTTATGGAACCAACCTCACTGCCCAACAAGGGGTGAATGGATAAAGAAAATGTTTTTCAGCCACAAAGATCAAAACCAAGTGATTTTCAGGAAAATAGATGGATCATCATGTCAAACAAAATAAACCAGACTCATGCTCTCTTTCAAACGCAGAATCCAGGAGGAAAAGGGTGACAGGAATCAGGAGGGGGCTATTAGTGAAAAGCACAGGGGAAGGCAGAGAAGAGATGAAGGGTGGGTGGTGGAAGAGTGGAAATGATCAAAATATTTTATGTGCATGTGCGAACACGCCATATGGAACCCACTATTCAGTATAATTAATAGACATGAATAACAAAAGAAATGCTGGAGGCGCTATCACATCTGACTTCAAAACCAAGCTATGGCAGCCCAAACAGCATACTCTGGCATCAGACAGGCCTGTGGACCAACGTTACAGAAGAGAGATTGCAGAGATGCCCCTGTACCTGCAGCCCAGTGATTCTGACCGAGGCAGCAGGAGCTGCAGCCCAGATGGCCTCATCTACAGACAGCACAGGGACACTCACTGTCCACGGGCAGCAGCAAGATCCCTTCTCACCACCCAAGCACCCACACAAGGCGGGTCAAGGACTGAAATGTCAGACCCTGAACTACCAGACTAGCAGAAGAAAACACAGGGGAGAGACTTCAGGACCTTGGTCAGACAGACTTTTGGGGTCTGATCTTAAAAGCACGGGCAGCAAGAGCAAAATTCAAGTGGGATTAACCTATAAAGTGCCTTCACGCAAAGGAAACCAACAGCAGAGCGCAGGGCCAACCCACAGAACAGGAGAACGTGTCTGGGAGCCATCTGATGAGGAATTAGTTGCAGACTATCTTCAGAAGGGTGACGATTTGATCTGAAAATGAGCCAATGACCTGAAGAGACATTCCTGTAAAGAAGGTCTACAAACGGCAAATAAGAAGCCCAGTAGCCATCAAAGAAACGCAGATGGAAACCATGATGAGATACCACCTCCCGGCAGCAGAAGGGCTCTGCTCACACAGACTCAAAACACAGCTGGAGAAGGTCTGGAAAAGGGGATGCTGACTACTGTTGGGGAAACGTAGACTCCTGTGGCCATTGTGAAAAACCAGTGTGGAGGCTCCTCAGAAAACGGAAGAGAGAACTACCTGATGGGATGCCGTCTCCATAAAGAGGAGATCAGGGTGTGAAGACCTCTGCACACATGTTCATTCAGCGCAGCAGCCACAACGTGGAATCTGCCTTGGCGTTCATCAGTGGGTAAGCAGACGCAGGAAATGTAACGGGCGGACATGGCACACACCTGGTGCACACTGGAAAACTATTTGGCCATAAAAAGAATGAAAATCTCTCATCTGCTGCAACATGGATGGACTAGAGGGTATTGTTAATTGAGAGACAAGTGCCACTTAGTCTCCTGTATGTGTGGAAGCTTCAGAATTGACCTCAAAGAAACAAAGAACAAAATAGTGGTTAGTGGAGCCTAGGAAAGGTGGGAGGGAGAGAGAGGTCCAGGTGAGCATCTGGATACGAGCAGGGACTTCCGACGTTCTGTAGCACAGGTGGAGGATTGTGGCTGACAACAATTAATCGTATGTTTCCAAGTACAAGTAAAGAATGTTCCTGGTTGGGTGTGCGGGAGACTCTCCGCTGAAGTTAAGTTTCCCTCTGCGAGAACATCAAGGAACCCCTTACCCTCCCCCTCCTCTCCAAAGGGCGCCAAGCCCAAGAGCACCAAATTCAAAGGTTTCCTCGACCAATCCCCGCAGGACACAGGGTCCGCTCACTGTTCCTGAGTCACCCTGCCAATCAGCACCTGCCACGTCCCCTACGCAACCCTCTTAAGCCAAAGCTTGTAAGCACATGCTCTCCTCTCTCTCTTCCTCTCTGCCCTCTTCCTCTTCTTCCTCTCCTCTCTGCCCTCCTCCTCTCCTCTCTCTGCTCTCTGCCTCTCTTTCAGGCAGCCCCCCATAAAATCTCTTGGTTGAATCTCCGACTCGGGTGAGTCACTCGCCTTTCATTCCTGACACAGAGAAATGGTGAATCGGAGGTGACAGAGATGCCCCTTGCCCTGATGGGGTCATCATACACTGTATATATGCATTGTCACACTGGACCCCATAAGTTTGCACAATTACTAGGTATCGGTTCGAAATAAAATGTATTTAAAAAGTTATAGAAGAAAAAAATAAGTTGGAAGACAGGAGAAAAGTAGGATTGGTACGTACGTTTGAGAGGGGACTCTTCGTAGGAGGAAGGAGAAGACTCATTCACTGTCCATCCGGGCCCTTTCAACAGCTCTGCTTCCCAGGTGGCTCCACAGAGGTCAGGTGGGAACCTGTGGTCACCGAGGAGGGAGACGGGGAGCCAGGATGGAAGCCCCGGTCCCCTCCGCTCTCCTCGGGCTCCACGCCTCCCCCACCTGCTTTGTTTCCTGGGGCTGTAAGGAGTTCTCAGCAGCGTGGAGGCCAACGGCACACACCTCCTCTCACCATCCGGAGGCTGGAAGTCCGAGGTCGAGGTGCAGGAGGCCAGGCTCCTGCTCAGGCCCTCGCTGGGGCCTCCCTTGACTCTTCAGCTTCTGGTGGCTCCTGGTCTTCTCGGTGTCCCTGGGCTATGGCTTCATCCCCCGACTCCTCTTCTCCAGTCCCATGGGCTGTGTTCCCATGGGGTCCCTCTGCATCCTCTCCTCTTCTCATGAGGACCCCAGATACTGGATTGAAGGCCCCCCTAATCCAGCATGGCCTCAGTTAATCACATCTGCATAGACTCAGTTTCCAAACGTGGGCAGACTGACTCCTGGGCAGAAAAAAAGTGCACGATGTTCATGAGTCTCCCCACACCTTGCCACCCCCACCCCTTGGTGCTCCTCTTAGTGAGTCATAAGGCACCACCCCGGGGTGGGCCACCGCCCCAGCAGGCGGCTCTCCTGATGTGTCTGGGTGCTTGCCACCCTGCTCCCTGGAGCCGCAGCCCTCCCTGCTGGCCAGGGTGTGGGTGACTGAGGCTCGGCAGGGCCAGTGTTGATTCTGCCAGGTGAACTTTTTTTTTTTTTTTTTTGTATTTTTTTAGTTGTAGATGGACACAATACCTTTATTTTATTTGTTTATTTTTATATGCTCCTGAGGATCAAACCCAGTACCTCATGCATGCCAAGCAAGCATTCTACCACTGAGCCACAATCCCAGCCCCCAAGTGAACTTTGAAACTACATTGGCCCAAACCTTTTATGACTCAAAGACAAACTCTAGTTGTAAGCACAGAATCCAGTGATGAGCCCTGGGCCTACTTTCGTTTGCACATCGCAACACATTATATAATTGCTTTGGAGTATTTCCTGAGTGTTCGTTTGGTCCCAGGGTCTCCCAGGCCTTGCATAATTGAACCCTCCTGACCACCCTTAAGATGGACATCGCTGTTGTCATTTCTTGAATGAGGGAGTCTAGATGCAAACCCAGGGCTTGCTGACACCACAGCCAGCGTTCTAGATCTCTCTGCCCTTCTGCCTCTTGTCCTACAAATAGGGCAGAGTGCAGATTATTTATTTATCAGACGACGAGAACACGTGGGGCCTGGAGCTTAGACTAGAAATCTCAGCAGGGCGAGCAGCGGTCCGGATAGAGCCTGGCTGGTTTCACCTGGGCACAGCACTCTGATCACCACCCCCTGCTGATGGCTGCTTCTCATTAGCCATTCCCTGAAGCTGCACTCAGCTGCCAAAGAGCTGTTGAGAGATCCCATCCAGGCAGGCCTGCTGTGGCCCAGGACTGGCGTCTCAGCAGCCAGGTGGCCACTCTGAACCTGGTGGAAGCTTTCTGGAAGCCTGTCCTGGGAGACACAGATCACAGCACCAGAGCCCACCAGGCAAGGTAGCCTGGGTGGAAACACCCCAGGAGTCCACCATGAACTATCCATAAGCGTCAGTCCATCCCGCCGCTGACTCGGGACGTTCTGACCTGCAGAGACCACACTCCAGTCTCCACCTGTCAGAGCCCATGGCAGCCCACAGCAGAGGCCGGATCCCCTGTGCAGCCATCCCAAGGTCAGCGCTCTTCCCAGGGACCCCAGGCTTCCCTAGTGAGTGGGGACAGGATGGTCTGTGTTCCCTCTGGGTGTTCTGAAGTCTGCCCGTAGCAGCCAGTGTTGGAGGCCAAACAGCGATTCTTGGGGTGAGGAGGAGAATTTATATCAAGAAAATTCTAACTTAAGCTCCCCGCAGTCAATTGAGAAATAAAACACCATTCTTCCAAAATTTTCCCCACCGAGTGCCCAGCCAGGTGGGCTGCACCTGCGTTGGGATGGAATGTGGCTTATAAACCTTGATGCCTGCAAGTCAGCTGGGGCCAGAGACACCCCAAACCTGGCACTTCTTTTGGTCTATAAAATGCCACACTTAAAACCGTAAAAATGCCTCTCACCTGGTCTTCACCTTGCCGGCTCTCATTTCTGTTTTGGATTTTTATGATAAACCCTAAAATTAAGGGCCGGGTTAGGGTCAGCAGGTGTCCCCCACCCCAAAAAGCAGAAAAGGCAAAGCTGGTGGCCTGGGCCTGTCCACACCTGGGTGGTGTAAACAGAGGCTTCTCTGCGGGTCTCTGCAGGGGCTGGGGGCACCTGAAACTGTTCACTGCACGGGGCCATCATTTCCCGGTCCCAGCCATCCTGCTACCATCAGACAAGGCCAGTCCATCTGTTCGGTGTCACCAAACAGAGGCGCCAGCCCTTCTGGAGCACGGTCACTTAGTGAGGCCAGGCAGGGTCAGGTGTGGGTCGGACCCCGACCCCTGCAGCGGCCCTGCAGCGGACCCCGAGCTTCACCCTGCAATTAGTCACGGCTCCGGTTACCGACCCCGGGAAGCTGGGGCAGGTTATGCGGGGAGGAGTCGGAGGCTCGGCGGGTTCATAATTGCTGAGAGTGGGCTCCGCTGTTCCACCGGCGCCTGAGTGACGGGGCCTGTACTTTGCAGATCACGGTGACGAAAGGCAGCAATTGGCCTCTTGGCCCGCAGCGGTGTGGACCATCCAGCGGGCCGTGTGCACGCTGATCATCCTCCTCCTAGTCCTGCCCGCCCCCTGCGCCCGCAGACACCGGGCCCCAACGTCCCCGAGCGGGGGCTCTGTCCGCGGCACAAGCCTTGGAATCAGAAGGAAAGGGGCGCCTGGACCCACAGTGGGGAGACTGGGGCCGGGGGCCTTGTCCAAGGAGAACAGAGGGGGCCCACGCCAGCCCCGCGCGTGTCCTCTCCTGCCGCCTTCCGGAGGGGTGGGCCCGTGCTAGGGGCGGGCAGCTTGTCCCCCACCCCAGGGGTCTCTGGAAGGGCTGCTGGGACCTTCTGAGCCTGGGAAGGGGAGAGGATTCTGCAGGGGTCCAGCTGTGCCGTCCCTGGTCACACTACTGCCCGCACTGTTCAAGGCTTGGTGACAGAAGGAGCGGACATCCCGCCCACAGAACCAGCGCAGGGAGGTTTCTCTCAGGGTGGCACTGGAGGGGACCCAGGTGTCCTCGCTCCTCTCACGCCCACCTGCAAGCTGGCCTGGCTCCCCTGCTGCTACCAAGCAGCACTGACCAGAAGGACTTTCTGTCACATGGAAATGTCCCCCTCCACGTTGTCCCTTGGAATGTGGCTAGTGAGACCCAGGAAATGACTTTTCTGTTTCATTTAATTTTATTTAAACTTCAATAGCCAGCTGCAAGTAGCGGCTACCTTATGGGACAGCAGCATCCTAGGCTACATTCCGCCTGCCTCCCCCTGCCTCAGGCCACCCATCCTGTCCCAGC
The DNA here is from genome assembly GCF_021218885.2 of Marmota monax. Lineage (NCBI taxonomy): Eukaryota > Metazoa > Chordata > Mammalia > Rodentia > Sciuridae > Marmota > Marmota monax. Next base: position 2,227,318 of record NW_026694841.1, read on the forward strand.
CATGGTCACCTCTGCTGCAGGCCACCTCCCCTGGAGGCCGCTGCAGTAGCTTTCTTCTTATCTTCCTGCCCCTGCCTTTGGCCCTGAAAGCTCTTTTCCAGCCAGAGGGAGCCTTCAGAAGCCATCGGCTCAAGACTCCCACAGTGGGGCCACCTCCTGCTGAGGCCATCACCACTGCAGACCCCACTGCTCCTCCACTCCAGGTGCCTCACCCCTTTCTTGCTCTTCCCTGCACCACAGCCCCCTTGCTCTTGCTGTGCACACAGTTCCTCTACTGCCGCAGGGCCTTTGCACTGCTGTTTCCTCAGCTGTACGCTCTTTCCAGGGTTTCTTTTCTTGGTCTCGCTGCTCACTGCACTGTCTCAGAGAGGCCCTTTGTGACGCTCGTGGGAGAGGACAGACATTAGCCATGCACCGCCGCACTCTGCTTCAGCAGATGTCTTTTGCTTCAAGGTATTCCCACCACCTGGCATCTCATTGCTGTTTAATCGGTTGTTTGTTTTCCGTCTCCCCTGACTAGAATGTCAATTCCAGGAGAGGATTTTCTCTCTTGTTTTGCTCACTGGTGGGACGGGGGCTGCTGGGACAGTACCTGGCATCCAGGAGTTGGTCAATAACTGCTGATTGCATGGAGGAAAGTCCATCAGCCCGTCCTCACTGTCCACCAAGAGGATGGCGTCCTTACCCTCAGGCTACAACAAGACAAGACATGATGACCGCCACACCTCAGCCACGAGACTCCTCAAAGTCTCCTGGGGTGAGTGCCTGCCCAGTGGAGTTGTTCTGAGCATTGGTGTATATATGTACCACGTTTTCTTTATCCGTCCACTTATTGATGGGCATCTGGGCTGGTTCCTGATTTGGCTGTTGGGAATTGTGCTGCTCTAGACATTAAGATGGCTTTCTTGCTGTGGTATGCTGATTTCAGTTGTTTTGGATACATACTGAAAAGTGGTATAGCTGGGTCATATGGCGGCATCATGCCTAGTTTTTTGAGGAATCTTCATACTGCTTTCCATACATTGCAGTCCCACCAACAATGTTTGAGTGTACCTTTCCCCTGAATTCTCACCAAAATTTGTAATTATTTGTATTCATAATTGCCATTCTGACAGAAGTGAGATGAAATCTCAATGTAGTTTTTTAAAATGATTTTAATACATATTTTTAGTTATAGTTGGACACAATATCTTTATTTCATTTACTTATTTATTTATTTATTTATTTATTTATTTTTGGTGCTGAGGATCGAACCCAGCACCTCGCACGTGCTAGGCAAGCTCTCAACCCCAAGCCACAACCCCAGCCCATTTGGGGTTTTTTATATATTCTGGATATTAATCTACTCTTAAAGGAGTAGCTGGCAAATATATCTTCCTATTCTGCAATTCTCTTTGTGCTCTTAATGATTTTGTTTGCTGTGTAGAAGCCTTTTAGTTTGATGTCATCCCACTTATTGATTCTTGGTTCTCTCTTTTGAGATTTAGGGGTCTTTGTGAGGAACTCAGTGCCTACACCTATATGATGGAGGGTTGGCCCTATGTTTCCTTCTGGCTGGGCAAAGTTTCTAATTCCTAGGTCTTTGATCCACTTTGATTTGACTTTTGTTCAGGGTAAGAAAGAGGAATCTAGTTTTTTTCTTCTACCTATGGATTTCTCTTTTCGAACATACGTTTTTGGCGCCTTTTTCCAGTATAAGATGACTGTATGTAAGTACGTGGGTTTTTCTCTGTGTCTTCTGTTCCATTGGTCCTCAGGCCTATTTTGATGTCAATACCATGCTGCTCTTGTGACCTTAGCTTTGTAGTGTGACTTGAGATCACTTTTTGTGATGCCTTCAGCATTGCTCTCCTTGCTCAGGATTGCTTTGGCTATTCTGAGTCTGTTTTTCTTCCAAATGAGTTTAAAAGACTGGTTTTTTTTCTAGTTTTGTGAAGATATAATTTTTATGGGGACTGCATTGAATCTGCAAATGGCTTTTCATAAGAAAGCCATTTTGACAATACTAATTCTGCTTATCTGAGAACATGGGTGGTCTTTCCATCTTCTAATACCTTCAGTTTCTTTCTTCAGCGTTATATTTAAGCAGGTAATTTTAATCCAGAGGACAACGATGAGGCAAGTCCTGGGGCCGACTAAGCCCAGTAGGGGAGCCATCATCCAATCCAATGGTCTTCCGTGACTTGAATGATCCCTGAGAGGGGATCAGCATGTGCAGATGCTCAGGAGAGGGGACCTAGAGGTACAGGAGTGTCCTTGCATGTTTTCCCACAACAGCTGGGGCTTGGAAGGGCATTAAATATTTACTGGAGAATTTCAATGTCTCTGAGTCAAAAAAAGATTTTGGTCAGACCATGTGCCCAGACCTTCTTTCACTGAGAGGATAATATTGGCCATCCTTGTCCTCAAATACCCACTGATATCTCCTACACTCCTGGCAGAGTGCGGGGACACAGGTGGCTCAGACTTGGCCCTGCTCCTATTGGGCTGCTGTTCTAGTGAAGGAGACACGCAGGTGGAGAGGCTGTCGGAAATTCCTAGAGCTGAGGGGGCAGAGGACACTGGGGCAGGACTTGAGCAATAAACAGGGAATGTTGAGGGGCACAGAACAGGAAAGTGGGGAAGATGGTGGGATAGAGGGAGGGACAGGATGCTGGGAGCCTGGGGAGGCAGGAGGAGGGAGCAGGGAGTGTGGCTCTGTTGGGGTTTGAGCTTCTGAGTGAAGGAGGAGATGTGACTGGAGCAGGAGGACAAGACAAAGGCTCTGGGTCATGTGAATAAAGGAAGATGTCAGAACCCCAGCTCTGAATTCCCCACAAGCAGACCCTGAAAGGATGTGACGGTGAGGTGGTGAGGAACCATGACAAAATGTCAGGGAGTCCATGCAGGCCGCTTCAACAAGGATGTCCTGAGGTCCCAGAGCCAAATCCCACAGGGGGAACCCTGGGCTGCCACCTGGGATATAATACAGCCCACGTGAGGGGCAATGAGCTGGGGTATGGGTTCTCTGGCTCCAGTCAGTCACTGGCTGAGGGCTGACCCAGAGGGAGGAGAGTCCAGTTCCTGGCACTACATCAACCCACACTTCAGCCCAGTGGGCTCTGAGTGCAGGACAGGCTACGGGTTAAGGTCCCAGTGCGTTTGGATTCTGTTGAGTCAAAGAGCTTGGGAACCATGGGGCCCAAGGGGACGCGGGAGCAGTGGCACCTGCGTTGGTCACAGCCCAGCTTGAGGGCTGAGGGCTCTTACACCCTGGCCATGCCTGGGGAACTCAGAAGACCCTGATTTCTCTGACCAAGGGAGGTGAGGTGAGGTGCAATGGCTGCCAGGGACACGGGAAGATAAGTCCAGGTGGACCATGGACAACCACAGTGAGCTTCCCATATGCCCAGAGGGCTGCAGAAACAGTGGGAGAGTTGTGGGTGTGGGTGAGAGACGAAGGAGAAGCCCAGATGATTCTTGAGTCGGCATATCTGTGTGACCTGGGTGGGACTAAAATCCAGAAACCAAAGATGGTCGTGACCATCTTTGGGGTGCCATTGTGGGTTGAATACTGTCCACTGACTCATGTCCACCTGGAAACCTGGCATGGTGTCCTCATTTGGAAATAGGGTCTTTGTAGATGTAATTGGTTAATATGAGCTCATACTGCAATAGGGCAGGTGCTAACCCAATGACTAGTATCCTATAAGAAGAGAAGAGGAAGTGACATCGGTGAGATGGTTGCCTAGAGGTGCCTGACACTCCTCCTTCTACAAGAAAGGATCAAAGAAATAACCAGTAATTTTACTGGAACAGTTGAGGTGCAGGGGGGATTAGGCAGAGATGGTGCCGAGCATGAAGACATAAGATGAGCTTATAAAGAAGGGACCTAGGCAGATAGCATCTCCTATTCTGTTTTTCCAGATCAACCCAGATCTAAGAGGGATTTTGTTCAGTGGGAAAAGAGTAAGCAGGAAGCCCCCAGGGGTCCACACATACACTATGGACACCTGAAGAATGTGGCACTGAAGATGCCTGCAGCCTCACAGGCCCTGAGCTCAGTATGGGGAGCTGCTGGGTGGGTTCTGCTGCTGCATTGTCCTGGAGAAGAGCCCACTCTATGCTGTGTATTTACCACCCAGGTCCTGCACAATGCCTAGGGGGGTCCTATGAAGAAGCTGAGCAGTTCCAGGAAGCAGCTGGGCGGCCTGCTATCACCTTGCAGCCTCAACAAGCAGCTGAGGAGCCCAAGCTTAGAAACAGCCTGAAGAGGCCCTGAGAAGCAGGTAGGAGGCCCTACCACTCACCCTTGACCCTGGAAAGTAGGTAGGCACACATCCTCAGCAAATGAATCCCTGGACAACTCAAGAAGTCACCCATACAACTCTTGTACACTGACAGGCTATGCAGCCTGTCTGGGCTCACTGATGCACCCTCAGCCCCCAGGTGGCCATCAGACCCTGATAGAAACCCTTCTGTGCTACTGGGCATGCTGTATCACACCCATGTGGGCATGGGGGGGGTCTACCCCTACAGAATCCATGGAAACTAACGGCACCTCTCATTGGCATCCCAGTGTATTGCACCCAGAAATGCCAGTGAACCTGTCTGGCCTAAAATAGCGGCATCCCAGCTGGTGACACAATTCCACCATCCCCACAGCTTAAGCTACTGAGACACCTGCAGACATTGCAGATGCTGATTACAATGAAAGAAGCTATGTGGACCCTGTGCTCAAGTGCTGGAAACAAAGCCAATGCAGCCTATTCAATTGACACCCTGGGATTCATTGCAAGCAAAAAATCTGTTACTATGAAAGCCACATTGTAAAACTGATATAGGCAACTGATCTACCAGATGCACAAATATCAGTGTAGGGCCACACTGAAGAAGCATGACAAAACAAGGTAATATGATACCTCCAAAGGAACACAATAACTCTCTAGTAACAGACCCCAAACAAAAGGAAATCAATGAGCTGCCTGACAAAGAATTCAAAAGACTGATTTCAAAGGAAGCTTAATAAGATACAAGAGGATACAGCACTGCAATTCAATGACAGTAGGAAGACAATTCATGATATCAATGAGAAATTCAATAAGGAGACAGAGATCATAAGAAAGAACCAAATGGAAAATTTGGAGCTTAAGAACTCAATTTAAATGAAATATAAAATACAGTTGAGATATTCAACTGAAGAATAAATCTAGCAGAAGAAAGAATTTCTCAGTATAGCTGGGGGGAAATTTAGTGAATAAGCATTTTCCTGGCATGCAGGAGACCCTGGGTTTGATCACTAGCTCCATGAAAAGAAGAATTTCTCAGTGTAAAGGTAGGCCTTTAAATATAAGTCAGATTTTTTAAAAGGAAAAGAATTTAAAAGAGTGAGGAAATCCTTTAAGATGTGTGGGATACCATTAACCACGCACACACTTACATTATGACTATTCCACAAGGAGAAGAGAAGGAAAAGTTGCAGAAAATTTATTCAAAAGCAACTGCTGATAAATTTCCAAATATGGACATCAAGGTACAAGAGAGTCAAGGGGTCCCTACTAGATGCAACCAAAAAAGACCCTCTCTGAGGGATACTGTAATGAACCTGTTGAATGTACAAGATAAGGAGAGAATTCTAAAAACAGCAAGAGAAAAGAGCTAAGTCACACAAGGGAATTTCCACTTGAACAGGAGACTTTTCTGCAGAAACCTGATAGTCCAGGAGACAATGAGATAACAGTCAAATTTCTGAAAGATAAAAGAAAACATTTTCAACAGAAATTACTATACCAAGCAAAGATATCCTTCAAAAATTGGGGGGAAATAAAGACTTTGTAAGACAAACAAAAACTGAGAGAATTCTCACCCCCATACTGGCCATTTAAGATGCTTCATGACTGTCTATACTAGAAGTGAAAGGATGATAACTGTCAACATAAAAGTACAAAACTCACTAGTAGAGCAGATACATAGAAGAGAATCAAATTTTATCAATGCAACAACCACAAAAATGAATAATAAAGAAAGAAGGGGGGAAAGGGAAACATTAACAGCATAACCATAAAAAATTAATAGAATGGCAGGAATATGTCTTTATTTACTAATGTAATGAAATGGAATAATGGAATGTAAATGGATTAAATTCCCTAACTAATAGATATAGACTAGATGAATTGATTTAGGAATAAAACTAGACTCAACAACAGGCTGTCTATAAGAAACTTACTTCACCAGTAAGGACATGCATAGACTGAGAGTCAAGGGAAGGAAAAAGGCAGACCTTGCAAACAAAAAACAAAAGTGAGCAGGAATAGCTACACTTACATCAGGTAAAATAGACTTTAAATCAAAAACCACAAAATGAGACAAAGAAGGTAAACATATAATAATGAAAGGATTGATTCAACAAGAGGAAATAGCTATTACAAATATATACACCCAATGCCAGAGTACCCAATTATATAAAACAAACATTATTAGATCTAAAAGGAGAAGTAGAACCTAGCTGGGGACTGGCATCAGTGGAAAGTTCAACCAGACCCCCCCAAAAGAAATTAACAAAGAAATATCAGAGTTAACTACGCTGTAGAACAAGCAGACCTAATAGGTATTTTCAGAATATCTGCAACCACTGCAGAATATGCACTCTTACCAGCACAGGGAACATTATCCAGAGCAGACCATGTATTACGCTATATAACAAGCTTAAACAAATATTAAAAAATTAAACTCATATCACATATCTTCTGTATATATGTATATAATTTATTTACTTGTTTAATTAGGTGTATATGATAACAGAATGCATTTTGATTCATTGTACACAAATGGAGCCAGCACATGTCTTCTGTGACCACAATGGAATAAAACTAGAACTCAATAACAGGAGAAACTTTATAAGTTGGACAAATACATGGAAATCAAACAACATTCCTTAGAATGATCAATAAGGTTAAGGGGAAATTAAAAAGTTTCTCAAAATAAATTAAAATGAAAACACAACAAATCAACAATTATGGGCACAGCATAAGCAGTACCAAGAGTTAAATTTATAATAGTGAGTGCCTAGTTAAAAAATGAAAATAGCAGCAGATGATGGCGACCCTGGCCAGCCCACCTCATGGAAGGAGGAGAGCCACCCCAGCCCACTGTGCAGTAGGAGGAGAGTGACTGCACTGTGGGCTCATCTACCAATGCACTGGGTGGCTCTCCCTGCCACCTTCCCTCTAGTGACAACAGCCAGGACCTATAAGACAATCTTCCAGGTTCCAGCAGGCAAGGTATTGGTAATCTGCAGGGACACTACAAGATTATAAAGCAGAGACTATAATATCTCCAAACCACACTGCTAGAGAGGAAGACACATGAACAACATGAAGAAACAAGGGAAGATATTGCCCAAAACACACCAAGCTGATACAGTAATACATTCCATTGACAGCACAATTGATAAAATGTCAGAGGAGTTCAGAATGTACATAACCAAAATGACATGTGAAGGAAAGTATGATATAAGAGAGCAAATACAGGCAACAAATGATCACTCCAATAAAAAGACAAGAAATACAAGTATAAAAAGGTTACTTCAAGAAAGAGATAGAGACTATGGGTAAAAAAACCAATCAGAAATCCTTGAAATGAAGGAAACAATAAACCAAATAAAAATTCAATAGAAATCACCAAGAGACTATATCACTTGGAAGATAGAACTTCAGGCAATGAAGACAAAGTACACAATCTTGAAAATAAAGTTGACCACACAGTGAAGATGCTAAGAAACCACGAAAAAACCACCAAGTATTATGGGACAACATGAAAAAACCAGATGTAAAAATTATCAGGATAGAGAAAGGCACAGAGATACAAACCAAAGAGATGCACAACCTCTTCAATGAAATAATATCAGAAACTTTCCCAAACATGAAGAATGAATTGGAAAATAAAATACAAGAAACTTACAGGACACCAAATGTACAAAATTACAACAGATTGACACCAGGTTTCATTATAATGAAAGTGCCTAGCATATAGAATAAGGAGAGAATTTTAAAGGCCTCAAGAGAAAAGTTTCAAATTACAAAGAGGGTGAAACAATTCAGATCTCAGCAGATTTCTCAACCCAGACCATGAAAGATAGGAGACCCTGGAACAACATATACCAAGCTCTAAAAGAGAATGGATGCCAATAAAGAATCTTATATCTAGCAAAATTAAGCTGAAGATTTGATGATGAAATAAAAACCTCCCATGATAAGCAAATGTTAAAAGAAATTTCCAAAAAGAAAGCCTGCACTACAGAATATTCTCAGCAAAATATTCCATGAGGAGGAAATGTAAAACAACAATGGAAATCAGCAAAGGGAGGAACTACACTAAAGGAATGTCCAATCAAAGGAGAAACCAACTCAAGTTAAAAACCCAAAATAAACAAAAATGACTGGGAATACATACCATGTCTCAATAATAACCCTGAATGTTAATGGCCTAGACAATTAACATTAAAATTAAAAAACATAGACTGGCAGATTGGATTAAAAAATTCAAAAATATGCTGGCTTCAAGAGACTGATCTCATAGGAAAAGACATCCACAGACTGAAGGTGAAAGGATGAAAAAAAATCACTCACATGGGCCACATAAACAAGCAGGGGTTTCCATCCCAATATCAACAATAGTGGACTTCAAACCAAAGCTAGAAGAGATGACGAAGGACATTTCATACTGCTTAAGGGAGCCATACATTGGCAAGACACAACAATCATAAATATCTATGCCCCAAACAATGGAGCATCTACAATAGCAAACCCTTCTCGATTTCAAGCAGTATATAGATCATGACACAATAATACTGGGTGACTTTAATACACCTTTCTCACCACTGGATAGATCATTCAAACAAAAACTAAACAAAGAAACTATAGAACTAAATAACACAATAATTTAGATTTAACATACATATATATTTTATCCATCATAAAGTGAATACACCTTCTTCTCACAGCAGCACATGTATCCTTCTATAAAATAGAACATATATTATGCCACAAGCAATTCTCAGCAAATACAAAAATAAAGAGGGAGAGAGGGAAGAGAGAGAGAGAGAGAGAGAGAGAGAGAGAGAGAGACACTACCCTGTATTCTATCAGATCATAATGGAATAAAACTAGAAACAATGATAAAATAAAAAATACAAGCTACTGCAAAACCTGGAGACTAAATAACATGATAATGAATGAGCAATGGATAGCAGAAAACATCAGGGAAGAGATAAAAAAGTTTCTAAAGGTAAATGAGAACTCCAATACGACATATCAAAATCTCTGGGACACTATGAAGACAGCGCTAAGAGCAAAGTTCATTGCATTGTGCTCATTAATTAAAAGAATAAAAGACAACAACATCTCAAAGCCTTAGAAAAACAAGCAGAAATCAACAGCAAAAGTAGTAAGAGACAGGAAATAATTAAAATCAGAGCTGAAATCAATAAAATTGAAATAAAAAATTTAAAAAGTTGACAGAATGAAAAGTTTGTTCTTTGAAAAAATAAATTTGATAAACTCTTAGCCATGCTAACAAAAAGAAAAGAGAGAGAAAACTCAAATTACTAAAATTCATTATGAAAGGAAATATCACAATGGACACAAATACAAAAGATAATTAGAAATTATTTTGAAAATTTATACTCCAATAAAACAGAAAATCTCAATGACATTGACAAATTTCTAGAAACATAGGATCTACCCAAACTGAATCAGGAAGACACACAATTTAAACATAGCAAATCCAGGCCAGGAAATAGAGATGCCATCAAAAGCCTATCAACCAAGAAAAGCCCAGGACCAGACGGATTCTCAGCCAGTTCTATAAGACAATCCAAGGAGAAAAACTACCAATATTCATCAAAATATTCCATGAAATAGAAAAGGAGGAAACCCTTCCAAACTCATTCTATGAGGCTAGTGTCACACTGATATGAAAACCAGACAAAGATACACCAAGGAAAGAAAACTTTAGACCAATATTCTTGATGAACATAGATACAAAAATTCTCAATAAAATCCTGGCAAATTGCATACAAAAACATATTAAAAAGATAGTGCACCCAATCAAGTGGGGTTCATTCCAGGGATGCAAGGTTGGTTCAACATACAGAAATCAATAAATGCAATATATCACATCAATAGACTTAAAGACAAGAATCATGTGATTGTCTCAATAACTTCTGAAAAAGAATTAAACAAAATACAACACTTCTTCATGTTCAAAAAGTTAGAAAAACCAAGAATAATAGGATTATACCTCAACATTGTAAAAGTTATCCATGTTAACCCCAAGGCCAGCATCATTTTAAATGGAGAAAAATTGGAAGCATTCTCTTTAAAAACTGGAAAAAGACACGAATGCCCTCTTTCACCACTTCTATTCAACATTGTTCTTGAAATTATAGCTAGAGCAATCAGTCAGACAAAAGAAAGGGATATTCACAGGAAAAGAAGAACTTGAACTATCAATATTTGCCAATGACATACATGATTGTATATATAGAAGATCCAAAAAATTCCACCAGAAAACTTCTAGAACTAATAAATAAATCCAGCAAAGTAGCAGGATATAAAATCAATACCCACAAATCAAATGCATTTCTATACATAAGTGATGAATCCACTGAGAGAGAAATTGTGAAAATTACTCCATTCAAAATAGCCTCAAAAATATAAAATACTTGGGAATTAATTTTAAAAAGAGGTGAAAATTGATATGTTTAAACTGTGTATGTCTTCCTGATTCAGTTTGGGTAGATCCTCTACAATGAGAACTACAGAACACTAAAGGAGAAAGTTGAAGAAGACCTTATAAGATGGAAAGATCTCCCATGCTCTTGGATAGGCAGAGTTAATAATGTCAAGATGGCCATACTACCAAAACTGTTGTACAGATTTAAAGCAATTCTTAGTAAAATCCCAATAACATTCTTCATAGAACTTGAAAAAGCAATCATGAAATACATTTGGAAAAAGAAGAGTCCCAGAATAGACAAAACAATCCTTATCAAAAAAAAAAAAAGTGAAGCAGAAGGCATCACAATACCAGATCTTAAGCTATACTACAGAAAAATAGTAACAAAAACAGCAGGTATTGGCACCAAAATAGACATGTAGGCCAATGGTACAGAAGACAAGACACAGAGACAAACCCACATAAATACAGTTATCTCATACTAGACAAAGGGACCAAAAATATACATTGGAGAAAAAATAGCCTCTTCAACAAATGGTGCTAGGAGAACTGGAAATCATGTGCAGCAAAATGAAATAAATTAAACTTCTATCTCTCACCATGTGCAAAACTCAACTCAAAGTGGTTCAAGAACATAGGAATTAGACCAGCATCTAATAGAAGAAAAAGTAGGCCCAAATCTTCATTATGTTGGGTTAGGCCCCAGCTTCCTTAATAAGACTCCTAAAGTACAAAAAATAAGATCATGAATCAATAAATGGAATGGACCCAAACTAAAAAGCTTCTTCTCAGCAAAAGAAACAATCAGTGAGGTGAAGGAGAGCCTACAGTATGGGAGGAAATTTTTACCATACAAATATCAGATAGAGCATTAATCTCCAGAATATATATTGACCTCAAATAAATTAATACCAAACAAAAAACAAAACAACAACAACAACAACAAAACAACCCAATCAATAAATGGGCTAAGGATTTGGACAGACACTTTTCAGAAGAAGATATACATACAATGAAGAAATATATGATAAAGTGTTCAGCATCTTCAGTAATTAGATAAATGCAAATCAAAACTACTCTAAGATTTCATCTCACTCCAGTCAGAATGGCAGTTATCAAGAATACAAGAAATAATAACTATTGGTGAGGATATGGGGGAAAAGACACACTCATTCATTGCTAGTGGGACTGAAAATTGGGAAGCAGTATAGAGATTCCTCAGAAAACTTGGAACAAAACCACCCTTTGACCCAGCTATCCCACTCCATGGTCTAAACCCAAAGGACTAAAAATCAGCATACTATTTTGACATAGTCACACCAATGTTTATAGCAGCTGAATTCATAATAGCTAAACTGTAAAACCAACCTAGATGCCCATCAATAGATGAATGGATAAAAAACTGTGGATATATATATATATATATATATATATATATATATATATATATATAATGGAATGTTACTCAGCATTAAAAGAGAATAAAATTTTGGCATGTGCAGGTAAATGGATGGAGTTGGAGAATATTATGCTAAGCAAAGTAAACTAATCCCCCAAAACTAAAGGCCAAATGTTTTCTCTGTTTAGTGGCTGCTGATCCATAATGGGAGGGATGGGGAAAATGGAGGAACTTTGTATTGGGCAAAGTGGAGTGGGTGAAGGAATTATGAGGGTAGGAAAGATGGAGGGATGAGATGGACATTATTACCCTAGGTGCATGTATGATTGGTTGAATGGTGCATCTCTACAGCATGTACAACCAGAGAGTTGAAATGTTGCACTCCATTTGTGTATGATGAATTGAAATGCATTCTGCTGTCATGTACAACTAAGAAGAACAAATAAATAAAATAAATAAAAATTTTCAAATAATTATATAATATATTCTAATGATGTGACTCAAGCAACTGGAAAAGCAGGAACAAATCAAACCCCAAATCAGTAGGAGGAAAGTAATAACAAAGATCATATCAAAAATAAGTTACATAGAACCAGAACAAAACAAAACACTGTCAATTAAACAAAGATTTGTTTTGAAAAGACAAAATTCATAAACCTTTAGAGTAATCAAGAAAACAGAGAGATTCAAACAAAATCAGAAATAAAAATGAAGATATTAGAATTGTTACCACAGAATGCAAAGGATTGATGGGGATTCTTATGAATAACTATGCACCAAAATTAGAAATCCTAAAATAAATAAATAAATTTCTGGATATATAATTTGCCAAAATTGAATGATGAACACAGAGAAAACCTGAACAGACCAATAACAAATAATTTGATCAATAATAAAAATCTCTCAACAAAAGAAGGCCCTGAACCCAAAGGCTTCACTGCTGAATTCTTCTCAGACTATTTGAAAGTATTGAAAGGAAGGGAAATCTTCCAAACTTGTTCTATGAGGTTAGCATTACTGTGAATCCAAAACCAGACAAGGACACAAACACATGAGCTGGACCAATGTATCTGCTGAATATGGGCCCAAAACTTCTAATTTAATCCAACAGTGCATATATAAGATTATTTAACCTGATCAAGTGGAATTTAGCCCAGAAATGCAATAATGTTTAAACATATGCAAATCAATAAGCATAATACATCACATCAATAGAATGATAGATAAAAAAATCATATAAACTTCTCATTAGTTCCAGAAAGAGCATTTGGAGAATTTTAATTTTGATACATGATAAAAAATTCTTAAAACAATTATGTATAAAAAGAATGTCTCACCACAATAAAGGCTACCTATACAAAACCATAGCCTTATATCACACTGAAAAAGGAAAGATGAAATTGTTTCCTCTAAGGAACAACACAGGCTGTCTACTTTCACCATACTGTTATATTATTGGTAGTCTTAACCACAGCAATAAGACAAGAATAAAAAATAAAGGACACCCAAATAGGAAGTGGGAGCTCAAATTATTCAAGTTTAAAGAAAGCATTATTTTATTTTCATTTTTAAGCACACATTTGAATTTTATTTCTTATACTAGTTGTTAAGTACAGTACTGTGTACTCAGGTATTCAGTACGTTAACTTTTATACCTTTATGAATGTTGGAATATTTGTCATATACTTTAAAATTGTTACTGGAACATTATACATAATAGGATTGATTGTGGTATTCTTATACACACACATAACATAAATTGGTTATTTTGTTCTACCTATTTTTTTCCCTTCCTCCTTCCTCTGATCCTCTTTCTTTACTGGTTTTCTATTATATTTTCTTGAGGCCCTTTTTCTTTCCTTTTTTTCACCTCTTGTTTCCATATATGAGAGAAAAATACAATCCTTGGCTTTATGGGTCTGGCTTATTTTACTTAATGTGATGTTCTCTATTCCATTGATTTTCCAGCAAATGACATAATTTTGTTCTTCATTATGAAAATGGGGCATATATATTCATATATCCCCCATTTTCTTTATCCACTCATTGTTGATGGACACCTAAGATGGTTTCATAACTTCACTATTGTGAGTTGTGCTGCTATAAACATGGGTAGTTTGTATCCCTGTAGTGTGCTGGCTTTAATTCTTTTGAATACATACCAAAGAATAGTATGGCTGAGTTATATAGTCAATTCCTAGTAGTTGAGGGACCTCAGTTCTGATCTCCATGTTGGCTGTACTAATAATCTACAATCCCATCAACAATAATGTTCCCATCCCCCTGTATCCTTTCCAGCTTTTATTGTTTTGTATCCTTAATTATTTCCATCCTAATTAGAGTGATACAAAATTTCAGTGTAGTTTTGATTTGCATTTCCCTGATTACTAAAAATGTTGGACATTTTACAATATATATATTGGGCTGCTTGCAGTGGCACACGCCTGTAATCCCAGTGGCTCAGGAGCCTTAGACAGGAGAATTGCAAGTTCAAAGCCAGACTCAGAAACTGCAAGGAGCTAAGCAATTCAGTGAGACCCTGTCTCTAAATAAAATACAAAATAGGGATGGGGATGTGGCTCAGTGTTTGAGTGTCCCTGAGTTCAATCCCTGGTACCAAAATAAAATATATTTATTGGCCATTTTTATTTATATTTTGAGAAATGTCTCTTTAGTTCAATTGTCCATTTATTGATTGGGTTGTTTACTTTTTGCCACTAAGTTTTCTGAGTTCCTTATATAATTTGGATATTAATCCTCTGTTGAAAGAAAAGCTGACAAAGATTGTCTCCCATTCTGTAGACTCTCTCTTTTTACTCTTTTCTTTGATCTGCAGAAGCTTTTTAATTTGATGCTATCCCATTTTTAAATTCTTGGCTTTATTTTCTGAATAAAACCAAGACTTTATGAAGTTTGCTAGTAAATAGATTGAGCTGGAGAATATTATGCTTAGTGAAATAAGCCAATACCAAAAAACCCAAAGGCCAATTGTTCTCTGTGATATGCAGATGATTACCCAAAGTATGGGTTTGGAGGGAAGAAAAGAAATTCATTGGATTCTAACTCATTCAAGGAGGAATGAAGGGAAGGGAATAGGAATAGGAAAGGCAGAATGAATTGGTCATAAATTTAATATATGAATACATGACTAGTGAAACTCTTATAGAGGAAGTAGATGCTTGCACCTATAAACTGGAGTTTTGATTGTGTGGGCTTTATCTTGTCCAGCGAGGAGGTCCACAGAACAGGGTAGAGGAAGGAGTGGCTGCAGAGTCACTAATCAAGACCTCTAGAGATCAAGCTGGAAGCAGGTCTGATTTTATTGTTCAGTTACCATGTATATATACTCGAGAAGTAGCTAAGCAGATTATAGGCAGCCACCAATGAAATTTCTGCTAACTGTCTTGCAGCAACCAATCAAGGAGTTGGCAGTGAGCAAGTGCCAGGACTGCCACACGTGGCCTCATGCTCAGGGGTGTGCCTACATGGTAAGCGGTTTGCCGCTCACACGCCTAGCAGGAGGGGAGTGGTTTCCCACTCATGTGCCCTTAATGTATGCCATGTATGCAGTTCTCCATGCACTTGACCCCACAGTTGATCCTACATTTTCTTCTAGCAGCTGCAGAGTTTCTGGTAGAATCTGAGTCTTTGATCCACTTTGAATTGACTTTTGGGCTGAGTGAGAGACAGGGGTCCACTTTCCATTCTTCAACAGATGGATAGTCAGTTTTCCAGCATCATTTGTTTAAAAAGTTGTCTTTTCCTCCAGTGTAGGTTTTTTTTAGAGAGGGGGAGAGAGAGAGAGAGAGAGAGAGAGAGAGATTGAGATTTTAATATTTATTTTTTAGTTTTCGGTGGACACAACATCTTTGTTTGTATGTGGTGCTGAGGATCAAACCCAGGCCGCAGGCATGCCAGGCGAGCGCGCTACCACTTGAGCCACATCCCCAATATAGGTTTTTGATGCCTCTGTCAAAGATCAGATAACTATATCAATGTGGGTTTTTCTCTGTGATTTATAATCTATCCTATTGATCTACGTGTCTATTTTTATGCCAGTGCCACAAGTTTTTACTATTGCTCTGCAGCCATTTTTATTTGTTCTTATTTAGAAATTCATAACAGTAGAGTGCACTTTGACATATCATACACATATGGAGTATAACTTCCCATTCTTGTGGTTGTACATGATGTGGAGTTTCACCGATTGTGTATTCATATATGAACATAGGAAAGTTATGTCCGATTCATTTCACTGTCTTTCCTATTTCTTTATCTCCCTTCCCTTCCCTTCATTCCTCTTTGAATGAATCAGAATCCAATGAATTTCTTTTCTTCCCTCCAAACCCTTATTTTGTATTATCATCTGCATATCACAGAGAACAATGGCCTTTGGTTTTTTAGTATTGGCTTATTCACTTAGCATGATATTCACCAGCTCAATCCATTTACTGGCAAAAGTCATAAAGTCATTCTTTCTTATGGCTAAGCAATATTTCATTCTGTATATATGCCACAATTTCTTTATCCATTCATCAAACCAAGTTTGGTTCCATAACATGGTTATTGTGAATTGACCTGCTATAAACATTGTTGTGGCTGTGTCACTGTAGTATGCTGATTTTTTAAGTCCTTCGGGTTAAAACGTAGGAATGGGGTACATGGGTCAAATGGTGGTTCCATTTCTAGTTTTCTGAGGAGTCTCCCTTCTGCTTTCCAGAGTGGTTGCACCAATTTGCAGTCCCACCAGCAATGTATAAGTGAAATTTTCCCCCCATATTCTTGCCAGCATTTATTGTTACTTGCTTGATAATTGCCATTCTGACTGAAGTGAGATGGAATCTCAGTGTAGTTTTAATTTGCATTTCTCTAATTGCTAGAGAAGTTGAACATTTTTTTAATATTTGTTGACCATTCATATATCTTCTTTTATGAACTGCCTGTTCAGTGCCTTTGCCCATTTATTGATTGGGTTGTTTGGTATCTTGGTGTTACATTTTTTGAGTTCTGGAATGCCGCAGTCTGGCTGGGCAAAATAACCAGGAAGTGACAAGCAACTTGAAGGTTGAAGCGGGAACTGCTTTATTGCGGGGAAACTCAGCGGGAACTGAGTGGGGGGAACAGCAGAGGTATATATACCTAACTGATTACACATAGCTTGACTCAGTTAGCATCATCTAGATACAGCAGTCAGCCAACAAGGAATCTCCAACATCTTAATGGCTCGGTGGCGTTGCCTCACAAACCCCTCCTCCTGGCAAACTGCCAGGCGCCATCTTGACTTGATTTGTGGTCCCCAACACTGGAGATTAGTGCTCTATCTGGGGTACAGGTGGCAAAGACTTTCTGCCATTCTGTAGGCTCTCTCTTCACATTTTTTTTTTAATTATTTTCTTTGCTGAGAAGAAGCTTTCTAGTTTCACATCATCCCATTTATTGATTCTTCATATTACTTCTTGAATTTTGGGAGTCTTATTTAAGAAATTATTTCATAATCTGGCATGATGGAGAGTTGGTCCTACATTTTTGTTTTGTAGACACAGGGTCTCTCATCTAACGTCTAGATCCTTGATCCACTTTGAGTTGAGTTTTGTGCAGAGTGAGAGTTAGGAGTTCAGTTTCATTCTGCTACATGTGGATTTCCAGCTTTCTCAGCACCATGTTTTGAAGAGGCTATATTTTCTTCAATGTACATTTGTGGTGCCTTTGTCTAGTATGAGATAACTGTATTTATGTGGATTTGTCCCTGTATCTTCTGTTCTGTATCATTGGTCTTCATGTCTGTTTTTGTACCAATTCCATGCCATTTTAGTTACTATAGCTCTCTAGTATAATTTAAGGTCTGGTATTGTGATGGCTCCTGCTTCAATTTTCTCACTAAGGATTGCTTTGTCTATTCTGGGCCTATTATTTTTCCAAATGAATTTCATTACTGCTTTTTCTGTTTCTATGAAAAACATCCTTGGAATTTTAAAGGGAATTGCGTTAAATCTGTATAATGCTTTTGGTAGAATGGCCATTTTGACAATATTAATTTTGCCTATCCAAGAGCATGGTAGATCTTTCCATCTTCTAAGGTCTTCTTCAATCTCTTTCTTTAGTGTTCTGTAGTTTTCATTGTAGAGGTCTTTTACCTTTTTGCAGACTGATTCCCAAAGGTTTTTTTAGGCTGTTGTGAATGGGATGGCTTTCCTAATTTCTCTTTCAGCTGTTTTATCATTAGTGTATAGAAACACATTTGATTTTTTTGGTGTTAGTTTTCTATCCTGCTATTTTCCTGAATTCTTTATGAGTTCTAGAAGTTTTCTGGTGTATTTTTTGGGGGTCTTCTAAATATAGAATCATGTCATTGGAAAATAGGGATTTTTTTAAGATTTATTAATTATTTTAAATACACGACAGCAGAATGCACTAATTTTTATTACACACAGAGTACAAATTTTCATCTCTTTGTATGTAGAGTATGCTCACATCAACTCATGCCTTTATACATGTACTTTTTTTGGCATTACAATTCTTATTACACAGATATACCATAATTTTTATATCTCTGTTTATATATAAATTATGTAGACAGCCAATTTGAGTCTTTTAAATTAAATAATGATGTCCATCACATTCCACTGCACTTGCTAATCCCCTCCTCCCTTCCCTTCCCTCCCACTCCTCTTCCCTATCTAGAATTCATCTAATCCTCCCATGCTACTCCTCCCTACCCCACTATGAGTCAGCCTCTTATGTCAGAGAAAACATTTGGCATTTGTTTTTCTGATATTGGCTAACTTCACTTAGCATTATCTTCTCCAATGCCATCCATGATTTTATTCTCTTTTAATGCTGAGTAAAATTCCATTGTATATATATGCCACATTTTTTATCCATTCATCCACTGAAGGGCATCTAGGTTGGCTTCACAGTTTAGCTATTGTGAATTGTGCTGCTATATACATTGATGTGGCTGTGTTCCTGTAGTATGCTGTTTTTAAGTCCTTTGGGTATAGTCCAAGGAGAGGAATAGCTGGGTCAAATGGTGGCTACATTCCCAGATTTCCAAGGAATCTCCATACTGCTTTCTATATTGACTGCACCAATTTGCAGTTGCACCAGCAGTGTATGAGTGTGCCTTTCCCCCCACATCCTCTCCAACATTTATTGTTGTTTTTCATCATAATAACTGCCATTCTGACTGGGGTGAGATGATATCTTAGAGTAGTTTTGATTTGAATTTCTCTGATTGCTAGAGATGATGAGCATTTTATCATATATTTGTTGATTAATTGTATATCCTCTTCAGAGAAGTGTCTGTTCAGGTCCTTGGCCCATTTGTTGATTGGGTTTTTTTTTTTTTTTTGGTGCTTAGCTTGTTGAGTTCTTTATATATCCTAGAGATTAGTGCTTATCTGATGTGTGAGAGGTAAAAATTTGCTCCCAGAACGTGAGCTGTCTGTTCACCTCACAGATTGTTTCTTTTGCTGAGAAGAAACTTTTTAGTTTGATTCCATTCCATTTATTGACCCTTGGTTTTAATTCTTGCACTATAGGAGTCTTATTAAAGAAGTTGGGGCCTAATCCCACATGATGAAGATTAGGGTCTACTTTTTCTTCTATTAGAATAAGAGTCTCTGGTTTAATTCCTAGGTCCTTGATCCATTTGGAGTTAAGTTCTGTGCATGGTGAGAGATAAGGTTTAATTTCATTTTGTTGCATATGGATTTTCAGTTTTCCCAGCACCATTTGTTGAAGAGGCTATCTTTTGTCCAGTGCATGTTTTTGGCACCTTTGTCTAATATAAGATAATTGTAATTTTGTAGGTTAGTGTCTGTGTCCTTAATTCTGTATCATTGGTCTACCAGTCTGTTTTGGTGCCAATACCATGCTGTTTTTGTTACTATTGCTCTTTAGTATAGTTTAAAGTCTGGAATAGCAATACCACCTGCTTCACTCTTCCTGCTAAGGATTGCTATAGCTATTCTTGGTCTTTTATATTTCCAGATGAATTTCATGATTGATTTTTCTATTTCTATGAGGAATGCTATTGGGATTTTGATCGGAATTGTATTAAATATGTATAGTACTTTTGGAAATAAGGTCATTTTGATACTATTAATTCTGCCTATCCAAGGTCAAGGTAGATGTTTCCATCTTCCCAAGGTCTTCTTTGATTTCTTTCTTTAGGGTTCTGTAGTTTTCATTGTATAGATTTTTCACCTGTTTCATTAAGTTGATTCCCAAGTGTCTTTTTTTTTTTGAGGTTATTGTGAATGGGGTAGTTTTCCTCATTTTTTTCTCAGAGGATTTGTCACTGATATACAGAAATGCCTTTGATTTATGGGCATTGATTTTGAATCCTGCTACTTTGTTGCATTCATTTACTAGTTCTAGAAGATTTCTGGTGGAGTTTTTTGGGTCTTCTAGGTATAGAATCATATCATCAGCAAATAGAACTAATTTAAGTTTTTCTTTTCCCAAACATATCCCTTTGATTTATTTCATCTGTCTAATTGCTCTGGCCAGTGTTTTAAGAACTATGTGAACAGAAGTGGTGAGAGAGGGAATCCCTGTCTTATCCCAGTTTTTAGAGGGAACACCTTCAATTTTTCTCCATTTAGAATTATGTTGGCCTGAGGCTTAGCATAGATAGCCTTTTCAATGTTGAGTTATGTTCCTGTTATCCCTAGTTTTTCTAGTGTTTTGAACATGAAGTGGTGCTGTATATTGTCAAATGCTTTTTCTGTGTCTATTGAGATGATCATATTATTTTTATCTTTAAGTCTATTGATGTGATGAATTATGTTTATTGATTTCCATATGTTGAACCAACCTTGCATACCTGGGATGAATCCCACTTGATCATGGTGCATAATCTTTTTTATATGTTTTTGTATTCGATTTGCCAGAATTTTATTGAGAATTTTTGCATCTATGTTCATTAGAGATATTTTTCTTAAGTGTTCTTTCTTTGATGTGTCTTTGCCTGGTTCTGGAATCAGGGTGACATTGGCCTCATAGAATGAGTTTGGATACTGCCTCTTTTTCTATTTCCTGAAATAAATTGAAGAGTGTTGGTATTAGTTCTTTTTTAAAGGTCTTGTAGAACTTGGCTGTGTATCCATCCGGTCCTGGGCTTTTCTTGGTTGATAGGTTTTTAATGGCTTCTTGTATTTCCTCACTTGATATTGGTCTGTTTCAATTGTGTATATCTTCCTGACTCAGTCTGGGAAAATTGTATGACTTAAGAAATTTGTCGATTCCTTCAATGTCTTCTATTTTATTGGAGTATACGATTTCAAAATAATTTCTAATTATCCTCTGTATTTCTGTATTGTCTGTTGTGATATTACCTTTTTCATCGGGTATGCTGGTAATTTGAGTTCTTTCTCCTTCTCTTCATTACCATGGCTCAAGTTCTTTATTTATTTTTTCAAAGAACCAACTTTTTGTTTTGTCAATTTTTTAAATTGTTTCTTTTGTTTCAATTTCATTGATTTTT
Organism: Marmota monax; assembly: GCF_021218885.2. Lineage (NCBI taxonomy): Eukaryota > Metazoa > Chordata > Mammalia > Rodentia > Sciuridae > Marmota > Marmota monax. The sequence goes on from NW_026694841.1 coordinate 2,248,923, forward strand.
AGCTCTAATTTTAATTATTTCTTGCTTTCTATTGCTTTTTCTGTTTATTTGTTCTTCTTTTTCTAGGGCTTTGAGATGTAAAGCAAGGTCATTTATTTGTTGACTTTTTCTTCTTTTAAGAAATGAACTCCATGCAATAAATTTTCCTCTTAGTACTGCTTTTCATAGTGCCCCAGAAATTTCAATATGTTGTGTCTATGTTCTCATTTACTTTAAGAATTTTTTAATCTCCTCCTTGATATCTTCTGTGACCCATTGTACATTCAGTTAGCATATTGCTTAGTCTCAGGTGATGAAGAAATTTTTATTTTTTATTTTGTTGTTGATTTCCAATTATATTTCATTATGATCTGATAATATACATGGTAGTATCTCTACTTTTTTGTATTTGCTAAGAGTTGATTTGTGGCATAGTATATGGTCTATTTTAGAGAAGAATCCATGTGCTGCTGAGAAGAAAGTGCATCTGCTTGATGCACATTGAAATATTATATATATATATATATATATATCAGTTAAGTCTAAGTTATTGATTGTGTTATTGAGTTCTATAGTTTCTTTATTCAACTTTTGTTTGGAAGATGTATCCAGTGGTGAGAGTTCTGTTAAAGTCACCCAAGATTATTGTGTTGTGGCCAATTTGACTCTTGAACTTGAGAAGAGTTTGTTTTATGAACAAGCTGTATTGGGGTATTTTGGGGGGCATATATATTTATGATTGTTATGTCTTCTTGGTGTATGGTTCCCTTGAGCAGTATGTAGTGTCCATCTTTATCCCTTTTGATTAACCTTGGCTTGAAGTCTACTTTATTTGATACAAGGATGGAAACCCCTGCTTGCTTCCACAGTCCATGTGAGTGGTATGACTTTTCCCAACCTTTCACCTTCAGTCTGTGTATGTCTTTTCCTATCAAATGAGTTTCCTGGATGCAGCATATTGTTGGGTCTTTTTTTCTTATTCCAATCTGCTAGCTTTTGTCTTTTGATTGGTTAGTGTAAGCCATTAACATTTAAGATTACTATTGAGACATGGTTTGTATTTCCAGCCATACTTATTGATTTTTGTTATTTAACTTGACTTGATTTTCTTCTTTTATTAGTGTTTCCTTTAGGGTGCTACCTCCCTCTGCTGATTTTCATTATTGTTTTTTGTTTCCTCTTCATGGAATATTTTTCCCAAGGATGTTTTGTAGTGTAAATTTTCTAGCTATAAATTCTTTTAAATTTTGTTGACCATGGAAGGTTTGTTTTTCAAAGAGAGAGAGAGAGAGAGAATTTTTAATATTTATTTTTTAGTTTTTGGCAGACACAACATCTTTGTTTGTGGGTGCTGAGGATCAAACCCGGGCCGCACGCATGCCAGGCGAGCACGCTACCGCTTGAGCCACATCCCCAGCCCCCCATGGAAGGTTTTTATTTCATCTTCATATCTAAAGCTAAATTTTGCTGGATACAAGATTCTTGTTTAGCACCCATTATCTTTCAGAGCTTGATATATGTTATTTCAGGATCTTCCAGCTTTCAGGGTCTGTGTTGAAAAATCTGCCATTATTCTAATTGGTTTTCCCCTATATGTAATATGATTCCTTTCTCTTGTGGCTTTTAAAATTATCTCCTTATTCTGTATGATGGGCATTTTTATTATATATGCCTTGGTGTGGATCTGTTGTGATTTTGTACATTCAGCATCCTGTAGGCTTCTTGAATTTGGATTTCCAATCCATTCTTCATGTTTGGAAAGTTTCTGATATTATTTCATTGAATAGATTGTTCATTCCTTTGGTTTGGACCTCTATACCTTCCTCTACCCCAATAACTCTTAAATTTGGCCTTTTTATGCCATCCCATATTTCTTGAATGTTCTGCTCGTGGTTTCTTATCATTTTTGCTGTGTCGTTTATGTTTTTTTCAAGATGATTTATTTTATCTTTATTGTCTGATGTCCTGTCTTCTAAGTGGTCTACTCTGTTGGTGATGCTTTCTTTGAGTTTTTAATTTGGTTTATTATTTCTTTCACTTCAAGAATTCTTTTTTTTTTTTTACAACCTCATCTCCCTGTTGAGGTGATCTTTTGCTTCTTGGATTTGTTTATGTAGCTCATTGTTGAAGTGATCTTTCACTGCCTGTATTTGTTCTCTTATGTCTTCTTTGAGATCCCAAAACATTTTGACTATGTTTATCCTGAAATCTTTCTCTGTAATTTTTTTTCTGCTGTAGCTGCCAATGCTTCTAATGATGTGTTGTCTTGATTTGTTTGTGATATTTTCTTCCCTTGTCTTTTCATGTTGCTTATGTGTCTTCCTTTCTAGCTCTGTGGTCTGGTGTGTTATTGTTTTTACCTTATAGTTTTGTAGTGTTCTTGTAGAGTTCCAAGATCTCTTCTTTGGGGGAAGGACAATGTAAACAGATTCCAATATCAACAATACATCACCTATGAACAAATTGTTGTTATTAAGACATTTACAGTTTCATCTCAATGTCCAGAAATGTTGGATTCAATTATTATTTAAAATATAACCAGTAGTTTCATAAAAAGTTTTACAGTTTCTGGTGGTGGACAATGAACTGGGGGTCAGGTGTAGGATAATATGGTGTTCAAATGACGATCTGATCTGATCACCATGCCCTCCAAAAAATGGTGAGGAAGGTTTTCCAAGATGGAGTCAGTCTGCTTCCAGCACCGGGATGTCTGGTGAGGTGGTGGGAGCTGGGCAATGGCCTTATGCTGTGAATAGGTAGCAGTTGAGTGACCTGAGTGGGAGTGGAGCACAGTCTGGAGTTCTGCAGAGGTGCTGATAGGTGGTCCTGCTAAGCTGCTTGTGAGCCGTGCCTGAGCTAGAACTGTGGGCTTTGGGTCTGGAGTCTGGAGACTTACCCAGAGGCTCTGATTTTCATGTGGGTGGTTGCAATGCTGGTGATTTCTGTGAAAATCCACTGTATAGGGGTCTTCTCACACTCTCTGAGATGTTGTATTCCATCTGGGTGAGACCTTGTGGAGAAGATGCCTGTCTGCTTTCTTGGTTTCATGCCACAGAGCAGCCAGAAATAGGACTTCCTTTCACAAATAGGGATATTTTTGAGCTCTTCCTTTTCTATTTGAATCCCTTTAATTTCTTTCTTTTGCCTAATTGCTCTGGCTACAGTTTCAAGGATAATGTTGAATAAAACTGGTGAAAGAGGGCATCTCTGTATTGTTCCAGTTTTTAGAGGGAATGTTCTCAATATTTCTCCATTTATAATGGTGTTGACCTTGGGTTTAATGTACATAGCTTGATGCCTTCTATATTATTGTTATTAATGTGTGTGTGTGTGTGTGTGTGTGTGTGTGTGTTTGTGCTTGGCTTAGAGTTGCTTTGGCTTTTCTGTGTATTTTGTTCTCCCAAATGAGTTTTTGACTATTCATTTTTTTTTAGTTCTGTGAAGAATGTAATTGGGCATTTTGATAGGGATTGAATTGGATCAGTATGTTTTTTGGCAACGTGATCATTTTAATGATATTAATCCTGCCTATTCAAGAACATGAAAGTTTTTTGCCATCCTCTGAGGTCTTCAAGTTCTTTCTTTGGTGTTCTGAAATTTTCAATGTAGAGATCTTTTACCTCCTTGGTTGTATTTATCCCTAGGAATTTTACCTTTTTTAGTCTATTGTAATATTTTCCAGATTTCTTTTTCATGGGGTTTATTATTGGTGTATGGAAAAGCTGATGGTTTTGTATTTTTATTTTGTATACTATTACTTTGCTAATTTTCTTTATCAACTTTCTTTGTCCTCTGGTGGAGTTCTTTGAGTCTTTTAAGTGTGGAATCATATCATCTTCAAATAGTGATGATTTGACTTCTTTGTTTCCTGTTTGTATCCCTTTTATTTCCCTCTCTTGCCTAATGGCTCTGACTAAAATTTCAAGCACTATACTGAATAAGAGTGGTGAGAGTGGGCATCCTTGTCTTGTTACTGATTTTTAAGGAAATATTATTAGTTTTTTCCCCACTTAATAGGACATAGACTTTAGGTTTATAATATAGAGCCTTTTAATGGTAGCCTTTTTTATGCTTTGGTAAGCTTCATATATCCCTAATTTCTTCAGTGTTTTTAGCATGAATGGGTGCTGGATTTTGTTGAATGATTTTTCTGCATCTTTAAAGATGATTATGTGATTTCCCCCCTTAATTCTATTGATGTAATGAATTATGTTTATTAATTTGCATTCATTAAACCATCCTTGCATCCTTGGAGTGAAACCAACTTAGCATGTTTTTGAATTGTTAATATCTTATTAATGACTTTTGCATCTTTATTTAGCAGGGATATTCTATGGTTTTTTCTATGCCTTGTCCTTATCTGGTTTTGGTGTGAGGGTGATAGTGGTTTTCAGAGGATGAATTTTGGAATTTTCTACTCCTTTCTAGTTCATGAAATAATTCAAGGAGCATGAACACATTTGTGAATTCATCCGGTCCTGGGCTTTTCTTTGTTGGGAAGCTTTTTATTATGCTTCAATCTCATCACTGGTTATCCATCTGTTTAGATTTTCTATAGTTTCTTGGGTTTTTTGGTAGGTTGTATGTGTTTAGAAATGTGTCTGTTTCTTCTAGATTTTCCTCGGGTTTTTTTGTATATAAGTTTTCCAAGTAGTCCCTTATGATCCTGTGGATTTTGGAGATGTCTGTGGTGATATCTCCTTTTTATGACTAATTTATTAAGTTGAGTATTCTTTTTCTTTTCATTAATTTACCTATGGGTTTATTAACTTATTTATCTTTTCAATGAACCAACTCTTTGTTTAATTAATCCTTTTGTATTATTTCATTTTCAGTTTAGTTAATTTGGGCTTTTACCTTAATTATTTCCTTAATTATGCTGATTTTGGAATTGGTTTGTTCCTGTTTTTCAAGGACCTTGAGATGCATCATTAGGTTGTTTGTTTGAGATCTTTCTAATTTTTTAATCTAGGAAGTCATAGCTATAAACTTTCCTCTTAGAACTTTTCTTATTCTGTATATAGTAGAATGAAATTTAACCCCTGTTTCTCATCCTACACAAGACTCAAGTCAAAGTGGATCAAAGACCTAAACATTAAACCAGAGGCTCCGCACCTATATGAATAAAAAGGAGGCCTAATCCTCCACTATGTTGGCTTAGGAATCAGCTTCCTTAATGAAACTTCTAAAGCACAAGAACTAGTAAGAAGAACCAATATAAATGGGATGATATCAAACTGAAAAACTTCACAGCAAAGGAAACAAGCAAGAACATAAACAGAGAATCTACAGAATAGGAGAAATCTTTGCCACCCACCTCAGATAGAGCATTAATCTCCAGGAAATATAAAATCTCAAACAACTTATCACAAAACAAAAACAAAAAAAGCCAATCAGAGAGATCCAAGATGGCAGAATAGATGCAGTTGCATTCCTGGCTGCTCTGTGGTGTAAAACCAAGAAAGCAGACAGGCAACTTCTCTGCAAGGTGAGTGAAAAGAAGAAGAAGAAGAAGAAGAAGAAGAAGAAGGAGGAGGAGGAGGAGGAGGAGGAGGAGGAGGAGGGACTTTACTATAACCTAAAACTGGACATTCAAATCAGACCAGGGACACAGAGGTTGGATATAATAAAATAAGGAAAAATTCCCCAGCAGGAGAGCCAACTCTACAGCTGAACCAGAAGCTCCATCAGGAGTAGTCCCTCCATGAGCATAGTAGATGGATAAAGGAATTAAAGAAACCCACATTTTTGGGAGGCCTGAAGTTTGTCTGGGTACAGAGTGTGTAGAGACCAAGGACATTACCCAACAAACCTGAAGGACACACTGCATGGTATCCTTTTGTGGAGAAAGAAGCTGCCATCTCTAGGTGTTGTTCAGAGGACAAAGGAAGGAGCCATTTTGCAGCTGCAGCAAGGGGGCTAGTAACTGAGGAAGTCAATTCCTGGCAAATGCATCTGTAGCTCAAAATACAGGCCCATGTAAAAATAAAATAAAGATATTGTGTCTACCTAAAACTAAAAAAAAGGAAATATCATGACAGGCAGTAAGGAAATACAGAAGAAAATTAGAAAGTATTTTGAAAATGTATACTCCAATAAAATTGAAATCTTGAAGACATTGAGAAATTTCTAGAGACATATGACCTACCCAAATTGAACCATAAGGACACACACAATTTAAATAGATCCATATCAAGATATGAAATAGAAGATGTCACCAAAAGCCTACCAACTAAGAAAAGCCCAGGACCAGAATATTCTCAGCTAAGTTCTACAAGACCTTCAAAGAAAAATTAACACAAATACTTCTCAAATTATACCATGAAATAGAAAAAAAAATAGAACCCTTCCAAACTCATTCTATAAAGCTAGTATCACTCTGACCCCAAAACCAAAGACACATCAAGGAAAGAAAATTTCAGACCAATATCCCTGATGAATATAGATGCAAAAATTCTCAATAAAATTCTGGAAATTTTCATACAAAACATATTTAAAGATAGTGCACCACAATCAAGTAGAGTTCATTCATCTAAGGGATGCCAGGTTGGTTCAACATTCAGAAATCAATGAATGCAATTCGCCACATCATCAGATTTAAAGACAAAAATCATATGATCATCTAAATAGAAGCAGAAAAAGTGTTTGACAAAATACAGCACCCCTTTATGTTCAAAACACTAGGAATACTAGGAACATACCTCAACATTTTAAAAGCTATCTATGCTAAGCCCAAGGCCAATATCAGTATAAATGGAAAAAAATTGAAACTATTCCCTCTAAGAACTGGAACAAGACAAGGATGCCCTCTTTCACTATTTTTAATCAATATCATTTTTGAAATTCTAGCCAGAACAATTAGAAGAGAGATACATAAGGGATACAAGTAGAAAAAGAAGAATTCAAGTAATCACTATTTGCCCATGATGTGATTCTATATTTAAAATATCAAAAAAATCCACCAGAAAACTTCTAGAACTAATAAATTAATTTAGCATTAGAAATCCATATTTAGCAAAATGAAATTAAACCCCTATCCCCCACCCTTCACAGAACTCAACTCAAAATGGATCAAACACTTAGACACTTGAACAGAGATCCTGCCTCTAATAGAACAAAAAGTAGGCCCATATCTTCTTGATATCCCCTTAGGAATGGACTTCCTTAACAAGATCCCTAAAGCAAAAAAAGTAAAATCAAGATTCAATAAATGGGGTTGAATCAAACTAAAAAGCTTTTTCACAGCACAGGAAAAAAAATTAAAAACGGGAAGAGAGACCCTATAGAAAGAGAGAAAATCTTTACCACATGCAACTCTAAGAATTCTGGCTGTGAAAATGTACAAGGCAGCATTCCTCTGGTGAGCAAACTCCTGGGGGGGGGAGGGGTAAATGGTTGCCCTGTTTCCCATGGGTGGAATATTCTGCAGTTTCTCCCCAAAACTATTAAGTAAACTCATACATGCTCAATTCCTAGCTGCTATGGTAATGTCCTTCATGAGGAGCTCTGTGCTAGGGTCTTATCAGTCTCGATCTTAATCTAAGACACTCAGCTTCTGGGAATAAAGGAACTCTCTTAGACAACACCAATGTGTCACTGCACCTAAACCTGCCCACATAACAGTAACTTTATACAATGAGCAATATGTACTAAAAATGTCAATGACCTAATGTAACCTATTGATAGAAATAAAGCTGGCAGCTCAGGCAAGCAGCTTTTACTTGGCCCCTGCACCTTGCTTCTGTCTCCTTTTGTTTTTCTTACACACCTCAGATAGACCATTAATCTCCAGGATGTATAAAGAACCCAAAAAACTTAACACCAAAAATTAAATAACCCAATCAATAAGTGGGCTAAGGAATTGAACAGACACTTCACAGAAGAAGAAATACAATTGATCAACAAATGTATAAAAATGTTCAATATCTCTAGCAATTAGAGAAATGCAAATCAAGGCACACTGAGATTCCATCTCACTCCAGTCAGATGGCAATCATCAAGATTACAAGCAATAATAAATGTTGGTGAGGATGTGGAGAAAAAGGTTCACTCATATATTGCTTGTGGGGCTGAAAATTGGTGCACCCACCAAGAAAAGCAGTATGGAGATTGCTCAGATACTTGGAATGGGACCATTATTTGACTCAGTCACCCCATTCCTAGGTTTATGCCCAAAGGTCTTAAAATCAGTGTACTACAGTGATGCAATTATATCAATGTTTATAGAAGCTCAATTCACAGTAGCTAAATAATGAAGCCAATCTAGGTGCCCTTCAAGAGATGATGGATTAAAAAACTATGTATATATACACAGTGGAATATTACTCAGCCTTAAAGAAGAATGAAATTATGACTTTTTTAGGTAAATGGATGGAACTGGAGAATATTATGCTAACAAAAATAAGCTAATCCCAAAGAATCAAAGGCTGGATGTTTTCTCTGATATGTGGATGCTAATTCACAATGGGTAGGGGGAAGACCATAGGTATTTAGGACTAGACAGAGGGGAGTGAAAGGAAGGTAGAGGGAAGATGGATAGGAATGATAGTAGAATAAATCAGACATTATTACCCTATGTTCATATATGATTACATGACTGCTGTAACTCTACATTATGTACAACCAGAAGAATGAGAAGTTATACTCTGTTTATATATGATGTATTAAAATGCATTCTATTGACATGTAAAACTAATTAGAACAAATAAAAAATAACACAATGAATAAATGGGCAAAGGAAATCAACAGGCACTTCACAGAAGAAGAAATATGATTGGTCAATAAATAGATGAAAAAATGTCCAACATTATAGCAATAAGAGAAATGCAAATTAAAACTACACTGAGAGTTCATCTTACTTCACTCAGAATAGCAATTATCAAGAATACAAGCAACAATACTTGTTAGTGAGTATGTAGGGGAAAAGGTTCACCTATACATTGATGATGGGACTGCAAGTTGATGCAACTACTCTGGAAAGCAGTAGGGAGATGCCTCAGAAAACTTGGGATAGAACTACCATCTGACCCAGTCACCCCATCTGAGGTTTATACTGAAAGGACTTAAAATTAGCACACTATAGTGACACAGTCACATCAATGTTTATAGAAGCTAAATTCACAATACCCAAGCATGGAACCAACCTAGATGCCCCACAACAGATGAAAGGATAAAGAAACTGTAATACACACACACACACACACACACACACACACACATGAATATTGCACAGCCACAAAGAAGAATGAAATTATGGCATTTTCTGGTAAATTGAAGGAACTATAGAATATCATGCTAAGTGGTATAAGTCAGTCCCCAAAACCCAAAAGCATTGTGTTCTCTAACCCACAACAAGGGAGGGGAACAGTAGAAATTTGTTGGATTAGACAAAGGGGAATGAAGGGAAGAGAGGGAAGATGGAAATAGGAAAGACATTAGAATGAATCAGACATAGATTTTCTATCCTTATATGAATACATGACCAAGATAACTCCACATCATGTACAACCGCAATAATGGGATCCTAATGGAAAAAGTTATACTTACTCTATGTACGTATAATATGTCAAAAATAAACTCTATTGTCATACATATCTAGAAAGAACAAATAAAATAAAATAATGTAACTCCACATTATGTCCAACCAGAAGAATGAGAAGTCATACTCCGTTTATATATGATGTATCAAAATGCATTCTATTGTCATGTAAAACTAATCAGAACAAATAAAAAATAACCCAATGAATAAATGGGCAAAAGAAATCAACAGGCACTTCACAGAGGAAGGAAAAGAATGAACTGTCTTCATACTTTCTCATAGATTATGATATGTTGTATTGTTATTCTCAGTTCTTCCCTTATTTTCTCTATGATCCATTCATTGTTCAAAAGTGTACTGGTCAATCTTTCTGTGTTTATGATTTTCCTTGATCATGATATAAGATGAAAATGATTATATAATTTTATTTTTATATTTGCTAAGACTTGCTTTGTGTTCTAAAATATTATCTTTTTTGGTGAAGACTCCACAAACAGTTGAGAGAGGGTGAATTCAGATGTTCTTGGATGAAATATTTATTTGATGTCTGTTAATCTATTTGATTTATGATAGTTTTTAGATATGAAGGGTTTTGCTGAATTTATGTTTGGATTACCTCTCTATTGATGATAGAAGTGTCAATGTACATTTTCCCCATCTTCCTCACCAACATTGTTACTTGTATTCTTGATGATTGCCAGTGTAGTTTTAATTTGCATTTCCCTTATTGCTAGAGATGTTTTATATAATCATATTTGTTAATCAATTGTATTTCTTCTTCTGTATCTGTTCTTCTTCTATGGAGTGTCATTTATTGATTAGGTCATTTAATTTTTTGGTGTTAAGTTTTTTGAGTTCTTTATACATTCTGGAGATTAATGGTCTACCTGAGGTACATGTGGTAAAGATTTTCTCCCATTCTATAGGGTCTCTCTTCATGTTCTTAATTATTTCCTTTGCTGTACAGAAGCTTTTCAGTTGATTCCATCCCATTTATTGATTCTTGATTTTACTTCTTGCACTTCAGGAGTCTTGTTAAGGAAGTCAGGTCTTAAGCTGACATGATAAAAATGTGGACCTACTTTTCGTTCTATTAGAGGCAGAGTCTCTGTTCTAGTACCTAAGTTCTTGATCCACTTTGGGTTGAGTTTTGTGAAGATTAAGAGATAGGGGTTTAATTTTATTTTGCTACATATGGATTTCCAGTTTTCCCACCACCATTTGCTGAAGAGGTTATCTTTTCTCCAATGTACGTTTATGGCACCCTTTGCTAGTATGAGCAACTGTATTTATGTGGATTTATCTCTGTGTCTTCTATTCTGTACTGTTGGTCTCTGTGTCTATTTTTATGCCAATAACATGCCTTTTTCTTGTTATAGTTCTGTAGTATAATTTAAAGTCTAGTAACGTGATGCTTCCTACTTCACTCTTCTTGCTAAGAATTTTGTTCTCTATTCTGTGTCTCTTATTTTTCCAAATAGATTTTGTTATTGCTTTTTTGAGTTCTATGAAGAATATCATTGGGATTTTAATTGGAATTTCATTAAATCTGTATAATGTTTTTTGGTAGTATGGCCATTTTGACAATATTAATTCTGCCTATCCAAGAGCATGGTAGATCTTTCCATTTTCCTAGTTCTCTTCAATTTCTTTCTTTAGTGTTCTGTAGTTTTCTGTAGAGGTCTTCTACCTTTTTATTTGATTGATTCCAAAATATTTTTTCTGAGGCTATTGTAAATGGGGAGTTTTCCTAATTTCTCTTTCAGTGGATTCATCATTGATATATAGAAATGCATTTCAGTTATGGGTGTTAATTTTATATCCTGCTACTTTGCTGAATTCATTTATTAGTTCTAGAAGTTTTCTGGTAGCATTTTGGGGATATTCTAAGTATAAAATTATGTTGTGAGCAAAATAGTGATAGTTTGAGTTCTTTATTTCCTATTTGAATCCCTTTAATTTCTTTCATCTGTGTAATTTCTCTGGGTAGAGTTTCAAGGATGATGTTAAAGAGAAGTGGTTAAAAAAAAGACATCCTTTTCTTGTTCCAGTTCTTAGAGGGAATGATTTCATTTTTTTCCACTTAGAATGATGTTGGCCTTGGGTTTAGCATATATAACTTTTAAAATGTTGAGATATCATCCCACTATCCCTAGTTTTCATAGAGTTTTGAGCATGTAGGGGTGATGCATTTTGTCAAATGCTTTTTCTGCATCTATTGAGATGACCATATGATTCTTGTCTTTAAGTCTTTTGACGTGATGAATTACATTTATTGAGTTTCATATGTTTTTAATATGTTCTAATTCATTATACATGGCAACAGAATGCATTTTGATTCATTGTATACAAACGGAGAACAGTTTTTCATTTTTCAGGTTGTACACAGCATAGATTCACACCATTTGTGCAACCACACATGTACCTAGGATATTGATGCCTGTCTCATTCCTCTGCCTTTCTTACCCTCATTCCCACTACCCTCCCCCTTATTACCCTCTGTCCAATTCAAAGTTTCTTATTCTTCCTATGGTTCTCTCTTCCCCCATTATGGATCAGCATCCACTTATCAGGGAAAACATTTGGTCTTTAGTTTTTTGGGATTGCCCTACTTCACTTGTCATGATATTCTCCAACTCCATTTATTTACCTACAAGATTCATAATTTTATTCTCTTGTAATGTTGAGTAATATTCCATTGTGTATATATGCAGTTTCTTTATCCATTTATCCACTGAAAGGCACCTACATTGGTTCCACAGTTAATGTGAATTGAGCTGCTATAAACATTGAAGTGACTGTGTCCATGTAGTATGCTGATTTTAAGTCCTTTGGGTATAGACTGAGGAGTGTGAAAGCTGGGTCAAATGGTGGTTCCATTCCAAGTTTTCTAAGGAGTCTCCATACTGGTTTCTAGAGTAGTTGCACAATTTGCAGTCCCACCAGCAAAAATGTGTGAGTGTGACTTTTCTCCTGCATTCTCACCAACATTTATTGTTGCTTATATTCTTGATAACTGCCATTCTGACTGGAATAAGAAAATCTTAGAGTGATTTTGATTTGCATTTCTCTAATTACTTGAGATGAGGAACACTTTTCATATATTTTTTGATTGATTGTATATCTTCTTCTGAGACGTGTCTGTTCAAGTCCTTAACCCATTTATTGATTGGGTCATTTTTTTTTTTGGTGTTAAGTTTTTTTGAGTTCTTTGTATATCCTGGAGATTAGTGCTCTATCTGATGTGTATGTGGTAAAGATTTTCTCCCACTCTGTAGGCTCTCTTTTCATATTATTGATTATTTCCTTTGCTGAGAATAAGATTTTAGTTTGAGTCTATCCCACTTACTGATTCTTGATTTTATTTATTGTGCTTTAGGTGTCATGTTAAGGAAGTCAGGACCTCATCAGGCATCATAAAAATTTGGGCCTACATTTTTTCACTTTTAGGCACATGTTCCCTACTACATCCTTGATCCACTTTGAGTTGAGTGTTGTGCATAGTGAGAGATATAGTTTTAATTTCATTTTGCTGCTTATAAATTTTCAATTTTCACAGTACTATTTTATGAAGAGGCTATTTTTTCTCCAATGGATATTTTCATTGCCTTTGTCCAGTATGAGATAAATGTATTTGTATGGGTTTGTCTCTGTATCTTCTATTCTGTATCATTTATCTACATGTCTATTTTGGTGCCAAACCATGTCATTTTTGTTACTATAGCTCTGTAGTATAGTTTAAGTTCTCATATTGTGATGTCTCCTGCTTCACTCTTCTTGCTAAGACTTGCTTTGGTTATTCTGGGTCTCTTATTTTTCCAAATGAATTTCTTTATTGCTTTTTCTATTTCTATGAGGAATGTTGTTGGGATTTTAATTGGAATTACATTAAGTCTGATTTACACTTTTGATAATAAGGCCTACTTATGAATTCTTTCTATCCAAGAACATGAGAGGTCTTTCCATCTTCTAAGGTCTTCTTTAATTTCTTTCTTTTTTGCTTTATAGTTTTCATTGCAGAGGTCTTTCACCTCTTTTGTTAGATTAACTCCCAAGTATTTTATTTTTTTAGAATCTATTGTGAATGGGATGGTTTTCCTAATTTCTGTTTCAGAGGATTCAACACTTATGTATAGAAATGCATATGATTAATTTCTATTAAAATCCCAATAACATTCTTTATAGAATTAGAAAAAGCAATCATGAAATTTATTTTGAAAAATAAGAGACCCAGAATAGCTAAAGTAGTCCTTAGCAAGAAAAATGAAGCAGGAGGCATCACAATACCAGGCCTTAAACTATACTACAGAGCTATAGTAATAAAAATGGCATGGTATTGGCACCAAAATAGACTTGTAGACCAATGGTACAGAATAGAGGACACAGAGACAAACTCACATAAATACAGTTATCTCATACTAGACAAAGGTGCCAAAAACATTCACTGGAGAAAAGATAGTCTATTCAATAAATGGTGCTGGCAAAACTAGAAATCCACATGTTAAAAAATTGAAATTAAGCCTCTATATCTCACCCTGCACAAAAATTAACTCAAAGTGAATCAAAGACTTAGGCACTAGAACAGAGGCCCTTCACCTAATAGAAGAAAAAATAGGCCCAAATCTTCACCATGTTGGCCTAGGATCTGACTTCCTTAACAAGACCCCTAAAGTGCAAGAAGTAAAATCAATAATTAATAAATGGGATGGATTCAAATTAAAAAGTTTTTTCTCACCAATGAAACAATAACATGAGGAGAGAGCCTACATATTGGGAAAAAATCTTTACCACATCCACCTCTGATGAAGCATTAATCTCTAGAATATGTAAAGAACTCAAAAAACTTAACACCAAAAAAACACACAAAAACAACAACAACAACAAAACACACAACAAATAACCTAATCAATAAATGGGCTAAAAAACTGAACAGACACTTTATGGAAATGGAAGAAGGAATCAATTGATCAACAAATATATGAAAAAGTGTTCAACATCTCTAGCAGTTAGAGAAATGCAAATCAAAACTACTCTAAGATTTCATTTCAGTACTGTCAGAATGGCAATAATCAAGAATACAGACAACAACAAATGTTGGTGAGGACATGGGGGAAAAGGCACACTTACACATTGCTCTTGGGACTGCAAATTGGTGCAACCACTAAGGAAAGCAGTATGGAGATTCCTCACAAAATTGGGAATGGAACCACCATTTGACCCAGCTATCCCACTCCTTGGTTTATACCCACAGGACTTAAAATCAGCATAGTATAGTGACACAACCACATTACTGTTTATAGCAGCTCAATACACAATAGCTAAACTGGAACCAACCTAGATATTCTTCCCTAGTGTCCTTCAATAGAATAATGAATAAAGAAAATGTGGTATATATACTCAATGGAATACTACTCAGCTTTAAACAAGAGTAAAATTATGTCATTTGCCAATAAATAATTGGAGTTGGAGAATATCATTCTAAGCGAAATAAGCCAATCCAACAAAACCAAAGTCAAATGTTTTCTCTAATTTGTGGATACTAATTCACAACAAGGCAGGGGGCACTAGAGAAGAATAGCATTACCTTAGATTAGGTAAAGGGAAGTGATGGGAGGGAGGGGAAGAGATGTGGGGATAGGAAAGATAGTAAAATGAAAGAGACATTATTACTATATGTATACACACACACACACACACACACACACATATATATATATATATATATATATATATATCTGCATAACCAATATGATTCTGCAACATGTACACTCAGAAAAATGAGAAATTATATCCCATCTATGTATGATATATCAAAGTGCATAAATGCATTCTACTGTCATGTATAACTAATTAAAACAATTTAATATATATATATATATATCTCACTGTTATTGTTGAAAATAAAATAAAATGATATTATTAAAAAGCAAAAACAGCAGGCAAGGTGAGGCATGCCTCTAATTCCAGAAACCCAGGATAGAGTCAGGAAGATTACAAGTTTCATGCCAGCCTCAGGAATTTACTAAGACCCTGTCTCAAAATAAAAATAAAAATGATTTGGATGTATCTCAGTGGTAAAGTCCCCTTGGGTTCAATTCCCAATAATTAATGAATAAATGTATAATTTAAAAATGTGTTTGATTTATGGGTATTGATTTTATATCCTGCTACTTTGTTGGATTCATTTATTAATTCTAGAAGTTTTCTGGTGGAATTTTTGGATCCTCTAATATAGTATTATGTCATCAGCAAATATTGATAGTTTGAGTTCTTCCTTTCCTATTCATATCCCTTTAATATCTTTTGTCTGTCTAATTGTTCTAGCTACAGCTTCAAGGTTGAATAGAAGTGGTGAAAGAGGACATCCATGTCTTGTTCCAGTTCTTAGAGGGAATGCTTCCAATTTTTCTCCATTTGGAGTGATGTTGGCCTTGGGCTTACCATATATAGCTTTTATAATGTTCAGGTATGTTCCTACTTTCTCTAGATTTTCTAGTTGTTTGAACATGAATCGATGCTGCATTTTGTCAAACGCTTTTTCTGCATCTATTGAAATGATCATAGGATTCTTAGCTTTAAGTCTCTTGATGTGATGAATTACATTTATGGATTTCTGTATGTTGAATCAAACTTGCATCCCTGGTATGGACCCTACTCAATCATGGTGTACTATCTTTTAAATATGTTTTTTATGTGATTTGCCAGAATTTTATTGAGAACTTTTGCATCTATGTTAATTGGCAATATTGGTCTGAAGTTTTCTTTCCTTGATGTCTCTTCATCTGGTTTTCATATCAGTGTGACACTAGCCTCATAGAATGTGTTTGGAAGGGTTACCTCCTTTTCTATTTCAGAGAACAGTTTGAGGGGTATTGGTGTTAATTCTTCCTTGAGGATATTGTAGAACTCAGCTAAGAATCTGTCTGTTCCTGTTTTTTTCTTGGTTGGTAGGATTTTGATGGCATCTTCTATTTCATTGCTTGAAATTGGTCTGTTTAAGTTGTGTATGTCCTTCTTTTTCAGTTTGGTAAAAATATGTATTTCTAGAAATTTTTCAGTATCTTTGAGATTTTTCTATTTTATTTAATGATTAATTTTCAAAATAGTTTCTAATTATCTTCTGTATTTCAAAACTGACTGTTATGATATTTCCTTTTTCTTCATGAATTTTAGTAATTTGAGTTTTCTCTCTCCTTTTCACTAGAGTGGCTAAAGGCTTATTAATTTTTATTTATTTTTTCAAAGAACCAGTTTTTTGTTTTGTCAATTTTTTCAATTGTTTCTTTCATTTTAATTTCATTGATTTCAGACCTGATTTTAATCATTTCCTGTCTTCTGCTACTTTTGGTGTTAATCTTTCTTCTTTTTCTAGAGTTTTGAGATGTAATGTCAGGTCATCTATTTGTTCAGTTTTTATTCTTTTAATGAATGTGCTCAATGCCATAATCTTTCCTTTTAATAATGCCATCATAGTGTTCCAGAGATTTTGATATGTTGTATTGGTGTTCTCATTTACCTCTAAGAATTTTTTTATCTCCTACCTGATGTCTTATGATATCCATTTGTCATTCAATACTGTATTATTTAGTCTACAGATGTTGTAGTAGCTTCTATTTTCATTTTGTCATTGATTTATAATTTCATTCCATGATGAGTATCTTTATTTTTATATCTTTGCTAAGACTTGATTTGTGGCATAATGTATGGTCCATTTAATAGAAGGATTTGTGTGCTGCTGAGAAGAAAGTGTATTTGCTTATTGATAGATGAAATATTCTATATATGTCTGTTAAGTATAAATTATTGATTTTATTATTGAATTCCATAGTTTCTTTTTTGTTGTTTTTATTTGGAAAACGTGGGTGGTCAGTCCACTAGTGTGGTGCAGTTGGTCACTCGGCTATCTCAGTCGCGATGGGTAGAGAAGTGGAGTCAACACACAGACACCAGGAGCTGGTGAGAGAGCTGGCAGGTGACAACATCAGTCAACCTCCAGCAGCTCATCTAATGCAAAAGTGATTACAATTGATATAGAATGCATCTTCCAATCACACACAAGCAAGCAGGTTACACAACATCTAGAAACCAATTATCTTATGTCTAATGCAGCCACACTAGGAGGAAGCTCTAAATATTGCTATGCAGTGGAAGGCAGACTGGAGGGATCATTGTCCCTAGGGGAGGGGGCCTTATGAGTCAGGAGTTTCATGCCCTGAAGCACCTGACTCTCAGTTTCCTGGCCTTATAGCCTGGCAAGGGTAACCTCAATCACTGAGGATGTGGTTTCCCAGACGGCTCACTAGAGCAGAGCGCCCCGTCCTGCAGGTGTTCCTGTCAGGCCTGTGTGACTAGGTTTTCCTAGCACTCTGAGCTTCTCATAGCTGCTAGCTGCAAACTGAAAGTTATTCCAACATTTCCTCCCTTTTTATTAAATTTGTTGCCAAAGGAGAACTGTGATGAGAAGAGAGGAAAGGGGAAAAGCAAAGAAAAGGGAAAGAACCAAGGAAGAGAAAGGAGACGCATCCAGACCTGGCCCATTCCTGTAGCTGTGGTTGTTTCCTGCTGTGCTGAGAGGGCAGCCGCTGCTGATTAGGTCCCAGTCAGAGCTGGGCATGGGGAGCCAAGCAGCCATGGGGGCAGGAGACCTCTCTCAGAAGGGGTGAAGGCTCAGGCCTTTTCACAGGTGGGGGGTGGGGTTCTGGGCCTCACCTCTGTTGGCCCCCGAGTTTTCTCCTGATGGCCCCTCTGTGGCTGTGCCTGTCTTAGGTTGTCCCTCCCTTGAGGAATCTTACCCGTCTTTGACTAACCAGCCATCCTCCGGGGCCAAACAGGGTGATGTGGAGTGTGCAAGGCATTGCCCTGAGAGGGCTCTCTGTCTCCTTGATAGATAATGCCCTCATGGCCTCCACGCCAGCTTCTACCTTAGGATCAGGAAACTCAGCTTTCTTCTCCATGGAGGTCCCAGCTCACAGCACTGGGCTGGTGAGGCTGCATTCAGGAAGGAAGGAGAGAGGCCATGGACAAACAGTGATATAGTGACAGAGCTGAGAGAGACAGATAGATGAAGAGGAGAGCAATGCTAAGACTCAGGGCATGATCCCTCAGAGAGAACTGGCCCTTAGTTGGTACTGCTTATGTCCAATCCATAGCCACCATCCATACAGATGCAGGGGAATCATTGTTTTCCTTTTGACTTTCCTTACATGCGTGAACTAACATAGCTTGTTTTGTTTCTACTTTGTTGAGCCTTTTTTGGAAGCATCTTAAAAGCACATACACTAAAACAAGAAAAACTATGCCAATACCAGCAAGGACCCAATTAGCAGGGTCAATTAAAGCTGACAATTTATCCCATAGCTGCTGTAAAAATGAGGAGTTAAGAATTAACATTGCTCTGGTTTCATTCAGACTGAGTATCTGAGCATGCAGCATCATAGTGAAATTTCTAAAAGCCATATCCCAAGGTCCCTTAAGCCTATTTGCTAGTTCAGGCCAAGCTTCTGTTGCATTTCTTACAGAGACAGGGGTTTGACAAACATACAGAAATTGAAGACTGCAGGCTACTCTAATATTCAATTGGAGCATATCAATTTTTTCATCAATAAGGTCAATCTGCTGTTGTAACATTAAGATACCTCCTTGCAAGTGCAGATTTAGTCGTTCCTGGGTGGTCAGGGCTTTAGTGGAGTGCTGCACTACCTGATTAATGGTTGCAGCATTTGCTGTGGACTGGGTCAAAGCTACACCAGCGATTATAGCTGCTGCGACCGCAGCGAGGGAAGCAGCTATGATGGCAGCAGTAATCCCAAAATCTTGCTTACCTCTGGGAAGGGAAATATCTTTTGTAAAATGAACCTCTTGAATGGAGGAGTCATCATCCATGGGAAACCATAACATGGGGGGTGTTCTCATTAGCACTACTGTCTTAACAGAGGAATTCCAGCCATTGGTTAACTCACATTGGGAATCATTACAATAAAGATGACCCTTTTGTGGTTTTGAGTGGAGGTTACAAAAAAGAAGTGTGGCTTAACACATACATGACCTCTAGTAGCATGGGTAGCTGAGGGATTTTTGAAAGAGCCATTAAACCAAATGGCATTCATGGTGACAATAGTACTGAAATCTATACATTTGTAAGCACCACATAACAATTGTTTGCCTAATTGCAAAAAATCTCCTGACTGTCTTTCTTTTGTATTTTGAGCATCTGTTATCCAATCTGTATGATATTTAAATATTAATGTATTTGTTACTGTTGAGAATTTCATTCTCCAGCTACCTCTTAAGTAGGGCCTGGACCAACTAATAAGCTCATAAGAAATGAAATAGGGTCAGGAAAGGGAGAGACAGTTTCTCCAAGACATAGCTCTTAGAGGTTTACATTCACTGATATTTTTAAATTTTTTCCATGCACATCACTGCAGGAAGGGTTGGTGGGGCCAATAACGTGAATCTTTAGCATGAGTGGGCATGGTCATGCCATTAGACAGGTCACTGATAGAGATTACTTTTGCTTCTCCTTCTAAGGAGAGTGGGAAATAACCTATGATACCTGGCTCCCAAAGAATACTATTGTGAAGGCAATTTGTAGACTGACATAATCTCTGTGCCCTAAACACATTTCTTGATATAGTAAAGGCCCATGAATGATTAAGTGAAAGTGACAAATTCCAAGGGTGCTTTGCTATTGGGTCAGATGTAACAGGGCATGGCGAAGAAACATTAGTAGCAAACAAGAAAGGCAATACATTACCATCCAAACCAACAGGTAAAAGAATCCCAGGAGATGAAATCCCCACCCATCAAGCATGTACTTGCGGGGTGAATGACAGAATGATGCACAAAATAGCATAAAGGGGGTCTTTTTCTGCATTGATGCAAGAGAAAGGGAAAGACCAATTAAAGTCCCAGCAATAGCATGAGTTGTTTCCAATCGGTAGGGCCTGGTCCTTCTGGTTGGGTGCAGGAACACGGCAAGAGGGATAGTTGCAATTGTGGCTGTGAGGACCACAAGGCTTATGATGATGTTGATCCGGGAGCGCTCCTGTTGTCCTCCTGAATTTTGTCCTTGGGATACATTCTGCAAGATTTGAGAGAGAAGTATGTACAACATTCTGATCATGATTACTTGAGCATGGATAGCTCTCCTGGTGTTTTAATTGCAGTGGTGTGAGTATTTTACTCACTGAAGGGTTTTTGCCACTAGATGGTGTTAGAGGCTCTCCACTAGAGGAGAACTGTCCCGCAGACAGCCAGTCATGTGTGATAGCTGACTGCAAAGCAATGCTTCCCACATGGGCCCTTAGGCAGAGGCCTTTCTTCCTCCATACTTACCTGTTGTGCACTTACCTGTGAGTTGCAAGTTACAATAGCACACATGAGCATGAAGAGAGTACCAGGGCTCTGGTCTCCAGCAGGTGACATGGTCTGAGCTTGATTGTTAGGGCTTTGATATTACCCCAGGTTATCTCATGTGCCCTCTGGTGGAGAGGGCCTGGTGGTCTCTTTCTTTCTTCCAGGCTCAATTTCCAGAGCTTGGCAATTGGTGGCTGGTGTGACATTTCTTGTTGGTTTGTAAACCATCCACCCATGGTTAAGAGGGGCCCCAGAATATCCTATGCATTTGTTATGGGATCCTTTCATGAGATCATAGGTAGATGGGAAGACCCTGAGAGGGGGGCCCAATGCTTATGGGCTGCTATTTCTATAGAGTATTTTTAAATTGAAAGAAAATTTAAAGCAAACAAGATTCTTTTCAAGGCACCATAAGGGGACTTGGTATAATTTCCTGTGTGTTTGTACTATAATGCCTTGAGTCTAAGGGCTATAGGGAATCCCAGTTAACTGATGTATATGCCAACCATTGCAAATTGCTTGAAATGTCTTGTTAGTATAGGTTGGCCCTTTGACAACAGACATGGGAACATCCATAATTTTAAAACATTTAAGTAGATGGCAGATGACCTTTTTTTTTTGCATCTAGGGCAGAGTGTCTTGGGCCAGGGAGGCTGCCATTCTTAGGACAGTACCATTTAATGTGGCCTGGCTGATTACAGCCCTAGTAAATGGGATCAGATCTTGGTTGGGAAGGTCCATCATTTTTGTTAACTGATAGTTTGTTAATGGCATCTGTGAAAGCCTGAATGGGCCCCCACAGGGGGCCACTTCTTTAGTGGCAATGCTCCATTTAGAAAGTGATTCACTGTGCACAGGAGCTATTGTGGCTCTGGTTTCAGTGGTTGCCCCTTCCTATGCCAATTGTTTGACTAATGAATCTTGACTAGGGCCAGGTTGAGTAAGCTTCCTGAGTGCCACGATTACTCTAGATAAGAAGTCAGGAAGCCATTCATGGGGGCCTTGGATCATATTTCTGAACAATTCCTCAAAAAAATTGGGGGGTTAATATTAAGAGTTTCCAAAGCAATGTTTTTGACTTGATAAGATGCCCAATATTAGGGGGCCAAGACGTTGACATGGAGGGCCTTGACTAGGACACATAAAAGATGTGTTTAATCCAATGTCTTGTGATTAGCAGGGGACTTCCTTGACTTGTTAGGTCAAGGCCGTATGCCCGCATGGTGTTTCCAGAGCAGAGTTCTCTTTAACAGAGAACACTGAGGTTCCAAATTCTGGGAGGACCAGTCCCTTATGTGAATTCACTGGGTAAACCAGGGGAAGAAGGGGTTATAAGGTGACACCAGCCCTTATGACAGTGTGTGCCTCAACTCGTGGTACCAACTGTACAACAGGGACAAGGAAAGGGGGTAAAGGATGGGATTCCTTGCTCACCTTCAAGGAACTGTCAGCACACAGAACACAAATGGAGTCTACCACCTGAAATCAATGGGGTGATCAGTCCCAAGGTGCAAGTGTGTGAGCAAACACATTGGGGCACCAAAAAATGTGGGTGGTCAGTCCACTGGTGTGGTGGAGTTGGTCACTCGGCTACCTCAGTTGTGATGGGTAGAGACATGGAGTCAACACACAGACACCAGGAGCTGGTGAGAGAGCTGGCAGGTGACAACATCAGTCAACCTCCAGCAGCTCATCTAATGCAAAAGTGATTACAATTGATATAGAATGCATCTTCCAATCACACACAAGCAAGCAGGTTACACAACATCTAGAAACCAATTATCTTATGTCTAATGCAGCCACACTAGGAGGAAGCTCTAAATATTGCTATGCAGTGGAAGGCAGACTGGAGGGATCATTGTCCCTAGGGGAGGGGGCCTTATGAGTCAGGAGTTTCATGCCCTGAAGCACCCGACTCTCGGTTTCCTGGCCTTGTAGCCTGGCAAGGGTAACCTCAATCACTGAGGATGTGGTTTCCCAGACGGCTCACTAGAGCAGAGCGCCCCGTCCTGCAGGTGTTCCTGTCGGGAAGTTATTCCAACAGAAAAATTTGTCCAGTGATGAGAGAGGAGTGTTAGAATTACCCAGTATTATTGTTTTGTGGTCTATTTGAGTCCTGCAATTTAGAAGGGTTTGTTTGATATACATAGAAGCCCCACGGTTGGGGGCTTCAGGAATATATATATTTCAGGTGGTAGACCCCATTTGTGTTCTGTGTGCTGACAGTTCCTTGAAGGTGAGCAAGGAATCCCATCCTTGATTGTTAGGTTTTGTTAGTGTGTGATTCCCTTAACGAGTATAAAATGTCCTTCTTTGTCCCTTCTGACTAACTTTGGTTTGAAGTCCAATTCGTCTGATGTGAGGATGGAATCCCCTGCTTGTTTGTGTGGTCCTTGTGAGTGGTATTTTCCCCCCATCCTTTCACCTTCAGTATGGATTTCTTGTCCTATGAGATGAATCTCTTGAAGGCAGCATATTGTTGGGACTTTGTTAAAAATCCAATCTTCCAGTCTATGTCTTTTGATAGATGAGTTTAGGCCATTAACATTCAGGATTCTGATTGAAACATGGTTTGTATTCCTGGTCATTTTGGTTTATTTTTGGTTTTTAACTTCACTCCATTTCTCCTTTTCTTTCTTTTCCTTTTTAGTGTAGCTCCTCTCTTTGCCAATTTTCATCATTGTTTTTCATTTCCTCCTCATGGAATATGTTGCTGAGAATGTTCTGCAGTTTAGGCTTTTTCATTGTAAATTCTTTTAACTTTTGTTTATCGTGGAAGGCTTTTATTTCATCATCAAATCTGAATCTTAACTTTGCTGGATATAAGATTCTTTGTTGGGGCTGGGGATGTGGCTCAAGCGGTAGCGCGCTCGCCTGGCATGCGTGCGGCCCGGGTTCAATATTCAGCACCACACACAAACAAAGATGTTGTGTCCACCGAAAACTAAAAAATAAATATTAAAAAATTTAAAAAAAACATTCTTTGTTGTCATTCATTTTATTTCAGAGCTTTATATATGTTGCTCCTGCACCTCCTAACATTGATGGCCTGGTTTGAGAAATCTGCTTTGATGCAAGTTGCTTTCACCCTATATGGAATCTGAATCTTTTCTCTTGTGGCTTTTAATATTATATCCTTATTCTGTATGGTAGGTATTTTCATTATAATGTGCATTGGTGTGGATTGGTTGTAATTTTATACATTTGGTGTTCTGTAAGCTTCTAGTATTTTATTTTCCAATTCATTCTCCAGATTTTGGAGTTTTTCCAATATTATTTCCTTGAAAAGATTGTGCATTCCTTTAGTTTGTATATCTGTGCCTTCCTCTATCCCAAAAAATCTTAAATTTATTTGTTCTTTTTTTTAAAAAAAAAATTGTTCTTTTCTTGTTATTCCATAGTTCTTGGCAGTTCTGTTCATGGTTTCTTACCACCTTCACTGTGTGGTCAACTTTATTCTCAAGATTATCTATTTTGTCTTCACTGTCTGAGGCTCCATATTTCATGTTATCTAGTCTGATGGTCATGCTTTATATTGAATTTTTAATTTGGTTTATTGTTTCCTTCATTTCAAGAATTTCTGTTTTTTTCCCCAGAATCTCCATCTCTCTCTTGAAGTAATATTTTGCTACCTGGATTTTTTAAATCTCTTTATTGGAGTGATCATTTGTTGCCTGTATTTGCTCTCCTATATCATACTTTCCTTCACAGATCATTTTGACTATGTGCATTCTGTACTCCTTCTCTGACAGTTCTTCTACTCTGCTGTCAATTTATTCTATTATTGTATCATCATGGATTGTTCAGGACACTTTTTTCCCTTGTTATTTCATGTTGTCCATGTGTCTTCTCTTCTATCAGTGCAGATCCAAGTATAACCATTTCTGCCCTGTAATCTTCTAGTGTCCCTGCAGGTTACCAATACCTCTCCCTTAAGGCTTAAAAGCACCCAATGCAAACAATATGCAGCCTTAAACCAAATATTTCCAATTTAGACTATTGCAATTTTGTTCAATAAACAGAAATGAGGTATTCAATTATTATCCACAATATAAACACTAGGTTTGCAAGAGGGACTACAATTTCTAATGGAAGACAAAGAGAGAATGAGGGGTATAGTGTGTTATGTTTATGAGGTAGAAGGTGAGAATGTAGAGGTATTAGATATTAAGGGGAGGGAAAAAAGAATCAAAAGAGGTTGGTTCTCTTCAGGAGAAAAGAGAAAGAGGCAACTCTGTGCAATGATCTTTCCTGCTTCTGCAAAAAGACGGTGGCTATTAGCACACCTATCAGGGATACTTCTGGTGTAACCAAGCCTACAGAGATCTTGGTGATAGTCTTCTAGGTCCTCGTTGTTGTTTCTAGGTGCAAGCAGCCATGTCATTAGTTTGTGGTGGAGGTAGTGTCAAACCTAAAGGTACCTTGATGTTTGCCTTCAAGCCCAGGCTGGTGTCCCAAGATGGAAACTGCCTCAACTAAAGATGGCAGTGGCAGCAGCAGCAGAAATAACCTAAAATGGCAGTGGAGATGTCCCAGGAGGGATACAAACATTTTCAGAGATGGGGCTGGAAGGGTGTCTGTGCAATGGTGTTGGGTGGCCTGTTTGGGGATGTAGCACTATGGTGTGCAGTGCTGTGGAGGGCAGCTGCCTCCAGGCCCTGTCCACTGTCGCAGGGTGGAGACTACTACATGGGGAGGGCTACAGTGATGGCTGCAATATGTCAAGGTGGAGGCAAGCTGGAGGAGCCACGTGTTGGTATATGGGGGGTGGTATGGGGGCATGGCACAGTTGTTCCTCTGTTTGGGCATGGTGGGCATTCAGATTCCATATGTTGAGCCAATGTGGCATCCCTGGGATGAAGCCCACTTGATCATAGTGCACTATCTATCTGATGTGTTTTTGTATGCAATTTGCCAGAATTTTATTGAGAAATTTTGAATCTATGTTCACCAGCAATATGGGTCGGAAGTTTTTTTCCCTTGATGTGTCTTTCTGGTTTTGGTAGCAGAGTGATATTAGCCTCATAGAATGAGTTTGGAATGGTTCTCTATTTTTCTATTTCATGGAATACTTTGAGGATATTGGTGTTAATTTTTCTTTGGAGGTCTTGTAGAACTCAGCTGAGAATTTATCTGGTCCTTGACTTTTCTTGAGTGGTAGGCTTTTGACATCATCTCCTATTTCATTGCTTGAGATTGACTTGTTTATTTTATGTATGTCCTCCTGATTCAGTTTGGGTAGGTCCAAATATGTCCAATATGTCTCTAGAAATTTGTTAATGTCTTCAAGATTTTCTGTTTTATTGTAGTATAAACTTTCAAAATAATTTCTGATTATCTTCTTATTTCAGTAGTGTCTGTCATGGTATTTTTTTCATCATGAATTTTAGTATTTTTAGTTTTCTCTCTCTTTCTCTTCATTACCATGACTAAGTGTTTATCAATTCTATTTATTTTTTCAAAGAACCAACTTCTATCAATTTTTAATTGGTTTTTTGGTTTAAATTTCATTGATTTCATCTCTGATTTTAATTATTTCCTATCTTTTACTGCTTTTCATGCTGATTTGTTCTTATTTTTCTAGGGCTTAAGATGTAATGTTAGGTCTTTTATTCATTGACTTTCTATTATTTTAATGAAAGAGCTAATTGGAATGAACTTACTCTTCTTATCACTACATTCCTAGTATCCCAGAGGTTTTAATATGTTATATCACTATTGTAATTTACCTCTAATTTTTTTATTTAATCCCTGATTTTTTATGCTATTCTTTTATCATTCAATAGCATATTATTTAGCCTTAAGGTGTTAGAGTGGCTTCATTTTTTATTGTATCATTGATTTCTAATATAATTTCATTATGATACAGGATGTTATCACTATTTTTTGTATTTGCTAATACTTGCTTTGCAGCATAAGGTATGGTATATTTTAGAGAAAGATCTGAGTGCAACTGAAAAGAGTGTATTCACTCATCAGTGGATGAAATAGTCTATATATGTGTCTGAAGTCAAAATTATTGACTGTATTATTTAGTTCTATACTATCTTTGTTTAGTTTTTATTTAAGTAATCTGTCCAGTAGTGAGACACATGTCACCAGTATTATTGTGTTGTGGTCTATTTGATTCTTGAAACTGAGAAGGATTTATTTGATGTACATCTCTTGTTTATGTGATCCATGTGAGTGATATGGGTTTTTCCCATCTTTTTACCTTCGTTCTGTGGATGTCTTTGTCTATGAGGTGAGTTTCTTGGAGATAGCATATTATTGAGTCTTGTTTTTAAATCCAATATGCCAGTATGAATTATGGCTGTTAATATTCAAGGTTATTATTGAGATATGAATTGTATTTCAAGACATTTTGGTTCATTTCTAGTTTTAATTTGAATTAGTTTCACCTTTGAATGAGTATTCTTTTAGTGTAGTACCTCCCTTTGCTTGTTTTTACTTTTTCTTTTTCCCATTTCACCCTCATGGAATATTTCGTTGAGAATTTCCTGTAGTACAGACTTTCTAGTTGTGAATTCTTTTAACTTTTGTTTATCATAAAAGGTTTTTATTTCATCTTCAAATATGAAGCTTAATTTTGCTGGGTATAGTATTCTTGGGTGGCATCCATTTTCTTTGAGAGCTTGATGTATGTTATTCCAGGACCTCCTATCTTAGGGTCTGATTGAGAGATCAACTGAGGTCCAGATTGGTTTCCTTCTAAATGTTACCTGTTATTTTTCTCTGGTAGCCTTTAAAATTATATCCTTTTTCTGTACGTTCTGATTATAATGTGCCTTGATGTGCATCTATTTTAATTTTGTACATTTGGATTCCTGTAAGACTCTTGCATTTGACTTTCCACTTCCTTCTTTAGACTTGGGAATTTTTTGAACATTATTTTATTGAAAAGATTGTGCTTCATTAGATATAACACTAATCTCTAGGGTATATAAAGAACTCAACAAGCTAAGCACCAAAACAAACAAACAAAAAACACAAATAATCCAATCAATAAATGTTCCAAGGACCTGAACAGACACTTCTCAGAAGAGGATATACAATCAATCAACAAATATATAAAAAATGCTCATTATCTCTAGTAATCAGAGAAATGCAAATCAAACCTATTCTAAGATACCATCTCACTCCAGTCAGAATGGCAGCTACTATGAAGACAAGCAACAACAAATATTGGCAAGGATGTGGGGAAAAAGGCATATTCATACATTGCTGGTGGGACTGCAAATTGGTGCAGCCAATTTGGAAAGCAGTATGGAGATTCCTTGGAAAGCTGGGAATGGAATCACCATTTGACCCAGCTATTCCTCTCCTTGGACTATACCCAAAGAACTTAAAAACTGCATACAAAAGAGACACAGCCACATCAGTGTTTATAGCAGCACAATTCACAATAGCTAAACTGTGGAGCCAACCAAGATGTCCCTCACTGGATGAATGGATAAAAAAAATATGGCATTTATACACAATGGAATATTACACAGCACTAAAAAGAACGAAATCATGGCATTTGCAGGTAAATGGATGGTGTTGGAGAAAATGAAGTGAAGTTAGCCAATCCCCAAAAAACAAATGCCAAATGTTTTCTCTGATATAAGGGGGGGGGGTGGCTCATAGTGGGATAGGGAGGGAGAGCATGGGAAGATTAGATTAATTCTAGATATAGAAGAGGGGTGGGGGGGAAAGGGAGGGGGAAGGGGATTAACAAGGATGGTGAAATGTAATGGTCATCTTTATACAAAATATATGTATGAAAATTTGAATTTGGGGTTAACATACCTTATATACAAATAGAGATATGAAAAATGGTGTTATATATGTGTATTAAGAATTGAAATGCAAAAAAAGAGCACATGTATAATGGCATAAGTTGGCATGAACATGCTGTATGTTCAGAGATATGAAAAATAGTGCTCTATATGTTAATAAGGAATGTAATGAAGAAAGAAAGAAAGAAAGAAAGGACTGTGCTTTCCTCTAGTCTGTGTCTCCTTGTAT
Organism: Marmota monax; assembly: GCF_021218885.2. Taxonomy (NCBI): domain Eukaryota; kingdom Metazoa; phylum Chordata; class Mammalia; order Rodentia; family Sciuridae; genus Marmota; species Marmota monax. Next base: position 2,277,808 of record NW_026694841.1, read on the forward strand.
CTGTGTACTTTCATCTATCCCAATAAATCTTATATTTGGTATTTTCATGTTATCCCATAATTCTTGTAAATTTTCTTCATGGTTTATCAACATCTTCTCTGTGTGTTTAACTTTATTTACAAGAATATATATTTTGTCTTTTTTGCCTGAGGTTCTATCCTTTGAGTGGTCCAGGCTGCTGATGATACTCTCCATTGGATTTTTTTTAAATTTTAAAGTGTTTCTTATGTTTTAGTTGTAGTTGGACACAATATCTTTATTTTATTTTTATGTGGTGCTGGGGACTGAACCCAGGGCCTTGCATGTGCTAGGCATGCACTCTACTCCTGAGCCACAATCCCAGCCCTTCTCCATTGAATTTTTAATTTGGTTTATTTATTCCTTCATTTCAAGGTTTTCTGCTTGATTTCTTTTCAGAATCTCAAGTCTTTATTAAAGTAATCTTTTTACCTCTTGAATCTCATCTCTGATTTCACTCCTAAAAATCATCATTTACCTCATACATCAGTTTAACTGTGTACATTCTAAATTCCTTTTCTGACATTTCTTTCACTGTGGTGTTGGATTCTATTGTTGGTGCATCTTGGTTTGTTTGGGCAATTACTTCCCTTGTGTTTTTACGCTGTTTATGTGTCTACCCATCTAGTGGTGTGGATCTAAGGCAGTATAGTTTCTACCCTGTAGACTTATAGTGTCCCTGAAGGATTCCAGTACCTTGCATTTAAAGGGGTGAAAAATACTAACAGCAAACAATGCAAACAATATATAGCATTAAACCAATTAGCTCGTACTATGATGCTACAGTTTTTTTTTGCAATGAACAGAAAAGATGAGTTAAGTTATTGCCTATAATAAAAACAACAGGTTTGCAGAAGGGTATATAGTTGCAAATGGTGGACAAAGACCAAACAAGAGTGGTGTAGGATGTAATGTTTATGTGGAAGGAGGAGGGAATGTAGAAGTAAAAAAATTATATGGAGAGTGAAAGAAGGAATGATTGAAGTTGATTGTTAGCAGGTAAGAAAGGAGAGAAAGAGAATTAAAGTAGAACATGGCAGCGGGTGCGGAGAGATCAAGTCTCTGACCTCTTCAGCTGCGCGGGCATAGGGAGTCGTAAACCGTCTAAATGCTGTTTGCTCAGGATCACTAGGCAATGCTGAGCTGACGTTGAATCTGAGGCGAACAGTCTGGGCCTCTCAGAACACACACTGAGCCCGGATCGGCTGAACTCAAGCTCCCATTCTCCTGTGTCTCGCAGACAAACCGCTGTGACTCAGCACTAAACGATCCTGCTGAAACAACTGGTCGGCTCTTCTGATCCTACAGAGGTTAATGCCAACCGAGCCTTCATAGGCAGTGGCCACAGGATTGAAATGGGGCTTGGGAGAGACAGTCAGGACCCATCCGTTGCATTGGTCACCCGGCAAAGGGAACAAACTGTCACCATTTGCATGGGATACCACCATGGCAGAGAATTGACGTCACCAGAATGCGGCAGAGGAGATAACTTCATTGAAACCAGCGGCCGCAACATCAAATAAATTTATACAAGTAAACAGTAACTCAGCAGTCAAACAGAATGAGAAGTAACATGAGCAGCATGAAAAAGCAAGGAAGAAAAGGAGTACAAACAATGCAGGACAGCCTAAATATTCAGGAGGACCTAGAGTCATCAGAAAAATGGTCAAATAAAGAACTCAAGGAATACCTTAGACAGATGGAATGGAACCTTAAAGAGGATATGAGACAGCAAATTCAAACAGTGAAAGAACTCATTGAAAATGAATTACATAAACAGATAAAAGAAGAAGTTAAGCATCTTTATCAGGAGATAGAGATTATAAAAAAATCAAACAATAATTCTAGAAATGAAGGAAACTATAAACCAAATTAAAAACTCAAATGAGAGTATCACTAACAGAGTGGAGCAAGTAGAAGCCAGAGCATCAGATAATGAAGACAAAATATATCATCTTGAAAAGAGTCTAGCCAACTCAGAAAGGCTGGTAAAAAATCATGAGAAAAACATCCAAGAGATATGGGATAACATAAAAAAACCAAACTTAAGAGTCATTGGGATAGAGGAAGGTATAGAGATTCAAACCGAGGTAATGAGTAACCTGCTGAATGAAATAATTACAGAAAACGTTCCAGAAATAAAAAAGGAAACGGATGTACAAATTGTAGATGCATACAGGACAAAATCACAGTAGACCAATGCCAAGACACATTGTTATGAAGATATCCAATATACAGAACAAAGAGAAAATATTGAAAGCTACAAGAGAAAGGAGGCAGATTACATTCAGGGGTAAACCAATGAGCTTAACAACGGATTTTTCATCACAGACGCTGAAAGCGAGAAGATCCTGGAACAACGTATTTCAAACACTGAAAGACAATGGATGCCAACCAAGAATTCTGTATCCAGCAAAATTAAGCTTCAGGTACAACAACGAAATAAAAATCTTTCATGATAAACAAAAGTTAAAAGAATTTGCAGCCAGAAAACCAGCATCGCAAAGCATCTTGAGCAAAACACTACACGAGGAAGAAATGAAAAACAATAACCAAAACCATCAGTGGGAAGTGCCTCAGTAAAGACAGAGGGCGGGGGGAAAGCTAATCATGGAGAAACAAACTAAATTTAAAAAAAAAGATAAATAATCAAACATGGCTGGAAGTACAAACCATATATCAATAGTAACTCTAAACATTAATGGCTTAAACTCTCCAATAAAGTGACATAGGCTGGTAACATGGATTAAAAATCAAATCCAACAATATGCTGCCTCCAGGAGACACATCTGATTGGAAAAGACATACACAGGCTGAAGGTGAAAGGTTGGGAAAAAATATACCACTCACATGGTCCTCGTAAGCAAGCAGGGGTGGCCATCCTCATATCGAATAAAATCGACTTCAAGACTAAGTTAATCAAAAGGGATAAGGAAGGACATTATATACAGTTAAAAGGAACTATTCACCAACAAGACATAACAATTATCAATATTTATGCACCAAATAATGGTGCTGCGACGTTCATAAAACAAATTCTCCTCAAGTTCAAGAATCAAATAGACCACAACACAATAATTATGGGTGACTTCAACACACCTCTCTCACCATTGGACAGATCCTCCAAACAAAATTTGAATAAAGAAACTATAGAACTCAATATCACAATCAATAACCTAGACTTAACTGACATATATAGAATATATCAACCATCATCAAGTGGATATACTTTTTTCTCAGCAGCACATGGATCCTTCTCAAAAATAGACCATATATTATGCCATAGGGCAACCCTCAGTAAATATAAAGGGGTGGAGATAATACCATGCATTTTATCTGATCATAATGGAATGAAACTGGAAATCAATGATAAAAGAAGGAAGGAAAAATCCTACATCACATGGAAAATGAACAATATGTTACTGAATGATCAGTCGGTTACAGAAGACGTAAAGGAGGAAATCAAAAAATTCTTAGAGATAAATGAAAATACAGACACAACATATCGTTATCTATGGGACACAATGAAAGCAGATTTAAGAGGGAAATTCATCGCCTGGAGGTCATTCCTCAAAAAAAGGAAAAAACCAACAAATAAATGAGCTCACACTTCATCTCAAAGCCCTAGAAAAGGAAGAGCAAAACAACAGCAAATGTAGCAGAAGGCAAGAAATAATTAATATCAGAGCGGAAATCAACGAAATTGAAACAAAAGAAACTATTGAAAAAATAAACAAAACTAAAAGTTGGTTCTTCAAAAAAATAAATAAGATCGACAGACCCTTAGCCATGCTAACAAAGAGAAGAGAGAGAACTCAAATTACTAACATACGGGATGAAAAAGGCAATATCACAACAGATGCTACAGAAATACAGAAGACAACTAGAAATTATTTTGAAAACCTATATTCCAAAAAATAGAAGATAGTGAAGACATCGATAAATTTCTTAAGTCATATGATTTGCCCAGCCTGAGTCAGGAGGATACACACAATTTGAACAGACCAATATCAATGGATGAAATAGAAGAAGCAATCAAAAGACTACCAACCAAGAAAAGCCCAGGACCGGATGGGTATACAGAGGAGTTTTACAAAACCTTTAAAGAAGAATTAATACCAATACTTTTCAAGTTATTTCAGGAAATAGAAAAAGAGGGAGCTCTTCCAAATTCATTCTATGAGGCCAACATCACCCTGATTCCAAAACCAGACAAAGACACCTCAAAGAAAGAAAACTACAGACCAATATCTCTAATGAACCTAGATGCAAAAATCCTCAATAAAATTCTGGTGAATCGGATACAAAAACACATCAAAAAAATTGTGTACCATGATCAAGTAGGATTCATCCCTGGGATGCAAGCCTGGTTCAATATATGGAAATCAATAAATGTTATTCACCACATCAATAGACTTAAAGATAAGAACCATATGATCATCTCGATAGACGGAGAAAAAGCATTCGACAAAGTATAGCATCCCTTTATGTTCAAAACATTAGAAACACTAGGGATAACAGGAGCTTACCTCAACATTGTAAAAGCTATCTATGCTAAGCCTCAGGCTAGCATCATTCTGAATGGAGAAAAATTGAAGGCATTCCCTCTAAAATCTGGAACAAGACAGGGATGCCCTCTATCACCACTTCTATTCAATATAGTTCTCGAAACACTGGCCAGAGCAATTAGACAGACGAAAGAAATTAAAGGCATAAAAATAGGAAAAGAAGGACTTAAATTATCACTATTTGCAGGTGACATGATTCTATACCTAGAAGACCCAAAAGGGTCTACAAAAAGACTACTAGAACTAATAAATGAATTCAGCAAAGTGGCAGGATATAAAATCAACATGCATAAATCAAAGGCATTTCTGTATATCAGCGACAAAACTTCTGAAGCGGAAATGAGGAAAAACACTCCATTCACAATATCCTCAAAAAAAAAAAATACTTGGGAATCAACCTAACAAAAGAGGTGAAAGACTTATACAATGAAAACTACAGAACCCTAAAGAGAGAAGTAGAAGAAGATCTTAGAAGATGGAAAAATATACCCTGTTCATGGATAGGCAGAACTAACATCATCAAAATGGCGATATTACCAAAAGTTCTCTATAGATTTAATGCAATGCCAATCAAAATCCCAACGGCATTTCTTGTAGAAATAGATAAAGCAATCATGAAATTCATATGGAAAAATAAAAGACCCAGAATAGCAAAAGCAATTCTAAGCAGGAAGTGTGAATCAGGTGGTATAGCAATACCAGATTTCAAACTATATTACAGAGCAATAGTAACAAAAACAGCATGGTACTGGTACCAAAACAGGCAGGTGGACCAATGGTACAGAATAGAGGACACAGAGACTAATGCACAAAGTTACAACTTTCTTATATTTGATAATGGGGCTAAAAGCATGCAATGGAGGAAGGATAGCATCTTCAACAAATGGTGCTGGGAAAACTGGAAATCCATATGCAACAAAATGAAACTGAATCCCCTCCTCTCGCCATGCACAAAAGTTAACTCAAAATGGATCAAGGAGCTTGATATCAAATCAGAGACTCTGCATCTGATAGAAGAAAAAGTTGGCTCTGATCTACATATTGTGGGGTCGGGCTCCAAATTCCTTAATAGGACACCCATAGCACAAGAGTTAATAACAAAAATCAACAAATGGGACTTACTTAAACTAAAAAGTTTTTTCTCAGCAAGAGAAACAATAAGAGAGGTAAATAGGGAGCCTACATCATGGGAACAAATTTTTACTCCTCACACTTCAGATAGAGCCCTAATATCCAGAGTATACAAAAAAACTCAAAAAATTAGACAATAAGATAACAAATAACCCAATTAACAAATGGGCCAAGGATCTGAACAGACACTTCTCAGAGGAGGACATACAGTCAATCAACAAGTACATGAAAAAATGCTCACCATCTCTAGCAGTCAGAGAAATGCAAATCAAAACCACCCTAAGATACCATCTCACTCCAGTAAGATTGGCAGCCATTATGAACTCAAACAACAACAATTGCTGGTGAGGATGTGGGGAAAAGGGTACTCTTGTACACTGCTGGTGGACTGCAAATTGGTGTGGCCAATTTGGAAAGCAGTATGGAGATTCCTGGGAAAGCTGGGAATGGAACCACCATTTGACCCAGCTATTGCCCTTCTCAAACTATTCCCTGAAGACCTTAAAAGAGCGTACTACAGGGATACTGCCACATCGATGTTCATACCAGCACAATTCACAATAGCTAGACTGTGGAACCAACCCAGATGCCCTTCAATAGATGAATGGATAAAAAAATGTGGCATTTATACACCATGGAGTATTACGCAGCACTAAAAAATGACAAAATCATGGAATTTGCAGGGAAATGGATGGCACTAGAGCAGATTATGCTAAGTTAAGCTAGCCAATCCCTAAAAAACAAATGCCAAATGTCTTCTTTGATATAGTGAGAGCAACTAAGAACAGAGCAGGGAGGAAGAGCAGGAGGAAATGATTAACATTAAACAGAGACATGAGGTGGGAGGGAAAGGGAGAGAAAAGGGAAATTGCATGGAAATGGAAGGAGACCCTCATTGTTATACAAAATTACATATAAGAGGTTGTGAGGGGGGTGGGAAAATAAAGAAGGAGAGAAATGAATTACAGTAGATAGGGTAGAGAGAGAAGATGGGAGGGGAGGGAGGGGGGATGGTAGAGGATAGGAAAGGTAGCAGAATACAACAGTTACTAATATGGCATTATGTAAAAATGTGGATGTGTAACCGATGTGATTCTGCAATCTGTATTTGGGGTAAAAATGGGAGTTCATAACCCATTTGAATCTCATGTATGAAATATGATATGTCAAGAGCTTTGTAATGTTTTGAACAACCAATAAAAAAAGTTTCTAATTATAGCAAGAAAAAAAAGAGAGAATTAAAGTAAACTGATAAATGAGAAAAAATGTATGTATAAAATAAAAATTAAAAATGACAGTAGAAAGAAAATGGTATAAATAAAAGAAAGAAAAACAAAATTGAAACATTATTCACACATCCCAGACCTCAATAAACTGATGCATGAAAAATAGTTTGTTTCAGAAATGGTACCAATGTCAAAGATTTGGGCTTACTTTTTCTTCTGTTAGATGTGGGGTCTGTTTTCTACTGCCTAAGTCTTTGATCCACTTTGAGTTGAGTTTCAAGCAGGGCAAGAGACAGAGGTTTAATTTTATTTTGTTACATGTGGTTTTCCATTTATTCCAGAACCATTTGTTGACTAGGCTATCTTTTCTCTAGTGAATATCTTTGGTACCTTTGCCTAGATTGAGATAACTACATTTGTATGAGTTTGTCTCTGTCTTCTGTTCTGTACCATTAGTCTACATGTCTATTTTGGCACCAATACAATGCCTTTTTTTGTTATTATAGCTTTGAAATATAATTTAAAGTCTCGTATTGTGAGCCTCCTGCTTCACTCTTCTTGCTAAAGACTGCTTTGGTTATTCTGGGTCTCTTATTTTTCCAAATGAATTTCATGATTGTTTTTCTATTTTTTAAAAAAATATTTTTTAGTTGTTTATGTACCTTTATTTTTTTGTTTGTTTATTTGTGATGCTGAGGATCAAACCCAGTGCCTCACACATGCCGGGCAAGCATGCTACCACTGAGCCCCAGCCCCACCACCACTGTTTTTCTATTTCTATGAAGAATGTTATTGGTATCTTAATAGGAATTGCATTAAATCTGTATAAGGCTTTTGGTAGTATGGCCACTTTGACAATATTAATTCTGCCTCTCCAGGAGCATGCAAGAATTTTCCATCTTCTAAGGTCTTCTTCAATTTCTTTCCTTAGTGTTCTGTTGTTTTCACTGTAGAGGTCATCCACCTCTTTTGTAAAATTAATTCCCAAGTATTTTTTGAGGATATTGTGGATGGGTTGGTTTTCCTAATTCCTCTTTCAGTGGATTCATCACTAATATATATGAATGTATTTGATTTATGGATATTGATTTTATATCCTGCTACTTTGCTGAATTCAATATTGGTTCTAGAAATTTTCTGGGGAATTTTTGGATCTTCTAGATATAGAATCATGTCCTTGGCAAATTCTGATAGTTTAAGATCTTCTTTAGCTATTTGAATCACTTTAATTTCTTTCATCTGTCTAGTTGATCTGACTAGAGTTTCAGGATGATATTGAGTAAAAGTGGTGGAAGAGGGCATCCTTGTCTTGTTCCAGTTCTTAGAGGGAATGCTTTTAATTTTTCTCCATTTAGAATGATGCTGAACTTTAGTTTAGCATATATAGCTTTTAAAATATTGAGGTATGTTCCCACTATCCCTAGTTTTTCTAGTGTTTTGAACATGAATGGGTGCTGCATTTTGTCAAATGCTTTTTCTGCATGTACTGAAATGATCAGATGATTCTTGTTTTTAAGTCTATTGATATGATGAATTATATTTGTTGATTTCCATATGTTGAACCAACCTTGCATCCTTGGGATGAACCCCATTTGATTCTGGTGCACTATTTTAAAATATGTTTTTGTATGCAATTTGCCAGAATTTTATTGAGAAATTTTGCATCTATTTCATCAGCAATATTGGTGTGAAGTTTTCTTTCCTTGACGAGTCTTTGTCTGGTTTTGGTATCAGAGTATATTAGCCTCATAGAATGTGTTTGGAGGGGTTCCCTCCTTTTCTATTTCATGGAATACTTTGAGGGATATTAGTGCTAATTCTTCTTTGAAGGTTTAGTAGACCTTGGCTGAGAATTCATCTGGTCCTGGGTTTTCTTGGTAGTTTATTGATGGCATCTTCTGTTTCATTACTTGAAATTATGTATGACCTCCTCATTCATATTGGGCAAATCATATATGTCTAAAAATTTGCTGATGTCTTTGAGATTTTCTATTTTATTGGAGTATAAATCTTCAAAATAGTTTCTAATCATCTTATGTATTTCAGACATATTTGTTGTGATATTTCCTTCTTCATTACATATTTTACTAATTTGTATTTGTTCTTTTTTTCTCTTTGTTATCATAGCTAGGGATTTATTTACTTTATTTATTTTTTTCAAAGATCCAGCTTTTTATTTTGTCAATTTTTTCAATTGTTTCTTTTGGTTTCAATGTCATTGATTTCAGACCCAATTCTAGTCATTTCCTGTCTTCTACTTGTTTGGGTATTGATTCATTCTTCTTTTCTAGGTCTTTGAGATGTAATATCAGGTCATCTGTTTTTTCAGTTTATATTCTTTTAATGAATGAGCTCAATCCAATAAACTTTTCTCTTAGTACTGCCTTCACCATGTCCCAGAGATTTTGATATGTTGATTTGGTGCTCTCATTTACCTCTAAGAATGTTTTTATTTCATCCTTCATCTTTTCTATTATCCATTCATCATTCATTAGTGTATTATTTATTCTCTATTTGTTAGAGTACCTTCTATTTTTTTACTTAATCATTAATTTCTAGTTTTAGTCCATTGTGATCTGATAGAGTGCAGGATAGGTTCTCCATTTTTTTTTTTTTTTTTGTATTTACTAAGAATTGCTTTGTGGCACAAGCTGACTTCCTTGGTAAGACCCATAAAGCACAAGAAGTGAAATCAAGAAACAATAAGTGGGATTGATTTAAACTAAAAATCTGCCGCAGTCCTGCTGCAGAAAAATAGCCGGGGGGTGGGGGTGGGGTGACGAACAACTTGTGTAGATTGATACAGCAGGAGTGGAAGCCGTTTATTGTAGGACAACAGAGGTATTTATACATTCCATACAGCTTATTTAATTAACATAAACTAGATACAGCAGTCAACCAATAAGGAATCTCCACACTTAATGGCTCCCTGGCGTTACTTCACAAACCACTCCCTCTGGCAAAATGCCAGGCGCCATCCAGACTTGTTTACAGACTCTAACATTTGCCAGGTGCCATCCCGACTTGTTTATAGACTCTAACAAAAATCTTCTCAGCAAAAGAAATAACAAAGAATGTGAAGAGAGAACCTACAGATTGGGAAAAGTCTTTACCATGTGCACCTCAGAAAAAGCATTTATCTCTGGGATATATATAAAAAAAAAACCCGCAAATAACCTAATCAATAAATGGGCTCAGGAACTGAACAGACACTTCACAGAAGAAGAAATACAATCAGTCAACAAATATATAAAAAAAAGTTCAACATCACTAGCAGTTAGAAAAATGCAAATCAAAACTACTCTAAGATTTCATCTCACTCCAGTCATGATGGCAATCATCAAGAATACAGGCAACAATAAATGTTGATGAGGATGTGGGGGGAAAGGTACACTCATACATTGGTGGTGGGACTGCAAATTGGCTCAACCACTATGGAAAGCAGTATAAAGATTCCTCAGAAGACTCAGAATGGAACCATCATTTGACCTAGCTCTCCTACCCCTTGGTTTATACCCAAAGGACTTAAAATCAGCATACTAAGTGGGATGCAGACACGCCAATGTTTATTGCAGCTCAATTCACAATAGCTAAATTCTAGAGCCAACCTAGGTGTCCTTCAATAGATGAATGGATAAAGAAAATGTGATATATATATATATATACATATATATATATATATATATATATACATATACATACACACACACACAAACACACACAATGTAATATTACTCAGTCTTAAAGAACAACGAAATTATTGCATTTGCTGTTAAATGGTAGGAGTTGAAGAATATGATCCTCTGCAAAATAAGCCAATCCCAAAACACCAAAGACCAATTGTTTTCTCTTACATGTAGATGCTAATTCACAATAAGGGGGGCTCCTAGGGAAAAATAGAGTTACCTTAGATTAGGTAGAGGGGAGCCAAGAGAGAGGAGGGGAGGGGATATGGGGATAGTAAGAATAGAATAAAACAAACATTATTACTTTATGTATATGACTACATGACTGATGTGATTCTACAATAAGTACATTCAGAAAAATAAAAAATCATACCCATCTATGTATGATGTATCAAAGTGTATGAATGCATTCTACCGTCATGTATAACTAATTAAAACAAATTAAAAATTTTTAAATTATTTTAATGATAGTATTGTGAGAAAAAAGACAAGAGGGGAAAAAAAGGATCTCAATGAAAACTCAACAATTGTTTCTGTTGAAGCACAAACGTTTCTCAGCTTCCCTTCTCATCAGTCAGGTTGGTTTGTCAGCTGTTCTGCATGGCATGGATCAAGGCCCAGCCTCAGAATCTTCAGGTGGGTGCTGGGTACTGCTGGCCACCATGAACTTGCGTGCTGTCTCAGATGGGCCGTAGGCTAAGTAGGAGTGGTGCAAGTTGGGGCCCAGCTTCATCAGGGATCCAGCTGGCTCAGGGTGGACAAAGGCTTTATCAAGGCCACAGAACCTGAGGGTGGGGGTGCAGGGATCTGCAGTTGCAGTGAAATCTGGGCACTGGACTGGATGTGTCTAATGTTTTTTATGGGTTTGGGGCAATTTAGGACTCAGCCATATCAGGGCCCCAACTGTTTAGCACCCAGTAGATCAAGGCCAGGTACCATGACCTGTGAGATGGCCAAGAATCTGGGAGTGATGGGCCATGTGGGGGGTCAGGGATGGGTTAACCACTGGGGAATGGGGAGCTGGAGGGCCCTATTTGATGCTAGACTGATGCCAGACCTGGCAAGACTCAGGAATGGGCATGACGGCCTGGGGAGGGTGGGAGTTGGGGACCAGGCCAGTGCCAGGACCCAGCAAATGCTGGCCCTGGGAACATGGTGGTGCTTGATCAGCTAGCTTGGTGAGCTGAGGCCAAAACCCTCTAACCCTCTTCCAACCATCCAACTCCAACCCACTGTAACCAGCCCCATCTGTCCCCTTGAGCCTCTGGGCTCACAGAACTGGGGAGAACTGCTATCTCCTGCCTCTCTAACCTGTGTTCCCCTGGCCAGATGCAGCCAGTTTCTGACTTTCCACAGGTTTGCTAATTTCAGACAGGCCCACACAGACCTAGCTGCAAACTCATGGATCTGGGTTTTCAATTTCCTTAGGTTCCCTGGCACTGCAGTTCTAAGATGCCTCCTAGACCAAGGACAGTGGAGAGGGTATATTTCCAATTAGTCAATCAAACAGTCCCTGGTTTAGCTAGGGCAGACTACCTCTCCAGAATCAAGAATTTTCACTCTAGACCTTGGAGAGATCTTATACTGACTGTTTGAGTTCTGGGTAGAGGAGTTAAGAGAAATGCTGGCTCATGCTAATCTACCATCTTGAGAAGACACTCAGTATATGCCTCTTAATTGGAGCATTGAAACTATTTACATTCAGGGTTATTATAGAAAAATGTTTATTTTGTTCTTGCCCTTTTGGTATATTTCTGATGTTTAATTCAATCCTAATCCACACTTGCTTAGCTACTCTTCTAATAAAATTTGTTGAATAAGGAACTCTAAAATTTGTTTTAAATTTATTTTGTGGGTAGTGTTTCTCTAAGTATTTATGAGTCCTATTAGTTAATGCATATCTTGGAAAATTCTCATTTTCTCTTCAATACTTAAGGATACCTCTGCTGGATATAGCAATATTGGTTGATGATTATTTTTCTTTCAAGGCTTGGAAAATTTCCCAACTCCTTATGGATTTTAGAGAAATCAGAAGTGGTTCTGATTGGCTTCCCTCTAAATATGACCTGACAGTTTCCCCTTAAGTCTTTTAAAATTCTATCCGCATTGTGTATCTTAGGTATTTTAAATATAATGTGGTTTGGAAAGGTTCTTTATTGATCTTATCTATTTGGGCTTCTGAATAACTACTATATGTGAATCATCTCATTTCTAATGTTTTGGTAATTTTTCTGAAATTATGTCACTAGAAAGTTATCCATGTGGGCTGGGACTGTGTAGTTCAGTGGCAGAGCACTCGCCTACCACATGTGAGGCACTGGATTTGATCCTCAGCACCATATTAAAAAAAATTAAAAAACAAATAAAATAAGGCATGTTGTCTATCTACAAATACAAAAAATAAATTTAAGTTATTCATGTCTTTTAGCTTGTGTCTCAGATCCCTCTTTTATTCCAATGTTTAGTCTCTTAATGTTGTCCCATATTTCTTTTATATTCTGATCATGATTTCTTATTATCTTTTGTTGACTCATGCCTAAGTTTTCAAGTTCATATACTTTGTCATCAGTGCCTGAAATTTTGTCTTCTACATGATGTAATCTATTGGTGAGACATTCAACTGAATTTTTTGTTTGATTTATTGAGTTTTTCCTAGAATTTCTGTTCAGTGGTTTTTTTTTGAATGATTTTCTCTTTATTGAAATATTCTTTCACTTCCTATATTTTCTCTTTGTTCATTCCTTAGATCTTCTTGTAGTTAACTGATCACTTTTGACCACCAAGTTTTTCAATTCTTTGTCTGGAATTTCCTCCACATTAATATTTGTGGATTCAGTTGTCATGGTTGGGATTATAGCTTTTTGGAAACATCTTGCTGACTTGTTTTCTCATGCTATCTAAGATTTGCTTGTACATCTATTGAGATGGATCCTTACTTTATGTAGGTGTCTTTTAACAAGTAATCTCTTAATAAGCCCAGGCCTGGTGATATATCTTAGTTTTGACACATCCAGTCAGCATAATCAGTGTTAGTTTTAACCACCTGTTTGAAGGGAGAGAATAACCACCAGTAACAGCAGTATTTAAGTAAATCAAATATCGACATATGCTGTTCAAGTTATTATTACCAATCTCTATAGCTCTGTTGACCAAAGAGGAACATGAGTAAGAATTGATTTAGAATTGGCTGAGAAGATTAAGCATTATTGACAGTAAACAAATGAATAAAAAGAATGGATAAAGATGAAAAAATAAAGAAAATAGAGCAAAAGGAAAGAAAGAAAAAAATGGGGGGACAGCAGGATATATTTAACATCTGAGACCCCAAACAAATGCTGGTATGTAAACCCCTTTAAAGATCAAATGCAATTTACATACACTAAATGTACAATACTACAGAGTGAATATTTCCGTTCAAGAAAGGAGGCATGGGGTATATGAGGAAGGGATGGGACCAAAATTAAATTAACACTCAGCTAGGCAAACAAGTCCTTTAACTCTGCATATGGCACTAAGATGTGATTTCCAAACAACTTTGGCAGCCCCATTCCTATATCCTTGTCAGTTACAGTCCACAGGGCCTCTCACCTGACTGTCTCTGTCCACAATTAGCAGTTTTCCTTGATAGATATTCCATGTTGCTGGAATCTCTTTTTCTTTATTATTTTTATTTGTTCTTTTTAGTTATACATGACAGTAGAATGTATTTTTACATATTACATATACACGGAGTATAATATCCCATTTTGTGGTTGTACATGATGTGGCATTGTAATGATCATGTATTTATATATGAACGTAGGAAAGTTATGTCTGATTCATTCTACCATCTTTCTTATTCCCACCCTCACTCCCTTCCCCCACATTCCTCCCTGTCCAATTTGGTGAACCTCCACTCCCCCCACCAACACACTGCCTATTGTGAGTCAACTTCCGCATATCAGAAAGAATACTTGACCTTTGGTTTTTTGGGATTGGTTTATTTTACTTAGCATGATAGTCTCCAGTTCTATCCACTTACAAGAAAATGCCATAATTTCTTTCTTCTTTATGGATGAGTAATATTTCATTTTGTATATGTACCACTTTTTCTTTATCTATTCATTTGTTGAAGGGCATCTAGGTTGGTTCAGTAATGGGGAAAGGAACTGAGCAGACACTTCACAGAATAATAAATATAAATGGTCAACAAATGTATGAAAAAAATGTTCAGCTTCACTAGCAATTAGAGAAATGCAAATTAAAACTACACTGAGATTTTATCTCACTCCAGTCAGAATGGCAATTATCAAGATTATATGTAACAATAAATGTTGGTGAGGATATGGGGGAAAAGGCACACTCATACTTTGCTGATGGGGCTGCAAGATGGGGCTGCAAATTGGTGCACCTACTCTGGAAAGCATTCCTCAGGAAACTTGGAATGGAACCACCATCTGACCCAGTTATCCCACTCCTAAGCATATACCCAAAGGACTTAAAATCAGCATACTGCAGTGACATGTTTGTTCATTGCAGCTCAGTTCACAATTGCTGGCATCTCTTAATCCGGGGGGGGGGGGGTGTCCACAGCAGTTGACGCTTGCCTCTTGGGGCTGCCTGAAGGGATTCTGGCCTTGCTACACTTTTCCTGGCCACCCAAGCCTTCCTTTGAAATCTAGTTGAAAACCTTCATGAACTCCTAACTCTAGCATTCTGTATTCCTACAGGACCAGCCCCACATGGACAATGCCAAGGTGTGCTATCAACTTGAGTGGAAGATGTGCCCCCTTGGATGTTTGAAGCAGACTCGGAGGGCCTGGATGAATGATCATGGTAAGACAAATCCCAGGAAAACAACTTCCTAGACTGGGCATAATAAAATTAATCTTGAGGAAATGACTTCCTAGGCACCACTGAGCAGGCAGGCTGTCCCCATGGTCTCTTAAGTGAGTTTTCACTTTCACCCCAAGAGTCTCCTGTGTGTGGTCTTGCTGATTCCTGAGTAACCCTCAAGGCATCTCTCCTACTGTGACTGTTCAAAGTACTTAATTTTTCTTTAGTGGCAGTAATCTCTTCAACAGTCACACCTCTAATTTTTTCATGCTTCTTCTCCAGCTAAGTTTAAGGTTTTTGGGTAGTGATTTATTTGTTTGTTTGTTTGTTTATTTTATTTGTTCTAATTAGTTATAAATGACAGTAGGATGAATTTTGACACATTGTGCACAAATGGAGCACAAGCTCTCATTCCTCTGGCTGCACATGGTGCAGAGTCACACCAGTAGTGTAATCATACATGTATATAGGATGATAATGTCTGTCCTCTCTACTGTATTTCCCATGCCCACAGTCCCATCCCTCCCCTTACTCACCTCTACACAAATCAAGGTTTTTTCATTCCTTCCTACCTCCCCTGTTCCACTATGGGTCAGTATCCACTTATCAGAGAAAACATTCTGCACTTGGTTTTGGGGATTGACTTATTTCACTTAGCATGATATTCTCTAGTTCCATCAATTTACCCACAAATGTCATAATTTCATTCTTTATTAAGGCTGAGCAATGTTTCATTGTGCATATATGCTACATTTTATTTATCCATTCATTTCTTGAAGGTGATCTAAGTTGGTCTCATAGTTTAGCTATTGTGAATTGAGCTTCTATTAAACATTGATGTGGCATTACCCTTTAGTATGCTGATTTTCAGTCCTTTGGGTATAAACCTAGGAGTGGGATGGCTGGGTCAGTTGGTGGTTCCATTCCACGTTTTCTGAGGAATCTCCATACTGTTTTCCATAGTGGTCTCATCAATTTGCAGTCCCACCACCAATGTATGAGTGTACCTTTTCCCACTCATCCTCACCAACATTTATTGTTGCCTGTATTTTTGATAATTGCCATTCTGACTGGAGTGAGATGAAATCTTAGAGTGGGTTTGATTTGCATTTCTCTAATCGCTAGATATTCTGAACACTTTTTCATATATTTGCATCAGTTGTATTTCTTCTTCTGTAAAGTGTCTGTTCAGTTCCTTAGCCCATTTATTTATTGTGTCTTTTCTTTCAGTGTTAAGTTTTTTGAGTTCTCTATATATCCTGGAGATTAATGCTTTATCTGAGGTGCAGGTGGCAAAGAATTTATCCCATTCTGTAAGCTCTCTCTTCACATTGTTGATGGTTTCCTTTGCTGTGAAAAAACTTTTTAGTTTGATTCTATTCCATTTATTGATTCCTAATTTTACTTCTTGCACTTTAGGAGTCTTGTCAAGGAAGTCAGATCTTAAGCTGACATGATGAAGATGTGGGCCTACTTTTTCTTCTGTTATATGCAAGGTCTCTGTTCTAGTGCCTAAGTCTTTGATCCACTTTGAGTTGATTTCTGTGCAGGGTGAGAGGTAGACATTTGATTTAATTTCACTACATATAAATTTCCAGTTTTCCCAGCACTATTTGTTGAAGAGGCTATCTTTATTCCAATGTATATTTATGACACTTTTGTCTAATATGAGGCAACTGTATGTATGTAGGTTTGTCCCTGTGTCTTCTATTTTGCACCATTGGTCTATGAGTCTATTTTTGAGCCAATACCATGCCTTTGTACTTACTGTTGCTCTGTTGTATAATTTATGGTCTGGTTCTGTGATGCCTCCTGCTTCATTTTTCTTGCTAAGGATTGCTTTGTCTATTCTAGGCCTCTTATTTTTCCAAATAAATTTTTGATTGCTTTTTCTAGTTCTGAGAAGAATGTCATTAGTATTTTAATAGGAATTGCATTAAATCTGTATAATGCTTTTGGTAGTATAGCCATTTTGACAATATTAATTTTGCCTCTCCAAGAGCATGGGAGATCTTTCCATCTTCTAAGTTCTTCTTCATTTTTTTTAACTGTACAGGGTCTTTCACCTCTTTGGTTAGATTAATTCACAAAGTTGTTTTTAGGATATTGTGAATAGTAGTTTTCCTAGTTTTTATTTCACTACATTTATCACTGATGTGTGGAAATACATTTGATGTATGGGTATTGATTTTATATCCTGCTATTTTGCTGAATTCATTTATTAGTTCTCAAATTTTCTGGATCTTCTAAATATAGAATCATGTCATCACAAACTAGTGACAGTTTGAGGACTGGGTTGTGGCTCAGTGGTAGAGCACTTGCCTAGCATGTGTGAGGCATTGGGTTTGATTCTCAGCACCACATATAGATAATTTTTTTAAAAAGGTACATTGACAATTAAAAAATATTTTTAAAAATAGTGATATATTGAGTTTTTGTTTTCCTATTTTAGTTTTTTTATCTGTCTGATTGCTCTGGGTAGAGTTTCAAGGATGATGTTTAATAGAAGTGGTGAAAGAGGGCATCCTATCTTGTTTCAGTTTTTAGAGGAAATGGTTTTGATTTTTTTTTTTTTTATGTAGAGTGAATTTGGCCTTGGGATCAGCATAGATAGCTTTTACAATGTTCAGGTATGTTTCTACTATCCCTAGTTTTTCTACTGTTTTGGGCATGAAGGAAGGCTGTATTTTGTCAGATGATTTTTTTTTTTGGCATCTGTTGAAATTATCATGATTCTTGGTTTTGAGTCTATTGCTATGATGTATTATGTTTATTGATTTCCGTATGTTGAACCAACCTAGCATCCTGAGGATGAATGCCACTTGATTGTGGTGGACTATTTTAAAACATGTTTTTGTATGCAATTTGTCAAAATTTTATTGAGAATTTTTGCATCTATGTTTAGCAGGGATATTAGTCTGAAGTTTTCCTTCCTTGATGTGTCTTTGTCTTGTTTTGGTTTCAGGGTGATACTAGCCTCATAGAGTATGTTTGGAAGAGTTCTCTCCTTTTCTATTTCATGGAATAATTTGAGGACTATTGATTTTAATTTTTCTCTGAAGTCTTATAGAACTCGACTGAGAATCTGTATGGTCTCAGGCTCTTCTTGGTTAGTAGGCTTTTGATGGTGTGTACTATTTTATTGCTTGAAATTGGTCTGCTTAAATTGTGTATGCCCCCTGATTCAGTTTGGGAAGTTTGTTTGTAGAAATTTATAGGTGTCTTTGATATTTTCTATTTTACTGGAGTATAAATTTTCAAAATAGTTTCTAATTATCTTCTGTATTTCAATAGTGTCTGTCATGGTATTTACTTTTTCATAATTAATTTTAGAAATTTGAGTTTTCTCTCTCCTTCTTTTTAAGGTGGCTCAGGGTTTATCAATTTTATTTATTTTTTCAAAGAACCATCTTTTGGGGAACTGGGGTTGTGGCTCAGTGGTAGCGCACTTGCCTAGCAAGCATGAGGCACTGAGTTCAATTCTCACCACCACATACAAATAATTAAAATAAAGGTCCATCAACAACTAAAAAATATTTTTAAAAAAAGAACCAGCTTTTTTTTGGTCAATTTTTTCGATGTTTCTTTTGTTTCAATTTCATTGACCTCAGACCTGATTTTAATTATTTCCTGTATTCTACTACTTTTGGTGTTGATTTCTCCTTCTTCTTCTAGGACTTTGAGATATAATGTCAGGTAATTTATTTATTGAATTTTTATTATTTTAACATATGAACTCATTGCAATGAACTTTCCTCTTAGTACAAACTTCATAATGTCCCAGAGATTTTGCTATATTGTATTGGAGTTGTCATTTACCTCTAAGATTTTTTTTTATCTCCTTCCTGATGTTTTCTGTTATCGGTGCATCATTCAATAGCATATTGTTTAGTCTCCAGGTGTTGGAGTAGTTTTTATTTTTTATTTAACCATTGATTTGTACTTTCATCCCATTATGATCTGACAGAATGCATGGAATTATCTCTATTTTTTGTATTTACTGAGAGTTGCTTTGAGGCATAACATTTGGTCTACTTTAAAGGATCCACATACTGCTGAGATGAAATGATGGATGAAATACTTTATATAAGTCTGTTAAGTCTAACTTATTGATTGCATTATAATTTCTTTGTTTAGTTTTTGTTTGGAAGATCTATCCAGTGGTGATAGAGGTGTGTTAAAGTCACCCAGTATTATTGTCTTGGGGTCTTTTTGATTCTTGAAATTGAGGAGGGCTTGTTTGATGTATGTAGATGATCCATTGTTTAAGATACACATATTTATGATTGTTATGTCTTTTCAATGTATGATTCCCTTAAGCAGTGTGAAATATCCTTCTTTATCCCTTCTGACTCACTTTGGTTTGAACTCCACTTTGTCCAATGTAAGGATAAAACCCCTTCTTGTTTGTGAGGGTTATGTTTTTTCCTTGTGAGAGATGTTTTTTCTCAACCTTTTACCTTTAGTATGTGAATGTCTTTTCCTAGGAGGGGAGCCTCTTGAAGACAGGATATTGTTGGGTCTTTTCTTTTTTTTTAACCAATCTCCCAGTCTTCATCTTCTGATTGATGCATTTAGGCCATTAACATTCTGGGTTATTATTAAGATATTATTTGTATTCCTGGTCATTTTGTGTCATTTTTTGTTTTTAACTTGACACAGTTTCTCCTTTGATTGGCCTTTCCTGTAGTGTAGTTCCTCCCTTTGCTGTTTTTTTTTAAAATTATTTCCTCCTTATGGAATATTTGGCTGAGAGTGTTCTGTAGTGCAGGCTTTCTAGTTGTGAATTCTTTTAACTTTGGTTTATCATGGAAGATTTTTATTTCATCTTCAAGTATGAAGCTTAATTTTGCTGGATATTGAATTTTCAGTTGGGCAGCCAGGCACTGTGGAGCACACCTGTAATCCTAGTGGTTTGGAGGCTGAGGCAGGAGGACCATGAGTTCAAAGCCAGCCTCAGCAATGGCAAGGCACTAAGCAACTCATGAGACCCTGTCTCTAAATAAAATACAAAATAGGGCTGAGGATGTGACTCAGTGATTTTGTGCCCCTGAGTTTAATCCCTACTGCCCAGGAAAAAAAAAAAATTTCCCGGTTGGCATCCATTTTCTTCCAGAACTTGATGTATGTTATTTCTGAAACTCCTGGTATTGAACTTGAGAAATCAGCTGAAACCTGAATTGGTTTCCCCCATATGTAATTTGATTTTTCTCTCTCATATCCTTTAAAATTCTATTCTTAACCTGTGTTAGTCATTCTCATTATAATGTCCCTTGGTGTGGGTCTGCTATAATTTTGTACATTTTGGAGTCCTATAAGCCTCTTATAGTTGAGTTTCCATTTCATTCTTTAGATTTTGGAAATTTTCTGATATTATGTCATTGAAAAGATTGTGCCTTCCTTTGGTTTGTATCTCTATGACTTCGTCTATTCTGATAAATCTTAAATTTGGTCTTTTCATGTTATCCCATAATTCTTGGAACTTCTCTTCATGGTTTCTTACCATCTTCTCTGTGCTATTGACTTTATTTTCAAGAGTATATATTTTGTCTTCATTGTCTGAGGTTCTATCTTCTAAGGGGTCTAGTTATTTGGTGATACTTTCTATTGAATTTTTAATTTGGTTTATCGTTTTCTTCACTTTCTGCTTGATTCCTTTTTATAATCTCTGTTTCTTTATTGATATGATCTTTCACTTCTTATATTTTCTCTCCACTATCATCCTTTATTTCCAAGATCTGTCTAACTCTGTACTTTCTAAACTCCTTCTCTGACATTTCTTCTACTGTGTTGTCTCTGGATTCTATTGTTGGAAACATCTGGGTTTGAGGAACTTTGTTCCCTTGTTTTTTGTTTTTTTTTTTTCATGTAATTTTATAGTGTCCCTGAAGGCTTGCAGTCTCTCACCTTTAAGGGGGTCACCAATATCAAGCACTCAATGCAAACAATATACAACCTTAATCCAAAGAGCTCCCATTAAGGCATCTAGAGTTTTATTGGAATAAACAGAAATGATGTGTTCAACCATCGTCTACAGTATAGATAGTAAGTTTGCCATTTCAAATGACGAATAATAAAGGGACAGAAGTAGTGTAAGATGTGATGTTTGTGAAAGAGAAGGAGAGAAAATAGAGGTAAAAATTTATAGTAAAAATGAGGGAGTAATTAATAGAGCTTGGCTCTTCGCATGAGATAAATGAGAAAGAGAATCCAGGGAGACAAATAGGTGAGAGAAAAAAAATTTTATACAATTTAAAAAAATAAAATAAAATTATAAGAATATACAACAACACTATAATATACTATTCAGACATCCTGTTCCTTAATAAATCAATGTGTGGAAAATATTTGGATTCAAAGATGGTAGAAATGTGAGAGAGATGGCAAAAATGTGAATTAAAAGTAAAGGTAAGTAAATAAGTAAATGAAAGTCTCAATGGAAAATTGAACAATTGCTTCCTTTGGCTTTTGAAACTTTTCTCAGCCTCCCTTCCCTGTTAGTTCCAGTCTAGTGGGCGCTGGGCTGGATGGGTGGGCGAGTTGATAGCAAGATGCCTCCACACCCTCTTCCAGTCCGCCCCCCACTTGTAGCCAGCCCCTTCCATCCCCGTGCACTTCAGGACTTACTGAGCTGGACAGAGCCTGGGTTTCTCCAACCTGCCTCCCCACTCCCCACCACGGGGAACTGCCCCTAGTCTCTGGCTCTCCACGGACTTGCAGACCCAGACTGGCCCATGCAGACCCAGCTTCAATCTTATGGACCTGGGCTTCTGCTCTGCCCTGCTGCGGCCCAAGATCTTAATGCCCTTTCAACTTGCCGAGAGACCACAAGGGGTGCCTCACACAAAGGGGTGACCCTGCAAAGAGACAGCCAGATGGCAGCCACTTGCACACCCAGCAGGAAGACCTCAGGTACAACCCGACCTACAAGGACCCCAACAATATATCTCCAGGCCCTGGCCAGTGTCCCCAGACTGAGGCGGCCGTGCCCCGAGATAGTAGAGGTGGTGAAGGCAAACCTGCAGGCCCTGGCCCGTGTCCCAAATGACTGAGGGTTCTGTGACAATGGAGCAGTGGGCAGTGGGCAGTGGGCAGCGGAAGATCCACTGGCAGTCTGCAGGCTAATGGTAGGTTATGGGCAGGTGGACATCAGACGGCAGGCGATGGGCAGGCAAGCGGCAGGCAAACTGGCAAGTGGCGGGTGATAAGTGGCAGTCAGGGAGCAATCTGGCTCAGAAGGTGGACAATCACAGCAGGTGAATGAGGGGTAAACAGCAGGGGCTTGGGCAGCGAGGACAGCTCCTTGCAGAGAAACAGTGCTTCCTCTGCTTGATCCCGAGTCACGGAGTGACAGGGAGAGCAGCCTCCCTCCAGTGTGCCACCTTGGGTCCCTCCTAAATTTAAAGTTTTTAACAATCTTTTCTCTTCGTTCTCTGCTCCTGGTTCCACAGTCAGCTTGGCTAAAAGCTGCCAGCAATACCCACGCTGCCACCTGAATGCTGTGCTGCTCTGAAATTGTCTCCATCAAATTAATTAGTCCATCACCTTTGAATTTGGTCTCACACAAAGTCTCAAGACATGGGCAAAATACAGACAAGTTCTTTGTCAGAATGTAACTCAGTGGTTTCTAATCGGATTCTCAATAGAATCCTCATTTCCGTCTGGAACCTCATAGTCCAGTCTGTACTGTGCACATTAATCTCAGCATTCTGTCCTTCTGAGCTCCCCCCAGAATCATGCACTAAGCTTTGCTGACAGCATTAGAAGGCTTCTCCATTCTGAACCTCCAGGCTTTCCCAAACTCTTCCCATAAGCCAGTTCTAAAGGCTTCTGAACCACATGGTCAGATTAGTCACAGCAACAACTCCACTCTTGGTACCAATTTCTGTGTTAGCAGCTTTCCATCTCTGTGAACAAAATACCCAAAAGGAACAATTTAGAGGACGAGAAATTTATTTTGGGTTCACAGTTTCAGAGGTCTGGTCCATGGATGGCTGACTCCATTCTCTGAGTGAGGCAGAACATCACGAGGTGGAAGAGTGTGGGGGAGCAAGGCTTCTCAGCTCCAGTAGCCAGGAAGCAGAGAGAGTAGGGGGCAGGGATAAGGTATAATCTCTAAGGGACGCCCCCAGTGACCTCCTTCCTCCAGCCACCAACTGCCTGCAGTTACCATCCAGTAATCCATTCACATATTCATCCATCAAATGGATTAATCCACAGACGGGGTAACAGTTCTTATAATCTAATCACTTCCCCTCTGAATGCTGCTACATTGGATATCATGTTTTCCATACATGAGCTTTTGAGAGACACTTTATATCCAAACCATAACACTATCATTTGACAAGAGATTCAGTTCCAGAACAGATAGGGAGCTGAAACAACTCATCAGCAAAAACAAAAGCAAATAAGCAAATGAAAAGAAAAAAACAGAAACCCCAAATAATCTGATTTTAAAATGAGCAAGTGTCCTGTGTAGACATATCTCTAAAGCAGATATAAAAACTGATCAAATAATTTTATGTTCACATATGAGCATGTCACAATGAATCCTACTATTCTGTATAATCATAATGTACCAATAAAAAGTGGCTGTATGTACAAAATGTCCATCCTCACTAAGCAACAAGGAAATGCAAACGTAGACCACAATGAGATATTGCCTCACCCCAGTTAGAATGGCTGTTACCAAAACAGTCAAAAAATAACAACTGCTTGTGAGGTTGCAGAGAAAGGGAATATTCATGCATTGTTGTTAGGAATCTAATCTAGAACGGCTTTAGATATGAGGAATCTCCCCAAAGCTCCTTGCTGAAGCAGGAGGTAAAATGGTCACATTATGAGAGCTGTAACCAGTGGATTTAGTCCAGTTGATGGATTAATAATTTGAAAGAACTCCTGTCCTGGGTGGTACTTATAGCAGGTAGGGAGGTTGGAAGAGGGGCCACTGGGGTATGCCTTGGGGATTACACCTTGCTGCCTGGATCCTCCCTTGTCCCTACCCCATTGCCATGTCCCTCTTCTGCCATGATGCTCTGCCTCACCTCAAACCCAGAGCAATGGAATTGACCAACCGAATCTTTGAAATCAGGAACCCAAAATAAACTTTTCCTCTTCTAAGATGTCCTCATTAGGTGTTTTTGGTTACTGTGACAAAAAGCTGAAACATGCACCCATTATAGAAAAAAAGTACAATATTTCCTCCCAAAACTACAAACAGAAGTACCTGGTGGTGGAGCAAGCTATCCCACTATTAGGTATCTATCCAGAGGAAACAAAATATACAGAAGGATTTCTGCACTTGCATGCTATGGCAGCTGTATTCCTAAAGGTCAAAATCTGCAGTCAGTCTATGCATCCACCATCAGATGGGTGGACCAAGAGCATGTGTCATAAATACAGGAGGGAATATTATTTGGCCATAAAAAGGAATGAAATTCTCTGATGAGCAGCAACATGGATGGAATTGGAGGACATCGTGTTAAGTGAAGTAAGTTGGGCATGGAAAAAAAATACTACATTTTCTCTTACACGTGGAAGCCAAAACGTGGGTCTCGGAGAACTGGAGTAAAACAGTGGTTAGCAGAGCCTGGGAAAGCTGTGAGGGAGGAGGGTGGCTAATGGGGACAGGGTGAAGCCACGTGGGAGAAACAACTTCTAACACTCCATGGTGCAGAGAGTGACTGTGGCTGACAGCACATAATTGGGAATTTCAAAGGAGCAAGGAGAGAAGATTGAAGAGTGTTCCCAACACGAAAAAATGGCAAATGTCTGGGGTGCTATGCCATTTACTCTGCTCTGATGATCACCTGCTGTCTCCCTGTGCGGAGCATCATCACTCTCCCCCCGTACATATGTGCAATTCCTGTGTGTTAATTAAAAGAAGAAAAAAATTAAAACCTAGCCAAAGCCACAAACCTCACAAAATCCAGGAAAGAGAGAGAGGATGACACATAGAGACATGCTCTGGGTGGAGGCCCACGTGAAGATGGACCTGGAACGAGGGTCTACAAGTCAAAGGAGTCTAGCGGCCACCAGAGGCTGCAGGGGACCAGGACACCTCCTGCCCTGCAGCCTCCAGAGAGCGCGACCTTGCATCTTGGACTTCTGGTCTCCAGAACTGCGAGAAAATAAATTTCTTATTAAGCCACCATTCTATAGCTATTTGTTAACGGCCATCACAGGAAACTAGTACAGAGCTCAAAGTCCCTCCCGATTCCAGCCCCAGGAGAGACGCATCCCTGGAGACCCCAAACCAACTGGGACCAGGAACAGCAAGCAAAATGGGCAGCCGGTTCCACCCTGGGAAACTAAGCAGGCCTCCTTGCCCCTGCGCCTGCGGTGGTGGCGCAGGCTGGGGGGCAGCGCTGCGTTCCTGGGACTCCATCTCTGCAAGCAAGGTGCGCCCCCGGGTCCCCAGGCCACCTCGGGTTCCTGGGTTGACATCATCCGGAACGCAGGGCAGCGCTGCAGGGCTAGTGTGTGAGAGGCCAGCGAGTCAGCCGCCCCACATTAATATTTGATGGTGTTGAATCGCTTTCTTCTGAGACGGAGGAAAAGAGGCCATTACACAGGGGTAATAAGATGCGCTGGTCTGATCAGCCCGCTCCTGGCTGTCGGGCCGGAGGAGGTCGACGAGGCTGTGAATAATTCATCCACCTGTAATGATTTTCTAGCCCTTGCATCTCTCTCAGTCAGGAGGAGCTGGCCCCTCCACCCCCGCCCTGGCAATCCAGCCCAGGCCGGGTCACTCTCGGTCACACCGACCTGAGCGGAGGCGCTTCTTTTGGCCGGGCGTCCAGGAGGCGGCCTTGGTTTGCCCAGCCGCCCCACTAGCAGAGGAGCCATGCCCTGGCCCAGGGGTACGGGCCGCCCACTGCGCCTTGGGCTACTCAGACCCTCCCGTCCTTCCGTCCTTCCGAGTGGGCTGCATCCCAGAGGCTGGGTGGGGCGGGAGGCTGGCCAGGACGCAGACGTCTACCCCAGAGTGGAATGAGAGTTCTCGCGAGGCCTAGGGTGGAAACGCGGAGGACAGGTGACAAGCTTTCCCTGGGGGTCCTGAGCAGACTGTCAGGGGAAGCACCTGACAATCGTGCGGTAGCTGTAACACATGTGCGTGGCCATCGTGGCAATAAGAAGAGCACTAGTAGCATGGCACCCAGTGATTAAGTGGAGCGCAATCTCCCTTCCCTAGTCCCGCAGTGGTGGCTTTGAACCTTCACCGTCCTGCGCACCTGGCTGGCATCTGCACACCGCCAGGGTTTCCTAGTGAGGCCCCTGCGCCCTGCAAGGCCCCTCACCTGTGGTCTCAGACAGTTTCCTGCTGATGTCTCCTTTGTTTTCTTTCTACATATGATCTTTCAAAAATGCCACATGGGTTCCTGCCTCTGTAATGGCCATTTCTGCAGCAGGAGTGACCCCCTCCTTCCTGTCTTTCCTTGAACTTCTGCAGACCTGGCTCAAATCTCACCTCCTCACAGAGACCCTCTGTGATCACCTCCCCTTCCACCACAGGCACTGTCTGTCCACTTGCCCTTTGACTTGGATTCACAGCACTTAATGCTAGTGGACATTTCCGGCTTAGTCTGCCTGTGTGGCATAAGGCCCTGGCCGACACTCTGTGCTGTGAGAAACCTGACAGGAAAGACCCAGGTGACCCGTGGAAACAGTGAGGTGATGAATGTGTGTTGTTTGGAGCCTCCGAGTTCCTGGCAATTTGTTACATGGTAATAGATAATTAACACAGAGTTACACTTGCTAGCACATTAAATCCAGATTTCCTAGTAAGTGCAGCTGTGCCAATATACTTGGCTGATCTAATGTTGCATTTCCCTCTCCTTGATCGTCTGACACCCTTAGAATCTGCTCCCACACATGGTCCCCGGGATTCTGCCAATGTGTGTATCTTTCAGTATATACAGACACACACAAGCAAAGTTTTGCAAATTTTATGGTGGTTAAGCTTTTGGTGGTCAAAGTGAGAGCCTGTCCCCTTGTTGCATGCTGATGGGACCTGGTTGTGGGTCTGGTGGCAACGGGGATAGTCATGGTGGCCCCTGGGGGAAAAGGCATCCCCCAGAACATCCGCCCAGGAGCATCCTCCCAGGAGGGAGGATAGGCTTTTCGTACATGAGCATCAAGATTCTATCACAGGCAAGGGAGGCGGAGTGGGATTGGGGCATTCAAGACCACTGCCCCATTTGAATCCATCAGGAGTTCCCATGCCACATCACAGATGCCATTCTGAACCATGTGGTACCCTGGTTTTCACGTGAGAGACTTACTGAGTATGTGATTGTGATTGTTCTATTTCAACAACCTGCACAATTAAATTTTGTATTTGATTTTCAGCACTGTCAGCCCCACAGCTAAAAAAACAAAATCCCCAAACAAACAAAAAACCCAACAGCTTCTCTGAGCCATCACGGAAGCTCTCCGATTCTCAGACTCAAGCTGAGCCGCGCCGGTCTGAGGTTGTCACTCTACCGATGTGCTCAAGTGACCGGAAAGGGCCCCTTCTACCCACCCCCACCCCCGCACGCTGTCATTCCTGCTGCCATGGTCAAGTTGAGCAGTGCTGGGCTGCTTAGGCATGAGCCACCCCAGTGCAGTCACCAACAGGTGACCATGGGCCACGTGTGAGGCCACCACATTTGTGGACTGTGAACGTCCCCGTCCTATCACATGGAGCTCGGCACCATGCTCAAGCCACAGCTGGGACAAGCAAGCCCCAATCCCCACCTGTACCTGGGCTGCTCCTGGGACCAACTTTATGTCAGCGGGGGTCCAACCAGGAGGCATGTGGACAGGAAACCCCCTGCGCCCAGCCCCCTTCACACCTTGACGGAGTCCAGCCAGGCTTTCCTCTCCTCCCACTCCTGGCCTGGGGGTCCTGCCCGAGAGGCTGGGGCTACTCTCTTGCTCCTCCTCCTTCCCTCTTCTGGGTCTTCCTTCTCCTCAGGGTTTGAGGGCTGAGGAGGGCACCGAGGGACCTTGCTCCCCACCTGCCTGGGCTGTGGTGGTCTTGCTTTCACGTTTTCCTCTTTGGTTGGCAGGTCCTAGGTTGGAACCCAGGGCCAGGCAGGGGCTCCACCACTGAGCTGCAACCCAGCCCCTTTCATTTTATTTTGAGACTGGGTCTTGCTAAGTTGCCTTGAACTTGAGATCCTCCTGCCTGAGCCTCTGGAGTAGATGGGATTACAGGTGTGCACCATGGCTCCCAGCTGGCTTCAGCTTGGATGCCCCCTGTCCCCGGGCTGCACCTGGTGCTGATTGAACCCAAGAAATTCTTCAGGAGGTTGGGGACTGACCTCATCTGCCCTGCAGCGGGCAGGCCCGTAAGGACCCAGTGGGTCCTCTCAGCACCTACTTGGCCAGCATCTCCCATGTGTCCCCACTACTCCAAAGGTGAGTGTCAGGTTGCCTTATCCCTTCCTCTGTCCCTCCATCTGTCTCCTCCTGGTTTCTCCTCTTTCTCCCCAAGAGAGATCTGCTGGGGCAGTGGCTGGAGGGAAGGGTGGACCATTCCCCTTCTAGAGAGCAGCTGTAGATCTAAGGGGGTGCAGGGTCCTCCTTTGTCCCTTGACTGGGGCAGGGAGGAGAAAGGCACCTGCTATTCCCCCTTTGGTACAGGTAGCCCAGAGGCCCTCAGCAGGCTGGGACGGGTAGAGGGGTGGGCACTGTCGCCTGCCAGGCAGAGCAGCCTTGTCCTCTCATAGTCCTGTGGAGCTTGTTCTGAGGGCCTTCTTTGGAAAGGGGCACTCAGGATGCTCTTCAACTTTGAGGATTGAAGT
Source organism: Marmota monax (assembly GCF_021218885.2). Classification (NCBI taxonomy): domain Eukaryota; kingdom Metazoa; phylum Chordata; class Mammalia; order Rodentia; family Sciuridae; genus Marmota; species Marmota monax. The sequence goes on from NW_026694841.1 coordinate 2,307,045, forward strand.
CTGATTCAAAGAGGACAGGAGAATACTTCTCACTATCTTCTTCCATCCTTAAACCTCAGTCCTTTGTGCCTTGGACAGTCTTGTAGATCCTGGATGCTAACCGGGATCATGAGAGTGCAGTGGTCACCGAATGGTCCTAAGGTTGAGTTAGCTGCTTCTAACTCCAGCCACCCTCTCACTAGCCGTGTGATCTTGAGCAGGTTGCTTAGCCTCTCTGTGTCCTGGTTTTCTCTCTGTTAAGTGGGGTAATAGCAGCATCTGCCCAACCGACTTACTTACTTACATATTGTGTGTGTGTGTGTGGGGGGGGTCACGTAGAACAGTGCCCAGCAGGTAGGTATCACAGAGCTCAGGGCTTGCCCTCGAGGGGAAATGAGGAGAGAAGCCAGCAGAGGAGGAGGAGCAGGGGCCCCGCCAGCCAGCACGTCCAGGTGGATCATGGCCAAGGAGTAAGCTGGCATCCTGGAGGGGCAGGCAGGGCTTGGTGAGGAGGGCACTGGGGTGGCCACGCCTGGGCCCCACACAGCCTGTGGGGTGGGCAGGAGATGGTGGGGCTTCCTATAGAAGGGGAAACTGAGGCCTGAAGACCACCATGAGAACACCCTGCCCTGGAACTTAACTCAGGTCTCTGGCTCCCAGTTCAGTGCTCTGCTGCTCTGAGATGCTGCCTCCTTGGGGCACTGGCAGGGGGGTTCCTGGGTGCTCAAGGTAAGTTTCCCCGGGGAGCCACACCCCAGACCTGAGACCCTCACCTTGCCTCCCCCTTTCCTGGAGGCCACTCCAGGGTGCCACAGGTTGAGTTCCTGAGGGTCATTTCATACTTGCAAGGTGGTGCTCTCACCCTGCTTTGAGCTGGAGGAAGGGGACATGACGCTCAGAGAGGCAAAGTGACTTGTCCAAGGTCACACAGTAGAGAGGCACTGGCACTGAAATTTAAATGGGCACCAGAGGAGAGCGCAGCCTGACACCTCTGTCCTGGTGGCCGCAACAGGTGCTCAGGGCATGGGTGGGAGACAGGAGGAGGGTGCCCTCCCTCCAGCTGCGTTTTGGGGGGCTTCATGTGGGAGTCTGGGTGGGCTGCAGGGGCCCCCTTCCAAGGTGGGTGCGCTCTGGAGTGACATCTGCCACCCACCACTCACTCATGCTCAACAGGGGTCAGGGAGCCGGCCTCCCTGGAGTCCCGCCTGGGCGGGGGTCGAAGGCTCCCAGGTCGAGGCGCGGGAGCCGCTCTGCCCCGCGGGGTTGAACTTTCCGCGGCTGCTTTTCAAGGTTCAAGAAGAAAAAGGGGGGGCAGAAAGGGAAGGCGCTGTTTTCATGCTTCTCGCTTCATTTGCATAAGGTGAAAAATGTTTCCATAGAAACAACCAGAGGCTGTAATTTTTGAATAACGATTTCTGCACAAAGCACAGCCTGTCTTTTTTCAAAGGGGAATTAAGAAATCCTCAGCGGCGCTGCCACCACCACAAAGGGCGGGGAGAGCGGCGTCGAGCGAGGCCAGGCGCTGCCCACCGGGCCTCAGTTTCCCCTCCTGCGAGGCGGCGATCCGTGGCTCCGCGCCACCCGTGCCGCCCCCCGCGCGTCCAGAGCGGGGCGGGCGGGGCTGAGCGCCGTCGCTGGGTCCCCAGCCCTGGCTCGGACGCAGGAGGCCAGGACAGCGCTCCCACGCGCTTCCCAGAGGAGGCTGGGCACAGGGCTGGGCACCTGCGCACCGTCCCGGCTGCAGGGCACAGGCCCCGGCCCGCCCCCGCACGTCGCCCTCTGCGGACCGGGCGCTGCCCGTCCCGGCTCACTGGAGCGAGGGCGCCGGCCTCGCATGGGCGCCTCTGCCCCCTGGTGGCCCGAGGGCACCGCAGCAGCCACTCGCCCGGGGCACTGCGCCTTGGGCCTCAGGCTCAGCCAGGTGCCGGCCTCCCCGGCCCCGCCGAGGGACGCCAGGATCACCCGGCACCAGGCCACAGAGCAGGCGACCCTCGCAGTGGTCTCTGGGAGGGCTCTCGACTCAGGGGTCAGGACGTGGACACTAAATACCCAGAGAACAGGAGACTGCCCGGTGCAACATGGAGGTCTCTCCTGTCCCCCACATCACAGATGGGAACACTGGGGCCCGAGAGGGGGCTCCACTTTTCCAAGGCTTCCCACCAAGGAGCCCCCCCAGGGACCCAGGTGCTGGGTGGTCCGGGTGTGTCCTGGATGTCCACAGTGGCGGGGTTTATCCTCCTCATTGAACTGGGATGAAGTATTGAGGTGGGACTGGAGCTGATCCACCGGAATGCTCCGCGTGTGCCACTCATGGTGGAGGAGATGGCGCCATGAGCCACGGGCCTCTTTGACCTCCTCCCGGCTCTGACCCCCATCCTGTAGGGGATGCCTCTGTGACTGAAAACCAGCAACCCCCACCCCTAGGGTGACCTCCAGGGGCAGGACCTCAGCCCTGCACTCTGGAGCCCTCTCTGGGGACTCTCCGTGATCCTGCTGTCTCCTGGCTCCAGGTTGGTGGGCCGGGGGTCAAGAGGGGGGTATTCGGCTTTAGGAGAGGGGGGTCAGCAGGTGGTGTTAGACACGGTCCCCCACTGAAGAAAAGGTGGCAGAGTTGGCTAGACCCTGTGCCCCAGGGGACAGCCGTTCCCTGGGTAGGGGCTGCAGTAGCCCTTGTCCCCGGGAGCAGAGTAGGGAAGAATCACGATGGTCCACTGCAGCCCCCTGTGTCCTGCAGGTATCACCAGGTGGTCCAGGCAGCACGGGGAGGCTGTGGGGCACACAGACAGGCTGGGCTGTGTCCTTGGGAAAGAGCTCCCGTAGGCAGGGGGGCCTGGAAAGCTGCTTCACCTCCTGAGCTTCCGCTTTCTTGTCTGTAAAGTGGGCTCTGGGGGGGCTGCGCGGGGGTCCAAAGCGGGAAGGTCTGTGAACAGTGGGCAGGGCAGAGGCTTGTGAGTGGAGACGGAGGCAGTTTCCTTCCTGGGCTGGAGCTTGGAGGGGCTGCGGCCCAGCAGGATTGGAAATCCAGGGTCAAAGGCCACTTGGCAAGAGCAGGCAGCTAGTCATCCTTAGCCATGCTCCTGGTCAGCTGCACGCTGCCAAGGGACAGGCGCACCTGAGACTGGCTCAGTTCTGCTGCTGATGCCCTGCTGGTCCCTGGATGGAAACCTGGGAGTGGGCATGATGCTCCCCCAGAACCCCTGGATGCAGCTCACCCCCAGGCACTCCCAGGGGAGCACAGGTGCCAACCCGAGGCACAGGAAGGAGGTGGCCACACAGTGGGAGATGCTGCTCTGGGGAATGGCTGTGGTCTGGTGGTGTCTCAGCTAACACCACATGGGGTTCCTCTTCGAAAGAACACAGCATCGTGCCCAGGGTAAATATTCTGAAAGACAAGTGAAATCTCAAGTGGCCCATTTTAGGAGTCTGACAGATATCACAGATGGCCACATGGCCAACAGATGTCAAAATCCTGAGGAATCCACATGTGGTGGGATTCGAACTCAGGTCCCGGACTCCTTCCCCAGCGCTCTTTCCACCAAAGCAACTTGCTCCAACAGGCCTGTGTCTGGTGAATGCTTGTCGGCCACTGGAATGAACAGAAGAAGTGAATATGGATTCTGAGTGATTCTGCCCCCGCTCCACCTCAGAGCCCTTCCCAGAGCAGATGGTGGGGTGCTCTTGCTTGGAGACGGGGCAGGGAACTGAGGCTGGCTCCGAACTGGGTGCCCATTTACAGCTCCCCGCCCTTGCGTCAGGAAGACCCCTGGCCACCCCCAGTTCCTCAAGGTAACCCCCCCAAACAGATAAAAGCTGAGTGGAGTTTTGCAACATGAAAGTCAGTCCGAGGGAACAGACTCCCACAGTTCTGCATGAAAGAGAGGTAAGTGGTACTCAGGGAAGATGCAAGCACCCTAAATTGTTTTATGACGAAGGCAGTGCCCAGTGCCACCAAGGCAGTGAGGAGAAAGGACCCAGAGAAGCAAGTGATGTTGTCACTGAAAAATGCAGCCCTCTGCGACCTGGGGGGACGACCTGTGAAGCAGGGGCACAGGGGTGGGAACTCTGGGCTCCCTGTGGGGGGGACAAGCAGCTCCACCTGAGGGTTACAGGAGGCTGGACCCCCACACCCAAGACCCCCCAAGTGAGTTGGAGCCAGTTCCTGGAAAGGCCAGCTCTCAGGAGCAGCTGTCCCTGTGCTGCAGAGAAGCTACAGGGTGACCAGGGGTCAGAAGGCCAGGAATCTGTTACATCCCCTGTTGGCTTTGGAGCGTCCTTTAAGGTGGATGCTTGGAGGGGGCAGTGGGAGGAGCCAGAGGACAGCAATGGGGGCCTTCCAAAATGGCCCCCGAGGAGGACAACACTTTGCCGGGGTGGGAAGAGGGAAGGCACCCAGTCTCCATCCGGTATTCATTCAACAAGCACATACTGAACAGGACTCCGCTGGCTCCAGACAAGCTCAAGGCAATGAGTTGGCATTGCCCTGAGACCCCAACTGGTGTAGAGCCAAGCGCGACGAACTGCAGTCCAGGCAGGACGGGGTTCCAGAGGAGGAGAGGACTCATCTGGGGCACAGGGAGAAGCCTCGGGGAGGCCGTTGAGATAGGTCCTGGGGAATGGGCACCTCCCAGCAAGAAGACATGGCCACCAGGAGGCTTGCAGTGGGTGGGAGCAAGGGGTCAGGGCGTGGCTGGAGCCAGGAAGGAGCTGGGGGACCAGAGTCCCTTCCTGCTGGGCCCTGTCCTGGTGCCCAGGAGTTGGAACTGACCCTGCGGACGGCGGGAGAGGTGGGAGGCCTCGGGAGTGGGTGGTGAGGTGGGTGCGTGGCGTGGCAGGTGGAGGTGGGCCGGCTCAGGTACCGTGGGGAGGCAAAGGCTGTAGCTGGGGCCGTGGGGTAAAGAAGATGGCTTGGAAAGTGGGGCGCGGGAGCACCACGGGGCCTGGACAGCCTGCCGCGCTGCCTCTGGCCCTGCCTCTGGCCCTGCCCTGACACCAGGGACTCTGGAGGGTCACCCCCACTTCGTTCCCCTCCAGCCCCCTCCCTTTCCCCTCCTGGCTCCTTGCCCCCCCCCGCTCTTCCCTCCCAGGCGCCATCCTGCCCTCCTCCTCCTCCCTTCTCCCCTTGTCCTTGGCAGTGAAGATTCTTGTTTCTGGACACAAACAAGGACCTGGAGGGCTGCTCACCCTCCCCTCCCATCCCAGGTGAGCCTGGCCACAGAGTCCTCTGGAATGCCAGCACCCTGGCCAGCCTGCGCGTCCTTCACCCACGTGGGCAGGTGGCAGCTCTCTGCAGGGATGAGAGGACCTCAGGACCTCCACCTGGGCCGGTCACTGTGACTCTCCTCTCTGTTCTGCTCGGCTGCCCACGTAGCACAACCGGGGGTCATGCTGGCCAGGAGTGTGCAGAGCCCACCTGCCTTGGTGCAGGCTTAGAAGGCACAGGACAGGGCCAGAGGCCCCTCTGCTGGATGGGCGCAGGCAGATCTGCCCTGACCACCGCTGGGGCTACCTGTGCCCCCTGCAGGGGCATCCAGCTTGGCACAAACCCTTAATCTATGGAGTGAGGTTTCATGATGAGGGTGGGAGTCACTTGGCCAAATGGGACTGGTTTTTATGGGAATTCCCAAGTGGATTGGAAGTCCCTGGCACATGGTGGCCTCCAGAGGCCTGAGCCAAGCCCTTCGGGGCACTCCTCTATCCTGCACCATGTATGACGGGCCAATGATCCCGTTCTACCCGCCACGGGGGCCTGTTGGGAGGATAAAACAAGGAAGGGGAAGTCTTTTCTGGCCACCAGGGGTCTCTAGAAAGTTGAGTGTTGTCCCAGTTGGGAGGCTCGGGGACGTGGGCCCCACCATCAGCCCAAGGCAAACAAGAGCAGCCAGTACTGTGCAGCACTCCATCCTCTAGCAGGGGACCCTGGGCCCCACAGCCGGCAGTGCTGAGGCCGGAAGGGCTGACCTCCACCTTCGGAAGAGGACAGGGGCTCGGGCGGGGGTGGGAGAGGCAGGTGGCCAAGATAGGGATTCTGGGGCCTTTGGGCCCCAGGCCTGAGGCTCCATATAAGGAGACAAGCTCAGTCCTCGGTCCCCCTCCAAGAGGGGGAGGAAGTGAGCTCATCTCAGGGCTGTGGATTTGCTTAAGGCGCGGAAAATTGTTTCCAATCCCCTTCCCACGGGGCCTGAGCGGGGCCCTGCATCTACCACCGGGAAGGCCTGGGGTGCAGCTGGGGGCAGCTGCCATGCTGGCCACTCCACTGCTGGCTCTGCCAAGCCTTGTCCCCACTGGGCCTCCCTCCACCCCAGCTCTGCTGTACTGGGAAGAAGGCTCCAGAGGCCAATAGGCACCTGGTCAGCCCCCTCCAACCCTGGCCAAACAGCGGGTGGGTTTTCCATGTGCGAAGCCAAACCAAAGATCTGGGCTTCGTTTCCCTGCTCAAGTGAAACAGAAAACCTGGAACCCATCAACTGTCATTGGGGATGGAGAGGACAAGGCCGTCTCCTGGAGGAGACGGAGAAGGTGGCTGAGGGGTGAGGCTGGAAACCTGAACTTGGTGAACTGGGGGGCTGGGGGCACCAGGGCCCCCAGAGAGATGGGCCGGGAGAAGTTCAGCCCAGTGCAGTGCCTCCAGGTGCCCAGGAAAGTTCAGCCCCAGGAGCCATTTGCCCAGGACCCAGCTTACCCACCTGGTCACACAAGGCAGGCCCCTAGCGGTGGTTTTCACGGCTCAGTCTGCCTGAGAGGGCTGCTCTAGGGGTCTCTGCCCAACCCCACACTTTAACCAGGGCAATCTCCTGAAAATCCGCCCTACATTTAGACTTCTGAATAAGAATTTGCTAGAATAAAGTATCTCACAACTTAAAAAAGAAAAAAAGTAGAGCTGATTTGGAGAAGCCGGTGCCAGATGCCCACAAAGGGGGCACGTAGCATGAGCCCAGGCGGCCTGCGCAGGAGGGATGGGCTGGCCTGGTAGAAAGGGCTGGATTCAAGATGACCTTGGACCTTCTGTCACTGAGCTCGGTCACCCCTTGAGGACCAGTTCAGGAGCCATCAGTTCCACACTCAGTCCTGAGATTCAGGGGACCATCAGAATTGGAGTGGAGTGGCCCTCCCCATGACGGGTTCTCTGGAGGGAGGGAGGACAGGCAGGAGAGAGTGCTCACGCTTCCTGCTGCACCTTGGTGTGTGCAACCACAAATTGGGTACAGAGAGAACCTCTGCCCAGAGCTGCAGGGAGAGACACTGCTCCCACAGCTCCATGTGGGCGGCCTGGCTTCTAGAAAGTGCTCAGTTAAAGTGGAGGTGGTCGCTGTGATCCTATCCTTATTGAGATTCCCAGCCTTTCTCTGGCTTCCCCAGAACACAGCAAGTCGGCCTGGCCCCACAGTTACTTCCTCGTGCTTGTCCTCGGGAGGAAATTGAGTCAAGAGGCCCCGAGGGAGAGAGCCGATGGCAGGGGTGGAGCCCGTTCTCCGTTACCATCTCCCGGTTGTGGCAGTTTCCATCTCCAGGGCCACTCTGCAAACTCTTCAAAAGGAACCAGGTCGTGCCCCCCGCAGTCGGTGCCTTGGAGAAAACCAAAGGCAGCTTTGATATGTCAACTCAGGAACAAGTGGATGGCATGGATCATGGGTGCTGCTTCCCGAGCTAGCAAATGACTGTAAATGACGCTCTCAGACGCCCCTCCTAATGTGCTGGGTGTTTATGATTTTTTTTTAAGGGCTTCATCAAAGAAAATGCCGTAATGATGCTCCTAAGTTAACAGCAGTAGTTTAGAAGGGATGAATTATTCACATTGGAGATGAAACAGGGTCTCTGCAAACTGGGCCAGCCGAAGCAGTCCCTTTCCTGGGGACTATTTTTATCTTCTTTTACAGTCTTTCATCTTGGGAGACACACGGTTCGGGAAGTACAAGGAGCCCACTGCGCAGAACCCGAGTTGGCAGGATGTCAAGTCTGAAGTACTAGGCGTCTGGGAGCCTCTGCAGAGTCCCAAACCCAGGAATGTGAGGAAGTCTGGGAAAGTGGCACAGCAGTTCTAGTGAGGACGATGGGGGTTCCAGGGTCCCCCATTTCTTATTCTTGGGGAGTGGTGGAGGCCCAGTTCTCCCTTGTGGTCACGGGGCACTGTGGACCCATTCTCCTCCTCTCCCTTTTCTGGAATTCAGTTACTCTTCAAGGGACAATGCCTAGAGCTCTTGGGGAAGAGTGTGTGGATCCCACAAAGGGCACACAGAGGGGCCTGCCCAGAAGGAGAGGAATTTGCGATTGCAAAGCCCAGGGTCAGACATGGACCAGCAGGGTCCCAGAGTTCTCAGGCCATGCCAGTCCCACGTTGTCAGACTCAGGCACAGACCACTTGCTTAAGAAAAATAAATAAATAAAATAAAAGATACACGCTGTTCTATATGGTGGCCACTTGGAATGTGGTTGGTTCCAACTGGGATGGGCTGTGAATGTAAGCAACATTCCAAAGGCTCAGTGTGAGAGAAGAATGCAGACTATCTTATCAACATGTTTACATTGATTACACATCAAGACAGTGGTATTTGGGATGCAAAGAGATTAAACAAAATACAGTGTTGAGATTAATTCACCAGTTTGTCTTATTTTTTTAAAATAGCTCCTAATTTTTTAAAAAATTTAAAAATTAAAAAACAACAACAACCCAGCTGCACGGCCTGGTTTTATATTCCTGTCTGATAACACTGCTCTAGAAGGAGCCTGGGAAGCCAACCACCCAGTGCCCACCTCTTAATGGCGACATTAACAAAGAACCCCGCCTTTTATAATGGCTCTGTATTTTCTAAGTTTTGCAGCAACTTCAAAATGAGCCTCAGTTGCTTTGTATCAGAAAGGACACAGCTACCACTATTTTTAACGAGCCTCAGAGCTCCCTGGGAAGTGGGACCTGGCTTAGCAGCTGCCCTGGAAACGCCAGGGTCAGCAAACATGCTGTGGGAACAGACTCAGGAAACAGCCAGAGAGCAGGGGGCCCCTGAGGATGCCAGAGATTAGGGCTGGGGCTCAGGGTTCAAGAGCTCAGGGGCTTGTCAGGCAGGAACCCACAGGAGGGGTCATGGGGAAGTTCCTCAATGAGACACAGGAAGTGGCTTCAGAGATGGCTTTGGCCAAGTGGAAGAGTCGTTTCAGGAGTGCGCGACAGGAAGCTGTTCCCTTCTTGCTGGGGGAGAGTGGGGCTGGTCCATTTATCCACTGTCCCTTTGAGGAGTGGAGGCTGCTCTGGAGTGGGACCCAAGGTCGGGAGGCCCAGGGGAGAAAGGGACAGGGCTCTACCTCCCAGGCAACAAGATATTCATAAAGCTGAGCTTGCTCAGCACTATCTACAGGGCTGGGCCCTGATTCCCACGCTTAACATGTTCTAATCAATCTCTTCCTCCATTTCAATCTTGCAGGATAGGATCGGTGAGTGCCTGCATTTCACAGATGTGGAGCCCCCCGGGGGGAGGGGGTAACCTGCTGTGGGTTAGAGCTGGTCTCGCCGCCCAGGGGCGAATTTACCTGTCCCAGCCACCAGGGGCACTGTTCACAGCGACCTAAGCCCTAGGCCAGCGGGGTCCAAAGAAGTACAGGCAGCCACGTTTCAACAGTTAAAAAAAAAAAAAAAAAGGGAAATTCATTTTATGTTTCACTGGGTCTGTCCAAAATATCATCACATTCTGACACGGAATCAACATGAAATTATAAAATTTATTGATGATAATTTACATTTTTTATTCTGCTAATTATTTGAAATCTAGAATGATTGTGAATACGTAAGTATGTACCTTTACATATTAGGTACACCCTAGGCACTCAACAGCCACGTGTGGCTTGTGGACACAGCATTGGACAGTGCAGCCCTAGAATCTAGAGACTTAAACTCAAAGAACCAGCTTGGGGCAGCACATCTGTCAAACCTAGTTGTCAGTGGAGCTGCTTGAGACCTGGGTTGAGGAGGCTTCTGAGGCAGCCTCTGGGTTCCGTGTGCAAGAAGCTGGGATTGATTGGAGGTGTTTGCCTTGAACTCTGAGGGGGCACCAGGGAAGGGTCGTGCCCGGCACGTACTGACTGACAGGGAGCCAGGCCTGGGCGCTTAACCTTCAAGCCTCAGTCTCCAAAACTGGAAATGGTGCTCAAGAACTCCTACTTAGTAGGACATCTGGGGATGCAGGGTGGACGTGCGGTCGGCGAGGAGAAAGTGTCCCTCTTCCTTCTCGCAGCTGGGGGGCCCTCCTGCACCCCACTCAGAGCTCGGCAACATCTGGCTGGCCCCGCGCCCTCCCCAGGGGCCGGCAGCTCCGGACTGCGCAGGCCTGAAGGTTTCTCTGCCCGGTCAAGGCCAAGGAGGCCTCAGCTTGCTCTGCTCGCTCCCCACAGGGCCCCTCGGCTGGCCCCTTCTCTCAAGGCCAAGGATGGCCTCAGCCGTCCCAGCCCAGCACAATAACCCTAGCGTCTCAGCTTGCCGCGGGCTCCCCCAGGGCCTCCACACCTATCAGATGGCTGACAGCTGAGAGGGTCCTGGGTTTTCAGGACTCCCACCCGGCCACCTCCGACAGCACGTCCTCCCCGGGCCTCCCTCCTGGACGCTGGCTGTCCTCCAGCTGCATGCACAGCGGCCTCCCGGGCCCGCGCGAGTTAACACCTCTCCCAAGACACCTTGGGCTTCTTCTGGGGAGGAATTCGCTTCCAGAAACATCTGGCAGGGAACGCAGGCGAGCGGGGATGGCGCGGGACAGGCCGCAGCTCCAATTAGGAGACAGCTAGGTCTCTCTGAGTATGACGGGAAAGTGATTCTCTGGCCAACAGAGTTTAATCAAAATGTTTTATGCAAGACGTATCCCTGACCCTGGCAAATCTTCCCCCTCTTGCTGGAAATTAAACAAATATATTGTCAGCGCGGATTCCAATGAGCGCATGAACAGATGCGGCCATGCAGCCATGAGGTGGGGGTCACCGGGCCCAGAGGAGAGGGAAGGTGCTGGAAGCTCTGCATCCTGTCTTTGGGGCTTTCGGCAGCTCCTGCTGCCTGCCGGGGCCTCGGGGAAACAAAGGCTTGCTGCCTTCTCTGTGACATTTCTCTGTCCCCAGCAACGTCCCCTCCTGCCTGGTGGCCCTGCGTTCTGAGCAGGGCCCCAGCCACTGCTGTTCCCGCCCTTCCTCCCGCAGCATGTGCTGGGGCATCTGTCTCTCCTGGCAGGCTGCGCCCCATTTGTCTTCACACCCTGGCAAGGGGGACAATGCCTGGCACCCGCAGGCCTCCAACAACTGTGTGGGGGGACGCAGGGGGGCAGCCTCAGGGGGAAGTCCAGGGACCTTCCCTGCAAGGAAGGAGAGCGGAATCCCGACCCCGCCACGCTTCAATCCCATAAATCTCAGTTTACTGACCAGGAAAATGAGCACAAAGACAGATGGCGTCTGGCTCGGGTTGCAGCGGGCACTGATAAGTCCCAGACACATCTGGGCAGGTGTGGCACAAGCCAGTGGGACGGCAGTTGGTGGCTCAAGTTCCCTGGGAAGCAGCACTCAGAGTGCTGGGCGCCTCGATGGCACTGTGGAGACAAAGAAAGATGACGGCAGAGCTGGGGTGGGGGGGAGATCGGAAGTCCCCGTCCCTGAAGCTGCCTCTAAGCGGGCTCTTGTTTTATTTTATTTTTTTCTTCTTTAATTTGTTCTAATTAGTTATACACGACAGTAGAATGCAATTTGACACATTGTACACAAACGGAGCACAACTTCTCCTGCTTCAGGCTGAACATGGGCGAGTCACTCCAGTAGTGTCATCATACATGCATAGAGGGCAATAATGTCTGTCTCTTTCTACCGTCCTCCCCAACCCACAGCCCAACCCTCCCCCCACTCCCCTCTGCACAATCCAAAGTTCTTTAGTTCTTCCCATGACCTCCTCCCATTAGGGATCCCCATCCACTTACCAGAGAAAACATTCAGCCTCTGGTTTTTGGGGTTTGGCTTAGCATGATGTTCTCCAGCTCCATCCATTTACCTGTAAATGTCATAAAGTCATTCTTCTTTAAGGCTGAGTAATATTCCATTGTGTATAGGTACCACATTTTCTTTATCCATTTATCTGTGGAAGGGTGGGCTGGCACTTTATTATTTTTTTTTTTTTTGGTACTGGGGATGGAAACCAGGGGTGCTTAACCACTGACCTACATGCCCAGCCCTCTCTCTCTCTCTCTCTCGCTCTCTCTGTATGTGTGTGTATGTGTGTGTGTGTGTGTGTGTATATATATATATTTTTTAACTTAGCGTCAATGTCTCACTAAGTCACTTAGGGCCTCGCTAAGTTGCTGAGGCTGGCTTTGAACTCTCAATCCTCCTACCTCAGCCTCCCCAGTCCCTGGGATTAGAAGCATGTGCCACTGTGCCCAGCTTGAGCTGGCTCTTGAAGGCAGAGGGACTAGGCCCAGAAAGGTGACTTCACTAAAAATCACTGAGCAGGAAAATTCTTGGGGCAGCCAGGGTTGGCCTGGGCCCTGAGTCTGCTTCTGTGTGTTCCCCACTGGGTGTTCTGGAGCTGTGCAGACTCATGGATCCTAGTGCAGGTCTTCCTGCTTACGTTATTGATGAAGGAGAAAAAAGAGCACGAGGTCAGAGTGAATCCCATCATCATTCTAGCTTTGAGAACATGAATCTGAGTCCCTCCTTGGGCTGAACTCCTCCTCCTCGTGAGACATGGGGAAGAATGGGGGCAGTGAGTAGAGAGCGTGGCAGCGGATAACAGGCCCTCTTGGCCTGCATCTTAAGGGTTAGGGAAGGTGATAGTCCAGCTCACACATTTTGGAGCAGGCCAGCCGAAGGTGGACCATGGGGGAGCATGCCTGATGGTAGTACAACCTCTCTGTCCAGCTTGTGGCCTGCAGGGACCCAGTTGCCCCCACAGCTCTGAACAGTGCATCGTCATCCAGGAGCGGGTTCGCATCTCCCCATTTTTGAGTGAATGTATTTGAAGAATTGTGCTTTAAGGCCAGAAGGTGGGAGGTGACAGGACAGCCGAGTGTGGGCAGGGGACAGGCTGGGGACGGGAAGGCCAGCCATGAGCCTGGTCCACCTGGAGCAGGGCGCCTCCGGGGCAGCCGTGGTCCACATGCTTCTCAGGAGGGTTGGCCGGGCAACCTGCCCAGTGGTCTCCGCCACCCACGCACCTTCCAGGAGGCGCCGGGCCCTGGGGCTTGGATTCTCCGAGCCTCCGACGCGCATCCATGAGCTCCGGCACAGATGGAGACCGCGTTCTGCCGGGAGCAGGAAGTGTCTCGCGTTCCTCGCCACAGATCAAGTGTCCCCGGGCTGGGTGGACACGGGGATCAGTGCTCTCTTGTCCCCCGAGCCCCAGGGCCAGCTCTGCTCTTGCACACTCTCCCTCTGCTGTGCCCAACAGCTGGCTCTGCAGGAGGGGCCCTTGGCCTGTGGGGCCCTGCGCGCCTGGGGCTGGGTCTTCCCATGGCCTCTCTGGTCTGTCCTGACCACCAGGAGGTTGGGGCCCTGCCCTGCCCCCTCAGACAGCTGTGGCCAGGGGCTCTGCAGCTGCCCGGGTTGGGGACATGGGAAAGGGAGCGCGCCTGTCCTTCCTGGTGGGGCTCCAAGATGGAGGGGTCGAGAGCCCTGCTCAGCACAGGGCAGATCAAGGGGAGGAGAGAGGGGAGACACCCGGAGGGACCGGAAGCCCTGGCAGGGGTCGCAGGAAGAGGGCGGAACAGAGTCTCGGGCCACAGGCACCCACTGCCGCAGGCACCCCAGGCCCAACCCTGTGTCCAGAGCCAGCCACCACATGCAGGGGAGGGGGAGGCCCCGTAGCACAGCGTCACCAGGCCGCTCACCTGCATCCCAGCGAGGACCCCTGGCCGCACAGGCAGGGGCAGGGTCTCCTGTGAAAGCTGTGGATGCAGGAGGCCTTCGAGGCCGAGCGAGATGCTTGGGGGACATGTCCTGCTGGGGTCCTTGTTCCCGCACAGACCCATCCCTGGTGACAGCTGGTCACCTTCCCCCAGGTGCTGGTGACTTGTTCCACAGTGGGCGAGGCGGGGCCTCACCCTGGCACCGCCTCGCCTGGGCTCAGGGACCCGGCTGCCCTCCAGCTCTCCCCGTTCTGCGGGACAGCGGCAGGTGGACCTCCCAGTCCCGGGGAGCAGCCGTGTACAGGAGCGCCCCAGCCGCGGTGGACAGAGACGGCTGTGGTGATCCAGGAAGGCTCCCCAGAGGAGGCGACCCCGGGTTGGGTCCTGAAGACCAAAGAGGAGTTTGATGTGCAGACGGGGAGGAAAACAGCGTCCCAGGCAAAGGAGCCCACGTGGGTGTGGGAGGAAGGCGCCGCCCCCTGGGCCCCGGGGAGCTGGGGGCCTTTATCCATTTATTTCTATGTGGTGCTGAGACTCGAACCCAGTGCCTCACACAGGCTAGGCGAGCCTGACCCCTGAGCCAGCCCAGCCCTCGAGAGGCCCTTTGAGGACTTTAGAGAACAGGCAGAATTCAGGAGGGCTGGGGGCACTTCTCTGCGGTGACTTCCTCCCTAGTAAGTGCCTGGTTGAGAGTAGGATGCGCAGGCTCCCGAACGTCCCATGTTCCTTGCAGGAACAGAATGTGGCTGGCTGGCTGAGGAAAGAACAATGGTCGGCAGTACCCTTCCAGCCTCAGGACCTTGGCATATGCTGTTCCCTCTGCTGGTGACACTGTTCCATCCCCCACCCATGACATCTTTCACAGTGTGCTGCGTCCATCTTTTTGAAATTTCGTTTTTAACTGATACTAAAAGTTTAAAAGTTGTCCATATTAATGAGGTGCCATGTCATGTCTTGATACGCGAACACATCGTTACATTTAAATCAGGGTGACCTCGGTCTCCTCAAACACTGACCAACTGCTCTGTGGTTCTCGCTCCTGCCGTGACCCCTTACCAGGCGTAGGACTGTCAGTAAATGTCCCTTGTCCCCAAATTAGAAAGAGCCGCTCTTTCACTCTTACTAAGTGAAGTACTTGAAAATGAACGCCCACCTGGGGTTTCTGGCTCCTGTCGCAGGACTGACCCGTGTCGGGGCCAGGTAAGGGCGCAGGTGGGCAGCGGAGGCCTGGTGCTGCAGTTGGCTGACCCCTGCCAGCTGACCAAGGCCCTGCCTCCTGTCTCAGCCTCGCCGCCTCTGCGCGGAGCCTGGGGCGCCAACTCGGACCCCACCTGGCCAACGGGGACCTGCTTGACAGGGGACGTTCCCAACAAGGGGCCTGCCTGTCCCCTGCATGTGTCACTTTCTGCAGGCCCCGTGTTCCTAGCACCCCCTGCGCTCAGCTGGGCTGGGACTGGACCGAGGGCAGCTCTTCTCCAGGGCCTGTTTCTGTGGGCGTGAGGGAGAGCAGGCTGGCTTCCTGTCCCAGCCCGCGAGCCCAGCCTCCAGCCCGCGAGCCCAGCCTCCACTCCGAGGGCCTCGCTCCGTGGTCTGCAGAAGGCCTGGGCCTCCCGGCTGCCTGGGCTGCGGGAAAAATTTTCCTTAATTATTTTTTTATAGCCTAACTTTTGTGTGAGAGGGTTTGTTATTATCCCTGCCTCGCTTGAGAGTCATAAGCCTGCAAGAAGAGCCATAAATAAAACTTTACTTAATATTCACAGCCCGCGGTGGGTGATGGATGGGGTGGGAGCCCCTCGCTGCCCAGCGGGTTCCCGGGAAGGCAATTACTTTTAGCTGCTTGTAATCAGAACCGCTTCCTACCTGGACCTTTGTTTTCCTAACTTCCCCATTTAGAACCGGGATGGGCGACATTGTGTCCCATTTGTACCGTGTCGAGGGAGATTACTTGGGGCGCCGCTGTGCGCAGGGCCGCGGGGGCCGCCATATTTTACCGGGGAATCCGGCTTTGAAACACTGAACTGCGACAACAGCCAAGACAGGGCCGTGTTCTGATCCCCAGATCCTGAAGCTCTGGGGACAAACGCCTGGCAGTGGGATTGATTTTTCCTGAGGAGTAACAGAGCCATAACTTTTACCTCTATTATTTCAAAACCTCAAGACTGACTCTCCCTGGCCCCGAACCCCGGCTGGCAAAACAGAAATGGAGGGGGCTCGGTGGAACACGCGTGGGCTCTTGAACCCTCCTACCCCAGGGTGGGCTATGTGACCCTCCACAACCTCCTGACCCCTTCTGGGCTGCAGCCAGCTTATCCAGAAAATGGCCAGTCAAGAAAATGACACTCATGTCACTGTTTCCTGAGCCGACATTTTGTTGAGCACCTACTACATGCCAGGTGCCCTGCTAAGTCCGTCATGCACATTCTCACGAGGAATCCACATCAACCAGACAAGTCCGTTGACAATTCATTAACAAACGCACACTTTTTGAGGCTCTACTGTGTGTCAAGTGTGATATGCACTGGGGGTGCCTCAGTGGACAAGATGGGGGAGGCTCTGACTCTCAAAGCTCCTTTTCTAGGAGGGACAGAGAATAAACATGTAACAGGACCATCCTGGAGATGGTGAGGTCTGTACTTTGGAAGAGATGAAAGGGGGTGAAGGCGACCAAAGAGACATGCCAGGCCCTCTGAGCCACTGAAATCCCAAGGGAGCCCCAGTGGCAGGGAGTTGCCCCGATACAGGAAGGTTGGGAAAACATTCAGGGATCAGGAACCTCACGTGCAAAGGCCCTGAGGCCAGTGCCGTGGAAACCTCAACCTGCTTACCCAACGCCATTCCAAGTTGCCCCTCCTGTGCAGCAGCACCCAGAAAGTAAAGCAGTGTTTCTAGGAGCTGTGTCTAAGGTCCCACGTGGGCCTGGAGACCCTGCAGAGGCCTCTGAGTAGGATTGAGAGGGCAGCGGCAGGTGACATCAGCAAATGCTCTCTGGTGAGGGCAAGGCAGGTAGGTCTCCCCAGGCCTCAGGTGCTCAGAGGAGAGGCAACATCAGGGCTCAGCCCACAGGGGTCCCCCGCCCTCTGGCCTGACTCTCCACGACAGGCACACCTCACTTGAGTGTTTGGGAATCCACTCCCTCCCCTGGGAGCAGCCTAGAGCTGGGTGCTGTGTCCACCAGGAAGGCTCCTCCCGGGAGGGAGGGAGACGTTGCTGGAAGCACCCTCTGGGCCCCTCGGCCCCTGGTCTGGTTCCCTGTCTCCACAGCAGGGCTTTCTGCTCTTGCTTCCCAAGGCAACCGTGGACTCTGAACCCTTGTCCCTGGGGCTGTTTCTGGGGACCCAAAGGGACCCTGTCGGGGAGCTTCTCGTGGCTGTCGTGTTCCTACGCAGGCAGGACCTATCCGAGTGTCCCTGCAGCGCCCCTTCGGCCCCCTCTGATTGAATTAGTGAAATGGGTCTGACGCGGGCAATTAAGCCGCTGCCGGGCACCCAGATGCCGCCATCCTTGCCCCCAGCTGCAAGCAGCGCCAGGAGGGCGCACCCTGCTCCAGGAGCAGCCCCGTCGTGGTGGGCCCTGCCCTGAGCTGCAGGGGGACGCTCAGGCCCCTGGTCCCCAGCCGGACTGAGAGCCCTCATCCTCCGGAGGAGCGGAAAAGGTCGATGGGGCTCCGGGAGGCGCCCAGCCAGCTGCCAGGTAGCACTCGGGCAGCCAGGCGACGGAGCTCATTAGGGAGCAGACAGATGAGAGCCGGGCACTGTCTGCCCTCGAGCGCAGGGGCAGCCGCACCAGCCGCCCACGCCTGGCCCCAGAGACACTCGGCCCCCGTTCCGGCCTGGGGGGGGTTCAGAGGTGCAGCAGACAGGGATGTGTCAGCCAGGACCCCCCGACTCGGGCACAAGGGCTTCTGCTGTCCCCCCTTACCCTCCCATCCTCTGAGACGGGAGGCCGTAGGCAGCGCGAGGGGGAGGGAGACAGAGAAGCAGCCCTTGGGGCCTCACGGAGCTGTGCAACCAACACCAGCAACCGCCCACCTCCAGGCCTCTCTCTCGCTACGTGAGAAAGACCAGCCTTGTCTGTCGGAGCGCTGGCCTCCGGGATCATTCCTGATTTATAAGGCCATGTACCAGCCTCAGAAGAAATCTGAACAAACGCTGAGAGTCTGAGTCATGAGTCGTGCTGAACTCACTGCGGGGGCCCCTCCCGTGTGTCCTCAGCCAGTGCCCACCAGTGACCGTGGCTGTCCTTGACCAAAGCACTTTGCCACGTTGTCCTTCCCAGGTCAGCAGCCCTCGGGGGCCGCGAGCTCCGAGCCCAGCTGGAGGGGGCAGTGGGACCTGCTTGTTTGACTGCCGGGGAGGGATGTGACGCGGGTCCCACGGATGGTCTGTAAGGCGCTTTGAGTCCTGTGAGTCCATCATTCTTGGCTGAACTTGGAATAGAGGGCACCAAATGGGGACTCTGCGGTGATGAGTAGTCCACGGCTCTCTGGGGAGTGAGAAGCCCTGACTTGGGGTCTCACCATTTTCCCTGGTTCAACAGCCCCGTGGAGTTCCCTTCACACACCCACATGTGCCCAGCCCAGCCCAGACCATCTCTCAAAAGTGTGAGGCTGGGTCTTGGGAGGCCTCCCAGCCACCCCCGCCTGCCCTCCTCCCTCCTCCCTCCCTGGCGGAAGGAACCGGGAGCCTGGACCTCTGCAGTGGGCCCCGGGGGGGGGGGGGGTCAGGGATAGCAAAGGGGCTGGGACCCGCCATCGGCCATGCTCCACTACAACCTCTGAGTATGCTCAGGTCGGCGTTTTGACGCACTCCCCTCAGCATGGACAGCAGGGACTAGAGGGTGGCCCAGCTGCCACATGAGCGGCAGGGAGACCAGCTCATTGCAGGATGGATACTGGCGCCATTTTCTGAGATAAAAAACTGGGGAAAGGAGTGCGATTTGGGGAAGGAGCAGAACTCTCTCCTAGGCCCTTCTCTGTGGCTCTGCTCTGAGGCCCGGGGGCTCTGGCCCAAGGCAGAGTCTTCTGTCTGCTCAGTAAAGCGAGGGCGGGAGGCCGAAGAGGCCAGTCAGATGGGTCCTGGCTCCACTGGGGAGGACAGGGAGGGTCTGGAGGGCACCCTGAGCACGAGGCAGGGGACCAGGAAGGGCCTGGAAAGCCAGCCACCTGCCCCCTCCGCAGGTCCTGAGCTGGGCCCGCGGGGTCTGGGCCGCAGGGTGGCGGAAGTCCAGCTCCAGGCCACGTTTCCTCGCCACACGATGCGCGGCTCCCGGGCCAGACAGGTACACAGGATTAATAAGGCCGACACGCTCTCCGGGGGCGTGCAGTGTGGCCTCGCTCTGAGTGAGCCATCAATCATCCCCCCTAATAGCTCTGCAGGCTGCCGCTCCCCCCGTGGATCGGAGGCGAGAATCGGGCCGCCAAGAGGAGATGCTGCAGCCCTTAACCACCATAATTATGAAGTCTTGGTGGAAGAAGATGCTTATCGTTAATGTTAAGTGAACGGAGCAGGGGACCAATCTCCCGGCCCGGGTGTGCGGCCGCGTGCAGAAATGTCTGCCTGGAAATGGGAGACCTGCCCCTTCATGGTGGGACAGGAGGGGACAGGGGGAGTGCTTTTTAAAATGCAAAACTGTAATTACCGATATTGGTGCATTATTCTTTTATTTAAAATGTTATTTTTTCCCCCTGATTCTAAAAGAACTCCTTTCACTGTGGAGTAGGTGGGAAATATCTGCATATGAAGGAAACCAAGCCCGAGCCCCCGCCAAGGCAGCAGCCAGGGTGGGTATTTTGCTGAGCCCCCCACCCCCACCCCCAGAAGTGCTGTACACTTGCCTGTCGCCTTGTTTTTACATAACAGAGGTGACTCATCGGATTTTTAAAATGTATTGTCAAGTAAACCGACCAGTCCCGGGTGGGGGGTGGGGGCTGGACCAAGTGCGCACATTGTGTTAATTTGACGGGTGAATCCAATTTCTAACTCCCCTTACGAGGGGGAGAAAGGAGAATATTTCACTCACTTAAACCCCTTATTGCTTCACCCTGGATCCCAGCAGGACAGGCCTGCAGGGTGGACCCTGGCAGCGGGGAGGGAAAGGGCAGGGGCCCCCTCAGCCCGACACTGTCCTGAGACAAGGGTCTCAGGGGCCTCCTGGGCTGCCCCGGTGGCCCGCACTCTCAGGAGAGGGGCCACTCCTCCTGGCGGCCTGGAACCCAGCGCCACCTCCTGTGGGCAGCCCTCTGGCTTCTGGGCTCCGGCTACCCGCTCGCCAACGTCCTGGGTTCATGGTTATGGGACCCCCATCGGCCCCTGAGCTCCCTGGGCTGGGGGTGTTTGGCTGGCTGTCCCCAGCACCCAGACTGCGCTGGCGCGGGCATGGGGAGCCATCTCCTGTGTGCCCGTCTGGAGCGAGTGGCCCCCAGTGCCCTGCGCCCCCACCTGCCCTCCCTGTCTGCCAGCCACTCTGTTTCAAAGTTCGAGGACAGGGATGAAGTTCAGCCCTCGGCTTTTCATTTCTTTTCTCGCGGTGACCTTTCCATGTAATTAAAAGGCAGCAGCTATTCCAGGAGCCGAGGCGGCCGGAAGCCGGGGCGCTGCTCTGTGTGCGTGTTGGAGCCTCACTGTGAGCTCAGGGCTGCACTGAGGCCCGCGTCACCCCCACACCCTTCGCTCTGGGGACAAGAGGCTGGCCCCAGAGACCGTCCCCCCTGCTGGCCTACTATGCACTAGCAGGGGATTTGCTCCCTGACCCTCTGTGGCCTGCCGGGGGAAGTCACGTCAAGGATTGACTGACTGGGCACTGCCTGGACCCCAGGCCACGCTCCCTGGCCCTGGTTTCCAGGCTTGGAGGCTGTGGAGGGCCATATTCCTCCACAGAACTGGACACTGGGACACCCCGGGAGCCAAGAGGGTCTGAGCCCACCTCCCAGAGTCCCAAGCCCCTCGCCTTCCTGTTCTGCCATTTGAGGGGCCCTTGCGTGTCCCCAGAACCAGAGCCTGAGGACACGGCAGGGCTGTGCTGGCGTCCAGAGTCAGGCCAGGGCGCAGCGGGGGCAGAACTGCCTAACTCCAGGCCCACCCTGGCCCCCCCTGGGTAGGCCTGCTCCCCAAAGATGGTGGCCACTCAGCCGCTGGCCCCCTATTTCCAGCGTCTGGGGCAATCCGTCTTCTGGTTGGAACAATCCTTCCTTGGTTGTTCCTTCCCAGGCCCCTCTCGGAGCCTCGGGGATCCGTGCCCCCGAAAGGTGCGGGGCCCCAGGGTGGAGGCTGGGGGCGTCCCCCGGGGCCCTGCAGCCCCTGCCCAGCCAGGCCTCCACCCTTTGGCCGTCTGCAGCCTGCAGCTGCTGAGGATAATGCACGCGCTGGCCCGGGCCCAGCATCCCTAAGCCACGGAGAATCGCAATTTAGCAAGTTCCTCAAACCCGCCCGAGGCGGGAGCCCAGAGCCGCCTCTGCAGCTCCACGGCATCCAGCAGCCCTGGGCCGCCTCCCCGGCACGGCCGCCTCCGCGCCCAGCCCGCGCTTCCCACAGGCCTGGATTAGGCCAGCAGCTGGGCGGGGGCGGGGGCCAGGGACCAGCGCTGCCACGTGGACCTGGGGGGGCTTTGCACCTCCTGGTGGACGGGGTCTTCCTGCCCCTGCCCGGTGCCCTACGGTGGCGCCCAAACTGTCTCCCACACAGGAAAGAGGGACGGGGGTTGGCTTATCCTGGTGACCCCCAGGTGGCCCTGGAGGTGGCTGGAGGGGGCCCTGTGTGAGCCGGGCTGGGACAGGAAGTCTGCAGGGAGGCTATGGTCAAGGTCTCATTCAGTTCTCCAGGAGGTGGGCAACAAGGGTCCCTGAGCTGCGGGGGGGGGGGCGGTGCTGGGGGCTCTTACAGGCCGTGGGAAGCCCTGTCCCCGCACTCTCAGCCTGGGCACCAGGGTCCGGCACCAGGAGGCCCCTCCTCAGCCCATCAAAGCACCTGGGCCCTGAGCGGCCCCTTCTCCCAGAGAAGCGCCATTGTTCACGAGCCCCGAGACCCTGGGCCGCTGGGGCATGCTCAGAACCCCAGGGTCACACGCTGTGGCCGTCACCTCCACCTCTAGAAAGCCACCGGGCCACAGGACCTGTTCCTCTGCGGAGCGGCTTTCATGTGAGGAAAGGGCTTCCCAGACTGTTCCTAGGTCCTCCGACACATGGCGGTGGCACCTGGGAACTCCTGGCCTCGCTCTGCAGGGCTCCTCCCATCTGCCCCTGAAAGCTCTGCCTCAGTGACTCCTTCTAAAGAGGGCAGTGAACCCCCAGAACGGAGCACTGAGGCCCATCTGTCGTCTGTACTGAGTCTCCCCTCCCCAGCCACGAGCACCATGCTACTGTTAATTGAACCCAAGGCCACCGATGGTTTTTTCTGACAGATCCATCACACCGCAGAGTCCTACACCCAGCGGCCTTGGCTTCCTGGTGGTCATCACACAGCAGAGGGATAAAACCTCCATCGGGGGAAATCAAGGCTCAGCTGTAGTTAGTCACACAATCCCTAACCGCAGGGCTGAGGAAGAACCGGGCCTCTGACCTCTGCCAATACCCTGTGCACTCAGCCCAGAGCTCCTCCAACAAGAGGAAAAGACAGACCCACCCGGGCCTCCTCCACCGCCCTCCGCACTTCCTGAGAGCCGGAGAAGGTGAAGTGGGAGGCCCCCGGCCTTCAGCTGGTCTTGATTATGGGGTGGGGTGAGCCCGGAGAGAGGGCCTGGGCTCACGTCCTGTTCCCTGCTCCAGGGACTGCACGGTGCCTGAGGCCCGGGGGCCGAGGTCCTGCACAGTTGACCTCTCGGGCCTCCTGCACACCCCAGGCGTTTCCAGAGACTGCTGGGCCTGCACATTCCGATCTGCTGAGAGAAGGCTCCCTCCCGCCAGCCCAGGAGCGGCCTGTCCAGGAAGGTTGTGGTGGGAAAGGAGAGACGCTCACGTCCGAGGGGCGCTAATAGACTCCAGGTGCCGGGGCAAGCTCTCAGCCACGAGGAGGGCCGCCCCTCCTGTGCAGAGGGAGCCGTGGCGGTGGCCCCTCTGGAGGCCTTTGACAAGGGATGCGGCCCGTGTCATGCTTGCACGTGGGGCAGCGAGTGTCCACTAAGCTCTCCTGCAGTGTCCTGGCCACACCCCTGGGCAGCGGGTCTGGGGCTTGAACCTGTGTCTGTCCCTTCCTGGTGAGGGTCACAGTGTCTGGGGGCCCCTTCCCGCACCGCCTGGGCCTTGTGCCCAAGCCAGGGGCTCCCGTGTGGTTGTGGCCCTGGTGCCAGTGGCCTGGGGCCTCAGTGGGTGCGAGGCCCAGCCCTTTCCTGGGAAGCTGAAGCTGACCGCCACTGGACCAAGTGTCCCCTCCCGCCGGCCACTGCCAGAGGCCATGCTGGTGTCCTTTGGGCAGGCTGCCGCTACCGCCGCCACCACAGAGGGCTGGCCAGAAGCCTTGAGTTTCCACCAACTAATAATTTTTACAAACCTTCAGCCTCGTAAAAAAGTGCACAGTGGCCTGGAAACCCCGGCCAGGAGCTGGTGGGAAAGAGACGCGCGAGGCGGGCGCAGGCCATCTGGGCCAGAGGCCACTTCCTGCCGCTCCTCGGGCTCCTTCCTGAGGCCTTGGGCAGCCAGGTCCCCTGTGGCCCTCTGGATAAGGGCTGTGTCCCCCACCAATGGCTGCGAGGCCCCGGGGCCAGCTCCTGTGCCCTCTCCTCAGCAGGGCCCCACCTGCCCTTCCTTCTGCCCCTGGGCTCCCCTCCCGTGGAAGCGCTGAGCTGACTGGCCTCCTGATCCCAGGGGGCTCCTGGCCTGCTGGGGGGACGTGACATGTGGATGGACTGTGACGTCACAGGCTCTGTCTGGGGACCTCAGAGGAAGCCACGCGTAATCCTTGCTTCTGGTCCGACTCGATGTTCTCCAAACACAGTGGGGAGGGGGGGAGGGCGGCCTGCAGGGGCAGGGCATGGGGCCGCACCCCGCCTGGCCCCCGGGAGCGGGCGCTGAGGTTGAGGCCAGGGTAGAGGTGCGGTGGAGGTCGGGGAGGGAGAGGGAGCACCTTTTGGTTGGCCATGACCAGGAGGGGGTGACGGGCTGTGGGTGCTCTGACCCAGGCGGCCAGGTCGCGGGGGCTTCTCTAGGCACACGGAGCCAGGGCCACACCGAGGGGCTCTGGCTGGGGGGGACACGTCCCTGTTTGTGGGGTGGAAGCCCTGGGGAGGCACAGGAAAGGAGGGGGTGGGGGCAACGGTAAGAGGCAGGGCTCAGACTCCATGTCCACACCTGAAGGTCCATTTCTGGGCCCTTCTGCGGGTGGACTTGGGTCTGGCCTGATGGTCAGTTGCCTGGGATCGTCCATTGGGCAGCTGTCCGGGCACTGGAGCCTGGGAGCCGGGGCCAGCGGGGCACCCAGCTGGTGTCCCCATCTGCCAGCGAGGGCTCTGGCTCCGTGGACGCAGGCCTGGAATCGTGCTCACGGGTCTTCTGATGCTCTGCTGTGGAGGAAGGGCCCCTGCGAGGGCCCTTGCCAGGCCACCTCATGAGAGGCAGAGACTTGGCCCTCACAAGGGTCTTCCTTCAGCTGACCTCCCACAGGGCTCCCGGGACCAGAGGGAAGGAGCTGGGCGAGTGGAGCCCTCGGGGCCTCGGTATCTCCTTCAGAAACCTCCTTTAAGTTTGAAAAGGGGTGAGGGGGGAAAAGAGGCTCCATCTGCTCCCAATTTCATCCACACCTTGAACATTTGTGTTGTGTTTGCACAAATGTATTCAAAATTGCTGAACAGTGGAAACAGCCCAAGTGTCCTCTCCCAGGTAAACAGAGACCACATGTAGTCTGTCGGAGCCATGGAATATTATTCAGCCCTCAAAAGGGATTCTGGTCACACAGATGAAGCTGGAGGGTGCTAGGCTAAGTGAAATAAGCCAGGCACAAAAGGACAGAAACTGTAGGGTTCTGCTACCCTGTGGCCCCCAGTGTGGTCAGATTCAAGGGGACAGAGGTGGTGAGCTGGGACGGGGCAGTGACCGCTTTGGTTTCAGTTGGGAAAGTGGAGAGGGTCTTGCGGGGAGCGGGGAGGGGCAGTGGCAGAATCCCCGTGTGCTGAATGCCTCTCAGCTGCCTCCTTGAGCATCTTCCTACAGTCAAAATCAAAAAGTCAAGATGTGCATTGAGAGTTGGTTAGATCAGTGTGGCTCAAAACAAAGCAAAACTCTTGCTTCCAGGAGGCAGGTCCATCACTTCCCTTCTCCTGTCCCCACGCTGTCCTGAGGGGCTGCGGGCACACTCTGAGCACAGTCCTACCTCCTGCTCCCCCCCCCAGAGCTCCGGGACCTGCTTCCAGCCAGGAATCCAGGCAGTGCCTCCCGACAGCCTCGCTCGGGGGCGACTATGGGACACCTGGGCCCTGCAGCCCCGGGCCCTGCACCTCTGCCGCGTTTGGGGACCTGACCGCACGCTGTTGGGTGACACCAGCCTTGGAAGAACAAGCGGGCAGAGATGGAGTTAATTTCCTCAGATCCCACGTCATGGTGAAGAGTCACCTCGGGGTTTCTCACCAGAGGGGAAGGAGAGCCGCCGCTGGTCTCTGCTCCTCAGTAACCCGCGGCCACTCGCCTGTCCCTTTGGGGGCCCCGGAAGCTTCCCTCCCTGTAGGGCAGGAATGGTGGCCTGTGGCACTGCACAGGGTTCTGTCTGATAAACGCCATTGAGCGACGCGCCAGGGAGAGGGCAAGGCCCAGGCGGTGCCCGGGGAGTGGCGTCAGAGGCACACACGGCATCACGTGCCAAGTCGGCCCTCTGCACGCGCCAGCGCTGAGAGGAGGCATCGAGGGGACCCCGGGGACCCGCAGGGGCCGCTGTGTGGCACACAGCCAAACCCCAGAAGCAGCCCTGTGCCCATCCAGACGAGGGCATGAAGAAATGGGGCTCCCCTGCGCAGCCCTGGAGAAGGCAGTGACGTCACCTGCTGGGAAAGGGGTGGCGTGGGTGGCATGGGAGGACCTCGCGCCTGCCCAGGAAAGCAGACCCAGGGGCAAGGGCTGAGAGTGTTCTCTCCAGTGTGGAAGCGACAGAGACAGAAAGGAAAACGAGAGAGATAGAGAGAGAGGTGGGGGGAATGGGGATGATCTCATAAAAACAGAAGGGAGACCAATAAAGACCAGGAAGGGAGGGGGGAGGGGACAGACTGGGCTACACTGTCATGTTGGGTGTCTGTGAGAATATGCAGTAACGAGTCCCACGGTTATGTCTAAATATAATGTACCAATAAAACAGGGGGCCTATGAGGCAATTGCCACATTGGAGACTGAGGTGCAGACACAGGTAAGGTGCCCGGGCCACGCCTGCAGTCCAGCAGCTCGAGAGGCTGAGGCAGGAGGATTGCAAGTTTGAGGCCGACCTTAGAAAGTTAGCAAGGCCCGAAGCAACTCAGCAAGACGCTGTTTCAAAATAAAAAATACAAAGAGGCTGGAGCTGGGGCTCAGTGGTTAAGCACCTCTGGGTTTAACCCCAAAACAACAACAGACAAGAGTTGCACTCGTGTTGGTGCCCTTTGGTGAAGCGGCCCTGTCCTGCCACTGGGCCCTGAGAGGACGCCCAGGAGGGTGGGCACCCTGGGGAGGCGCTCACTGCAATGCCAGAGAGACCCTGACGGCCCCAACGCACTGAGCGGGACCTTCTGTGCTCAGTGACCTCCGGCAGGGAGCCACCGTGAAGACGGAGGATCTAGAACATTCCACAGAGCACTGAGCGTCGGGCCAAGGTGGGGCCTGTGCCCCCCACCCAGTGGCAATGCCCCTGTTGCCCCGTGACGGGCGACCTTTCCTGGGAGTCGGACTTGGGCATCCTCCTGGCGACCCCTGCCGACCCCTGCTCAGCAGCGGAACGTGGGGGCTGCAGAAAGCACCCCCAGCCCTGGCTAATGGACGGCAGGTGAGGAGGCAGGGGGCCGCACGGAGGCAGGCGTGGGGGCGGGCGGGGCGCGTCCTGCGGGCCTCTCCCCGGCAGAGCTGGCTGGGTGCTCGGTGCTCTTACCCCGCTCCTTGATTCCAAAAGGTGAGACTCCCAGGGACCTGCGCCCAGGCCGTCCGTGCCCGGGCGTGTGGCGGCTCGCCCTGTCCCTTCCTTCCCGAGCCCTCCCAGAGCCTCCGGGGACCGAACCCTCCACCTCAGCCCAGGACTGGAGCTTCTGGGGGAGGGGGGAGGGGGAGGGGCCGTCCATGCAGGAAGGACTGTCAGCTGGAGAGGCCCTGGGGTCACCCCAATGTCACTCCCAGGGACATGTGCCACCCCACTGCGGCCCTCAGGCCTGCGAACTGCCATGGGGGTGGGAAAGAGGGCTGGTGCCCCCTTCCTGGCCCAGAGGAGCCACCTTCTCCTAGTCCAGGGGCCCCAGGACCCTCCTGTCTCCCTGGACCCACCCTCCCCCCAGGACCTGCAGCAAAGCGGGGCCCAAGCTCATCCTCCTCTCGGGGCCTCCTCTGGGCTCCGACATTCAGGACCTTTGTGACCATGAGAGAAGGATGGCCTCGAGGGAGACTTGGCTCCTGTGTGGGCCTCTCTGGACAGGCTGCCCCGGGAGCCCCAAGAGAGATGGGCAGGGGACCTGCCAGCTGGGCTCTCCAGGCCTCCAGGGGTCCGGAGCGGTCCTCGGGGTGCAGAGCACAGAGACCCCAGCGGCTGGGGCCTGCTGTGAGTGTGGCCTAGGGGAGCATGTCACCCTGTGGGGGGACGACCTGGGTGGAGCCCGTGTGGGCAGGTGTTGGGGATTGCAGGGGCAGGCCGGGCTGGGCGGGCGGTCCTCAGGATCCGAGAGGCGCAGACAGGCCTAGGCCCGTTGTCACCCTGAGGAAGGCCTCTCTCCCCCTCTCAGCGCCAGGTGGGGAGAGCTTCCCGGTGGCCCACTGGGCCCTGAGTGGCCTGCTCCAGGAAGTCCCCAGGCACCATATCCTGGCTCCACGGGACCCTGGAGCCCTGGGGACGGCTGGAGGTGGACTGGCTTCTCCCTCGGGTTCACAGCAGGAGGAGGGTCGAGGTCCCTGTGTGTCCTCACCATCTGCCTCTGTTCCTGTGGCCACAGTCCAGCTGGGGTCATGTCCTTCCCTCTGCCACCACTTTCTGGTCCTCTTGTCAGGACCATGGCCCAGGGCCAGCTCTGCGGTGGCCACGCACACAGCACCCCAGGCCCAACTGCCCAGGGAAACCCTGGGCCTCACTCAGGCCTCAGGACTGGGAGCCTCTCTGCACCAGGGAGAGCTGTCCCTGTGCCTGGACGAGCCCTCCGTGCCCACCCACCTCCACTTCCCAGCGACCTGCACCCCTACAGGTTCAGTTGAGCTGTCCCCTCCTCCAGGAAGGCCTCCTGAGTGCCTCTGTCCTCCTGACCCCCACCCAGGCTAGATGGGTTCTGTGCAGAGCCTCAGACAGGAGGGCTGATGGCACCGTGTGTGGAGGTGGGGCTCCCGGGGCCTCTGAGGCTGGGGGCTGCTCTCCCCACTGCCCCTGGCCACCCCACCGCCCTGCTGGGCTCATCCCCTCAGCCCCACCCGGCTCCCAGCACAAGGCAGGTCCATGGCCACCGAGTCTGCACCAAGGCCACGGCTGGGGCCTCTCCCTTTCCTGCTGTGGGTGTGGGCATGACTTAGGTGGCTGCCTGGTCCCTGATGGTGTGGGGGGACTGATTACCCAGTTGCTGGAGGGGGCTGGGCTGGTGGGCGCGACAGGGAGGCTGACGCGGGGTCTGAGTTTGCTGGGGTGGGGGCGTGATCGCCTCGGAGAGGGTCCCTGTGAGCGCCCGCAGGGCCCCACCCGCAGGGGCACATCAGCATTCCCTGCACGGGGCTGGGAGCGGTGACTCACGCACCGGCTGACTGATTGGAAAGTGAGCCGTGGGGCTCTGAGTGGGAAGGTTCAGCGGATCTTAACAACGGAGCAATGGAGATTTCATTCTCATTCTAGACCTTTCCTTCTGCCAGGAAGGCGGCTCTGCCTCTGTGGATGACAATAAAGTGTCTTTGGTTGCTCACCTGCGGCTGCTGGGGTTGGGAAACTGGTCAGTTTGCTCTGAGCTCATGGGCTGCCTAGGCTGGGTCACTTGACCCTCTCGGGACAGCAGGGACCGCGTCCGAAGGAGGAGAGACCCTTGGTGGACGTGGACCACAGTTCAGACTGAACATCTTTCAAACCAGGAGGGGGACCTGGCACGGCCCTCTGTCCCCCAGGGTGGCGGGCTGCAGAAGGGGCTGCTTCCCTGGTTCTGGGGGCTCACTGTGAGAGGGCAGGGCTTCCCCTTATCTTCAGATGGGCAGCAGAAGCACAGAGAAGTGAAGTAACTGGTCTGAGGCCACAGAGCTGCCGCGTACAGGAGTGGGACAGCCCAGACTGTGGCTGCCGCCGCGGAGCTGGTGGGGCGGAGCGTGAGCCCTGAGGTCAAGCTGCAGTGTGGCCTCTACTTGGGAGGCTAGTTAAGTGTCACTGCCTTGGTTCTCCGCCGTCCTCTGGGACCCTAGCAGCAACACTCCGGTGGCGCTCACTGTTTGCATGCACGAGCTGTCTCCGTGCTTGTGGCAACTCTTCTTGGGAGGGGGTGGTGGAGAGTGAATGGATTAATGTGAGTCCAGCACCTGGGACAGGCACAGAGGACACGCTTGCTGAAGCCTTGTTGTGACCTTTCCTTTTCTTACTTGCTGTGTGTCTTTGGGCAAGCAGCTCTCCCTCTCTGAGAGCCAGCTGCTTCGTCTGCAAAGTGGCGATAACGATGATCCCTATTTCCCAGGGAATTCGGGAAGCCCTAATGAGGCGGCTCATAGAAGATGCTTGGCACAGGGCCTGGCACCTTTAAAGTGCCCCATTAGAGCTTGCTGTGATGATTGTGAAGTGGCAGCATGGGGACTGGCACCCGGCCCCGGGCAGCGTCGGCCTCCTCAACAACCATTTTACCTTCCCCAGGTCTCGGGTTCTCTCTGGCTGCCGACGATGGGCAGAAAATGGAAAAGCGGAGAGCGGGAGGGAGCGTATTAGTTCCCAGAGGCGCCTCCTCCCCACCAGGAGCCGCCAGGCAGAGATAACATCCCCCAGATAGGACGGCTGGAGTCAACCCATTACAAGTGCGGACACGCGTGGAGATAACAGAGCCCGCGCGCCCTTAATATCCTGCCTGGCGCGCGGGGGGAATAAATGAGGGCCCGGCGAGACAGCCCGGCTGCAAATGTGCCGCCGCGTCCCTTGGCCATCCATCAGCCCAGGTGTCAGGCAGTGCCTTTGGTCTGGATTTGGGAAATATGGTAGCCATAGGGATGGCGTCCAATGCATCCTTTCAAAAATAGATCTGCTTAAAATTCATTAACTTGGACAAGTCCACAGAAGACGCGATCGATGCGCCACTCCATCGGCGAGCCCTGCCAGCGGCTCTCCTCCTCAGTGCCCGTTAAGCTGATGAAGGCCCTTTGGGTCCAGCCGGGAGGTAAACCCACCCGGGGGGGCATGAAGGGGGCGTGAGGTGGGCCGTCTCGCTGCGATGTCCAGGGTTCAGACCCAATTACCCACCGTGTTCAGCCTTTCCATAAGTCATTCACCACTGGCCAGGGCTCCCCTGGGCCTTCTGGGTGCCCGGCTGGGCCAAGGTGAAGAGAGACCAAGGTCTGGTCCTGCTCCCAGGGAGACACAGGTAGTGGAGGGACGTGGCCCTTCGTGATGGTCCTGAGTCACCTCTGCAGCAGGGACCTCTTCCCTGAACCCGGGTCCTGCCGTCCAAAGCACAGCCCCCCCCCCCGGCCCCGAGCCTGCTCCCTGGTCCCAGCTGCAACTCAGAAGCCCCCAGCACCTTCACCCCAGGAGCGGATCTCCTCTGCTTCCTCCCGTCCATGAGCACCCTGAGTCCAGTCTGTTACAGACCCGTGGGATCCGCCTCTGGGACCCGTGGGCTCCAGCCTCCTCTCTGGGCCTTGGGGAGGCGGGGGCCGGGCTACAGCAGCCCCCACCTGGTCCGTCTGCTTCAACCCGCCCCCATCTCACCCCCGCGGCTGGAGGCACCCTCTGCAGGGGTGACCCACAGCAGCCCTCCTCTCCTGAGGCTCCTGGGCCCAGCCAAACCCAAGGCCCTCCCCCTGGGCTGCACCCCATCCCCAGCCTGCTGGCCCCGCCCCCCATACTGACACGGGTACCCACTGGTCACCCAGCTGTCCTCTCCAAAGCCCCGGGGCTTCTCCCCCAGGAGCTCCCTACGCCTTCCCCAATGCCCTGCCTTGACAGCCCTGCCCACACGCTCCTTCCGGAACTTTCCCTCAACTGCCTGTCCCTCTCGGCCCCTCCCCGCTGTCCCTGAGAAGCCCCCTGCACACTCTCTCCCATCCCCACCTGTTCTTAGCACCAGCCCAGCCACTGGCCTGGGGGCCTCTGGGCCCTTGGTGCTCCCCTGCCCCTCCTGCCCCCCTGCCCCTCCCCCACCCTCCTGCCCCTCCTGTCCCTCCTGCCCCTCCCCCACCCCTCCTGTCCCTCCTGCCCCTCCTGCCCTTCCTGCCCCTCCTGTCCCTCCTGCCCCTCCCCTGTCCCTCCTGTCCCTCCTGCCCCTCCCCTGTCCCTCCTGCCCCTCCTGTCCCTCCTGCCCCTCCCCTGTCCCTCCTGTCCCTCCTGTCCCTCCTGTCCCTCCTGCCCCTCCTGTCCCTCCTGCCCCTCCCTTCCCCCTCCTGCCCCTCCCTTCCCCCTCCTGCCCCTCCTGCCCCTCCCTTCCCCCTCCTGTCCCTCCTGCCCCTCCTGCCCCTCCCCTGTCCCTCCTGCCCCTCCTGCCCCTCCCCTGCTTATGACCTGCACTCTGCTCCCTCTCTCTGTCCAAGCAGCCTTTGAGCCAGCCCTCCCAGCAGTGGGCAGTGGAGGCCAGCCGTGGGCAGCAGCAGACCTGAAGGGAGGGCCAGCCGGGCAGGGTGGCGGCCAGAGCTCACACTGGAGTAATGAGGCACCACTTATGCATGCGGTGAACCCCACTAAGAAGAGCCACAGCACAACCTGGGCCTCTTCGGAAGCTTCTAGGCTGTGCACCCTCCGCTCTCTGTTGATACAATTCAGTTTGATCCGATTAACAAACATTTACCCAGAGCAGGCTGCAGACAGCCCTGCCCGGCCCTGGGGAGCCTCTCCGCCGCCCCTCCCTCCTGCCTCCTGCTCCTCCCTCCTGCTCCTCCTCCCTCCTGCTCCTCCTCCCTCCTGCCTCCTGCTCCTCCTCCCTCCTGCTCCTCCTCCCTCCTGCTCCTCCTCCCTCCTGCTCCTCCTCCTTCCTGCCTCCTGCTCCTCCTCCCTCCTGCTCCTGCCTCCTGCTCCTCCTCCCTCCTGCTCCTCCCTCCTGCTCCTCCTCCCTCCTGCTCCTCCTTCCTGCCTCCTGCTCCTCCTCCCTCCTGCTCCTCCCTCCTGCTCCTCCTCCCTCCTGCTCCTGCCTCCTGCTCCTCCCTCCTGCTCCTCCTCCCTCCTGCTCCTCCCTCCTGCCTCCTGCTCCTCCTCCCTCCTGCTCCTCCCTCCTGCTCCTCCTCCCTCCTGCTCCTCCTTCCTGCCTCCTGCTCCTCCTCCCTCCTCCTTCCTGCCTCCTGCTCCTCCTCCCTCCTGCTCCTCTTCCCTCCTGCTCCTCCTCCCCCTCCCTCCTGCTCCTCCTCCCCCTCCCTCCTGCTCCTCCTCCCCCTCCTCCTGATCCTCCTCCCCCTCCTCCTGATCCTCCTCCCCATCCCTCCTGATCCTCCTCCCCTCCCTCCTCCTTCCCCTCCTCCTGCTCCTCCTCCCCCTCCCTCCTCCCCCCTTCTCTTCCTCTGGCCCTTCTGGAGGCTTCTCCAGAGACCCCCTGACCCTGACTCTGGAGGTCACGCTGCCTGGCCACCCAGGCACCAGGCCTGACACCTGTCCCTCCGGCGCTGTCCACCCGACTCTGATGGAGAAGCAGGTCTCCTTAGCCTGCGCTTTGCTGGTGGCCTGCTCAGACATCCCAGCAAGGGCCATCTAGGAAGGGGAGCGGCTTGGGCACAGGCACAAGGGGCAATGGGGGTGGCAGCCAGGTGACTCAGAAGGGAGCCACAACCATGGCCAGCCGTGCTGGGTGGACGGGGGTCTGATGGGGTGAGGGGACTCTGAGCTGACCGTGTGCCCGTGTTTGTCCACCTGCTCATTCACACATCTGCCAAGTGCTAGCTGAGCACCCAAAGCTGGGTCTCTGGCGATCGGGCTCCTGTCCTTGCTGAGCTCTGTCCAGCCAGCAAGAAGTCAGTGAGACGATTCCCAAGAAGCAGGTGGCATGGCGAGCCACGGTCCCCACGCCCCAGGGGGAGCAGCCCAAGAGGAAGTGCCCACTCCTGTTCTCCAGGGGGGCAGGGCACAGCCACACCCCTGACCAGGACAGCCTGTGCGGACGTGGCTTTTCCTCTCATCCCTCTCACCCACGACTGATTTATCTGGCTGCTCTGGTGTCCCTTGCTAAGCCCCCAAAGCCTCCGCAGGATAGAGTGGGGATAAATTACGTACATGCTGTCAGCCGCGGCGCGACGGGGTGGCCAGACCTGCCCTCAGTCCCCGGGCGTCTGCCCGGAAGGTGACAGGAAAGCTCGGAGGACTTAATTGTTCCGAGGCTAGGTGTTTTTTATTACAGCCAGGAGTCTCCAGGGCTGACCTCGTGTCCCATCTGCATGTCCCCTCCTCCAAACCAAGTTCAGAGGACGAGTGTGTGAGAGCATCCTTTGGAACGGCGGGGCCAGGACGGTCAGCCCTGAAAAACTGGCCTGAGTCAAGCATCTTTGCGAGCTGCCCCCCATCATTAAGGGGCACCCTGAATTTGCTCACCCTATCCCCCGCTTCATCCTGAAGCACCCCATTCCCGTCTGGAAAAACCACTGTCAACCCTGGCTTGGGGCCCCCGGCCCCCGGGTCCCCAGCCTGCAGAGAGCAGAGCGACCCAGACCCTCTGGCTTCCTTCCAGATCTCCCTAAAGGTCACGTGTTCTAAGCTCAACTGTCACCTGCCCACCTTCCTCACAGGGGCCAGTGCTGTGGGCGAGGGCTCCAAGGCACTGCTGAGTGGCTGTGGAACGACTTGGGGTGCCTGGACAGGAGAGCATGACCCCAGGCCCACAGTGTCTCCTGCCACAGGCCCTCCTTCAGAAGCCCAGTCTGTGGAAGATTCCTCCCTGGTCATTTTACAACCAAGACCCTCTCAAATCCATATGCCACCTTAGGTCCCGCACAGAGCCCCGGCTGACATCCCTGTCACCGGCAGTGAGCCACCTTGCAGTGCTGTCACTCTGGCTGACAGGCTCAGGCGTACCCATGTTCAGGGCTCCGGGCGAGTTCTGTGTGGCCCGTCTTCCCAGGAGACCGTGGGCAGGCCTTGAAGGCAGGCCTTTGATCCCGCCCGTGTGATCCTGCGGGCGCTGTGCTGTCCCTGGACTGATGGGGCTGAGGCACACTCTGTTCAGAAGCCAAGCCCTGGGGTGCAGCCTCCTTCAGCTGTGCGTGATCAGCCTGTGAAAGTCGCTGCTGGGCGGGCTCCGCGCAGCAGCCGCTGGGTTTCCTGGGTCACTTCACAGGCATGGAACCCACCTTTACACCCCTGTCCAAGGACACCTGGGCTTACGGGTGTCAGCGGTGCTGGCGAGGGGGCGGCAACACCAGATAGCAGCAGAACCCGGCCCCCTGCGGGCCCAGCTTCAGGGCATGCGGGCGGAGGCTGTGTTCACAGATTTGAAGGAGGGATTTGGTGGCACCGAGTGCATTCACAGTGTTGTGCACTCTTCAACCCCATCCTGTTCCAGGACACTTTTATCTGCATCCAAAGGAGACCCTGTGCACACCAAGCAGTCATTCCCCGATCCTCCCCCTCCCAGCCCTGACCACCACCAGCACCCATTCTGCTCTGTGGATCCACCGTCCTGCATGTTCCGTGTGAATAGGATGACATCCCGGGGACGGAGCCTCTCTTCCTTCACCTAACATTCTGTTTCTGGGATCTGCCTGTGTGTGGCCTGTCTCAGACTTCAAACCTTTTCATGGCTGTATACCATTCCACCGTGTGGACACACCACTCTGCTTATCCGTGCGTCAATTGGTGGACTCTAGGCCACTTGCATGCTTGGCCCTGGTGAATAACGCAGCTGCGAGTGGACGTGACTGCGTCCGTTTGGGGCCGTTGGTGGTCAACCCCATTTGCCAGGGGAGAGGCCTGAGGCCCTGAGAGGTGCTGAGCCGGGCAGGGTCCTCGTGCAGGGAGTGTCCCCACCAGCCTTCAGACTCCCCTGCTTTCCCGCTGTCACTCGGTCTCCCCCGTGCTGAGTCTGCCCTTCCTGTTCCTCTGTGAAACATCACATAAGATTTAATGCACTTTAAAAGGTGAGCCAGGGCGTCACGGCCTTGCCAGTCTCTCTCGTCCGTGTTCCTGCGTCCTTCACGTGTCTCGTTGGAGGGGTGGCAGTGACGGTGGCAATGACACAGGTGGCAGGTGCGGCCCATCTCAGAGGTCCTGGTGTTGAGTGGTTGGATCCTCCCCGTCACCCACCTGCCGGCAGCTCTGGGCTCCCACGCAGGCCTC
Source organism: Marmota monax (assembly GCF_021218885.2). NCBI lineage: Eukaryota > Metazoa > Chordata > Mammalia > Rodentia > Sciuridae > Marmota > Marmota monax. The sequence goes on from NW_026694841.1 coordinate 2,342,416, forward strand.
AGCCAGGGAAGAGTGCAGGCACAGATAAGCAAAGTGGTCTGTCCACACCGTGGAAGAGTATACAGCCACGAAAAGGTATGAAGTCTGAGACAGGCCACACACAGACAGATCCCAGAAACACAATGTTAGGTGAAGAAAGAGAGGCTCCGTCCCAGGGGATGTCATCCTATTCACACCGAATGTCCAGGATGGTGGATCCATAGAGCAGAATGGGTGCTGGTGGTTGTCAGGGCTCGGGGGGAGGATCAGGGAATGACTGCTCGGCGTGCACAGGGTCTCGTTTGGATGCAGATAAAAATGTCCTGCTGATTAGCAGAGGCTGGGTAGGCACAGGCCTCAGACGAGGAAGCCACAGGGCTATCTGGGCCCCACTAGGGTTCAGGGGTCACTGGGCCGCTGTCTGTCTCAGTGGAGGCCTAGAGACCCCGCGTCTCAGTCATGGGGGCTGCAGACAGACATCCTCGGGCCGTCTGGCTCCTTCCTGAGAGGGCAGAGGGCCCACCCCAGGCGGCAGGGGGTCTTCTGCGGAAGCGTTGTGGCACTGCCGGTGCAGGAGGCCCACCAACAGGGCCGAGGGGGTCCCAGGGCCCTTTGCAGCCACGCCCACTTCCCGCGTGGGGAAACTGAGGCTCAGGCTGTGCGGCTCGCACAGAGGCCCTGAGGGCTGGAACTGGGGGCTGTGGGAGCCTGGGGCCTCAAGGGGGACTCTGAGTCTCAGGACTGGATCTCAGCATGCCGAGCTGGCTTCTCAGAGGGACGTGAGCCCTACTGGCCCCCAGACACAACGGGGCGCCCAGCCTGGGCTCCGGCCAGTGCAGGAGCTCAGGGTGCCGGGAGGCGCTCCCTGAAGTCCCCGGGTGGTCCCCCTGCCCTTCGCCCCTTTGGCCACGGGAAGGGCGGGTTTGCACTTGGGAGTTTGAGACGCAGCCCCTCCGGGATCCGAGGTTCACAGCCTCCCACCGCGAGCACCTAGAGTGAGCGCCACCCGGGCAGGTTCTTCCTGCGGTCTGCCCTGCACCGCTCTCCTCCTCTGGGCTGTGGAAGTGTAGGGGACCCTGGGCCACTTGGCCCTGGTGAATGATACTGCTGCGAGTGGACGTGACTTGTGTCCGTTTGGGGCTGTTGGTGGCCGGCCCCATGGGGCAGGGAGAGGCCTGAGGCTCTGAGATCCTGGACTGCCCACCTGTGGCAGCCCAGGAGAGCTGGGAGCCCCTAGAGTCTTTCCAAGTCCAATTTGCTTTTTAACGGCTTTATTGGTGTGGCATAGAATTTCTGTGCTGCGAAGGTCACCCCTCTTAAGTGCACCATTCAACAGTGTTTAGTAAGTGGACACAATCGCACAGCCATTACCACAATCCAATTGTGGACACTTCCAACCCAGAAACCTGCCCACCTAATCTGGTTTCCGCGTATCCACTGCCTTCTGTGCCTTTGCTGCGGGGCTGCGTCCGACTCCCGCGGTAATGGACTCCCCTCCTGCTCCGGCCCCTCCTGGTCCTTCCGTGGGCTTGCTGAGGACCTGCCCTTCCCTGCCAGGGCAGCCAAGCGGCCAGCTCCGTTGCCACCCAAGAAGCAGGGGCTGGAGGCGGCTGCGTGACCTGCTGATGGTGGCTGACCAGTGGCCCACCGGTGGCCCAGAACCCACGGTCCTCTTTGGGAAAAGGGTCGTAATTGAAGAGACGGAGGCAAAAATCTCAAGGTCACCCTGGATCACCTGCGCGGGCTGCAAGTCCATCACCGCGTGGACACAGGAGGCGGCCTGCAGGGAGGAGTCAAGGCTGCTGACCCGGAGCTCGCTGGGCCATGGCTGGCCACTGCCACCTACACTTGGCAGAGACACACGGGCAGCAGAGGTCCCAGCGACAGGGACACTCGGCTGCTGGCCGGGTGCTGGAGGCCCTCTGGACCTGGGACCTGGTCCGGAGCCGGGAGAGGGGAGAAGCGAGGGAGGCTGTCAGTCAAGGCCTGGCCCTTGGGCTGTGGGGGAGGTCACAGGTTGGCTCCCAGGGTGGTCACCAGGGTCTCCTGCAGGCTGACCTGGAGCAGGCGGTCTCTTGGGGATGAGGGTGGCTTGCTGGGCCCATGGCCGTGGGCTCTGGGTCAGAGTCGTCCTCCGATGTGGCCCCCACAGTCTGTTTGTATGTTCCCATGTCCATGGACAGACGTTGGGGACACAGAGGCGGAGGCTGGGGGGACATGGCCATGAGACAAAGCAGGCCAGGAGTCATCAGAGGCTGGGGACGCCCAGGAGGGGTCCTTCTGGGCTTTGAAAGGAACATGGCCCTGGGGTCGGGCTTCCGGCCTCCAGAAGGTCAAGAGAACATTTTGGTGTTGTTTCAAGCCCCCGGCGAGTGGTGACTTGTGGCAGCCTGAGGACACCTGTCAATGGGGAGGTTAGGCCCTGGTGTGACCCTTGACCTCAGTGGCCAGGGGTAGGCCGAGGGCTCTGTGGTCCCAGCAGGTGAGTCTGGGGGTGGGTCTGAGCCTGGCCCTGGACCAAGCTTGGCCCCCTCCAGGCCCCAGTGGGCAAAAGCCCCTGGCCACCTGCCCCCAAACTGCTGAGTTCTCTTCAGTGCTCAGCCTTAGGAACTGAGGGGACAGACGTCTGGCGATGGGCCTGACGATGACTTCCTTCTTTTCTCACTTTGCTCCAGAATGGCCCTAAAGAGATGACAAGTGACATCCATCCTGTGGGTCAACCCACAGGGAAGCTGGAAATGTGCTTCAAGAAGGAGTGAAGCCCGGGTCCAGGGCAGAACAAGGCTGAGCATAAAGGAGAGATGATTGGATGAAAAAACCATGGCTCACATTCTTCTGCTCCTGGATCCAGCCACGCCTGATGTCCTTCCCCAGCCACTTTCACCAGACCTCTCAGTTAAGTGAGTCAACCAAGGACTAACAGATTGCTTTAATAAATTGGTTTTAGAAAGAATGACTTGGGCTCAAGTGTCTAATACGAGAAGGACAAAGCAGGAGAGGTGAGGGGGGGGGGGGACTGGCAGACCCTGTTTCCTTCACCCGTGCTTTGGATGGTCTTTGGGCTGTGATGGGGCCTGTGTGTTCTCTGAACCTGGATCTGGAGTCCCTCGCTGCACAGAAAATGGTGCTGAGATGGCTGTGAGATGGCTGTCCCGCTGAGACATCAGTGCAGGAAAGGCTGGCCCGCGCAGCTGTGTGTTGGGAGGGTTGTAGCGAGGACGGAGGTGGGCAGCTGCTGACCCACGGAGCTCACCGTCTCCTGGGCGAGGGTCCCAGAGGCCCCCATGAGAACACAGCAAGCCCAGCCCCTGAGGCAGGCCAGGGCCTGTTGGTACAAGAATAAGGCTCCTTTTTTCTTTGGAAATATTCTGTTTCTTCACCAGGACACTGAAGGGGACAAGCTTGGGTCTTTCTTTGGAAGAGTGACCGTCGTGTTCTGCTCCCGGGTCCTTCTTGAGGGCAGGGCTTCTCCCCTTAGCTCGAGCCATTTTCAGGACTGGGTAGTACTCTGCCGAGACCAGCAGCATCCCTGACCTCTACCGGGACGCCAAGAGCCTCTCCAGCCCATGTGACAATCAGGAGTGCCACCAGACCCGAGGGCACGTGGGCCAAGCCTCTTGTGCCCAGCACGTGTGTCTCCCAGATCAGAACAGGGAGAGGCTGCGGAGCGCGGGGCGGCGGTGTGCGCTGCCTGCTCTCTGTGTTTGGGTGGATTTTCTAAGTTACAGTCAACGCTGGGGTTGGATCTCAGGGCTGGGGTCCTCGACTGGGTGTGCCAGGCCCTCGGTCCTGGGCTGGGAGGCCGCTCAGCTGGTAGAGGGCTGGCCTCGCGTGCGCGAAGGCCTGGGTTCAATCCCCAGCACCGGAAAACCACACCAAACCGGAAAGCCTCCATCCCACCCCCAGAACAAAAATACTCCTCATAAGTACAATCGGAGTAGAAGAAAAACAACAGACGAGTGGCCCCTGCCGTCCCCAGGTGCAGGACGTGGCGCCCTGAACACCCTCCCATCGTCCCGCACCACCACCGTCATCGTCCCAAACAGCATCTCCGAGCCCTTCAGCCCATCCCTGCTCCCCCCTGAAGACCCCCATCCCCACTTCCTGTCGGTGAGCGTGACTACTCTGGGGACCACGAAGAAGTGGGCTGTGACATTTGTCCCTTTGTGTCTGGCTCTTTGTCCCTTGACCCAGTGTCCTCTCGTTTCCTCCCTGGGGGGGCGGGGGGCAGATGGTCTTTCCTTGTGTATTGTCAGCTTTCTTTATCCTTCCGCCAGGCCAAGGGCGTGCAGGTCATTTCCACCTTTGGGCTGCTGGGAGGGCGGTGGTCTCAAGGCTGTGGGGGAGCGTCTGCCCGAGTCCCACAAGTGGGATTGCCAGACCGACCGTGTGACCGCTGAGGCCTGGCATGGAACCCAGGACCTGGTGCATATTAGGCAGATGCCCCACCACTGAGCCACCTCCCAGGTCTTCGTTTTGAGCCAGGGCCTTGCCAGGTGGCAGAGGCTGGCCTCAGACTTGCAAGCCTCCTGCCTCTGCCTCTGGAGCCGCTGGGTTACAGGCATGGGCCATCTTGACTCTGAGTTTGGAAACGGGGTTTGGAGGTTCGTGTGATGAGAGGGAGGGGAGCTAGGGACATGTGGGCAGGGTGGGGCTTGTGAACCTCTACTGTACCGGACAAGACCTGGTCCTCCAGGAGCTGCTGCTGCCTCAGGGTCCCCGGAAGTCACCCCAGGAACGGGGAGGTGGGGAGTGAGGGCCGAGAGTCACCCCAGCCACCCCACGGGGAAGGGTCCCCAGAAGAGCCGAGGAGGAGACACCAAAGTGGCCGTCCTGCGTGCTGGGTTTGTGGCTTGCGATTCGAAGCACGGCGCTGGGCCCCAGGTCCTCCCCCGTGGAGCGTGACCACAGTATTTTTAGCCTGGAGATATTCGCAGGGTGGGAGCTGCCCAACACCTACATGGACCATAAAATAATTTCCATAAAGCAGCCATGGAACACCTCGCTGGGAACACTGTGAGCGCCTGTGCACCCTCCAAGATCAACACGGCTCCCAGCGCCGCCAAGGCCCCGAACAAGGAGGGCTGCTGTATGGGGCCAGACGGGGCGGCCGCCCGCAGCCGCGCAGCGTCTCCCTGGAACAAGGCCTGCTCTCTGGGGCCGCCGGCTGCAGCCCTCTCCCTGGCGGTGGGCACTGACAGCACCAGGTGTCTGGGAGGGGTTGATAAAGGCTCCCTGTCTTCTGCTGGGCCCAGGGGACCACGCGGGCCCTCCACGGGCCCAGCGCTGCTCATGACTCACCCGCAGGCTGGCCCTGGACAGTCCACATGGCTTTCTCAGAACAGCTCAGAGCTGCCCAGTGTGTGGATGGGGACCGCAGCACTGGCACGTGCCAGCTCACGCCTGCCCGGCCCCCTCCCTCTCCAGCGTGGTTCCCGGGCCTGGACGGCCTGTTCCTGGGTTGATGCCATCAGCGTCACCGTGGCACAGAGAGGACAGGGCAGGGCATGTGGAGGAAGGGGCTTCTGGGGCAGGGGAGAGGGGATGCCAGCTCTCAAAGCCCCCGGGGGGGGCAGCTGACCTCCTGGGAGGGAGTCTGGCGAGGGTCAGCTGTGTCCCCCTGCAGGATGACTTGGAGGGGAACAGTCGAGGAAGGACCAGCCCCCTCTCTAGCCCTGGCCTTCAGTCTGGCTCCCTGCTGTTGTGGCCTGTGTGTCCTTGAGCAAGATCCTTAACCTCTCTGAACTTCCCACTAGGGGACCCAGGGGGACAGTCCTAGAAGGTAGGGGCACTATGAGAGGAAATGGGGTGTCGCAGGTGAAGGCCCAGCCAGGTTCCTGGACAGGAGTCAAGAGCGCGACGCATGTTCGGTGGCCCGAGGGAGCTGGGGGCTGCGGCCAGTATCAAGGGCATGCGTCAGCGTGGGGTTGTCAAGGGGTCGGTGCCAGTCTGTGTGGGTTGTTAAGAGAAGTGAGACCCCACAGTTCACTGGAGCCATAGCCCTCCAGGGAGAGGGGACACGGTCAGGGATGGGTCTCTTAATTGTAGCAGAGAGCCTGGCATTGCACCTCTGTCCCAGGTCAGTGTCCCCTTCTGGTGCCACCTGATGGGTGGTGAGCTGTGCTTGCAGTGCCAAGGGACATGGGGTTCGGGGCTGCCTTGCCACATTGTACCTGAGCCCAGGTATGGGACCCGCTGGGCAGGTGGTGCTGATAGGAGGCAGGGCCCCGGCCCGCCCACGTGGGCACTGACGCAGCTGGGAGCTGCCATCTCAGTGGCCTTGGGACGCAGAGGGAAGGTGGGCGGCTCTGTGGAAATGGTTGGTCTGGATGGGGTCCAGGGGTCCAGGCTGTCCTCACCACCGTGAACCCACACGGACAGGCGAACCTGTTCACGAGGCCAGGACGGAGCCCAGGGGGCTGGTGGTGTGCCAGTTGCCCGCAGGTCCCTGGCACTCAGGTGCCCACTGGCATCTCCTGGGAGGGGAGGCTTGGAGGGCTGCGAGGGGTGGAGGTGGGGCCACGCGGCCTCCTGGAAGTCCCGAGGAACCCTGAGAACAGACACCGCTTCAGGGACAGAGTCTCCTTCCTCTTGGCCTAACAGGGACAGGTGAAGGGTGGATGTGGCTTGGAGGGTGCCCAGACCACGCTAGATCCCTGCCGTGCCCACAGGACTGTGGCACTCAGTCAGTGTGAGGTGCTCAGCGAGTGAACCCAGAATCCAAAACACTGCGGTGCCCAGAGGAAGGTCAGCCAGGGACCAGCGGGCAGTGCGAGACCCCCAAGAAGGCAAATGACAGAGACCTGCAGGAGAAGTGAGCCGCACGATCACCCTGACCAAGGCTCCTGCCAGGCCCAGGGGGAGACCTTCCCATCTGAGCCCTGCGGGGGCCCTGGCTGGAGGGAGGGTTAGGGGAGAGGGGCAGAGGGGCGGTCAGCTAACGGGCAGAGATGGCTCCAGGCCCCGCCGGGCCGGGGGAGAGCGCCCATGGTGAGGCCTGAGCCTCTGGCCCTAACAGGCCGGCCCAGCGGGAGGCCTCCCCAGGATCTAGCAGGAGAGGCCCTAGGTGGGCCCCAAGGTCAGGATGTCCCCCAGCTTCTAGTCTGAGCAGGTGCCCAGGCGGGTGCTCCCTCGTGGATCTGTGATGGTGACTGAGAGGCAGTGAGATGGGGTGCTGGTGGGAACCTGGCCCTCACTGACCTGCTTCTTGGGCGAAGGTGGCTCTGTGGCTGCAGTCGGCAGGACCCCCGTGTCCCCAGCCATAGGCGGGCCTCATGGAAGCAGAAGCCGCACAGCACCTCACATGTGCAGTGCTGGCCGAGGGAGGGTGTCCCCCATGAATGTGTGCACATGCATACACACTCACACAGGCAGCCGGCGGGCTCACGCACACTCACGCACACTCACACACACTCACGCACACTCAAGAACACTCACGCACACTCACACCCGGGTCGTGGCTGTAGAGACACCCATGAGGTCATCGGCCACTGTGCTTTCCTCTACGTGTTCTAAAGTGATACTGTGACTTGTGTCAGCCGAAAGATACTCTGTTTTTTTTTTTCTTTAAAAAAAAAAAAATATCCAGGCACAGTGGAACGAACTGAGGCCAGAGGGTCACGAGTTCAAAGCCAGCCTCAGCAACAGTGAGACACTAAACAACTCAGTGAGACCCTGTCTCTAAATAAATAAAATACAAAATAGGGCTGGGGATGTGGCTCAGTGGTCAGGTGCCCTGAGTTCAATTCCCAGTATCAAAAAAAAAAAAGATTCTGCCCAGGAGGGGTGTGGCTCAGTGCTTAAATGTCTTTGGGTTCAATTCCTGTATTAAAAAAAAAAAAAAAGATTTCCATCATCTTAGATACAGAGATTCTACTTTTGGGAAATTATTTAAAGGAATGAATCTGAAATATGAGAAAATCATTAGACATCGATGATCCCACAACAGACCTGCTTTTCCACATCCAAAGTATATTTTCAGGCTGGGGATGTGGCTCAGTGGCAGAGCGCTTGCCTGCCTAGCATGCGTAAGGCACTGGGTTTGATCCTTCGTACCACATAAAAATTAAAAATAAAGATATTGTGTTCACCTAAAACTAAAAAATAAATATTAAGAAATAAGTACATTTTCAAATCCCCAATGTCACAAATGAAAATTTATCAGCTAGCTGTGGTGCCAGTCACTGGACGGACGGTGACGTGGCCCTGACGCTGTCTGCCGACTCTGCACAGATGGGGGGAGCCTGCCCTGGGGAGCAGCGAGGAGCCCGCTGCAGACGCAGTGTGGGAGCCAAAGAGAGTGCACAGGAGGGCCGGGAGGACAGCGTGGTGCCCCTGCTCCTGCGTGGAGGAACCGTGGATGGTTCTGTTTTTTCTCGATTTTTCAGTCTTCTCCGAGTTTTCTTGAAACATCATGTATTACTCTCAGAAGAAAACAAACCAAAAAACAGCTCCAGTTACTCTTCATTTAAAAACAAAAGTTCTCCCCAGTCTTGAAATCCCACCGAGTTCAGGCTTCAGGGTCCCCAACAACCCTTCCCCAGGGCCCCTTTAGCCATCAGGTGCTCCTTTCTGTCCTCTGGGAGTTTGGGGTCCAAAGGGGCATCGAGGGGGCCAAGTGGGACTATCACCCTCCAAGGGCTGGGGTCACCTGGGCCACCCACTAGGACTGGAGAGGCAGGGCCTTCCCTGCGTCGGGTCCAGCTCACCTGGCACCTTCTGGTTCAGGTCAATTGCTAGCCCAGGCCTCTGGGTGGCTCCACCTGGGCTGGGAGCCGCTCCTGCCCCGCCCAAACCCTCCCTCCTGCTCCTCGGGTGTCCTCCTCCAAGGTCAGATGGAGCCTGGGCACAGGGGCCTGGAAACACTTCCCTTGTGCTGGGTGAAGGGCCCTGGGGACAGGTGGGGTCCCTCTGCACCCCAAGTCCCTGAGTGTCAGGAACAGACAATTGCTGGGAATTGGCCCTGGTTTGCAGAAAACGGACAGGGGCGAGCAGAAGGAGACTGGCAAAGGTGGGGGACTCCACGCACACCTTTGGGGGGGGGGGCACGGCAGATGGAGGGCTGGGACTCAGGCTGCCCCCGTCCCATGTACACGGGGCAGTGGCCCCTGGCTTGGCCCCCTCTCCCCCTCCATCCTCCCACACATCTGTCCCTGAGGCAGCAGGGCCTCCGTGCCCCTCCCGAGCACCCCTCCGGCGGGGGTGGCCAGACCTTGACCGTTATGACGCCAAGAGAGCCGTTTGGCCGGCCTGGGGCGGGTGATGGGGAGTGTTATTGAGCAGCCCCGCAGTCTGGGTTTTGTCTGACGCAGCTGTCCATGCAGCTCCCAGGAGGAGGGAGAGCATCCAGCCACCTGGCCGTGCTTGCTGGGAACGGACGGGCGTCAGGAGCCGGGTCTGGGCCTGGGCCTCCATGGGGCCTGGAAGGGGGGAACAGCTCAGTGGGGCCCTGGGGCACCTTCCCTCCCCACACAGCTGCCATGGTCAGTGGAACAAGGACCCCATTGGCACTGTCCCCCTCCTGGACCACCACTGAGGGGCAGGAAAAGAGTTTAGGGATGGCACCCTGGGACCCCACCCCTAGGTGCAGGCCCTGTGGCCTCCCCTGCCTGGCCTCCCATGGCCCAGGCTGACGGCAGGAACAACCCACCGTGTCCTCTTAATGCTGGGGCAGTGAGGTGTAAAATGCCGTGTTTTCAAAATTCGTTATCGGCCTCGCTCGCAGGCCTCCCTGTTGGGCTGTGCGAGGAGCCGCAGGAGCAGCCTGAGACGTGACTTATGGGGACCTGGTGGGTCCCTGGCTGGGAGGAGTCTGGGAGCCGAATTCATCACTCCGGAGAGAGCCTTCCAGGGGGTTCATTAGGCTGGACGTGATAGCGCCTATCTCCCCTCAGCTGTCTTGCTCAGAGCACGCTCCTCTTATCTCTTGGCCGCACGGACTGTTCCCCTAGGAAACGCGTCCCAGGTGGCAGGGCGCCCGCCAGGGGAAGCTCCTGGGGCAGCGGGAGGGCCAGCGGGCCCGCCGGCAGGGGGCGCAGCCTGCCCGCCGAGAGCGGGGGAGGCGCCTGCAGGGCAGCCCTGCCCTTCAGGGGGACACAGGCCTGGGCAGGGCCGGCAGGGAGGGGGACCCAGGCCAGGTCCGCGGCACCGCCCGGGTCCCCTGTCCTGGGCCTGAGCACGGGCCCGCGTGGCCCTCCGCGGTGCCTTTTCACTCGTCTCTCCTTAGTTTAGAAGTTGCTTCAAGCACACAATTGACCTTTTCCCTTGGCACTTTGTAAAAGTGCCAGCGTGTCTTCCTCCTTTCCCAGTTCCCAGCCCACTCAGCAAAGATGAGCTCTAGTAACAGTTTTTGTGTGATCCTCCGGAAACTTCTATGCATGTGCAAACATATAAATAGAAGAGTGGAAAGAAAGTGGAGATGGCACATTTCTTTTCCGTTTTACCTAAACGAGCTCATTGTATGCGCACTATTCTGGAGTATCTTTTTTTTTTCTTTTTTTCTTTTTCTTTTTAAACCTCACAGCCAACCCTGGAGAGTTTCCAGCAGTTTTTTTCTCTCCATGTCATATGGAGAGCAGAGTGGGGGGAGCACAGGGAGAGCGGGCAGGGGCAGGGGCCGTGCTCTTCAGCTTCCAGGGGGCCCTGCTCCCAGCCCCCTGCCCCGGGCCACCCACCCCCACCGGTCCAGTCCTCTTGGCCTCTCAACTGGGCCGACCTCTTTGTGGTTCCCGCTGTCCCCACTGTCTTTCCTCCGCCATGGCCACTGCAGTGACCGCTGCAGCTCTTTCAACGCTCTGGCCTTGTCTTCCTGCTTCCCAGAACCTGCCCTGGCTGCCCATGACTCCGCCAGGCGGGCGCCTGACACTCAGGACCCCTGGCTGAGCAGCCCCTTCGACCTGCGGCCACCTCAGGGACAGCTGCTCCCCTTCACTCTTCTGGGTCTCTGACTCGGCTCCCAAAATAGCTGGGCACGTGGGCGCCCTGGCCTTCCCTGGCTCGAGCTGCCCTGCTGCCGGGAAGGCCTCCCCCTCCCCTGCATTTGGCCAACTCATTTGAACCCTTCAAGGCCCATCCCGAAGGTCACCTCTGCTGGGAAGCCTTCCAAAGGCCCTCAGGCCCTGCCTGGGCCGCCATGGCACCCCCAAAACTTGGCTGGCGGGAAAGGACCCCAGCCTGACTGCTCCCGGACATCTTGTCCAGCTCAGGGCTCTGCTGGGGGCTCAGGGGATTAGGTCCACGGTGGCCTCCTGGTTCTCCCTTCTCTGGACCCTGTTGCCTGCCGGTTTCCGCTGGGCACTTACCAGGGCACAGTGTACCCACCATATTGGTCCTGGGTCATTCCAACTTCATAAATTCCACTCTGAAATGCAAAGCTGCGTAAGCAGCTCACCCCAGGCCCACAGCGTCCGTCTGTCCACCCGCATTCTCCTCTGTGGCACGCCACAGCCCTCCCTTTAAGAAACCTCTGCTGGGCAGCCTGAAGAAAGACGCGTTCGTTCGACTGAATTCTGCCCTTGGGGTCTCAGTTCAGCGGCTGCCCAGCCCTTGGGGGGCAGTACAGTCTCCACAGATGTGTTCCCATCCCTGGGCTGCTGCTGAGGGGTCTCTGCCCTCCTCAGGGCCTGGGAAGGACAGTGGGGCCTGAGCTCTTAGCTGTGTGCGTCAGTGCAGGCTGGCCCAGGAGGACGGGCTTGTGTTTTGTCAAGGGATAGGGTGACGAGGTGTCCTCAGGTAGAGGAAAAAATAGGAGCTGCTGCCAGGGAGGGAAGCCTCGGGCAGGTGGAAGGGGAGCAGGCCATGCCCGGGCGGCCAGGAGGGAGGCCCTGGGCAGGTTTGCTGGAGGCAGGAAGGTCGGGCCATGTTCGGTGGACACTGGGTTTAGGTAACCTGTGGGCTTTGTAACCATCCCCAAGGACAGAAGGGGAAACAGACCTGAGCGGGGATGCCACCACTGTCCCTAGCCTGTGGCTCCACTGTCCCCAGGCCATAGGGCCACATGTGAAACATGCAGCAGCATGTGGGCCCTGGCGGGGTCCCCTCATCACGGCCTCTCATGGCCATGGCCTTCAGACTGGCCAATTATTGGACAACTGCACCCTTGAGCATGGACCTGCCATCAGGGCATGGTCCCCACTCCAGCACCCTGTTTTGCCTTTTTCCCTGGGAGATGCGGAGAAAACCCTAGAGCCTCTCCCGTCCCAGGGAAGTCACGGCAGATGTTTCTACGGAGTTGGGGCCAGGGAACGTGAGAAAAAATGCCACGATTCAGGCTGGCAAACCCCTCCCTGCCAGCTTCTGTCTTGACAGGCAGAGGCTGAGAAGAAGAGGCAGATGCAGAGGCCAGAAGGCAGCCCAGGCTTTGTTGGGGACAGTGTTCCTGGCATAGGCAGACCGAGCAGCTTGCAGAGCTGGGAAGCTCCGTGACAATTGGGGGCTCAGGGTGCCCACAGGCAGCCCACAAGCCAGTCATCACTTGGATACCCCCAAACAGGTGGCCGACTCCCCCCGCCCTTGAGGGAGGCCCAGTCACCCTAAAGGTCAGCAGGCACATTCCTGATGGTTGTGATAACAGCAGTCAGGCCCTGTGGTGACACCCGGGGCCAGCTGTTCTGCTCCCAGCTCTCCCTCCAGCCCAGCACCCCCACAGCCTTTCGGGGGTTCTCAGAGTAGGGCCGCTTTGCCCCCCCCCCCCCGCCAGATGTGCACACTGAGGTCTGGCAGAGTTCCAGTGCCCATTCCACCCCAAGCTGCCTCCAGGGAGTGCGGGTGGGACCTGGTGCTGGTCTTACAGACTCCTAACTGGGGCTAAGGCTGCCACGGCACCCGTGGGACAGGGAGTGGAGAGTTTGAGGGTTGAGTCCCTGAGGTCACAGGTGGAGGATGATCATCTCCTTTGGGTTCCCACCAAACTGGTCCTGCCCAAAGAAGCCTGGTGTTGATTAAGCACCTACTGTTTGCTCCTGTGGGACATTGCAGCTTGCTCTGGGGTCCTCCCCAATGACTTCCATAAACGGACAGACTGCAGTCCTAGAGAGCTACCCACAGCAGCCAGGGCACCGCTGACCCATGTGTCATGGCCCAGGAAGGACCAGGGGATGCTGGGTGGAGCCTGGGCATCGGGGAAGGGCAGAAGGGGGGTGCTGCGTGTGGTTCCTTATCACCTCTGCCTTGGATGAGGGGCAGGTGGAGGGGTCCCCCAGCATCTATACTTAGGGTGAAAAGGCAGGAGGACAGAGAGAGCCGGAGGGTCAGCAACTCCTCCAGGGCTCAGTAGCTGCAGGGAGCCTGTTGGGGTGGCTCCCAGCAAGAGGAAGAGAGGGGAAGCAGAGCAAGAGCCTCCTGGGTCCAGGAGAGAAGACAGCAGGTGGTGGTCAGCGGATGAGTAGTGGCCACTGGAGGAGGTGGGAGTAGACCCCACGCCTGCTCCCCAGCCACCCACATGTAGGAGAGCCATGCACATGGCGCAGGGAACTTCCTGAAGAAGGTGGTGGGGTCTGAGGGGCCTGCAGAGAGGCTGCAGAGATCCTGCCCATAGTCCAGGATCCCTGCGTTTCCAGGTTCCGGCACATTGCGGTCCTGAAGTTGCAGCTAGAAGCCCACTGGTGGCCCCAGAGGGACAGGCCTCCCTAGGACGGAACCAGCCACAACAGCTTCTATCTGCAACCTCAGAGTGGTGTCTTAATTAGTCGAGTCCTGAGATCATTGTTTACTGCTCCCCACACAGAGGGTTTATTAAAAGCCCCGCCAAGTTAAAAATACCAGCACCAGGGATGTGCAGGCCGAGGGAGCCGCTGAGACGGGCGCCCCAAACCACCAGGAAGCCAGGCAGCTCCCCTGGGGAATCCCTGCCCACGGCCTGCGGTAGCCCTCTGGCAGGCAACCCAGCAAGCACATGGGGACCGGGTGGCCACTCGCAGCTGCGCCATTGCGGCTCCTCCTGGGCCCAGTGCCAGCCCACAACCAGGCCTCACACCCTGGGTGCCTCAACCTGTCCAGGCCACGGCAGTGTGGCTGCTGACAGGCCTTCACCCCAGCCTCTGGTCAGACGCCCTCATCACAGTTCAGGGAGGACATGAGGTGCCCTGGCAGGGTGCAGGGAAGCCCCTGGGGCAGGTGGCCCTCTGCACAGCGTGGACTGGAGGGTGGACACCCAGAAGACCTTTAAAGGGAGCCTACATCGAGTGAGGTGGGGAGGTCAAGGGCACGAGCATTTAGGAGTCCACAGGAAGGCCCAGGCCCTGGAGGCCCAGGGACACCTGAGCATGTCAGGAGGGGCCAGCAAAGGCCTCATCCCTGCCCTCCCCACCTCTCCCATGCCTCCAAAGGGCTCTGGAACCTACAGGTCCCCAAGGAGAGGCCACAAAGCCAAAAGCCACAGCCCTCCTGCCTTCTCAGAAGGGTTGATGGCACCTGTGGAGGTTCCAGATGTTTGACTGTGACAGAAAGTGAATCCAGACATGCGTGAGGGCCTCCAGGACCACAGCACCCAGGCCCGGCCAGGGGCGAGAGCCCTGCAGCAGCCGTGGTTTACCCTGGTGCCATCCGTCCAAGCATCCGTCATGCACGGCTCCTTGGGCCAGGTGGTGGCCGCGGTGGGTGTGGAGGAGACTCAGGCATGCGCCGGGCCGGCCTCAGGAGCCTTCCCCCCACCTCCCAGCCCGCGGAGTGGCTCCCCATTCTCCGAGGCAGAGCATGACAGATGCTGAGTTCTGAGGAGTAAATAAAATCAATGCGAAACCACTTTGAAAGTTAAAAGCACAATTAACGCTCGTGCTGCTGCTGCGATAAGGACAGTGCCCAGAGCTTCGTACGCCTGGGCCAAGGCAACCGCTTTGTGTCGCTGGGCGGGAAGAGGACCTGCGGGACACCTCCCGAGCCCCAGGTGGCTGCGGCTCCTTGGCCCGCTTGGCCCGCAGGGATGCAGCTAACTCAATTAGACAGCATGTCGGATTGAAGGAGGTGTCGGTTCAAATCCCCGTCTCCCCACCAGACCCGGAACCCGCAGAGGAGCAGACGTGTGCTTCTCATTCAATTAATCAATTACGCCCTCGCTCAGCATCTGCAGGCTCTCGGCTCCCAAACCCCGAGGGTCCCCGTGGCCAACCCGAGACTCGCACCCCGCGCATGCGCACGATGGCGCGAGCTCCTCTACACCCTGAACCGTGGCGGACGACTCCCTCCCCGCTTCTCACCCTGGCGCAGTTTCTCTCTCCCAGCGCTGCAACTCCTGCTGCCCCTGCCGGCCCCAGCGGCCATTCCCCATCTCCACTGGATTGATATCCCTGCGGCACTGGGCTCTCCCGGCAGCCCCTGTCCTGTCGCTCTTCTCTCTTGGTGTCTGAGATTCCTGTTTCTATAGAGAGGAGGTTTGGAGGGTGTTTGGGGCATCGAGGAAGGAGCCCGCGGAAGGACAGTTGCTGGCAGCACAGGGCCGCAGGGGAACGAGGGGCAGCCTGGGTTGCGGCCCCTGCCCTTGGGTAGCTGCTGCTCCCCTCCTGAGTGCCTCCCCTGTCCTGTGCCTTACTCGCTGCTGCCTCCACCTCCTGACTAGCCGCCTCCATGGGCCCCTTCCACTGCCACGATGTCCACCTCCCGTCCCAAGCTCTCCCCCTGCCTGGCCACTGTCCTGCCCACGCTCCCCCTATGCACCAAAGTACCCTGCTCCCCTCTTCTACCTGGTCCAGGGCTCCTTCACGCCTGTCCAGGCCATGTCAGCAGGCCAGAGCCACCAGAGACCAGGTAGGGAAAATGAGGCCCAGAAAAGGGAGACGCGTTGCCCAAGACCACCTGAGGCTTGCCCCAGTCCTGACAGGAGGCCTGTGGTGTCTTTTCTGCCCATTTTTAGCTCTTGCAGATGTCACCCCCTGGCTGAGTGTAGATCTCAGCTCAGATGGTGCCGGGGGTGGGCCCGACTTCACGGCCCTGTGGGGTTCCTCCTGGTACAGGAGGCTGTGTGGGTGCGGCCACACCTGGCACTCAGCAGCTTGGGCCCTGAGGTCTGGCTCATTCACGGGCATAGCTAACTCGGGCTGCCTACGTGTGTGAAGGCCACCAGGGGAGGCAGCACAGAGGCTGTAGCCTCTGTCTGGACTTCCACCCCATCTCCAGGCAGCTCAGGTGGGCCCTGCTCCAGGTTGACACATACCCAAGGCAAGGAGGGCTGGGGGCATAAGACCTGGGCTCTAATCAGAGGCCTGGCTTTGAGGCCCAATTCTGCCACCAAGAGGATCCTGTGGCCTCAGTTTCCCCCGTGAGAGGAGGCAGTTGGCTCTAGTGATGCTCTGGGTCCTGCGGGCTCTTTTTCTTACATCACTGCAGAGCTGTCCTCCACCCTTTGTCCTGTCTGTGTCCCTAGTGACCACCTGATGGTCTTCCTCAGTTGGGAAGGAAGTCAGACCCCTGGGGTGGTCACCATGGATGGAACCCCCCTACCAAGGATGGCAACCCACCCGCTGCCTCTCCACCCAGCTCTTGGTTGCTGTTCAGGTACCTGCACTGCCCTCGACAGCAGGCCTGTGGGTGACTGGGCGCTCCTCATCCTCTGGCTTCCTTGCACCCCACCCACAGCACTGTAAATAGTCCTTTATTAAACTCTGGTTTAACCATCTTGCATGCACCATCTGTTTCCTGCTGAGCCCCTCCCTGAGTCACACAGGCCTCCCAGCCCTGGTCCTGGTCCCTGGTTAACTCAAGCTGTCATGCAGGAAGGGCTGAGGCTGGGAATGGGCCCTGAGGAGTGAGCCCCACAGTGGTGACCCTTTGGGATTGCAGGAGCCGGTTCAGGACAGTAGCAGGGCCTCAGGTGGGTGGGCCTCAAGGACCACATGACTTGTGTGGCAGCTGACTCTGAGCCTCCCTTGCTGGTGGTGCTAGAGGTTTGTCCCCATCCTCCAGCACCACCAGCACCCTCATACTGGAGAGGAAACCAGAACCAGACCCTGAGCACCTACTAAGCGCCCATTGCTGGCAGAAGCTGCCCACTCAGACTATTCTGGCCCCCTGACATCTCCATTAGGTGGGGGACGATGACAAACAGTAGCTCAGAGAGCCTGGACCATCCTCCAAGCTCCCCTGCCAACCTCACACGGGTCCTGCCCTGTGCAGAGGAGATGCTGAAAATGGCCCGCAGTACTGGGGTGCTTCTGAAGCCACTGGGAAAACAACATGTTGACAAAAGACAAACCCCAAGCCAGGTGAGGCTGTGCTAGCAAGGTCCCCTGCGTGCATGGCATGTGAGGATCGATAGTGGCCATGCTTCTGACCTCACACAGCTTAGGTTATTGCCCAGCCACTTGCAGGGGAGCAGAATTAAGTAAAATCCAGTCAGAAATGACTGCTCATCAGAGGCAGGGGAGCCACTGAAAAGAAGCTTGCCGAGGAATCAATAAGGAAGGTCTGCAGGCTGCAGGCAGATTTTCGCAGGGAGGAGTTTCTCCCCAGGGTTAAAAGACCATTTCCGGTCTCCAAGGCGCCCCAAACAAGCCAAATGCTTCTGTATCGATTCTTTGACAAAATGGTGCAATTCAATGTCACAAATACTTAGCGAGAACCTACTGTGTGCCTAATTCTGATCATGGAGTGCTGGAAGAGCGGAAATGACTGGAAAGGGCAAATCTATTCCCATCCCTGCTCCCTCCCTCCCTCCCTTCCTCCTCTTCCCTCTCCCTTCTGGCTGGGAGGCTCTTCTGGATATTCACATCAAGAAAACCTCTCTGCTTCCTGCCCCACACAGCCGGGGTAGGCAGAGGCTCGGGGAGACAGTCCCATAGCTGGTGTCATTATTAATGAGAGGGGCAGTTGCTGGGATCAGGCTGGTGGTGGCCAGAATGGGGACACAGGAATGGGCTGGAGAGCCATTGGGGAGGTGTGGAGTCCAGGCCTTGGGACCTATGTGCACAGAGGAGCGAGGCCGAGGGAGCAGGAAGTCCAAGCCTTGGCTCCAGCAAGTACAGAGTGATGGAGGTCCTGGGATGACAGATGGGAGAGAAGTTTCCCAGAGACCTCCAGGGAGAGGCCTGAGAGGAAGCAGGCTTGCACCTGGGCCCAGCTTTCAAGTAAGAAAGGCACAGAGAGCTGGATTCCAGGACAGGGAGGAAGAAGGAAAGAGAACACGAGGGGGTGGGGGAACTTGGCCAGTCCAGGGGGAGCCTCACTGCTTCCCCAAGTTCTCTGACACTGAAGCAGCAAAGAGAGGGCCATCTCTGTTCCAACTTGGCTCCGACTCCTATGACATGATTTCTTCTGTTTCCAGTCTGGGCTTTGTGATCAGACCTTGAATAGACCCTTTTAAACAAGGAAACCTGAGGCTCCTCAAAGGACTTTTTATAATTAACTTCTACAGTCTTCCTGGCAGGGTGCCACTCCCAAGATTCTAGTGACTACTTTGTCAAGTCTTTACTGTGTGACCTACAGAGAACCATTCAACCTCTCTGGGCCTCAGCATCCAGCTCTATCACTGAGCCCCAGAGATGGAACAGAGGAATGTATATTTCTGTATAGAGATCAAATTAAAACATCAGAAATTGACTACACTTGAGGTTGGGTGATAAGAAATCCTGTGTGTGTGTGTGTGTGTACGCGCACGCGCGTGTGCGCATGTGTTGAGAGAACAGGGGTCAGCTCAGGCCCGTCAGCCCCTGCTGTCCATCTCTGGCTGCAGTCTGGCTGCAGACAGCTAGGTAGGGCCTCCCGAGGTGCAGAGCGTCGCCATAGGAACGGGCTCTCAGCTCAGGAGAGCAGTTCATAGAAGCCAGGCACTTGGGGGAGGTGAAGGGGGGGTGGGTGCTCCCTCAATCCAAGTATAAGAACCGGGGTGCCCTGGTTGGGGAGTAGCTAACTGGGGGCACTGCTGCACCCCTGGGGGCCCTCCATCTGGGAAGGCTGGTCTGGGAGGTCAGCAGCCCCTGGAACCAGGAGACAAGAGGATGGCTTCTCGGGGGGCACCGTGCGACAGTGGACAGTTGCCAGGACACAGGGTCTTTCCTAGGGGACCATGGTAACCCTTAGAGAACATTTTGTGACTCATTCATTTATTCATTAATTCACTTAATCCATAATCACCTCGTGGGTAGCACTGCAGGCCACCGGCTGTGGGCGCTAGGTTGAACAAGATGCTTCTGGCCTCCCGGGGTCAGGCACGCACGTGTGCAAAACCCATTAGCAGAGGGCATGAAGGTGTGTTCAGGGAAGATGATGGTGCCCAGGGGTGACTGGGGAAAGGGCTCACGCTTCCAGTACTGGGCCAGGACCACTGTGTGCTGGTGGGTAGAGGTCAGAGGCTGTTAGGCTCTGGGCAGAGAGGAGCAGGCCTGTGTCCATCTCACCTCCTGCCCATGTCCCACTCCACTCCCTGGGGGTAAGAAACGTCTCCCTTCTTTTCAGGAGATCCGTAATGTCTCCCATATAGTAGGACATCAAGAACACTTTTCAAAGGTAATTGAATAAAACTGGTAATGCTTCCTTACAAATAAGAGAATATAGTAAAAGAACATTTTAAATTCCTCGAGAGCCATGTGTTTTCACAGCTTTAAACTTGACAGAGCTTCCTGCCAACAGGTACGGTGGGGGGGGGGAGGGCAAGCCACATGCACACACTCCCTTTTATAGACACAGGCGTGGAGATACGGCAAGGTGATGACTCTGCCAGTCACCCCAAAACTCCCAGGCTAGTCCAGGGTAAGGACCTAGGTAAGAGCTCCTCTTTCAGGCTCTGGGCTTGAGAAGACTTTTATTTATTTTTTCTGTAATAAAAGGCTCTCCTATTTCCATCGGATTCTGGGGCCCTTTACCTCTGCCTCTGACAGAAGCCATCACTGGGTGCCCCTGGGAAGGCAGGTGGGCAGCACTCCATGGGATGTGTGTGGGTGGGTTGGCTGGAGTCCAAAGACTCAGCACCAAGTCCGGGCATGACACATATGTAGGTGGACCCTGGTAGGCAAAAAAGGAGGTTTCTTGTTCTGTAGACTCTGTTTGCCAGGTCAGGGAGGTTGTAGAATGTTTAAGAATAGTTAAGACAGATTTATTTCCCAAATGATGAAAGGTTTGCATTATCCCTCAGCTTCACCTTTTGCCAATTCTGTCTTAACAATGTATACTTTTTTTTTTTTTTGAGATGGGGTCTCACTATGCTGCCCAGGCTGGCATTGAATCCCTGGGTTCAAGCGATCCTCCTGCCTCAGCCTCCAGAGTAGTGGACTACAGGCATGCCCCACCATGCCCAGCTCTCAACCTACACTCTTTTTTTTTTTTTTCCTAGCAACTGAAACCAGGGACACTCTAGCACTGAGCTGCATCTCTAGCATTTTGAGTTTTTATTTGGGGACAGGGTCTTGCTATGTTGCCTAGGCTCCAACTTACATCCTCCTGCCTCCGTATCTGAGATTATATGTGTTGGCTTCCAGGCCCAGCTTCAGCCTGCACTTTTAAAGGATCACAGGGATGCCTGTCTCTTGCCACCAGGCCTGGATGCAGCCCTTCTCCCCACCTACAAGGCCCTCCCCAACGAGCAACACTCCAGAGAACCCTTCAGCACCCTGCACTTCCCGCACAGGACAAGCCCTCCCAGGAGTGCCCAACTCCCTCCCCACTTGGGCCCAGCACCCCTTGCTCACCTCTCCCCAGTGCTCACACTCCTGAATCTCAGAGGGGTCTAAGTATTAGATTTCTGCCTTGAACTATTTGAGGCCAGGGACCACCTTGGGACCCATCCCACGTGCACCCCTGTAGAGGCCCTAGCAGAGCCCCAGGCACACAGTAGGGGCTCAGCAAACACTGACAGATGAAAGACTACATTTAAAAAGGCAAGCCCCCATTTATGGAAAATTAACTTCTGGGAATTTTTGATGAATGGAGAATCGTTGCAGTCTTTGCCAAAGCCTGCATGGACCAGCTAACTGATGAAAAGACTCCTTTTTCCTCCCTCCTGGTTGAGGGTGAATTTACCTACAAGGTGTGGGGGCGGGGTGAGGAGTCATTAATCCTCTAGAGACCCCACAAGCTCCCCACGCACCGCATGACTCAGTGGCGCCCTTTAAGAAGATTATTTGATTGATGACGTGGACAATTAGACTTGTGAACTTGACATCCCTGTCGATCGCAGTGGTGAGAGAGGAAGGGAGAGGTCTATTTTTGAATCCTATCATCGATGATGACGAGAAATGGTGGTGTTTGGGGGAGAGGGGCGACCAGCAGGCAGCACTGAACAGGGACCCAGGCCAGTGAGCGCCGCTGTCCGGTGGTTTTCATCCCGGGCTTGCTGCGGGGTCTGGAGAAGCCGAGCTCCTTCTCCCCCGCGTCACATGCAGGCCTGCGTGGGGTCTGGGGACACGTGCAAGCCCTGCCCGCCGCGGACCCTGCCCACTGCCGGCCGCCGGCCACACCCGGTCCTGGAAGCGCGGACGAGGGCCTGGGGTTGTCACGAGCCGCCCCGGGTCCCGCACACGAGGCCGCGCGGGGCGTGCGCCTCTGCGGCGCGTTCCCCGCTCGCCGCGCAAGCAACCCACTTGAGCCTGAAGAGCCTTCCCTCTGATTGAACTTGAAACCAAACCGTCATGTTCTCCCGCCTAAATGTACCCGGGCGCGCCTCTCGCTTCCCTCCAACCTCCGCCCCCGGGCCCCCTCCCCTCCGCAAAGACAGAATTTGTTTCCATAATTCCAACTTCTTCCGGGGAGGAAGAAAAATCCGAGGGGTGGCAGCTGCGCGTCTCCCTGGTGTTGGCATGTAGCCCTCATGGCCCCCAGGGTGGCCTAGCTGCCCAGCTGCAGGGCTTCGGAGGAACCCAGGGCCTGTCCACTCTCCTGTCTGCCCTGTGCTCGTCTACCCCTCCGCTGGGAGTAGGTCTGGATTCGAACCCAGCTCTGCCAGCTTTGGCCAGGGACCTCTCACAGAGCCTAAAAGGCTAGCAGGCTCATCTCTGAAGTAGGCCTGCGTCACCCCTCAGCCAGACTGCGGGGAGCTCTGATGACATGGCTCTGAGCTGGAGTCTGGATCCCAGGGAGAGGCAGAAAAAGCTGTGGCGGCTTGCTGTGAACCCTAGCTGGCACGGGTTAACTGTGTCGCCGCAGCGGGACTCCCCGCTGTAGGTAACTGGGGAGTCTGACTCTGGTCCTGCCTTGGTAAATAAGCACTCCCTTTGGGAAGAGCAGCGGAGCGGCAGAGCCCGGGAAGCCAGCGGCTTCTCTTGAAGGGAGGGAGGATGGAGACTGTATTGTGCGGTGCGTGGAGAGGGGGACACGGGCACCCACAAGACCTCATGGTACCTGGGTCTCCTGACCCTACCTGATCCCACTAGGACTGGCTCAACGGTGGCTCAGACGTCTCCAAACAACACAACCCAGTTCAGGCAGGAACAAAGCCTGTTGGCGGGAGATTCTCAGCGCTGGGGAGGGGGCGAGTCTCAGAGCAGAATGTCAAGGTGGGGGCGCAGCCCCCAACGGCCCTCCTTGCCTGCTGTCCAGACTAGCTCTTGCTCCACCCTGCCGACCTTCCCTGATCAGCAATTTTGTCTTTAATCAAGGGGGAAGTGGTCTGGAGCTGGCCCTGGCGGGGTCAGGATTTGAATGGTGGGGGGAGGGAGAGGGGAAAAGACTGGCTATAACATTTCTTTAGTTCCCTTAGAAAACTTTCACTCATGGCCAGCTTTGTTGCTGGGCTTTCTCTGGCCACTTCTGCTGGCTTTCTTCTGCCCACTGGGGGCTGTGGCTGCAGACAGAGCCCCTTGGTGTGGCAAGTGAGAAGGAGCCTGGCCCCAAGGAAGTCCAGGCCCTGTATTCTAATGTGACCCCACGGTTGGCAAGTCCAGTCGCGGTACCCGGTACCCGTGTAGTCATGTGCCGTGCTGTGGTGACTGGTGGGCTGAGCATTTCCAGAGGGGGGCTGCTGGCCTCATCCCTCTGCTCCCAGGAGTCTGAACCTAAGCCCTGGATGTGGGGAGGGGTGCGGAGAGGAGAGATTCACAGAGAGAGGAGGGGTGGCTGTTCTCCAGCCCCACGATCTGCTTGCAAACTGCAGACGCTGCTGTCTTTTCCTCAAGGGACTAGATTGGCATTTTCATTCTTTCTGTGCAGCCTTGGAGTCTGTGACAGTCCCCACCCTCCCTTCCTTAATGCTCCTAAGCTTACCCCTCTCAACGTCTGCTTGCCGCAAAGAAATCTTTGGTCTACTGAATTTGAAACTGCTTTATTGAGACCAGAGCAAACCAGCATACGCTCCCGGGCTGGTGTCAGTGGGAAGCTCTTCCCTCCCTCAGCAGACCTGCGAGGGGCTCCTGAAAAGGCCCAGGGCAGAAGGACCCTGCCTTCTCTCGGTGAGATCTCTGTAGCTGGCTGGGGCAGAAGCTGGGTCACAACTATTGGAGGAAGGACTGTAAGCACAGAGCTCCCTTGTTTACAAAATCAGAGTTCTTTATGGGGACAGGTATATCATTCTGCTTACAGACAGGGAAAGAGGGCCCAGGGCCCAGGGCCCTCAGCAGATATGGGATGAAACTGGGATTAGAGAGCAGGAGCCCATTAGCCAGGGGAGTGCCCTTTGGTGAGGATGCCCCCCCACTTCCCTCCCTTCCAAAACTGGGCAGGGCAGAGAAGGGACCTGGTAGGGAGGAGTCATTTAGATGGAGGACCCACTGGACTGCTGCTGGGGCCCCCTTCATGCTCCATGGAGTCACAACCTCTCCATGTGACTTGGGCAGGAGCCTGGGGAGCCCTCACCACTGGGCAACCCAGCTCTAAGATCTTCCACCCCTCCTTGGCTTCTAGCTGAGAAGCCAGCTCTGCCTCTTGCATAGGATAATTTTGGAGGCTGAAGACAGGGTCCTCAGGAGGAGGGAAGAGAGGAAGGAGGGTCAGGAATAACTTGGTGCTTGCAGTGCCATGGACAGAGGGGCTTCCTGGCTTGGGCCTGCCAGCTGCCCAAAAAAGTGTGTTTTTTAAAGATAATAATAATATTTCTTTATTTATTTATTTTAAAATAATGATAATTTTATTTATTATTATTTATTTTATTTATTATTTTTAAATAACAATAATAATTATTATTTTTTATTTATTATTATTTATTTTTATTTATTATTTTAAAATAATAATAATAATAATTTTTATTTATTATTATTTATTTTTATTTATTATTTTAAAATAATAATAATTATTATTTTATTTATTATTATTTATTTTTATTTATTATTTTAAAATAATAATAATTATTATTTTATTTATTATTATTTATTTTTATTTATTATTTTAAAATAATAATAATTATTTTTTATTATTTATTTTTAATTTATTATTCTAAAATAATAATTATTATTTTATTTATTATCATTTATTTTTATTTATTAGTTTAAAATAATAATTATTATTTTATTTATTATTATTATTTATTTTTATTTTAAAATAATAATTCTTATTTTATTTATTATTTATTTATTTATTATTTTAAAATAATTATCATCTTTAAAAAACACTTTTAAAAATAAAAATAATTTTAATATAATAAATAATTATAATAAACAATAAATACGAATTTTAAAATAATAATAATAATTATTATTATTAATACTGGGGATTGAATTCAGGAGTGCTTAACCACTGAGGTACAGAGCCAGCTTTCTTTCTTTCTTCTCCCTTTCCCCCCTTTTTTTCCTTTTGGTACTGGGGAAAGAGTCCAGGGGCACTCAACCACTGAGCCACTTTCCCAGCCCTTTTTTTTGCATTTTATTCAGAGACAGGGTCTGGCTGAGTTCTTTAGGACCTCTCTAAATTGCTGAGGGTGGCTTTGAACTCTTGCTTCAGCTTCCGGAGCCGCTGGGATTACAGGCATGCGCGATGGCGTCAGGCTCCCCCAGCGGCTCACGTTCTAGTCCGGGGCATTGGACACAAAGATCTGCCGGACTAGACTTAGCTTTACTGATTCGAGGAAAGACTCCATGGAAGAGAGAGGAGCCACAGAAATGCATGGGCATCTGGTGGGCACCCTGACTGTTCCTTCTAGCCTGCCCCCAAAACAAAGCCAGTAGTCCCCACCCATCTGGGTCTTCTGCTCAGAACACCAGAGAAGAGACACAAAGGGATGGGGATTCCGCTTCAGCCGCCTCAGAGCGGTTCTGAGGTCTCCACCCGAGCCATGTGCTCTCCACACACCCCTCCTTCCCCCGCAACCCCCCCACCCCTCCACCAGCTATCTTAAGGGACTGCACTGGCCCTGGGGGTTCCCACATCTCTAAGGATGGTCAGAGTGTCCTCAAACCTGCCAGTGCACCTTCAGATGGCTCTAATTCAAAGGAACTACTCCCCAGGGTTCAAAGGGGCAAAGATCCCCTCTACCCAGCACTGAGTAAGGAGAGGCTGTGAGGAGCAGGTACCAGCTCCCCAGATCTGCAGGCAAATTAAGCCTACAAAAATGGCCCCTCCAAAAATCTTGATCTCCCCAGAAAGTTAAACACCTTTAATCTCCTCTTCCCCCTCCCTCCCTATCTTTTAGAGCTGGGGATTCAGAGGGTGTGGCTGCCCCCCCTCCAGAGTGAGGGCTCCATCCCCAGTTGGAATCTAAACTGAGTTGGGGGCTGGGGGGCAGGAGGGACATTGGGGAGACCCCTCCCCAGAAGCTTTGGTGGGGGGTCAGTATCTGGCAGGGTCAGTATTCCCTACCCCCACTCCAGCAACCCCTGGCTGTAGGCTTCCCAGTGGGTCTGGAAGATTACATATTGGAAGGCTAACAACATGTGTCACTGTGGACAAAGATGAATTCAATTGTGTATGTGTTGGGAGAATTTTCATTGGGGGAGGTGTGATTGCATATTTGAATTTTTTTTAAGTGTATGACCAAGAATCTGATTTGTGGGTTTTGGGAACTGAGCATGGATGCTTATGAATATCAGGTGTGTGGCCAGCACATGTGCGCAGGAGAATCCACGTGTTTATGTTTCTGATGATTAAGACCCCCGCTGTGACGCCAGCATGTGTGTGGGTGGCTGAGACTGAATCGGAGCAGGGTGTCAGTGTGTTTACAGCGTGTTTAGGTGCGCGTGTGCTCTGCTTTTGCTTCTGCACAGAGAATGCCCAGATTTTCTGAACTTTTTATCTATTGTCTGGGCGCCTGGGACTAAGCATGCGGTGGTCTCAGTTGTTACTATTATTGACCTTGCGGTGTGTTTGGGTTGCTGTTTGTGTCTGGGTAGCGGGGTGCGTGTTGCTAAAGGGGCATCTGAATGCCCTGTCGTGCCTCTCCATGACTGGGGAAACTGAGGGCACAATAATTTTTCTGAGTGTTTTTTTGGGCGCCTGCTTGTTAATGTGCGTTTTCCACGTTGCCGTCGTGTTCGTTTGTGTTCTTCTGGGCATATAACGCAAGCCTTGAGTGCTCCGGACCCTCACAGTAAGTCTCTCGAAGTTTTGGGGTGCGTTTCTCTCTTCCGCGCGTCGAGTTTCCTCGAGCGCCTGCCGGCTTAGCCAGGCTTGGTTTCTGCAACTCGCGCTCGCTTGGCGGGCTGGCGGGCTGCGCAGGCACGCCTGCGCGCTGTCCTGTGCGTCCTGTGCGGGGGGTACCTGTGCCGGTCCAGCCCGAGAGTGCACCCGCGTGCGCGAGCGGGCTTCCAGGCTGCTGCGGTGTTGCGGGCGGCTTCGCGAGGGGCGGGGGGGTCACCGGGACTGGCCGGCGCCGGCTCCGTGCGCGCTAGGCGGGGGCGGGGGCGGGGGCCGCGGAGGGGGGGGGGAGGCGGTACGAAAAGGGCGGCGCGCGGCGGCGGCGGCAGCTTCTCGGCAGCGGCGGCGGAGAGCAGCGCGCAGCCCGGTGCAGCCCTGGCTTTCCACTCGCTGCGCGTCCGCGCCCCTTTCAGCGTCCGCAACCAGAAGCCCAGCGCAGCTCCCGGAGCCGGATCTGCGCCCGCACCGCTCCCTGGACCGCGACCCCGGCCACCCCGCGATGACCGCGACCGAAGCCCTCCTGCGCGTCCTCTTGCTCCTGCTGGCTATCGGCCACAGCACCCATGGTGAGACCCCCGGCGGCTTGGCTCGCGCCCCCTCTGGGGAAGCCTGCGATGCCCCGCTGGTTGCCCCTTGCCCCGCGCGCCTCGGGTCTCCCCAAGTCCCGCTTGTCCCACCTAACCCTAAGCCCGCGGCGCCGTGCCTGCTCGCCCTCCCCTCCATCATCGCATGCCCAGCCCGCCCCCTGGGGTCCCTGGAGTAGGGGAGGTGGAGACCCCAGCCCCTTCCCGCCTCACAGAGTGGTGCTCGGAGGGGTGTCATTGCGCTGATTGAGAAGGTATGGAAAAAAGCGGCGATGCTGGGAGGTCTTCTATAGAAATGCTCAGTGGCGCAACTTTGGGGGGTGTCCCTGCGTGCGTGTTGAGAGCAGGTCTTGGGGGGCATTTGGGGAAGTGACTTGGCCGTGGTAGCCCCCCATTCCCGTCAGGATCCCAGTCTGAGCCCCTCCTGCGTGGCGTTGCGCGTTTCTCTAGGTGAGGGGCTGCGGCACTTCTCTCTGCAGCGGCCATCTGTCTCTGGCGGCGAGAGAGTTGCCCCCTTCCCGCAGTGCCCCCCGCCCCCTCTGCGCCAGTGGTTGTGTGTGTGGGGGGCTATCTAGAAAGCTGGTTGAATAACCTCATACAGCAGGTGCCTGTTAAAGTGTCAGAATGCCTTTTAACAGTGTTAAAATTCAGCCCACTCT
Source organism: Marmota monax (assembly GCF_021218885.2). Classification (NCBI taxonomy): domain Eukaryota; kingdom Metazoa; phylum Chordata; class Mammalia; order Rodentia; family Sciuridae; genus Marmota; species Marmota monax. The sequence continues at coordinate 2,370,053 of NW_026694841.1, forward strand.
GCAGTATGATTGTGTGTCCCCCTTTCTGTGAAGACTGTGGGGTGGGGAAAAGGGGAAATGTGACCTGGGTGCCTGGTTTGACAGAGATGAACCTTTAAAACAACCCAGCTGCCTCACCTGGGAGCAGCCAGGTGAATCTGCCTCGGCTTTTCTAAACTGCGCACCTCAAAATCTGCCCCCCCCCCCGTTAGCCCACTGTGCAAAAATGAGGGTTTGGCTGAGCTCAAGGGTGGAGAGCACCCCCACCTCTGTCCCCAGGCCCGCTTTTAAAGGATTTGAGGTTCATTAGGTGTTTTCTTTGAGGAAAAAGAGGCGTCTGTCTGCCGTGGGAACTGGGGGGTGTTCTTTGGTGTCTTGGCTAGGAACATGGCCGAGCATTCTTTCCAAGCAGGTTCAGCCTCTTCCATCCACAGATAAGAAGTACCTACTGTGTGCCAGGCTGTTAGGACCCAAGAGGGTCGTCTGCTCCCCTGGGGGCAGTCAGTGGTCTGTTTAGAAGAAAATGGCCTTTGCCTTGGTTGCTGGGCCCTTGTGGGGTGAATTGTAACCTTTCTTGTGCCTCAGGAGCTGAATGCTTTCCGGCCTGTGACCCTAAAAATGGATTCTGCGAGGATGACAATGTTTGCAGGTAATGGAGTAGGTCCTCAGAGGCAGCTTGTGGGGGCCAGGGCAAGGTCATGGGGAATCATGGAGTCAGGCTAAAGAAAGGGGGGACATGGCCACTGTGCTGCGTCACACATCTTCCTTGCCTCTGCAGAAAACGGTTGGGGGAATAAGGAGGGGTGGAGGAATAAGGAGGGGTGGAAATTGTGGGGGCTGTGGGGGGGGGTGGAGGAAGAGAGCCCCTTGCAGGGTGAGACCACTGCGGGACACTGCGGCAAAACGCAGCTTTCCTAAGCTCTCAGGGACCCCACTGACTGTCCTTTTGCACATTCTCTGAGTTTTTCTATTCAGGTGATTGGTGTTTGCTCCTGGGACCCTCTGGCCGGGCACTATGCAGAGCCTTCCCTGTCCCCAGAGCTCTTGGGTCCACAAAAAGCAGCCTGAGTGCCCTCTCCACCCCTGCCCACCTCATATGTTCCCATCTGCCTCCCCCCCGTCCCTCCTACAGGTGCCAGCCTGGTTGGCAGGGTCCCCTGTGTGACCAGTGCGTGACCTCTCCTGGCTGTGTCAACGGACTCTGTGAGGAACCCTGGCAGTGCATCTGCAAGGATGGCTGGGACGGAAAACTCTGTGACATAGGTTGGCACTTTCCTCTGCCCACTGTTCTCCCTGCTCCCCACCTCCTGCCTCCCCTCCCGCCGCCTCCCTTCCCCCCGGCGCCTAATTCCAGCACACCTAGAGCCTTCGGTTGTAAAGACCTCTATGGCTTCCCGCTGGGGCCCAAAGCTTCCTTAAAGGTAGGGACTTTATTTTGCTCACCTTTGCACAGTTAGCATCCTAAGAAGGCTTTGGGGATGGGGGTGAGGGGGAGCTGCCTGTTGAATAAAAAGTTAAAAAATAAACAACACCACACACAGCTGAGCAGCTTGAACTGTGGACCCCAGGCAACCTGTGTAAGTCACCAAAATACAGAGATGGGGAAGGGCTGGGGTATCTCAGGGCTTAGACACCAAGAAAGTCATATGGGACACTGTAAATGCAAAACGCAAGGGACAAACAGAGAAACAGACAGGGAATGGTGAGTGGGGTTGAATCTGTAAGGAAGGGACAGGCTGCCAGCGCTCAGTGGTCCATTGTGGCAGGAAGCTGGGGGTTTGGATAGCCGAGAAGGGGTTAAAGTGCAGATTGGTGTTATCTGTTGAGTTCATTAATTCATGCCATTTTTGTCCTCCATTACCCAGAGCAATTGAGTGTTGGCTGGGGCTGCCCTTTTAGGCTGCAAAATGTTTGTCCGAACCCACTCTCATTTGGCAAAACCCTCCCCAAAGTTCCAGTGAACAAAAGTCCTCAAAAAAAATCTCCCAGCAGCATACGCAGCTGCCCCAAGGCCTGTCTCCCCAGTATTAGAAAGGCTGTGTGGCACAAATAGGGAAACTGAGGACCACAGAAGCAAAGGGGGCTCCCCCTCCCACTGTCTCTGGCCCTTAAAATCTGACCCCCATCATGGTGCAGGGCTGATCTGCAGCTGACTCACGCTCTGGCCAGCAATTCCGCAGCCCCTCGCTGCTGCTGCCGCCGCCGCCCCACTGCAGCCGCCGCAGCAGCAGTGTCGGCACCAGCAGCAGCTCTGAGCCATCTTGGGATTCAAAGGACCTTGGAAAAGCCACGGTTAAGGGTCAGAGTCAGGCTTTTAACCTAGAGCCCCCTCTCTTTGGTATCTGAACACAGAGCACCCTACAGGAGTTTTCAGACAAAATCCTCCCTCCCTCAGCACACCCCTTTCCACCAGGTTGACAGGCTGCCTGGTGGGGGGCTGGAGAGTCTGGGGTCGCATTGCAGGAATAGCCCTCTGGGTAATTACCTGCCCTCTCCCTTCTCCCCTGTTGGGCACCCAGCTGCTGCTGAGCTGGAGACCCCCAGCCTGTGCTGGGAGCAGCGTCATCGTCTGTGCTTTGGGTTGGCCTGGGGGGGGGGCTGATGCGTGAATCGCAAGGCTTGGCATTTCAGGGAGAGGAGCAGGGTCAGTCTTGGGGTGGTCACCAGCTCTTTA